>NC_136057.1:1039460846-1040762401 GCF_964261635.1 Lissotriton helveticus
AGGGCGACAGATGGATAGAGTGAGGGCGATAGATAGAGTGGGGCGATAGATGGATAGAGTGAGGGCGATAGATGGATAGAGTGAGGGCGATAGTTAGATAGAGTGAGGGCGATAGATGGATAGAGTGAGGGCGATAGTTAGATAGAGTGAAGGCGATAGAGTGAGGGCGATAGATCGAGTGAGGGCAATAGATAAGATAGCGTGAGGGCGATAGATAAGATAGAGTGAGGGCGATAGATAGAGTGAGGGCGATAGATAGAGTGAGGGCGATAGAGTGAGGGCGATAGATGGATAGAGTGAGGGCGATAGATGGATAGAGTGAGGGCGATAGATGGATAGAGTGAGGGCGATAGATGGATAGAGTGAGGGCGATAGATGGATAGAGTGAGGGCGATAGATGGATAGAGTGAGGGCGATAGATGGATAGAGTGAGGGCGATAGATGGATAGAGTGAGGGCGATAGATGGATAGAGTGAGGGCGATAGATGGATAGAGTGAGGGCGATAGATGGATAGAGTGAGGGCGATAGATGGAGTGAGGGCGATAGATCGAGTGAGGGCGATAGATCGAGTGAGGGCAATAGATAAGATAGCGTGAGGGCGATAGATAAGATAGAGTGAGGGCGATAGATAGAGTGAGGGCGATAGATAGAGTGAGGGCGATAGAGTGAGGGCGATAGATGGATAGAGTGAGGGCGATAGATGGATAGAGTGAGGGCGATAGATGGATAGAGTGAGGGCGATAGATGGATAGAGTGAGGGCGATAGATGGATAGAGTGAGGGCGATAGATGGATAGAGTGAGGGCGATAGATGGATAGAGTGAGGGCGATAGATGGATAGAGTGAGGGCGATAGATGGATAGAGTGAGGGCGATAGATGGATAGAGTGAGGGCGATAGATGGAGTGAGGGCGATAGATCGAGTGAGGGCGATAGATCGAGTGAGGGCGATAGATCGAGTGAGGGCGATAGATCGAGTGAGGGCGATAGATCGAGTGAGGGCGATAGATCGAGTGAGGGCGATAGATCGAGTGAGGGCGATAGATCGAGTGAGGGCGCTAGATCGAGTGAGGGCGATAGATCGAGTGAGGGCGATAGATAAGATAGAGTGAGGGCGATAGATAAGATAGAGTGAGGGCGATAGATAAGATAGAGTGAGGGCGATAGATAAGATAGAGTGAGGGCGATAGATAAGATAGAGTGAGGGCGATAGATAAGATAGAGTGAGGGCGATAGATACATAGTGAGGGCGATAGATACATAGTGAGGGCAATAGATAAGATAGTGTGAGGGCGATAGACTGAGGGCGATAGTTAGATAGAGTGAGGGCGATAGTTAGATAGAGTGAGGGCGATAGTTGGATAGAGTGAGGGCGATAGTTGGATAGAGTGAGGGCGACAGATGGATAGAGTGAGGGCGACAGATGGATAGAGTGAGGGCGACAGATGGATAGAGTGAGGGCGACAGATGGATAGAGTGAGGGCGACAGATGGATAGAGTGAGGGCGACAGATGGATAGAGTGAGGGCGACAGATGGATAGAGTGAGGGCGACAGATGGATAGAGTGAGGGCGACAGATGGATAGAGTGAGGGCGACAGATGGATAGAGTGAGGGCGACAGATGGATAGAGTGAGGGCGACAGATGGATAGAGTGAGGGCGATGGATAGAGTGAGGGCGATGGATAGAGTGAGGGCGATGGATAGAGTGAGGGCGATGGATAGAGTGAGGGCGATGGATAGAGTGAGGGCGATGGATAGAGTGAGGGCGATGGATAGAGTGAGGGCGATGGATAGAGTGAGGGCGATGGATAGAGTGAGGGCGATGGATAGAGTGAGGGCGATGGATAGAGTGAGGGCGATGGATAGAGTGAGGGCGATGAATAGATAGATAGAGTGAGGGCGATAGCTAGATAGCTAGAGTGAGGGCGATAGCTAGATAGCTAGAGTGAGGGCGATAGCTAGATAGCTAGAGTGAGGGCGATAGCTAGATAGCTAGAGTGAGGGCGATAGATAGAGAGAGGGGTGTAGAGAGAGAGAGGGGTGTCGAGAGAGAGGGGTGTCGAGAGAGAGGGGTGTCGAGAGAGAGGGGTGTCGAGAGAGAGGGGTGTCGAGAGAGAGGGGTGTCGAGAGAGAGGGGTGTCGAGAGAGAGGGGTGTCGAGAGAGAGGGGTGTCGAGAGAGAGGGGTGTCGAGAGAGAGGGGTGTCGAGAGAGGGGTGTCGAGAGAGAGGGGTGTCGAGAGAGGGGTGTCGAGAGAGGGGTGTCGAGAGAGGGGTGTCGAGAGAGGGGTGTCGAGAGAGGGGTGTCGAGAGAGGGGTGTCGAGAGAGGGGTGTCGAGAGAGGGGTGTCGAGAGAGGGGTGTCGAGAGAGGGGTGTCGAGAGAGGGGTGTCGAGAGAGGGGTGTAGAGAGAGGGGTGTAGAGAGAGGGGTAGAGAGAGGGGTAGAGAGAGGGGTGTAGAGAGAGGGGTGTAGAGAGAGGGGTGTAGAGAGAGGGGTGTAGAGAGAGGGGTGTAGAGAGAGGGGTGTAGAGAGAGGGGTGTAGAGAGAGGGGTGTAGAGAGAGGGGTGTAGAGAGAGGGGTGTAGAGAGAAGGGGTGTAGAGAGAAGGGGTGTAGAGATAAGGGGTGTAGAGATAAGGGGTGTAGAGATATGGGGTGTAGAGATAAGGGGTGTAGAGAGAGGGGGTGTCGAGAGAGAGGGGTGTCGAGAGAGAGGGGTGTCGAGAGAGAGGGGTGTCGAGAGAGAGGGGTGTTCTCGAGAGAGGGGTGTTCTCGAGAGAGGGGTGTTCTCGAGAGAGGGGTGTTCTCGAGAGAGGGGTGTTCTCGAGAGAGGGGTGTCGAGAGAGAGGGGTGTTCTCGAGAGAGAGGGGTGTCGAGAGAGAGGGGTGTCGAGAGAGAGGGGTGTCGAGAGAGAGGGGTGTCGAGAGAGAGGGGTGTCGAGAGAGAGGGGTGTAGAGAGAGAGGGGTGTAGAGAGAGAGGGGGTGTAGAGAGGGGGGTGTAGAGGGGGAGTGTAGAGGGGGGTGCAGCGAGAGAGTGGGGTAGAGAGAGGGGTGTAGAGAGAGGGGTGTAGAGAGAGGGATGTATAGAGAAAGGGGTGTAGAGAGAGCGGGGTGTAGAGAGAGCGGGGTGTAGAGAGAGTTAAGGAGGTCCTTTATCTAAGATGACACATTTATTACACTTCCTTAATTCTCCAAGAAAACGCGGGAATATATCTTCACATTACCATACATTGAAAACGTCTTAAAGTATGTGCTTGCAACAAAGTGTAAACCGATCAGTGGCCTGTTCGCTCACACTATAGATTTTATGTTTATTCTCCTTGCCTGCGACCAGAGGATGTCTGTTATAAGAAGGTGTGTGATAAAGCCTTGCAGTGATCTGCTGGACAACAAGCTCTGGCATTGCGCGGAGGGGTGGGGGGGGGGACGGATTCCAGATCAAAAGCAGCTGGGGTGTTGTGT
Source organism: Lissotriton helveticus (assembly GCF_964261635.1). NCBI lineage: Eukaryota > Metazoa > Chordata > Amphibia > Caudata > Salamandridae > Lissotriton > Lissotriton helveticus. The sequence goes on from NC_136057.1 coordinate 1,039,464,305, forward strand.
GTAACCAACAAGCTCTCTGCATTGCGCGGAGGGGGGCGGGGGAGCGGATTCCTTTGAAGTGTGAGTGTGGACAGAGGCTTACAGGCTGCCAAATGGTGTTCGATGTGCACGCGCCTGCACACATGCAGAGGCACTGATACTGATACTCTGGAAATAGCTGGGGATAATGAAAGGAGATAAGCTGTAACTATCCTGGGAACTAGAAGCTGCAGAAGCATCCTTCATCCTTAACTTCCAGGAAAGAAGTTGAGTTCGAACTCCGCAATACATAAAAATTAGTATGAGAAAGAAGACATGCAGAATTGGAAGTTGAATGCCCAAGTATAATAGATTTTTATTTTTTTATTTTTTTTAAACTGTTTTTTATTGAAGTTGTGCACATAGCATACAATCTTAATTCACATTCCCACCCGTTTGTATCATATATGGTTATGACACTTTGAATAGCTAGTCGCAACCATCCCTATCCAAACCATCCCACCTCCCTCTCTACCCCCACCCCCCCTTGTCAGTGTGCCTCTGCGTTCCTGGTATAACTTGACAAGTCCAACTAACAGCTAGTAGACGATACTCCTCTTCAGCTCATGGTCCCGGTGATGTCCGGGAGAATTATCCATTTCAACACAAGGCCTTCACTCCGGTCCAGGGTTCCAGAGACCTACGCAATCAGTACCTATCACGCATCCGGACTCCCCTGCTAACCCTCCCCTCCCGCTGTGTCGGCCCCCACCTCCCCCTGCTCCGCATCCCCTCCCGATTCGCCATCCCTCCAGTCGCTTCACCGTCATCACCCTCCAAGAGTGATTGCAAATCCGTTACTAGCGCGTTCCACGCCCTGGCAGTATCTAGCGCCTTATCGTTAGCCATACGCCTAGCTAGCTGCAGCCGGAGAGAGCCTTCACAAGCAGCCCATTGCGCAAAGCACCTCCTCCACCTCTGGAAGTTAGGGCCCCCTCTTGCTTTCCAATGTAGAGTAAGTTCCCTCTTGGCCATAATGAACCCCAAATCATAAAACTTACTAGTGATTTTAGTGGCAGGAGTATGGGGAAACCAAAGTAGCAAGCAAGCACCTGCGTCTACATCCACCTGGCGACCCGTAACTGTGTTCAGGCAAGCGAAAACCTCAGGCCAATAGGCGCCAAGCCCCGGGCACGCCCAGAACATATGCGCAAAGTCAGCGTCCTCCGCGGCGCAGCGCGGACATAACGATTGCGCACCTCCAAAGATCCGACGAATTTTGGTAGGTGTCCAGTACGCCCTATGAAGTGTGTAATATTGGACCATCTGGAACCGAACATTACGGGTGCCTTTCCAGGCCCTGCGTACAAGCTGAGGCCAGGTTGTCTCCGGTATTTGTCGACCAAGGTCGACCTGCCAGCACTCCCGTAGCCTGTCCAGGGGGGGAGGATCAGCCAGCGCCAGCCTCCGGTACAGACACGTAACGGCCTTATATGTGCCAGCCGCCATCACGACATACTGGCAGCCGAGCGACGTGGGGGGTTCCACCAGTCCCATCCTCCAACGCTTCCGGATCCCCGCAACCAAAGCCGCGTGTAACAAAAAGTCGCCCCGCGGCAGACCAAAGGCCTCCTGCAGATCGCCGAACGACATCAAGGCGCCGTCCCGGTATAGATCCCCCAGCATGTGAACACCGAGGTCCTCCCAGCCGGCCAGCGCCGACCAATCTCCGCCATGCGGGAGGGCAGTACACATGTCCAAAGGAATCTCCGGCGCATACGGGACGCGACATCCCACCCGCCTGTGGCTACGCAGCCAGCATCTTCGTAGGGTACGCTCCTCAAGAGTCAGCCGCTCCAATCGAAGTTCCTGTTGGAGCACAATAAAGGATAGGACATGGCGCTGTACAATCCGCCCCCGCGGTCCGTCTGGTCCTCTAAACTCCCGCGCCACCGCCTGCGTGAGCCATTGAAGCTGGGCAGCCAAGTAATACCATTCGAAGTCTGGCACTGCCAGGCCGTGCCGAAGTATAATAGATGGTAACAATACATGCACAACAGTATGATTCAGTCTTAGGAAGGTGCCACCTGAAATCATGGTGTATAGTGCGTAGGGATTTTGGAAAAGGGGGGTGGTGATGGACAGAGTTTCTGAATGATGCAGAATACTCTTACCAAGTCAATAGATCATGGTTTTAATCCATCACCGTTATTTAGCTCACTGCACCATCCCAGCTCAGAACCTGGCTATATGCAAATTAGTATGTTCCTGTCCCAGTGCATGATGGGAACAGGGCAAACCAAACTACCAAGCCAATTCTTATACTGGGAAGGAAACAAGCTTCCGGGGACCGGTTTCTGGCATCACAGCCTTCTTCGGCCCGGCTTGCTTGAATCCTGATGGTGCAATGAGCAAGGGACTCACGTCTGAGTATACCCTCCCACACATAGTGTGGATAAAAACGATTTTGGAAAAGGGGGGTGGTGATGGACAGAGTTTCTGAATGATGCAGAATACTCTTACCAAGTCAATAGATCATGGTTTTAATCCATCACCGTTATTTAGCTCACTGCACCATCCCAGCTCAGAACCTGGCTATATGCAAATTAGTATGTTCCTGTCCCAGTGCATGATGGGAACAGGGCAAACCAAACTACCAAGCCAATTCTTATACTGGGAAGGAAACAAGCTTCCGGGGACCGGTTTCTGGCATCACAGCCTTCTTCGGCCCGGCTTGCTTGAATCCTGATGGTGCAATGAGCAAGGGACTCACGTCTGAGTATACCCTCCCACACATAGTGTGGATAAAAACGATTTTGGAAAAGGGGGGTGGTGATGGACAGAGTTTCTGAATGATGCAGAATACTCTTACCAAGTCAATAGATCATGGTTTTAATCCATCACCGTTATTTAGCTCACTGCACCATCCCAGCTCAGAACCTGGCTATATGCAAATTAGTATGTTCCTGTCCCAGTGCATGATGGGAACAGGGCAAACCAAACTACCAAGCCAATTCTTATACTGGGAAGGAAACAAGCTTCCGGGGACCGGTTTCTGGCATCACAGCCTTCTTCGGCCCGGCTTGCTTGAATCCTGATGGTGCAATGAGCAAGGGACTCACGTCTGAGTATACCCTCCCACACATAGTGTATAGTGCGTAGGGATCTTAAACATTTAGGCCAATGAACAAACTTTGAAATGGTGGATTATGTCAGTGAAATAACCTAGGCCACGGGTGGGGCTCACGAGGTTTCTCGCGGATACTTTGCATCATTAAAAATGTTCGTTTTTGTAATACTAAGCTACTTAATGCTTTGTATGTCACTACCCAGAAACGAAGGCTGCCACAATGGAGTGAATAATGCAGTCTATCATGTGAAACACAATGCCCATGTGCTGTTCTTTGGCTGTGGGTCGACTCCACAGCACACTGGATGTTCTGATCAAAACAAAGTAATAATATTTTCCAGTGGAAAGTATTAAATGGTGAACCATGTCTCATAAATTTGCCAATCTCACACATTATGCATCTACATTTTACAACGATGGTGCCTGGTGAGCTTTATTCCACCATGACTAAATGCACAATGTAACCCTAACTCTGCAGAGTCGTCTATACATTCGCTGTACACACATATCAAATGAGTCATCAGCATTCGTTGCGCACATGATTTTCACTCCATTAAGTGCCGTTGTCAGAGGCAGTCTCGAAGGGAACCATGACGCCATTTTAGAAGAAGGGACAAAAGTGTGCCATTTTGTTTAGTCATTGAACAGATAAATGATCAGGCAGTTGAAGGTTTGGTCGACCCTGTTCACTCGCATGTATATTAGACTATATTTTCAAAAACAAGCATAAGTAAGGGGATAATTACCAACTGCCTGGCATTTCCTGTGGTGGTAATAATGCTCTTGGTGAATAGAACACAGCAGGGCGCGGTATTACCATATCGTTCTGCATCTTAGATTTAATGTCAAAGCATAAGCGCATCTTCCGAGGACTCAACTTCCAAATTAATGTGTTTTGCTAGTGGAAGCATGCATTGCAATAATTACTGCAAATCTCGGAATGTTCGAGGGCAAGGCGTTTCTGGGAACAAAATCAGACAGAATGAGGGTCTAATGTGTACACAGCTGACTTTCTATATCCTTGACATGAACAGAGCCTGCTGCATCACGCTTACATCCATTACTTTTAACCCCTTCCATGCTCATGACGAGCTCAGCTCGTCATGCAGTACACTGCTTGTGCGCTCATATGGGATTCAAAGATCATCAGCATAGAGGATGAATCGCTGTAGCATTGATAGTGTTAAGCAGTGCCGATATTCCCCACACTATCTATCTGAAAGCACCAATCCAAATGCGAGCATTAATTGTTCGGTAAATCCCAGCAGTAAACAAACTCGTTTCACATTTAAGTTTTCTTCTCTTAAGAGGTTACAGGTCTACTGGTTCCGGCCAAAACAATGTTGACACAGTTGCACACTGAATTATTACATGCTGATATTGGGAAACAGTGCACAAAAAATATTTTTTCCACTTTGTGAAAAGGCCAGACTGTTACGTGCTTAAGTAGCTAGAGACCCTTCTGCCTGTGTGTGTGGTCTCACGCTGCAGTTATCAGAACCACGGATAGAAAGGACGAGCAGCCTTCGACGATGTACCCTGTGCACTCGAGGCCCGGCAGTAAATTATCTGCCGCCAGAACAAATGCTGGAGTTCAGATTCCTAAATGGGCATTTCAAAATCAGGATTTGGTTGAATATCTACGCGTATTATTGTAAGCAGCGGCCTTGTCCACATCGGTTTAGTTCCAAGCAGAGAACATAAAAAAGAAAACGAGCCCGCCTGCTTACGACAGCCAACATGTTACAGCTAAGCTTACCACTCACAATGAACGTGCAGGAAGCAGTACTGAGTGACTTTACAGATATGTACAAACGAGCATCATTTTAAAAATCGCAGATCGCCCAAACAATGTCGAGTAACACAAGCCTGCTCTTTCGATGTTTTACTGGATGGGGGTCCAAAAGGATTCCCTATAAATATATAAATGCATTACATTTCAATTTACTGTCTGTCATTTTATTTTATGAGCTCAGAAAATATGGCAAGGGTCTCGGATTGACTTTGGACAACCCTGTTCACTTGGACGTACTTGAACATACAATTAGGTGGTTTGAGTTGCTAGCTTTCCACATAAGTTCGTACCGTCTAAGCTAGTTTCTTACATCTGCAGACCAAACTACTGTTTGTCTCAGAACAATCCTGCTCATTAGTACGCCTGCGGAGAATGCAACCTCGGCCGATCAGCAGCGGCCCTAAGGGTCAAATGAGCCCAGACCCTCCCGCTCCCTCCCCCGCAAGACTGCACTCAATATTTGGCAACATTAATCTGACACGTTAGTCAGACAGTTAACGGTAGGCAGTCTGCGATTCACAGAACCCCAATGCTATTGCGGACACAACGCTAATAAGAGTGTAATTCACCCTTGCATCACTGGACTAAACCACTGGACCAGCAGCAGTTGGCTCACGGGCTAACAGGAATGGCAATCACAGGAACAAGTGTATCCACGGAAACACTAACACCCCAGCAGCATGAGAGGCAGAGTGAACGGACTCAGAAACCATGATCGAGGAGTTGGTTTCACCAAAGTTATTTTATGTAAACATGAGGAGTCAACAAATGGTCGGGAGAAGAGCATGCAGTGTTAACAAAGTGTGAACTGCCGGAAAGTTAAACAAGCTCTCGGCATTGGGTGGCGGGGGAGCGGCACTGGGTGGCGGGAGAGCGGCTTCCTTTGAAGTCTGAGTCTGATGCCGATGGTGTGCGATGTGCACGCGCCCGGCTCACTTGAACTGCACCCGATCCGCAGTTTGGGTAGACTTTTGAAAGCCTTACTATAATCTCGCCAAACAAGCATTGCTAAAGCAATGCTGTAGGCGAGACCTAAAAATCGGTCTGACAGGAGGGCCCCTCTCCCAATTTTCAGAATCAGCCATGACCTAGGGGATGGGGTCCCTGGGGCCTTAATTGGCCTGGTGAGATCCACATGCATCCCCTCACCATCATACAATAAAATCAATTCCCCACGTGGACTGGCCCACCTTGGGGGCCAAAAAGTGCAAGCAAGGGTAACCGCACTTGTTCTTTTAATAAACTTTTTTCGCAGAAAATCTGCAGGCCCAAGGCAAAGACCATACCCCCTAACACTGCATGTAATATTTGAAAATCAACCCTACAGCAGGCCTTACAGCCCAAAGGCAAGGTGCATTATATTACATGTGAGGACATATCCGCATGACCACATATGCCCCTATGCTGGCCAGTTCAATTACTGCCAGTACAAGTGAATAGGGAAATCATCCTAACGTATGTAGTGGGCGCTGGTAAGAATGTGTTACCCAGCTACATAATGGCTTCACTGAACCATATGGTGATGGTATCAAACACCTCATATTAATAAACCCACACTGATTCCAGTGATGGATTTATTAACACATGCACCCAGAGGACACATTCCCAGGGGGAATGACCTGCCAATTAGCATTCCAATGCAGGGAGCTTCAAAACACAGGAGAGGAAGCCGATCCCCCATCCAGGGGGCATTTGACGCCAGGACAGGCAGGAAAATTAGTAGTCAGAGAGGAGTGTTTATCTTCAGGCCAGTTCCACCCCTTAGGTGGGCTACCTGCAATGAATATGGAAATTAGAAGTTTGACATCTTTGTCAGGGATAGGTTATGCCCACTTCCCACAGGAAATGGGCATGTAGGCGGCGTAGTGACCCCAGGAGTAAGTATCCCATTGCCTGCTACCCAAATACCCCTAACACCATTAAATCTAGTGTTTAGGGGAGCCCCTGGTACCAGAAAATCAGATTCTTGCACACCTAGAGAAGAAGGACTGAAGACCCCCTTAAAGCAAGACCCGTTGATGGAGCAACTGACCTAGCACCAACCTTGCCAGCCTGTTCGCTGTACCCGACGATTGTGCCAAAGTTGACTCACCCTGCAAGCTGCTGTGCCTCCAAAAGCTTGGGAGGACCGCCAGCACTACTGCCAAGACTCATGAACTCTTGTGGAGCAGCGTAACTGCTACCCTGCAGGTACCAAAGAAAGATCTGTGAGGACTTCGACCGCATAAACCAGACATGAGCTAACACCACTGCACCCGTTGCTCCAAGCCAGAGTTGAAGTGGGCCAATGGTGCCTGTGTGATCCCCTCCAACCTTCCAGAGAAGAAGCACACTCTGGGTTTGTCTTGTCAGGAAGGGACTCCTCTGTGTGCAGCCCTCCCGACCGGAAGTGACCGGATGATGAAAATCCGACGACTCCGATCACCTCTGCACCTGTCGCCCCTGGCCTAAGGAGAAGAGGTGAGGAGAAGAGGAAAAATGGTGTCTCCACAATCGATGAATGAGATGAGAACATACCTCTTGGCCAATACCACTAAATGCAGTTTTAAAGTGAGAAATAATTTTTTTTAAAGTCCAATAACAAAAGCAAAGGTATGAGATCCAAAATGTTCCTTTTATTGACAGGAAGACCTGTGTCTATAACTTCATATCGTTAGTGCCAACCCTCTTTCAAATTTCCAGTGGTTTCATAGCATGTGTATTTTAGAAACTACACAGATCATCTGAGCGTAGATTTCAGCCATGCCATCATTCCAACTCCCTTAGTTACAACTTATAATACATCATGATATAAAATACACCAGCCTCAAACCCTGCACTCTAACCGCCATCACCAGAGCAAAGGCAATTTCAATCATACTCACCCTAGCCTCCTGCTTAGCCTCGAGGCGCTGTGTGGCTCTTATCTTGTCCCATGTATCCTTCCACCGTTCAGGGATCTGACCTAGTTCCACTTCCAACGAATGAAGCTCCTTTGGAGAAATAAAGTGCCAGATATTACTACAGTGAGTATGGACCCACAGCTCAATCCTAGACTTTTAATACTTTCTTTAAAGCACTAACTGTTCATGACTCACTAAGCATTCTCTTTCTCCAACTAATCTCTTCTGCACCTAAATGCACACATCTACATTAATACATCTCTCACCCACTGGTGTTGATCAGGCCCACCCCATCACTTGCACACAGTGATCCACACTCCCATAATATATGCAGCACAAAATAGGGTACAAGAGACAAATGCTCTGCTGTAAAATTAATGCATTTCAGATCTCACTGTTGTCACACTTTGTACAGAAAGGCAAACTATACTTCCATGACTCAAACTAAACAAAGTGTTTTGATGATATTTATAACAAACATTATCATCCAACTTGGTGGCTGAATGACTACTTTGCAAATGTAGCACAGAAAATGATGGGTGGCCTTAATCCCACCCACTGGTAATCTTCTACTTTGCCTTCCAGTGTACAGTTGTTTAGCTCATCTGTTCCACTGCGCACATGGACCAATCACATGCAACTCAGTCCCGGCCCCACTTCTCAAAGGACAGTTTACACCTACTGCTAGGACAGAGGTACCTTGAACATAAATGCAAGCAACCTCAGAACTGTTCCAGCCTTGCTGTGCCATACCAGTGAAGTGCTGCGTAAGCCCTATGACACCTAAAGCATGGGACTCAAGTTGGGCATACCCCAACTATTAAGTAGACTAAATTAGATAATACTTTTTGTGCTATTTGGAACACTTGAAATAATCTCAGCTACCGGTAGCCTCTTTAGATTGCATTACCGTCCATTGTTTTTTGGCTCACCAGTTCCTATACATTCCAAGAAGCACTTTCTGCGCTGTTTAAGTGAGTATTCCTAAATGGGAGGGGCATGCCCAAACAAACACACAAGCTAACCATGGATGGAAACATGTTTCCTTCACCAGATCAAAAATTCACAGAATAAAGGTCCTTTAAAAACAATAAACACCCTGAAAACTGAAAAAGAGTGAAAAAAAAGGTATTCTTCTGTGAACCTACACCTTTGCCAATTCCTGCCTAAAGACCACGTTAAATGGCTTAAAATGTGGGAAGAGAAAACTTGTATTGGGGTAATTTAGCAGACGTTACTGACCGAAAAGAAACTCAAGCTTTATCACAAGTGGGGAAAAAATACTTAAGGACACTGGTCAGGGATACTTTTGCACTCTGGGAAGAAATGAAGTGAGAAAGTGTTGTCTTTCATCTGCGTGATGCCGTAGGAGTATTTGATGTTTTTGCTCATTTTAATTTTAATAAAAGAAGCATGTTGCTTTTACATGGGAATTGTTCTATAATTGGAAACAATAGTTTTCTAGGGAAATGTGTTCTAGAATGCCACATTTAGGCAGGCAAATACAGTGCTGATGAAATTGAGGAAGCTTCAGAGGCTCTTTCCACATGCTGCTCAAAACTCGACACAAGAATTAGATGCGTTCTACTATAAATTGTGACAACATGCAGAAAACTCTTACCATGTATTATTCACTCTTCTGAAAAGTGGCGCCAAGTACAGACAGCATATGTTATGTTAATTTTGTAGAGCGCACAAATACAAGGCATCTTGGAAATAGTGTCAGATCTAATTGTAACTGAACAGGCAAAGCAGAACATTTAAACAGAGGAGCAGAAGAGCTGGGTGTTAGTGGTTTCCTAAATTTCTGATGACTAGGTTGTGCTCTGAAGCACAAGTTACTACTTGTGAAACAATATACCTTTAAGAGACATTAGTTAGTGATAGATTCCTTACCTTAGAATATCCCCAGGTGTCAGATTAGATCCAGAAAGTTTTGCTTAGTAGTACCCCTGCGCGTCAGTAGGTGGCGTCCTGCGGCTCCACGTCCGTCACTGGCGTCGTCAGCGCCGAGATTACTTCACAGAGAGTACTTAGGCGCCACCCATGCGTGCTGACGTCAATTCTTTCTTTTTTCTGCGCCAGTAAGCGCAGATCCGGATTGAGCACGTACCTTGGTCACTTTTTGATCGCTATTTTGAGACTTTTGTCCCCCGACTTTTTGTCCTGGTGCACATAGGGATGCCCGTCTTTAAGTCTTGTGGGGCCTGTCGCCGAAATATGTCGGTGGCGGACCCCCACGATGTTTGCCTCTACGGCTTGGAGACCGATCACGACTCCTGGGACTGCCGTGACTGTCGTGCCATGGCCCCCAAGGCCTTGCAGGGGCGTCGCTAGAAGTTGCTGGAGGTCCAACCTTCGTCACGTCGCCGCTCTGGGTCTAGAGGCTGTTCCCGGGATTGGATTGCTCGCGGGACCGGAGCCGTAGCTCCTCGGACTCCAAGTCTTCACCCTCGGATTCCGGTAAGTCTGACGTCTGGGGATATTCTAAGGTAAGGAATCTATCACTAACGTGTCTCTTTCAGATATAGCATATTTAAATGCATTTGATTATCCACCTTGCAATACCTGATTTTGATATTGGACTGCCTTTATGCGGTAAAGCAACAAAAAGTTGTTTCGTCTTTCTGAAAGACTTTATCCTTTCACTGTATTATCGTAATGCTCTTCTAAGGTGTGAATAGTACGTTCTGCCATGGAATCTGGTTGAGGGAAGAACACAGGCAACTCAACAGATTGGTTTATATGAAAGGCAGAAATGACTTTAGGTAGGTACTTGGGGTTAGTCCTAAGAACCACTTTGTTTTGGGGTATTTTAAAAAATGGTTCATCTATGGTTAGTGCCTGAAGCTCACCCTCTCTCCTCAGAGATGTGATGGCTATGAAGAAAGCTACCTTCCAAGTGAGAAATTGTAGTTCACATCTGTGCAATGGCTCAAAAGGTGGACCTATGAGTCTGGCAAGGACGATGTTGAGATTTCACACTGGAGCAGGTGGAAGCCTTGGGGGAATGACTCAAGTTCTTCCATAAATGCTTTAATAGCAGGCTCTCTAAAAAGAGACAGATATTGTCTGTTCCGCACATATGCAGCAAGATGTAAGCGTATGGATGTGTATGCTAAATTGGAACGCTGTAGATGTAATAGGTAGCAAATGATGTTTTGGATTGAAGCGTCCAGCGGATTAATAGGATTGTTATTACAGTAAATCACAAACCGTTTCCACTTTCCTGCATGGCATACTCTTGTAGTAGGGCGTCAGGTTGCAAGGTTGAGATGACTGGGATCTGGATGCCTTATCCCTTCATGGTTATGAGTGAGGTGTAGTTTTTAGTGGGGAACTCCTGAACCCTGGTTGACGGGCCCATGTGGGAGCAACTAGGATTATTGTCAGAGACTGCTGTCTGAGCTTCCGAACCACTAACGGAATGAGTGGGAGAGTAGGAAAAGCATAAGCAAATATCCCTGACCAGTTCATCCGTACTGCAATGCCTTTGGACAATGGGTGTGGATACCTGGATGCGAAGTTTGGGCATTTTGCGTTTAGGTGGGTGGCGAACAGATCTATCTCTGGGAAGCCCCACATTTGAAAGAATGGGAGTAGAACCTGAGGGTGGAGTTCCCATTTGTGGATCTGTTGTCGCTGACGACTGAGCAGATCTGCAATCTGGTTGTTTATTCCTGGAAGTATTTTGCAAGGAGGTATAATTATTGAGGTATGGCCCTTTCTCCAGATGCTCTGAGCTAGCTGTGAGAGCTGAACAGAGTGTGTCCCCCTCTGTTTTTGTATGTAGTACATTGCTGTCTTGTTGTCTGTGTGAATTAGGACAGCTTTGCCTACTAGATGAAGTTGAAACGCTTTCAATGCTAGGAAAATTGCTAGCAGTTCCAGATGGTTCACGTGGAGTTATAGAGTCCACATGCCCTGAATGGTATGCTTTCGGAGATGAGCTCCCCAGCCAGTGAGCGAAGCGTCTGCTGTTAGCACTATCTGTGGAACTGGGTCAAAGAATGGCCACCCCTTGGAAAGGTTTTGTGCATTCGACCACTGCAGAGAGTGATGGGTGAGGCCGTCCAGCAACACTAGGTCTGATAATCGACCTTGAGCTTGGTTCCACTGACGTGCTAAGCATTCCTGGACTCGACGCATTTGGTGTCTTGCTTAAGGAACAATTAAAATGCAAGACGCCATAATTCCTAGCAATTGCATGAACACTCGAGCTGGTAATGAGTGTTGGGACTGAAACTGAGAGATTAGAGTCTGCATGCTGCGGATTCTGACTGGGTTGGGACACGCTAGAGATTTTGAGTGTCTATTGTGGCTCCTAGGTACACGTGTGTTGGAGGGCTAGAGATGAGACTTGGTGAGGTTTACAGTGAACCCAAGGTTGTGAAGCAGTTGCACTGTTTTTTGAGTGTGTCGTAGGCAGCTTTGCTGGGAGCTGGCTTTTATGAGCCAGTCATCTAAGTAAAGAAATACATGAATGTGCTGTCTTCTTAGATGAGCCGCAACAACTGCCAGGCACTTTGTGAAAACCCTGGGTGTGGTAGTTTCTCCAAATGGGAGGACCTTGAATTGGTAATGTTGGCCGTCTACCACAAATCTAAGGTATTTCCGGTGAGCAGGGTGAATGGGAATATGAAACTAGGCATCCTTTAAGTCCAGAGTGGACAGAAAATTGCCTTGCTGAAGGAGTGGGAGCACTTGTTGGATTATGACTATGTTTAAGTAGTCCGACTGAATGTATACATTTAGCTCTCTGAGGTCTAGTATAGGCCTGAGAGAGCCGTCCTTTTTGGGAATTAAAAAGTACCGGGAGTATACACTGGTCCCCTGATATTGTAATGGGACTGGCTCTATAGCATGTTTTTCCAAGAGAGAGAGAACCTCTTGCCTCAGAAGGGTAAGATGCTCTGGTGACATTGCATGTGATCTTGGAAGAATATTTGGGGGAGTGTCTGTAAGCTCCAGGCAGTAACTAATAATTTGTAGTACCCACTTATCTGAGGTGATTGAATTCCAGACAGGTAGGAATTCGTCCCCCGACAGGAGTGGAATGATTGGGGGTGGGGGGGGGGAGGTAACGGAGGGCAGTCACTGTTTGTTTGCGGGGGGAAGTGCGTGTGGAGTTGCCTCTGTCTCTTCCCTTACCGTTATTTCCTCTAGAAACTGCTCTAAAATAACCTCTTGATGAGGGGGATTGGTTGCTGCCCTTGTAAGAGGAGGAGGGATTTTCGGTGGATACATTTTTTGAACCACCCCTGTATAAGGAGCAGCGAAAGGAACCCCTGTTGGTAGGTAGCTGCAAAGTCCCCATGGATTTTGCGACCTCTGTATCTTTTTTCATTTTTTCCAGCGAGGTATCAACTGCTGGACCAAACAGATGTTCCTTATTGAATGGTTTGTTAAGGATGGCGGTTTGTACCTCAGTCTTAAATCATGTGATTCTCAACCAAGAATGCCTACGTAGGAGTACACTGGTGTTTACTGCAAGGGCTGCTGTGTCTGCAGCATCTAGGGTGCACCTGATGGACGTATTAGTGATGAGTTTGCCTTCGTGGATAAGGTCATTACCCTTAGTTTTGTGTTCGTCAGGCTAAAATTGAATGAGTTTTTCCAACTTATCGTAATGAGCCCTATCATAGCGAGCCAACAAAGCTTGAGTGTTGGCAATGCGCCAATGATTAGCTGCTTGTGAAGCCACTCTCTTGCCCGAGGCATCAATGAGCTTAGACTCACAATCAGGAGGAGGAGCCTCACCTGAGGTTTCTGAGTTAGCTCTCTTGCGAGCGTTGGAAACCACAAGAGTCTCTGAGGGCAACTGACCTCTGATGTAAGTAGGGTCGGTTGGTGCAGGTTTATATTTTTTATCCACCCTAGGTGTGATTATTCTTGCCCTCACAGGATCTTTGAATACCTCATCTGTGTGTTTTAACATGCCTTTTAGCATTGGCAATGTATGAGTGGCTCTCTGAGAGGTACTAAGGGTTTCAAAGAGGAAATCCTACTTTAACGGCCCTTTATGCATCTCCACCCCCTGATATTGAGCAGCCCTGTTAAGGAGCTCAATGTACCCAATGTTATTGTCAGGTGGGCAGGGTATGAACTGATACAAATCAGGGTCATTATCTGTGTTTGGGTCAGTATGATAATCTTTGGCAACGGTGGCATTGTCACAAAAAGATTTTTAGATCTGGGTTACGAAGGCGTTGGTTCGGCACCGGAGTGGGGCCGGCTCGAGCCAAAAGGCTTTTTTTTGTGTTTCGGAGCCGGGCCGGAGGGGGGGGCGTCGGAAACCTTTTGTCAGTGCTGACCTTGGCCCGAGGGTAAAGGAGGGACCGGAGCCTTTGTCTTTGGTTGTTGGAGGGGCAAAAGGGTATCTTTACTCACAGTACGCTGACCCGGAGTAACCTGGTCCTCTTCTTCCATGTCGGGGTCAACTTCAGGCACAGATATATGTTCTTCCTCCTCGGCTCCTTGAGCTTGATGTTCTGTGATTGCATCTTTGCCAAAGATGTCCGGTGCACAGCCGCTCTGGTGTTGCATCTTGTGAGGATCACTAAGTCTTTTTCGATCGAAACGATTGGCACTCGTCGCAGTCTTTCTCCTCGTGTTCCGGGGACAGGTAGTCTGCAGACTTCGTGCAAGTCGGTGCATGGAAATTTAGCATGACCAGCGGGACAGAACTTGAATGGAGTCCGTTCCATCGACTGCTAGCGCGATCAGCGCGGGTAGGCCCGACACGAGTTTCCGATCGAAGTTATTCGAGGTGAGACGATACGCGACGAATGGGGAGCCATGATCGATAACCATACCGTTGAGGGTAGTGGATTGAGCGTCGAAGGGGTCAGAGAAACAGTGCCAAACCGGAGCACAGCAATACACATTCAAACTCGATGGCGGAAAAAAACAATCTAACGATGGAGTCGATGCCCAAGCGCACTATAACCGAAAGGAGGAGTCACCAACCTCGTGACTGGAAAGACTTCTCCAAAGAAAAACCAAGTGCAAACATCCGGAGCCAACACTAGATGGTGAGCTATGCACAGCATGTGATCTACAGCTCATATGCATCGAACATTATTTTCTCATCTCAAGGGTGACCCGATTCCCTGATCACAGCCGGATCAGTGCTCCAACTACTCAGGGTCCTTGTCTGGTTCTGTCACTCCCCATATGAAGCCTTTTCAGCTTATACAACAGAGTTATACTTGTCCATATGTGAGTTTTTTCAGTGCCCAAGAATAACTTCAAATTTCTTCCAAATCTACTTAGTGTCCACAACTGGCTAAATATTTTCTTCCTTTGAAATATATTCAGTGTTTAGCACTGGAACCTGGGGCTACAAAATACATGCAATGTAGAGGAATGACCTTTATCTTGACACGCAGTGTGTAAAGCACAGGCCGGTCTAGGACAATTCCCTATAATATTTTCTTAGTGAAAATGGCCGAGTGAGCTGTTCATCAGGACGGAGTCTCACCTCAAGGAGGCGTGTGATTGCATCTGGTTCCACACGGTTATGGTTGTCATAGCAGGGCCAGATAATCTTGCGCTTGGTCTGAGGTGCACTGTTGTCCTGACGCTCTACCTCCTCTGCCTGCTCATGCAGTCCCTGGATCAGCTCCCAGTCATAAGAAGGTCCCTCTGACAAGGTCTCCCGTGTGTAGTAATCCCACACCTTCAGGTTGGAGATATTGCTGTATGGTCTGAGAACCTGGGAAGAAGACAACAACAATTATTAGTTTTATCATGGGTCTAGCTGAATCATTCCTTACGAAGTCGATCTAATAAGATTAGAGAGATTTACATACTAGCGACATATCTGTAGCCTTATTGAGGGTAGATTGCGAAGCAGGGGGATGAGTAATATTTCAACCTACATTTCCACTCTGAGATCTTCATCACCAATAACTCTTCACATTGCCAAATGCTCTGTGTTCCTGCACTTGGCTTCTTTCTTTACACTTGATAGGTTTCCTGTTCTGCACTCAGCAAATTCTTGCTGTTCTGCACTCAGCAAATACCGGCACTTTTCTCTAAACCAGGTCCTCATTCGCATCATGGTCCACTCCTCCCTCCTATTCCCCCCTCCGGACCACCGTCCCAGTAAATGGAAACATGCTTAATTTATTTAAACTGAGCGAAATGTTTGAACTAATATTTAATGCCAGTTAGGGGATCAAGAGTAGAATTTAATAGAAAAAGAATTTTACTGTGAGCAAGTTTGTAGCCTTAGGGTAGATCAAATATGATGACAGGGTCAAAGTGGCCTGGGCTGCAAGAGATAGGAGATGCAGACCTCTTCAGAACAGTGAGTTTAAAAAAAAAAAAAAAGGTTATTTTCTTTTTATGTTCAATAGTCAGGTTTGAGAGCCATCAGTGACTATGGCAGTTCCCATGTCAATGTTGTAATGACGGCTGCCATGCACCAGATGTGTTTTACGGCATTGCCAAATGAATGAAGATAACTTAAGTCAGTTTCAAATGGAAAAGGGAAGTCCACATAGACACCAAGACTCATGGATTATTCGCAGAAATGTGTTTGAGAATAACTCGGTATGAAAGGAAGCAGGACATCATTTTGTAACACAGAACATGAGGACCCATGAATATACAGCAAGCAGATGGAGTGAATTTTTATTCACACAGGACTGGATGGTCTTGATGGTTGAAGAGAGCAGATTGAGTTTCGAAGCCAGTATGAAGAGGAGTATCTAATGCATAAATGGCAACCCACTCTGGAAACTTTGACAAAGTTTCACAGTGGGTGCTTGCAGATATTAAACACAACGGAAGACAGAAAAGACTTGAGCTCTAGTGCAATCTGCACATGATTCTAAATTTGAGATCGGCGCTCAGATGGGATAGAGAACAAGCACTGGAATACATTGGTGGTTAAATTTTGAAGGTTGGGCAGCTACCAATGAAGGGGACATAATGCCATTCAAGTAGGTGGAGGAAGATGCTTTGGTTAGAGAAACAAAACACAGATAAGTCAAGAAAGACCAGAAGATTGCATCTACTTAAGACTTATGTCCATGGAGATAGTAACTGAATACTACTATGGCAACCTCTGTGCTGTGAGATGATAGAAATACAGACCGAAATTTTCCACGCATTCAGCCACAGTCGTGCTCCAAGTCTATTACAAAAAGGGGGTGCAGTGCTATAGAAAATGTGCTTGCTAAAATTGACTACCCAGACTAAAGAAATTGCTTATAGAGATCAGTGTAGGTGCCAAAATTAAAAACACGCCTGGTAGTGGATAAATGAGACTACAGTCATGGCGCTATGCATAGCGCCATGACTGTAGTCTCATTTTCTATAGCACTGCACCCCCTTTTTGTAATAGACTTGGAGCACGACTGTGGCTGAATGCGCCGCTTCCCATTTCCGCACCGTCACTCGATGGCATGGACGGTGTATGGAGCGACTGTTTATTCCCACATGATGATATGCCGCCACGAGGGTGGTCTGATGGGATCTTCTGAAGCCCAGTGAGACTCTATATATATATATATATATATATATATACATGTGTTTTTTCCACACGTATTTCCGTGTGATCCTTGTTCACCACTTAGGACAGCACATCATTTTGGACCTGGTCTTCTCTTTCTGTGTTGTTTATCTTAAATTTAGGGGCATGAGTTGACAGGTCGATAAATTATTTCCCCTTTTGACCCTCCGCACATCTGTTTTTTCAACACAGGGATGTGTGCCATGTCGACTCTTCACTTTGTTCTGTAACAAAACACGCAGCCTACAAAGGCAGTGTGTGAGTGTAAAGTTCAGGAACTCTAAGGGTGGCACAATAAGTGCTGCAGCCCCTAGAGGCCTTCCCTGCTCACAGTGCCTTGGGTACCTGGGGTACCATTTACCAGGGACTGACCTGGGCCAGAGAAAGCCAATTGCATTTGGTCTTCAATGCAGTTTTAGGGAAAGAAATAGGCCCTGGGTACCTGAGTAGCAGGAACCCTGGACACACTCAGTCAAAGTACAAAGTGGGGGCAACCATGCAGAACAATGGCATTTTCTCACAGATATTTATAGGTTTCTCTCGTCTTCACTGCTTGAAATGTTGCTCGCACGAAAGTGTCACTCATAGTCGTTGAATGTCGCTCATAATTACACTGCAATTATGAAAATGGCACACTTAAGCAATCTGAAACCTTGGTAGCTATGGTGGGGGGGGGGACCTAGAAAAAGGCTGCAGAGGGGGACTTAAGGACAAGTCTGGGAGCTTCCAATGGGGAGCTCGATTCACAAGGGTCCTGAGAGCAAAGGGCACAGTCGGTTCGTCGTTACTCAGGCTGGGGCATTCGAGTGCAGAGTAGATAGTTTGGCTGGACTCTGTGGATCAAAGGTCCTCGCGGATGTCAGTCTCACTTGTTGAGGATGCAAAATCAGGACAGCTGGGCCACACTGGAAGAGGGTTTCTGCGGTGCTGATGTCCTTTGACAGCTGCTGGGTCTCGGTGCTGTTAGAGTCCAGACTGGACTTAAACAGGCCTTGGTTGCTGCAAAGGGTCCGGTACTCCGGCTATTGGTCCTGCACAGCTCCGGGAGGTCCTGGTGTCCTCGGACTCGAGTGAGACAGATCTGACCTTCGTGAGAACAGGTACCTCTTCGTGGGGGATGCTACATGGGGCTGGCCAGGAAGCAGCAACACGGTAAACCAGACTCTGCTTCTTCGGTGCCAGTGTACTCCAGGGGAGTAGCTTCTCTAGTCCAAGGGAGATGTCTGGCAATTTGCAAAAGGCTGGAACTCTACTGGGGTAGTTGCTCAGTTGCAGGACGAGTCACTCAGTCACAATTGTCAAGACTGGTGCAGGCAGGCAGGGTTTGGCACCAAAAGTCCAAAGCAGTTTTCATTTCTCATTGTCTCGCGGCTCTTCTTGGTCCTCTTCTTCTGGATCCGTTAAATCAAAGTTCCTAGCCTCAGGGGTGCCTCTAAATACTCAATGTTGCGGTGATAAGGGGAGTGATGGGTAGTAGCCAATGGGCCACTTACCTTTAGGGTGACTACACCCTCTATATGACCACTTCCTGTGAGAAGTGGGCACAACACTGACCCTGTGAGCCTAATTCCACCAAAAAGCCATAAGGCGGAATTCTAGTTTTCATGTTCACATCAGGTAGACCACCTTAGGGGTGGAACTAGCCTGATGGGGAACATGGCTCCAGTCTAGCTAATATTCCCACCTGCCAAATAGATCCGAAGCAGGGGGTGGCATTTCCCCTGTCTGGGGACAGCCTGAGTCGCATATCAAAAGCAACAGAGGCCTTTGAAGCCTCCTGACTTTGTGTGCTGATTACTTAGCCATCATGCTTGGAGAAGGTAAATACTCTGGCCGGAACAGGCATTGTTTCTGCCCTCAGAGAGCGTGGGCTCTCTCGCGCAGGGGCTCAGAAACCGGTCTGTGCTGGCAGGCTAGTCTACACCAGTCAGCTAGTACACTAGTAGTCGGTAGGTTTTCAGGGGGCACCTCTTCGGTGCCCTCTGGGTGCATGTTTAATTAAATCCATCACTGGAATCAGCGGTGGATCTATTAATACGAGATGTTTGATTGAAACCAAACACCTCTAGATTCTGTGAAGTCATCATGTAGCAGGGGAACTCGTAATTACCAGTGTCCAGCACATGTACATAAAATGGATTCCCTGTTCACTTGCAATATATAAGAATCGACTTAGACAGGTAAAAAGTGGGTATGACCATGTCGGAATGGGGCACTTTCCCACAGCCGCAAGGATTTTGGTGCCGGTACGAGAGTTGTCGGAGCTGATTGAGCGAGTCTTTGATGTCAAAGATTAAGTCTCCAAAGGAGGTTTCGGTGCAGTGGTCCTTGCCGAGGTGGTGACGATCGGTGCCAAATATGTGGGCTTCAAGATCTTCTCCGGCACTGAGCAGAAGCTGGGTATGGCATTCGAAGCGTGTTTTGTGGCGACCATGGCCAGGTGGCAGTGGCGCACCAGCAGCTTGTCGGTGGGTTTTGAGGCTGGATGCCTGGTCATAGGTGGGAGCTACACAGAGTACGAGCGGTGTCGAGGGGGTCCGGGAGGAGGGTTTATACTAGTGGCCTACTGGGCTGGCAGCTTCGATATCCAAGTTTGGAATCCGAGATGACTTTGGACTAGAAGGCATCCTTCTCGGCGGTCTGCAGTTCCGGCTGGCATTCACTCTTGAGGTCCTGGTTGGTGAAGAGGTCCGGGGTTTCACTTTAGCTTCTCCGCGACATTGAGCCCAACAATATTGAAGAGTTTTCTTAGAGTGAAAGGAGCGGCCGGTATCGCAGGAGGCCTCATCATGCTCGGGAGAGGGGCAGAGGTTGCAGATCTGGTGGATTTGGCACGACACACAGGGCAGTAGCGGAACGGCATCTGTTCCATCACAGGCAAGACAAGCTTGCCATGGAGAAAGCAAACGAGGGAGGCCCCAAAGAACAAGACCACTCCAGGGACGTTGAAGTCATCCCAATCTCTGACCAGGACAAAGCAGTGCTTGTTAAATTGATGTGAGAAAGGGTATTGTGATAGAAAACAATACCAACAGAAAGGAGAGGAACAGAGAAAGCCAGAAGAGATCACAACAATGGCGTCAATCCGGAGCTCGCTAACATGCCCAAACCCGACAGTGGAAAGACATCAATCTAACAATGGAGCCAATGCCCATGTCACTGTACCTCGTGACTCGAGAAGACTGCTTCAAAGAAAAACAACCTGCACACATCCGGGCCCAACCGTAGACGGCAGGAGTATGCACAGCATGTGTATCTACAGCTACACATGCCTCAAACTATTGTTTTTTCTGGAGAAATAACTTAACAGAACAGGGGTCATAAGAAGGGTCTCAAAAACAATTCAAAGAAGAAAATTATTCGTAAATATGTTGGCTCCTAGTAGAAGTTGAGTTCAAAGCACACTCACCTGATTGGCTCATCCACCTCACAGGCTCTGTTTTAGACTAAACAGATAAGGCAGATAGACTACTGGTAAAGATGTATAAATTGGTGCACCGTAAGCACCCAATTTGAAATCCTACTGTATTGCTGCTACACTTTACCCTCTGGTGCCATTATTTGAACTACAGTTCGTGGCTGGGATTCAAATTAAAAGCATTACAAACAGTAAAAAAATAATATATAATAATCAGCCAACCACAACGAAAACCTTTACATTTAAAAGCATAATTAGGGTTTTAAGTATCAACAAAATATACTCTACCCTGCATGACCACATTAAAATTAACATGTGCATGCAAATCCTCTCACAGTGCTTAAAGGGATATCAGTGGGAAAACCTGTAAATCTAAACTTCTTCATGCAGACTTTTGGTCCAAGATCATTTTATTAATCAATGTTATTCTAGCCTCCCTTTGCGAGGCTGTTTTCAAATTCTTTATGACCTGGCTCAATGATGCAACTAGACATAATAGTAGATGAACATCACCATTCAGACACAGGGAAACTTCACTGTTTCAAGTACAAACTGCATAGTGTCGGAAAACTGGTTGCATGCAATCATTATGCAGAAGGGTCATCGTTGGGCCTGTGCAGGTGTCATGCGTTAAAATACCCCTTATCCATACACACAATCTGCACTCTCCTGGTCCAGAACGATAATTAGTTTAGGACTTCTTAAATTTTGCAAGCAGGATTAATAAAGGATTAATGAAAATCTACGACTAAGGAATGCATTGCTGGCTGATTTAGGCAGGGAAATCCGGAGATATATCTAGGTAGTGCCTGGCTGAGCACTACATGAAGCATACTTCCTGGTTTCATATTCTTGTTTGTAGCAGGAAAGAAAGCCAAGATGTTACATGCTCACATATATAAACGATTAGACAAGACATTTGTTTCCTAATAAGATAATAGGTCCAGTTTATTTAATTCTTTTGACGCAAAGGAGTCCATGGATATGGCAGATTATTTTTTCTGCTGCCAAAATTTCTGCCTTCATAGTCCCTGGTGCGGCAGACCAGGACCCAGAAATAGCACATCTAAAAGTATACCAATAGCACTAGAATTTGCCTAACACCACCGATCTCTGGACAATGTTTAATGTTATACTAATATTAAGCTAACAGTAGCCTTTGAGATCCTATTGAGGTAAGGCCTAACACCGCAGTGTTTTTTACATGCTGTAAAAAATCTTTTGGAATGGAGCTCAGTTTCGGAAAGAAGGGTCTAATCCTTTGTATCGCTAGCCGCAATTTAGCAGTGTAGAGATTAAACAAGATGGTTAATGTATTTACTTTATCTGCTCTGACGTTAATATCCCCTCCCCCATATCATCAACAGTAAGTTAGTAGTACATCAAACAAGCACACCACTCGCTCTTCTTGCTATATACATAATTTTGAATTGATAGAGATGTTACCATTGTTTTTGTCTTGTGGTACAAACCCCAACAGAAGTTAGAAGGAGGGGTGAGGGATTAAAAGGGGTATTAGTTTGGAGCTTGAAGACAGAGACTGAAGTTTCCCTAGCAAAATCTTGGCTTCGATCTCCAGGAGTGCTATGCGAAGATTGTGAGTATGGAAGGGCTCATTTAGAATTAAGAAATTAGCCTTTCTAAGTGTTGGGAAGAGCAGATGTTGTGCCTGAACAGAGGAAAGAGCCTGCAGACCCAGCACTAAACTTTGAATATTGAATACGAAATAATGTTTGACATGGGGTGAACCCAGACTTCCCCTCAAATCTACCCCCAGTTCATTTTATTATGTTTTCTACAAGTGTCATGTGATGTAATGCAGTTTCGTATCACTGCTTGACCGTGATGGAATCCTACCCTGAGTTCTCAAACATACACAGCAGACATAAGCATGAGGACAGAAAATATTCCCTTGACTAAATCTGTTAGAATTCTACCTTGAATACACAAAAGGACAAAATGTTCCCACCTGTCACTATTCAAATCCCTAGATGACCACTGTGAGTCACACTACATTACGCTTCTCCAACGAGTAGCTTGGGGTCTACTGGTAGCTCTCCAGGTACCTAAAAGTCGCTCTCCTGTGTGAAGTCCATTCTACTAAATCAGAAGATGGTGCATGATTGAATTAATATATGTATGCCAAAATTAAAAAGTGTGTAAACAAGATGAAACTGGATGTATTTTGAGAACTTGTAATCATATGATTGAAGAAAAATGGTTGGATTTACAAAATATATTTAAAGCAGAACACTCAGTCACAAAGAGTGGGAAGGGGTATATTATAGGGCTCGCCATTCAGCAAACCACATGGGGCTAACGGAGACCCTCACAAAAGTAGCTACCTACTGGTACTATAGCCCAGAGCATTTTCATTCAATAGATCCCACTCAGGGAGCAACATGTTGGCGGGGCTGTGATCACGTAGGCACCCTGGTACACCTATTATGGGAGTGCGAATATATCCAACCTAATTGGAACCAGGTTTTGGATGAAGTGGATAAACACTTCGATACAGAAATTCCATGCTTCCCGGCATATGTCCTCTTGGGCATCCCAAATCCCCTGACTTACCCACTGCGATCCCGTAGAGGCCGCCTGATGGCAATTGCGTTAGGCTCTGCAACACAAAATATACTCACACACTGGCGCACTTCCCACATACCAACCTTCACAGGCTGGCTACATCGCCTGTGGCATGTTCTCGGAATGGAGAAACCGACGTTGACAATGGGAGGGGTCCAGGTATGTTAAGCTGTGGCAACCCTTCCTATCTCTCTTAGCCTCTGAATTCCGGGAAGTCACCTGCCCCTGGTACCTCTGAATGTTGCGCCTCTCCGATACACAGCAGACAGAGAAGTGATTGGGGCCAAGTACAGTTTCAGACAGCCTAGTTAGTGGGCACGGAACACGGGTGGGGGTTGTGAGGGAGGCTTTATATACGTTTTCCCCCCCATTTATTTCTTTCTTCTGAGGGTTTCCTGTTTTGTTACAAGCCCTGTGTTATGCTTTTGCTGACCTTGATTAGACATTTAAGCCATATGTTATGCAACACCGGTGGCGCAACAGCTAAACCTGCATTGTTATATTCTTGTATGTTGAAATTTCAATAAAGAGATTTAAACTATAAAGCCAATATTTGAATGATAAATCATGTGGAACTGGAGTGACTTATTTCCTAGGTACCAAAAGTATTGCAGCTGTGGCTGTTATGTTATCTATATAAAGGCACTCCAAATTGAGAAATACTTTTTGTCTTACTGTGGCAACTCTGCCTGACGCACAAAGGTGACTTCTGCTGCTAAGCATGCATACATTGGCCAATAACGTAATCTTTTTTGATGTGATCATAATTACAGCTTAATTAACCCTTGGGGTTGGCTGGTCTGCTAGAGTTTTATGTGCCACAGCGTCCTTTGAGATCCGCCGACTCAGCGCTGGTTTGCACCACGCGTGTTTTGAAAGCTAGAGCGGGTGGCCGTTCCTTTCGCAGTCTGGCCGCGCAACTCTGGAACTCGCTTCCTGTTTCCATCAGAGTTATCCAGAATCATCTTGCGTTCCGGAAGGCCATAAAGACCTGGCTCTTCCCTGGATAATCCACCTTGCTCTCTGGTTCTTGTCTTGGAGTCTGTGGTTTGCGCTGGGACGCCCCGTCGCTGGGGCACCTATGCGCATTACATATTCGACAAATAAATAAATAAATAAAACTGGTAGCTCGGGGTGATTTCAATCGATTATAAGAAGCTCTTAAAGATGCAAAGGTTGGAGACCCCTGCTCTACATTCTTCTGCAATTCTATATTACTTCCTTATACAAACACTTCAGCGCCAAAATGATTTCCCTATTCTCTAATGACGATGGCACTTTGGTCAGTTTATGTTGAAATTATTTTTTTTCCATTCTGAGATACCAAATATTTCAAGGATTCTGCCTGAAGGATGAGGGTTTTGACTAATTGCTTTAACACACTGGTGGGGATAACACTCAAAGCAGAGATTTTTATTTCCTCTTTCCACATGTCAACATTAATCAACTCTGGCACTTGACAGTGAAAAGAAAGAATACGTCAATCATCTTGGGTTCTCCTTCTGTAAAGACTATATGGTTACACAGCGGGTACTCAATTCCATACAGGAAAACAAAAAACTGATAGGTGGAATTCTGAAATTAATCGCAGCCACTGGTAATTAATCGGGCAGCAATCCAGTCCACCACTTTTTTGACCACCCAAGGAAAGAACCAGTCATATATGCACGTCAACCTTGCTCCAATGGGAACAAGTCTAGCCCGACCTGTCAGGGACCCACGTCTGGGCATGCACCTGCACTTATGGCATTGTACTAAGGAAAACAATAAAAAATGATATGAGGAATGCTAAAATTATTCTTAACTTATAGAAATTACGTTGGAAACACATTCCAGTGCATGTTTTTTTTGCCCATGGTGCAACCTCAAAAAGGAATATGTCATAAGCAAATCAGCCATCATTCTGTTGCAATAGGAACACTGCAGCCGAACTGCCAGGCGAGGTTCATTATGAACGGTGTTCAGAGGGATTCTTGTTATCTGTTGTAGCCATTTTCCATCCGAGGTATTCTAGAGAACATAGTATAGGGCTGGTACAAGGAAAGTGATACAAATGTGTAATCCAAGATCGCACTGCTTGCAGGCGAGTGTTAGCTGTGGGGAATGTAAGCTACGGGGGCGTCCACAGGCAACTGCTATTCAAAGCCTGTATCTCTGAGACGTGTAATGAAGACACAAACCTTTCTCAGTAAGAAACAAGCTTTTGAAGCGAGAGGGAGCAAGGGGCAATATATCAGTACACGCAGCTCCATATGCACGCTAAATTAAACAAGCAGTGACAAAACCAATGGGTCTCGCCTTTGCAACAGCTACTTGCTTTGCCAATGCGTTTTAGCCATGTTGTACACCAGTGTGACTGCTGTTCTGAATGGCTAAAAGTTACTAGCAAAGAGTAGAGTGTCGTGGAGTGGCACAGAGTGTGGTATATTAGACTGGTATTGAGTGGAGTGGTAACAGTAGAGTGGACTGGTGTTGAGTGTTGCAGAGTGCAGCAGCACAGAATTCCGCAACGTACAATGCAGCATTGTAGAATGCAGTGGCACAGATTGGAGAGTTGCATAGTAGAGTGTAGTGGTGCAAAGTGGCGCAGAGTTGAGTATAGTGTCGTAGAGTGCAGTGGCATACAGTGCAGTGGTGTGGAATGGTGCAGAGTGCATTGGCATAGATTGCAGAAGTGCAGAGTAGACTGACGTAGAGTTCAGTGGTTTAGAGTGCAGTATTGTGGAGTGCTGTGGTGTAGATTGACGCAGTCTCATTGGAGTAGTGTGGTGTTGAGCAGAGTGGCGTAGTCTCATTGGAGCACAGTGGCGTAGAGCAGAGAGGTGCAGACTGCAGTGGCTCAGAGTGCAGTGGTGCAGAGCAGAGTGCAGTGGTGCAGAGTAGAGTGCAGTGGTGTAGACTGCAGTGATGCAGAGTAGAGTGGCATACAGTGACGTGGACTGATGTGGTGTGCATTGGCAAAGTGCAAAGTGCAGCGGCATAGAATTTATCAGCGTACAATGCAGCGTTGTAGAATGCAATGGCGTAGGTTAGAGTGGTGCAGAGTAGAGTACAATGGTGCAGAATGGTGTGGTGCAGAGTAGAGTGGCATAGAGTGCACAGAACAAATGCATTGGAGTAGAATGCAGTGGCGTAGAATTAAGCCTCTTACAATGCAGCATTGTCAAATGCAGTGACGTAGATTAGAGTGGTGCAGAGTAGAGTGCAGTGGTGTAAAGTACAGTGACGCAGAGTGCAGTGGCGCAGAGTAGAGTGCAGTGGCGCAGAGTAGAGTGCAGTGGCGCAGAGTAGAGTGCAGTGGCGCAGAGTAGAGTGCAGTGGCGTAGAGTGCAGTGGCACAGAATGCAGTGGCGCAGAGTAGCTTAGAGTGCCTTACAGTGGACTGGCGTAGAGTTGATTGATACAGAGTAGAGTGGCAAGGAGTTGTTTAGACTCGAGTGGCCTAGACTGGAGTGATGTAGAGCACAGTGGCAAAGAGTACAATGGTGTAAAGTGCACTGGAGTAGAATAGAGTGGTGTAAAGTAGAGAGATAGGTGTGCAGTGGTGTTGAGTGCAGTGGCATGGCATGATTTGGTGTTGAGTGGTGCAGAGTAGATTATAGTTGCATGGAGTGGTTTACAGTGGAGTGGCAAAGAGTGGGATTTTTGCACTTTACAGAGGCTGGTAGGATATTGACTCATGATACCCACCCTCCTATTGTGTTCGCGGTCTCTCGCTTTTTATTTAACATGTGGCGTAGGAGACAAACTTTTTTAACCTAATTGTCGTACATACTGTTTTTAAAAGTCTCATACTGTGATACCTTCTAGTTTAATTCTTTTTTTTAATCATCTCATGACTATTTATTATTTCAATGTTGTGTCAATGTATATTATATGCACTTTTTATGGTCGTTTGACCGAAATAAAAGTTATCAAACAAGCATAGTGCAGCCGCACACTGCCAATACAGACAACACATTTTCAATTCAAATTGCCATTACATTTGCTCAGACATACAGTTTTACAAAAAAATCCATACAGCGCACAAACGATAATGTGTGGAAATGGAATCACAGTGTATTGATTTGCTTTTATCATATTAAAGTATTTGTTTCCAACACACTTCAGAGCTTCCGGAGCGCGAGCTGGCCGCAGGGCACCCCTGTACGCCGCCTGCTGAGTAGGCCGCCGGCCCCGCGGTGTAGATGGAAAGCACCGATCTCTGCAAATGCGCCATAGCGCAACTCCGCTCCCAGACCCAGGGCGCCGCAGAAGTGTTCACTGGCCCAGCGTGGAGCCTGGTATGCCGTCTGGAGCTTGCTACACGCAGCTGAGGGCCAGGGCCTAGGCGAGGGACTGGAGCGGCGAGCAGGCCCGTCCTACTCTGTCGCCATCTTGGCCACGCTGACCTCTCTATGTGGTTTTGAGAATGCAACAGAGTTGCTGTGTCTTTCTAAATGATTGAGTTCTGTCAATATAATACAAGAGAGCTATTTTTACATCCAGTATGTGTAAAGCGCTTTCCGCAATGGAATCAGGTTGTGGTAAGAATACTGTCAAATCAATAGATTAATTGAAGTTGAACCGAGATCACTTTTGGAAGAAATGTAGGGTTGATACGCAGTACCACTTTGTTTCTATGAAGTTGAAAGAATGGTTGTTCTAGAATTAATTTTTGAAGCTCACGGACATGTGTGAGTGAAGTGATTGCAATGAGAAAGTACATTTCCAGGATAGGAACTGGAGAGGACACCAGTGTAAAGGTTCAAATGGGGGAACATTAACTCTGTTGATACTACATTGAGGTTTCACGCTGGTGTTGGAGAAACTCTAGGTGGGATAACTCTTTTGAGACTCTCTAGAAAAGCTTTAATGACAGGAATCCTGAATATAGAAGTTTGTTCTGTTTTGAAGATATGCAGCGACCACCGCCAGGTGCAGTCTTATAGAAGTGAAGGTTAACCCTGAAGTTTGTATATGGCGAAGGTGATAGCTAATGTCTTAAGGCTTTGCTGTCAATATAATTTGAATGACGAGAGGGAACAAATCGCTTCCACTTTGCTGCATAGCATGCTCTAGAAGCCGGTCTTCTCGGCTCTTTAAGAATATCCATGCACTCTTAAGGTAGATTCAAGTAACCAAATTTTAAGACCTCGGGAGCCAGACTGCATGATTGAGAGATCTGGGGTTTTGATGTCTAATTGCTCCCTGGTATACGGTTAGTAGGTCCTGCTTGTTGGGAAGTACCTGGTGTGGGTCTACTGAGAGTTGGAGTAGTGTGGTAAACCATGGTTGTCTGGCCCATGTGGAAGCAACCAGGATGAGAATCAGAGACGCCTGTCGCAGTATGCGAATCACCAACAGAAGCAAAGGGAGAGGTGGAAAAGTGTAAGCAAATGTCCCTGACCAATTCATCCAAAGTGCATTACCCTTGGACTGGGGTGATGGAACCCGGAGGCAAAGTTTGGGCATTTGGGATTTACTGCTGTGTCGAATAGGTCTACGATTGGGTGACCCATTGTTGCAAGAATGGGTGGAGGACTTGTGGGCCAAGTTCCCACTCGTGGACTTGTCGTCGTCCTCTGGTCAGGAGATCCGCAAAGTCATTGTCCACTCCGGATATGTACTCAGCTAACAGTTGAATGCTGTATCAGAGAGCATACCTCCAGATGGTCTGTGCTAAGCAAGATAGCAGAGGTGACCTGGTGTCCCCTGTTCTTGCAAATAATACATGGCAGGCATTTTGTCTGTTTTGATGAGAAACACTTTCCTTGTGAGGTGTGGAAGGAATGCTACCAGAAGTTCTAGGTGATTGATAGGGAGATGAGACTGACACGGGGCCCAGTGGCCCTGAACTGTCAGCTCCAGTAAGTGCACTCCCCAACCTGTGAGGGATGTGTCCGTTGTTATGGTTCTCTGTGGAGCTGGGTCTAGGAAAGGCAGTTATTTTAGAAGATTATTGGAATCCCACAACAGCAGAGCGTGGTAAGCCTGACAGTGTAGTGTAGTTCCTATTATCCCAATAGGCTCTGCGCATTGGAATAATACCTCCAATAGTATAGACCTAGACCAGACGTTAACTAGGTCTTCTACTGTCGATATTAGAATTAAAGTTTTGGGTTTGCCAGCTAGCTCAGAGTTCACTAGAAACTTTCTCGAATAGACAAGGAGGAGTTGAACCTCCCTGGATAGACAAGAAGGGATTTAGTTTCTGACAACCATAGAACATGACAACTTTGCTCTCCCCTAATCAAGAGTGTATCTCTAGAGTCGTGTGAAAACAAAAGACAACTTATTTTACTCAGTCAGTACGTGCATTCTTAGTTTCACCAGTTTGTAGAGAAAAGGAAGAGACGGGCGTGTTCAATAAAAGATGTTATTTATTGATCAGTCTCTTTTCTCGTACAAGAGAAATGAATCGATATTATTGTAATACTTATGGTTAAGTAAAGTGCATACAATAAAAGCAGAAGTATAAAATAATACTGTAAAAACATTGATATGGTTTCTAAGCCATACGTTATTTAAAATGGACAGAATAGATACATACATATAAACATTTGACTAATCGTACTCAACTGGTGCTTCTAACTACGCCTACCCCGGTGTACCTGACCTAAGCCTAATACGTGGGCGGGGATAGAAAGTAGTAGTTTAAGTTAAGTTTGTTTTGCCAAGTGACTGATTCAAGAATTCTCTGCAAGGGGTTATTCAGTTCCGTACCTTGAATCTAGGATGATTGAGGGATGGTATCTCTCATCTTTGGTCTCGATATTCCAGGCTGCCTGCAAGGGCTGCTCGGAAGCGCCGGAGCTGGATTTCTCGGCAGGAGAAAGGCAGCGTCTCGTTCTCAGCGCGTCAGGAAGGCGGGGCAGCTAGTGGGCTTCGCTCTCTGCTGGGCTTCGGGAAGTCTCGCTGCTCCGATCTCGTCACCACCGCGTGTGTTTGCTTAAGGCAATAATCGGTAATATTTATACCTGTAAGGTGCCGAGATTGACGTAAGGATGGACATAGATACGTCAATAAGGATGTCATACGAGCTGGTCGTTAGCGCATTCTTTTACTGAAGTTCTCGGTGAAAATCAAAACAATGGCCGCAGGGTTTTTCCCAGGTTGTCATAGGTTTGATTTGTTTTGAGAACTCCGTATGCCTTATCAGGGGCTGGAGGAATATTGCTTTGCCTAATTAGATGGCAAGCGTTATGACCTAATCAGATAACGCGCTCCTGTGCCGTGGTCTGGCGTAATCAGATAACGGTTTCTGCATCATGGGATGGCTGCTAGTTAACTCGTTAACCAGAATAGGGTCAGGAATAGGGGGATCGATACAGAACCTATAGGAATACATCACAACAGCTATCAACACTAGATCTTACAGCTGACCATTCGCTTCAGACCATTGATGCGCTAAGCATTCTTGCAATGGGCCCTTATTGAGTCTTGCATAAGGTACTTTGGCTACACATGATGCCATGGTGCCTAGGAGGCGCATCACTGTTTTTACTGTTATCGAGGCCGCAACTGTGGGATAAGTGTCTGCAAGTATTGAATCTTTGCTGTATTTGGGCAGTGGCGGCTCCTCCGCTACGCCAGAGGAGCGTCACCCACTGCTTTTGAGCAAAGCAAAGTTAAGGAAGTGTAGAATGATAATAACTGAGTCATTATTTTATGTTTCCTTTGCGGGCGTGTGGGCGGGGCTGCTCTTCTCTCGGAGCAGGGTAGGGGAGGAGTGGATTGCCCACTCCAAAGTGCGCAATTACTGTTTGATCAGCCCTCTCAGGCTGCCTAAATAGTCATGTGCACTTTCCCTATTCTCAATGCAGGCTGCATTACAGCCTGCGTGGGGAACATGCCCAGACTCCCATTCCTTGGTTGAGCATCGAACTAGGGCGCTCATAACCAATCACAACACAGCAATGCAGAACTGTGATTGGTCAGGGGCCTGACTGTTCTTCCTGGCTTCCTGTTCCTCGAGTAACACGAGGAGAGCAGAGACGTAGGACCCGGCGGTATATGTATGTATGTATGTATGTATGTATGTATGTACGTACGTGTGTATGTGTATATGTGTATATGTATGTATGTATGTATGTATGTATATATGTATATATGTATATATGTGTATGTGTATATATATATATATATATATATATATATATATATATATATATATATATATATATATATATATATATATATATGTTTTTCTTCATTATGCAACCCCATGTCCCCCCACCACGCTCGTCCCCGCCCCGCCACCTGCGAGTCATGCCTGCTCCCACTCTATTTGGGTACGATATCCCCGTTTGAGAATTGAAGATAGCTCGAGGTAAGGTTGTATTTGAAGAGGTTGTAGGTGGGACTTGAGTGCATTGACTGTGAAACCTAGACTATGAAGTAAGTTTATAGTAGTCTGAGTGAGTTGAAATCAGCTCTGATAGTTTGAGCTTTTGATGAGCCACTGTGAGAAAGTGCCATCTTTCTTGCATAGGTATGCTCCCACTTTTTTCTGAATTGCTGATGTGCTTTGACTGAGTGTGCCCTGGGCTCCTGCCAACCAGGTGCCCAGGGCCTGTGTTCCTTCCCTAAAACTGTGTTGAAACAAAACCCAATTGGCCTCTCTGGCCACTTGTCAGCCCCTAGTAAATGGGTCCCTAGGTACCCAGGGCAAGGTGGCCAGAGAAGGCCCCTAAGGGCTGCAGCACTTATTGTGCCACCCTTAGGGGCCCTGTACCCTGACACCCACACACTGCCTTTGCAGGCTGAGTGTCTTAAGTACAGAACTAAACAGAGAGTCGACATGGCACACATCCATGTGTGCCATGCCCACCAGCTCACTGCCCTGGCATCCATCAGTCACCCCTCTAGCCGGGTGCACTATGCCAGTGGTGTGGGCACAGGTGCATGAGCCCTGTGCCCCTACAGTACCCAGGGTCATTCCTGGGCACTGTAAGTGCAGTGCTGCCATTAATAGTATATGGTGCTGGGAGGTTGTCATTACGAACTCCACAGCACCATAATGGCTTCACTGAAGACTAAGAAGTTTGGTATCAAACTTCTCAGCACATTAAACCCGCACTGATGCCAGTGTGGGATGTAATGTAAAATGCACGACAGAGGGCATCTTAGAGATGCCCCCTGAAACCGAACCAACTCCTAGTGTCCTGACTGTGTGGCTACCAAGGCTGCCACAACCAGACATGTTCCTGGAACCCTGGGTCGAGAGCCTGCCACTCTCGGGGGCCTGGAACAATGCACATCCTGGGACGAGGCGCCAAGCCTCCTCCCCCAAGATGGGCAGGGGAAGCTTCAAAGGCATACCGCCTTTGTGAGCTTCTCCAGGCCACTTGCTGTACTCAGCAACTAGCCCCCACCGGTTCTGACCCCAAGTGAGGAAAGGGGGTATGCCAGCCTATGCCAACCCCACCCTCAGGTGGGAGAGGCGAGGGGAAGCACAAATCTGGGCTCCGGCCATCTTGAAGATGGGGAGCCATGCCCAATCACAGCTAGGCTCCTGCCCCTCTCCCACAGGAGAGGAGCAGGATAGGGGTGTACTCACCCCAGGACAGAGACCCATTGGTCCCTGCCCTTGCCCTACCTGTAACACCCCTAAATTTAGTATTTAGGGGCACCCTGAACCTTCCTTCCACAGATCCCGATTGCAAACAGAAGAACAAGAAACAAGAAGACCTGCTGTGCAGCTGCTAACAAAAGGACGACGCCCACTGACTTGGCCCCAGAACCCTATAGGCCTGTTGATCCTTGAACCTGCTCCTGTGAAACTACGGCGTCTCCTGCGGACAGCAACCTAGAAAACCCCGGAGGACCTGCCTGCCTTGAACCTTCCAAAAGACTGGGACTCCCACGAGCAGTGGTTCTGCTCAAACAGCAATACCCCTGGTGACAGCCAGGAATTGTGAATCCAGCCCACTCTGCACCCGCCGAGCCAGGTCTGTGCCTGAGTGAACCAAGACCACAATGATGTCCCCCCCCGGCGACTGGGACCCGAAGTCCAGTCTCCAAAGACCCTCCTCGACGAACCAGATGACGCCTGCAGCCTCAGAACCAGGGACCCCTCCAACCGTGACCAGCTGAGGGTAAGATTTCCCAACGTCAAAAGGCACCCCTGCACCCGGCGCCCCACGGCCCCCTGTGCCTTCCTTTGGGGTACCTACCTCTACTCCAAGATCCCAACTTACCGCTTGAAGTGGTGGTCGCACCTGAAGAATCTCTGTCCCCGAGCCTGCAGCCTTTATTCTCTTTTTAACTTTCCCATTGGATAACATTGAGCGCCCGACGGCTCAAAAGCACCCTGCACCCAGCCGACCGAATGCCGCTGGAAGTGCAACTACCACCCTACTCTACTTCCCCACTTGCCCTGAGTAAGTGACCAGGAGCTCAGCTCCCTCAGCTGCGTGCCCTGCTTGCTTGCAGCCAACAACCAAAGGCCCCCTACCCTCCATTGGATTGCATTGGGCCTACTCTCTCTGCACCAGGCTGCCCCTGTGCCGCTGAGGGTGTAACTACTGTACCTTTCCGACCCTGGGAGACCCCGGAGTCTATGCCCAGAACCTTAACTCCACCAGTCGAGTACTTACCTAAAAGCCGATAACTCAATTTCCTTCCATAGGTTAACATTGACTGGTTTCACTTGAAATTTCTTTTAAGTGTGGAGTTTTGAAACTTTAAAATGTTCATCTAAAATCAGCAGAATAACAAATTCCGAATTACTCACCTGTGATCAGTACTGTACCTTTCAGCCCAGTACTGAACCGAAAAAGTCATCATAACCGTACTTACCAGTAACGAGAATTTTCTTCCATAGGAAACCAATGACTATTTTTCTGTGAAATTTCTTCTAAATGTCGATTTTTGCAAACTACAAATATTCTTTAAAAATCGTACCAACTACCAAAATGTAATTACTTACCTGTCTTGGGTAGAGGTCCCAGTACTGAACCTAGGAGTCCAGTACTGGATTACCAAAGTAACGGGAACCTACTTTACCTGTAACTTGAATTTCCTTCCATGGAATAACATTGCTTGGTTTTCACTGAAAAGTTTCTAAGGGTCAACTTTGAAAATACATTTATATTCTTTAAAAATCACAACTGTAATCAAAACGCTTTTACACACCTGTTTACAGCTTATGTCCCTGGACTGAATCCAGGATCCAGTCCTGTGGTTAGAAAAGTAATCCATAAAGTAATCTATTGCATTTATGTAGAAAAGCCCATTGAGTTCAATGTTAAATTGTGTTTGAAATTGTGTTGCCTATTGCAACCACTGTAGCTATTGTACTTACAAAGTCTATTACCTTTTTACAAAGTAATTACCTAAGTCATTTATATTGAGAAAAGTATAGTTTGATACCTGTTGGTTCTAAAAATAAAACAACTATATCTTTGGATATAAAACAATTGGCCTAGAGTTCAGTTCTTGAGTGTGTGAGATCATTTGCTGACTGAGTGTGTACAACAAATGCTTTACACTGTCCTCTGATACTGCCTTACTGCTCGACCAAGCTACCACTTTAGAGAGTAAGGTTATATCTAACTTTAACCTCTGCCATACCTCTAGTGACTGGGGACTCTATACACACTGTACCTTACTTTTGTCCAGTATATACAGAGCCACTTTATTACAGCCAGTTGTCCAGATATGGGAAAACTTGTAAGTTCTGTCGGTGTAGATGAGCTGCTGCTACTACCGATAGACATTTGGTGAACGCTGTGGGGGCTGTAGTGACCCCGAAATCAAGCAATCAATTCGGATTTTTATAGCGCGGCTTATCACCCTAGTGGGTATCCAGGCGCTGGGGATGGGCCGGTTTGTCGAACAGCCAGATCGTGAGTGCTCTTCTGAGGTCCGCGTGGGTGGTGGAGGTCCAGAGGTGGAGGGGCAGGTCATTCCAGGACTTGGCAGCGAAGTAGAAGGACCGGCCCCCTTATTGGGCTCAAAGGATGCGTGGGATGTGTGCAAGGGCTAGATGAGCTGAGCAGAATTGTCTAGAAGGCGGTCAGTTGGTGGTTGATGTGGGCTGGTCCTATGTTGTGGAGGTCCTAGAATGCGTCGGTGGGTATTTTGAAGTGACATCTCTTCTTGATTGGGAGCTAGTGGAGGTCCCTGAGGTGGGGGGTTATGCTAGACTGTTTTGGGAGATCCATTATGTGTCCTGCTGCTGTGTTTTGGATGGCTTGGAGCTGTGTCTGTAGTTGGTGGGTGATTATGACATGGAGTGCATTGCCGTAGTCCAGTCGGTTGGTTATGAGGGCCTGTGTTACTGTTTTCCTGGTGCTGGGTGGCATCCACCTAAAGATCTTACGGAGCATTCAGAGCATGTGGGAACTTGAGAAGGTGACTGCGTTCACCTGATGTTTCATGGAGCGCTTCCTGTCCAGTATGATGCCTAGGTTCCTGGCATGGTTGGTTGGGGTTAGTGCAGGTCCAAGAGCTGAGGGCCACCAGGAGCCGTCCTAGGAGGATGGGGTTCAGCTGAAGATTACCACTTCCGTCTTGTCCTTATTCAATTTTAGGCAGTTGGTCTTCATCCAGTCCACGACATTGGTCATAGCATTCTGTAAGTTTGCTCTGGTGGTGAAGGTGCCTTTGATGAGAGAGAGGATTTATTTTTATTTATTTAGGAAGTTTTCTATAGCGCTGTCAAGACCCGGAGGTAGCAGAGCGCTTTACAGTAATAGAATGACAAAAATCTGTATAAACATATACATAACATAAACATAAACATGAACATAACATATGTAAGGTATAAGCATTCAATGAGTGACATTGTAAGCGGAACATGGGTGAGTTGCCGAGCTTTTTTGGTTATGGGATTCACTGTAGTCACATAGTTCAGGGGTTGCTTGCTGACCCCGGTTATCCACAGCCAAGGGAGCGGATCAGGAACAAGGATTTGAGTTGCCTTTTGAATTCCACAAAAGAAGGAATAGTTCTGATGTGCGGGGGGATGGAGTTCCAGATTTTGGGGGCGTTTCCAGTTAAGGAGCAGTCCGCTGTTCTTTTCTTTCTGGTTTTGGGTAGGATGAGCAGGAAGGAGTTAGAGCTTCTCAGATTCCTGGCTTGGCCTGCTTTTTTGAGTTTATTTGCCAGGTATTCGGGTTTGCCGGTATGGAGGGCTTTGTGTGTTAGGCAGGCCGTTCTGAAGTTACTATGCATTTCTACTGGGAGCCATTTGAGTTCCTTGAGCGCTGGGGAGATGTGATCCGATTTTTTGATGCCGGTAATCATTCTAGCTGCAGCATGTAGTGTTGTTTTGATCGGTGCCAAGTTCGATTTCGGGATGCCTGTTAGGATTGCGTTCCCATAGTCTAGCCTTGACAATACAAGAGATTGAGTGGCCAGTTTGAGATCCTTGTTAGGAATGTAGGGTTTGATCTTGTTCAACAGTCTGAGGTTAAAGAAAGCACCTTTGGCTGCATTCTTGATGTGTTTTACCATGTTTAGTTTGGGGTCTATGATGATGCCAAGAGATTTAACAGAGTCGGCTAGAGTAAGATTTCCTTTAAGCGCATCGATAGCTTTTAGCCATTCGGTGATTTGAGGGTTGTCTTCCTTGTTCGAGATGAGGAGTGTCTCAGTTTTGTCTGGATTCAGTTTCAAGTGATTGTTTGTCAGCCATTGTTGAACATCTTTCAGGACATCATTTAGTCTATGTATGTCAGTGAGAGAGGAAGTTTCCAGATAGATTTGTGTATCGTCCGCGTAGAGGTGAAAGCGGCTGTTGGCTTTTGTGAGTAACTTGGAGAGTGGTTCCATATAGATGTTAAAGAGCTGAGGCGAGAGCACCGAACCTTGGGCACCGAAGGATGAGTTGGGTGTCATCGGCATATGAGAGGATGTTGAGTCTGTTGTTGCAGACGATATTGGAGTGGAGTCATGTAGATGTTGAAAAGGATGGTACTGAGCAAGGAGCCTAAGGGGACGCCGCAGATGGTGATTTTGGGTTCAGAGGTGAACTGTGAGAGGAGTAGTCATTGTCTGCAGCCTGTCAGAAACGAAGTGATGAGTGAGTGCATAGCCGCTGATGGGATAAAGTGTTGAAGGAAGACTGTGGAGAGGTCGAGGAGGATGAGGGCAGCTGATTCTGAACAGTCGAGGATGGTCCTGATGTTGTCCGTAGCGGCTAGGACGGCTGTTTCCGTGCTGTGGTTCGAACAGAAACCTGATTGGGAGGTGTCCAGCAGGTTGTTTCGCCAGGAATGCGAGGAGAGAGGTGGGGCAATAGTTCTCGAGTTGGTTGGGGTCTGCAGTGGGTTTCTTTAGTAGGGGCTCTAACTTAAGCAGGTTTCCAGGTTTCTGGAAAGGAGGTGGTGTTGATGGCTGAGTTGAGGAAGGGCATGAGTGGTGGTCAGATCTTCTCCCATCATAGAGTGAGTGCATGTTGGGGGCAGATGTTCGTCAGGGTGTCAGAGTGTATGGAGGTCATGATGGTCGCCGTGGTTTTGGCGTTGAGGGGTGTTCAGTCAGCGAGGTGGTTGTACTGTATTTCGGCAGGGTCATGGGTGGTTGATTGATTGATTGAAGTGCTTTGAGAGAATGTACCTGTTTAGGGGTCTGAGGTCTAGAATTGGCCTGATGGAGTCGTCCTTCTTGGGGAAGAGAAAGTAAAGTGAGTAACCCCTTGTGCCCTGTTGGTGTAGAGGTACAGGCTCTATTGATCCCATTCGTAGAAGAGCTTTTAATTCCCCTTTGAGCAGCTGTTGATGGCCTGTTGGCAGTCTGAGAGTGCAGGGTGGAATGTTTGGAGGTGTTTAAGTGAGCTCCAGGCAATAACCAGGTTGGATAATATCCCACACCCACTTGTCGGAGGTGATATTCCACCATGCGGGAAAGAACTGTTGGAGTCTTCCCCCGACAGGTGTAGTATGATTTGGTGGTAAGTCAAGGCTTTGTGGCAGCAGCTGATGGTTTGTTGAAACTACCTCTACCTCTGCCTCAGGAATTATTTCCTCTGTAGGATCCTTTATAATATCCTCTTTGGACGTATGTTGCGACTGGGGATGCTGATGTGCAGTGGATGTGTCTGCACATCAACCTTTTGCTGCTCATCAATAGCGGGAGCGACACAAATTCCCTCTTTGTACAGATGTTTGCAATGCCCCCATAGCTTTGGCTGTTTAATTTTCTCAAGTAACGTGTCTACTTGAGGACCAAAGAGATTTTGCACATCAAAAGTGCAAGGATGTTTTGTCGCACTTCTGGTTTGAAATCTGAACCCTTAAACCAGGCATGTTCTCTTATGAGGACATTGGTGTTAATGCCTCTTGCGGCTTTATCAGCTGCATCTAGTCCACAGCGGATAGAGGTGTTAGCTATTAGTTTGTCTTCTGAGGCAATGTCAAATGCCTGTTTTTTGTATTGTTATGGGAGATGTTGGAGGCGCTCATCCATTTCATCCCAGTGTGCCCTGTCAATTTGGGAAAAAAGACCAAAGGAGTTAGCTATCCTTCAATGGTTGGCTGATTGTGCTGGCAATCTCTTCCCCACAGCATCTATTTTCCTAGCCTCTTTGTCTGGGGGGGGGGTGCCTCTCCAGACGCTTCTGAGTTAGCTATTTTTCTTGCTGTGGCAACTACTAGAGAGTCTGGTGGTAGCTTATGTATGTTGGCTTAAATTGTTTATTCACTCGTCGTATAATGACCAGTGCTTTTACTGGGTCTTTAAAAATATCTGCTGTATGTCTTGGCATACTTTTAAGCAAGGGCAGATATTGTGTCAAGCTGTGAGTGGATGAAAGTGTCTTGAATAGAAAATAATCCTCCAGTGGTTTTGGAACTTTATGATAGCTAGCTGCTCTACGTATGATGTTATGGTATGTGGTAGTATCATCTGGAAGGGAATGTTTCACCGGATATAGACCAGGATCCATGTCTCCAGGTTGGTTTGTGTCATATGTGTCCCACAAATAATCTTGAGGGGAAATAAAGTATTGTTATTTATCATCCCCACGGCCCCGAAATGTATTAATAGAACCCTCTGGGAAGTAGTGTTGATCTGCAGGAGGTGAAGGTGGTGGAGTGTGCCCTTGGAGTCACTGGTAGTTGGCTAATGGGTGGTGGACTGGTAGCCTTGTCCAACTTTTTTTCTTCTTCTGTGCTTTAGTGGATAGGGGCTCTCCAAGGCTGCTACAAAAGTTAACAGTCTCTTTGCTGGATTTCCTTGGTTTGGGGAGGTGTAGTCATGATTCTACCGGAGTCAGAGCAAATCAATAGTTGTTTTTGCCTGGCATCAAGATGTTGTTGTAAACCTTCAAGCACTGGCTTGATAGTGTTGGAGCTGGCCTTTTGTGTGGATCTGGTTCCGAAGTGGCTTTTGGCACTGATGGTTTTGATGCGCAGGGTTTCTGGTTGGATGAACCTGGTTTCATGCCAAGTTGGACTGAGTTTTCAGCACCAGGGCTCTCGATTCCGATTCTCGTCGCGAGTCTGATGACTTGTGGGTATGGGCCTTTTGCTATTGTTTCGGCGCCAGGGGTAGGCGTTTCCGGTAAAGCTGTTCGGAGCCGACCATGGCCCGAAGGCAGTAAGGGCCCGTATGAGGGCTTCGATTAGCCCAAACCAGATTGCAGACCCTTCAGGATGTTTTGTTGAGACTGTGGTCAGGATGGAAGAGGCAGAGTAATCCCGGTTTGTCCCGGTGGAATGTTCTGGAATTTGAGTTCTGACCCCGAACTGTCGTTGTGCTGCCAAAGAATGAGCATATATATCTTCAGATCTAAAAATGTCAAGAATGTCGTCGACGTGAGTCTAGACATTTCGAGGCGCATAGCGTTTGATCTACAGAAAGGCACAAGTTATACGCAAGGTGTTGGTCAGTGTGTGGAAACTTGGCGTGGCAGTAGGGGCAAAAACAAAATGGTGTCTGTTCGTCACTGGATGGGCATGGTGTGAACAGAACTTGGAAAATAAAGATCTGTCCCAAAGGGCAAAGGCCCACGAGGCCTCGGTCGGCTGGAACGTGCTGACGGGAGACCAATGTAAGCCACGAGTAACTGAGATCATTGACAATACTGGTGGTACAGTCCTAAATGCTAGTTTTTCGACTATGCTGAACGGAGCAGAAGAGTCCACAACCAAACCCGATGGCAGAAACAAAATATCTACCAATGGAGTCGAGGACCATGCGCATTGCAGGCAAGAGGAGTCCTCACTACACCTTGTGACTCGAAAGACTTCTTTGAAGAAAAACAACTTGCACACTTCTAAGCCCAATACTAGATGGTGGCTTATGGTAAGCATGAGTATCTACTGCCACACATGCCATCAAACATGTGAGTTACAAAGCCAATGGTAAGCAACGGGTGAAATGCATTCCCAGGGAAACTTTCTGA
Source organism: Lissotriton helveticus (assembly GCF_964261635.1). Taxonomy (NCBI): domain Eukaryota; kingdom Metazoa; phylum Chordata; class Amphibia; order Caudata; family Salamandridae; genus Lissotriton; species Lissotriton helveticus. The sequence continues at coordinate 1,039,504,932 of NC_136057.1, forward strand.
ATTCCCCGATGCCTTTAGCAAACCAGACAGATGCGCTCTCTGGTAGGCTTTGACCTAAAAGGATGGTTAGGCATAATTCGGTAAAGTACCAGTACTGAACGTGTGGCTCTTCTGATGCAGACAATTGGAAAACCAACAATTCATTTACGGACTCATAGAAGCAGAAACCTGCCACAGAACAGTACAGTTCAGAAGCAAATATATCGAAGGTAGGCATATCCCTGGGTGTCAAGGTATTTTGTAAGGAACAGACATCCAAGGAGGCAAGGTTTTATACTGTTGTTAGGACAGCTACAGCAAGCAAATAAGGAGCTTGACGGATGTTCTTGGCAAAAATCAACTGGCATACAAAGAGATTTGAAACACTGTGAATGGAGTTAAAGAGTCACATATCTATATCAAGTCTTTTTGTAATATTGTATTTGAATTAGGCATTAAAACTAAATAATAGATTAAAACAATATATCTATGTGGCTGCAAACCTGGACTCACTTTCTACTGCTACCCCAATAAGCTTGCTTAACTCCCTTACACATGCTCAGCTGATCCACAGCATTCACCTCTACACCCTATCTAAAGGTCAACTCACCTCACCATCCTCTGGTGCATACATGTAGTTGAAGAAGACAGGTGTTTTTTTGTTTAAACGGTCCATGTAATCCCAAATAGATTTGTACACTTGCTGGCTTCGCCGTTCCCCCTTCTCCTCGTACATAACACCTATGTTGCAGAGAAAGAATAAATCAAAGTGAAAAATGTCTCACGCTAAAGAAGTACATGCCTTGGAGCAACACGTTTCTTTCCCTTTAGTAGCAATAATTACAAGCGATTATCTGAGAGTAGAATAAAGTTGACCTGTCAAGTTAACACAGATTTGCCAATTTTGTTGAATTAAGAGTGCTTGATTTTGACTGTACTTCCACATTATGAGGTAGATACCTGTACCCCGCATTTGATCTTTGCCCCTTCAGCACTTTTCTAATTCATTGTCCCTTCATCTTGCCTCTCCTTCTCCAGCTCTCATGCCATATAAACTGCCTGTGTTTATTCCGATCCCTACTGATTTCCCACTATCTTCTGATTTACCATCTCACCTGGCAGTGTTTTTTTTCAGTACGTCTTACTGGAAAGTAGACATTAACTTACTCATCATTTATACACCTCATGATAAATGACGGAAGTAAATGGGTGCTTGAACTTACACATGAAATTTAGTCTGATTCGCCAAAAAGGTCAATTGCTTATGGCTTGGATCTATTCCCGCACAATTAATGCCTCAATGATTTGTACCAGGGAGAAATAGCTCACACTGGGCATCCCCTTGGAGAGAGAGATTTCTTAGAACTGCCAAGCAGGTCCAGTTAAATGATTGTCTGTGGTGTTTAGATTCTATGAAAATGATTGAAACCGAGGCAAAAACAGCATGCATAATGACAGTATCATAAAAAGCTGGCTCAATCCCAGTGGCTTGCAAGGCCACCAAGACAAAGAGCAACAAGCTCCCAATCTCTCAAATAAGGAGCAAAAAGTGTTACTTGGAATTCAAAAAATGAATGTGTTTATTTTGTTTTGTATTCAATGAACATGTGTAAACCTGGATTTAAAACTCTACATTTCAACATGGAATTCAGAATCAAGCTCTTAGTTGGGTGTGTGCATCATTTACTTCCCTTGACATAATTCTAAGTTAAATGCAGGACAGATGACACAGAGTAACTGAACTTACACTGTCTTCCTGTCTCCTATTGCATTCAACTTTTTCTCAAATGTTTCAGTTACATAAGTTTCTTAACATTTAACATCCCTCCTTGCCAAGTGAGTTAAGAAATCCTAGTAGGGTCCCTGCCCGTTGTGCAGCCTCAAAATTCCAAAGCTTGAGTCGAATATCCACTTCCTTGCAAATCAGCAGGATGCACACAGTATAATTCCATTTACACCTTTAGACAGCCGAACATTTTAATTTTAGGTATTCCTATGTGTTTCACAAGTCAAAATGACTTCGCCTCTACACAAACTACTTTGTTGTGTACTTTCCATGTAAGAATTACTTTGTGATATCACATTGCATAATTTTTGGAGGTAAAATGTTTGAATTCCCTAGACCATAAAAGTGAACTAATAGGCATCCGCACTTGCCATCAAACGGCTACCACATCATGCCTCAAACACATCCAGCACACAACCTAGCCTAAAGACATCCAAGACACAGTATCTTTCTACTTTACTTTACTCTTCAGCACATCAATTGTTAGGAAGAAAAAGGCCTGTGAGGTGGAACATATTTACCCAATTCTATCCTCTCGTAGTCTGAGTCAAGCAGGAAGGTCCGGAATCGGTTGGAGACATAGTGGTATGCAAGGAATTTCAAGTAGTACTGACTGAACTCAAACTCCATTGGAAACTGCACATGGATCTAAAACAATAACAAGATACTTCATCTGTCAAATCTAAAAGTAAATGTACATTGTAAAAACCAAACTGAAGATTTACTGTAGAGCAGAAAGACAAAATGGAGAGAGTGAAAATTAAATAATTTTAAATATATTCATACCAAAAAATAGTGCTATCACCCTAATTTACGAGGACTGAAGGAATTCAAGTCAAGTTCCTAAAACAAGACTTATTCTATTAAACATCCTTACAGTTCACGTGCCAGCACAATCGCCAAGTACCATGGTAGAATTTTTTTCGAAGCATGCGCAGGCAGAATGCTACCACACTATGAAAAGGCTGAAGAAAAATACCTAGGCTGGAGAACTTTTCAATACTGTGTGTCCAGGTTTCAGATGTTTAGTACAGAGTACTTAGAAAAAAAATGCCTACGGGGAGGCATTGAGAAATACACCTTCAACAGAGCAGGTTTTGGGACAAACCAACCAACTTAAAAATCTACCCTAGCACCAGCAGCACTCATAATGTGCTTCTGTTGCAATTATTTTTTTGAAGAATGGTTATCACCTCAAAGAGCAAGATGCTTTTAACCACTCGGGGTAATCTCTCGAAGCACCTTGAAGACAATGTGAAAATAATTTACAGTGAGAGCAATTAATTTAATACACAATTTTATATGTCCTCAATTGGGGATACTTACATCCCGAACTACAGGGTAACTGGCACCCAGAGACCCGTGAACGGAGACAAGGAGAGACTTCCCCCCCTGCTTTGGTAGCAGTAAAACAGATTGCTGTTTAGGCTATAATCTGATCATTTGCTGAGATTGTGCGGCGAAGGACACAAAATAATTAACTGCAGCCCACACACTAAGTGACTGTTATTATTGTGTGGAACCACCTGTTTGGTGCTGTTGTGCCATCTAGATCCTGCTTATTTTGTTTTCCCCTCAAAGTGTGTCCTGATCTGCCTGAAGACTGAGACCTGCTGTCTTGACCTGTCGGAGGAACATAATTATGAAGTGTTGTGAGATGCTTGGGTGTCACACTTACTTGAGATCTCCCTTTGGACTGAGTGGTCATTTCCATGGGTAAGGTTAGCAGAAAAAAAGAAACATTCTTCTTTGATGTTGCTCTTGAGTACAGGACAAAATATCCCCTGATGAGGGTAGCCTAAATGATGAACACACTGCCCCTACTCTGGATACAGTTCTGAAGGCTATTGCTGCCTTAAGAGAGGCGATCAAGCTTGAGACTGATTCCTTAGTAGCAGACATGGGTCTGTTACGAAACGATCAGAGGCAGCTGACTGAGCGAGTTTTCACTGCTGAGCGTGCCGTTGATGACATCACACCTTAGATGGCATCAGTGAAATCTAAGCTATCTAGTATGGAAAACAAGTTTAAAACATTAGCGGCAAGGGCCGAGGATGCAGAAAATAGAGCCTGCTGAAATAATGTACGAATTATTGGTATGCCGTAACATATTGAGGGCACTGCTGTAAATTTGACTTAGTTTTTAGAGGCATGGATTAAAGAAAAGGTGGCCCCAGAGAGCCTTTCTCCTTACTATGCCTTAGAGCATGCCCATCATGTTCCCTTAAAGCCCCAGTACCTAATGTGGTTCCTAGTCCAATAGTAGTGAAGCTATTACATTACAGAGGCTGTGACCACATTCTGTCACAAGCCACACTCTGTGGAAATATTATGGTTGGAAACCATAAAGTCATGTTATTCCCAGACTTTTCGCATGAAGTTCAAAAGCAGAGGGCTTCCTTCACAGATGCCAAAAAATGTCTTTGCCTACTTGGCATATCTTTCCCTGCCAAACTGAGGGTAATCTTTGGTGAGGAGGTGCAATTTTTCACGACTCCACAATCTCTTTGGGAATCGATTGATGGCCTTCCTCAACAAAAACATGAGTTCAAACTGAAGAAATGCCAACGTAGCAGGAGAGCACCTAAAAAGAGCACCAGGGGTGACCGAAGAACTGCTCCATCTCAGTTACAGGTGCACTATGAACGTAGGCAAGTTGTAGAGGAGAATGCTGCCATGAATAGTGGATCAAACACCTGTCTCGTCTATTCTGGGCACATCAGATGAGATAATCTGAAAACTAGTGAACACTGTAATGTGAGGTTTTGGAGGAGGGCTTTAGCATGAGGTGAATATTCTGTTTGTGTCATTTTCAGATGGGGTGGTGTGAAGACGGTGCCTCACACCCCTCTTTGCGTCAAGCTTGGGCAGCGCATGCACTGCTCTGCGGCATGCTGTATTGGAGTATGGAATAGAAGCCCCGCACACTCTCCGCCCATATTTGTAATTGGCGTGTGTCATTGCCCTTCGTAAATGCTGGCTTTTGATTCGTTAACAGGCTTGTTAGTCCCTTCTTAGTACCGCCTTGTCTTCATTAGTAACCTCCCACGAGGACTGGCCCTTTTACTTCGGTTGTTATTTGGTACTTCTTTTTGAGTCTGTAAGCACTATTTTCTTTTATGAGTTTCTCCTACTGCAGATAGGAAATGCTTTCATGCAACAGTCAGCACGCCATGCGTGTTTTCACTTTCCGAGCACCCGGGGACAATGGCGGCTGCTTCTTTGAATAGGTCTTGCATTTACAAGAGTTTGAGCTATTGACATTGTAAATGACAATGCCTTTTATTTATGTGTTAATTAACAAAACAGATAAATAAAAGGCATTGTCATTTACAATGCCAATAGCTTAAACTCTCACAAACACAAGCCCTATTGAATTGCAAATGCTGGTTTTGCTTTACGTTTCAGGATTTATAAAAAATAGACCTACAACCGCGCCTTCTCGAGTATGGCTCCAAGAATCTGGAACTCCCTTCCCTTCGAACTCAGGACAAATCCTTCCACGCTCCTCTTCAAGAAGCCAAAAGGCTCCTAATGAAGAGGCTTCTTACCTCAATCTGGCCTCACCACTTGATGCCGTGGCTTAGCTGTCAATCAGTGGCCCGGTCCATTTGAATGCTAGGCCTTTTTCATGTTGGTGAATTTTCGCCCCGTATATTACGGCCGACATTTTATAACTCAGGAGATTGTGTGATCACTTTTGACTGTGAAATTATAGCTGTGCTTACCATGTTGGACACTTAAGGTTCTGAAGGAGGTTCAGACACCTGTGACTGTGTAATTTTTTTTACTTAGTCTATTTTCTCCTGCTGTGATATTTCATTTTATGTATATGTATCCTCTTTGTATTTACTCTTGGTTGTTTACATGTACCATCCTGCCTCTTATATTGTAAAGGGCTCTGATACTCCCAGTGGTCATGTTCGCGCCATATACAACGTTATAAATACATAAATAAATAAATAAATAATCTTCCTGTTTATCCCATCATAAAATTACACTAAAAGAACCAGCATGCAAAACCTGCCACAGAAGAGCTATTCTTGCAAGGACCTAGGAAATATGAGAGTTTACCCAGGGTTTATGGCTTCACATTTGCAGAGTTGCCAACATTTAAAAAAAATTCCAGAGACACTTTGCAGCACAGCTATCAATTACTTACTTGAAAATGTACCACACTGACTGCCTCAAACCTCCGCCAACTCCACTGAACCCACATAATTAGCATAATTTAACTTAGCCTACTTAAAATACTGTCATGGATTGTCACTTGCAATGTAAAATAAGCAATGTGCTATTAAAGTTCATACATACATGCAGTAAAGACCTATAACAACGCCTTCAAATCTGGACAAAACTATCAATCTCAAACAGCACAGTGACAGACATTACTTACTCACTCTCTCTGGACCAGCAGATGGTGCGCAGTGCAACATGCTTTGTTGGTGCCCCCTGACCTCATTGAACAAATTACTTACTTTCGGTAAAACGCATCTGGCAGAGACACAGTCTAGCCGCAGATTCCTTAACTTGTGAATTCTCCCCAGGCATCAGACTGGATCCGGAAACTATTCTCAGAAGTACTTCTGCACCCCGGGGGGTGGCTCGCGTGCCGCCGTCTCCTGATATAACTTTAACGGAGCCATACAAGTCCTCTCTGGAACGCCATCAGCTACTGCTTTGAAGCTTTCACGCGTAACGCGGCTACACATAGAAAATGGCTGTAGAGACAGTGTGCCAAAAAGAGGAAAGAACTTTACAACAACAAACAAAAAAGGAAAAAGCATGGTATGATAATAATAGAGAAGACCCTTGAGGAAAAGAACAAGAAGTCGATGAAGCACAAGTCATTTAGAAGAGAGCACAGAGGCGCATGACACAGCACAGTACACCTCCTATTCCCCTAACCCTATACCAGGAGGAAAGGTTGGAACTCCTTTGACCAAATACCAAGAGTAAAGGGTGGAAGAGAACTCCATATACGGTCAAAGAGGTCAGTCCAGCGGATCTGGCAAACTCCACCTAGCCAGAAGTAGAATAAGGAAAAAGGGAGGACCACTCCCATGCCAATAGTCAGTTAAGCAGGGTGTAAGAGACTGAAGACCCCAAGATCAGACCTTAAAGTCAATTGCAGAGCGGGGAGGATAGACAGGGCGTTAAGGAGTCTGCAGCTATACTGTGTCTATACCAGATACATTGTTAGCAAAGGTAAATAACTTGTTCATCTGATAGAGAAATCTAGCTGCAGATTCCTTAACTTGTGAATTAGATACCATAGCCATAAACTTTTGGAGGAGGGTCTGCTTACCAATCCCACAAGAGGTCCAGGAGGACTGTTTGACTGCGACATTCGGCCACACCTTAGTGGGAAAGGATAAGGAAGAGGGAACCTCTTCTAAAGGTGGTAAAGACCACAACAAAAACACAAACAAGGAATATGCACCAAGAGCAAGGAGCACGTTTCCTCAGGCAAAGAAGTACAGACGTAAAATGCCCATGCTAACCTAACTAAGGAAGATAGACATGGATACGATTAAACTAAAGATTAAATAGCCCCACTGGAAAGTGTCTGCAATGTTTATAATAAAGGACAGAGCCTCTGGGCCGACTGACCAGAGGATGGCATTCATCTTTAAGTGAAAGAAATATGGCCACTAAAGGAACCAAAACAGGTTAATTTTAAAGAAGAGCCAAGTTATGAAGACAAAGTGTGATGGAATACAGCCAAGCACAAGAAAATTAATTAAATCTCCACCGCTTGGTGGGAAAAAAGGTATGAAGACAAAGTGTGATGGAATACAACCAAGCACAAGAAAATTAATTAAATGTCCACCACTAGGTGGGAAAAAGTAACATTGATAGGCTGACACTCTCTCTGAGCACAGCACCTGGTCTCAAGAAAAGAATCAGGAAATGTTGGCATGGTAAAACCGAGCCTGGAAAAAAAGGGGGAAAACGAAATCCCACAAAAATCACCTGATGTCAGGGTGCCAAATGTGAAACCCAAGTATACTAACAACAGAGATAGTAGAAACCATAAGGCTTCTGCCTTGACAAAAGCAATTAGGAAACCATAAGGCTCCTGCCTTATGGTTTCCTAATTGGCCTTTAATAGCAGGAGGACCACTATACACCAACCCCATTAAATCTAGTATGGTAAGGCCCTAGAACAACGAGACAGACATCACATGAAGAAGGTTTCTAACATGGAGAACGTTTCATTTTCTATCCTTCTCCTATTTACTTACTTAGAAAGTATTTTTATTTTGTTTGGGAAAACAAAAGGATGGACATGATGTGGCTGAAAGCCTATGAAACACAAGACATTAGCTTAGCAGTGCACTTATTCAGGTGATGCATGCCGCAGCCCCAAAAATAGGGCAATGCTCAAGGCACATTCACAACGCACCAAGTACCGACCATAGAAAAAGATTGAGGGGGAGGAAGGGGGTAGACCTTCCCAGAACAGATTAGGCCAGAGAACAAGGCAACATTGCATGCTAGAAGAATATCCACAGGCATGTACTTCCCAAGGGGAAAAATATGAAAGAAGGAGCTTGCCCAAAGCATGTACCAATATTTAGACCGAGACAAAAGGAATTAAGACCGAGTATTCCTCCATCATCAAACAGAATACCCAAAAGAAAGACTGCCTGAAGTCAGAGGGGAAGGCACTCCCCATTAGACGGGCAGCCATGAAATTGAAAATACATATAGAACAGAAGTTCATACAAAGATCACTCAACAGCCATAAGGCAAGGGGAGCACCTCTCATAATGGCCAAGAGGCAAGAACAACTGGTCACACAACGACCGTGAAGAAGGAAGGTAGGTCAAAGAATAGCCATGGTTTTGGGTGGAAGGAAAAACGAACTGTTCTACAATCAAAACGCCCACCCCAACCGACCCTGCTGAGCATACGCTGCAGTGGGGACAGCCAGTACCTGGGAATCCTGGATATTACCCAACATCAGAGGAAGTCAAGTCCCCGGCTTGGGGAGGCCTGTACCCCTCCACCCCCCTGAGGTTGGGAAGGCAATCCCCGACACCCTGCCACCAGTGGTGAAATTCGATTCCTTGCATGGGAGGGACCTGCCACATGACAACAAGGTGGCACTTTCGAAACACAAGCGCCGGGACAACAAGGTTCTATTAAACTCGCCCATCCCTAAAGCTAAGAGAGATGGCATAGTGCAACACTGGGGTGCGCGACGAATTCCACAAGGTGGATACAGCAAACAGGGGGAAAAAACTATCCACCGGAGGTAATGCGTAAAAATTCCTTCGCAGAAAAAACATGCCGCAATTGACACAATCGAAGGACAGAAGAAGACAGCTCCAATAGAGTATAGATCCAAGACTGTGTACCATGGATATGTGAAAGAAATCAGAAAGGGGGGTGGGGGTAAAACGAATGGGCTGCCAAGTAACTGAACCAGGAACGCAATACAAAGGGGCAAGATAAGTCCTAAGCCACAGCCCAGGAGGGGTAATAAGCCAGAGTGTCCAGTATCGCACATATCACACAATGCCAAAGGAAATCTCTTGATAATGGATTTACGTAACAGTGGAATCCAAAGACCCCACCTGCCAGTGGAGTAGGGCATTCTACATGGTTACAAAGCAGAACCAAGGACCAGTAAGACACTGATCTTGTGACCAGCACCACAATTCAAATATGGCATTGCAATAACAAGAAAGAATCCGGGAAGGGGCATGCTACGGGTCTGGCACTCCTCGACTAGCCCAAAATCTACGTAAGGCGGCATCTGCTTGGGCTCCAAAAAGATGTACCCCATCAACTGGCATGTCAAGCAAGGCTGTCTGGACAGCGTCTGAAAATCCAGATGCTCGAAGTCAGGCATGGCGGCGCAATGCCACATCAGACGCCATTGCTCGACTAATGGAATGGGTAGAGTCCATTCCACACATGATGAGCATTTTTCTCTCCCCTGGTGATCATCGACGATCATTTTGGTCAACTTGTCCTTGTTAGCCTCTGGGAACAAGGGTAAAAGCTGTGCCAGGGAGTCCCACAAGGCGAGGAAGCAAATAGTGTTAGTGGTGTGTAATGCTGCACTAGAAGAGGAAATAATGTGCTTTCCGTAAGAATCCTGCCTCGTGGACTCCTTATCAAGGGGGGAGTGGGGAAGGTTCTCCACCTCAGGGGACACCATAATGGTCTTTACCACAAAGCTGAGGTGGGTAAAAGCTGTCGTATAAGACAAGCAAGATCTCCTGAGGCAGGGCGGTATTTGTGGGCAATAGTACGGTCCACTGGCACACCTGACTCAGGATTTGCCCATGCCCCCAATAGAATATCAGACAATGCATCCCCAAAAGTGGTGTACTGGTTCAACTCCCAACTGGCCAGGGTGAAGGACCTCCATGAGAGGGTCCGGAGTTTTCTCCACAGTAGGCAAAGTATGGTATCATCCATCAGCCATTCTTCTCAAAACTTATGCCAAAGAAGAACTGGCTTCCGAGGCAAAGCCTGGAGTGGATAACAAGATGAAGCAGGGGATGAATCTAGCCCGCTGGCTTCACCCAGCTCAGCAATCCAGCTGTCCAACATAGGAAAAGCCACAAGTATTTGCTGCTCGAAGGGGGGTATCTCATATTCTTCCCCCTGGTCTTGTGAAACCCTCACAGAAACTATCTGCGTCAAAAACAGCTCCGTAACCAGTGTCAGACGGCGCCGACATGGCACCATACCAACATCTGCCTGGGAAGGGGGAAAGACATTGGCTGAAGTTAGCTCCGATGTAAGGAGTCAAGGCGAAGTCGACCCCACAAAGTGCACCGTGCTGTTGAAAACAGTCTCTGGCTCGGAGTCTTCCGGTGCTGTGGAAATCAGCACCGTCAGAGTCGACCAAACTCACTGGTGGAGGTCCTGAAAGACCGTGCACCGACCTCTCTGTGTCCGAGACCAGAACTGCCACAGAGTGCGAACACGTCAGCAATGGCGCAGTTACTTCACCTACGATCTCCTTGGGGCCCGCAAGCACTCCAGAGGGCGACGAGGGTTCAAAGACAAGATGAAGAGCTTGATAGTATACTTGAATCAGATTCCAGGTAACGGACCAGCAAATGGCGGGAGGAGCGGGAGCGACGCCAGAGCAGAAGGAGAGCCATGGTCGCTGCGAGTCAAAGTCACAGAGACGCCGCTTTCCATGAGAAGCCTTGAGCAACGTTGGACAGGCAATCCTGCTCTTAAATATTCTCTGCTTGATGCAAAGGTATTACTGGCAGCCCAAATTGAAAAATTAAGTTGTTTTGATTATAAGGAACATTTGACGTGTGATCATGCAAAGCGTAATAAAGCAGGATCCCTTTTGAAATGGCGTATTAATCCCAAAAAACAGAACTCTTTGATTCTAGAGCTTGACTCTGCTGCAGGGGAAGCATTATATAATCAAACTGCTATTAATGTTAGCTTCCATGAATATTACACTTATCTATATGTTCCAGTGCCTAGAACAGCACCTCAGGATACTGAGGATTTTTTTTATCAGTAACTCAACAGCAGGTAGGTGTGGAGTAGCACTAACAGAACAACAGCCCCCTGTAATGGAGGGAGGGTTGGCTGCTCCTGATCTTGAATCTGGCAGCTCAACTGTAACAGTTAAATAGGTGGGTTTACTGTCAAATGAACCCTGAGGAAGGTGTTATTGGCTCACTGCCTGATTTGCAGGACTTACTGAAAGTCTTCTTGTTTCCTCGGCGGAGATTGCCTGCACTTTCTCAAGAGATGCTAGTGATACAGCAGTGCTGGCAATGTTACCTGCAGCAAACCAGAGTCCAGGTACCTTATTCGCCTGATATGCCATTAAAATAGATAAAGATAGTGGCCCAGGTAGAAGCATTAGCAGGGATTGAAAGATGGACTACCTTTGGGGTTAACCTTTTGGGTTAACCGTGTTGAAGACCTATATTGGGAAGGAGTATTGCTTATGTTTGAAGACTTTAATATACCCAGAGGACCATTTTTAGCACACAGGGCATTCATTGGTTGCAACAATAAGGAATCATTGGAGAAATGGAGATGCTTAACCGGCCACACATCAGGTGTGCCAACAGCTCTGAACAACAACAGGGTGTGTAAGAGCGGTCTCTTATCTATATTGTGGATTCTCCTCTTGCGGAGTTGAAAATAAAATGGGAGAGAGACTTAGAGCTCCAAATTAATCATTTGGACTGGGATAGGATTGAAGCGCATATACCAGCTGTTTCTAGAAATACTTGGTTCAAATTAATTAATTTCTATATCCTACATAGAGCTTATTTTACACCTGGCAAGATTAACAAGTTCAATGTGACTGCTTCTGTTGGCAAATGCCCTAGATATGGGGAGTTGGGGGCAGAAATGTCCCACATGGTATGGTCCTGCCCTTCATTAGCGGGGTTCTGGGAGGAAGTAATAGAATATATTAATGGAATACTCCTTGTGGGATATCCCTTGTACGCCCTTGGTCTGCCTCCTAGGGGGATAACCTCGTCCTAAAATAATACTACCACTAGATTTACTGACTTTGGTTTGATTTTGGCAAAAACGAAAATTGACTATGCATTGGAAATCAGCGCATGGTCCTCAAATTACTAGATGGCTTCAAGAAATGATTAAATGGGCAAGTTTGGAGAGTGCTGTGTTTTGTTTCGTGAGATTAAAAGAGGACAAGGGAAAATTGAAAGGGTTACAGCATGGAAACAGCTGGTGGATAGTTTGTTGGCCTCAGAAGCAGACACAGATTCATCAAATAGCTCCTGGAGTCCTTGCAGGTAAGGGAAGATAAATCTAGTTTAATACCGATAAATTGGGTGATAATGGGTACTACCTTGATATACTTGTTCATGTGGAGTATTTTAACACTTAATTTCTGACTGCTTTTCTTGATTAGGGGTAACTGGGTGGGGGGATAGATGTTATAGTTTTATTGTACTAATTTTAGTAGACTAAAGATATGTATGAAATATACAGTAGTTGGAATATGGTTGAATGCTTGTGGATGCATGTCATATGAGATATATTGATATCACTTTTAATCTGTAAATTATAGTTATCTGGGTATTTCTCCTTTTTATTTTTACAATATTTTTGATCCATGTAAAACAGTACAGGTTGTAATAGCGATTTGTAATGGATATAACATTCAGTACACTTCTCGTTAAAGACACCAAGGCTACGGTATTAATAGGATACAGAGTCTCAGGCTGTCAGCATCCATCCCCACCCTCCCCCGCCAGTTCAGTTGGTGGGGAAACACAGATCCCTCCTCCAAATACATTCCATTTACCCCACTTTTTGGGACAACCTGTTTTAAAAAAAAAACCTTTTCGGCGATCATACATTTCCACATGTCGTTCGCCCAACTCTTCAATGTCGGTGCGTCACAGACCCCCTATCACATAACGATATTGAGATTTTCCCCAAAGTGGTGTTATGTTGGGGCAACTCTATAGCACTTGGCAAAATATTGCCTCTTCCACGCAGTGTCTGAGACAGCGTGGGTTTTCCATACGGCCTATTTTGGCAAGAGTGGTCCCGTTTAAGTAAGTTCTGTGTAGAATTTGTAGCTTAATGAGACAGAATTTAAGTGGGATAGCGGCCTCACGGGAGGACATCAACGTAGTTTGCCACTCGTCATCCTCAAGTGGCCCAAGCTCCTAATGTCATTTTTCACGGAGACATTGAAGTAGATCAGGTTGATTATTACAAAGTTTTTGGAAAGTCATTGAGATGGCTTTTTACCTCATAGGTTCAGATTGTAGCTTGTCTTTTAGCGGGGATGCCTCAGGCACCTCACCTTGCATGGGGATGATTGTGGTAAGGGTGTGGCGGAATTGCATATAACGAAACATTTCCTGTGGGTTCAGGTCGTATTCTTTTTGTAACTCAGAGAAAGGGAGAATTTCCCCCCTTTTCCATAGGTCACCTACAGTGGAAATGCTGATGGCGTGCCATTTGTCAAATCTCGGCTATGTGACCAGTGTGCCCAGACGCTGGGCTGACCAGAGTGGCGTAACCTGGGTTATTGTTCCTTGCCAACCAAGTGCTTTGTTTGCCTGGTGCCAGGCGTCAATGGTAAGGGCAGTGGGGCCACTGTATCAGCCTTTCTGGGTTTTGAGTGTGCCCGTTATGTCCTTAATTCCCCATTTGAAATCTATCCATCTGATATGCGGTTTCTGTCTGGGAATGGAACACCCTGTGGTTGATCACCACCAGTTGGGACTTCCAGTGGTCGTCTCAGGTTGGGAAGTGCTATCCCACTATCACACCAACTTATGAATAATGTATGTGTGGCAAAATGTGGCGTTTTGCCGTCCCAAAGCAGTGTTCTAATTTCGCTGTCTATGTTTTTGAAGTAGGTTCAGGAACTCATATGGGCTATCCTGTAGGATATATAGAAAAAGCGGCAAAGCCAGCATTTTGAACAGCGCTGCTTGTCCCAGTAATCACGGAGGCAGTACCCGCCACTGCCGCACATTGTTCTGCAATCAATGCAGGGGAGTCACAAGATTTTTAGAATAGAAGAGATCCGAGTCTGGGGTCATATATACCCTGAGATATTGGAAACCCTCAACTGCAGTTTGTGTAAATTACTGACTTGGATCAGTTAATAGCCATGACTGGTGTCTTTTAGCCTGGGTAAGACCCTCAAGATATTCTGTGTGGTGTCTGTGGGTGTGTCGTTGATCTTGCTTGTGTTTGTGATATGAGTGTATATGTTCGACGAGTGTCTGCGCAAGCTTCTTTGGTGAGGACTGGAATGTGTGACATGACCTGGTTAAACTTAAAACAAATCCCCAACCCCAACAATCCCCCCTCCGTGCTGCCCTGCTGACGGACTTTGAACTACCCGCCTCCCCAACAATGCAGAGTGCCTGTCGCCCCCCTCACAAAAAAGAAAACCGAGGTACGTGGCCTTGCCGAGCCTTCCCCCATCCCTCACAAGTTCTGCTCAAAACGATAATAGCAACATAATCTGGACATTAGCTACAAGGTACAGATCCCTTTGTTTGGCTGTTGTGTACGTATTTACCCATCCTGGATTGATGCGCAGGAAGAAGTGGCGCCGGGGGTTATCAGCTCTGCTGCCGAGCCAGATGGACTAGTTTGAGGCGAGCGAGAGTGTCAGATCAGACTAGTGATTATGTGAATTGTTCAAACAGCGCATTTGAGGCTTCGTGGACGCTCCGCTTCCTATTCCGCAGTCCCATGGTCTGTGTCATTCCGAGCATTTTGAGACTGTTCAGTTCAATTTCGCTGCTGTCTTAAGCGGCCCCCTTATATTGGATTTCCCAATTTGTCGCCTTCCATCCAGCTAATACAAAGCCTCTTCCGGTGTAGAGGAAAACCACGTTTTGCCGTCAGCTTCGACATGCAACTTCGCTGGAAATAGCATTGCATACTTTATGTCTGTCTTTGAATGCTTTTTTCACCTGCAGGAAGCTTCGTTGTTGTTTTTGTACTCAGAATGTGAATTCCGGGAAGAAGGCGATTGTGCTGTTTTCAAATTTTGTAGGTGGAGCAATACGGGCTGTTTGCAGAATGGCATCTCTTTCACGGAAATCAAAGACTCTTGCAACTATTGGTCTTGGGGGAGCCCTTGGTTTTGGCCTACCCCCTGGGAATCAATGAGCTCTTTCATTTGAGAAGTAGTTTGAGAGGCCATTGGGTTGCAGGTGTTTAGTGATGAGCTTTTCAACAAAGACATGAATACAGACATTTTTTAGACGTGCCCTACCTTCATAGTCGTCTAGTTGTGCCTCCATCATGTCTTGTTTGGTTAAAAGCGGTTGTACTTGCTGCTTGAGGCATCGGTGGATAATGTATTGGTGGTTTCTACTACCTTCCTTGTGTCCATGTTTCGTAGATCTGCTCTAACATGGAAGATTTCTATTTTTATTCTATCTAGTCTCGAATCAAGAGAGGTGCAGACATTATTAATTGCCGTCATGATATCCTGAAGAGTAAGTTCGGAGTGCCTGATTGGGGGGGGGGGTCAGTGTCCCTTCTTGCGCAATCACGGTAGCAGTGTCATGTTCTTAGCCGCCTTTGGTTCAAGCATATTTGCCTAGTTTTGTTTGTAGGGCTGCTTTGTCTCCCTTGCCCCCAGCCATCTTGCTATTTACAGCTTGTGCTCTGTGGTTTTAGTGATTGTGGATGTTGCAAGGCAGTCCCTGCCGCCTGCCTTTGGGTACTATGCCCTTGTTGCCTGTTGGGTTTCCCTAGTTTTGATACGCGAGTCTATACCACAGTCTGGTTACTTGTGCTTCTGGTGTGGTCCATGCCAAGGTGAAGATACAGTTGGGTGCAATGGTTTCGTTCCCGTATTACTTTCCCCTTTGGTGACTTTAACAAGCGATATCTTGCGTGTTGGATCACTGCGGGGGAGGGTTGATCCAAACGGGGTGGGGGAACCAAGTCACTGTACCAGAGTCTTTGTTGGATATGACTGCTGCAGAAGAAAGTCGTAGGGCTCTGCAGTACAAGCCGCCTGCCCCCGCCGCTTGCGATTCATCGTGTTGTGCCGGTATTTAGTGTCTGACTCCCTGTATTGTTGAATGTGGGTAACATCTTCCAGTTCTCCTTGGGGTGGCCGTATAATACCAGCTACGGCGTGTGATGCGAGCAAGCCAACCGTCTGAAAATAGGAAGACTCCTCCATATTTGCAGGACGGTCACCCTCTGGGGTTTGATGATAGTGCTCTGGGAGGCGCCTTTAGAATGGTGTGGTCAAGAGAAGCACTGCTCCTTGGTATGGCCTGATGTACGAGTTACTTACCTTCGGTAACAATGTATCTGGTAGAGACGTTTCTAGACGCAGATTCCTTCACGTAGAATTAACCCCAGGCGTGAAAAGGGATCTGGAAAATCTTTTGCCACAGCATCCCCGTGCCCCTGGTCTTGGACGGCACCACGCGACTCCGCCCCTGAGTACTTTTCCGCGCCACAAAGCGGAGCAATCAGACAAAACTGTGAGAGTATAGGAACAGGGTGCGAAAGAAAAAAGAAATGGTGGAGAACACCACCATAAGGAGCAGTGGCAAACACTGCAGTACCCCAAGCAGGGAAAAGAATAAAGAACAGAGCATAGCCCTGAACAGCAACCCTGCCAGCACATGAAGTGTCATGAACCTAACAGGACCACAACCCCAACCAAGTGCAATGAAGGGGAACCAGTTTGGGACAAATAAGGCACGACAAGACTCCCAGACAGCCCCAACACAAAATGTGACGACCCCTGTAAGGAACAAGGGCAAATTCCAACCAAAAGACCCCAATCTAAAGGATAGCAGAGGGGCCAGGACCCCTAGCAACGAAAGGGTCAAGAGAAAGGAGGGAGGGGGGGAAGTAGGCCCTAACCTGGGGCAACTAGAACACAAAGGCACAGAAGTACCTACAAACCGACCCTCCAAAGTGCCAAAAGGGGAGGAAGAAATAAATAAACAGGACGAACATCCTGCCAGAAAAGCACGACAGAATGCACGCACTGAAGACATAGCCACCCACCGGGAGGCGAACGCAGAAGACCAAGTCAAAGGGTCCTCGCAGAACAGGGAGGAAGGGCGGGCCGTGAGGGAATCTGCGGCTAGAATTGTCCTTACCAGATCCATCGTTACCGAAGGTAAGTAACTCGTACATCTGATAGAGACTACGAGAGGACCCCACCAGCCTGGTCATAACGCACAAGTTACTACTTGTGTAACAATATATCTGTAAGAGACATTAGTTAGTGATAGATTCCTTACCTTAGAATATCCCCAGGCGTCAGACTGGAACCAGAAATTTTTTACGTAGCAGTACCCATGCGCGTCGGTAGGCGTCGTCCGCGGCTCCGCGTCCGTCGTCGGCGCCGTGATGACGTCGTCGGAGTACTTCGACGCCGCCTCCGCGTGCTGACGTCAGTTCTTATACACAGCTTTTCCGCGCCAGATACGCAGAGCCATGATAAAAACCAACACTGGTGCCATGAAACTAGGGCCCTGAAAGGGGATGAACTTAACAATAGATATCGGTTCGCAGAACGGGGAGGATGGGTGGGTCGGTAAGGAATCTATCACTAACTAATGTCTCTTACAGATATATCATTACACAAGTAGTAACTTGTGCATCTGAAAGAGACACGTTAGTGATAGATTCCTTACCTTAGAATAGATACCCCAGCAATACCAACCCCAGTGGTGGGTCTGCGAACCAATAATCACACCAGAAAGTCCTGGAGGACGGAACGGCCAAAGAAGCCATCCCTCCGAATTTGGCTGTCCAGGCAGTAGTGTCTTGCGAACGTGTGCAGCGAGGCCCACGTAGCTGCCTGACAAATGTCCTGCAAGGGGACTCCCCGGCTCAGGACAGTAGTAGTCGCCATGGCCGGAGTGGAATGGGCCCTCAGCCCAACAGGAGGTTCCTTTTTAGCCAAGGAGTAGCACGCCTGGATGCACAACACGATCCACCGAGAGATGGTCCGCTTGTGCACCGCCCGTCCCTTCTTAGTGCCCAAGTAACCAACAAAGAGTTGGTCATCCACCCGGAACTGGCGTGTGCGATTTAGATAGTATGACAGCACACGTTTTGGGTCCAGACGATGGAGCCTCTCTTCCTCTTTCGAGGGATGCAGAGGCGGAAAGAAGGTGGGCAAGGTGATGAACTGCCCGATGTGGAAGGCTGTGACTACCTTGGGCAGGAAAGAAGGTCTTGTCCGCAACACAACCTTGTCCGGATGGACAGAAAGGAAAGGAGGTTTAGAGGAAAGAGCCTGGAGCTCACTCACTCTCCTGGCAGAGGTGATGGCAACCAGGAAAGCAGTCTTAAGTGTAAGATGACGGAGAGGACAGTTATGAAGCGGCTCGAAAGGAGCGCACATCAGGTAGGTTAGAACCAGGTTCAAGTCCCACTGGGGCATCACGAAAGGAACAGGAGGGAACATATGAGTGATGCCCTTTAAGAATCTGTTAACAATCGGGGACTTGAACAAAGAAGGCTGATCAGGTAGCCTTAAGAAGGCGGAAAGGGCAGAAAGGTAGCCCTTGATAGTGCCCAGAGCAGAGCCCTGCTGGGCAAGAGAAAGAAGGAGGAGGAGAACCTCAAAAAGGGGGGCAGAGAGTGGATCCACAGCCTTTGCTGTGCACCATGCATTAAATCTGTTCAACCTGCAGGCGTATACCGACGTTGTGGAGGGACGCCTGGCTGCCAGAATCACATTACAAACTTCAGGAGGCAAATCAAATGGCCTCAACTGTCGCTGCTCAATCCCCAAGCATGGAGGTGGAGACTGGACAGGTTCGGGTGGAGGACCGTCCCCTGCTGCTGCGACAGAAGGTCCTCCTGAAGAGGCAGACGAATCGGGGGATCGACTGACATACTGAGTAGCTCTGGATACCAGTACCTTCGTGCCCAGTCCGGGGCCACAAGGATAACCTGGGCCGGTCGCGCCTGATCTTCTTCAGCACTCTGGGCAGAAGTGGTATAGGCGGAAAGGCGTACACTAGACCGCAACTCCACTCGCGACGAAAAGCATCTCCGAGCGAGTGCCGCCTTGGAAATTCCAACGCGCAGCACTGATGACATTGCGCGTTCTCTTCTGTGGAGAATAGACCTAACCAAGGCTCTCCCCACTGCTGAAAGAGGCCTTGCGCCACGTCCGAGTTCAGACGCCATTTGTGATCCATCATGCACCGACGGCTGAGTTCGTCCGCCCTGGCGTTCAGAGAACCTGCCAGGTGTTGAACCACCAGGGTCACGCCCTGATGTTCCAGCCACTGCCAGAGGCGCAGAGCCTCCTGGCATAGGGTCCACGACCCCACCCCGCCCTGTTTGTTGCAGTACCACATGGCGGTGGTGTTGTCCGTGAACACCTGCACTATACTCCCCCGGACAGAGGGGAGGAATGCCTTCAGTGCAAGCCGGATCGCACGCAGCTCCAGAAGGTTGATGTGGAGCCGGGACTCCGCCGGAGATCAGAGGCCTCTGATCTCCGCCTCTCCCATGTGGCCCCCTCAGCCCTGGAGGGACGCATCCGTCACAACTACGTGCTCCGGGTGGGGTAGGGAGAGGGATCTGCCGCTGACCCAATCGCGGTCCGTGAGCCACCACTGCAACTGTCTTGCAGTGCCCTCCGAGGTCAAGACATGGTCGGACAAGTTGCCCTGATGCTGGGCCCACTGAAACTTCAGGTCCCACTGCAGAGCCCGCATCCGCCACCGGGCGTGATGCACCAGAAGGATGCAGAAGGCCATTAGCCCCAGAAGTCGCAGCATCAACCAGACCGAGACTCGGGACAAAGGCTGAAAGATCGGAATCAGAGCCTGAATATCCCGAACCCGCTGTTCGGGAGGATAAACCTGAAACTGCGCCGAGTCTAGAACCGCTCCGATGAAGAGGAGCTTCTGAGAGGGACACAGGTGTGACTTCGGCACATTGATGGAGAACCCCAGCAGGTGCAGGAGGTCGGCCGTAGTCTGGAGGTGGCTGACGACTGTCTGGGGCGAGCCCGCCTTCAACAACCAGTCGTCGAGGTAGGGGAAGACTGAAACCCCTAACCTGCGCAGATGAGCTGCGACCACCGGCATCACTTTCGTGAACACCCGTGGGGCGCTGGTAAGGCCGAAGGGGAGCATGGTAAACTGAAAGTGCTCGTGGCCTACCGTGAACCGCAGGTAACGCCGGTGGGCCGGCAGGACGGGGATGTGAAAATAAGCGTCCTGCAAGTCCAACGCTACGTTCCAGTCTCCATGGTCTAGGGCAGCTAAGACCTGAGCCCATATCAGCATCTTGAACTTCTCCTTTCGGAGGAAGCCGTTGACGTTCCGTAGGTCCAAGAAAGGGTGTAGGCCCCCTTTGCCCTTCTTGGGTACCAGAAAGTAGTGGGAGTAACAACCACACCCTACTTCTGGCCCAGGAACGCACTCGATGGCCCCCTTGGCCAAGAGGGCCGTAACTTCCTCTTGTAGAAGCCTCAAGTGATCCCCAGACACGCGGTGGTACTGCGGTGGCATGGCTGGAGGGGACGCCTCGAAGGGGAGGGAGTAGCCCCTTCGGACGATTTGCAGCACCCACCTGTCCGAAGTGACAATGCGCCAGTGGTGGTGGTGATGGCGAACCCTGCCCCCCACTGGCGTCACATGGGCCTGAAAGCACGGACTAGTTGGGTTTTGAGGCGGATGCTGCAGGGGTAGGTGTGGACTGGCCTCGCCGTTGTCCCCGACCGCTGCCACGGGGGTTTCCACGTCCGCCACCGTGCTGGATGGTAGTCTGCGGCCCGTGGCTGGCAGGACGTGTGGGGGCGCCCCTTGCTTGGCCACGAAAGGAGCGAAAGACAGCCGTTTGCTGGCGCGGGGGGGGAAGAGGCCCAAGGACTCGGCCGTAGCCCTGGAGTCCTTAAAGCGCTCAAGCGCATGGTCTGCCTTGTCGCCAAAGAGGAGACGGCCAACGAACGGCATGTCCATAAGTGTGTTCTGGACATCAGTCGAGAAGTTGGCAGACCTCAACCAGGCGTGGCGACGAATCGCCACCGTCGTTTTCATCGCTCTGCCTAGTGAGTCAGTAGTGTCCAGCCCACACCGGATGGAATAACGCGCCGCATCCGGACCTTCCACAAGGGCTTGGCCGAGTTTAGCCCGGACCTCCACCGGGCATTCTGGCAGCACGTCTGCGACCGTATCCCACAGAGAGTGGGTGTAGCGGCCCAAGAGGCATGCGGTATTGACTGACCGCAATCCTAAACTCAGGGAGGAGAATACTTTCTTTCCGTATTGCTCGTACCTCTTGGATTCCCGGTCGGGGGGAGCAGACGGGAATGCGGTCTGGGAATTAGAGGCCTAGATGACCAGGCTCTCGGGAGTGGGGTGGGTAGACAGAAAGCAAGGGACGCCCGGAGCTGGGCGGTGGCGCCTGGCCACGTTCCTATCCACAGGCTGACCTGTGGCAGGCTTGGACCAAGTGCCCAGACGAACGTCTGATAGGGCCTCATTAAACGGCAGCAGAGGCTCGGCCGAGCTTGCCTGCGGTTTAAGGACCTCAGTGAGGAGGTTAGTCCTCACGGCCGTGACGGGGAGCTCAAGGCTCAAGGCCCAAGGCCTTGGCCGCACTCATCAGCACCACGCTATAGGCAGCCCCCTCCTCCGTAGCCACGCTAGGAGGGGAAACAAAACCAGTGTCGGGCGAAGTGTCCAGACCACTGGCATCCCCAAGCTCTCCTGTCCAGTCCGTAGAATACTGACACATACAGACCCCTCCCAGTCCCCCTCGTCACCCATCGCCTGGAACTCAGGCTCAAAGGATGGGGCCAGGTCATAGAAATAGAAATCTCCCATCGGCGTCGAGAGCGGCACCGCTCCGACGCGGGACCCGAACCGAGGGCAGGACCAGGGACAGCGTTGTCCTGGGACGGCGCCAGGGGCGACACCCTTGGGGCCGGCGAGGTCGTGAGGTCGACCGGCGGCGGCGGCGGGACCGAAGTCGCCGACGGCGCCGGGGCCGAAGCACCCGACGGCGCTGGGGCCGAAGCACCCGGCCCGCGCGGGGACCCAGTCGGGACCGCTTGGCCCGAAGGCGCCGCGGAACCTGACGGAGGAGCGAGCGACCTCATGGCCATGAGGAAGTCATCAATCTCCCCCGGCGTCGTGTTCTGCCCAGGGACCGGCGGGTATGGAGCAGGCCGCTCCAGCGGAGCTGCGTGGGCGGTGTCGCCCGAACCTCCGGCCGCATCGCACGAGCGTCGGGGGGGAGTCATGACGTCTCTTCGACTTCTTGTGCTTACCTGAGGAGCCCGAAGAGCGTGGACAACTCCCGTAGCCATGATGGCTCCGACCCCGCGTTCGGTCCCTCGACCTCCTCGCGGACCGGGACCTCGAGCAGCGCGGGGCCGACTGCCGGAGCTCGAGTCGCTTACGGGACTGCTCCCGCCTAGCCTTAGACGTAAATGTAAATGTAGTATACTTGTAAAGCGCACAGCTGCCCCAGCAACGGGGCGTCCCGGCGCTGTATAACTCTGGGGAACCCGTCCTGGCTTTCCCTGTGGGATGGTCCCTTGCTGGGAGTCCCCAAGGCGGAGCCAGGCATCCCCGGAATTGGTGGGGCCGTTGTGGAGATTAGGCAAGCTAATGCCCAGAGTTGCCGAGTGTAACCCCTGATTAGAGTAAGCACCGAAGCGAGAATTATCGAGTCCGCTGACCAAGGTCCACGACCCTGCCGCGTCGGGAATTGAACCCTAGTCCCGGGCTGACTTCTGCTGTCAGGCCTGCCGCCTCTAACCAGTGAGCCACACTACTCCACTACGTCAGGGCTCGACAGTCGGAGCAGGCCTTGTCGTCGTGGTCAAGGCCCAGGCAATGAAGACACCGGCGATGGGGGTCGGTGACCGTCATCAGTCGGTCGCAGTCGGCGCAGGGTTTGAACCTGGGCATCCCTCCCGGCACTGTCGGAGTCATACAGACTTCAAAGTAGATCAAAAATGATCGAAAAAGTTTAGTAAAAAATAGACTAAGGGTACCACTTTTTCCGGATCAGCGCTTGCTGGCGCGGAAAAAAGAAGAACTGACGTCAGCACGCGGAGGCGGCGTCCAAGTACTCCGACGACATCATCACGGCACCCACGACGCGGACGACGGACGCGGAGCCGCGGACGACGCCTACCGATGTGCATGGGTACTGCTACGCAAAAAAAATTCCGGATCCAGTCTGACGCATGGGGATATTCTAAGGTAACGTATCTATCACTAACGTGTCTCTTTCAGATAGAGGGTCCCACAGGGGCCGAGTCCCAAAGACAGGACGAGGAGCCCCGTCCCTCAGGCAACGAGAACCTCCGCAAGCAGAAGACCACCAACCCCGAAAGGGATGCGGGAAAAGAGAAGAGAATAGGTAGCCCGTCCTCGCTCAGCAGAGGAAACAAGGTAAGGCGAAAAGGAGGCCAAAGCACCCCACGCCCATACAAGACGACAAAACGTCTGCCCAAGGCCAAAGGAAGAGGAGCACCAAAGGAGAAGAGCAACCTAGACACATGCAAAAACATTAGTTGATGGACAGAATGCAGAGCAATGTCATACATTCACCCCAGTACAGAGATCTGGCCTAAATCCATCGTTTCTTTGCTCACCATGCCATTCCAGTTTAAACCCAGCCATATGCAAATCAGTCTTAACCCTGTGCCCCATGGGAACAGTCAAGCCCGAACTGCCAAGCCAGGTCCTCCCTGGACTGGAAACAAGCATCCTAGGACCGGTTTCGGGCTTTCAGCCCTCATCAGCCAGGATAGCATGATTCCAGTGGCATGGAGAGCACGTGACTCACGTCTGAGCATACCCGTCCCACTCGGGGTGACAAATGCAACAAGCATTTGCAATGCAATAGGTCTCGCAGTTGTGAGAGTTTGAGCTATTGGCATTGTAAATGGCAATGCCATTTATTTACGTGTTGGTTTTTAAAACCTAAATGAAAGGCATTGTCATTTACAATGCCAATAGCTTAAACGCTCGCAAATGTGAGACCTATTGCATTGCAAATGCTTGTTGGAAGATTGCAGCTCCAATGATCAGAGCGGGCCTGTAATGCACTGCTCCAAGCAGCCTGATAAAGACGGCGTCTGTTGACCAGGAAGCATTAGAGGGAATGTATGAGCGCACTTGCGTCACGGCGATGAATGTTTCTCAACGAACAGTGAATCAGCTGCAGAGATGAGTCCAAAAGCTGCTTCACTAGTGGAGCACTGATGACATATTGTTTTAAGAGCTAGCCTTGCCTGCCTGGATGTGGCGGGATGCCAGGCACGCTCGGCGGAGGCCATGCTGCTCACAGAGTACAGGTCATGGCAAGATCCGAAGGGCGGGCACTATTCCGGGCAGCTCTTTATTAGTAACCAGCCCTGACCCCGCTCAGGGGTCAAGATCTTTATTTTGGGAGCTAGTGCCAGCAAACGCGGTGACGAACCCTCGAATGTGCTTTCAGTGTGCAGCTGAGAATCATGTTGGAATGTGTCATGTGAGAATTTGCGTTTGGAACTGTGGTTACGATAATTAGCATGCCTAATTACGTCAGACTTGAAAATGAGATTTAAAAACATGCTGATCGTCCTCCCCCGCGCCTTGGGAAGCACAGGCTAGTTATGCAACCTTCTTTGGGACAGCCATTTTCCATGTGTAATTACATATGGAAATATTTGCAATTAAAACCATGCACGGTAGCTTGGAAGAAACATGTTAGCAGAACTATCTAGTTTATATAAAAAAAACACCTACAGTACACACTGTGGTAAACCTATGCCAACAAGCAATGCCTCCTATCACCACGCGCCGCGTAATTAAAAGTGTGAGAGATAAAAGGACGTTCTCACCTACCACTGTCCTCCCCCCTGCGCCACGTCACCTTAAAGTAGCGCCAGTCCGAGTCACACCATTGGACTGGGTGAAGAACCTGGCTCGATTCACACATTGGACATGAGACATGTTGCTAGCTCAGTGTGTTGAGTGCCTGTTTCGGAGATCTGTGTATAATCCGTAGGTCAAGGCTCCAGTCCCAGTAACATAGTAGAGTGGATTAACATACGAGACATACAAACCGACAGTCACACAATCTTGTCCCAGTAAGTTAGCTCGGCGTTTTAATAAATCTGCTGCAGGGCGTAAGGTGCAAATTA
This sequence comes from Lissotriton helveticus, assembly GCF_964261635.1. Lineage (NCBI taxonomy): Eukaryota > Metazoa > Chordata > Amphibia > Caudata > Salamandridae > Lissotriton > Lissotriton helveticus. Next base: position 1,039,530,329 of record NC_136057.1, read on the forward strand.
CAGGTGCCAGGTTCCAATGCTAATAAAATAGCTCACTGGGTTTGGGCACCTGTCATATGGGTCTTTGTTTAACCTTCAAAATAGAGGTTCAAATTCAAGTAAACCCTGTAACCTTCAATAGGCAGATTACATGGCCAGATAACTCAGAGATGTAATGCACCTATTACAGTTACCAGTGTGACACTATCAGGTCAAAGATTCGAGCCCCCAGTGAAACAAACTTGCCCTCACTTCCGTGCAAGGACAATACAGTGTGTGCAGTTTGAGTCGTAATTTCTTTTATTTTATGACATAATAAAAATAATTTACTGCTGTTACTTTAATCGTATGTGCATTATTATAGAGAAGTACACAGGGCATATGCCTTGATGACTGACTTTCCAATCTGTTCATGTGCGAATGTACAACGTTTGCAGCGCAGAGGAAGGAAGCAACGTGGGCTGTCATCCGCACGTGCGTGTCACCGAGAAGACGGCTACAAATAAAGCGGTGCACTGTTGCTAGTTAGACACCAGCCTTTGCTGTCACGATGTGCGGGCTGGAGAGGGAATCGTTTCTGCCAGCGAAGATGCCAAACAACTTTTGTTTGAATCTCAGGACACTCAAGAACCTGTAGTTGGGCGCGAACTATCGAAGGAACTGTACACGCATGGTTTTGTGTTTATGTGTTTGCACTGTAAAGTGTTGTACAGGCGCAGCAGACACACAATGCATGTTTTAATTATTAGCATTGCTCGGTCCGGTGGTCTTCACTCTGCACAGACCTTTATGCTATGCTTTATTCCGGAATATGCCGGATTCAAGACACTCAAATGTTCTGCAGCAACGAGAAATGAAGGGAGAAGATTTTCCCAGGGTCACACAGTTAGATCACATGGCGTAGCAATGCAGTTTAAAAATAAGGCATGCTCTATTTCCAGCTAACAGATCAGCTCCATGGCGGATATTTCGAAGTGTTTGCACTCGGGATGAAATCCGAAATATACATTTTGTATCATTGTTGGTATATTCCAGAGTCAGGCGTGAAGCAACCAGATTTTACATAAGCACACAGTACACTAAGACATTTGCACCAATTCAGAAAGGTGGGTGCACTGTACAATCTTGCCAGCTTGGTAAACAAGAACGGGCCAGACAGAGTCTGCTAAACATCTAGTACCAATGTTCGCGTTTGGAAAGTGGGGGAAGATAATTGCTCATAAGTTTACTAGCAAAACAGCAGCAGGATTACAAAATGGGTTTAATGAACGTTGCCTTGGGGGCAGTAACATGCCCAGTTTGAGGCATTTCATGTTATACAGAGAGCAACATCCATGCACAAAATGACAGGTTTCGGGATTTGCATTAGTAAACTTCCGCCGCCGGCCCGAAAACCGGAAGTTGAGCAGCGTCAAGCCGGTCGTGGGGCGGGACTTCCGCCTTCTGTGTGAAGCCCGCACCCACGGAGTGCCTGGCAGAGAGCAGCACTGGTGATGCGGGGCTCCCATGCCTGTGGGAGAGCCCCGCAGTGGCGGCAGAAGTGGAAGTGCGGGGCACCCATGAGTGAGGGAAGCCCCGCGTGTGTGCCAGGTGATGCAGCGGAGATACAAGAGGAGTCGCGACAAAATAGCAAGGTGAGTGGGTCTTAGAGAGGGGGGGGGTTTGTGGCTGTGTGTGTGTGTGTGTGTGTGTGTGCGTGTGCGTGTGTGTGGCTGTGGCTGTGTGCCTGCGTGTGAGAGATAGGGGGGGTGGCTGTGCCTGCGTGTGTGTGTGCGTTCATGCGTGTGTGTGTGTGGCTGTGTGCGTGCATGCGTGTGTGTGGCTGTGTGCGTGCATGCGTGTGTGTGGCTGTGTGTGTGTGGCTGTGTGTGTGTGGCTGTGTGTGTGTGGCTGTGTGTGTTCGGCTGTGTGTGTGTGGCTGTGTGTGTGTGGCTGTGTGTGTGTGGCTGTGTGTGTGTGGCTGTGTGTGTGTGGCTGTGTGTGTGTGGCTGTGTATGTGTGCACGCGCGATTGCGAGAGGCTGACTTGCTGTGAAGGTGGGACAGGAGATGTGCACGGCGCAGGGCTGTACGTGCGCGCACACGAGGTGAAATCACCGAGGGCTTGCGCGTGCCCATCCCCTGTCCAACATTCCCAGCAAGTGAACATCATAAGATCTTTCGCTGGATGCAGCGCTTCGCGCTGCTGACACCAGCTCGACCTAAAAACAACAGTTGATGGACAGAATGCAGAACAATGTCATACATTCACCCCATTACAGAGATCTGGGCCTAAATCCATCACTTTTCTTGCTGACCATGCCATTCCAGTTTGAATCCAGCCATTTGCAAATCAGTCTTGACCCTGTGCCCCATGGGAACAGTCCAGCCCGAACTGCCAAGCCAGGTCCTCCCTGGACTGGAAACAAGCATCCTAGGACCGGTTTAGGGCTTTCAGCCCTCATCAGCCAGGGTAGCATGATTCCAGTGGCATGGAAAGCACGGGACTCACGTCTGAGCATACCCGTCCCACATGGCAACCTAGAGACTTCAAGGAGAAGAGGCAGAGCAAAGGCAAGCCTCCATCCACCGAAAACACACCCAGCGAAGAGGGCAGCTGAGCCTAACACAGCCAGAAGGCAAAGACCAGACAGAACGGCGCCATCCGCAATAAGCAGGCGGAAGCCGAAAAGGGCAGCCCAAGGTCACCCAGGAAGAACCGTCCAGCGCACTGCAGGGACAGATTGCACCCGAAAGGGGGCAAGGATGACTGTCCCACCAAAGAACCCAGAAGGCACAATGATGCAGAAAAACAGTAGGTCAGCACCAGCAAATGCAGCCAGATGCCGAGAGCACCGCAGAAGGATGCGCTCAGAGCAAGCCAGATGTCAGCCGAAGACCGAGAGAAAGAAGGCGAGAAGGTTTCGGACATGTTCCAGGGAGGAGTCCACACCCATATGCCAAAAGGAAGTGGAACCAGGTAGAGCCAAGACGCCCAGCCGCAGACAGCAGGCCAGACCAGGCGTACAGCGCAGTGACCCCGGAGAAGGACACCCCGTAGCGCAACTCAAGCCATCCCAAGCCATCAGAAAGAGGATTGCATCTGCAACATACCTTAACGCCACGGAGAACAGAGGCCCCAAGGCAATCACAACTCCCCAGCGCATAACAGAGCTATATAACAGCTACCACTGCCCCACATAGGGCAGGTTACGTCCCAAAACATGGGAACAAACGTCCGCAGCAGAGGACAACAGAAAATACCGGCGGAAAAACCCGCAGAAGGCTTGTCAAGCAGCCAAAGAGAAAAAACTGCAGGCCCAGTCTCAGGGCCAACATGGTGTAGAAAACCAAAAGCAAAAACAAACAGTCAAGAAGGGCCGGTCAGCAGCCAACAGAACCACAGTCCCAACAAGGAGGACTTGAGTGGCCATGAATCACACAGATCACACAACTGGGGCGTACGCTGATCCTGGGCATTGATTGAGCCGGGGTGGATTCGCTTATGTACTCTACCAGGCCAACGAGACTAGAGCCGCCGCCATTTTGATTATTCTTCTCGCTTTGGTGATGCAGGTTTTCAATGCCGTTCTGTGGTGAGTTTTGCCAAATTAAGTGTCTAACCTTAGAGAGCGTGAATCCGAGGGCTTAATCCGTCGAGTGCATGTGTTTCGAGCCAGGATTTATGTCGTATTTTAGCCGGATATCGGGTGACGGTTACAGAGCCAGATTAGTGTGCGGCCATTCCCTTTGGCTGTTTGCTACGCCCCCGTATTTCTCTTTCTTTTTAAAAAACATTTTTACTGTCATTTTGCAGCATAACAACAAACAATACGCATGTCAGTATCAAGCAACACCCCCACATTCCCAGCCCCCCTCCCACACCTCCCATCTCTCGTTCCCTGATACAATGTTTGATTTCCAACAGTTCATCCATCAGTTTCGCCCAAGTCCACACCGTTCGTAGCTCTGGGTCCTGTATCCCTATCCAATCAGTGTCAGCCATGTGCTCATACCTGTGCGTCCCATCAAAGCCCACAGTCCAATCCATGATAGTGTCGCCATTTGCCCCACACCCTACCAAACTTCTTTGGGCACCCTCTCGCTTTGTATGTCACTCTTTCGGCTGCCATGTAGAGGTCCATACCCCTTCTCCATTCCTCCAACTGTGGTACCTCAGGCGCCCCCCATTTCCGGGCCACATCTCTCTTGGCCACCACTGGGGCGAGCACCAGAAAGATCAGCAGTGGGCGGGCCAAATCTACATTCCCAGGAGTGCAAGCTTTGGGTCTAAGGGAATGGGCATCTCTAATACTTCCCCTAGTTCTGAGAGGACCTCCCCCCAGTATGTTTGAATGTTCGGACAGGACCAGATCGTGTGAAGGAATTCCCCCCTATCATCGCCACATCTTAGGCAACTTGGATCCGGAACTCTCCCCAGTTTATGTAAGCGTACTCTATCACAGTAAGTTCTATGGAGGATTTTAAACTGGATCAGTCTAAGGCGGGATTTAAACACTACCTCCCTAGGGTGCATTAGGACCACCCCCCAGTCTACGTCATCCATGGTCCCCACTTCCCGCTCCCACGTTGCCCTGAGGCCCTCTAGTTTATCTGGTCTATTATTCATTATCGTTTTATACGTCAGACACCGCCTTCCCAGGTATCCGCTCATGCAGGAGGCGGCCTTCTAAAGGTGCATACTCGGGGAGCGCCACTGTCAGTGACTCCTTCGCCCTCCACGCATGGCGCAACTGCATATATTTAAAGTATTGGGATCGGTGGAGCCCATACTCCTGTTGCAAGGAGGGGAAGGATTGCAGTGCCCCTTTCTTGATCACATCTCCCAAATTGGAGATGCCAATGGCATCCCAGCCCTGGAACCCTTTCAACTTACTAAGCTCCTTCCACCAGGCGCATTTCCACAACGGGGTTTGTTTCATAGGTTTGTGTTCCCATCCAATTGTCTTAGTCGCCCTATGCCATGCCCCCAACGAGATTTTAGTAGCTGGCAGCAGCCTAGCTTGTCATCTGCCACCGTACAGATAGTACAGACATGTGTGAGTGCCCATGGTGTATCGTTCCAATGCATAGGTAGGGTGTGTGGCAGGTGCGTGTATCCACTCATTAATAGGGGCCAGATGCTCCGCCCAGTAGAAGGCCTCTAGGTCGGGCAAAGAGATCCCTCCATCATATTGGTGTCTCTGCAGGGTCGCTAGCACTACTCTGGGTTGCTTTCCCAGCCATAGAAAAGACCTCAACTCCGCATGTATGTCCCGGAAGACCCTACGCCGCATGGGGAAGTGTTCATTTTGGAACGCATATAAAAATCGTGGGAGCAAAATCATTTTAAACATCGCTGCCCGGCCTAGCAACGTCAGGGGAAGAGATTGCCATCTAGCTGCGTCCTCGGTAAAATTACGTAGAACACGGTTAATATTCCGTTCATAGGAATGATCACCATCTGTCGTTATAAATATTCCTAAGTATGTAAACCCCTCTCTAGTTGTTTGCAAGTTCGCAGGCAACGTGGGCCACACATCCCCTCCTTGGGGGTCATAGAGCGTTGACTTATGCCAATTGATCCTGTAGCCAGACTTCGCACCGTAGCGGTCCAGCTCCGAAAACAGCGCTGGTATAGTTACCTGTGGCTGTGTGATGTAGAGAACCACGTCATCCGCGTACATAGAAAGTTTTTCCTCAGTGTTGTCCGCTTGCCCTATCCGGAAACCGGTAATCCCTGCATTTTGCCTAACTGCGCATGCCAGTATTTCAATGGTGAGGGCAAATAACAGGGGGGACAGGGGGCATCCCTGTCTAGTACCCCGTCGTATACGGAATTCTCTTGACAGTGTCCCGTTGACCCTGACTCTCGCTCTGGGGTCAGTGTAGAGTAAGCTGATTTTATGCCTGTATTTGGGTCCAAAGCCTAGACGTTCCAGCACTCCCTCCAAAAAGGGCCAATGGACAGCAACAAACGTTTTTTCAGCGTCCAAGTATAGGAACCAATGGGGGTCTGGTCTGTTACGTACCTCTAGTAACCAATTATGGGTCCGCTGCAAATTGTATTGTGTCGCCCTTTCCGGGAGGAACCCCGTTTGGTCAAGATGGACCAATCCCGATATAACCTTCCTCAGGCGGAGTGCTAGAATCGTTGCATAGAGCTTCGCCTCCCCATTTAGGAGGGAGATGGGTCGGTAGGACGAGCAGTCCTCGGGTGGCTTACCCGGCTTGTGGATTGGAATGATCGTGGCACGTCGGAGATCCAGCGGGAACCGCCCCTCCTCTTCAGCATCCACAAATAGGCCCATTAGGTGGCGGGTCAGGAGATCCGCAGTTTTTTTTTAAAGAATTCCGCCGGAAAACCATTAGGGCCTGATACCTTCCACGTGCGGAGCCTAGTCAGTGCCTCCCTAATTTCGTCTTCCGTGATATCCGCCTCCAGGTCCTTTTGATCCATCTCCTCGAGCGTCAGCAGGTTAATGTGCGCCATGTATTGCAATGCGTCTTCCGTCGTCCCCAACTGCCGTGCGTCATTAAAGGCTTCGTAGAACCCTGCGAAAGTATTTGCAATTCCTACATCTGTTCAGGCCCATCTCCCTTGGTTATCCCTCACCCTCTCCACCCATCGTTCATCCCTCTCCTTCCTGCTCAACCACGCTAATAGCCTCCCGGATTTGTCCTCTACGTCATAGAGGCGGTGCAGAGTCTCCAGGGCCTGCGTTTTAGCCTCGCCTGTCACCAGGTGCTTGTATTGGGTTTGTAAATCGGAGAGACGTCGAAGCGTCTTTGGGTCTCTAGTAGTCTGGTGGTCTCGCCCCAGCGCCAGTATCTGAACTTCCAGCTCCTGAATCTCAGCTTGAACTTTTCTCCTATCTTCAGCTACCCTGCATTGTGCCCTGTCTCGGATTACCGTTTTGAGTGCCTCCCACAGGACCACCCGGGAGTCTACCGAGCCTACATTCTCTGTCAGATACACCTTCACGTCTGCTCTTAGGCCTCTTAGAATCTCTGCATTTTGTAAGGCCCAGGCCGACAGTCTAAATGTCGCGATCCCCGCCCTCCTCTTCCCTCCCGCCTCCAGCAACAATGGTGAATGATCCGATATGCCTCGTGCGCAGTATTCTGCAGTGTCCGAGACCTGTAACGCCCGTCGTGCCATGAAAATATAATCCAAGCGCGAGTACGCTTTGTGTGCTCCTGCGAAGAAAGAATATGCCCTACCCTCCGGGTGGAGCCATCTCCAGACATCGAGTAGGCCTAGTGTGTGCATTGCTTTGGCTAGAGGTGTAGTACTCTGGGGTCTGTCACGGTCGCCCGTCCTATCTATCGTGGGGTTCATCACATCGTTAAAGTCACCCCCTAGGATTTGAATCGTGTCTGCTGTGTTAAGGATAATATCAGAGACTCCCCGGAGTGTACCTGCCTCTAGTTTGGGTGGAGCATAAACTGAGACAAACGTGTACTCCCTCCTTTTCCATTGTCCCCTTACCCCTACATATGTCCCCTGTGGGTCCAACCAGGTCTGCGCTATTCTCATGGGTGGATGTTTTTTGACCAGGATTCACCTAAAAAAAAGGGTTTTTTAATGTGTATCCTGTTGACCTTGGAATACACACATTTGGTTAAAATACCCCTCACACACCAAAAGGGCCCTTGGTGTCATGATTCATCATCGGGGTCTTCCCGCCCGGCTACCGGACGGGGCAGTGCTGCAACAAGCGACTACGCTGGAGCACCTTTATAATTTGTGGGTGCTATGTGAGTGAATGGAGTGAGTGTCAGTGGGGTCAGGGGTGATAGACAAGTGAAGATTAAAAATGAAGATTAAAAAATACCTGGCCTAGTGATACAAAAACTATTTAATAAACACTGGCTGGTATTGTTAAAAAAGGTGGTGTCGGAAAGGGTAAGCGGGTTAATGGGCTTACTTTCCTGTGTGGGTCGACATGTTTCGGGGCGACATGCCCCTTCGTCAGGACCGGGGTAAGAGATCCCCCTGTCACTCACTGATGTGTCGCCACAATGGGTCTATTTACAAAAAGGTGAAAAAAAGGGATCAATGTGTATGCATATATACTTTATATTAGTCACACACTTCCCTAGCTATGTAATAAGATACTCATGTAGTATGCCTGAAAAGACAAGAGCATGGTATTACTAATGTGCGGATCCCAAGGCGCTATTTCTTAAATACCTGTAGGAAAAAGAGGACAGACATACATATAGCAGTGGTCCTGCCTTGGGAACCCAGAGAAGGATCCATGGTTTTACATTGTTAATCACACACACAGACAAAACTCACACGCTGTATATAATCACAATATAGATGCAGTGGTTGGGTAGTCTGTACTCATTTTCAATACATACTTATTATGATGAGGAGCGATGCCTCATGGGCCAACACTAGATCGAAGGGTATAGTTGGGGTCCAACTGTAGGTGGAACAAAAAATGTATATAGAGGATTGGGTCTTAGTATTCTGATGGTAAGTGTGCTAGAGTTAAGTTGGTAGCATTCCATTGTCTACTGGTTCTCCCCTGTCGGCTATGCCGTACTTACTCAACCCCGGCCTCGTTGTGCTTCCTCCTCCGTCCGTGGCCTCCGTGGTAATGAGGATAGAGGCGGGGACGGGTGTTTATATAGCTGTGTTAATTGGGTAATAAGGGTTGGTCTGATTGGCAAAGGGACGGTGATTATGGACACTGTGCTCAAGAAATTTCGCCGTGATCTAGCTGCTGCGGTGGCCATTGTCAACAGGTCACCGACATTGTTTTGAAGTGGAGCAAGGGAGAGGTTCTTTTAGGAAAGGGATGCCCCGTAATATTGTTCCTGTGTAGGGCATAGATATCCGAAAAATAAGGATTTTAGGAAGGTAAAAAAAGTAATTTGGGTGCGGCCGCTAACCGGAGCGGAGGAGTGTTCTAGAGACGCGCATGCGTTAGCAGCAGGTCCGTATGCGCATGCGCGGAGGAAAGGGTGAGACTCCGCGCATGCGTAAAATGCACAGAAATGCCGCGGTGCCAAGTGGAAAATGTTAACAACATGGGACGCTCAGTATTGATGGTGGGACGCATCATATCCTAATGCAAGTAATGCACAGGGCGTGTTGTTAGGTGACATAGTGAAATCAAAAAAAAATATTTCCATTTAACGCTAGGTGACAATTATGTTAACAACATGGGGCGCTCGGTGTTAAGAGCGGGGTGCAAATCACGCACTGGGTGTGATCTCAAGTGGCTCAGTAAAAAAATAAAAAAAGGTTTTTTTATTTTAGGCTAGGTAGGGGTTTGAAATAGATATGGTTTTACAAAATACAATTTTTTTATATATTAGGGAAACAGTAGAATAGGCACTTATAGGCTGATGATACAGGTTTTTTGTGTTGTAATACTGATCCAGACACAGGTAGTGACAGCTAATTGGGCATGTATCATATAATCTTATCATATAGTTTTATAAAAGAGTTTGATGCAGCAATTTTATATCAAGACAAAGACAGCTGATTAGGCAAATGTTATTTCATAAAATGTTCAGACATTTATACGGGACCATGGTATATCATCGTTTAGGCCAGTATGATGTGTACCCAGCCGATGCACCCAGCGTTGTTCTTTTGTAAGTACATTTTTGAAGACTTCTATGACTGTCCATTTCAGATCATGAATGCTATGGCCCATGGTGACATAGTGTGTGGCCATCTTTGTCGTGGTTTTTTTGCAGCGCACATTGCTGCGATGTTCATTCATACGAATTTTCACGGGTCTGCTTGTCATCCCTATGTATTCTTTATTACAGGGACAAGTGATTAGATAGACCACGTTGCGACTATTACAATTAGTAAAGGCGCGTTGTTCCCATGTGGTTTGGTTGGAGAAAGTGATGGTGCGGCTTTTTTTAGTGTACCGGCAAGACGTGCACGAACCACAGGGGTGGTGGCCACCTATTTCTGAAAGTCTGGTAGGGGCGTTGGACTCAGTGTGTCTCGGCCTAGTGTGGACCAGTATATCTTTCAGATTTTTGCCTCTTCTATGCGAGAACATTGGTTTGGGAAAATCCAATTTACCGCAATTTAGCATTCTCCAATGCTTGTTAACAATTTTTGTGATGTGATTGGAGTTTGTGTTGTATGTTGTAACACAGATGGGTCTCGGGTCAGGCTCTTTAGTCTCAGTTTCCTCTAGCAGAGCCTCTCTGTTGTTGTTGCGGGCTCGCTTTTGGCCTTTTTTGATAATGGCCTTTGGATAGTTCCTGCTGAGTAGTTTGCACTCCAGATCTGCTGCTTGGGTCTTAAAATCACTAATGTTGCTGCAATTGCGTCGCAACCGGAGAAATTGCCCAATGGTAAGTTCTCGCGTAGGTGTCGCGGGTGAAAGCTATCGAAAAGTAGCAAGCTATTTTTAGCTGTAGGTTTGAAATGTGTGCTGGTTTGTAGTTTCCCTTCCACCGGGTAGATGTTCAGGTCAAGGAACACAAGGTTCTCTTTGGAAACTGTATGTGTAAATTTTAGGAACTGGTCTTGTTGGTTAAGCCATCCCATAAAAAGTTCAACTGAGTCCTGATCGCCCTTCCAGATTACCAGCACATCGTCGATGTACCTCTTCCACATTACTACATGGTGTCTGTAGGGATTTTGGGTGTTCAGGATTATGGACGTTTCAAGGTGGTGTACGTACAGACCTGCCAGACTAGGAGCACAGGTACTGCCCATGCTCGTGCCATGTTTCTGTAGGTAGTAAGTGTTCTCATATTGAAAGTAGTTCTTCGTCAATGTGAGAGAGATGCACTCAAGAACAACCTGTCTAGGAGTGAGATACTCCCAGGCGGTGGAGAAGAGAACTTCCTCTATTATCTCCAGGGTTTCTTTGTGGGGGAGGCTCGTGTAGAGACTCTCTACATCCAAACCTACTAAGAGGTGTTGTTCTGGGTCAAACTGTATCTCCCTCATTAGCTGTAAGACAGCTTTTGTGTCTTTTAAGTAGGTATCTGTTGCTTGTACAATGGGTCTGAGAAATGCGTCAGCGAACTTGGATAGAGGTTCCAGGATCGAATTGATACCAGACACTATAGGGCGCCCAGGAGGATAAGGGGCCACTTTATGAATTTTTGGTATCGTATGGAAATACGGTGTGATGGGGTTGTCCTGTATCAAAAACTCGCTCTCTTTTCTGGAGATCCAGTCAAAAGCTGTCGCTTCCTCGACCATTATCTGGATATTAATTCTGACCTCTTCAGTTGGGTCATCCCTCAATACTTCGTAATTGCGTCTGTCCTCCAACAGTTTTCTACACTCCCTATTGTAGTTTTCATAGGTCTGTATAACTGTGGCTCCGCCTTTATCGGCTGGTTTTATCACGATATCTTGGTTGTTGGCAAGTTCTTGTAGTGCAATTCTCTCTATTCTGGAGATGTTCTGAAATCTGGTACCTGTGTCTGTTGGCAGTTTCTCTAGATCCTCCATGACCGCTTTTTCAAAAGCTAGGAGTTCGACCGGTATTGCGGAGTCCTGTGGCATAAATGTAGACTTTTTCTTAAGTCCCGTGTCTGATTGGTCCTCAGTTCTATTCTCAGAGTTCTGAAAAAATGCTCGTAGCTTTAGTTTTCGCATGAACTCTTTCATTTCCTGACAGATTTTGAATTTGTCCATTTTATTGGTTGGGACGAAACCCAAGCCCTTGGATAGGACTTTCTCTTGAGCTTCGGTTAGTTGAAGCTCAGATAGATTTACCACTAGGTTCCTCGACTGGTTGATGCTGTCTGGCTCCGAGTTGATACTCCTGGGGGTGCCGTTGGTTGTTGGCTCCAGTCTACCTGAGTGCCCTTTCGGTTTCTTCCCTTTCGTGGGCCTTGGCGCTGGCCTAAAAAAGGCGGAGGGCCATAGTGGTTGAATGAGGGTGCCTGTTGGTTCCAAGGGTGGAACTGGCTGTCCATGTAGGGTGGCATTGGTGGATACTGCATGTATCCCGGATACCCTTGATAGGGTGTCCAACCTCTCCCACCTTGTGGATATGGTCTTCTATAGGATCGTCCGCCACCTCTCGCTCCCTGATTACTGTTCCTACTGGAACCTGAACTATTGGAGCTTGCATCAGAATTATCTGTGTCTTGATCGCTGTTGTGATCCTTGGACACATAGTCTTTTTTAATGTAAGGATATATGCGTTCTTGTGTGAATCCCTCTGTATCCTTCTTGTGTTTTTTGTATTTATTTTTCTTGAGGGTGAGTTCAAAATCTGTCATTTCTTGATTAAGTTCCTCGAGTCTCTTTTTGAGAGCGGCTGGAGAGAGATAGCTCTTAATCTTCACCTCCAGTTTTGTTATCTCTATTTTTAGTTCTTGTGTAAGTTTTGTGGCGGTTTTTATAATCAGGACTAGCCAGTCTCTGGTACACCTCCAACTTATCAATGACCAGTCCCTCTTGAATTCTAGGTCATGTGTAAAAATGAATGGTTCATTCTTTACTATTAGGCCAGAAGGGGCGGTTTTTAATTTAAGGTATTCTGACATCAATAGGCCATGTAAAGCTGTCTTTATCTGTGTTCTCCTTAGAACTGTTAATTCATCCCAATCGCTGTCGTTTGTGCCTGGTTCAGAATTACATAGCCCTTCAAAAGGGCGGAGGTTAGCTAGTAACCTATCCACTTCTGCGTCATCGAAGGTGAGGCCTGCTGCATCTTCCATGGTGAGAAACTAACTCAATGTGTGAGGTGACTATGTGTGTAAACTAACTGTAATGTGCACAAACAAATGTACGTAGAAGTGACACGAGGACCAAACAAATTGGTGGTCCTGTGTTGTCCCAGAAATACTGGTAATCTCAATCAAAAATTGAGAAAGTACTCCCACAGCTGCGCGCTGTCTAAAGAGTAAGGAAAGCAAAGTGGGGAGGAAGAGGTGGTGTTATGTGGCATCGAGGTGGGCACGTCCTCCTCTTGCGAAAGTACATGTAATCAGAAAGGGTCCACCTCAAAAAAAGGGGGTTTTAATGTGTATCCTGTTGACCTTGGAATACACACATTACAGACACCATGTAGTAATGTGGAAGAGGTACATCGACGATGTGCTGGTAATCTGGAAGGGCGATCAGGACTCAGTTGAACTTTTTATGGGATGGCTTAACCAACAAGACCAGTTCCTAAAATTTACACATACAGTTTCCAAAGAGAACCTTGTGTTCCTTGACCTGAACATCTACCCGGTGGAAGGGAAACTACAAACCAGCACACATTTCAAACCTACAGCTAAAAATAGCTTGCTACTTTTCGATAGCTTTCACCCGCGACACCTACGCGAGAACTTACCTTATGGGCAATTTCTCCGGTTGCGACGCAATTGCAGCAACATTAGTGATTTTAAGACCCAAGCAGCAGATCTGGAGTGCAAACTACTCAGCAGGAACTATCCAAAGGCCATTATCAAAAAAGGCCAAAAGCGAGCCCGCAACAACAACAGAGAGGCTCTGCTAGAGGAAACTGAGACTAAAGAGCCTGACCCGAGACCCATCTGTGTTACAACATACAACACAAACTCCAATCACATCACAAAAATTGTTAACAAGCATTGGAGAATGCTAAATTGCGGTAAATTGGATTTTCCCGAAAGGGCACTCAGGTACACTGGAACCAACAACCAACGGCACCCCCAGGAGTATCAACTCGGAGCCAGACAGCATCAACCAGTCGAGGAACCTAGTGGTAAATCTATCTGAGCTTCAACTAACCGAAGCTCAAGAGAAAGTCCTATCCAAGGGCTTGGGTTTCGTCCCAACCAATAAAATGGACAAATTCAAAATCTGTCAGGAAATGAAAGAGTTCATGCGAAAACTAAAGCTACGAGCCTTTTTTCAGAACTCTGAGAATAGAACTGAGGACCAATCAGACACGGGACTTAAGAAAAAGTCTACATTTATGCCACAGGACTGCAATACCGGTCGAACTCCTAGCTTTTGAAAAAGCGGTCATGGAGGATCTAGAGAAACTGCCAACAGACACAAGTACCAGATTTCAGAACATCTCCAGAATAGAGAGAATTGCACTACAAGAACTTGCCAACAACCAAGATATCGTGATAAAACCAGCCGATAAAGGCGGAGCCACAGTTATACAGACCTATGAAAACTACAATAGGGAGTGTAGAAAACTGTTGGAGGACAGACGCAATTACGAAGTACTGAGGGATGACCCAACTGAAGAGGTCAGAATTAATATCCAGATAATGGTCGAGGAAGCGACAGCTTTTGACTGGATCTCCAGAAAAGAGAGCGAGTTTTTGATACAGGACAACCCCATCACACCGTATTTCTATACGATACCAAAAATTCATAAAGTGGCCCCTTATCCTCCTGGGCGCCCTATAGTGTCTGGTATCAATTCGATCCTGGAACCTCTATCCAAGTTCGCTGACGCATTTCTCAGACCCATTGTACAAGCAACAGATACCTACTTAAAAGACACAAAAGCTGTCTTACAGCTAATGAGGGAGATACAGTTTGACCCAGAACAACACCTCTTAGTAGGTTTGGATGTAGAGAGTCTCTACACGAGCCTCCCCCACAAAGAAACCCTGGAGATAATAGAGGAAGTTCTCTTCTCCACCGCCTGGGAGTATCTCACTCCTAGACAGGTTGTTCTTGAGTGCATCTCTCTCACATTGACGAAGAACTACTTTCAATATGAGAACACTTACTACCTACAGAAACATGGCACAAGCATGGGCAGTACCTGTGCTCCTAGTCTGGCAGGTCTGTACGTACACCACCTTGAAACGTCCAAGATCCTGAACACCCAAAATCCCTACAGACACCATGTAGTAATGTGGAAGAGGTACATCGACGATGTGCTGGTAATCTGGAAGGGCGATCAGGACTCAGTTGAACTTTTTATGGGATGGCTTAACCAACAAGACCAGTTCCTAAAATTTACACATACAGTTTCCAAAGAGAACCTTGTGTTCCTTGACCTGAACATCTACCCGGTGGAAGGGAAACTACAAACCAGCACACATTTCAAACCTACAGCTAAAAATAGCTTGCTACTTTTCGATAGCTTTCACCCGCGACACCTACGCGAGAACTTACCTTATGGGCAATTTCTCCGGTTGCGACGCAATTGCAGCAACATTAGTGATTTTAAGACCCCAGCAGCAGATCTGGAGTGCAAACTACTCAGCAGGAACTATCCAAAGGCCATTATCAAAAAAGGCCAAAAGCGAGCCCGCAACAACAACAGAGAGGCTCTGCTAGAGGAAACTGAGACTAAAGAGCCTGACCCGAGACCCATCTGTGTTACAACATACAACACAAACTCCAATCACATCACAAAAATTGTTAACAAGCATTGGAGAATGCTAAATTGCGGTAAATTGGATTTTCCCGAAAGGGCACTCAGGTACACTGGAACCAACAACCAACGGCACCCCCAGGAGTATCAACTCGGAGCCAGACAGCATCAACCAGTCGAGGAACCTAGTGGTAAATCTATCTGAGCTTCAACTAACCGAAGCTCAAGAGAAAGTCCTATCCAAGGGCTTGGGTTTCGTCCGAACCAATAAAATGGACAAATTCAAAATCTGTCAGGAAATGAAAGAGTTCATGCGAAAACTAAAGCTACGAGCCTTTTTTCAGAACTCTGAGAATAGAACTGAGGACCAATCAGACACGGGACTTAAGAAAAAGTCTACATTTATGCCACAGGACTGCAATACCGGTCGAACTCCTAGCTTTTGAAAAAGCGGTCATGGAGGATCTAGAGAAACTGCCAACAGACACAAGTACCAGATTTCAGAACATCTCCAGAATAGAGAGAATTGCACTACAAGAAATTGCCAACAACCAAGATATCGTGATAAAACCAGCCGATAAAGGCGGAGCCACAGTTATACAGACCTATGAAAACTACAATAGGGAGTGTAGAAAACTGTTGGAGGACAGACGCAATTACGAAGTACTGAGGGATGACCCAACTGAAGAGGTCAGAATTAATATCCAGATAATGGTCGAGGAAGCGACAGCTTTTGACTGGATCTCCAGAAAAGAGAGCGAGTTTTTGATACAGGACAACCCCATCACACCGTATTTCTATACGATACCAAAAATTCATAAAGTGGCCCCTTATCCTCCTGGGCGCCCTATAGTGTCTGGTATCAATTCGATCCTGGAACCTCTATCCAAGTTCGCTGACGCATTTCTCAGACCCATTGTACAAGCAACAGATACCTACTTAAAAGACACAAAAGCTGTCTTACAGCTAATGAGGGAGATACAGTTTGACCCAGAACAACACCTCTTAGTAGGTTTGGATGTAGAGAGTCTCTACACGAGCCTCCCCCACAAAGAAACCCTGGAGATAATAGAGGAAGTTCTCTTCTCCACCGCCTGGGAGTATCTCACTCCTAGACAGGTTGTTCTTGAGTGCATCTCTCTCACATTGACGAAGAACTACTTTCAATATGAGAACACTTACTACCTACAGAAACATGGCACGAGCATGGGCAGTACCTGTGCTCCTAGTCTGGCAGGTCTGTACGTACACCACCTTGAAACGTCCAAGATCCTGAACACCCAAAATCCCTACAGACACCATGTAGTAATGTGGAAGAGGTACATCGACGATGTGCTGGTAATCTGGAAGGGCGATCAGGACTCAGTTGAACTTTTTATGGGATGGCTTAACCAACAAGACCAGTTCCTAAAATTTACACATACAGTTTCCAAAGAGAACCTTGTGTTCCTTGACCTGAACATCTACCCGGTGGAAGGGAAACTACAAACCAGCACACATTTCAAACCTACAGCTAAAAATAGCTTGCTACTTTTCGATAGCTTTCACCCGCGACACCTACGCGAGAACTTACCTTATGGGCAATTTCTCCGGTTGCGACGCAATTGCAGCAACATTAGTGATTTTAAGACCCCAGCAGCAGATCTGGAGTGCAAACTACTCAGCAGGAACTATCCAAAGGCCATTATCAAAAAAGGCCAAAAGCGAGCCCGCAACAACAACAGAGAGGCTCTGCTAGAGGAAACTGAGACTAAAGAGCCTGACCCGAGACCCATCTGTGTTACAACATACAACACAAACTCCAATCACATCACAAAAATTGTTAACAAGCATTGGAGAATGCTAAATTGCGGTAAATTGGATTTTCCCAAACCAATGTTCTCGCATAGAAGAGGCAAAAATCTGAAAGATATACTGGTCCACACTAGGCCGAGACACACTGAGTCCAACGCCCCTACCAGACTTTCAGAAATAGGTGGCCACCACCCCTGTGGTTCGTGCACGTCTTGCCGGTACACTCAAAAAAGCCGCACCATCACTTTCTCCAACCAAACCACATGGGAACAACGCGCCTTTACTAATTGTAATAGTCGCAACGTGGTCTATCTAATCACTTGTCCCTGTAATAAAGAATACATAGGGATGACAAGCAGACCCGTGAAAATTCGTATGAATGAACATCGCAGCAATGTGCGCTGCAAAAAAACCACGACAAAGATGGCCACACACTATGTCACCATGGGCCATAACATTCATGATCTGAAATGTACAGTCATAGAAGTCTTCAAAAATGACAAAAATTTACTTACAAAAGAACAACGCTGGGTGCATCGGCTGGGTACACATCATACTGGCCTAAACGATGATATACCATGGTCCCGTATAAATGTCTGAACATTTTATGTAATAACATTTGCCTAATCAGCTGTCTTTGTCTTGATATAAAATTGCTGCATCAAACTCTTTTATAAAACTATATGATAAGATTATATGATACATGCCCAATTAGCTGTCACTACCTGTGTCTGGATCAGTATTACAACACAAAAAACCTGTATCATCAGCCTATAAGTGCCTATTCTACTGTTTCCCTAATATATAAAAAAAATTGTATTTTGTAAAACCATATCTATTTCAAACCCCTACCTAGCCTAAAATAAAAAAAACTTTTTTAATTTTTTTACTGAGCCACTTGACATCACACCCAGTGCGTGATTTGCACCCCGCTCTTAACACCGAGCGCCCCATGTTGTTAACATAATTGTCACCTAGCGTTAAATGGAAATATTTTTTTTTGATTTCACTATGTCACCTAACAACACGCCCTGTGCATTACTTGCATTAGGATATGATGCGTCTCACCATCAATACTGAGCGTCCCATGTTGTTAACATTTTCCACTTGGCACCGCGGCATTTCTGTGCATTTTACGCATGCGCGGAGTCTCACCCTTTCCTCCGCGCATGCGCATACGGACCTGCTGCTAACGCATGCGCGTCTCTAGAACACTCCTCCGCTCCGGTAGCGGCCGCACCCAAATTACTTTTTTTACCTTCCTAAAATCCTCATTTTTCGGATATCTATGCCCTACACAGGAACAATATTACGGGGCATCCCTTTCCTAAAAGAACCTCTCCCTTGCTCCACTTCAAAACAACGTCGGTGACCTGTTGACAATGGCCACCGCAGCAGCTAGATCACGGCGAAATTTCTTGAGCATAGGTGTCCATAATCACCGTCCCTTTGCCAATCAGACCAACCCTTATTACCCAATTAACACAGCTATATAAACACCCGTCCCCGCCTCTATCCTCATTACCACGGAGGCCACGGACGGAGGAGGAAGCACAACGAGGCCGGGGTTGAGTAAGTACGGCATAGCCGACAGGGGAGAACCAGTAGACAATGGAATGCTACCAACTTAACTCTAGCACACTTACCATCAGAATACTAAGACCCAATCCTCTATATATATTTTTTGTTCCACCTACAGTTGGACCCCAACTATACCCTTCGATCTAGTGTTGGCCCATGAGGCATCGCTCCTCATCATAATAAGTATGTATTGAAAATGAGTACAGACTACCCAACCACTGCATCTATATTGTGATTATATACAGCGTGTGAGTTTTGTCTGTGTGTGTGATTAACAATGTAAAACCATGGATCCTTCTCTGGGTTCCCAAGGCAGGACCACTGCTATATGTATGTCTGTCCTCTTTTTCCTACAGGTATTTAAGAAATAGCGCCTTGGGATCCACGCATTAGTAATACCATGCTCTTGTCTTTTCAGGCATACTACATGAGTATCTTATTACATAGCTAGGGAAGTGTGTGACTAATATAAAGTATATATGCATACACATTGATCCCTTTTTTTCACCTTTTTGTAAATAGACCCATTGTGGCGACACATCAGTGAGTGACAGGGGGATCTCTTACCCCGGTCCTGACGAAGGGGCATGTCGCCCCGAAACATGTCGACCCACACAGGAAAGTAAGCCCATTAACCCGCTTACCCTTTCCGACACCACCTTTTTTAACAATACCAGCCAGTGTTTATTAAATAGTTTTTGTATCACTAGGCCAGGTATTTTTTAATCTTCACTTGTCTATCACCCCTGACCCCACTGACACTCACTCCATTCACTCACATAGCACCCACAAATTATAAAGGTGCTCCAGCGTAGTCGCTTGTCGCAGCACTGCCCCGTCCGGTAGCCGGGCGGGAAGACCCCGATGATGAAGCATGACACCAAGGGCCCTTTTGGTGTGTGAGGGGTATTTTAACCAAATGTGTGTATTCCAAGGTCAACAGGATACACATTAAAACCCCCTTTTTTTGAGGTGGACCCTTTCTGATTACATGTACTTTCGCAAGAGGAGGACGTGCCCACCTCGGTGCCACATAACACTACCTCTTCCTCCCCACTTTGATTTCCTTACTTTTGACCAGGATTGCCATACCTCTGGAGCCTGACGTGAACCCTGCATGTGCTAGTACTCTATATTGCCCCCTAGCCAGGAAGGCGTACTTGGTACCCCGCAGGTGTGTTTCCTGCAGGAGTATCACATCCGCCCCGGATCTTCTCACATAATTGTTAACCAAGCCCCGTTTAACCTTACAGCACAGTCCGTTTACGTTCCAGGTCAGTACTTTAAGACCCTCTCGGGACCCCGGTTCCCCATCATCGTATCGGGGAATGGTACCTAGTAGTGTCTGACGTCCTGAGGTGGGAGTCCTCAAAAACAACCTTTCAGCCCCCCGCCTCCCCCCTCCCTGTCCCCCCAGGACAAAAGCAAAGGCAACTTCCCAACATTCCCCCCCCCCCCACTGCCCTCCCCTTCTAGTCCCATCAGCCACCAAACCGACTCTGGAACTGTCTGGCGAAGGAAGGTCTGTCGCCCTCCCCTGGTTTCCACCCCACACAACCCACCCCAACAACTTAGAAAAGCAGCATAACAAACAACTGCCCCACCAGTATTACATGTGTCGCGTGGTGATATAGAACCACAGCCAATGGTGGAGTAAATGTTATAAACTATAGGCACAATAAGAATAAAGTGTGTGAAACAACTTGCGTGCTTCCGTGCTGAGCCAGTAATTTGTCCTTCTTCGGTCCCCCCTAGTTCATGCATTAGAATCCAAAACGTCCCCTTGTGAGGACAGGACCTCTTTAGCCGCCTCTTGCTCCAGTTCATTGATAGCCTCGACCAGGGGATTATCGATTGGTCCCCCATGTCTTCCCCTCCCGAGGTGGCACCTCCAATGTCTTCTTCCTCGGATCGTGCGTTGCTTTCCAGGCAGCGAAACCTAGACCCTGCCTGATCTCCCATGGTGAAGTTCGTGTCCCCGCGTAGCCGTGTGGTCGTCGGATTCCGCGTAGTATATGGCGTCGTCTTCCCCCGTTTGGAGCCTTGTGTCCTCCGCGACCTCTGCGTCTTCGGTGCTTCCCACTGAGATCCGGGCGCCGTCCTCTGCACCACCGCCCTCCCTTCTCCCCCCCCCCCGTCTCCGGAGCGGTGGTCGTTCCTCCAGCTATTGCCATGCATCATCCGGGTGGGTGAAGAACTATGTCTTCTCCTTGAAGATGACTTTGAGTTTGGCCGGGAAGAGTAGCATATACCGCATCTGAAGGGCTTTGACTGCATCAAATGAGCGTCTCTGTTTTTGAACTTCCTGACTGTAGTCAGGGAAGATCATTATCTGTACATTCTCCATCCAAATTTCACCCAGCTTCCGCGCCTCACGGAGGTTTCATCTCAATCTGCAAAGTTAAAAAATCTAGCAATAATCGGGCGCGGTCTCTCACCCACCAGTGGTTTCGCCAGGAGCGCCCGGTGTGCCCTTTCAATAAGGAAACAGTTAGAGAAAGTTGCCTTAGGTAAGGTCTGTATCAGCCATTTGTGGAGGAATTCCACCATGTTGGATCCCTCAATCACTTCTCTGAAGCCCACGAAGCGGAGGTTGTTGCGGCGGGCCCGGTTTTCCGCATCGTCCACCTTCCACTGTAGTTGTTTATGAGAGGTAATGAGCTCCCTCATGTCTTTCAGGAGCGAGAGGATAGTGTCTTCCGCTTCCCCCAATCGAGTTTCGGCCGTGGTCACCCTCTCCGTGAGGTTGCAAAAGTCTTGTTGTAAAAGTTTCACCTCAGAGCCCACTTCCCCGATCTTAACCTCCAGTGCCGCCCTGGATGCTTGAATGTCGTCCCTGGACGCCTGTACGGCTCCCATCAAAAGCGCCGTGTCTAACCGCGGGCCTACTGCCTCCGCTCCTGGCAATGTCGTGGCTGGGACCGATGCATATCGATCCATTGTGCCTTGACGAGGAACCTTAGGGGTCGCTTCCTTCTTGCCCATCTTGGCGATCCGAGGAGGGGCCGTATGCACTCCGGAGGCAGGCCGAATCTCCAACTTCGTGGCCGTCGCTGCGCGTCCCAAGGTCCCTTATGGTCTATCTATCTAGCAGCAGTTCAGTACAGCACCCCCTGCGCTTCCCGCTCTAGCTGTAGCGGGGCCTCAAGTGTCCCCCCCCTCAGGGTCAGTGTTGTTGAATGCCAAGTATCCATACAGCGAGCTGGGGGTGGGTCTACCCGGAGAGGATAGTCGGAGTCTCTGTCTCAGATTGCGCCACTCGCCTCCCAGGTTCTCCCAGCCTGATTTCAAGTGCGTAAGGGCTTTAGTTCTGGATATCCCCCACCTGTCCCTGAATCCTCTCTCCGCCAATTTCAGGGCCCCTGTTCCATCGGGCCGGCTCCCAAGGGCTTCGATGTCGTCTCGGGCGTGGGTGTGCAGGGAGGGGGTGGTGAGAGCAGAAGGTCGCCCAAGCTGCCAGGGCAAATGTCTTAGCGTTCCCCCCGCACGGTGCTTCGCGGCACTCCCTTCCAGTCAGCGTTAGCCGCCTCCCACACTGTAGTCTCTTGCTCTCTACAGGCCCGGCCTTTCCCTCAGTCCTCGGCCTTGCGTCCTGCGCCTCCCGGCTCCAGCCGCGCTCAGACCTCCCAGCTGTCTCTCCCCCCAGCGGATCTCTGCTCCGGCTCTCCCGGCTGTCCCTGAGGATGTGCGGCTGCCGTTCGCACAGTCCACGTAGTCCGCACCTCTTGCCCCGGGGCCTCTCGGGCCTCTGTCCCCGCTACAGCCTGGACTTGTCGCAGTCGTATCAGGGGTCCGCTGCCTGCGTCCCGGGGTCCCTGCGTTCTGCCCCTGCCGGTTGGTCTAGCTGTGGCGGACCCGGTGCTCACTCCGCCGCAATGTAGGGCCCGGCTCTCCTGCCCCCGCCTCAGTCTCGAGGATTTACCCGCGATGGCGTCGCCATCTTGGAGCCTCTGCGTCGCTCAGGAGTACTGCGTGTCTTCGGTCGTTTACAACGTTTGCAGATCAATTTCCTGGTGTTGGTCTCTTCTTACATCCCGGCTGGATTCTCCGGTGACTTGTTGCGGCTAATTGGGGATCTCTGGACATCATTGGGTATGTCGGATCTTGGTGGCTCGCCGGAGCTGCGGGAGCCTACGTCTTATTCAGCCATGTTGTTGGCCACACCCCCGTATTTCTCTTTTTTAACCTATAATTTAATCTTTTATAATTATCTGTGTACCTTAGCAAATTACTGTATATGTAGTGCACCTCATTGATGATCTGTATTATATACCTGTCAAAATTACACGAGGGTCTATTTAATGAAACTAATACAAATTATTTAAACTAACCTGAAGCACCTTAACAATAAATAAAATTTAATTATCAAAGCTTGACACACTATTCTATCTGTATTGCTTCGGAGCAGGTTTTGTTTAGCACTGTACCTAGGTACAAACAATGGATTTGTCCCTGGAACACTTTGGCCACATGCTATTAAGAAATGCAAACTTTGTATTAGTTTTAAAGTAGAACTCCGTTCATGTGTTATTATAAAAAACTTATTTTTTTAAAAACAATAGCCTCCTCTTTGCCAATACAATATTTAGAGAAAAAACACAAACCCTTATCTTTATTCTTAAGCATTTAAGTGGACAAATTGTTACACACTGAGTAGTACGTTGGCACAGGATGCAGAGGAATCCAATCTAGATTTTTTATCTCCTTGAGGGAACTTTTGCCACTTTCAGGCAAAAGAATGGTCAACCCTTTCATTACACAAACACAGCTATTGGTACATTTTATGGCAGCAGTTCATTGCGGAGACAGTGAAAATATGAAAACAATCATTCTCATCTGAATTAGGGTTCTGAGAAATCGCCAAACAACAAAGACCTGAAATGAACTCCCTTGCACACAATGTGTGAAAAAAGTCTGTGCTATGAAGACCGCTAGAAGGAAGGGGAGAGGACGAAGAGAATAGACAAGTATGGTATGTCTGTTTATTAGTAACGAGTTTGGTAATGGCTCTCACCTGCTATACATATGTATGAATGTGCAGAGAGAAGACCCGGTACGGCAGTAAACAAAGGGGAAGGAATGGCAACATCTGCACACCTAACTTGTAAAATGGTTGTCAGGAAGGGGGGACTTTTGGGGGGGAGGGGGTGGGGGGAGGGGGGAAATGAGCATAAGGTTGTGCATCTATCATGTTTGAGGTGGGCAAAGGCAGAATGAAACCATGCACATGGTTTCCAAATAAATACCCCTATTAACTCAATAGTAGAAAAGCATGCCACCCACACATCACACACATGAGACTAGGCAAAACATGGCAAATAAGGTAGACTGGACAGACCTTTACTGAAAAGCAGGAAAAAAAACTTCTACCTGATAACTATAATTCACATGCAATCAGTTCCTGTCTTCTCACAGTATCTGATGCGAGTGCTTTAATCACACTCATTTATATTGTGGCTTGGCTGTTCTGTCTGATGCTCCTGTAGCTCTGCTGGTAAGTACAGAATAAATATGGAGCACCTCCCATGAACTTGCAAATTGTTGTGCTCACAGATGAAAAAAAGCATATTACGGCAGACTAGGAGAAAAACACTAACACACAGGGGGTGTAGCTTTCTCAAGTCATGCAGATCACTTTTGCCCCAACAGGCAAGAACTACGTAAAGATTATTTGTTAGGTGTACGTCTAAAAAAATGTCAGCTTGTCACCCATGTTGCCTTGATTTTCTCAAAGTTAGCCTTGCACCAACAGCAACATACCATTCCCAATGCAAACGTGCCACCCATATGGACTTCACCCTTGCTATGCCAGTTACAAACTCACAGGAAGTCCATTCTCCCAATATTAGCTATACAACCATAATGACACCTCTTGCCAAGTGCTAATTTAGTTTAGTTTAGTTTAAAGGAGCTTGTAAAGCGCCTGGTGACGCCTCCCGGCGTGTCCCCGCGCTGTGGAGAGAGTGAGTTTTGAGGAGAAGGAGAACCTATCACTGATTAAAGAGGCAAGTTTTCAATTTCTTCCTAAAGGGGGTCTCATTCACCTCTACTCGGATGTCCATGGGCAGGAGGTTCCAGTGCTTCGCCGCCATTGTGCGGAAGGATCTGCCTCCCATTCTGGCCTTTTTAGGACGGGCAGTTCTGAGCAGACCTGTACCTTTGGATCTGAGGGTTCTGTTGGGTTCATATGGCAAAGCCAGATCGGACATATAGGCAGGTGCCTTGTTATGGAGAATCTTGTGACACCATAGCAGAGCTTTGAAAATGATCCTCTTCTTGATAGGCAACCAATGGAGAGTTGCTAGAGAGGGTCGTGAAGGGGCTCTGCGGGGCAGTCTTAATACTAGGCGTGCTGCCGAATTTTGTAGGACCTGTAATTTCTTTATATTTTTCTCTGAAGTGCCTAAGAGTAAAACATTCCCGTAATCAATTCGGGAAGTTATTAGCGCCTGCGTCATAGTCCGTCTGGAGTTGAGAGGCAGCAAGTCAAGGGTACGGTTGAGAGTCTTCATCACTCCGAAGCACTTGCCTACCGTTCTTTTTATATGGCTATCAAAAGATAGCTTATTATCAACCCAGACTCCTAAATTCTTCGCCTCCCGGCTGGGAGGGGGCAAAGTACCCAAACAAGTGGGCCACCATTCTTTAGTCCAATTGGTCTCATTACCTCCAATGATTATGACCTCTGTTTTGGTACCGTTCAGTTTTAAACAGTGCTCTGTCATCCAAGAGGAAAGCTTGCTCATACAGTTGTTGAAGTTCGTGGCTTCCGTGGATGGGGCTTGCGTCAAAGATATTAAAAGTTGCGTATCGTCGGCGTAAGAGACAAGCTCCACACCGAACGATTGCACCACCTCTGCCAGGGGGGCCATGTATAGATTAAACAGGGTGGGACTCAGGGCCGAACCCTGAGGCACCCCCTGTTCAAGCCGCACACTGTCTGAGAGGGAAGTCCCTCTTTGGACTTGGAAGCTCCTATCGATCAGAAAGGCTTTCAGCCATCCCAGTGCCCTGTTGGTTACTCCGGCTTTGTTTAGACACTGTAGCAAGATGGAGTGTGCTACAGTGTCAAACGCAGCACTGAGGTCGAGCATGATGAGGGCCATGATCTTGCCCTCGTCTGCTCCCTCTCGTAGGGTTTCAGTGGCCCTGAGGAGGGCCGTTTCCGTTGAGAAGTTGGATCTGAAGCCCGATTGGGATTTATGGAAAACATCATGTTCTTCTAGATGTTCCATGAGTTGGATGTTAGCAATTTTCTCGGCTAGCTTAGCTAAGTATGGTAGCAGGGAAATTGGCCGGAGATTGTCCATAATGTCTTGGCTGACATTCGGCTTTTTCTTGATTGGTAGTACAACTGCCTGTTTCCAATCCGCCGGCAGGCAAGCTGTGGAGAATGAAATCTGAAGTAGATGTCTATAATGAGGTTCTAGAGCAGGGAAGGCTTCAGCTAAGATTTTCGGAGGCGCCGGGTCTCGGGGAGAGCCCGATTTGATTTTATTACACAATTTAGACAGGACTTAGTACGGGGGAACTTCAAAAGATTTGAGGCACTTTAGAGTTTTAATAAGACTGTCATTTTCTGTGAAGTCAGAAGCCGACTCTACATGATTGGCGAAGCTTATATATATTTTATTGATTTTACCTGAGAAGTACTGTGCCACTTTATTACATGATTCCACAGAATCATTTTGAGTGGAGGAGTTAGTATCCACTACTGATATTTCTTTGTAGATCTGGAATAATTCCTTCGAGGAATTGCCTGCTTCCATGATACGAGAATGGTAATGCTTTGCCTTAGCCAAACGTACAGATTTGTAATACACTCTTTGAGAGTTTTTATACTTCATTTTAGTTTCTGCACAGAAATTCTGACGCCAGGCTCTCTCAAGATTTTTGCAGGTTGTTTTCATAGTCTGCAGTTCTTGGCTAAACCAGGGAGCAGCTTTTTTTAATCTCCTGGCATTGGTCATGATACGACTGGGGGCAGTAATATCGAGGGCCTTGATTACGATACTATTTAGGTTGTTGCTAGCTGCTTCACAGTCTTCCCCTTTCGGAGGGCCCTCCTCCTGGGTAATTTTAATAAAAGATTCTATAGTAAAGCTCTTCCATTTTCTGCGTTTGTACCGCAGAGATTGGTGTTGGAAATGCTCAATTTTGTCCAATTGAATCGTGATCGGGATAATGTGGTGATCCGACCAAGGTATGGGTAAAGGCTCTAAGGTGTGAACTCCCTGCCAGTTACTAAAGATAGGATCCAGTAGGTGACCTAATTGATGAGACGGTTCCTTGTTTTTCATTTCAAGTTGAACCGAAAGAAGCTCCGTTTGGATCTCAGATGCATCATTATCTAGTGGATCTTCAAAATGAGCATTGAGATCACCTAGCACTAGAAGTCTAGATTTTCTAAGTGCTAAGTGGGTAATGGCTTCCATTAAAGTGGAAGTAAAATCATACATTCTGCCAGGTGGGCGATAGATCAGGATGCCCGATACGGAGTGGTTGGGGCCGGTATTAATTGTGAAGGATCCAGCTTCACTGTGATCAATCTGTATAGGAGCTAAGGAGCAGACTAGAGGGGCTTTCGTAGCTATGGCAATACCTCCCCCCCTTCCGTCTTTCCTATCTAATCTAGAGAGGGAGTAGCCGTGGGGCATGGCCTGGATAATGTCAGGGTCAGAAAACTCATCTAACCAGGTCTCCGTCAAGAATAGAATGTTAAGATTTTGATCCTCGAGTAGATGAAATATTTCGAGGGCGTGTTTGCGGAGAGATCTACAATTGAGTAGAGCTGCTTTCAAAGAGTGACCCGAGCTTGTTGTAGGAATGTGAATCATGGGTTCAAAGCTACACCCTGTACATTTGCTTAGCGACTGGGCAGTCATGGTGTGCTTACAAGCTGCAGGCTTGTCAGGTTGGAGATCAAGCAAAGCATGTCTGCCATACCTTATAGTGGCTGGTGTATATGAGCCAAGGTCTGTGGCCCCGGGCCCCGTTCGGCCGCGGACGGGCGCAGACGGGCTTGCCTTAGGCGCGCCTTCGGCGCGCAAGCGGCGCGCCCGCTGCGCTCGTCCGCTGCGCTTCCGGGGGAAGCACATTTTTATAGAATGAAGGGGGTGTGGCCTAAGGGTGGTGGGCGTGGCCGCAGTGCTTCCAGTCACTGGCGTCAGCCGTGGAAAGTTTCCCCTCTCAGCGCTAAGGTCCGCTGCACTGGGGGTACACAGGGCGAGTGGCAGGTAGGATTGCTTTTTAAAACACACAGTATCACACAATTGTTAAGATTATTTAAAAAGACAAGCAGTCTTCACGCAAATCTCCCGGCTTTCCGCCTCAGGAGCTCACCAATTCTCTGGTCGCGCTAGTGCATCAGCGCGCCTAAATAGCGAGTCAGGGGGCGTGGCCTAAGGGTGGTGGGCGTGGCCGCAGTGCTTCCAGTCACTGGCGTCAGCCGTGGAAAGTTTCCCCTCTCAGCGCTAAGGTCCGCTGCACTGGGGGTACACAGGGCGAGTGGCAGGTAGGATTGCTTTTTAAAACACACAGTATCACACAATTGTTAAGATTATTTAAAAAGACAAGCAGTCTTCACGCAAATCTCCCGGCTTTCCGCCTCAGGAGCTCACCAATTCTCTGGTCGCGCTAGTGCATCAGCGCGCCTAAATAGCGAGTCAGGGGGCGTGGCCTAAGGGTGGTGGGCGTGGCCGCAGTGCTTCCAGTCACTGGCGTCAGCCGTGGAAAGTTTCCCCTCTCAGCGCTAAGGTCCGCTGCACTGGGGGTACACAGGGCGAGTGGCAGGTAGGATTGCTTTTTAAAACACACAGTATCACACAATTGTTAAGATTATTTAAAAAGACAAGCAGTCTTCACGCAAATCTCCCGGCTTTCCGCCTCAGGAGCTCACCAATTCTCTGGTCGCGCTAGTGCATCAGCGCGCCTAAATAGCGAGTCAGGGGGCGTGGCCTAAGGGTGGTGGGCGTGGCCGCAGTGCTTCCAGTCACTAATCTTACATCTGCACTTTTTAAGCGGTGTAGAGAAATGTTTGTAATGTTCGCTACATAAGAAGTCAACATTAATATTACACTGATCACTTTCCAAATGCAAGCTTGATACCCATGCTGACAGCACCCTCCCAACACCTTTTGGAAATGACAACACTCTTCCAGGAATAGCTTAGGAACCACACATATAACCGTCTTACTATGCCAGCCTGGTACCCACATGAACACTATTTAGCCATGTTAGCCTGGCACCAAAGCAAACACCATCCTGTCCAAGAGAGAAAGGTACCCAGACACCATTCTACCAATGCTTGCTTAGTACCTAGAAACCATTCTACTAAACTTGGCTTAGTATCCACATACCAGTTTGCCAATGTAATTCTGCCTTCAGAGAGAGATCCTTCAGTGAATGCTTGCTAGTCTTCTGCGCACAATCAAACACACACACTTTTCTTTTAGTGCTATTGTGGTGGCTCTCCGGACACCATTCTCTCAAAAGTAGAGCTGCTCCAATATCACAAGCTGGGCCTCAGTCAATCTGTTTTTAGATTGTTAATACAGTACTCACCTGATGGACACAGTCCAGGAATTGAAGGAAGACTGGGGTGAAGCCGCTGCTCTGACTGGCAAAAGTCTGTCCTCCACGGTGACTGAAGCGATGCCCAAAAGAAAGCCACTCCTTTTCAATCAAGAGACGGAAACCCTCCATGCTCCGATAATAGGGGTCGGACAGCAGCTGAACCAAAGAAACCACCTAACGGGAAAGAAGAAAAATAATAGAATTCATCTGTAAGGGAAATATAGCAGAAATATAAAATAAAGGAACCAAGACTTTTCATAACAATCAATAGTACTGAATGAATTGTCATTTCCAGTAATGGTGTCAGGAGTAATAAACTACACACATTTCAGCTCAGTGATGGAAAAAATGGGGTAAGTTTATACTACTGGTCCTGATACCTTCCTAATTACCAATGATAGTGAGAGTTAAAGAGTAGGAAAACAATTAGAGAACAAGAAACAAACCATATTATTCACAAAAGAAAGAAAAGAGGTTCACAGAAATACTGGAATAGAAACTTCCCATATAAAACAGATTGAGCTTCATACAGGTTTATCTAGATGACACAACCACCTCTTTGTTTTTGTACAGATACGTTGAAACTCATAGATGTCTGGTGGCTGGTGGCCTGGGGTCTGTTTTGGCTTATGATGTTTAACGAACAAGTTACTTACCTTCGGTAACGTATTATTGTTAGAGACTCTATCTAGCTGCAGATTCCTTACCATTGAATTTCCCAGGCGTCAGGCTGGATCAGAAACTTTTGCTGAGCAATACCCCTTGCTCACAATATCGGGTGGCTCCATTCGGCTCCTCATGATGGCGGCGGCAGCATCAGTTATGACGACATGGTGCCTATATAGGCGCCACCAAGGGGCGCGGACGTCAATACTTTTCAGGGGTTTTTTCCACGCCAGAAATGCAGAGCCACGAAGTAACCGACGTAGTTGTGTGCAAAACTAGGGCCCTGAAAAGGAGAATAACCCTAGCCCTACAATATCAGTCCGCAAAGAGGGGAGGCATGGGTGGGCTGTAAGGAATCTGCAGCTAGATAGAGTCTCTACCAGATAATGTGCTACCAAAGGTTAGTAACTTGTTCATCTGATATAGACTTCTATCTGCAGATTCCTTACCTTTGAATGAGATATCCAAGCCATACCATCCCTGTGGTGGGTTGCGGACTCATATCCTAAACTAAAAAGCCTTGCAGGACAGAATGGGCAAAATGTCTGTCCTGGCCTACTTGCCCATCAAGGCAGTAATGTTTTGCCAACAAGTGCAAAGATGCCCACGTCGCTACCTGACAGATGTCTTGGACTGGGACACCCCAAGCCAAGGCTATAGTCGCAGCCTTTCCCCTTGTGGAATGGGCTCATAATCCCTCAGGGGGCTGCTTCTTTGCCAAGGAATAACATCTTGATGCAGAGAACGACCCAGCGAGAGATGGTCCTTTTCCGCACTGCCTTTCCCTTCTTTGCTCCCATGTACCCCACAAAGTGCTGGTCATCCACCTGGAACTCTTTTGTGCGGTCAAGGTAGACTGACAATGTTCTTTTTGGGTCCGGTCGGTGGAGATGCTCCTGTGGGGGAGCACAGAAAGTGAGCAAAGTGATAGACTCACCCAGATGGAATGGGGTCACAACCTTTAGCAAAAAAGACGCACTGGTGCAAAGCACCACCCTGTCAGGAAAGGAAATAAGATAAGGAGGCGAGCAAGATAATGCTTGCAACTCACTCACCCCCCGGGCAGATGTAATCGCCACTAAGAAGGCTGTTTTGATGGTCAACATTGGGATGAAACAATTGTGCTAAGGCTCAAAGGGAGCACATATTAGATAGGTAAGGACCAAATTAAGGTCCTACGATTGCATAACAAAGGGCGTGGGTGGAAATAAGTGAGTCAGACCTTTTAGAAATCTATTTACAATAGGAGATTTGAAGAGAGAGGGCTGGTCTGGCAGCCACTAAAAAGCAGACAGAGCAGAGAGATAGCCCTTGAGAGTTACCAAGGCAGAGCCCTGCTGGGCAAGAGTTAGAATGAATAAAAGGACAGTTACTTTCTGTATAGTATGATACAAATTCCTGCCTTAGTGGAGGGCCGACTATTGACTGTTGCCGCTCAATCTTCACACATGGAGGCGCAGAGCTGACAAGTTCGGGTGGCGAACCCTCCCCTGCTGCGGTGACAGAAAATCTTCTGAAAGGGGCAGGCTGATCGGAGGATCGATTCTCCTTCTCAGAAGCTCTGGATAACTGACTCTCCTCGCCCAGTCAGGGATCCATCCGGACGCCTGGAAAATTCAAAGGTAAGGAATCTGCAGCTAGAAGTATATATCAGATATTCTCAGCAAAAACTGGTACTCGGAGGTGAGCGTGTTAAAGTCCTAATATATGATTTGACAAACAAATCCCCCTTTCTGGCCAGTGCAGGTGAGAGTTAACATTAATGCTTAGAAACTAGGTACATACCACTAAGGAAAATGCTACTTACCAGTATGCATCTGTTCTTGGCATGTAGAGCTGCAGATTGCTACACTTAGCATTAGATCGTCACCTGGTGTTGGGCTCGGATGATTGCCTGTTATCGTCTTGGAAGAAGTCTTTGTAGTCACGAGATGGGCGACTCCTCCCTTGGACGATAGTGCGCATGGGCATCAGCTCCATCCTTAGATTGTTTTTCGCCATGATGGGAAATGATGGAGTTAGTAGAAGTAAAGAAAAGGATGTCCATGCGTGTGCATCTAAGTAAGATAAAACTGGAACAGATACAGGTCCCGGGGAGGCGTGTAGCAATCTGCAGCTCTACATGCCAAGAACAGATGCATACTGGTAAGTAGCACTTTCCGTTTGAGGCATATAAGCTGCAGATACTACACTTAGCATCGATTGTGCAGCAGTGTCTACCCTAGCGGTGGTCATCTGTATCCGTTGCAGTAGTTTGAAAGAGAGTTTTTAGAACAGCTTGGCCTACTGCAGCTTGCTGCTTGGCTTGCACATCAACACAGTAGTGTTTAGTGAAGGTGTGTGTTGTAGACCATGTTGCTGCTTTGCAGATGTCTTCTAGGGGGATGTTCCCTAAGAAAGCCATAGAGGCTCCTAGTTTGCGTGTGGAGTGCGCTCTAGGAGGAACTGTTAATGTTTTGCTTTTTGATAGCATATTTGTATACATTTTACAATCCACCTTGCAATTCCAGCTTTAGAGATGGGGTTGCCTTTATGTGGTGGAGAGAAAGATACAAACAATTGCTTTGTTTTACGAAAAGATTTGGTCCTATCTATATAATAGAGAAGAGCTCTTTGAACGTCTAGTGTGTGTAGAGCTCTTTATGCTACAGAGTTAGGGTTTTGGAAAAACACAGGTAACGCTACAGATTGGTTTAAATGAAAAAGAGTAATGACCTTTGGAAGGAACTGTGGATTAGTTCTTAAAACCACTTTGTTAGGATGTAGTTGTAAAAATGGTTCTTGTATTGTGAAAGCTTGTATCTCACTTACTCTTCTGAGAGCGGTAATAGCAGTGTTTTCCACGTGAGGATTTGCAGTTCACCTTTATGTAAAGGCTCAAAAGGGGGTCCCATGAGTCTTGTAAGAACAACGTTTAGGTTCCACACTGGAGAAGGTGGCAACCTGGGTGGGATGATTCTTTTTAATCCTTCCATAAATGCTTTAATTGCAGGTACTTGGAAAAGAGACAGATGTCTATTTTGTAAAAATGCTGCAATTGCTGCAAGGTGCAGACGTATGGATGAATATGCCAAGTTACATCTTTGTAAATGTAAAAGTTAGCAAATGATATTCTGGATGGAAGCATCCAGGGGATCAATTTGGTTATTGTTGCAATAAATGGCAAATCTCTTCCATTTAGCAGCATAACAAGCTCTGGTAGTAGGTCTCCTGGCCTCTTTAATGATGTTCATACAGTCTGGTGGTAGGTTAAGATAACCAAACTCTAAGACTTCAGGAGCCCGATAGCCAGATTAAGTTGATTTGGGTCTGGATGTCGGATGTCTCCATGGTTCTGCGTTAGCAGGGATGGAGTAAGTCGTAACTTTTGGTGTGGAACTAGAGAGAGTTCTAGCAGCGTGGTGAACCACGGTTGGCGTGCCCATGTGGGAGCTACCAGGATTAATTTGAGAGACTGTTGTCTGAGCTTGCGTACTACTAATGGTATTAGTTGTATTGGCGGAAAAGCGTACGCAAATCTACTTGACCAGTTCATCCATATCGCATTGCCCTTGGACAGCGGGTGTGGAAACCTGGCGGCGAAGGTTGGGCATTTTGCGTTTGTGTGTGTGTGGCGAACAGATCTATGTCTGGATGACCCCACTTGTGGAAGAATGTTTGAAGAACTTGCGGATGTAGTTCCCATTCGTGAATTTGTTGTGTCTGCCGACTCAACAGATCTGCTATCTGATTTGTGTACTCCTGGAAGGTGCTCTGCCCACAGATATATGTTTTGTGGAATGGCCCATCTCCAAATGTTCTGTGCGAGCTGGGACAGTTGTAGAGAGTGTCGCCCCCCCTTTATGTATATAATACATGGCTGTCATGTTGTCCGTCCGGTTTAAGACAGCTTTGTTTTGTACTTGGAATGTTTTGAGTGCTAAGAATATTGCTAGCAGTTCTAGATGGTTGATATGGAACATTTTTTGTTGACTGTTCCATTGTCCTTGAGTTGTATGATGTAGGAGATGGGCTCCCCATCGTATGAGAGATGTGTCTGCTGTGAGCACTAGTTGTGGAACAGGTTCGAGGAACGGCCGCCCTTTTGCCAAGTTTTTGGTGTTCCACCACTGCAGAGAGCGATGTGTGCGGCTGTCTACCAACACCAGGTCTGTTAGTTGACCTTGAGCCTGGTTCCACTGTTGTGCTAGACATTTCTGTAACGGACGCATTTGCAGTCTTGCATATGTAACTATGAAGATGCAAGATGCCATCATGCTTATTAGTCTCATGAACACTCTGGCTTGCAGAGATTGTTGGTGTTGAAAGGCTGTGACTAAGGCTTGAATGCTCTATATCCTTGCTGGACTGGGATACGCTAGAGCTGTAGACATGTTTATTGTAGCCCCTAGATACTGATGTATATGAGAGGGTTGCAGGTGCGACTTGGTGTAGTTGATTGTGAACCCTAAGTTGTGCAATGTTTGAATTGTCTGATGTGTGTGTTGGACACACTGATTGAATGACTTGGTTTTTATGAGCCAATCGTCTAGATAAGGGAAGACATGTATTTGTTGTCTCCAGAGATGTGCTGCTACTACTGCTAGGCACTTTGTGAATACCCGTGGTGCCGTTGTCACTCCGAATGGAAGGACTTTGAACTGGTAATGTTGTCCTTCCAGTACAAACCTTAGATACTTTCTGTGAGCAGGATGTATAGGAATGTGGAAGTAGGCGTCCTTTAGGTCTACTGTTGTAAGGAAATCGCCTTGTTGCAGCAGTGGGAGCACTTGTTGTAAAGTGATCATATGAAAATGACCTGATTGTATGTAATGATTGAGGGGGCCTGAGGTCGAGAATTGGTCTTAGTGTCCCGTCCTTTTTGGGAATTAGAAAATACAGCGAGTAAACCCCTGTTCCTTGTTCTTGTAAAGGAACTATTTATCTGCACCAGTTTGTTTGGAGCCTCCTCTGTAGAAGGAGCGACGAAATTAACTTTTAGCTTATGTGGACTGTAAAGCCCCCATGGATTTGGCAGTGTCTGTATCCTTCTTCATCTTTTCAAGTGCTGTGTCTACTTCTGGTTCAAACAATTGGTTTTGATTAAATGGTTGATTTAAAATGGTAGTTTGCACTTCCTGTTTAAATCCTGAAATGCGTAGCCACACATGTCTCCTAAGTACGACACTAGTATTTACAGCTCTAGATGCAGCGTCTGCTACATCTAGTGCGCACTTGATTGAGGCATTAGAAATTAGCTTGCCTTCTTGTATAAGGTTGAGTGCCTGTGTTTTATATTGGTCAGGTAGATGTTCTAGTAGTTTCTCTAACTGATCATAATGAGCCCTATCATATCGTGAAAGGAGGGCTTGTGTGTTAGCTATGCGCATATGTTGGTAGCTTGCGCAGCTATTCTTTTGCCTGAAGCATCTATTACCTTGGATTCTTTGTCAGGTGGGGGTGCTTCACCTGAAGTTTGTGAGTTTTTCTCTTTTCCTAGCATTTGACACAACTAGTGAATCTAATGGTAGTTGTCCTTTAATGTAGGCTGGATCTGCAGGTGCAGGCCTATATTTTTTCTCAATTCTAGGGTTTAGGATCCTAGTACGTACAGGGTCTTTAAATATCTCTAGAGCATGTTTGATGACCCCTTTAATCATGGGAAGAATTTGAACAGACCTTTGCGATTGTTCGAATGTGTCTAACAGAAAATCTTCTGTGGCAATCAAAAGGAAAAGGACACTGGTATCTACTATAACCATTGGTTATATTTGACAACCCTCATAGGCGCTTAGGATGATAACAATGCGGTGTATTTGTTTCTCTGCCCCTTATCTAGCGTCATGGCATAGTCATTGGGTCGTCAAAAGTGTAATATGCCTGCCTCCCCGAGGCTACCTCTGGTAAAAGTAGAAGTGTCCAGAAATATTGTGACACCTACAGAGGAATGATGTCTGAAGCAAACTAAGAGGGTAGGTTAAAAAGCAGTTTCACACCAAAAAGAATTTTATTATTAAGAGGTGGATACTGTTAGTAAAATAGATCGGTATATTCGATAATCGAGTTACTAGATTATCATATGTAACTTTATAACAAGGTCGACATGTTTCAGCTCATCTGGGCCCAGCCGGGTCTAAAGAGCTTTCGTCAGGACAAAACAAATAGGGGGTACTCACACAACTTGTGTAGTTTTCATATGCGGTAGGGAACTCTCATATTTTGTTCCTGCATTGTGGGAACAAGAATACAGCATCAAGCTTATTACTGTGAAAGTATATAAGGTATATACAATATGTAAAAACATTATTTATCATTTACGAAACCATAAGCAATCATTATAATTGATGGGTGCTTATTAGCGTGCAAAACGTTAGATGCACTGAAGCGTAAAAGCAGTAAAGAGGGGAGCAACTAGGTCCAAGTCTGCACCAAAGGTCATCAACGAACAAAATACAAAGCGGTAAATATTTCTCTAAATTTAAATGCCAGTTGGCATACTGAATTAAATGTTCTACGTGTGTCATAGGTTGTGAAGACACAATGATTACGTTCCCATTAGGAAACCGAGTAGTTAATCTCTATAGTTATGCGTGATAGAGTAGGACTTATTAGCGTAACACTCGTAACAGCGTATCTCTTAAGAACCATGCACGCATCCATGCAACATTACCAATGAACATTCCAAATATATATCAACTGACAGCATATAACGGTATTGGTGCGCTCAAATTACCAAAAGAAAGTAATGCGCTCTGTAAAATTAGCGCATTACTTTCTTTTGACTCTAGTATGAATTTCCACTAGAGCGACTCTTCGCACCCTGACGAGGAGTTATTCTCTCCATGCGAAGGTAATTTGAGCGCACCAATACCGTTATATGCTGTCAGTTGATATATATTTGGAATGTTCATTGGTAATGTTGCATGGATGCGTGCATGGTTCTTAAGAGATACGCTGTTACGAGTGTTACGCTAATAAGTCCTACTCTATCACGCATAACTATAGAGATTAACTACTCGGTTTCCTAATGGGAGCGTAATCATTGTGTCTTCACTACCTATGACACACGTAGAACATTTAATTCAGTATGCCAACTGGCATTTAAATTTAGAGAAATATTTACCGCTTTGTATTTTGTTCGTTGATGACCTTTGGTGCAGACTTGGACCTAGTTGCTCCCCTCTTTACTGCTTTTACGCTTCAGTGCATCTAACGTTTTGCACGCTAATAATAAGCACCCATCAATTATAATGATTGCTTATGGTTTCGTAAATGATAAATAATGTCTTTACATGTTGTATATGCCTTATATACTTTCACAGTGATAAGCTTGATGCTGTATTCTTGTTCCCACAATGCAGGAACAAAATATGAGAGTTCCATATCGCATATGAAAACTACACAAGTTGTGTGAATACCCCCTATTTGTTTTGTCCTGACGAAAGCTCTTTAGACCCGGCTGGGCCCAGATGAGCTGAAACATGTCGACCTTGTTATAAAGTTACATATGATAATCTAGTAACTCGATTATCGAACATACCGATCTATTTTACTAACAGTATCCACCTCTTAATAATAAAATTCTTTTTGGTGTGAAACTGCTTTTTAACCTACCCTCTTAGTTTGCTTCAGACATCATTCCTCTGTAGGTGTCACAATATTTCTGGACACTTCTACTTTTACCAGAGGTAGCCTCGGGGAGGCAGGCATATTACACTTTTGACGACCCAATGACTATGCCATGACGCTAGATAAGGGGCGGAGAAACAAATACACCGCATCGTTATAATCCTAAGCGCCTATGAGGGTTGTCAAATATAACCAATGGTTATAGTAGATACCAGTGTCCTTTTCCTTTTGATTGCCACAGTATCGTTCCCGGGGAACTGAATTGGACAGAAATTCCTCATCCCTCCTCTCTGATGAATAACAGAAAATCTTCCTCTGCCTCATAAGAATGCATAGTGACCCCATGGTAAATGGCAGCTCTGTTCAACAGGTGAACAAAACCAATGTTATCTTCTGGGGGAGAAGGTTTTGATGGGTATGACTGTGGGTCAGGAATATCTGGCACATCCTGTGGGTTTGGGTACTCCCAGTCGTGTATCATCTATAGGGTATGGGAAAGGCTCATCTGTGTCTATCCCTCTCCCTAAACTATACTCATCATCATTTTGAGGTGAGTGTGAAGATAAAAGAGGAGAATGTGGAGGAGATCTCTGTGGTGAATTGTTAAGAGGGACAGGGGCTGAAGGAGAAGGAAGTATAGGAGAAGAAGGGTGCATAGGAGATGTGGCAGAGTCCTTCTTCTTGGCAGGAACTACAGGTGTGGATGTTGCATCTGCCTTCCTCTTTTTGTGTGGTGTAGTGGATACATGACCTGTCTTGGGTCAATGTAGATCTTCTTTTGTAGAGGATCTGGTTGAAAAAGGTCTTCTCCTTGTGGAACCTTTGTCGGCACCGATTTTTTCAGTTCCGGACGAGGTAGCTGTCTGTATTTAGCCTTAGGTGGTGTTACAATGTCCTTTGGTGTAGTTTTCGACACCGAAGGTGTTGTTTTCGGTGTCGTAGGCTGTTTCGAGGGCTTGGACGCGTCGAAATCAGGCCATGTCGGTTTTGGCACCGAAGATGATGGTTTCGGAGTGGAAGCTGGTCTCGCCGGCTTCGAGGCGTCGGACACTGGCTTCATACCTTTGTCTTTAGAAGTCGACGGTTTCGGAGCCGAGACTTCTTTCGGTTTCGGTGCCGAGGGAATTTGTGGGATCGGCACATGCGGCTTGTTCGGTATCGAGCTACCGGAAGGCTTAATGACTTTCTTCGGAGCCGGGCTCGATAGCGGGGCTGTCGAAGTGGTCTTTCGGTCGCGACTGGGCCCCGGAGGCAGAGTGTTGACCTTTGTCTTCGATCTGGGTGCTGTATGTGGTGCAGGGGCAGTAGTACTCACGCGCTGACCGATGGTATGGAGTCATCTGAGTCGTCTGCCTCTGATACGATTTGGAGATCATCGGAATCTTCTCGTCGAACGAGCGGAACCTCCTCGTCGAAGATATCCACCGGTTCCGGAGCTGATCTCTGCATGTCGTGTTGGCGGGACCTCCGATCTCAGATGGTTTTCTTGGATCAAAAGGACGCGCAGGCTGTACAGCTGGATTCGTCGTGTTCTGGCGATAAGCACAGGTTGCAGACCTCGTGGTCGTCACTGTGTGGAAACTTTGCTCCACACCCGGGGCATCTCTTGAATGGCGTCCTTTCCATGAGGTGTAGGCCTCACGGCGTGGATAGGCCCATCAGCCCGCGTTGACGACCGGACTCGAGCTGATGGAGTTGAAACGATGTTAGTCGATATCGAAAGTAGTTTGATAAGTTTTTAGTACGTTTTTGCGCTTCGAAGTGCTTGAAAAGTCTATTTCTAGCCGGAGCGGAAAACTTTCATCCGAACCCAGTGGCGGAAAAAAACAATCTAAGGATGGAGCCGATGCCCATGCGCACTATCGTCCAAGGGAGGAGTCACCTATCTCGTGACTGCAAAGACTTCTTCCAAGACGACAACAACATGCAATCATCCGAGCCCAACACCAGGTGGCGATCTAATGCTAAGTGTTGTATCTGCAGCTCATATGCCTCAAACCAATAGTTTTGAATCTTGATCTTCTTGAAGATTCACATGCTGTGATTTATACCACTATTTTCTTATGGGAGTTGACCATAAAAGGATTCAGTATGACTCACTATGACGTCTCCATCTTTAGATACTTTCTGCTCTTGTTATTTACATGTACTAAGATATTCAATGTTTTCTGACATTTTCAAGCTTACTCCTGCATGGTGGGAGGACAGCATGTGAATCTAGCAGAGTTTCAAAATCATAGTTAAAGGTAAGTAGGAGTTTATTTTGTATTATAAGCATACTTTAGATTCACATAGTGTGCACACATTAAAGAAGCATTTCCACTTATGAAGGAAGGTGTGTATAATAAACAAAGCCAAACAAATGTTTTAAATTACCCAAGGTTCTCTTGGAGACTGCACATTCACATGATGGGGTTTTAAAGATCTGTGCACAGACATGGTGGGGGGACAGCATGTGAATCTAGCAGAGTTTCAAAATCATAGTTAAAGGTAAGTAGGAGTTTATTTTGTATTATAAGCATACTCTAGATTCACATAGTGTGCACATATTAACCCCTTCCATGCAGCACAGTGCTCATGTGCTTATGACGAGCTGAGCTCGTCATGACCACACCCGTTTTTATTGCTGTCCAGCACAGCAGGGGAAACTCTCAAGCAGCGATGAGGCTAAAGAAGCATTTCCACTTATGAAGGAAGGTGTGTAGAATAAACAAAGCCAAACAAATGTTTTAAATTACCCAAGCTTCTCTTGGAGACTGCACATTCACATGATGGGGTTTAAAAGATCTGTGCACTGACAACAATGTTGCTGCTGTGTGCTTTCAGCCAGATTTTCAAAGATGTGCCGTACAACAAATAGCACAACTGGCTGTATCATCCATCTTGCTATCATTTATTTAGCAACTGGATTCTATTTACTTGTGGAGCATGAGCCACAAAGAATTGTTTTTTCAGCCATATGATTAGCATCTTTAAAGCATTCAAATTATGCAAAGCTCTTTCTGCATGTACTTTGATTTCTGAAAAAGGACAGTAAGTTAATGATTTGAATCACATGAAAATGAGATAAAACTGGGAAATCTTTTTCATGTTGATTTTCTCATAGATCAGTAATCATAAACTTCAAAGAAAGGCTCTTGTATAAATTAGTAGTTGAATTTAACAATCCAACGTATGGAAGTAATGGCTTAGAAAGCTGTTTTTAAATGTTAAATGTTTCTGTGTTGCCTAATGCACTGATTCAAATGATGGATTTTTACAACTGCTAAGGTAATATATACATTCTAACATAGTGCTGGAACTTGGTGTGAAGAAAACATTAAATTCTTCCGCTGGTAATCACTGGTACAGTAAACAACAGTTCTCCACCAATACCTCTTGTGTATACTTCCACTGCAGACAAATCTGCTCTCGATGGTGCATAAATAGCTTGCAGTCTAGTAAATACATCAAGCATTCAATGTTTATCACGTCAGATTTGTTTATTTGACCTACTGAGTTTATCTCAGCAAACAAAAAGCAAACACATTGCTCCATAATAGGTCAGTAATACTGGTTTCCTTCCCTTTAACCACCTTTAACACATCTGTGATAGGATTAAGTTTTATATCTCTATGACATCAGGAGCCATGCTGCTGAGTTAATAGTTTCAGGCTCCAAGAGATGATAGTTTCTCTTACCAATCATTGGTAAGTGAGGAAAAATCTGCAGACATTGGGTCTTTTACTGCGACAATACGATTAAGGGGCAAACACCATCTCAGTTGCGGCTATTGTGGTGCTACTACTATCATAGAGAAATGTGAGAGTTAGCACTTGTTGAGAACAAGAGGAATAATTGTATAGGTGAAAAAGAGTAAGCTTATGTCCTGTTCCGGTATATTGGCAGAGCATTTCTAGACGAGCATGGATGTGGTAACATAGCTGCACAGTTGTGCCATTTTGAAATGTCTTTTAAAGTTGGGAACACATTTATGTTTGGTGTTCCACATGTTGTGAAGAAGTCTGACAATTTCCTGAACTATGTTATTTTGTATTTCTACTACTTTCCTGTATATTGATATTAGAAACATTAAGGACTAAGCAGAGAGACAAGGAGCTGCACCATCTATATAAAGAAGCAAAGGAAGCCAGGTTAAGAGCCATGAAGTAGGAGGCTTGGGATACATGACAACAGGCAGTGGTGTCTAAGAATAGAGGGACTTTTGGAGCGTCATCAATGTTCCACTCTTTAAAGATGACACAGATATTAACCTTGAACTACATGTAAATGAGGAGGTGTGGATGGCTCATTTCGACAAAAATCTTTGGGAAGTCATAGGAAGGAAAGCCCTCGTTACCCTGTACCCCCCAGACTGCGATTGCGGATAGTATGTCCTTCGATCTGGAAGAGATGAGACGGGGAATGGACCAGTGTAGCAGATCCAAGGCCCCTGGTCCTGATGTGATTCCCATCAACTTCTTTTTAGCTAATCTAGAGCTTTGGGTCCCATTATTGACAACTGTTTTTAATGCCATGGCAAAATGGGCACTCCCCCTTCCTAGAAAACGACAGTAATAATCCCCATTTATAAAAAAAAGTGGAATAAAGCTTCACCTAAAAACTATAGACCAATCTTGTTACTTGATGGAAAAGCAAAAGTAATGGGCCAATTAGTATTGAACAAATTAGAGATATGGGCTTGAGAGAGGAATATAATAATTCCTTCACAGTACAGTTTTAAAAAAGGAAAAGGGACAATTGACCAATGTCTTAACTTAGACCTGCTTAGCTCTAAGTATACGGTGGCCCAGAAAGGCTATCTCTATATGGCCTTTATGGATTTATTGGCTGCTTTAGATTGTGTCATCCACTCAAAGTTATGGGAAATTAGGGAAGGCATGGGAATAGAGATGACAATAATAAGGTTTATACATGAAATGCACTCACAAGCTACTTCCAGTGTTCGCTTTGGGAGGGACAATGAATGTGCAAGACAGTTCGGCATCTTTCGCGGTGTCAGACAGGGCTGGGTACTCACGCAAATTCTTTTTGATTTATAATAATGGTGTGGAAGCGGCTCTGGCTGGGTCTACCACAGATGTCCCCAAAGTAAACTCAGCCTGTGTCCCGATACTCCTGCACTGCAGAGGCTCATAGGGGAGTATATAAAATTCATGAATAATTTGGACCTTCAGGATAACGAGACAAAATCTTTCATACTTGTAGCAGGGGTGAGAATAAAGAAACCTCAATTGTTTGTAGATGGGAGAAGATTGGAGGGGGTGGATACCTTCTCCAATCTAGGGTTCTTATTTGGCAGCAAGAACACTTGGCAA
Source organism: Lissotriton helveticus (assembly GCF_964261635.1). Lineage (NCBI taxonomy): Eukaryota > Metazoa > Chordata > Amphibia > Caudata > Salamandridae > Lissotriton > Lissotriton helveticus. The sequence goes on from NC_136057.1 coordinate 1,039,573,106, forward strand.
AATATGGTGGTAAACAGAGGGCTCCAAATGGAAAAGAGCATCAGAGCTATCTTCAGATTTATAGATAAAGATAGGATGCAAACCACTGGAAGCAATAAAATAGGTGTGGGCTGCAAAATCTATCCCTGTTGCTACGTAGGTGGCAGCTGTGTGGGGATGGCAGATATATCAACCCTGCAACGAACAGAGGAGTAGTTCCTACAAAGACTGGTGGCTGTTACTCAAACCTGCTCCAAATATAATTGCCACATTGAGCTGGACGTACCTTACATTACTGATAACGTCCGCATAGCACCGAATTTGCTGTAGAACTCAGTATGGAAAATGAAAACTGTAAACCTTACCCAGGATATTCTGAAAGATTGTTTAAAGCTTGATCAAGTAAGAAAGATTACGTGGTTGTATATATCAAGAGTATTTTAAAGTCTATTGGCCACCAAAATCTACTTGTGAACCCACTTAGTTGTCGGAGTGTCTCGAGAGCTAAATTGAAGGGTTTACTATTAGCCAAGATGGAAAGAGACAGGTGGGAGATTAATCATAATAAGGCTAAGGTTAGGCAATATGAGTTAGCCCCCAGAATAATCACTGATACTACTTCTTATCTAACTTTGGGTACAAATCTCCAACATAGATCCGTACTAGTCAGATTTCGGTTGAGTTATATCCCGCTTATGTTAGGTTATCCCCCTTATACGTATTCTGTAGAGGCCCTTCCTGTTTGTCCATGTGATGAACAATCCCACTAATCTGATTTGCACTTTATATTTTTCTGCAAACTGTATACTGAGGAAAGGAAAATATTTAGTCTTCCGCTTATACGCTGGTTTAAGCTTACACAATGTCGCCCAACCTTATACCTTTTACAGATGTTAACTGACCATTTTACATGCTATTGTTTAGCTTCACTTTTATGGTGTGTAAAAAAAAGGAGGAGGGGGCATTCTGAGTATGGAAAGTCAAAGAGCTAGGGGTTCAAAGCGTATCCATTAAACACTGAATACATTTAGATATAATCTGTTTCTGTGTCTAAACTTTTTAAACATATGTTTCATGAATTGTAAATAGATATGGAATTCTTTTGTGTTTTGTTTTAATTTTTCATTATGTATTCAATTGTATGCAAATGCTTTTTATGCTATTTATGAAATTGCAAAATAAAGATTGTGAAATAAAATAAATTACAGTAGAAAGCCTTTTATCCAAAGAACATTTTCTTTAGCATCAAAGCATTTAAGGGCCATATGTATCAAGCTAATTAGCATTCGCAAAGGCCGAAATTTGCAGAATTTCCGCCTTTGCGAATGCTAATTAGCTAAATGGTATGTATGTAACATTTTTGCTGCAAAATAAGGAATCGCAAAATTTGCTATTCCTTATTTTGCGATTGCACTTAAGGAATCGCAAATTTTGCGATTACTTAAATGCAATGTATCAAAGAAAAAACAATTCAAAAATGCCCATAAGGAGTCGCAAATTACCACCAACTTCTAGTTGGTGGTAAGTTGCGAATTCTTTTCAAAAATCAATTTTCAAAAAAAACCAAAGGTGCCATATGACGCTCATACATGCCCTGAAAATATTCCTAATCGCAAATTTCCCCTTCATTCCTATGGGCCTCCTGGCCCATAGAAATTAATGGGTAATTTGCGATTAGCAATTTGCTAATCGCAAATTAGGAATGTTAAGGAATCGCAGAAAAGAAGCGATTTTTTACATACATACCGTTTTGCGAATTCTAAATAGCGATTCCTTAAAAATCGCTATTTAGAATTCGCAAAACGGAACTATGATACATATGGCCCTATGTGTTTTATTACATCATCTGGTGCACAGTGGTTTCCAACTAGTAGTTTGCCAAAAGCACATCCTATTCTGAATGTGATGCATCAGCCGTTCTTGTTAATGCAGGGACTGGTGGTGTGTTAATCTGCCTTTTGTCACATTTTCTAGAGCTTCTTTGAACACTGGTCGTGGCAACCACAAGCTCCTTCTGGACGCACAGATCTTGTTACCAATGGTTTGATAAACATTCTGGCAGGCTATGCCAGTGGATTAAGATGTAAAAAGGACACAATCATTCTCACAATTTTCATCATAGTTCTATCAGAATCTGAGACATCTAATAAAAGTGAACTTGTTCATGAAGGACAAGTTACTTACCTTTGGTAACATCTTTTCTGGTAAAGACACTACCTAACTGCAGATTTCTTACTTTGAGAATTTCCCCAGGAACCAGACTGAAACCAGAAACTATCAAGCAAATCCCTTGCGCGTCAACTGGTGGCGTCATGCGGCCTCGCATCAGATCCATTTGCTCTGGACAGGATGATGGGGTTCTAACTATACGTCACCTCCGAACATTGACATCAGTATCCTTCTAATCTTATGTCCATCAGCACCATCAGATGCAGAGCCATTGAAATCACATAGTACAGTGTGCAGATGTTATAGATTGCCATCTTATTAATGGACCATATGAGCCTATTCCACAGAATGGGGAGTAGTAAGGATCAGTGAGGAATCTGCAGTTAGATAGTGTCTCTGGCAGAAAAGGGGTTACTAGAGGTAAGTAACCTATTCTTCTAATGGAGATTTCAAACTTCAGATTCCTCACCTTGTGAATAGGCACCATGAGAAAAAGTGTCTCTAATGACATGGTTAGCCCTCACTTTTTGCCTGGTATTTGATGTGGCTTAGACTGCAGTGCATAGAGTAGCTACTGCTCAGGCCTCCTGTGCCAGTGCTTCTTCCCTAAAACGATTCCACAATTGGCCCTTCATGCCCTTGTAAAGTCTAGTAAAGGGTGCCTAGGTACCTAGGGCATAGGGACTTAAGAGTGTCCCCTAGGGAACCCTCACCCAGGCCCTGCAAACTGCCACTGCAGCATGCATGGCATGGTGCAGACAAAACAACAAAGTCAAAATGGCGTACTGTCTGTGCGCCATGCCACCTTGCACCGCCTAAGGTATAGGTAAGTCACCCCACGAGCAGGACTGCATGAGCAGATAGGCTCCTACAATATTTAAGTCCCTTCTTAGATATTCTAAGTGCCAGGGAAGCCATAGAGAGTGCATGGGCCGGAAACTTGACAACTCTAGTTCCCCAGCACCATGATGGGTTTGCTGAAACCAGGAGTGTTTGGTACCAAACCGCTCCTCTCAATAAACCCTACACTGATCCCAGTGTGGGATTTATTGAACCATGTACTCAGAGGGCACCTGTGAAAACCTACCAACCCTGGTGTTGTCACAGACTGGCTGTAGGCAGCCTGCCACCTCCAGACATGTTTCTGTACCCCTGGGTCGAGAGCATCTGCTCTTTGGGACCAGAAGATATGCAGGATGGGTGGAGGTGTTACACCACCTCCACCAGGATAGGCACAGTACTCCAGGGCCTGCCACCTTGGTAATGAGACCCCGAGTCTCTTCTGCTAGCAGCAGATGGCAGCCCCCAGTTTACACTTCCACTTTGGGCTGGAAAACTGGAGAGAAAACCTAGGAAGATTAGGAGGTGTGGCGAACTCCACCCCTAAGGTGGGGGAGGCAAGGTGAAGCACATTTTCAGTCCCCGCCAGCTTGAAGATGGGGAGACCCTTCGAAACAGGGCTAGGATTATACACCTCCCACAGAAGGACGGCATAATTGAGGGTGTAGTCAGTGTCATCCCAGGTAAGGTGTCCATTGGCCCTACCTTCTACTCCCCTAAAACACGCTTAAAGTTAGGATTCAGGTGGCTCCCCCAGAACTGGATACTAGTTCCAGTAGACCTAAGAAGAAGGGTGAAGAAGACTCTGCAGTGAAGACTTAAGACACATACTGACTTGGCACCAGCCCTACCAACCTGACTTCAGCTTCAAAAACCCAGCGAAGACACCTGTCCTGCAGCCAGCGACTTCCAGAACCACCTGAGGAAGACTGCCTGTCCTTCAACAAAGATCAGAGTCTCCCGAGGACAGCGGATCTGTCCCCAAGAAACCTACACAATGGACTCCGGTGTCTCCGGATCCGTGTGTTCGGCCCACTCTGCAACAGACACCTCCGACCCATATCCAGGATACCCACCGATCCAGAACAGGTTCACCTGTGATACTGATCTCAAGTCCAGCTTTGGCTGACCCATCCTGGATGCCACGATGACGCCTGCAGACTGAATCCAGAGGCTTCCCCCAACCCACTTCAGTGAAAAGAATCAGTTGTCAAAGGACATCCCTGCATCCGAAGGCCTTGGTGAGCTGAACCGATAGTATCCCTAAGACCCTCAACACTTCAACTTACTTCTGCTATTGCTGGTCCCCCTCCGGCAGACTCTACTGTTTGTTCAACCGAGTTTCTCCGTTGAAGAGCACTGCGTGCCCAAAGCTGTGTTAACACCCTGAACCCGGACGTCCCTGTGCCACTAGTGTGGTCTGTTTGGTGTTGCTTTGTGGCCCCTCTTGTGCTTGTTCTGACCCCAAAGCTTGGCACCTGCAAACGATTTACCTACTTGCAAGATGTGAGTGGCTCCAAGCACCCTCAATCTTCATTGAAACGCATTGGGCTTATCATCAAATTTGACCTCTGCACCCAGCCGCCCTTGGGCCGCTGGTGGTGCAGACTTAGTGCTTACCTGAATCTGGCCCTCTGCTGACCGTAACACCTTAAGACTGGAACTGTAAGTCGGGTACTCTCCCGTAAAACTGCATTGTTGTTTTCCTCCATAGGATAACATTAAACTGTTTGACAATTGCACTAAGTGTCGACTTTTAAAATACTAAAATATTTTCCCTGAAAAAGTACTTACCTTTTTGCGAACATCTTAGTCTTAAAATAAAACTCCAACTAAGCTTATTTTTCTAAAATTGGTGTGGATCTCCTTTTGGAGTCGTGTGTCCGTTGTTGGTTTATGTGTGTGCAATAAATGGCTTGCATTTTTCTGTGTTAGGCCTAAGGCTGCTTGCACACACTATCACTAATAGAGCACTTTGGGTTTGCATTGAGCCCTGTACACTTTGGGGGAATCTCTGGACTCTGTGCACGCTAGAACAACCTAGTGGTATACCATATACAGAGCCAGCTTCCTACACACTAAAACAGTACAGCTCCCCTGGAGAAGGGTCTTTGGAATGGCTCAGTCCAGGAAATCCTTCAGGACAGGTCAGGCACAGTGCCCATACCGCCGAACCTGGCTATCAAAGCAGTAATGTTTGGTGAAAGTGTGGAGGGACAGCTATATAGCAGCCTGGCAAATGTCCATGACTGGTGCACTGCACACTAACGCAATGGTAGCAATCTTTGCTTTGTTGGAATGACCATGCAAGCCTTCCGGGGGTTGTTGTTTGGTTAGCCCTTTTCAGATCCTAATGCATAAAACAATCCATCTGGGGTTGGTCATCTTTTGCAATGATTTTCGTTTCTTAGCACAAGAGAAACCGACGATAAGCTGGTCATCCTGTCGGTAATCTCTGGTCCAATTAATGTTGAAGTTGAGGGCTCCTTTTGAGTCAAGACTATAGAGCTGTTCTTCATCCTTGGAGGGATGAGGTGGTGTATGGAAGGCTGGCAAATTGATGGATCGCCATATTCTACCTGGGACGGAAATGCTGTTTTCGTCTGGAAGCCCTATTTTTTGGGGAAGAATGATGCCTGGAATTTGCTAACTCGCCTGGCTGATTTTATGCAGATGAGGAATACTGTCTTGATGGTAAGCAGGCGAAGAGAATAACTGAGCATGAGTTAGAAGGGAGTGCACATCAGGTATGTGAGGACCAAATTAAGGTCCCACTGTGGCATCACAAACAGAGTTGGTGGAAGGAATATGCTACTTACCAGTATGCATCTGTTCTTGGCATGTAGAGCTGCAGAGTTGTACACTTAGCAATAGATCGCCACCTGGTGTTGGGCATGGATTATTGCAGGTTGTTGTCTTCTTGGAAGAAGTCTTTGTAGTCACGAGATAAGTGACTCCTCCCTTGGACAATACTGCGCATGGTCATCGACTCCATCCTCAGATTGTTTTTCGCCATGATGGGAAATGATGGAGTTAGTAGAAGTAAAGAGAAAGGATGTCCATGCGTGTGCATCTAAGTAAGATGAGTACTGGAACGTATACAAGTCCCGGGGAGGCGGGAGGGCGTGTACAACTCTGCATGCCAAGAACAGATGCATACTGGTAAGTAGCATATTCCGTTCGAGGCATATGAGCTGCAGATTGTACACTTAGCAACGATTGTGCAGCAGTGTCTCCCCTAGCGGCGGTCGCTTGTATCCGTTGCAGCATACTGAAATAGTGTTTTAAGGACAGCTTGGCCTACTGCAGCTTGCTGCTTGGCTTGCACGTCAACACAATAGTGTTTAGTGAAGGTGTGTATGGTAGACCATGTTGCTGCCTTGCATATGCCCTCTAGTGGTATGTTTCCTAAGAAAGCCATAGAGGCTCCTAGTTTGCGAGTGGAGTGCGCTCTAGGAGGAACTGTTAGTGTATGTTTAGCTTTTTGATAGCATATTTGAATACACTTTACAATCCATCTGGCAATTCCTCCTGTAGAGATGGGATTGCCTTTGTGTGGGGAAGAGAAAGATACAAATAGTTGTTTTGTCTTTCTGAAGGATTTAGTCTGTCTGTGTAATATAAAAGAGCTCTTCTAACATCTAAGGTGTGTAAAGCCCTTTCCGCAACAGAGTCTGGTTTTTGAAAAAACACTGGTAACTCTACTGATTGGTTAAGGTGAAAAGGAGTAATCACCTTTGGCAGGAACTTAGGATTGGGTCTAAGAACCACTTTATTAGGGTGTATCTGAAAAAATGGTTCTTCTATTGTGAATACTTGTATTTCACTAACTCTTCTGAGAGAGGTGATGGCAACAAGGAAGGCAGTTTTCCATGTTAGGAATTGCAGTTCACACTTCTGTAAAGGCTCAAAAGGGGGGCCCATGAGCCTTGTAAGGACCACGTTTAGGTTCCATACTGGAGCAGGTGGTAACCTAGGTGGGATTATTCGTTTTAATCCTTCCATAAATGCTTTTATCGCAGGTACTCTAAAGAGAGATAGATGCTGTCTATTTTGTAAATAGGCTGCAATTGCTGCTAGATGCAGTCTTATGGAAGAATAAGCCAAGTTGGACCTTTGTAGGTGTAGAAGGTAGCAAATAATATTTTGGATGGAAACATCCAATGGATCAATGCGATTGTTGTTACAGTATATTGCAAATCTTTTCCACTTAGCAGCATAGCATGCTCTAGTGGTGGGTCTTCTAGATTCTTTAATTATATTCATACAGTCTGGTGGTAAGTTTAAGTAGCCAAACTCTAAGACCTCAGGAGCCAGATCGCCAAATCCAGTTGGTTTGGTTCTGGGTGCCTTATTTCTCCATGGTTCTGTGTTAACAGGGATGGCGTGAGCCGTAATTTCTGATGTGGAACCATTGAGAGATCTAGTAGCGTGGTGAGCCATGGCTGTCGTGCCCATGTGGGGGCCACTAGTATTAATTTGAGAGACTGTTGTCTGAGCTTGCGTACTACTAGTGGAATGAGTGGGAGAGGCGGAAAAGCGTATGCAAATCTGCCTGATCAGTTCATCCATATTGCATTTCCCTCCGACCGTGGGTGTGGAAACCTGGCGGCGAAGGTTGGGCATTTTGCGTTTTCGTGGGTGGCAAACAGATCTGTTTGTGGCTGCCCCCACCTTTGGAAAAATGGTTGGAGAACCTGTGGGTGCAACTCCCATTCGTGAATCTGTTGTGACTGACGACTCAACAGATCTGCTATCTGATTGTGAATTCCTGGGAGGTGTTCTACAGTCAGGTGTATGTTTTGAGGGATGACCCATCTCCAAATGTCCTGTTCAAGCTGGGACAGTTGCAGAGAGTGTGTCCCCCCCCCCCCCTGTTTTTGTATATAATACATAGCTGTCATATTGTCCGTCCGGATTAGAACAGCTTTGTTTTGTACTTGAAAAGTCTTGAGTGCTAGGAAAAACAGTTTTAATTGGCTGTTCCATTGGCCTTGAGTGGTATAGTGCAGGAGATGGGCTCCCCATCCTGTGAGGGATGCATCTGTTGTGAGCACTATTTGTGGAACAGGGTCTAGGAACGGCCGTCCCTTTGTCAAGTTTTTGGTGTTCCACCATTGCAGAGAGCGATATGTACGGCTGTCCACCAACACCAGGTCTGTGAGCTGACCTTGAGCCTGATTCCACTGTTGTGCTAGACATTCCTGTAGTGGGCGCATTTGCAGCATTGCGTGAGGAACTATGAAGATGCAAGACGCCATCATGCCTATTAGTTTCATGAACACTTTGGCTTGAAGAGAGTGCTGGCATTGAAAAATGGAGACTAAGCTCTGAATGCTTTGAATCCTGGCTTGACTGGGATACGCTAGAGCTGCCGATATGTCTATGGTAGCTCCTAGATATTGGTGAACGTGCGAAGGCTCTAGGTGCGCTTGGTGTAGTTTATTGTAAACCCTAAGTCGTGTAATGTTTGTATTGTTTGTTTTGTACACACTGGTTGAACGATCTTGCTTTTATGAGCCAGTCGTCGAGGTAAGGGAAGACATGTATCTGTTGTCTTCTGAGATGTGCTGCTACTACTGCTAAGCACTTTGTAAACACTCGTGGTGCTGTTGTGACCCCGAATGGAGGGACTTTGAACTGATAGTGTTGTCCTTGTATGACAAATCTTAGATACTTCCTGTGCGCAGGATGTATAGGAACATGAAAATAGGCGTCCTTTAGGTCTAGTGTTGTAAGAAAGTCTCCCCGTTCTAGTAATGGGGGTACTTGTTGTAAAGTGATCATGTGAAAAAGATCCGATTGAATGTAGTTGTTTAGGGGCCTGAGGTCGAGAATCGGTCTTAATGTCCGGTCCTTTTTGGGTATTAGGAAATACAGGGAGTAGACTCCTGTTCCTTGTTCCTGTAAGGGGACCACTTGAATAGCATCTTTTTGTAGAAGTGCTAGAACTTCCTGTTGAAGCAGAATTATGTGTTCTGTGGACTTTGGACGCTGCCTGGGTGGCATGTTTGGGGGGTTGCTGTGAGTTCTAGGCAGTAACCATGTTGGATAATTTGTCTTACCCACCTGTCTGTTGTGATGGAATCCCAGTCAGGTAGGAACTGTGATAGTCTGCCCCCCACAGGAGTGGAATACTGTAGGGGAGGCAGAGGGAAGTCACTGTTTGGGAGTGGAAGAGGAGCGGTTGTTGTTATTACGTCTACCTCTTCCCTTATTGTTGTTGCCTCTGTACCCTCCTCTAAAGTAGCATTTATTTGAGGGGGTTTGTGTATGTGTTTTAAAAGATGATGTGTTATCTGCGCCGGTCTGCTTGGAGCCTCCTCTATAAGAGGAGCGACGAAAAGAACTTCTAGTCTGGGTGGATTGTAATGCACCCATAGAATTAGCAGTGTCTGTGTCCTTTTTCATCTTCTCTAGTGTGTTATCTACTTCTGGCCCGAACAACTGGTTCTGATTGAAGGGCTGGTTGAGGATGGTAGTTTGTACCTCTGGTTTGAAACCGGAAATGCGTAACCATGCATGACGTCTGAGGATAACACTAGTGTTAACTGCTCTGGATGCTGTGTCAGCTACATCTAGTGCGCATTTAATTGAGGCATTAGATAGTAATTTGCCTTCTTGTAAGAGCTCTGCTGCCTGATCTTTGTATTGATCTGGTAGGTGTTCCATTAATTTTTCTAGTTGGTCGTAGTGAGCCCTGTTGTAGCATGAGAGTAAGGCTTGTGTGTTTGCTATGCGCCATATGTTTGTTGCTTGCGCAGCAATCCGTTTCCCTGACGCATCAATAATTTTTGATTCTTTGTCAGGCGGGGTTGAGTCACCAGAAGTCTGGGAATTGGCTCTTTTACGTGCATTTGACACTACCAAAGAGTCTAATGGAATATGTCCCTTAATGTAGACTGGATCAGCTGGTGCTGGTCTATACTTTTTTTCTATTCTGGGATTTAGTACCCTACACCTTACTGGATCTTTAAAAATCTCTGGAGCATGTTTAATGACCTCTTTGATCATAGGTAATATTTGAGTAGACCGTTGTGACTGCTCAAAAGTGTCTAATAAGAAATCCTCCTCAATGGCGTCAGAGTGCATTGGAACCCCGTGGTAAAGTGCAGCTCTGTTTAATAGATGATTGAACCCAATACTATCCTCTGGAGGGGAAGGTTTTGTTGGGTAGTATTGAGGATCAGGGTTGTCTGGTGCATTATTTGGTGTGAAATTATATGCATCATCCTCTTTGGGATATTCTGGGTTGACATCCTCATCCTCATCTAAAGGGTATGTATGTGGCTCTGGTACATCATCCCCCCCCCCCCACCTAAGTCATACTCTTCGTCAGTGTGGTGTGATGATGCAGGAGAAGTTATAGGCTCAATGTAAGGAGTGATAGGAGAGGAAGAAGGTGAGGGAGAGGAAGGGTGCATTGGAGAAGTTGCACAATCCTTTTTGGCAGGAACCACAGTTGGAAGTGGTGTGTCTGCTGGTCTTTTTTGTGAGGAATTGCTTCCACATGTCCAGTTTTTGGATTAATATAGACTTTTTTCTGTTTTGGATCTGGTCTAAACAGATCTTCCTCTTCTATAATCTTCTTCGGTGCCGATAGTGGTTGTTTAGTGTTTTTTGCCTTAGGAGGAATGATTGAGTCCTGTGGCAATTTTTTCGGTGCCGAAGGTGGTTTAGGCTTCTGTGTAATCAGGCCTTGTAGTCTTTGGTACCGCTATTGAAGATTTTGGCGTGGAGACAGGTTTTGTTGGGCCTGCAGCGCCGGAATCTATCTTCCCGTCTTTATTTTTGGAACCGGATGGTTTCGGAGTCGAAGCTTTCGGGTCCGTTACTGTTTTTGGGTTCGGCACCGATGTCTGTTTAGGTTTGGGTGCCGAAGAGTCTTTGGGCGCCGAGGGGAGTGTTAGCTTCGGTGTCGAAGGATGTTTCGGTGCCAATGGAGGAGGTGGAATTGGCACATGTGTTTTTTTCGGTGGCGAGGCACCGGAAGGCGTAGTCTTTTTCCTCGGAGCCGAGCCCGAAGGCGGGGCGTCGGAGGGTAAATTTCGGTCTCGACTGGGCCCCATGGGCGAAGTGCTGACCGTTGCCTTTGGTTTGGGCAGTGTCTGTTGTGCAGGGGCAGAGGTACTCGCGGGTTGTCGAGATGGAATCGAATCGTCCGAGTCCTCTGCTCCCGATATGATCTGGAGATCAGGGGAGTCTTCCTCGGCGACGAGTGGAGCCTCGTCCTCGGAGATATCTTCGAGTGGGTTCTCGTCCTCAGAGACGCCTTCTTCGACGATCTCCTCCTCAAAGATGGCCTCCGGTGCTGGCGCTGATCTCATCTTGTGTCGACGGGCCCTCCGATCCCGAATGGTCTACTTCGATCGGAAGGAGGCACAGGCTGTGCAGGTCGACTCGTCGTGTTCTGGCGAGAGACAGAGGTTGCAAACCTCGTGATGGTCGCTATGAGGGAATTTTGCTCGACATACCAAGCATCTCTTGAATGGAGTTATGTCCATGAGGCGTAGGCCGTACGGCGCCTATAGGCCCAACGGCCCGCGTCGACGCACCGGGATGTAGCTGGTGATGTCGAAAAGTTTATTCGATGTCGAAAGTTGTTTATCTAAAGTTTCACGCTTCGAAAATGCCTAAAAGTGTCTTTTCTAGCCGGAGCGGAACACTTTCATCCGAACCCAGTGGCGGGAAAAAACAATCTGAGGATGGAGTAGATGACCATGCGCAGTATTGTCCAAGGGAGGAGTCACCTATCTCGTGACTACAAAGACTTCTTCCAAGAAGACAACAACCTGCAATCATCCGAGCCCAACACTAGGAGGCGATCTATTGCTAAGTGTACAATCTGCAGCTCATATGCCTTGTACACATATATACCAGACCCTTCAAGAAACGCATCACAACCGGTGATATTAAGAGGGAAGGCTGGTCAGGTAAATATAAAAAAGCTGAAATTACAGAGAGATAACCTTTAACTGTTGCCACAGCAAGGAATTGCTAGGCTAGTGATAAACAAAACAGGAAAACACTCAACAACTGGGTATTCAAGGGTTGAATGTTTCAGAAACAATACCAGACAAACTTCTTCCAGCGTACTGTGTAAGCAGATTTGGCTGATGGGTGCCTGGCTCCTAGGATGATAACAAAAAAAGCGAGCAACCCAATATACCCTTGAGGGTTCGAGCAAAGAATATGGAAAGGTAAGCATACCTTCAAGGGATTTTGTTAATTTTAGTTAAAGCTTCAAGCTAAAAATCATAGTTAGTGACCCCAAACAATTTAGGTCAAATGTGCAGAAATGCAATGACAATTATTCATTCACTGGAAAGCAGTCACAATAGGTGATCAAAAGAGAAAGAGCAGATATAGCGGGTGTATATGAAAAATTTGTATTTAATACTTTATGAAAATTAAAAAGAGGGTACAAAATCAATGTCAACAATGTTGCAAGAAGTACATATTAAGCAGTCAATCAAACACTTCTTTGAAACAATTGTCTAAGCTTTTCTTCCTTATTAAATTAGTCTAAAAATCCAGGCAAGAGAAAGCGTGAGTCGACGTTTCAGTCTCTTATAGATTCATTGATGAGACCATCTTCAGGACAAAGGACAATTTCTGAAGACCCTTAGTTCTTGAATCACAGGTAACCTGAATGTTAGCGGACGATGTCTTCGCTGTTTACTCAAATAATCAAGGTATCTGGGGTTATAACACTCGTCGCAGAGGAACGAGATAGATTAGATTCGGCTCTTGCTCAGCGCCGGCAATGTCGATAACTGACCTGTTGCATAGATTCTATCGACCTCTCGTCCGTTTGTTTAAGGAAAGAGGCAAAGATTTGAGGCCAGTAAATGTGTTGTGCAAATTTTATCGACTGCTTGTCCGTTTATTTAAATGAGTTGAGGCCAGTAGATATGCCTTTAGAAGAATTCTTTAAACGGTCCTCACATCCGCACACGTCCAAGTTAAGGTTTTTACCTTAATTCGGACGTGTGCGGATGTGAGGACTGTTTAAAGAATTCTTCTAAAGGCATATCTACTGGCCTCAACTCATTCAAATAAACGGACAAGCAGTCGATAAAATTTGCACATAACATTTACTGGCCTCAAATCTTCGCCTCTTTCCTTAAACAAACGGACAAGAGGTCGATAGAATCTATGCAACAAGTCAGTTATCGATATTGCCGGCGCTGAGCAAGAGCCGTATCTAATCTATCTCGTTCCTCAGCGACGAGTGCTATAACCCTAGATACCCTGATTATTTGAGTAAACAGCGAAGACATCGGCCGCTAACATTCAGGTTACCTGTGATTCAAGAACTAAGGGTCTTCAGAAATTGTCCTTTGTCCTGAAGATGGTCTCATCAATGAATCTATAAGAGACCGAAACGTCGACTCACGCTTTCTCTTGCCTGGATTTTTAGACTAATTTTAATAAGGAAGAAAAGCGTAGACAATTGTTTCAAAGAAGTGTTTGATTGACTGCTTAATATGTACTTCTTGCAACATTGTTGACATTGATTTTGTACCCTCTTTTTAATTTTCATAAAGTATTAAAAACAAATTTTTCATATACACCCGCTATATCTGCTCTTTCTCTTTTGATCACCTAATGTGACTGCTTTACAGTGAATGAATAATTGTCGTTGCCTTTCTGCACATTTGACCTAAATTGTATGGGGTCACTAACTATGATCTCTGGCTCCTAGGATGACACCACTTGGAGAGGGAGGCGGGAGAATAAAAAAACATCACCTGTCGCAACTTAAGCTCCATGTGGAGGTTATGCAGGATTGAGTGCAAATCTCAGTCCTGCTGCTGCGACAGAAGGTCCTCCCCAAGAGGCAGCTGGATGTGAGGACTTTTGCTCATGGCCAGAAGTTCTGGGTACCACACTCTTCTTACTGAGTCCGGCAGAACTAGGATGACTTGGGCCGCTACATCTTGATTTTCTTGAATACTGTGGGCAGGAGATTAAAGGACAGAATTACTGATCAGCATAAACAAAGCAAAATAACTCAGAGGAGACACAGTGGGGGTTGAACTTCCGAATCTGATAAAACGATCGGATCCAGGTATGCATTGGTGCAGAGGCTCTAGCCCGTGGCATAGGTCTTGCTGCCAGGGATGGAGTCGGGTGTTGCACCAGGGCTAGAGCCATTTGTTGGGCTTGAGGGCAGGTCCGACCTCCAGTGTAGGTAAAGTCCGATATGGATCCGCCTACAGGTCTCTGACAGGCTGCCTCTTCAAATCCTTTAAAGCAGTCCAGTGCTTTCTGTGGGTTACCAAAGATGACTGCTACAGCCTCTTTTAAGCAACGTAACTCAGTCGCTGTGGCCGTCCACTGAAGGGAAACAAGGTCAAGCGGAAGCACTCTTAGAGGCCTAGTGGAACCTGGGACTTCAGGTGACTCTGACTGAAGCGATTGGCAGGGCGATGGAGAACCATGCTTCGATTTCTGGGTTTTTTCAACTCCTGGATCTAGATGTAGAGTGGTTTGAGGATATGCAACCGCACCCTTCACTTCACTAGGTCCAGGATCAAATCAAAGATATTTCCTGGAGTTCGGCGATGGTCGCTTGGTAGTGAGGTCTCGAATGGCCTTACTGTGAGAAGTTGGCCTAGCATATGCTGTCCACTAGTTATAGTGAGCATCCTGTACCAGTCCCAACAACCCCTTAGAGGTGATAGGTTAAAGACATCCTTATTGAAACGTATCCTAGTGGTAGCTATGGAGAGCATCCTTCAGGCTAAGTCTTGAAGGAATGTAAAGCAGCTTGTTTTACCAGTCTATAATCTCGTAAATTACCAAATGAAAGGAGAACCACACCAGGTGTATATATATAAAATATATATATTTATTCTAAACACACCCTACAAGTCTCTTTATGAGGCTAGAGGTCAAAGCACATAAGTTATGCTTAATATCACACAGTAAATTAGCACAATATACGTTGAGCCCTAGGGGCATACCAAACCATATATTAGGAAAGTGGTATAAGAACCACAACTTGACTAAACACAAGGCCTAGAGCCTGTAGAATCGCTGGGACAACAAGGAACCACCCAAGGTGGTGACACAGGGGACCCACGGGGACGCGTGCAGTGTGAGAACACAGCCGCGAATCACCGATAGCTTCTAGGGATGAAAGTCGGGGTTAGCAATTGAAAGATTAGGGACACTTGGAAGAGGACTTTGAGCAAACCCGTTTAGACTTAAGGGGTTCTAGGGCCAACACCCACGGGAGTAGCGGAGTACTCGATTTACCTCACCTAGGGAAGCCAGGTGCATAGGTGTCTTTTGGTGTCTGGAATCGTCGTTGATTTCAATGGCGATCTGCTGCAAAGGGCTGCTGCAGTCGAAGAGGAAAGTGTCCGGTGTGATCCAAACCTGGATCGAAGATGAGAAGAACCCTGAAAGCAGAGGGGACAGAGTCTGGGTCACTTGCCAGTGACCAGGGGCACAACAGGCGAATGCCCACCGATGTCGGGTGATTTCAGGTTGAGGAGGTGAAGCTTGACTCTGCAGTCACGAGGACCAGGAGGCGTTGATGATGACCAGGAGCCGGATTTGAGCTGTCCCACGAAGGATGTCGAGTGCGGCGGCGTCGGTGACCGGATTGGACCCAACAAGCCTTGGCAACAACAACCCACGGAGAAAGTGAAGAAATGCTTCGGTGTGGTCCAGTAATGTCCGGGGAACTCACCACGCGGTGGGGAGTCAGGGCACGTCTGGAGCAACCAGGGAAGCCCAAGGAAAATCAGAGTTGCATTCACAGGGACGACCAGTCGACGGACCAGGGATCGCGAAGAGGCCTCGAGCAGACACACAGAACTGGCTCGCGGAACACTTGTGGAGTGTAGGCCAGCAATCTTCCGTGCAAAAGGTGCTCGGGGCTTGGGCTACAAGTAACCCAAAGCACAGCCTCAAAGAACGTTGAGAAGCTGATACACTTGCAAATGTACACAGTGTCCAGGAGTTCCGGTTCCAAGTCACTCACGAGGGCTGCAGGTCTCAGCTTTGCTGGGGACTCAGGTCGGTCTGAGAAATCTGGAAATCCACCTCCTGGGCTGCAAATACTTCGGAGTCCGGCGGGAGCTTCAGAGATGCAGACCGGCAAGATGCATCTTAGGTACCTGCCAAGCAGGGGAGTAACTCCTTTACTCCAAGGGAGATTCTTCAGTCATCTAGTCATGTAGATCGTCGAAGTTCCAGAATATCTGTAGCAGAGTTTCGTCCAGGTGTAATCTAAAGTCCTGTAGTCAGGGGTTCCCATCTTATACCCAAGGAAGGGGTTGGACATACTCTGGGAACACACCAATGGGAGGGTTTGGAAAGAGGGGTGGCTACACCCATTTCCTTTGTCCAGTTTCACGCCAGGGCACGGGCTGGTAGCCCCTGCAACCGGTTTGAACTGGGCTTTGCACAGGTACACCAAATGTGACCCCAGTGCAGACTTCAAAGCACTCTCAGAGTGCACCCACCCAGCCCCAATACACTAAAGCCTGTCCGGGAGGTGGTTCCACCTCACTGTGACAGGAAATCTATTGTCCAGGCCTCCCCTGCCGGAGTTGAGGCCAGACTCGTGTCTTAGGCTGCAGCATCCATTTTGTGATGCCAGGACTCTTTTAAACTGGTACTGGGTATACCGGTGTGGACATGTCTCTCCCTCTAGATAGGTGGAATTCTAACCCCGCTGCCAAGACTGGCAGGGGGGAGGGATGGGGGGGGGAGGAGTAGGATTTTAAAATGTTTGACACCAAACACGACATGTTTCGGTACAGGCATTCCAAAGTTAGCATTTACTGCGAGATTATAATGCACTTAAGAGTATTTGGTCTGGTTGCGTCACAGAACAGCCCCAGAGAATAGGTTCCGAAGGCTGCAGAGGGGCCAGCTCATGCATGGGCACCCTCTCACACAAAACCCAGCCCCCTGCCTTCAGGATTGATAAGGCCTGCCATAGGGGTGACTGATAGGTGTATGAGTGTAGTGATTTAAGGTAGATATAGGTTACCTATATCTTAGTAAGGGGTGCATGCACCACCTTACCCAGGCTGCAGTTGCAGTCCTGTGGTGTCATTTTGAAAGGCTTCCAGGGGGTGGCATAATACATGGTTCAGCCCCTGGTAGGCCTCTGGGGTACATATGCCCTTAGTACCTAGTGTACCATATACTAGGGACTCACAAGGGTACCCCAGTATCCAAACTGAAGTGTACCTATAGTACATGGAATCAATTTAGAGAGGAAACAGCTAGGCTGGGGTCCTGGATAGCAGGGCCCCAGCCAGACTAAAGTAAAAAAACAGTGAAACATCAGCAAAAAGTGGGGGTAACCATAAGAGCAGATCCTACTCACCCCCCCTCCCATCCCCCCAACGCAGGGACATTAAACTAACCTTAACCAGCTGAGTCTTCATGTTCTAAGTGGAAATATCTGGAAAGTCCATCTGCATTGGCATGGTTACTCCCCGGTCTACGGTCCACTGTATAGTTCAAACCCTGTAGGGAAATGGACCACCTCAAAAGTTTGGGGTTTTCACCCTTCATGTGTTTTTGCCATAAGAGGGGCTTATGGTCAGTCTGAACAGTGAAGTGAGTGCCAAACAAGTATGGCGTCAGCTTCTTCAGAGCCCAACCACAGCAAAGGCCTCCCTCTCAATAGCTGATCAACGTTTCTCTCTAGGGGTCAGCCTTCTGCTAATAAAAGCTACTGGCTGGTCCTGACCTTTATGGAGAAGTGTGGCTCAATGGTTAGAGCGGCAGACCCTGATGCAGAGGTCTAGCCCGGGACCAGGGTTCAATTCCCTGCCTCGGCGGGTCTTGGGCTCAAAAAATTCCACGGACCTGATAATTCTTGGCTCGGTGCCTATTCCAATCATGGAGTCCCACTCTGCAACTCTGGGCAATAGCTTGCTTAATCTCCACAACGGCCCCCACAACGCTAAGGATGCCTGGCCTCCACCTTGGGGGTGCCCAGGAGTGGACACCTCACAGGGAAAGCCAGGGAAAGCCAGGATGGGTTCCACAGCGGTATTCGTACAAGCGCCTTGAGACCCTTGCGGGTGAGTAGTGCGCTATACAAGTATCAATTTACATTTTTATCATTCATTTGTGATAACACAGCCCCTACACCCAACTCAGATGCATCTGTTTGGACAATGAATTCTTTGGAGTAGTTAGGACTTTGCAGAATGGGAGCAGTGCACATGGCCTGCTTCAGGTCATCAAATGCCTTTTGAGAGCGAACTGTCCACTGATCTTTCTTTGGCATTCTCTTGGAAGTTAAGTCATTCAGGGGTGTCAATGGATCCATACCCCTTACCAAATCTTCTCTAGTACCCAGTCAGGCCCAAGAAAGTTCTGACTTGAGTCTGGGTGGTTAGAGCAACCCAGTCCATGATGGTCTGGATTTTGCTCTGTAATGGTTGAACCTGGCCTCCACCTACAAAGTGGCCCAGGTACACAACCTGACTCTGCCCTATCTGGCACTTAGTAGCCTTGATAGTTAGGCCTGCTTTCTGCAGGGCCTCCAAAACATTTCTCAGGTGGACCAGGTGATCCTCCCAGGTGGAGCTAAAGGCAGCATTACCATCTAGATATGCTGCACTATAGTCTTCAAGGTCTGTTAGGACTTTGTTCACCAACCTTTGAAAAGTGGCAGGTGCATTCTTCAAACCAAAGGGCATCACCAAATATTGGTAGTGCCCACTAGGGGCAGAAAATGCTGTCTTTGGCTCTGCATCATCAGCTAGTCTGATCTGCGAGTAGCCAGCTGTCAGATCAAATGTGCTCAAAAACTTGGCTAAGGCCAAAGTATCTATTAGCTCATCTGCTCTGGGCATCAGTCCTAGTGACTGCATTGAGGCCCCTATAGTCTACACAAAACCTCATCTCTCTCTTATCACCCTGGGTGTGAGGTTTAGGCACTAAGACTACTGGACTAGCCCAAGGGCTATCTGAGGGTTCATTAACTCCCAATTCCAACATTTTCTGGACTTCAGTCCTGATACAGTCCACGACATTGTTAGGTTGCCTGTAAGGAATATGCTACTTACCAGTATGCATTTGTTCTTGGCATGTAGGGCTGCTGATATTCACATCTTATGCATAGATCGCCGCCTAGTGTTGGGTCCGGATGATTGCACCTTGTTGTCCTGGAAGAGTCTTCGAAGTATCACGAGATAGGTGGCTCCTCCCCTGGACTACAGTGCGCATGGGCATCCTCTCCATCCTCAGATTGTTCTTCGCCATTGTGGCAGGGATGGAGTATGATACAGTAAGTGATGTCCATGCTAGAGATAAAGTTTGAGTGCTACAGCTGCGACAGGCACCGGGGAGGAGGGAGGGCGATGTGAATATCAGCAACCCTACATGCCAAGAACAGATGCATACTGATAAGTAGCGTATTCCGTTCGAGGCATGTGGGCTGCTGAATTCACATCTTATGCATAGAATGTATAGCAGTTTCCTCCTAGCGGCGGTTGCCCGTGCCAGCTGCAGCAGTCTGAAAAAGAGTTTTGAGTACAGCCTGCCCTACGGCTGCTTGCTGCTTTGAGTGTACGTCCACGCAGTAGTGTTTGGTAAATGTATGTATGGTAGTCCATGTGGCTGCCTTACATATGTCCTCTAGAGGAATGTTTCCCAGGAAAGCCATGGATGCCCCTAACTTGCGTGTTGAATGCGCTCGTGGGGGAACTGATAATGTGCGTTTAGCTTTTTGGTAACAGATCTGTATGCACTTAACAATCCATCTGGCTATACCTGATTTGGAAATGGGGTTGCCTTTGTGCTGTGGGGAAAAGGCAACAAACAGTTGCCTGGTCTTTCTGAAAGGTTTTGTTCTGTCTATATAGTACAGGAGAGCTCTTTTAAAGTCTAGGGTATGTAGAGCTCTTTCTGCCACTGAATCTGGATTAGGGAAGAATACTGGCAGTTCTATGGCTTGATTGATGTGAAACTGGGACACCACCTTTGGCATAAATTTAGGGTTAGTTCGTAGCACTACCTTATTAGCGTGAATTTGTATGAATGGCTCTTGGATAGTTAGGGCTTGCAGTTCGCTAACTCTTCTGAGCGATGTAATAGCGATTAGAAAAGCCACCTTCCATGTGAGGAACTGTATTTCACAGGAATGTAGAGGTTCAAAAGGTGGCCCCATAAGTCTGGCGAGAACCACGTTGAGGTTCCAGACAGGAGAAGGTGGGTGTCTTGGTGGAATGATTTGTTTCAGTCCCTCCAGGAAAGCATTATTGGCAGGCACCCTGAAGAGTGAAAGGTGCTGCCTGTTTTGAAGATAAGCTGCTACGGCTGCTAGATGTATCCGTATGGAACTGTAAGCCAGATTGCATCTGTGCAAATGTAAGAGATAACATATGATGTTTTGAGTAGATGCATCTAGCGGATTTATGTCATTATTGTTACAATAGATGACAAATCGCTTCCATTTGGCCGCATAGCACGCTCTGGTTGTAGGCCTCCTTGCCTCTTTGATAATATTCATACAGTCGGGAGGCAAGTTTAGGTAACCAAATTCTATGACCTCAGGAGCCAGATCGCTAGGTTCAACTGCTGTGGGTCTGGGTGCTGAATGTCGCCACGGCTCTGCGTTAAAAGACTGGGTGTTAACTTGAGCCTTTGATGAGGCACCAAGGAAAGATGTAGGAAGGTGGTGTACCACGGCTGCCTCGCCCACGTTGGAGCAACTAGAATGAGGGTCAGTGAGTGCTGTTGTAGCTTGCGTGCCACTAGTGATATGAGCGGGGCTGGGGGAAAAGCGTACGCAAACTTGCCTGACCAGTTCATCCATATCGCATTGCCCTGAGACTGCGGATTTGGAAACCTGGCGGCGAAGCTTTGGCATTTTGCGTTTTCCCTTGTGGCGAACAGGTCTATGTCTGGGTGACCCCACCGCTGGAAGTAGGGTTGTAGTACCGAGGGATGTATCTCCCACTCGTGCATTTGGTGGCTGTGTCTGCTGAGCAGATCCGCCATTTGGTTGTCCTTGCCTGGGAGATGTTCCGCCATGAGGAAGATGTTTCTCTGAATGGCCCACTTCCACATGCTTTGCGCAAGATGGGACAACTGTGGAGAGTGTGTCCCCCCCCGCTTCTGTATGTAGTACATTGCAGTCATGTTGTCTGTCCGGACTAACACGACTTTGTTGCAGAGATGTACTTTGAAAGCCTTCATTGCCATGAAGATTGCCATCAGTTCTAGCAGGTTGATGTGCATCTTCTTTTGCCGTGTCGTCCATAGTCCCTGCACTGTATATTGGAGGACATGCGCCCCCCAACCCAGGAGAGATGCGTCCGTTGTGAGCACTATGTGTGGTACAGGCTCCTGGAACGGTCGTCCCCTGGAAAGGTTGTGTGGGTTCCACCAATGCAGAGAGCTGTATGCACGACCGGTCACCAACACTAGGTCTGACAATTTCCCTTGAGCCTGGTTCCACTGCCGTGCTAAGCACTCCTGAAGCGGACGCATGTGTAGTCTTGCGTGAGGGACTAGGAAGATGCAGGAGGCCATCATGCCTATCAACTGCATAAACACTTTTGCTGGGAGCGAGTGTTGGGGTCTGAATTTTTGAATGAGTAACAGAATGCTGTTGATTCTTACTGAGTTTGGCTGCGCCGTTGCCGCCAGAGTGTCTATTGTTGCTCCCAGGTACTGTTGAACATGTGCGGGTTGAAGGTGAGACTTTGGGTAGTTTAATGAGAATCCGAGGCTGTGTAGGAGGTGAATAGTGCGTGACACGTGGCTGGCACATTGCTGGGCTGACTTTGCTTGGATGAGCCAGTTGTCCAGGTATGGGTAGACGGGAATATGATTTCTCCGCAGGTGCGCAGCCACTGTAGCTAGGCACTTGGTAAACACCCTGGGGGATGTAGTCACCACGAAAGGCAGTACTTTGAACTGGTAGTGCTGATTTTGGATGGTGAACCTGAGATACCTCCTGTGTGCTGGATGTATTGGTATGTGGAAATACGCATCCTTTAGGTCTAGTGTGGCGAGGAAGTCTCCCTGACTGAGTAATGGTAGGACCTGCTGCAGAGTGAGCATGTGAAAGTGTTCTGACAAGATGTATTGGTTTAGGGGCCTGAGGACCAATATTGGCCTGAGAGACCCGTCCTTTTTGGGGATTAAGAAGTACAGAGAGTACACCCCTGTACCCTGTTCCTGTAGAGGGACGAGCTCTATAGCCCCTTTTTACAGCATGCTGAGAACCTCCTGTTGCAATAAGTGTATATGCTCTGCGGACATAGGACGGTGTTTTGGGGGTATATTGGATGGAGTTGAAGTGAGCTCTAGACAATAACCGTACTGAATAAGCTGTCTCACCCACATGTCTGTGGTAATGCTTTCCCAGACTGGCAGGAACTGTTGTAATCTGCCCCGAATGGTGTAACATGGTCTGGGGGCAGCGACAAGGCGTCACTGCTTAGTATTGGCGGAGGATATGGTATTGTTATTTCTGCGTTCACGGCCTTTACTGCTGTTGCCACGGTATCCGCCTCTGTTTGTTTTCGTATAGGTGGATTGCGTGTTCCCTTTATTGTATTGGTTTTGCTGGGACGCTTGGCCTCTTGTAGCCCCTCTGTTACTGGAGCGACGAACGGAGCCACCTCTGAATTGCTGAGACTGCAGGGCTCCCATAGATTTGGCTGTCTCAGTGTCTTTTTTAATCTTTTCTAAGATGGTGTCTACATCTGGTCCAAATAAAAAATCAGGGTTTACAGGCTGATTTAGTAATGTAGTTTGTATTTCTTGTTTGAACCCTGAAATGCGCAACCAAGCATGCCTCCTGAGCATAACACTTTTGTTGATGGCCCTGGCTGCAGTGTCTGCCACATCTAGCGCACACTTAATGGATGCGTTTGATATTAGTTTCCCTTCTTGGATCAGGGTTTCAGCCCCTTCCTTGTATTGATCAGGCAAGTGTTGTAGCAGTTGCTCTAACGTGTCATAATGTGCCCTATCATATCTGGCTAATAGGGCCTGTGTGATGGAAATTATCCAGATGTTAGCTGCTTGAGCAGCCACCCTGTTCCCAGAAGCTTCTAACACTTTAGACTCTTTGTCTGGGGGAGGAGCATCACCAGTAGTTTGGGAGTTGGCACGTTTACGAGCATTGGATACCACCAAAGAGTCCAATGGCAACTGTCCCCGAATGTATGTAGGGTCCACAGGCGCCGGTCTGTATTTTCTTTCAATCCTGGGGTTAACAACCCTTTCTCTTGTGGTTTCCTTAAAGATGTCTCCTGCGTGTTTTAGGACACCTTTTAACATTGGTAACGTTTTAACAGATTTTTCAGAAGAGGAGAAAGTGTCAAACAAGAAGTCCTCTTCAACTGGGTCAGCATGCATGTCCACATCATGATTTTGGGCAGCCCTTTCTATTAATGCGTTAAACGCCGCAGTATCTTCTGTTGGCGAAGTTTTTATTGGATAGGAAGGAGTATCAGGGATAGTTTGTGACTCTCCCTGGTCTGTATTGTCTGTCCAGGTTTGAGCTTGGTCATCCTGATCATCTCCTTCAGGGTAGCCATATTGGTCATCATAGTCATACCCCATGTCCACAGTAGAGTGTGTGGGTGAGAATGTATAAGTGTCCTGTTCATGGTACCTTATAGGCTCAAAATGGACTGGTGATGTTGAAGAATCCCTTTTCTTTTTCAGTGGGATCTTGTAGGATTCCAGAGGATTTTCTACTCTTAGTTTTCTGTGATAGACAGTAAGTTTGCCTGTGTTTGCGTCGATGTGGAACTTTGCTTGTTCATCATAGGAGGGCTCCTGGTATGTAATGTCCTCTTCCAGAGGATGACTTCTTTTCCCAAGAGACACAGTTTTGGGCGATTCGATTTTTGTTGTTGGATCGATAGCCTTAGGTCGTGCTGTCGGTGGCAGACCGTATTTTATCGGCGGCTTTGGGGTTGGCGTCGATAATGGACTGACGGACTTTGCCTTGTCGTCGCGCTTTTGTCCTTGCATTGACTTCGGCGTTTGAAGCTGTGAAGGCGCGTGTTTTGTGTTCGACTCAACGCAATCCTTTCAGGCGCTTTTGTGTTTCGGCTCTAGGGCTTTGACGAGCTGTTGCGTCTCGAGTCGGTGCCTCGGTTCAAGGTCCTTTTGAGACTGGAGTCCCTTGTTTGTGTCTTTATCCATCGTCGCCGACCTAGTGGGTTCAACGCCCTTGGCTTTAGCTATGGCCTTTAGTGCACCAATTTTCGGTTCAACACCCTTTGTGGTGGACCCCGCCGGGTCGTCGACACTCTTTTTCGACGTCGACTCGGACGTAGTTGCACTTTTCGATCCGAGGACTGTCTTCAGCAGTTTCGGTTTCGATTTCGCCTCGATAGCTTTCGGTTTTTCTTTTTGCATGGCGACCGATGGCTCGTGCGATGTATTCTTAGCCGGGCCGAGACGCGGGGCTATAGAATGTTTGTTAAGGTCTTGGCTAAGGCCTTTTGGCGATGCCTCGACCTGAGCCTTAGAAAGTCTTTGAGTGTCTTTTTGGGGCCCAGTAACCCGCTGTCGGGCCTGGTTCATCACTCGAGTCGTCATCGACGGCTCCGATGGGGGACACGTCGTCCCTTACCTCTTCGACGGTTTCTTCTTCAACGACGCGTTGTTCGTCATCATCATCGTAGTAGTTTGAGTCGTGCTCTGAGCCGGGATCCGACGCCTGTTCTGGTTCCACGGTCTCCACGACGTCCTCGTCGTCTTCATCGAAGATATTCACCGGTTCGGGTGCTGGATTCGTCATTGTTTGCCGTGCTGCGCGTCGGAGCTTAAGCGTCTTCTTCGACCTGAACCGAGCACAAGCGAGACAGCTGTCCTCGTTGTGGTCTGGTGATAAACACTTGTTGCACACCGGGTGTACGTCGATGTGCGGGTATTTAGAGTTGCAAAGGGGGCATCGCTTGAACGGGCTTCGTTCCATCGACGATCGGGCCTTTGGTGTCGAAAAGGCCACGCGGCTCTCTTCGACGTCTTGCTTCAAAAAGAACTGGAACAAGAACTCTGCACCGATCGAAATAACAATACCGACGACCCCGAAGGCCTTTTGGCCTTGAAGAAAAAGTTTCCGAACTTGAGTAAAGAAAGTACATCCGAACCCAATGGCGGAAAAAAACAATCTGAGGATGGAGAGGATGCCCATGCGCACTGTAGTCCAGGGAAGGAGCCACCTATCTCGTGATACTTCGAAGACTCTTCCAGGACAACAAGGTGCAATCATCCGGACCCAACACTAGGCGGCGATCTATGCATAAGATGTGAATTCAGCAGCCCACATGCCTCGAACATCTTATTTTTAACAGGCAGACTGTCCCCAGTGTCCACTTCATGAGTGCACCAGGTAGTCTGACTTGGAGTCAGAGAGAACATATGTCTGTACTGATTGAGCACTTGTCTACAATCAGCTTGCTGCTGGGCAGTGAGGCTGCCTGCCAAGGCTACACCATCTACTGACCCATCATCAGGGTTATGTGAGAGCAGGTCAGGGTGTGGATCACTCTCTTCCCCCTGCCCCTCAACAGTAGCCAAGAGCAAGCCCTTGTCTGCCCTGTCAACATATGGTTTCAGTCTGTTGACATGGAGCACCCTATGGGGGCTCTTGGGAGTTCCAAGTTCCACCAAATAGGTAACCTATCCCTTCTGATCAACAATTGTATGGGGGCCACTCCACTTGTCCTGGAGGGCTGCTGGGGCCACAGGCTTCAGCACTCACACTTTCTGTCCTGGCTGTTAGACAGTCAGCACAGCCTTTTGTCATGCCAGGCCTTTTGCAATTCCTGGCTAGACTCAAGGTTTTTAATGGCGTTTTCATGTACTCTACCATCCTGGAGAGCAGACCAAGTACATAGTCCACTATGTCCTGTTTACGGGGTTTGAGAGGTAACTCCCATCCCTCCTTAACCAGACACAATGGACCCCTCACAAGATGCCCAAACAGAAGTTTAAAAGGGTAGTAACCAACCCCCTTCTGAGGAACCTCCCAGTATGCAAATAAAAGGCAGGGCAAAAGGATGTCCCATCTGCGCCTAAGCTTTTCTGGGAGACCCTTGATCATACCCTTTAAGGTGTTGTTGAATCTCTCAACTAAACCATTGCAATATGGGTGATGGGGTGTGGTGAATTTGTAATTCACCCCGCACTCCTTCCACATAGCAGTCAAGTAAATAGACATGAAGTTAGCACCTCTGTCTGATACTACCTCTTTAGGAAAACCCACCCTTGAGAACACTCCCAAGAGGGCCCTTGCCACCACAGGAGTCTTAAGACATGTGGGGCCAATGAAAGTGAGGGACAGTCCTGTCCCAAGTCTTGTTTTGGCCCAGGTGACCTGCTAAAGGAATATCAATAGGAAACCCCTGAACTTCAGAGGTATAACCAACCTCCTGGCTGCACCAGGCTTGGGGTCTCTACTCTCTGAATACAGGAGTCCATCATCCCAATATATACTATGGGTTCCACTAGCATTCCCAGCAGCAGCCTGCTGTCTGACGGGTTCAAGAGAAGGGCAGCTCAGCTGCTCCTGGCTCAGATCTGCCCTGGAAGGGCCCCCTGTCCCCAATAACTCAACCTGATCAGGCTCAAGCTCATCTGGGACAGTTCCTTCTTCAGGACTAAGATCATCTCCCTCAAGAGACTGATCTGTATTCTAAGTCAGGGGGAAAGGCTCTGCCTTAACCCTTCTTCTTCTTTTCTTGGAAGGCACCTGGTCCATTCTTCCGGAATCCAAGGCCTGTTCAGTTTTTGACATTTTGGCCTGTGACCTAGTCACAGCATGTGTCAGCACAATTAGGGGCAAAAGTTCATCATTGGGCGTTGCTCCTCGCTGGGGGTCGCGTAACTAGTTAGCATGGAGGAGTCTCGTTCGTTTTTGGAATTAACACGGGAAACCTCACCCGGCCCGGACACGGAAAGGATTGACAGATTGATAGCTCGATTCTGTGGGTGGTGGTGCATGGCCGTTCTTAGTTGGTGGAGCGATTTGTCTGGTTAATTCCGATAACGAACGAGACTCCTCCATGCTAACTAGTTACGCGACCCCCAGCGAGGAGCAACGCCCAATGATGATCTAGGGCGACCGCAAGGTTGTCTGAGGGCACTAGGTTACCAAGGAGGAGCACTCGCTTCACTTCACGCATTTCTTACAACTCCACCTGTTAGTCCAGAAAAAGAGAAAAAACATTCCCCTATACTTCTCTATTTTTCTAACTTTTCTTTTGGAGCATCCTATAATTAGGTAGACTCCTCTTGATGAACTTTTGCCCCTAATTGTGCTGACACACTTGACCTTGGGAGCAAGGGAACTAGACCTCACTTTCCTGTTCTAGTTTCTTATTTGAGCTCCCAGTCCCCCCTCTTTTAGTGTATACACCTAGTCACAGCAAACACATGTGCAAGGATTCCTAACATTTCTGCATGGGTCCTGAACTCCACTTCAGCCCAAGCTGAAGTCTCTAAATCATTGCCAAGCAAGCATTCAACAGGGAGGTCTGCACTTACCACAACCTTCTTGATGCCAGTTACCCCTCCTCAGGAGAAATTAACAACTGCCAGGGCATGGTCAGTCCTGACATTGCTAGCATTGGTCACTTGGTACATTTCACCAAGTATGATTTGTTCAGGAGCCACAAGGTGACACCATTGTGACACTTGCCCCGGTGTACCTGAATGCCAAAGCCTCTTTTCCATTAATCAAAGGCTGCTGTCTGTATTTGCCCAGATTACCAGGACTCACAAAGGAGGACATATCCATGCCTCCATCACAGATCAGTAGAACCTGAGTTGGAACTCTGACTAGGCCAGAGTCCATCTCAGATCCCAGGGTTAACCCTACTACACCCTTATTCTGAGTACCACGACTTGGAGCTGAACTAGAGGGAACAGTTGCCTTGGGGGCAATGGTGGCTGGAGTTGAGTCTTTGGACCTATTACAATCACTAGTCCAATGGGTTTTCTGTTTACAGATTTTACACCATGGTTTCTTTTGGCCTTTTCCTTTAGTTGATTGGGATTCCCCACCAGATGCAGATTTTTCGGGACCTTGAGAAGACTTATGGTCTTTACCCTTTTCCTCACCCATATCAGGGTTCTTAGAATCTTGCTTTTTCGAGTCACCACCTTGGTTCCGAACCTTCTGCTTCGCCCTGGTTCTGACCCATTTGTCTGCCTTCTTTCCCAATTCTTGGGGAGAGGTCAGATCAGAGTCCACCAGGTACTGATGCAACAACTGATTTTGCCAATTATTAAGGATCTGCTCCCTCATTATTAAATTGTACAATCCTGTAACACCCTAACACCCTCCCCACCCAGCTACAGCAGACCCAAGACCTGCTCACCTTCAGAAGGCTCCTCAAGACCTGGCTCTTCGAGCAGTAGCACCCCCCTTCCCCCCTCCCTCCCGCCCCCAGCGCCTTAAGACCCTCACAGGTAAGCTAGCCGGGCTGATGAGAGGTGTTACCTCGAAACCGGGCCGGTCCTCGGATGCTTGTTTCCGTTCTGGAAAGGACATGGCTTTTGTAGTTCGGACTGGACTGTTCCCATGGGGCACAGGGTCAGCGCTGATTTGCATATCGCCATTGTCTAACCCAGGGTGGTGTGGAGTGGAAAAACGATGGATTTGGGCCCATATCTTTGGACTGGGGTGAATGTGTGACATTGATCCACATTCTGTCCATCACTGTTGTGTTTGCAATTACCGCTCTAAGTGTACTGGGGATGCTCAGACGTGAGTCCCAGGCACTCCACACCACTGGAATCAAGCTAGCCGGGCTGATGAGAGGTGTTACCTCGAAACCGGGCCGGTCCTCGGATGCTTGTTTCCGTTCTGGGAAGGACATGGCTTTTGTAGTTCGGACTGGACTGTTCCCATGGGGCACAGGGTCAGCGCTGATTTGCATATCGCCATTGTCTAACCCAGGGTGGTGTGGAGTGGAAAAACGATGGATTTGGGCCCATATCTTTGGACTGGGGTGAATGTGTGACATTGATCCACATTCTGTCCATCACTGTTGTGTTTGCAATTACCGCTCTAAGTGTACTGGGGATGCTCAGACGTGAGTCCCAGGCACTCCACACCACTGGAATCAAGCTAGCCGGGCTGATGAGAGGTGTTACCTCGAAACCGGGCCGGTCCTCGGATGCTTGTTTCCGTTCTGGGAAGGACATGGCTTTTGTAGTTCGGACTGGACTGTTCCCATGGGGCACAGGGTCAGCGCTGATTTGCATATCGCCATTGTCTAACCCAGGGTGGTGTGGAGTGGAAAAACGATGGATTTGGGCCCAGATCTTTGGACTGGGGTGAATGTGTGACATTGATCCACATTCTGTCCATCACTGTTGTGTTTGCAATTACCGCTCTAAGTGTACTGGGGATGCTCAGACGTGAGTCCCAGGCACTCCACACCACTGGAATCAAGCTAGCCGGGCTGATGAGAGGTGTTACCTCGAAACCGGGCCGGTCCTCGGATGCTTGTTTCCGTTCTGGGAAGGACATGGCTTTTGTAGTTCGGACTGGACTGTTCCCATGGGGCACAGGGTCAGCGCTGATTTGCATATCGCCATTGTCTAACCCAGGGTGGTGTGGAGTGGAAAAACGATGGATTTGGGCCCAGATCTTTGGACTGGGGTGAATGTGTGACATTGATCCACATTCTGTCCATCACTGTTGTGTTTGCAATTACCTCACAGGTAAGTAGCACGCTTTACAAGTTCATTGATTGATTGATTGTGAAATCACACACCTTACTGCCAAGTAACCCAGCCCACCAGAGCATTAGTAGCACAATCAACAAAGTTAACCCAGTCCTGAGTCTGAGCCTGTTGGGTATCTCTGAACTTTATCCTGTATTGTTCAGTGGTTAGGCCAACCCTTCAATCAGAGCTCTCTTCTCTACCCCTTCAGGCACTAAGGCGTTCTTGAGATCATTCAACAGTAGTACCTCCTTGAGGCGTTGGGTGTTTGCACTTTTGCCTTTCTTCAATCTCCTAGCAGTACACAATGCTCTCAATTCCAAGAATGGGAATGTGTCATAATTTGATGTCAGCATGGTACTAACATCTGGCAGGGACCTACTGGTTCCTGGCCTTGAAGACATTACTAGTGTGGTGTGGTGTATGCACCTACCTTCTCTAGTGTGGCCTGCTGAACTCTCTTGAGTTGTAGAAAGGGTGTGCTAAGCCCTTGACACACAACTCTAAGTTCAGTAGAACTTACTGTAGTTTTTAAGCTTGTATTACATGTACCTCAGGTACCTTTAGTGGTTTTCAGTTAGTCAATCACTTGAGATTATCTGGTAAAACAAAGGCAAGCTTGAATCCCAACCGCTGCACACCAATGTGAGAAGTTGGCCTGGCATATGCTGTCCACTAGTTATAGTGGGCACCCTGTACCAGTCCAAACAACCCCTTAGATGTGATCGGTTAAAGACAACCTTATTGAAAGCTATCCTAGTGGTAGCTATGGAGAGCAGCATTCAGGCTAAGTCTTGAAGGAATGTAAAGCAGCTTGTATTACCAGTCTATAATCTCATGAATGAGCAAATTAAAGGAGAACCACACCAGGTATATATATAAAATATATGTATTTATTCTAAACACACCCTACTAGTCTCTTTATGAGGCTAGAGGTCAAAGCACATAAGTAACGCTTAATATCACACAGTAAATTAACACAATATACGTTGAGCCCTAGGGGCGTACCAAACCATATATTAAGAAAGTGGTATAAGAACCATGACTTGACTAGACACAAGGCCTAGAGCCTGTAGAATCGCTGGGACGACAAGGAACCACCCAAGGTAGTGACACAGGGGACCCACGGGGGACGTGTGCAGTGTGAGAACACAGCCACGAATCACCATTAGCTTCTATGGGGAAAGTCAGGGTTGGAAATTTAAAGATTAGGGACACTTGGAAGAGGACTTTGACAAACCCCTTTAGACTTAAGGGGTTCTAGGGCCAACACCCACGGAAGCACCGGAGTACTCGAGATACTTCACCCACGTAAGCCGGGTGCATAGGTGTCTTTTGGTGTCGTGAATCGTCGTTGCTTTCAAGGGCGATCTGCTGCAAAGGGCTGCTGCCGTCAAAGAGGAAAGTTTCCGGTGTGATCCAAGCCTGGATCGAAGATGAGAAGAACCTGAAAGCAGAGGGGACAGAGTCTGGGTTACTTGCCAGTGACCAGGGGCACAATAGACTAATGCCCACCGATGTCGGGTAATTTCAGGTTGAAGAGGTGAAGCTTGACTCTGCAGCCACGAGGACCAGGAGGCGTCGACGACGACGAGCTGGATTGGAGCTGTCCCACGAAGGGAGCAGCACCTCAGTAAAGGAATTAGTGCTCTAGGAGGTCAGATCCATCCCCCCACAGAGTCTGAAGACGCCATGACCCCCAGAAGCTGTCCTACACCAATACCCTGGGTACCAGAGCAGTTGCCTCAACCAAGGCTTGTTGAGTGTCCAGTCCGGACACCACTGATGGCTAACTACCGATGAGAGATGTCAGGATCCACAAAGTCGGCACAATGAGTGGCCCTACTACCCTGTTTTGCCCCCCTTCACCAGGTCTACAATATATAGTGAAAGCATCTAACCGCGCTACCACAATAGACAAAACAGCTATGCACCCGAGCCCCATATAAATCGGTTTCAAGGGTGGTCTGGTTGAAAGGATGACATCCACTATCTTCGGCTCCAAATCAAAAGGAACTCAGTTATCGCCACTTAATCTCCATGGAGGTACACTTTGTGGAGGTTTAACAATCCCCTGTTGCTGAGCCAAGAAGTAATCATGAAGAGGAATCCAGTTTGGACGGCAAATGTTCAGGCTCGCCATATATGGATACCACCCCCACCTACCCCAATCCGGGGCTATCAAGGTGACCTGACATTGGTCTGTCCTGACTGAATTTGAAATGGAAAAGTATTGTGTAATGGACTTGTGAATCATTTCCAAATAGAGATGATCCACTAATGACTCCGAGCGAAAACGCCAAGTGAAGGATCTGGCTGTCATCATGGGAATACAGAGAGTGAGTTGCACAGGGCAGTGATCAGAGAGAGTGCGTGGCAGATTCTTGACCTCAGTCACCCAGTGCGCCACCCTCTCACCCACCAGCCAGTAATCGAGGCGAGAACAACTGCCATGCACTGACAAAATGTGTGTGCCTGCAAGTGTTTCCATATGTCTATGCCTCCATATATCCAGCAGGCCTAACGCCACTATCCCAGAATCAATGTCATGAGCTGCCCCTGGTGAGTGACCGTCCCTACCGCTAGACTTATCTTTGCTGGGGTCCAGGTGCTTATTTAGGTCCCCGCGCCAGAGTATTGCTGCTTTGGGCCAGTCTTGTAGGACAGCTAGAAGATTCTCATACAGGTCAGGGTCATCTATGTTTGGTCCATAGCAGTTAACAATGGTGACCAGTTTACCTGTTAGTGTACCATGCACTATAGCATAACGACCTGTAGAATCAGGATATGTGCTGTGAGCCGTAAAAGAGAGACCCTTTTTTATCAGTGTGAGGACCTCCCGACTGTAAGAGGAATAGGAGGAGGCAAGGCGGAAGCCAGCCCAGCGAGCCCCAACCAGCTGGTCAGAATGTCGTGTCAGATGTGTTTCTTGCAAAAAGGCAATGCCAATATGATGTCGATCTAAGAGAGCTAGCACCTTACAGACCTTTTTCGGCGAGTTTAGTCCCCGTACATTCCATGTTAAACAAGAGATTGACATACTATTACTGTGCATATCAAAAGTAAAGCATATTGATTAGGGAATCTACCACTCGTATAGAATGTAAACAGAAAGCCTGAGCAATATCCAACGCAACAGATAATCGTCTGGCCACATGAACAACCCTCAAACCCCTCCCTCCCACCACAGTACCCCCCACCCACTTCAGCAACCCCAACAGGCTAAAGCCATCCCGAACACCCAGGAACAAATCCTCAGTACAGGACTGAGGGAGTAACCAATGAAGGGTAACATGCTTATAGGGGGGGCGCCAAACACAAACTCCCTCCCGGTGTAGGTAGGAGGTGGCCGAGCTATCGTGTCTTTCCAGTCCCAGCCCCTAACGCACACATCCACACTTTAGTGGTGCGCACAGTCAGGAGAGGCACAGTCAGGGCTGTCCAGATAAGACAGAGGCAGTCAGCGCTAGTAGCAGGTAGGTAGCACAACAGCGTGTAGGCCCCGCAGATTCCAGCAAGTCTGGCGACTAAGCGTATCTGTATCTGGAACTGTGACTGTGACGCTGGTCTCTCAAAGCGTCTTCACCCCACTCTCGCAGGTGGCCTCAAGAACGGTGGCAGCAGGAAGGCCTCTTGGATGGCGAGAAGGTACCAAAACAGAGCGCGCAGCGGCGAAAAGTTAGCCAGGTAAGGAGCGTTTAGCAGGCAGCATGCAGGATAAAACGAACAGCACACTGAAGCGACCCAGGTCAGGCCCGCGGCCGCGTTCCGGACGGCCGAGAGCCCAGGAGATAAAACGCCCCCCCCAAACCCAACGCCGAGAGGTCGCGCGGTCCGGTACCTGGAGGCGACACGGCCCTCCTGCCTACATGCTTACACTGGCCCGATGCCACCGGCCCTCCAGGATCCGCCACACGGCCCACCGCATGCCAGGCCTAGGGAGCCGAGCACACCCCCAGCACCCTCAGTCCACCCCCAGCTCCAGCCGCGGCCTACCTCGAGCGCCCAATCCCAATGCGTCCTAAGCCGCTACGCCGTCAGCGCTGGCCCAGATTGAACACGCTGCTAACTCCGCAATGTTAGGTTAAGGACAACAAGGGGCCCCAAGTGAATTAGCATCGGACCTCGGGGAGCATATTTTGTGAAACAACAATGGTCCATGCAAAAGAATTATATGCAAAGCAATGAATATAGACTGAATCAGTTCTATATTTGGGGCGACATGTCCAGCCGGACAGAGGTCTTCAATTTTTTACTCAATTGAAATATTTCATACACAGGAATACCTTCAACAAATCACCAGTGTGGGGCACACGCCTGTACCCAAACACAGTCAGATCAGTACAAAAGGTAAACAGAGGAAAAGAGCAGGGCTTTTCAAGGCAAAAGCAGCGATTTCTGTAAAGTATTGAGTGTACAGAAATATCAGTTAAACACCATTACATATAACATATAAATCAAGCATTTGAATATGGTGTACAATGAGTCGACGGCGTTTCGGTCCCACTACTTAGTCATGGGGACCATCATCAGGACATTTATATTTGCCTTTAACATTATAAGCCTCTAATGCCGGGGGGGGGGGGTCTGGGGGGGGGAATGAAAAAGGTTACCCCGATCGGCACGGGCAAGGGCTAAGAAATTGATAGCCTGGGGAAGCAGCCCAAAATCGGGCGCTATTGAGGTCCGCGCTTCATTGCTTAAAATCCGCGGTACCTGGAGAAGACCGGTTCAGTCGGTAGTGGAATCTGTTTCCTGGTTTCCTGTGGATGAAATATTTCAATTGAATAAAAAATTGAAGACCTCTGTCCGGCTGGACATGTCGCCCCAAATATAGAACTGATTCAGTCTATATTCATTGCTTTGCATATAACTCCGCAATGGCACTGATTTTTTCTGGGATGTCAGCCCGAATATTCCTCAGCCGTTCAAGAAGCTGTAGCAGATGGCAGTGGCAAGAGGCGGGTCTGGATTACAAAGGTTGTGAGCTCATCTGGCGGAGCAGCTCCACAGAGCGGCCATCTTGCAGTGCGCCCTCTAGCGCCCCCGAAGAAGGTTAAACATTATCCTTTGTCACACAAGTGCTGTGTGATCAAGAGGGGTGTTAAGCAAGTAGCTGCTTGCAAGTAGAGGTACCCTTCTCTTCGTTTGGGCTACTCTACCCCTACCTCATCCACAGTCTTTGAAGCCTTCTCTGGAGTACATTTTGAGAGGCTTCTCCCCTCCGAGAGCCTGTTGTTTTTGGAAGCTTTGCTGCAATAGTGATGCTCCAAAACTTGGCACATCTTCTCGCCTGTTGGTACCTTAAACCATGACTGCCAATTCTGGTCTGAGGTACCCCCATAGCCTTATTATCTCAATGTTCTACATTTTCTTTAGGATAGAGTCCATTTGAGACATAAAAAAGTGTTTTCCATCAAAAGGGACATTAATGTGGTGCTGCTTCACCATTGGGCAGAAGCCTGAGACTCTGAGCCATGTGCACCCTCTAAGGAGGACAGTGGTGTTAACTTCTAACAATCATCTGCAATGCAATAGGTCTCGCATCTATGTAAGTTTGAGCTATTGGCATTGCAAATGACAGTCTTTTATTTATGTTTTGGCTTTTAAAACATAAATAAAAGACATTGTCCTTTACAATGCCGATAGTTTAAACATTCACAAATGTGATACCTATTGCATTCCATATGCTTGAAGGCATTGTTGAGTTGCCCCCTTCTGTCTCCAATGGCCCCTGTAGAGCTCCCCGTTTACAAAGAGTTAAATAAACATTCCGGTTGTCACAACTGCGTACCTCTTACAGTAAGAGAAACTTATTACAGAAAATAGTGCTGACAGACTAAAAAAAGAGGTACCGTGTAACAACCGAAGTAAAAGGGCCAGTCCTCATGGGAGGTT
The DNA here is from genome assembly GCF_964261635.1 of Lissotriton helveticus. Taxonomy (NCBI): domain Eukaryota; kingdom Metazoa; phylum Chordata; class Amphibia; order Caudata; family Salamandridae; genus Lissotriton; species Lissotriton helveticus. The sequence goes on from NC_136057.1 coordinate 1,039,608,698, forward strand.
ACAAATGAAGACAAGGCGGTACTAAGTAAGGACTACCCAGCCTAATAATGAGTCAGAAGCCAGCATTTATGAAGGACAATGACACAAGCCAATGAGAAATATGGGCGGGGCTTCAAGTACATACTTCAATACAGCATGGCTTGGTATTAACTTTACATGATGCAGTGTCAGCCACATCCAGAACACATCTAATATTGGTGCTGGAAATTATCTTTCTGTCATGAACCAATGCCTTGTCTCTCTTTCTGTAGACTCCTGATAGGTATTTAGCCAAGCCTCCATCCCGGCACCTATTGTACAAAGACAATAGGCCCACTGAGATGGTGATGTGCATTACATTGCAGCTCAAAACCCTACCATCTTGCTTGAAGAATATATCCTGCGGTTCTCTTCGTTTGGTGGCAGAGCCTCCATGGTACCTTCAACTAAAGGCCCATTACCTGGCAGTATGAACTACCAGAGAATCGGGTTTTATGAGGCCTCTAAAATACAATGGGTCCTCCAGTGACACCTTGTATTTGTTTTCAAACCTCTGGGTTACCACCCTTGTTTTAACTAGGTGCTTGAAACTTTCAGTCGCACACTTGGGTATGCTCCTGAGCATCGGAAGGAACTGACCAACCTCTTAGTCTTAAGCAGAGTCTCCACCAATAAATCTCTTCCTCTTCTATAACATGCAGCTTCACCTTATGGTGACCTTGAGCTCTCTGGATGACTGTTTGACAGGCTGGGAAGGGGGTCAAAAGATGGATATTCCTGGTGGTCCACGTACCAATTTTCTTTCTCTGACTGCAAAGTGACAGGAGTTTTTAAAGTGAATTGTCACAAAATGTAAATACCTGTAAAGGAATTGTATACATTCATCAGTTAGGAAAACAAGCATTGGCACAGCCAATAGCTTTCGCCTTTGGGACCTTATTAAGAGTTTAGCCAATGTCTTTAAGCTATGTTGTAGACCAGAGCTGTTTACTCAGTACAGTACATAGTGCTTTTTCATCCATGTGTCATATTTAAGCAGAAAAGCTAACACGTGTTTTCTCTTTTAATGCTGCCAATGTAAATACTGAGACTGCTACAAAACAACATGCAATTATTGGGAAAATTAAGTTGAACTACCGACTTTCATTTCATTTCCAATCTTAGCGGGTCTGGAGTGTTTGTGCAGGACCTTGCACATCACCATGCCTGAATAAAATAAATGCACTTGTCAGGCAGTTAAATGCCTCCCACCCCCTGAAACGTGGCCCAATGGAATGCAAGCGGCAGAAAACCTGATAACAGCAATCTGGGGGTTAACGGATTACAGCATCTGAGCAAAAGCTCAGAATACCACTTGGAAACGGGGTAGACAGACTGACAAGCAGGGCCTGATTTAAATAACTTTCAGTGGGAAGTTGTCATTGCCTCTCACTTGAAACTGATAGTTTCCACCTTTGCACACCACTCCAACCTCGGAGCTAAAATCAAAGTACAGAGTTACCATCTGGTTCTGAAAATCAAGGAAAAAGGGAATAAAAATTAACTTTTTTATGCACTAACCTCACGAATCACTGCCAAAGAGCACAAAGATAGTCCAGCCCCCTCTCACCACTGGAGAGTGGGAGGGAGAGAGCGTCACAATGGAGACTAGGGGGACAGCCCGGGGAAGCAGGCTTTGCTGACGGCAGCTTGCTACAAGCAAGAGAATAAAATACAAAAGTTGCAGTCAAACACATTGACGTCTATGCCTAGCAGGAGAGAGGCTGTGGCATAACCTCCGGAGGTGATGCCGACTTCACACCTGGGGAACTGGGTTCGAGTCTTAGCGTTGGTAAAACTGTGCCTTAAAAAATATATATGTATAATGTAAATACATAAAAAACAACTAAGGAGTGCTTATGTGAAACGTCACATACGTGAAAAGCAAAAAACAAAATCAAAGTGACAGGTTGTTCCTGGACCCCTACCTGGTTCGGGCAAAACTAAGATTTAGCATGTTCAGTCCTCACAGTCAGGAGGCAACAGCCCTGTGGACAAGAAAGACTAAATCCAACAGGGCAAAGCAAGTCACCTCCTGTTTAGAAGGACCCTCACTCACCACTAGTTGGTGACATGCTTCATCCTCGGGTCCCCGCTGGGGTGGCCGGATGCCGCCCCAGCGTGCTACGACGCCTGAGTTACAGCGGAGCGGGTTGATGGTGAGTGTAATGGTGATTCAACTCAAAAGAATATGCAAAATATGTGAGTGCAAGGTTAAAAAATACAAGGTTGGAGCCCAAACAAAATATTTAATGCGGGCCAACCCGTATTAAGATTAAAAGCGTGAAAGTCGGACAACCAAGGGTTCTCTATTAGGAGACCAGTGTCCTTAATTACAATATCTGGTCAACATGTTTCTGCTGTCAAAAAGCGGGATCGCACAGCATTCGTCAGGACCACACCTAAATGGCACTCCGGTGGTATGTACGCGCTAAGGTACACCCTCCCGTGAGGCACTTAATGTGGAAAATATAAAAATAGAATAGTGAAAAGGTAGTTACTCACGGATATTACCCGTGCCGGCACACTGTGGAGTACAGTAGCCAAAGATACCTGTAAAGGGAAGAAAAAGAACAAACTGACACTTAAAACACACATAACAATGGACATGTAATCCATATGAGTCACATGCAATGAAACAACAATAAGGCTTGACCATGCCTCTATGTCATTGACCCCATCATGTAGTTACGAGGTTATTGTACCTTTTAAATGAGGAGTTAACAAACAGTGCCTTGTTTTAGATTAGTTACAAAGCAAGGACTATTGAAACACAGGTTCCCAAGAATGCCACAAAAGTGATTATATCTGCGTGTCCAGACTCTAAACCGATTAAGTGGTTGGGAACTCATTGCTGGTGCCTAACCTATATTAAAGCTGGGTAGGGCAAGGGAATCGTTTAATCAGATTGAAAGACTTACGAGCAATTAATAAAATCCTCAGTGAGGAAAAACACCCGTGGCAAACTGTAAATATAGCAGGATTAATTTTGCCGAGCAAGGGGAGGGGGATGGGAGGCACTTACAGGTTCGAAGAAAAACTTTGACTTCCTGGGTCAGAGCGGCGTGGGAAATGTTCACGCGGCGTCCTCTGTGAATGAGTCAGGAGGAAGGTGAAAAATTAGAAAATCCTCCGTAAAAATGTTGTCTCACCAACCGGAATGAGCCAACAGATGGAAACGCTGGACCCGTACTTACTTCTACGCTCGCGACTCCCCGCCCAGCACCTATATTCAGGGACTGCCGTCTGTCCGAAAAGTAGAATGGAAACGGGGCCGGGCTGTTTACATATTCTGTTAAGCCAGGTCACGTGTCCGACGTGCCCGAACGTCGATGACGTGAACCTGCCTAAGGCACTGTGGAAAAATTTAAAGGGGCCAAGTAGAAATACGAGGATTCAGGGTTCGAGACCCCGTGACTTCTCGCAAATTCTCCACAGTTTTAAAATTCAATACCACTGGTGGAGAAAATACAAAAACACTGAACTGATAAGCCAACAATCAGAAAATCTAATTGCCTGAATCAGAATAGTGTCAATCATTGTTGTCAAGATGCAATAGTCTAAATCACAGGGTTAACATCGTCTGGACCCATGTTGATCCAGGCAATTAGATTTTCACAGAGGACGCCGCGTGAACATTTCCCACGCCGCTCTGACCCAGGAAGTCAAAGTTTTTCTTCGAACCTGTAAGTGCCTCCCATCCCCCTCCCCTTGCTCGGCAAAGTTAATCCTGCTATATTTACAGTTTGCCATGGGTGTTTTTCCTCACTGAGGATTTTATTAATTGCTCGTAAGTCTTTCAATCTGATTAAACGATTCCCTTGCCCTACCCAGCTTTAATATAGGTTAGGCACCAGCAATGAGTTCCCAACCACTTAATCGGTTTAGAGTCTGGACACGCAGATATAATCACTTTTGTGGCATTCTTGGGAACGTGTGTTTCAATAGTCCTTGCTTTGTAACTAATCTAAAACAAGGCACTGTTTGTTAACTCCTCATTTAAAAGGTACAATAACCTCGTAACTACATGATGGGGTCAATGACATAGAGGCATGGTCAAGCCTTATTGTTGTTTCATTGCATGTGACTCATATGGATTACATGTCCATTGTTATGTGTGTTTTAAGTGTCAGTTTGTTCTTTTTCTTCCCTTTACAGGTATCTTTGGCTACTGTACTCCACAGTGTGCCGGCACGGGTAATATCCGTGAGTAACTACCTTTTCACTATTCTATTTTTATATTTTTCACATTAAGTGCCTCACGGGAGGGTGTACCTTAGCGCGTACATACCACCGGAGTGCCATTTAGGTGTGGTCCTGACGAATGCTGTGCGATCCCGCTTTTTGACAGCAGAAACATGTTGACCAGATATTGTAATTAAGGACACTGGTCTCCTAATAGAGAACACTTGGTTGTCCGACTTTCACGCTTTAAATCTTAATACGGGTTGGCCCGCATTAAATATTTTGTTTGGGCTCCAACCTTGTATTTTTTAACCTTGCACTCACATATTTTGCACATTCTTTTGAGTTGAATCACCATTACACTCACCATCATCCCGCTCCGCTGTAACTCAGGCATCGTAGCACGCTGGGGCGGCATTCGGCCACCCCAGCGGGGACCCGATGATGAAGCATGTCACCAACTAGTGGTGAGTGAGGGTCCTTCTAAACAGGAGGTGACTTGCTTTGCCCTGTTGGATTTAGTCTTTCTTGTCCACGGGGCTGTTGCCTCCTGACTGTGAGGACTGAACATGCTAAATCTTAGTTTTGCCTGAACCAGGTAGGGGTCCAGGAACAACCTGTCACTTTGATTTTGTTTTTTGCTTTTCACGTATGTGACGTTTCACATAAGCACTCCTTAGTTGTTTTTGATATACTTCATGGGGTACAGGAGTGTTTACTCGAGCCCTATCTCTCTCGTTGTTATATAGGTAATGTAAATACATGACAATTGTCACAAAAAGAAAATAGAATGTAAATACATGATCGTCACTAAAACAATGGCGAAAGGAAACAAAATGAGGAATGCTCTACAATCCTTATTGCACAGGTAGGAACATACATAAAAAAAGAGTAAGACCACACGTAACAGGGGCAGTTAGCTGGGAGGGTCCGAAACGCCAAAAGGCAGGACTAATTAAGCATATCCATCAAACAAAATCAGGAATTTAGGAAGGGAACTAACAGGAGCCAGTAGAAAAGATGGGAGGCGCTTTAAGCAAATATTCTGGATACAGCATGCCTCGCAGAGCAGCGCATGCACTGCCTAGGCACGACCTAACAAAAATGAAGCAAATGTTTTTCATAATTCTGAAGTGTGCTGGAAACAGATTTTAATAGGATCACAACAAATCAAGACACTTTACTTGGTGATAAGCAAACGATATTTATTCATAGAAACTCGATTTCCAACCTTTATCATTTGTGTGATATATATTTTGTCATTAAAACGAAATGTCTGTGCAAATTTAGTGGCCATTTCAATGGATTATGTGCTGACTGTATAAGACAACTGACTACCACACAATGCTTTAGCTACATTGATCCTGCCTCATGTTCATTAAAGGTAGGGGGGTAGCGAAAGTATTTCATTCTAAAAATTGGGTCAAGGTTCTAAAAAGTCTGTGTAGCACTGGGTTAGTGTTGCTCGGCCAATGTTTCTTGTGTAAGAGGAACATTCTGAGTTCCTAAGATATCTGTTCCTGAAAAGTTAGATTTCTAATTTTAGGTGGCGCTAGACTGATCAGATCTTCTAAGCACAAGATATCAGTACATCTCCTCCAGGAAGTAGGAATCAGAAACCCTGTCCTCACTTTGATCAAAGTACTTTTGAGTCCAAGCAGTGCATTTTCTCAAACTTTGTTGCAATACTGTACTTTTCTGTGTTCTGTTGCCTTTTTTTCCTGTTTATTCTTGATGATACACAGTTACATGAGTGGGCAGTGACCACATGTTTTGTGACTTCAAGCACGATGGGGAGCAGGGAAACTGGCCCTGTTCTTGGGAGTTCTACAATTTATTTTCCTATAAAAGATTTTTGCCATGTTATCAAGTTAGCAGCAGTGTGCTGTAGGATAATTATAGTGAAACAAAAGGGTAAACTGAATCAGCAGTACTACTGAACACTAGAAAGCTCGACAAGGATCGAGTAGACAATATATTAAGAATGACGGCAATAATACAAAAAGTTGAGCAGATGCAGATCAGTTAGAAAATGCAATGCTATTGGTCTCATTATTTGTGGTGGAAACTAACAGCAAAAGGAAAAGCAACCAGGTATCTAATTTTAGCCACTCAAAAATTCGGCTGTACTCTGTAACTTAGAATGAAAATATAGAAGTATGCACACACCACAGTGTTAACTGGTCAGATTAGCCACCGTGCAGTTAGCCAGAGCTGGACCAATTAGTAACAGCAATGTAAAAAAAAGCACACTGTGTATGGTGTGTAATGTGCCTTTAGGAGGATTATGTTCCTGCAGTTGTGGACTGGTATTTGAACACTATCACAGTCAAATGTGGGACAAAACCAGAGCCACACATCCTAGAATGTGTTATGTCCCAATTCTGTTCACGAATCCTTACCTGGGTTGTGATGTCCCACCCATCCTCCAGGCTGACCAGGACTGAGGAGCCAGTGTCTAAGAGCTCAACGACCAGCACAGAGATCTGCAGGATCTTATGCAGCTAGGAAAGCAATAAAAACTGTTAAAACACAATCGCAAAGGATGGAAGTCAGGATTGTACAATTGAATGCGATTTACTTGGGCAGAGAGGACAGATCCTGAAATGTACAAAGATCAGCTCAGTATCATAGTGAATAAAGGGGGAAAGAAATCACACAGACGTAAAGAAAAGGATCCATTTAATATAGTCTGGAATTCACAGCAGATAGTCAACACACATTCATGGATGGAAGGCAAGATTCCAGTGAACTGAGGTGGCATAGAGGGAGAGGTAGGAAATTCAAATGGAACATACAGTTCGGAACTGGAAAGGGTATCAGAGTCTCAAATGTTGCACATGCAGAAAAAATATGAGAGAGAATTTAAAATAGACATTCAAATTCTTAGAGAGGTAAGATGCTTACAGGCAACAGAAAGATCATGGTGCGGTGAAAGAAATATGTTAGATACTAGTACAAAATGTTTGCTAACATCAAATATCCTATAGAATCACTTGGTTATAGAACATGTAGTCCATTCACATACTGTAAGCTCTTCACAAACTGGCTTACTTGACCGCAATTGCCCTTTTAAAAGCATCTCAGAAATACATAACCTCTCATTTATTGATAGGAAGACAACTTGCATCACTTGTGAGTTTACTCAAACTCAATGCTAGAAAACTAACGCTAGAGGTAGATATCAGTCAAAAATGGGTACAGACTCCGATTCTGGTGCAAAAACTGTTATTCGTGCAACTAGTTTTCGCCAAGCTTGATATATATATATATATATATATATATATATATTACCTACTGGCGGTCGCCAGTAGGTAGTTATAGTTAGGATCGTTTTCCATAGGAAATCCGCAACATTCTATTGGGAATAACTTTGGCGCCGAATGATGGATCTGCCTGTAATTTTCCTTAACTTTGCCTCGCTGCGCTCCTTCCCTGAAAGTTTCGGGGGGGTCCGTCAAGCGGGGGCCGAGATAAAAGGGGGTCCCAAAACGTGTTTTCCCCATGTTAATTTCCATAGGGCGGTTGGACTCACTTTTAGCCCGAACGGCTGAATGGATTTCCACCAAACTTGGCAAAATTGTAGGGACTGGTACCCCGATGTGCCTTTGCTATGTCTCAAGATATATGCTCCAGTGGTTTTTACGAAAATTAACTTTGAAAAAATATATATTGGGCTACATTGGGCTATATATAGGTTAGAGCCCAAATGTAGCCCAATGTAGCCCAAAGATGGCCACCAGAGACAAAAAAAAACAAATGTAGCCCAAATATCAGCCAGATGTAGCCCAACTATAGCCCAATGACAGAATGTCCCAGAGTGTTCCAGAGGGTTCTAAAGAACAACTAGAGCCCTAACAGTCTTACTTATGACAAAAGTATGGCACACCTGAAGTCATCTTGATTGGAATAAAGTGTTAACACTTAAAACATTTAATTTGCAAAGGAACAAAATGAGGGGGTTCATTTTGCCATAGAAATTCTGATTAGTGCTGAAGAAAGAAAAATTAGGGCACATTTTGAGTGACTTCTCAAATCCTCTTGTATTTCATTAAAAAAATTCTGATATGCAGTCTCCCAAGATGGCCACCAGAGACAAAAGAGCCCAAATGTAGCCCAACTATAGCCCAATGACAGAATGTCCCAGAGTGTTCTAAAGCACAACTAGAACGCTAACAGTCTTACTTATGACAAAAGTATGGCACACCTGAAGTCATCTTGATTGGAATAAAGTGGTAACACTTAAAACATTTAATTTGAAAAGGAACAAAATGAGGGGTTTCATTTTGCCATAGAAATTGTATATATATATATATATATATATATATATATATATATATATATATATATATATATATATATATATATATATATATTCACTGAAAAAACCATAGGTTTCACACCAGTTAAAGTTAGGAATTAGCATTTAAAAAACCTATTAAATTCACTGAAAAAACCATAGGTTTCACACCAGTTATAGTTAGGTGGAAATTTTACTCGCATAAAACCATTGAAATTCCCACGTTATAGTTAGTTGGACTCACTATAACTTGCGTGTGCAATGCACTGCTGATGATGTCACATATTACATCACTCATGACATGGTCAGTGACATCACTCATGACATCACTGATGACATCTCATATGACATCACTGATGACATCATCCAGTGAATGTGTATCTTTCTGAAAAATAAATATTTTTTATATATGTATATCTAAAGGTTGATGGAAGAATAAATGGGTAAATAAATGTCTAAATGGATGTTTTTTTGTGTAAAATTGATTGGTTAACTGACTTATTAAATGTATCTTAGTGAATACATATATTAGCGAGTAATGTTTAAATATTTAAATATCTGTATCTGTGTCTCACTTTGTGTATAAGTGGCTGCATGGGTTGGTGAGTAGCTACACGAGTGTGTATATGGGTTATTTTTGAGTATCAGTATCAGTGTCTGTATGGTTCGGTGGGGGATATTACTTAGAGCACAGATGCATGAATGAGTGACTCACTATTTGTATGTATTTTGAAGACAGCATGTGTGCAAGACTGTATGGGTGGATGATTGTGTGTATGGGTGGGTTAGTGAGTATGTGTTTTTTTAATTGATTGTTTAAGAGAGTAAATATGTTTCCGTTTCTGTAGAAGTATGTGTAGTGGTGTGTATATAGCAGTATAATCAAGTAAATGGTTTTTTGATAGTTTATTTGCATGTGTGAATTTGTGTGTGAGTAACTATATGGATGACTATTAGTGTGTAACAGGATGTATAGGTGTATGAGTACATATGATGAGTAAGTACATGCATGAGTGACTATATAGAACTGTTGGTGAATGAGTGGATGTGTATGTAGATGTTGGAATTACCTAATAAGTTGTTGTAATTGGTATTGGTTTCTCCTTTTTTAAGAAAATGTTAGTTTCTATTTTTGAATGTGTGTGTCAAAGGTTATTTTATGCTGATAGGAGGTCTGCCACTTTGTCACAAGGATGTTGTCATCAGTGATGTCATTTGAGATGTCATCAGTGATGTCATGAGTGATGTCACTGACCATGTCATGAGTGATGTAATATGTGACGTCATCAGCAGTGCATTGCACGCGCAAGTTATAGTGAGTCCAACTAACTATAACGTGGGAATTTCAATGGTTTTATGCGAGTAAAATGTCCACCTAACTATAACTGGTGTGAAACCTATGGTTTTTTCAGTGAATATATATATATATATATATATATATATATATATATATATATTTTTTTTTATATATTACTGCTGCCACAATCCTTTCACATTTTCATGCGAACCAGAAACAGCACTCTCAGGGGGGTTGTTAAAGCCAACAAATCTTTATTTGGCAAACCAGCACGGACAAGACGCGTTTCGGCACTTAGCCTTTGTCAATTGCGAGTGTGAACGCGCCGCCATTCTTTTTAAACCACATTTATATATATAAATATATATATGTGTGTGTGTGTTTCCAAAGTGTAAAGTGTTGTCCAAAAATTGAAGATGCACTCAGCAAAGAACGTTTCATCAGAAACTTTTCTTTTAAACCGGCATTTCATTCCAAACATTTTCATAGCCTGACGCGTTTCAGAGCTCCTGATCTTTCATCAGAGGCTTGCTAACAGTCCACAGAAGCAGTAACACGCCTTCTACTCCCCACTGCATGCTGGTAATTGCTCTCAGGTGGGCCTCCCAAGTGAGTTTCAGTATTTGTGCATGCTTGGAGTTGTGGTATGTGTTGTTGTGCACCATTATTTCCCTCCAGTGGGATCTGTGGTCTTGTTGCAACTTTATTTAAAATATTTTCCTTGGCCTCCAGTGGGCCTCAGAATGTCAATTCGGTTTGCATTTAAAAAAGATCCCTTGTGCTGTTTCCAGGCTTAGAATAGTTCATTATGAGGCCCAAAATAAGAAGAAAAAAATCATACATACATACATATATATATATATATTCCACCGCTTGGCTCACTTTCCCTTCGCTAGGCGCTGCTTTGATTCTCGGTCGCGTTTCTCCTGCGGTTGAGCCAACCGCTGTAGATTATCACAGGGTCTCCCCGGTCCCGGGGAGGAATGGAGTCGCTGAAAGACGGCACTGACACGCTTCTCTCAATAAAGGTGATTTATTTCATCAATCCATGTGGGGGATTTTGCAACAAAAAGAAACCAACGCGTTTCGACTGCGTCCGCAGTCTTGATCACGGTCAGTTTGAGAAGTGAAGCTTACAGTTTTATGAAACAAACAAGACATTTGGGTTACACCCCTTAATCCCTGGCCCCACCCATTCATTCGGGTATTGTGGGATGTGTAGTCCTCATACAATTCGTATTACTTTTCATTAAATTGCTTAGGAATGCATGTCATTTATACAGTTAAATTGCTATTAACTCTGTCCACATTTGCAGTTTTTAGGGATGCATGTCATTTATACATTTCAATGGCTGTTCAATTTAATTCTGTCCGCATTAAATTAACAGTGGCAGTGCATTTAGTATTATGGGTGTCATGAGAAACCCGTGAATTAGGCGGTCCCGCCCTCCAGTGGGCTTAGGCTGTGCCTCTGCTGACTGGTATTATATCACGCCCACTACTGGTGACATTTTATCCTGTTACCCAACCTATTACTTGCCTCTGGTGTATTGGTAATCAGGCATAACATTTCATATGGTTAAATTCATTTATACAATGGGGCATGTGAATATAGTCCTTAGTCTTAATGTTCGGGTTCTCATTGGCATAATACTGCCCTCCGGTGGGCTGATTAGTCCGTTGAAACTGTAGTTTGTTTCGTCTGTGAGCGTAGTTCAAAAATATTTTTGATGAGTGAAAAGGTGAAGAAAAATTAGAAATAATGGGTTAAAATTGTTCATGGTCTGCGGGAAGTTGATAGAGAGTTGTTGAATTAAAGATGTATATATAGTTCTTCCGACTGGTTGAGCCCAAATGGGGTCATGGTCCTGAAGTTCAGGATATGTTTTGATTCTTTTCGTCGGAGTTCCTTCTCATTGTGTCCGCCCCTTATTGAGAGACTCAGGGTTTCAATGCCCCAGAAGCGTAGTTTCTTCCAATCTCCTTCGTGATTCGACTCCATATGTTTTGCAACAGCGTTGCTTCTGTCCTTGTGTACAGTGGCTCTGACGTGCTCTAATATGCGTTTTTTTAGCTCGCAGATTGTGCTGCCTATATATTTGAGGTGGCATGGACATTCAATCATGTACACTGTGTTTTTGCTGTTGCATGTGATACATTCTTTGATTTTCCAGGTTTTGTTGTTAGGCATTGGTATTTCCTTAGTTGGCTTAGCTATTTCACAGATCTTACAATTGTAACATTTCACAAAACCTTTGGTTTGCAGCCATGATTTCTTGTTGGAGGTTTGGAAGTGACTATGAGTCAGTTGGTCCTGCAAGTTTCTTACTCTCCTATATGTTAAGATGGGGTGGTTACCCATTTTTTCTCCTATTACCGGATCCATTTGTAGAAGTTTCCAATTTCTTCTTAGTATTCGATTCAGTTGTTTGGTCTCTAGACTGTAGTCTGTTATGAACCTGATCGGTTCTTCTTGTGTTGGACCCGAGACCTCTTTTGGTTTTAGGCAATCTTCCCTTGTTTTGGCATTGCAAAAACACAGTGTACATGATTGAATGTCCATGCCACCTCAAATATATAGGCAGCACAATCTGCGAGCTAAAAAAACGCATATTAGAGCACGTCAGAGCCACTGTACACAAGGACAGAAGCAACGCTGTTGCAAAACATATGGAGTCGAATCACGAAGGAGATTGGAAGAAACTACGCTTCTGGGGCATTGAAACCCTGAGTCTCTCAATAAGGGGCGGACACAATGAGAAGGAACTCCGACGAAAAGAATCAAAACATATCCTGAACTTCAGGACCATGACCCCATTTGGGCTCAACCAGTCGGAAGAACTATATATACATCTTTAATTCAACAACTCTCTATCAACTTCCCGCAGACCATGAACAATTTTAACCCATTATTTCTAATTTTTCTTCACCTTTTCACTCATCAAAAATATTTTTGAACTACGCTCACAGACGAAACAAACTACAGTTTCAACGGACTAATCAGCCCACCGGAGGGCAGTATTATGCCAATGAGAACCCGAACATTAAGACTAAGGACTATATTCACATGCCCCATTGTATAAATGAATTTAACCATATGAAATGTTATGCCTGATTACCAATACACCAGAGGCAAGTAATAGGTTGGGTAACAGGATAAAATGTCACCAGTAGTGGGCGTGATATAATACCAGTCAGCAGAGGCACAGCCTAAGCCCACTGGAGGGCGGGACCGCCTAATTCACGGGTTTCTCATGACACCCATAATACTAAATGCACTGCCACTGTTAATTTAATGCGGACAGAATTAAATTGAACAGCCATTGAAATGTATAAATGACATGCATCCCTAAAAACTGCAAATGTGGACAGAGTTAATAGCAATTTAACTGTATAAATGACATGCATTCCTAAGCAATTTAATGAAAAGTAATACGAATTGTATGAGGACTACACATCCCACAATACCCGAATGAATGGGTGGGGCCAGGGATTAAGGGGTGTAACCCAAATGTCTTGTTTGTTTCATAAAACTGTAAGCTTCACTTCTCAAACTGACCGTGATCAAGACTGCGGACGCAGTCGAAACGCGTTGGTTTCTTTTTGTTGCAAAATCCCCCACATGGATTGATGAAATAAATCACCTTTATTGAGAGAAGCGTGTCAGTGCCGTCTTTCAGCGACTCCATTCCTCCCCGGGACCGGGGAGACCCTGTGATAATATATATATATATATATATATACACACACACATATATATATACATATACATATATACACACACACATTACCTACTGGCGGTCGCCAGTAGGTATATATAGTTAGGATTTTTTCCCTATGGGATTTTTGAAAATTCTATGTCTAATAACTTTGGCGTTTGTGGACGGAATTGGCAGAAATTTTCAGCAAAATGGAACATTTTGTTTCTGAGCAGCCCCTGGAAATTTGGGGGGAGTTGGTCCAGGGGGGGCCGAGAAAAAAGGGGGGTCCCAAAACGTGTTTTTAACATTGAGTTTTCCATAGGGCGGTTAGCCTCACTTTTAGCCCGAACGGCTGAATGGATTTGCATGAAACTTGGCAAAATTGTAGGGACTGGTAGCCCGATGTGCCTTTTGTAGGTCTCAATATATGTGCTACAGTGGATTTTGAGAAATTAACGTTCAAAAAAAGATATATATCTAGAGCCGCGCCTGGAGCGCTCCTCCGTACGCGTACCGGGGAGCGCTCCAGGCGCGCAACGCGACTTGCGCACGGCAAGCTGATTGGTTCTCGGGTGTCTGTAAACATTCGAAACAGTCCGCAGCGGCCGCCATCTTGTGTCTCGGTAGGATTGAGACACAAGAGGTGGCAAAAATCAAAGGGGGAAATGAGCAAGAGGGTGCAGGGTACACACCCCCTGACCCCCTAGGTTTCATGTGGGGGCCATAAAAGGCTCCCGCGGGTGAAATTTTTTTTTTTTTAAAAAAACGATTTTCGCGGGGGTGAGCGCCCGGTACGCGCACCGGGGAGCGTACGGGGGAGCGTACCATGGAGATTAAAAATGACAGACTTTTAAAAAAATAAAGCTTCTTTTTAAAAATTGGAGGTAGTTCTGAAAAGAACTTTTTTTTTGATTTTGTTGTTTTATATATATTTTTTTGTTTTTGTTGTTTTATATTTTTTTAGACTTTTTAAAAACAATTTTATATTTTTTTTGGATTTTTTTCAAGGGAAAAAACAAAAACAAGGATTGCAAAACTGCTCAACAGGAGCAAAAAAATTTGAACATTTAGGGACTGGAAGAGCAGCGGTGTTGCTGTTTCTTTAGGGCAATCAGTTCAACACTCTGCTCCCCATAGCAGAGCAGTTCGTCACACTCTGTGCACGAAAATTTGATGCCCGCAAACACCGGCTGAATGTTAGGGACCATTCTTCCACGGGGTGGTCCCGAAGGTGTTGCTCCACCAGTGGAGGTGCTGCCGCCATCTGTGGGTGCATTCCGTGCCAGCTCTCTGACACTCTCCCTGGCAAAGTTGTTAGGGTGTCTTCTTTTAACATGCCGGATCAAATTAGCATTCCCAAAACTATATTTTTTCAGAGGATTGCCTCTGGATAAACTACTCCCACATATTTTGCATGTTACTTTGGGAGCGTTGACTTTTTTCTGTCCTTCTGGGATTTCGTAAAATTTCCAGATGAAATGGGTTTTTTTCTTTTGCTGAGGAGGGTCCTCATCTAAAAATCCCTCTGAATCACTGCTGGATGACTCTCTTGCAGCCATTGCTGGAGATCAGAAAAGTAGGAGATAGAGTAGACACAACAGCTCTTGCTCTCTCCAAGTACAAAGCAATAGTGAGAGAAATGGGTGGGTTTCACACAATTTGGAAAAAAGAAAGTTCTGAACCAATGAAAAGTGTTATTTTAAAGTCACATGGTTTGACGCGCTTACGCTACGCGCCCCGGGGCGCGTCCCGGGCGTGTATCGTAAGCGCATCGGGGCGCTTACGTTGCGCGATCGTATGCGCTTCCGGGTGCGCTTACGCGGTGCGTCATAAGACGCATCTCGCGTCTACGCGATACGTGTCTTATGACGCAAGGCGTGGCGGCTACGCGATACGTCACAATGTTGTTTTCGTTCTCGGCAATAGCGCTTCCGGGACGCGCATTAGTACGCGCCCTGGGGCGCGCCGCAAGATTGCGCTTACCCGTGCGTTCACCTGTCCGCGCCCCGGGAGCGCACTAAAAATAATATTAAAAAATAAATAAAAAAATTATAAAATATAAAATTAGATTTAAAATGTATTATTTTTATAAAGATTTGCTATTAAAAAACCTATGAAATTCACTGAAAAAACCATAGGTTATAGACCATATATAGTTAGGAATTAGCATTTACAAAACCTTGAAAATTCACTGAAAAAACCATTGGTTATAGACCATATATAGTTAGGAATTAGCATTTAAAAAACCTTATTTTACTCACACAAAACCATTGAAATTCCATATATAGTTAGTTGTACTAACTATATATCGCGCACCCGCAATCCACTGCTGATGATGTCACATATTACATCATTCATGACATGGTCAGTGACATCACTGATGACATCACTGATGACATCTCAAATGACATCACTGATGACATCACTGATGACATCACTGATGACAACATCCAGTGACTGTATGTTTCTGTAAAGTTAAAATATGTCTTACATATTGAAGAATGAGTGGATGTATAAGTGTCTGGATGAAGGATTTAGTAGGTGCATAACTGACTGTGTAAGTGAGTGATTAAATGTGTCTCACTGAGTGCATGGGTTAGTGACTAAACTGTTTTAAATTGTGCATCATTGTGACTGTTGTTCTGTAATCTGATGCATGTGTTGATCATTAGCTATATGACTAACTATATGGGTTATTGATTGGTTGCCCAAGTATTTGTATGGGAGACTGAGTGTGTGTGTGGGTGTCTGGGAGGTGTATGACTCTGTGCATAGATGTGTGAGCAGTTGATTCACTAGATGTATGGGTTCAAAAGTGCATGTGGAAACAGCTGTATGGGCGGTTGACTGTGTGCATGAGTGTATTGGTGAGTGAATGGATATCTCAGTGCTACATGTCAAAGTAAGTACATATGTAAAACACAGTACATGTGAGAGTTGACATATATAAATAACTGTGCATAAGAGCCAGTGAATGTGTGAGTGGCTTATGGATCATTGTGAACTTGTATCAGGGATTGTATAACAGAGTAAATATGTGTTATTATATGTTTCAATAAGTAAGGTGTGTATAACTATATAGTTGATGAAATGGAGGTGTGATTGATTCTTTGCATGACTGACTAGGTGTGTGAGTAACTCCATGGATGAGTGACAGTCTGTGAGTGTCTGTTTACACTGAGTGTATCTAAGGTTATATTAGAGTCTGAAGAGGTTCATCGTATCATCACATGAATGATGTTATCAGTGATGTGATCAGTAATGTCAAATGAGATGTCATCAGTGATGTCATTTGAGATGTCATCAGTGATGTCATCAGTGATGTCACTGACCATGTCATGAATGATGTAATATGTGACATCATCAGCAGTGGATTGCGGGTGCGCGATATATAGTTAGTACAACTAACTATATATGGAATTTCAATGGTTTTGTGTGAGTAAAATAAGGTTTTTTAAATGCTAATTCCTAACTATATATGGTCTATAACCAATGGTTTTTTCAGTGAATATATATATACATATATACACACACACACACACACACATATATATATATATACATATACATATATACACACACACACACACATGTGTATATATATATATATATATATATATATATATATATATATATATATATATATATATATATATATATATATATATATTCGTTTTTGGACCTTGAGGCTTATATACATTTTCTATATAAATCAAACTTAATTAAAATCAGACATTGTATAAACCAGTTCCGTTATTGCATTGTATTGTATTAACAACATCCTGTGAGCATGACAAGACACTGAATGTGGATCCGTTAGCCCCCGCACAGAGCGCCCCCGTCTTCACAAACCCAGCTCCAGCCATACACAAGTATAGTGTTTGCGAAGCGTATCTCCGACATCAGCCAAGTGAACGTGCGCAACACACCACGGGTGTAAACAGGCGACGCTAAACAAAACAGCAGTAACTAATGACGATAGCAGCAATAACGGGGTCTACCATTTATCTTGGTCCTCCGGAGAAACCTCATCTTGGGCAGGGAAGGCCACGAGTAGTTGAAAGGTGAATCGGAATCTGACTCCATTGTTTTCGGTTAAATAAACAGAGCGGACTCTGGACACTCGGGCAGCACTTTGTGGTATTTGAAAGCGAGTCAAGTCTAAGTGTGATGTGAACTGAAGGAAGGCATACTTCCGGAATCTACTCCTGAAACCTCGTAGATTCCGGAAGGAAAAAACATACAAGCGCTCCTTTTCAGGAATGGCACCCAGGATCTGGAATGCACTCCCTCCTGAAACCAGGCTTATCCCCTCCACTGCATTCTTCAAGAAAGAGGTGAAAACCATCCTCATGGCCAAGTTCACCTGAACTTTATAGGTGATGGATCAGAGTCTCTGCATCGCTGTGTATTTTTGAACTTTTGATCTCCTGATTGCCTCCTGACACTATACTCTTATTTGATTGTGACACTATTATGCTACTCTCCTACTACCGACCACTATATGATACACTTTAGTTTGTTGAATCACCCTCACGTTGCCCCCACCCCTTGTTCGCTCTATCCTTAGAATTTGGTATAAGCCATCCCTACATCCAAAGTTTACCTGAACTCTGCTGTAGCGTGATCAATGTTTTTGCGCCGTCTTATACTACTTGTTACCTGGATGTATATTGGTATGTTCTCTGTACACTACTGTTTTCCTATTATGTTTAGTGACTATTATACTGTTCTGTTCAGTCCGGTTGCCCCTACCCCTGTGAAGCGCTCTGATATCTGTAAAGATCTTGTTTGCGCTATATAAAACTTTGAATAAAATAAATAAATAAATAAGGCATGGGCCAGGCAGAGTCGGATCGTCCTCGCATGGGAGGGAGGGAAAGGCAGGACGTTTGCTCTCTTCAGGTGTCCAGGCATGTAGACCGCTCTGGCTGTAAATATTAAGCCTGAATGGGGAAGGTGGGAAAGCGAAAGACAGAAGGCAAACTTCAGAGCCAGGCTGCGGTGGGACACACTGTGATTTTAAAGGTCAGACAGAGCCAAGGAATGATTAACCCACCTTTTCATTCCCAAGCAAATGAGGCTGCAGGAGGTAAGCCCAGGCGAGAGGATGCCCCCCAGCACAATTATCTCAAGCCAAAATAATAACGAGGCGGGTACCGTGGGATTTTAAGAGTAGTGAGAGATTAGTACCTGGGAACCTAAAATGGCTGCAAGACTCGTGCTCAGGTCCCAAGGTGTCAGAGCACAAAGTATTAAAAAAGTGAAAAACCACTGGTAAAGCCAGTAAGTATGGCTTTACAGCGCTACCACATGCAACCGGAATTTATGTATCATATTAAAGCTAGGCCTGTTAGCTGTGGCAGTGTGCCGGTTTGAGTAAAACTGCCTCGTTTGTGGCAGTGTGCCGCTGGTGGTGCAGGGTGATGAATTGTTGACGGTGTGCACCAGTGTGCCGCTGGTGGTGCAGGGTGATGAATTGTTTACAGTGTGCACCAAGATGTTGCTGTGTTTATAGCATGCCTCCCACATAGAAGGTGTGAGGACATGAGCTCTTGACCCTAAAATACCCACCTCTATGTTTCAAGAGATTTTGGCTTTGCTGTTGATCCCCCACAACTTCAAACATGGAAACCATCTGTATTGAAAGGGAAACAAGCAGTAGCTTTCAATCGGAAGCAGCTAAGGAGTAGTTTCTTACCTGTAACTCCAGTTCTGTAGTAGGGGTATCTCTGTTATAGTCATAATCTAGTGAATAGTCCCGCCCATGTGCGTGGACCCCAGAGCAGTCAAAAATAATCTCTTAAACTATCTTCATTGCAGTGCACCCTAACATATACAAGGCTACAAAGGCCACCACTTCATCTCAACAGTGAAAAGGATAGCCCACCATGTCCGGTTGAACACTATTTTACCAAGTTTTCCTCACAGGGAAAAGTCCCCTTTACCAAAATCCTTGAAATGATAGAGAGGAAGGGTTGGACAGACAAGCCCCCATAGGCTGCCATTATGTGTCTTGAAAAGGGATACCGTGCCTTTCAGGAACTCTCCAGAGACCCTCCGTATCCCAGGATGCACAGCCAAAGTCTTTTTACTTTAATTTCTTTTTGAAGGTGTATAAAGCAAGGCCTGTAGCATACAGTATAGTACCATTTTCTCCACCGGGGAGGACGGCGAACGCTTATTACTATAACAGAGATACCCCTACTACAGAACTGGAGTTACAGGTAAGAAACTACTCCTTCTGTAGTAGGGAATCTCTATGTATAGTCATAATCTAGTGAATAGAATGGCAAGCTCATCCCAACAACCAATCCGGCGGTGGAGGAAAAAGATAACACCACTACTGTGCAAACAGATTTCTTAACGAAGCCTGCCCAACCTGAGCATCCGCTCTGGCATCAGAGTCCAGACAGTAATGCTTAGCAAAGGTATGGACCGACTTCCAAGGGGCAGCCCTGCAGATCTCTGCAATGGGAACATTACGAAGCAAAGCTATTGTAGCTGCTTTGCCTCTGGTAGAATTAACCTTAGGCTTACCCCCTAAGGTCTTGTTAGCCTTCTGGTAACATAACTGAATACAGGACACAATCCACCTAGAGATGGACTGTTTTGAGGTGGCAAGACCAGTCCTGACCGACCCATAATTGACAAACAATTGGTATGACCCACGAATGTCCTTGGTCTTATCCATGTAGAATTTCAACACCCTTTTGACATCCAGGGAATGGAGAGACCTTTCCGCTGGAGTGGACGGATTCTGGAAAAACGTAGGTAAAGTTATGGTCTGATTGACATGGAAATCAGAAATCACCTTAGGAAGGAACTTAGGGTGAGTACGCATCACAACCTTAGCAGCATGAAATACAGTATAAGGTTCTTGGCAACACAACACCTGAATTTCACTCACCATGCGGGCCGATGTAATGGCCACAAGGAAGGCCGCCTTCCATGACAAGTGCTGCAGAGAAGCCTTATGGATGAGTTCAAAAGGCTCCTTCATCAACCTGGACAGCACCACATTCAGCTTCCATGATGGCGAAGGACGCCGAACAGGAGGAAACACTTTCTTCAATCCTTCAAAAAAATCTTTAATCACAGGGATCTGGAAGAAGGATGTCTGTGAAGGGCATTTCCTATTCGCAGTCAAAGCTGCGAGGTGAACCTTAATAGAATGAAAATTAAGGCCAGACTGAGCCAAATGCAAAAGGTATGGAAGGATGACATCTTCCTTGCAGGTTGTCGGATCATAATGCTTGGAAATGCACCAGATGCAGATCCTCTTCCACTTGTAGGCATAGGAAGTCCTAGTGGAGGGTCTCTTAGCTTCCTTAAGTATAGTCATGCAATATTCAGGGAGATTTAAGTGTCCGTATTGCACTATCTCAGGAGCCATGCCGCCAAACTCAACGATGAGAGGTTGGGGTGCACCATTTGCCCCGAACTTCGTGAGAAGGTCCGGTCGACACGGCAGCCGTATGTGGGGTAGGAGAGACCGGTGCACAAGTTACTACTTGTGTAACGATATATCTGTAAGAGACATTAGTTAGTGATAGATTCCTTACCTTAGAATATCCCCAGGCGTCAGACTGGATCCAGATATTTTTGCGTAGCAATACCCCTGCGCGTCGGTAGGCGTCGTCCGCGGCTCCGTGTCCGTCGTCGGCGTCGTTAGCGCTGGAATGACGTCGTCGGAGTACTTAGATGCCGCCCATGCGCGCTGACGTCAGTTCTGATACACAGCTTTTTCGCGCCAGATACGCAGAGCCATGATAGAACCAACACTGGTGCCATGAAACTAGGGCCATAATAAGGGGATGACCTTAACCCTAGATATCGGTTCGCAGAACGGGGAGGATGGGTGGGTCGGTAAGGAATCTATCACTAACTAATGTCTCTTACAGATATATCGTTACACAAGTAGTAACTTGTGCATCTGAAAGAGACACGTTAGTGATAGATTCCTTACCTTAGAATAGATACCCCAGCAATACCAACCCCGGTGGTGGGTCTGCGAACCAATAATCACACCAGAAAGTCCTGGAGGACGGAACGGCCAAAGAAGCCATCCCTCCGGACTTGACTGTCCAGGCAGTAGTGTCTTGCGAACGTGTGCAATGAAGCCCACGTAGCTGCCTGGCAAATGTCCTGCAAGGGCACCCCCCGGGCCAGGGCAGTAGTAGTCGCCGTGGCCCGAGTGGAATGATCCCTCAATCCAACAGGGGGCTCCTTCTTAGCCATGGAGTAACATGCCTGGATACACAAGATGATCCACCGGGAGATGGTCCGCTTATATACCGCCTTCCCCTTCTTAGCGCCCACGTAACTAACAGAGTTGGTCATCCACCCGGAACTGGCGTGTGCGATCCAAGTAAAATGAGAGCGCACGTTTTGGGTCCAGACGGTGAAGCCGCTCTTCCTCTTTAGAGGGATGCGGAGGCGGAAAGAAGGTTGGCAAGGTGATGGACTGCCCGATGTGGAAGGCTGAGACAACCTTGGGCAGGAAAGATGGCTTGGTACGCAACACAACCTTGTCCGGATGGACAGAAAGGAAAGGTGGAGTACAAGAAAGGGCCTGGAGCTCACTCACTCTCCTGGCAGAGGTGATGGCAACCAGGAAAGCAGTCTTCAGAGTTAGAAGGCGAAGAGGACAGTTGTGAAGTGGCTCAAAGGGAGCGCACATCAGGAAAGTAAGAACAAGGTTCAAGTCCCACTGGGGCATCACGAAGGGAACAGGAGGGAACATGTGTGTGATGCCCTTAAGAAATCTATTTACAATAGGGGACTTGAACAGAGAAGGCTGATCAGGTAGCCTCAAGAAGGCAGAACGGGCAGAAAGGTAGCCCTTGACAGTGCCCAGAGCAGAGCCCTGCTGGGCAAGAGAAAGAAGAAAGAGGAGAACCTCAGAAAGGGGGGCAGAGAGTGGGTCCACAGCCTTTGCTGTGTACCATGCCACAAATCTGTTCCACCTGCAGGCGTATACCGACTTTGTGGAGGGACGCCTGGCTGCCAGAATGACATTACAGACTTCAGGAGGCAAGGCAAATGGCCTCAACTGTCGCCGCTCAATCTCCAAGCTTGTAGGTGGAGACTGGACAGGTTCGGGTGGAGGACCGTCCCCTGCTGCTGCGACAGAAGGTCCTCCCGAAGAGGCAGACGAATCGGGGGATCGACTGACATGCTGAGTAGCTCGGGATACCAGTATCTTCGTGCCCAGTCCGGAGCCACAAGGATACGCCTTTCAGTTTGTTTAGCCTTGAATGCGCTAAACTTGGATTAATCACCCTGCAGCCTGCAGCCTCAAGTCTCCCTGCCTACCTCTCGCGGAACCCGCTCCGCGGGTCCCGCATTGCTGGAGTGTTTCTTTTGCCGCCTGGAGCCTAGAAGGGACAGCAGAGGGAAGTTTTCAACGGGGCTGCGAGCGAGCGCGCCAGCTCTCTGAGGGACTTCATCTCCCAGGAGTGAGCGCCAGCCCGGAGCAGCATCACCTGGGCCGCTCTCCCCGACCCCTCCCACCCTTCCACCGAGCACTCATTAGCAGCATCTGCTGGAACAGAGAGTGGGACGCCTTTCAGTTTGTTTAGCCTTGAATGCGCTAAACTTGGATTAATCACCCTGCAGCCTCAAGTCTCCCTGCCTACCTCTCGCGGAACCCGCTCCGCGGGTCCCGCATCGCTGGAGTGTTTCTTTTGCCGCCTGGAGCCTAGAAGGGACAGCAGAGGGAAGTTTTCAACGGGGCTGCGAGCGAGCGCGCCAGCTCTCTGAGGGACTTCATCTCCCAGGAGTGAGCGCCAGCCCGGAGCAGCATCACCTGGGCCGCTCTCCCCGACCCCTCCCACCCTTCCACCGAGCACTCATTAGCAGCATCTGCTGGAACAGAGAGTGGGACGCCTTTCAGTTTGTTTAGCCTTGAATGCGCTAAACTTGGATTAATCACCCTGCAGCCTCAAGTCTCCCTGCCTACCTCTCGCGGAACCCGCTCCGCGGGTCCCGCATCGCTGGAGTGTTTCTTTTGCCGCCTGGAGCCTAGAAGGGACAGCAGAGGGAAGTTTTCAACGGGGCTGCGAGCGAGCGCGCCAGCTCTCTGAGGGACTTCATCTCCCAGGAGTGAGCGCCAGCCCGGAGCAGCATCACCTGGGCCGCTCTCCCCGACCCCTCCCACCCCTTCCACCTCTTGTGTGCAAGCCCTATATTAATTGACTACGCTCCCGCAGCGCGGGAGAGCGCGCGGGAGAAGCCCGGGACAAGGGCGGGACCGTCTGTGGCCGTCCGGGGCCGCTGGAGGCCGGGCTGGGCCACCCCTCTTACCAGCGTCTCATATCTACTATCACCAGTAAGTGACATTGAATACCCGAGTTTGTTTGAGATTAATATGGCATCGTCTACAATTACACACTCTGTCAACAGCCACTTGGTAACTCCGACCGTAGAGTCTGGCTCATTGGCAATTGGCCCCTTAGATAAATTCTTTTTTAATCGCTCAATGACAATAGATAAAGAATTAACCCTGGCAGAGAAGCGCGCGGAGCGCAGATTATCAATTGAAATATTTAAGAACTCAACGGATAAGTTTCCTAATCTAGCTTATCCCACCCTGGTAACCCCTTTATCATCAGTAACCCTCCCAGGTACAACCGAACACTCTGTGGTCCAGGTTGGAGAAGTTAACAAGTGTGTTGCGATAGATTCAAATAATCTATGTGGTAGTAAATCGCAACTAACTCTACACCCCGATTCCGGCCCCCAGGTCATATTGGCCCATTCTAAAACTGGGTCCAAAAGGAAATGGACATCTTCGGTAAAAAAATGTAAAAAGGCGGTTAAACCCCCACAAAAATTTAGGAAGATAAATAAACCTGTGAATATTGGAAAGGTTGTTACCCAAGAAGTTCAAAGTCCAGAAAGTGTTTCACCCACGATTCTTGTATCTCCGGATTGCCAAGACAAAGTGGATAATTCCTGTTCTGTCTCTAATGTATCCTGTAAGGAAAATGCTTTACCCCTTGTAAATGTATTGCCAGATTTGGAAAAATTGTTTAGACTACTACTTACCCCTATAGAGGATAGAATTGCCAAGCTTGTCGATAGGTTAAATCATTTCGAACAGATAACATTAGACAATTTCTATTCTACCAAATCTTTGATTAAAGCAAATAGGGTGGAAGCGAATACAAATCTTCAGGCTGTTAATAACCCTGTTATCCAGGATAAGGGAAGAAACCCCAGAAATAGCTCTCCTCTACACTCAAAGCAAAGTAAATCTACAACAAAAGCTATTGCAAAAACTCTAGATAGAGTAGAGAGAGCGGCCGCTGGTCTTGAACCATCTCAGTCGACCATAATACATCTTACACAGCCCACAACACCCCAGACACAAAATCCATCGGTTGCTGTGAACGCTGAGGCTATATTGTGTCACCAAGTGGGTAAAGTACCAACACCTGTAAAAGTGACTACTAATATACAGATAGCTCCAAACATCATGGGGGGAGGGAATAGGGCTAACATATGCCCGTCGGCAAGTAAAACTTTAGTGTCGTCCCAACCAAACAACAAACAACAGGCACAGAAGCCTGCCCCCCAACATGTCCCCCAAGTTCCCAAATCCATCCCAGCGCCCTTGGCAAAGCCGCCCCATAGAAAACCCCCTATTAATCTCACCCCAGACTCCTTCCCCTATGTGGCAGTTCTCATCAATGTACCACCACTATCCCCAGGACAGAGAGAAACATTCCAGATGCTTAAAAATAAGACCATGCACTGGTTAAAGGAAAATCGTCCTCTGCCTGGTGATGTCGATGGGCTAATAATAGGGGCAAGGAGAATAGATTGGATGGGATATACACCAAAAACCTTGGGGGGGGATTGCATTGTGCTTAATTTTCAAGATCCAAGGGTGGTGGGATGGATAACTAGGCAGGGATGGGGAACTAATAAGGGTGGTATCGGTATTGTGGACCTCACCTTTTTTTACCCCCGACCCACAAGTGTAACGACTAGTTTACTCAATGAACCCTTAATCCCCCCTACTGTATCATGGCCAATCAACCCTTTACCATCTCGTCCTGTTGGTCACCATTACACCTTAAATACATATTACAATCCCTATGTGGGATGGCAGGACCCGGGATGGGGATATTGACAAACCGGTACAGAAAGTGTGGGTAGGATTATTAATGAATTAAAAGGGTCATATGATGTATATGGTAACACAATTGTTACAAACCAATCGGTCAATAATATTGAGACGGGGGGTTTGCCTAAAGAAGGTGGTCTTAGACTGGGAACCTCAAGTGCAAATGTTATGATAACACACCCAGTAATAGTAGACTCGACTGTCGATTCAATAAACGACCCAGAAGGGCTGACTAGTTCTATGGATAGTCCAATGCTAGCCCGAGTATTTCCATCTACTAATGCTCGTGATGGGACAAATGTTGGTATTGGTACGCTTCTATCTTGGAATGTTGCCGGGTTGGCTAGTAAGTTGGATTCCCAATCCTGGGTGAATTTTATAAATGGTTTTGACATTTGTTGTTTCCAAGAAACCTGGGCTTGTGATCCCCTTTTTTGCCTAGGTTACCTGAATTATTGTATACCAGCTTCAAAAGGGGGAAGAGGGCGGCCGAAAGGAGGCCTAACTGTTTGGGTTAGACAGGACCTGCATATCAACATCAAAATGCTGGACCTGGGAGATAGTGATTTGCAAGCACTAAGGATCACCGCAGTTAAGGGCCAACCGATAGATTTGTATAATGTCTATGCGAGAGGCAACAATGTGACCAATTCACCTACTATTGAGTTGTTGTCTGCTGCCATAGAGGCTAACTCCCGGGAAAGTACAATGATAATTGTCGGGGACCTAAACAGGACATTTGAACCTTTGGACTGTACAAATGATCACCTGGAGAGTGAAGAGGACAATCTCTGGGGAGTACCATCTTTATGTTTAAAACCAGTGAAACGATGGACAAAAGAGATCTTATTATTAAATGGAATTTGTATGGAACATGGTTTAAGAGCACTGAATGGGAGAACACCGGGGGACAAGGAGGGCAGCAACACTTTTGACAATGGTATCAATAGGAGCCGAATTGACTACATTTTGTGTAGTCTTCAGTTGTGGAATGGGGTTGTTGATATGGTTGTAAGGCCCCGGGTTGAAAGTGATCACAACCCCCTATGTGTGACCCATAGGTGGTGGAATATCTGTTCAGGAAATACTATAGAGACATACGACGAAACCCCTGTAATGAGTAACGATGAGCGTAGGTTAAAATGGCCCAAGGTATTGGCTAATGAGGCCACTTTGACCTACATTAGCAACGAGGTTGATAGTGCAATTTCCGCGATGGATGCTGCGGTTCCAGTGGTTCCAGGGAACAGTTGCATCACCGAAATCCACAATAAGTTATTCTCCCTCCTGAGACCATGCTTTTATATTAAAAAAAGGAAATGGAAAAAAGCTAAGGAAGTGGGTAGGTGGTTCGATAATCACTGTAGAACAGCACGGTTAGAACTGGGACAAGCCATAAGGAATAGGGACCGCGCTGCAGTGATAAAGAATAGGAAGCTGTACAAACTAGCCATTTATCGTGCTAAAAAGAAATGGGACGAAGCCCATTGGGCTGAATTAAAAGAGGCCTCTGATAACAAAGACTCAACGCTATTCTGGAAAATCATAAAGTGGGGTAGTGGAGCAGGTCCTGCGAAGCCAGATAATAACATAGCAGAGGAAGCTTGGGTTGACTATTTTAAACCACAGTACGCGAAAGGTGATTATCCCGTGGCAGCTGATAGTATAATATCGGTTTATGCAACCGATAATCTATTCTCTCTCAGAGAAGCAGAAATTGCCATTTGTTCCGCGAAAAGTGGGAGGGCACCAGGTCCAGATGGTATTCCCCCCGATATTTTCAAGCACGACGTAAGAAGGTGGGCGAGATATACCCTCCTTGTAGCAAATGCCCTAGCGAAGGGGGCTGTGGTCCCAGAGATCTGGAAGGGTGCAACAATTATCCCAATCCACAAAAAGGGCGATCGCTCACTGCCTGCTAATTATAGGCCCATAAGCTTAATAGCCACCATGCAGAAAGTAGTTGGGAGAATGGTAACAAACCAGCTAATGGACTGGGTAGAAAATAACAACGCCCTCTCTCCATACCAAGCGGGATTCAGGCGATCTACCAGTACTATCGATCAGGTCTTCCGCTTCACTATACTGCGGTGGAAGACCGTTGTACTGGGAAGGGGCTGCCTGTACGTCGCGTTTGACGACCTGCGGGCGGCGTTCGATCTAGTCCCCCGGTACAAGCTATGGTCGGTTCTTCAAAAGCTGGGGATTCCTGCCGATCTACTAACATTGATCATGCGATTGCACGAATCCAACTTCGCCAGAGTCCAGTGGGGCGGAAGTGGGGAGACAACAGCGGATTTCCCTGTGGAAAGGGGAGTCCGACAAGGCTGTTCCATGGCCCCTCTACTTTTTTCGTTATTTATTAACGGTATCGTCGAGAGAATGTTGAAGGCTAGTGTGGATGCCCCATCGTTAGCGGACATCAGGGTCCCGATCCTGATGTTCGCTGACGACACTCTTATTTTGTCCAAGACCCCCATGGGGCTCCAACGTGCATTAAACATTTTCGAGGTTTTCTGTCTGGAGCATGGGCTAGAGGCTAATGTGGGAAAAACAAAATTAATGGCCTTTTCCACAGGACGCAGGAGTTACCCTAAGGTAACCTTAAATAGCAGTAGGCTAGATACCGTTACTGAATTTACGTATTTGGGTGTACAGATCGCTGAGGGTGCTGGCTGGACGCATCATGTGGACAAAGTGGTCCTAAAGCACAAGCAGCTTTCAGGTGCTCTAAGGGGAGAACACCACAGATCCAAAACAAAGCCCATAAAGCCAGTAACAACAGTGTATGATGCGAAGGTCTTGGGTGCCACTCTATATGGTGCGGAGCTATGGGCCTGGGATAACCTTGTGGCTCTCCAGATTTCCGAGAATAAGTTCATGCGAGGGATAACAGGACTCCCACAGAGCACCCCTCTAATCCCATTGTTTATGGAGCTGGGTAGACGTACCATTGTAGACAGAGCCCGATTGCGCCCAGTCCTCTACTGGAGACGCCTTTGGACGACTCCAGAAATAAGACAATATGCTGAGGGTTTTTTATGGATTATCAGGGAAGATATCTTCCATAAGATAAAATGGTTAAAACATCTAAAGACCATGCTAGTAAATCTAGGATTTTCAAATCTTTGGAATAATCCTGAGGGGGAAATCTTCCCTAGTAAAGAAGCCCTCAAAGAACAATACTGGGACTGGGTGGGTGGAAAAATGCTGAAAGATACTAGGGCTGATTCTATGTCTGGCCGCTATCTGGAGACAAAAATTCTTCCAGTCCTAGAAAACTACTGGGATAATATTACGGTACCATTGGACAGGAAACTTGTCTTCCAGCTTAGATCAGGTTCAATCCCCCTAAATAAACTGACATCTGGTTGGCACAGACCCACTAATAACTTATGCCCAGCATGTGAAAATGCCGAGGAGAGTATAGGTCATTTCCTCTTCGTATGCAAAGCTTATGTAAATCCAAGGAGAAAATGGCTCTCGCCGGTATGCAAAAACCTGGGGACACGTGACAGTGCAGTGGCTCTAAGAATCCTATGTACAACAAACCAGGATTCAATAGTCATGGGGGTAGCCAAATACCTGGGTTGGGCTTGGGCAATTAGACGACGGTCCTTGGGGGGTAATAGGTAATCAGGCATTCCTTTTAATAACGTTTTATGTAATATCACTGTTATAAATGGTTTTTATAATGTAAATGTAGTATAAGCTGTACGTCATGTTTAATGAATTTTTTATCCTGTAATTATGTATTATTGTGTAATTATCTTGGTTTTATGTGCTTTTATGAGAATTGTCTCGAATAAAGCTTATACAAACGGATAACCTGGGCCCGGTCGCGCCTGATCTTCTTCAGCACTCTGGGCAGAAGTGGTATAGGCGGAAAGGCGTACAATAGACCGCAACTCCACTCGCGACGAAAAGCGTCTCCGAGCGAGCACCGCCTTGGAAATTCCAACGCGCAGAACTGATGACATTGCGCGTTCTCTTCGGTGGCGAATAGATCTAACCAAGGCTCTCCCCACTGCTGAAAGAGGCCTTGCGCCACGTCCGAGCTCAGACGCCATTCGTGATCCATCATGCACTGACGGCTGAGTTCGTCCGCCCTGGCATTCAGAGAACCTGCCAGGTGTTGAACCACCAGGGTCACGCCTTGACGTTCCAGCCACTGCCAGAGTCGCAGAGCCTCCTGGCATAGGGTCCATGACCCCACCCCGCCCTGTTTGTTGCAGTACCACATGGCGGTGGTGTTGTCCGTGAACACCTGCACTACACTCCCCCGGACAGAGTAGAGGAATGCCTTCAGTGCTAGACGAATCGCCCGTAACTCCAACAGCTTGATGTGGAGCTGGGCCTCCGCCGGAGACCAGAGTCCTCTGATTTCCGCCTCTCCCATGTGGCCACCCCAGCCATGGAGGGACGCGTCCGTCACAACTACGTGCTCCGGTTGGGGTAGAGAGAGGGATCTGCCCCTGACCCAATCGCGGTCCGTGAGCCACCACTGCAACTGTCTTGCAGTGCCCTCCGAGATCAAGACATGGTTGGACAAGATGCCCTGATGCTGGGCCCACTGAAATTTCAGGTCCCACTGCAGAGCCCGCATCCGCCACCGGTTGTGACGCACCAGAAGGATGCAGGAGGCCATCAGTCCCAGAAGCCGCAGCGTCAACCTGACCGAGACTCGGGATAAAGGCTGGAAGATTGGAGTCAGAGCCTGAATATCCCGAACCCGCTGTTCGGGAGGATAAACCCGAAACTGCGCCGAGTCTAGAACCGCTCCGATGAAGAGGAGCTTCTGAGAGGGACACAGGTGTGACTTCGGCACGTTGATGGAGAACCCCAGCAAGTGCAGGAGGTCGGCCGTAGTCTGGAGGTGGCTGACTACTGTCTGGGGCGAGCCCGCCTTCAACAACCAGTTGTAGCGGTAGGGGAAGACTGACACCCCTAACCTGCGCAGATGAGCTGCGACCACCGCCATCACCTTCGTGAACACCCGTGGGGCGCTGGTAAGGCCGAAGGGGAGCACGGGAAACTGAAAGGGCTCGTGGCCTACCGTGAACCGCAGGTAACGCCGGTGGGCCGGCAGGACGGGGATGTGAAAATAAGCGTCCTGCAAGTCCAACGCTACCATCCAGTCTCCGGGGTCCAGGGCAGCTAAGACCTGAGCCAAAGTCAGCATCTTGAACTTCTCTTGTCGGAGGAAGCCGCTGACGTTCCGTAGGTCCAAGGTAGGGCGCACCTGTTCTTGGGCAGCAGAAAGTAGTGGGAGTAACATCCACACCCTACTTCTGGCCCAGGAACGCGCTCGATGGCCCCCTTGGCCAAGAGGGCCGTGACTTCCTCTTGCAGAAGTTGCAAGTGATCCCCCGACACGCGGTGGAATTGCGGTGGCATGGCTGGAGGGGTCGCCTCGAAGGGGAGGGAGTAACCCCTTCGGACGATTTGCAGCACCCACCTGTCCGACGTGACAGTGCGCCAGTGGGAGTGGTGATGGCGAACCCTGCCTCCCACAGGCGTCACATGGGCCTGAAAGCTCGGACTAGGAAGGTTTTGAGGCAGGTGCTGCGGAGGGTGGTGTGGACTGGCCTCGCCGTTGACCCCGAGCGCCGCCACGGCGGTTTCCACGGCCGCCACCGCGCTGCTGGACATTCTGCGGTGCGTGGTTGGCAGCACGTGTGGGGACGCCCCTTCCGTGGCCACGAAAGGAGCGAAAGGCACCCGATTGCTGGCGGGTGGCCGAAAGGCCTAAGGACTTGGCCGTAGCCCTGGAGTCCTTAAAACGCTCCAGCGCATCGTCTGCCTTGTCGCCAAAAAGGCGACGGCCATCGAACGGCATGTCCAGAAGAGTGGCCTGGACATCGGCCGAAAAATTGGCGGACCTCAACCAGGCGTGGCGTCTAACCGCCACCGTCGTTGCCATCGCCCTGCCCAGTGAGTCCGTGGTATCCAGCCCACACCGGATAGAGTATCGCGCCGCATCTCAACCTTCCACAAGGGCTTGGGCGAGTTTAGCCCGGACCTCCTCCGGGCATTGTGGCAGCACGTCCGTGACCGTGTCCCACAGGGTGTGGGTGTTGCGGCCCAAGAGACACGCGGTATTGACAGACCGCAGTCCCAAACTCAGGGACGAGAACACCTTCTTCCCGAACTGTTCATATCTCTTGGATTCCCGATTGGGCGGGGCCGTCGAGAATGCGGTCTGGGAAGTGGAGGCCTGGATAACCAGGCTCTCGTGGGTGGGATGGGAGGACAAAAAGCAAGGGTCGCCTGGAGCCGGGCGGTAGCGTCTGGCCACGTTCCAATCCACAGGCAGCCCTCTGGCGGGCTTGGACCAAGTGCCCACAAGAACGTCGCATAAAGCTTCATTAAACGGCAGCAGAGGCTCACTGGAGCTTGCCTGCGGTTTAAGAACCTCGGTGAGGAGGTTAGTCCTCACGGCCGCAACGGGGAGCTCAAGGTCCAAGGCCTTGGCTGCCCTCGTCAACACTACGCTGTAAGCAGCCCCCTCCTCCGTAGCCACGGTGGGAGGGGAGACAAATCCAGTGTCAATACCCCTGGCCTCCCCAAGCTCATATGTCCAGTCCTCTTGAGACTGGCACTCCTGTGCCAGAGGGTCCTCAGACCCCTCCCAATCACCTCCGTCACCAGTCTCCTGTAACCCAGGGTCAACAGACTGGGCCTCCTCATGGAAATAAAAATCTCCAAAGGCCGTCGGAAGCGGCGCCCAGCCGCGCCGTTCCGGCGCCAGAGTCGGACCGAAGGGAAGATTGGGGACGGCGTCCACAATGGGCGCCGGGGGCGACACCCTCGGGGCCGGCGCCGGTGAGGTCGTGAGGTCGACCGGCGACGACCCGGAAGCGGTGAGGTCCTGCGGCGCCGGGACCGAAGTCGCCGGGGCCGAAGCACCCGGCGGCGTCGGGGCCAAAGCGCCCGACCCGCTAGGGCCTCCAGCCGGGACCGCTGGGCCCGGAGGCGCCGCGGGACCCGGCTGAGGAGGGAGGGACCTCATGACCATGAGGTACCGCTCGACCTCCTCCGGCGTCGCGCCGTGCCCAGGGACCCGAAGGTGTGGGGCAGGCGGCGATGCTTGCGACTCTCTCGGAGCCGCGTGGGCGCTGTCGCCCGAACCCCCGGCCGTATCGTGCGAGCGTCGGGGTCGGTCGGAGGAGCGATGCCTCTCCGACCTCTCATGCCTCTTACCTGAGGACTTGGATCCCGACGACCGATGTCCACTCACGGAGCAGCGGGGACTCCAACCCCCGACCGGTCTCTCGACCTCCCGTGGGACCGGGACCTGGAACGGCGCGGGGCCGACTGCCGGAGCTCGAGCTGCTCGGAGCAGGTGCGGTCGTCGTGGTCGAGGCCTAAGCACTTCAGGCACCGGCGATGGGGGTCCGTGACCGACATTAGGCGGTCGCACTTCGAACAGGGCTTGAACCCGGACATCCCTACCGGCACCGATAGAGTCGAAGACTCAAAGAAAGAAATGATCAAAAAGATCAAAAAGTTTAGTCAAAAAATGACTAGGGGTAGAGCTTCTCCGGATCTGCGCTAGCTGGCGCGGAAAAAAGAAGAACTGACGTCAGCGCGCATGGGCGGCGTCTAAGTACTCCGACGACGTCATTCCGGCGCTAACGACGCCGATGACGGACGCGGAGCCGCGGAAGACGCCTACCGACGCGCAGGGGTATTGCTACGCAAAAATTTCCGGATCCAGTCTGACGCCTGGGGATATTCTAAGGTAAGGAATCTATCACTAACGTTTCTCTTTCAGATGAAGCAGGTCCATGAACCACCACTGTCAGGGCCACTCCGGAGCAATCAGGATCATCCGTGCTCTGGACTGAGAAAGCTTGATGAGCACTGCCGGAATCAGGGGAATGGGTGGAAAAGCGTACAGAAAGCTGTTCGACCAGCTGATCCATAGCGCGTTCCACAGTGTCCCCGGTTGGTAATACCTAGAGGCGAAGTCTCGGCATTTTCTGTTTTCGGCGGTGGTAAACAGATCTATGTCCGGAGTGCCCCACCTGTGGAAGACGTCTCCTAGCACTTCGTCGTTTAGAACCCACTCGTGGTTTTCTTTCACCAGCCTGCTGAGTGCATCCACCTGAGCATTCTGCACAACTGGCAGATGGGTAGCCTTTATCGTCAGTCCTCTGGCTAGCTTGGAGCGCCGAGATGCCCCAGGGTGAGTTGTGCGCTCAATAAATTTTGATCTAATCTAATCTAATCTAGCAGCCAGTGCCAGATCGCCTGAGCTTCCTGTGACAGTGTGCGCGATCTTGAGCCCCTCTGCTTGTTGAGGTAATACATTGTGATCGTATTGTCCGTCTGCACAAGCAAGGAGTTGGTCTGGAAGGACAGATGAAAGGCCTTCAGTGCCAAGTGCACAGCTCTGAGTTCCAGGAAATAGATGTGTTACGTGGATTCCGCCGGGGCCCACGGTCCCTGGATCTGCAGATGGTCTGAATGCGCTCCCCAGCCGTGGAGAGAAGCATCCGTGATGACAGTCTGAATGGGAATGTCCTTGTGGAATCGAACCCCCTCTCAGGGACTGTTTGAGCATGGAAGGACAGCTTGATCCTGTCGTCCCAGCTCCCCCGCTTCTGGTCCCACTGATCCTCCAGACATTCCTGCAACGGCCTCATGTGGAGGCGTGCGTGTGGCGTGAGGAAGATGCAAGAGGCCATCGACCCCAGTAGAGAAGACACCGTCCTCACTGTTGTAGATGGAACAGCTATGAGAGCCTGAGCCTTCCGAAGGATCGATAAGCGTCTCTCCTCCGAAGGAGACACGATTGCTGACAGAGTATCGATGGAGGCTCCCAAGTACTGTAGGCACTGGACAGGCGTCGGAACAGACTTGGACATGTTTATGTGCAACCCTAGCTAGTTCAACGCAACGGCCGTCCTGTTGAAGTGCAGTTGCGCTTACTGGAAGGTGGAGGCTTTGATCAACCAGTCGTCCAGGTACGGGTAGACAAACCCCTAGTTCTTTCTCAGGTGCGCTGCCACCACTGCCATGCATTTTGAAAACGTCCTGGGTGCAGACTTCAGTCCAAACGGTAGTACGGTGTACTGATAGTGATTGGTGCCGACTAGAAATCGCAGGAACTTCCGGTGTTTCTGTGCAATGGGCACATGGAAGTACGCATCTTGCAGATCTATTGCGCAAAGCCAGTCTCCCCTTTGCAGCTGAGGATAAATCTGGTGCAAAGACAGCATACAAAACTTTTACCTGCAAATCCATTTGTTTGCTTGTCGCAAATCCAGAATGGGCCTGTACTCGTTCTTGTCCTTCTTGCGCACGAGGAAGAACCAAGAGTAAAGACCCTTTCCCCTTTGAGACAAAGGGACGTCTTCTATCGCCCTTTTTCTTAACAGGGTATCCGCCTCCACCTGAAGCTCGCACAGTTGGAACTGCGAGCAAACCGGTGGAATCGCTGGAGGTGGGCTGACGAAACGAAGACTGTATCCATTGCAAACAATATTCAGCACACACTTGTCCTGAGTAATTTTTCTCCACTCTGCCAAGTAATGTTGTATGCTTCCCCCCACCGGAGCGGGTAACGGACGAGGAAGAAGTAACCCCTCAGGGCCTAGACCCGGCCGGGCCTTTGGGCGTCGAGGAGGACTGTTGTCTGCCTCTGCCCCTCTGGCGCTTCTGGAATGGCCGCCGCTGGTACTGCTGCTGCTGTTGGTGCTGCTGGCCAGCTTGACGACCTTGCCCTCTTCCCTGGGCACCGAAACGTCTCTGGAAGGGACGGAAGATCTTCTTCTGTTCTTTTTCCGATGTAGCCTTCTTCCTGGAACACTCAGGGCACTTATCAAACAAAGCTGGCATATTCGACAGGAGAGTGGCTAAACCTGGCCAAAAACCCCAGCAAAAGGAAGAAGAAGCAGTCAGTCGTCGAGTGAAACACTCAAAACACTTGAAAAGTGCCAAAAAATTGAAAAAAAACACCCAAAAAGGGAGAGCTCAATGCTCCAGGGTCCTGCTAGCAGGAGCCGGAAAAAAGAACTGAAAGTAAAAGGACTTTGGCTGTGCATCCTGGGATACCGAGGGTCTCTGGAGAGTTCCTGAAAGGCAGTGTATCCCTTTTCAAGGCACATAATGGCAGCCTATGGGGGCTTGTCTGTCCAACCCTTCCTCTCTATCATTTCAAGGATTTTGGTGAAGGGGAGTTTTCCATGTGAGGAAAACATGGTAAAATAGTGTTAAACCGGACATGGTGGGCTATCCTTTTCACTGTTTAGATGAAGTGGTGGCTTTTGTAACCTTGTATATGTTAGGCTGCATTATGTGCTTTAATTCTCTCTTAAGTGTCTATGCAGGACTGCAATGCGGACAGCTTAAGAGATTATTTTTGATTGCTCCGGGGTCCACGCACATGGGCGGGACTATTCACTAGATTATGACTATACACAGAGATCCCCTACTACAGACAGAAGCCAGAGAAGAAATGGGCTGCTGGGCCTTGAGAAAAAAGTCTGCTCCAATGTCTTGCAAGTGTGTGCCTTTTGCTGTTGATTTCCCAAAACTTCAGGTATGGAAGCTACCTTGGAAAGAATGATTTCGGTGCTGAAAGCAAAATAACCTGCTTAATAGCAAAGAAATGCATACTTTCTTACTTGAAGTAAGACATAGATAAGAGTGTAAATGTACTACAAAATGTATTAGGTTGTAAGTTTTGAAGAATCTGATAAAATTATTTTATGTAGCTGTTTTTGCACGCAGAACAATTCTCCTTGAAAAAACACATAACCATTATATTGCATTCACTTACATAGAACATTGTTCAAGGAAGCATTTCATAATAATGTGGAATCGATTATTTTTAGTAAAGGAAGCCTTCTTTCCAAGATAGCTTCTGCATTTACAAAATTGTCCTTGCCAGACACAGGCTATTGTTCCTGAAAAATATGCACCTCATGCACTGCAAAACAACGACCCTTTAGGAGGTCGAATGATAGACCAAACAACCAACTGCCTGACAGCAAGAGAGAAATAATACTCTGATGACCCCCCTCAGTATATATATTGTAGAAAACATCACGAGTAGCCATGGTAGCTAGAACCAGTAAGAGGATAGAAACTACAGCCTCTGTTCTGGTGGAAGAAACTGTTATTATTAATGCTGGCTTCTCAAAAAAAGTAGACCTAAGATGGAATAGTGACGTTTCATCTAGACCACTTTTTCTGATGTTGAGCAAAACATGCTCTCCCTTCAGTTGTGCCAAACACTGGAAGTGGCTAGAGGTTGAGTCACTTCACAAAGGGGACTATAAAAGATTATACATTATCTTAGGAGAGAGCAGAGGGTGCAGTGACATCAGTAATCTTACTAATTGAATGAATGCAGCACAAACAATTATGTGTAGCAGTCTGTGTGTCCTCCAGACCTCTTATAGTCTTCAGGGGCAGCTACAAGAATTATGGCAAACAAAAGTACAGTCTTAAACGTGCGAAGTCTCAACTGGCAATCATGCATGGGCTTAAAAAGAGCGCCATCAAAAACAGCAACAACAAATTCAAACCCCATTGGAGACTACTTCATGGGACTGGAGGAAACAAGCTTGTTAACCGTTTCAAAAATGTGACCACCACTGTTGACTTGAACAAGGAAGTTTGGTCTGGAAGTTATAAAAAGGCCATTCTGTATCCTTTAACAGTAGCAAATGTATAGGATAAAGCAAAGTACCCAGGTTAAAGCAAAAATTTAAATATTCACCAGTGTCAATTTGAATGGTTCAATAACAATACCTGAATATCAGGTGACAAACTAGTTCCATCCCGCTGCTTAGACTGATGTAATGAAATGTTGACACGAAGAAATGCTTTCATCAACCACCTCAAAGAGCAGGTGAAAGAACTCAGATGGCCCTCCTCAATCTCCACGTATGAAAGTGTATGCTCTCATTATTGGGGTGCCGTACCTGCCCCAACTGTTCCTAAGCTTGGGATAACAGATCCATTCTGAGCAGGAAAAGAAGAGGAGCACAAAGGGAGAGGTGCCACTGATCTGTGTACCACACACTTCAGGGCCAGTCCGAGGCAACAACGACTTGGGCCTGTCTTGGCAAATCTTCCTCAGAACCTGAGGAATCAAGGATTTGGAAGAAAATGCATAGTCAAGAGGAAGCCTCCATGTCTACTGAAAAGCGCCACCCATGGCTCCTTGAAATGATGCTGGAGAGCACAGCTAATCGGGCAATGTAGCAAGTTGCACAGCTGCCCACCTGGAGAGTGCTCCCAAAGGTCACAGAGATCTTGAACCACCTCTGGATGGAGTAAAATGACGCTGACTGAGACTGTCTCAGCCTTCATGTTCAATGATCAGGCCAGGTCATTTGCAACGAGACACAGCCCCTGCTGGTGCATACAGATCCTCAGTGCTCCCCAACAGAGAAGCTGAGAAACCACTTCTCCCTGCTCATTGACGGGCCACATCGCAGTTATATTGCCCATCAAAATCTTAATAATTTACTGAGAGGGATGGGGTGAAGGCCTTGAGCACCAGGCATAACCCCCTCAGGTCCTGTACGTTTATGTGCAATTCCTATTCTTCTGGTGCCTAGAGTCCTCTGACCATCAGTTCTTCTCGATGCGTGCCCCACTGCAAGTTAGATGGGTTTGTCACGGCCATGGCCACCACCAGCTGGGGACAAAAGGACTTTCCATGAGCCAGCTCACTTCTCTGTTCCCCACTAGCTCAGGTTCACTGAAGTGTCCTGAGAGAGCACACTGGAATCAGCCAGGTCTGCCTGATGCTGCAACAGTTACTTACAGAGGCACTATTGTAGGGCCCTCATGTACCAGCATGTAAGCATGACCAGGAGGATGCAATAAGCCAGCAGACTGAGCAAAGAAAAGACTGTCAGGACTAGAATTCGAGTTTCCACCAAAAACATCAGAATCAGATCTCTTATCCTCTGTGTAGGAGGAAAAGCCCAGATTGTCGTTGTACCCAGTAGTTCCCCTATAAACAAGAGGTGCTGATCGGGCACTTGATGACATTTTAGGATGTTAACTGGAAACACCAAGTCAAACAGATGTGTTACTCTTCCCTGCAAACCATCTGCAGTAAATTACTTTTGAGAAGTGAGTTGTCCAAGTACAGGAATAAAGCAATTCCTGACTTCTTGACATGAGCCGCAACCACTGCCATCAAACACTGGTGAAGACTTGAGGTACTTAAGTTAATAAAAAAGGAAGGACTGCAAATTGATAATAAATGGAACACACCACAAACTGTAGTTCCTTCCTATGGGATCGCAGGATTGCTATTAAAATACATGTCATGCAGTTCTCCGCATCCAACATAAACAAAACATGCGACAGGGACAGCATAGTGAACTTCTACTTGCACAGGAGCCAGTTCAGAATCCAGAGGCCTAGGATCAGACAAAGAGTGCCGTCCTTCATCGGGAACCAGGAGGCACAAACAGTAAAACCCCTGCCCAATTTCCTGCTCTATCACCAATTCCAATGCTTCTTTCTGCAACATGACTGCCACCTCCTGCTGCCGGATCTGTAGATGGTCTTCAACACTAAGGGATGCTGGGTGGGCTTACTAGTGGAACGGTAGGATATGCCCCTTTTCCACAATCTGCAGAACCCACTGGCCTGAAGAAATAACCTTTCAGGACTGTAAAAACAAGGACCGGTCCTCCCGCCAGCAACATGTCCTCTTTTGCAACCAAATTGCTGTTGGTTACCTGGTGCTGTGTGATAAGAGGCTAAAGAGGGCTGAGCCTGGTTGTTGCATCCTTTAATGTTGCAATTATATTGCTTCATAAAGAGCTTTGGTTGCTGCACACTGATCTGGGCCAACTGCTGCGACTTGGCTTGGAATCATCTGCAAAAGGACTGGGTTTCCTAAAGGGACCACAATCTTTGCAAGCTTGAAACCCCTTGAGATTTGGCTGTGCCCCTGCCATCTTTAAAAAGCTCTCATCAATGTGTTTTGCACCCTGTGGAGTCCCAAAGTTACATAGGAACACCTTGTTCCTGTAATGTAGTCCACTGTGTCCAGGCCTGCTTTGATGATGTGGCGGGAGAAGTCCTGTCCATCTCATGCCACCTTTGCAAAATGGTGTCAGAGGAGGTCTGGCAAATAAGGAACAACCATCACCGCCATAACCAAGAGAGTGTGAGGGTAATGTCCCATAACACGTGCTACAAACTTCTCACAGAGAACACTTTCTTCCCCAGGTCTTCCTTTTGAACTGCCTGAAGGATGGGTTGGAAAAGTTCTTGTGTTCAATCTGTAGGTGGAAGAGCCCTGGACTCCTAAGATCTTTGGTGAAGGGTATAGGAAGAAAAGGGGGACTGGCAGCTAGTGAGTCCTAGGCCAGGTCAGAATTACAACTAAGCCGGACTAATCAGAGTAATTTTTGTAATTCTGCCTAATTAAGAATAATTTGGGGGGATCCTACAGCAAGAGCACATTTAGCGAGCACGAGCAGCTGCTCCTGCTGCTTAAGTTCTGCTGCATTTAGTGCTATTTTCTAAGCACAAAATCCATCCTCTTGTCCATTTTGAACCAGAGAATGTATTTTGCACTAAGAAACTATTGCTAAATGCCGGGAGTACGTTGGTGGAAAATCCTACGCCAAGTGCACATTTTGTGAGTGGAAACCGCTGCTCGCTATTCAGTTCTGTTGCATTTCACACTATTTCTAAGCAAAATGTTCCCGGGGGGAGGGGGGCAAGACATAGCGCTAAATGCAGAATTATTCGTCTTGTGTAATTCCACATAATTGTGCAGAATTTATTGATAATTCTATGTGATTAGGCTACATGGATTTACAGGAGTTATGCACACCCCTAATAGCGACGTGTTATGTCATGGTTGACAGCAGCAGACGATGAGGGCTTTGACAACAGTTCTCTTACCACCTCAAACAGGGTCTCAATAAATAGGAGTAGTAATTCCATAGTAGTAGGAGTTGCCTGTAGCACATCCATAAGTATGTTAGGTGTGTACTCCATTGAGGGGAAGAGCAAGTTCCAACACATCAGTCGTCTTTTTTGAGATGGCATGAAAAAAGGTCATATCTGCAGGTGCTGGATCAGAGAGAAAGTCTTTGGCTTGAAAGGCAGGGCAGGTCCTTTGGGTTCTTGAGGCTGCTGGCTGCAGGACACAGAGGGATTTCGATGGAGCAGATTCGAGGTGGGGACAAGCCGATAGAGCTGGGGACAAGTCAGTGGGCGTCGTCCTCTTTGGGCTTCTTCGGTCCTTCTTCTCTTCTTAGTGTCGATTCTTGTCTGAGGCAAGGTTCAGGGTTGCTCCTAAATACTAGATTTAGGGGTGTTAGAGGTAAGTAAAGGTTGGGACCAATGGCTTTCTTCCTTGGGGTGGGTACACGCCCTATTATGCCACCCTCCAGTTGGAAGGGGGCATATGCCTCTCACTGGTTGGCTGGGTCCCCCCATCTGCAAGATGGGGGGGACTGAGAGTTGTGCTTCGCCTCACCTGCCTCACTTGAGGGGTGGGGTTGGTAAAGGTGGGCACATTGCCCTTCCTCACTTGGTTTTCCTGCAAATTCACGCGCCCAAAGTGGGGGTCAGAACCGGTGGGGGCCAGTTGCTGGAAGCAGCAAAGGCCTGGGGTAGCTCACAAAGGCAGCAAGCCTTTGAAGCTTCCCGTTCATGGACCCTGCCCATCCTGGGGGAGGAGGCTTGACACATTGTCCCAGGAAGTGCATTGTTTCAGACCCCTTGAGAGCAGCAGGCTCTCGACCCAGGGGTCCAAAAACATGTCTGGTGGTGGCAGCTGGCAAGCAGCCACTCAGCCTGGAAACAATTTTTTTTTAAAACATATTTTATTGGAATTTGTGCCAGCATACAATGTAATGAATATGCTACTTACCAGTATGCATCTGTTCTTGGCATGTAGGGCTGCTAACATTCATATCTAGTGCATAGATCGCCGCCTAGTGTTGGGTCCGGATGATTGCACATTGTTGTCCTGGAAGAGTCTTCGAAGTATCACGAGATAGGTGGCTCCTCCCCTGGACTACAGTGCGCATGGGCATCGACTCCATCCCCAGATTGTTTTTAGCCATTGTGGCAGAGATGGAGTGAAATAGTGTAAAGGATGTCCATGCTAATGATTGAATGCAAGAGAGTATCTGCAGCCGCTACGGGCACCGGGGAGGAGGGCGGGCGATATGAATGTTAGCAGCCCTACATGCCAAGAACAGATGCATACTGGTAAGTAGCATATTCAGTTCGAGGCATGTGGGCTGCTAAATTCATATCTAGTGCATAGAATACATAGCAGTCCCTCCATTAACGGCGGCTGCCCGTGCCAGCTGCAGAAGTCTAAAAGAGTGTCTTGAGAACAGCCTGTCCTACAGCTGCTTGCTGTTTGGAATGCACATCGACACAGTAATGTTTGGTAAATGTGTGCGGTGTAGACCACGTGGCTGCTCTACAAATGTCTTCCAAAGGGATGTTCCCTAGGAAAGCCATGGAGGCCCCCAACTTGCGTGTGGAGTGCGCCCTTGGGGGTA
The DNA here is from genome assembly GCF_964261635.1 of Lissotriton helveticus. NCBI lineage: Eukaryota > Metazoa > Chordata > Amphibia > Caudata > Salamandridae > Lissotriton > Lissotriton helveticus. The sequence goes on from NC_136057.1 coordinate 1,039,650,858, forward strand.
TTGTTAAAGTACGTTTAGCTTTTTGATAACAGATTTGAATGCACTTAACAATCCATCTGGCTATTCCTGCCTTGGAAATAGGGTTGCCTTTGTGCTGTGCTGAGAAGGCAACAAAAAGTTGTTGTGTTTTCCTAAAGGGTTGTGTTCTATCAATGTAGTACATCAACGCCCTCCTAACGTCCAATGTATGAAGCATTCTTTCCGCTACTGTTTGTGGGTTTTGGAAGAATGCGGGCAGGTCAATAGTTTGGTTGATATGAAACTGTGACACCACCTTTGGAAGGAATTTGGGGTTAGTACGTAGCACTACCCTGTTTGAATGAATTTGTATGAATGGCTCCTGGACTGTGAGCGCTTGCAGCTCACTAACACGTCTGAGCGATGTAATAGCAATGAGAAAAGCCACTTTCCATGTTAGAAACTGAATTTCGCAGGAGTGCAGTGGCTCAAAAGGTGGGCCCATCAGCCTAGTGAGGACCACATTGAGGTTCCACACTGGAGCTGGTGGTGTCCTTGGAGGAATGACTCGTTTCAGTCCCTCCAGGAAGGCTTTAATTGCAGGCACCCTGAAAACAGAGAGATGATGCCTGTTCTGGAGATAAGCCGCTATGGCGGATAAGTGTATCCGAATGGAAGCGTACGCTAGATTGCATTTGTAAAGATGTAACAAATAGCAGATGATGTTAGGAATGGATGCATCTAGCGGGTGGATGTTATGTTCTGTACAGTAAATGACAAACCGCTTCCATTTTGCTGCATAGCAAGCTCTGGTAGTGGGCTTTCTTGCCTCTCGTATGATATCCATGCATTCCGGAGGCAGGTTGAGGTAGCCAAACTCTAGGACTTCAGGAGCCAGATCGCCAGGTTGAGCTGTTGCGGATCTGGATGCTGAATGTCGCCATGGTTCTGCGTCAAGAGGCTTGGGGAGAGATGCAGCCTGTGATGCGGTACCACGGAAAGTTCTAGAAACGTGGTGTACCATGGTTGGCGTGCCCACGTTGGAGCAACCAGGATGAGTGTCATCGAGTGTTGCTTTAGCTTTCTTGCCACCAGCGGAATGAGAGGCGCTGGGGGAAAAGCGTACGCAAATTTGCCTGACCAGTTCATCCATATGGCATTCCCTTGCGATTCCGGGTGAGGGAACCTGGCGGCAAAGCTTTGGCATTTTGCGTTTTCCTTTGTGGCAAAGAGGTCTATCTCTGGATGACCCCACTGCTGGAAGTACGGGTGGAGCACTGATGGATGTATCTCCCACTCGTGCATTTGATGGCTGTATCTGCTGAGCAGATCCGCCATCTGATTGTCCTTGCCCGGGAGGTGTTCCGCCATGAGGAAAATGTTCCTCTGAATGGCCCACTTCCACATGCCCTGAGCCAGATGAGACAGCTGTGGCGAGTGAGTGCCTCCCTGCTTTTGGATGTAGTACATGGCTGTCATGTTGTCCGTCCGGATCAACACGACCTTGTTGCACAGATGTACTTTGAAGGACTTGAGCGCCATGAAGATTGCCATCAATTCTAGGTAGTTGATGTGCATCCTTTGTTGCTGCGTTGACCACAGTCCCTGCACCGTGTAGTGGAGCACATGAGCTCCCCACCCTTGGAGAGATGCGTCCGTTGTTAGGATAATCTGTGGCACAGGCTCTTGGAACGGTCGTACCTTGCAAAGGTTGTGTGGATTCCACCAATGCAGAGAGTTGTATGCCCGACCGGTCACCAACACTAGGTCTGTTAGTTGTCCCTGAGCCTGTGTCCAATGATTTGCCAAGCATTCTTGGAGCGGACGCATGTGCAACCTCGCGTGCGGGACTATGAAGATGCAGGAGGCCATCATGCCTATCAACTGCATGAACACTCTCGCTGGCAGGGAGTGTTGCGGTCTGAACCTCTGGATCAGCGACTGAATGTTGTCGATCCTGACCGGGTTTGGCTGAGCCATAGCAGTCAGGGTATTTATCGTCGCGCCTAGATACTGCCGCACATGGGCTGGTTGAAGGTGCGACTTTGGGTAGTTTAGTGAGAACCCCAGACTGTGAAGGAGGTGAATGGTGTGGGACATGTCCGTGGCGCACTGTTGTTCCGACTTTGCTTGAACAAGCCAGTCGTCTAGGTAAGGGTAGACATGTATGTTCTGCCTCCTGAGGTGCGCCGCAACTGTCGCCAGACATTTCGTAAATACTCTGGGGGCGGTGGTCACACCGAAGGGCAGGACTTTGAACTGATAATGCCTGTTGTGAATGGTGAACCTGAGGTATTTTCTGTGGGATGGTGTGGAAATAAGCATCCTTGAGGTCCAAGGTTGCTAGGAAGTCCCCTAGATTCAGCAAGGGAAGAATCTGCTGCAGTGTAAGCATGTGAAAGTGTTCTGACAGTATATACAGGTTGAGGGGGCGTAGATCCAGAATGGGTCTGAGGGATCCGTCCTTTTTTGGGATAAGGAAGTACAGGGAATAGACCCCTGTGCTTTCCTCCTCCACTGGTACGAGCTCGATTGCGCCTTTTTGCAGCATCACCACAACTTCCTGCTGCAATAAGTGCAAGTGCTCTGCCGACATAGGACGTTGTTTTGGGGGAATGGTGGGTGGAGTTGAAGTTAACTCCAAACAATAACCGTACTGGATAAGCTGTCTCACCCACCTGTCTGTGGTGATGGATGTCCAGACTGGCAGGAACTGCTGGAGTCTCCCCCCGACAGGTGTTGGATGGTCGGGGGGCAGTGACAGAGAGTCACTGTTTGTTTGCGGCAGAGGAACGGGAGTTGGTGTTTCCTCTGCCTCTGCCCTTGGCACTGTTACCTCTGTAACCCCCTCTACCCTGCTTTGGGTACGAGGATTGTGCACCACCTTTCGTGAATTGTGTCTGTTGACCCAAGTGTCCTCTGGCAACACCACGTGCTCCTGAGCGACGAAAAGTGCTCCCCCTAAATTGTTGGGACTGAAGCGCCCCCATGGACTTAGCAGTTTCATTGTCCTTTTTAATTTTTTCGAGGGTGGTGTCAACATCTGGGCCAAACAGTCTGTCAGGATTTACGGGCTGGTTGAGTATTGTCGTTTGAATGTCAGGTTTAAAGCCTGATATGCGAAGCCACGCTTGTCGCCTTAACATGACGCTAGTGTTAATCGCCCTAGCCGCTGTATCAGCCACATCAAGTGCACACTTTATTGCAGCGTTTGAGATGAGCTTTCCCTCTTGTATGAGCATTTCGGCTGCCTCAAACTCATCAGGTAGGTGTTGAAGGAGCTGTTCTAGGGTGTCGTAATGCGCCCTATCGTATCGTGCCAATAGTGCCTGTGTGTTTGATATACGCCAGATATTGGCAGCCTGCGCAGCCACTCTTTTGCCCGATGCCTCAAGCACTTTCGACTCCTTGTCTGGGGGAGGAGCGTCACCCGTTGTTTGGGAGTTTGCCCTCTTGCGGGCATTGGCGACCACCAACGAATCCAGAGGCAACTGTCCCCGAATATATGCCGGGTCTCCAGGTGCCGGTCTGTATTTCTTTTCAATACGTGGATTCACCACTCTCGCCCTGGTAGGTTCCTTAAAGATCTCTGGGGCATGCTTAAGGACACCTTTTAGCATAGGAAGTGTCTTGACTGTTCTTTCTGAGACAGAGAAAGTGTCAAACAAAAAATCTTCCTCCACCGGGTCAGCATGCATGTCCACATCATGATTTGCAGCGGCCCGCTCTATCAAAGCATTAAATGCGGCGGAATCCTCAGTTGGTGATGTACGTGCACCAAAACCCTGAGGATCCTGCACCACCTGAAGACCTCCTTGGTCAGCAGTGTCGTCATATGAGCCCTGTTGACCATCAGGGTCATTGTCAGCAGGGAAATTGTACTGTTCATCTTGGTCGTCATCCTCTCCCCCTGACTGGTTGGGGGAAGGTGATGGACTCCGTCTTGGTGGTGGCTGAATAGGTTCAACAAGGGTAGGAATGTCCTGTGTCGGCCTTTTCTTTTTTAGTGGAATGACATAGGAGTCCAATGGCTGGGAAGTAATCTTTCTCTTATAGAGGGTCAATTTCCCTGTTTCGGCATCGATGTAATGCTAAGATTGTTCTTCTGAGGCATTCTTCGGCACCGATCTGGGTGCAAACGCCTTTGGTGCCACCTTAGGTGGCAGAGTGTAGAGAAGCTTGGTTGAAGTCTTCGCAGGTGTGTCCACCGGTTTCGGACCTGACGGCGTGGGAGCCGTTGACGTTAAAGTCTTCTCCCGAATACGTTTGAGGGAGTCGGTGACCTGTTTTGTGAACGAGGCGGAGGGTTTGGTACCCGACGCCCGATGTTCGGTAGCGTCGGAGGCCCTTGGTGTCGACGAGTGTGCCGCCGACGAATCTTCTGCTCCAACGGCTCCTGGCTCCGTAGTAGGCTTAGGCGCCGACGCCGTTGCTGCAGACCCGGCATCTGTGTGCCGATGCGTTGTGCTTCCGGCCTTCGGATCGTGGCTCTTAGTGGACTTTGCTTCGACTGTGCGTTTACTTGTCGGCGCCGCAGCTTTGTCCGAAGGCGTGTCAACAGCCTTAGTGGAACGTGCCGGAGCGACCGTGCTCGAGACGTGATGGACAACCTTCTTAGAGGACGGGTCCTTGGCCACCTTCTGCTGCGCTGTCGACTCGACAGTTTTCTTCGACTTCGGAGGGCCGGAGGGCGACGGAGTCGATGAGGGAGCAGGCTTTGATATTTTTGTTGTGACGTCGGCCATTTTAGATGTTGTCGAATCCGATGGTTTCGGTTTCGTTTTTGGTGGGACGTCGGCCATCTTTGGTGTAGTCGATTCCGAAGGTTTCGGTTTCGGTTTCGATACGCGCAATGGCGGCTCCGCTGGAGTGTCCATGGCCGGGCCAGAAGGCGGGGCCGGGGATAGCGGTGCAGGTTCGTGGGTAAGGCCGAGTGGCGATCCCGTGACCTGAGCCTGAGTCATGTAACTTTCGGGGCATAGCTCTTCCTCTGAGCTATCTTCCGCGGCCCCATAAACTTCTTCGTCGTCCCCTACCTCCTCGACGTATTCAAGGTCTTGGCCCTGTCCTTCGACGTATTCTTCGGGATCGGCCTGGACCTCCGTCGACGGCGGTGAAATCTGAAGATGATGCCTTTGGCCTTCTTCTGCGGGGTCGTCGAATATGTCGTCGGGTGCCGGAGCCGCTCGCTGGGCCTCAAGGCGCACCGCGCGCCGAAGCTTGAGCGTTTTCTTGGACCTGAACTTAGAGCAGGCCATGCAGTTGTCCTCGTTGTGGTCCGGCGAGAGGCATTTATTACAGACTGGATGCACGGCGATATGTGGATATTTGGATCCACAGACGGGGCAGAACTTGAACGGACTCCGCTCCATGATAAGTTCGTCGGGGTCTTGCTGCGACGAGAGGGCCTCGATGTTGGAAGAGTCACTCGACTCCGCAGAATTCTGACTCAAAGAGCCGGATGATGCTCGAGACCGCACGCAAACAATACCGACGCAGGTAACGAAGGCCTTTTGGCCTTAAAGAAGAGACCTTTACGATTCCGACACGGAGACGTCGAAATCACATCCGAACCCAATGGCGGAAAAAAACAATCTGGGGATGGAGTCGATGCCCATGCGCACTGTAGTCCAGGGGAGGAGCCACCTATCTCGTGATACTTCGAAGACTCTTCCAAGACAACAATGTGCAATCATCCGGACCCAACACTAGGCGGCGATCTATGCACTAGATATGAATTTAGCAGCCCACATGCCTCGAACAACAGTTATCACATCATCCATATCCGTTAAACATGTCCCCAAGTTAACACCAATTCCCCCCTAAAACCCTCCCCCCCCTTATATACTCGGTGGTGTGGGCATGTTCACAGTCCCATAACCTGTTATAGTACCAGCTGTACAGAAAGCTTCGCACATCCTTTTAATTGTTTGATGATCACATGCACGATTATCATTCATTCGTCCCCCTCGTCCAGCTGAGAGTCCCGTAAAGCCGGAGTCAGGGCCTCCCATGCTCTCGCCATCTCCAAAGCCTTATCATTGTCAACGCGTTTAGCTTGTTGGAGCCTGATAACACTCTCACAATCCGCCCACTTACAGAACTCCATACGCCAGCGCTTGCTCGACGGCCCTGCCCTCGACTTCCAGTGCCAGGTTATCTCTCGTTTGGCCAACAATAGGCCTAAATCAATAAATTTGCTGGTTATTTTAGTTTTAGCCGTGTGCGGAAACCAGTGCAGCAAGCAAGCAGCCATGTCGTAATCTAGTTGTCTATCTGTTATTGCGTTTAAAAGGTCCCCTATGTCTGTCCAATACCTCCCTATAGATGGACAAAGCCATAGCATATATTCCAGTTCTACCCCCTTTTCTAAACATCTGGGAAATGCCGCATCCTGGACCTGTAAGTATTTCCTAATCTTACCCGGGGTCAGGTAAGCACGATGCAGAATGAAAAACTGTACTTGCTGGAACCAAGCATTCCTGCTCCCCTTCCATGCTCTCTTGAGAATATGATCCCATGTTGTGTCCGGGATCGGACGGCCTATACTCGCTTCCCATTTTGCTTTTAGTTCCACCATTGGTCGCAATCAGACGTGCAGCATCCGAGAGTGGAGGCATGTTACTGCTTTAATGGTCCCTGCGGCCATTATGACATATTGGCAAGCCAATGCGGTCGCTGGCTCCGTTTGCCCACCTTTCCAGTGTCTCCGAATCGCCGCTGTAACTGCCGCATAGATCAGGAAGCCACCCTCGGGGAGGCCGTACATGTCCCACAGCGCCTGAAAGGGCATCAATTCCCCATTCATGTACAAATCCCCCACCATTTGGATGCCCAGCTGCTCCCAGTCCTCCAGGGGAGTCCAGTCCCCTCCTTGCGGAAGCGCCGTCAGCATACCCAGGGGGATCTCCGGCGCATACGGGCGCGTTACCCCCACTCCACGCTGGGTTCTATTCCAGCAGAGCCTCAGGGTCCGATCTTCCCTTGTTAGATCCCTCAGAGCAAGTTTCTGCTGCAGGACTATGTAAGAGAGGACATGTCGCTGTATCCCCTGACCACGCTTATGTTCTGGTCCCCTGAATTCCTGCGCTATGCTTTGTTTTAGAACCTGCAACTGCGCTGCCAAATAGAGCTCAAAATCGGGTACAGCCAGTCCACCATCCGGTTTAGGCCTCATCAAAGTCGTCAGTGCTACTCGCCGTCTGCCAGTGCCCCATAGGAAGTGTGTGGTCAGCGACCGTAGTTCTCTAAATATACGCGGTGGGATCCAAATTGGCAAAGTAGGGAAATAGTAAAGCAATCTGGGGAGTGCTACCATCTTGAGTAAAGCTATTCTGCCCACTACCGATAGAGGGAGTGTCGACCAGAACGCCATACACCCTTTCAGGGCCTTAATACAGCGTCCCACATTCCCTTCCAATAAGTCCATGTTGTCATGATATATCCGAACCCCCAAGTAGGTGAGGCATGACGGTTCCCAGGCAATCGCACCATTTGACATCGGTGGAGACAAATCCGACCTGATCGGGAAGAGACACATCTTGCTCCAGTTTACCTGAAGTCTCGACATTGCCCCATATTGCGACAGCAATGATGTTGCTCCCTGTAGTGCCTCCCCAGTATTCTCCAGGAAAAGGAGCAAGTCATCCGCGTACAGAGATACATATTGCGGCACACCACAGAGCTGCAGCCCCTGGTAAGCTAGTCCTGAACGAGCCTGGACCGCAAGGGGCTCCATCGCCAGCGCAAATAACAGGGGTGACAGCGAACCCCCCTGTCGCGTCCCCTCAGCACAGGATACTGGTCGGAGATCACCTCCCCCAGTCGTACCCTGGCAGTAGCCGAAGAATACAGTACTTTCGTCCAGTTTCCAAACCGGTCACCCAGTCCAAAACGTCCCAACGCCTTGTGGAGGAAAACCCACTCCAGGCTATCAAACGCCTTCTCTATATCTATAGATAGGACCACTGGTGAGCGCAGGGCAGTATGATCTTCAGTAAGAACCCTTAGGAATCGTCTTATGTTCGAAGCAGTGTTCCTAGTCGGGATGAATCCCGCTTGGTCGGCATGTACCAGCGTAGTCATGTAAGGCAGGAGTCGGGTCGCCAATATCCGGCTTAGGATCATATAATCCACCGTCAACATGGATAATGGTCTATAAGAGGCCACATCCACGTCCGTCCGCCCAGGCTTCAGTAGGGGGATAATCAATGCTTCCCGCAACGACCCCGGCAGTCGGCCTAACTCCCCCGCCTCCTTGTAGACCTCCAATAAACGAGGTGCCAGAATGTCAATATAGTGCGCATAGAATTCAACGGGCAGACCATCCGGTCCCGGTGTTTTATTCCAGGCCATATGTTTAATTGCACTCCTGATCTCAGCTAGCGTTATGTCCTGGCCTGATAATTTTGCCTGCTCTGCGTCTAATTGCGGAAGTGGGATCTCTGCTAGATAGTCCTCTATGTCCCTGTCCTCAGACTCCAGCTTACTCTGATACAGAGTTTCATAATAGGTTAGGAACCGAGAGAGCACCTGTGCCTGTGAGTGGACCAATAGTCCTGCGTCTGATTCTATTCACATGATCGGGCCACTCTTTGGCACTGGATTCGCCAGTCTTGCTAGCAAGGTACCGACTTTGTCCCCCTCCATGTGAACTTTTGCTAAGTAGCCCTTATGATCAAAACTACGCAGCCGCTCAACTTCAACCGCAAGCATTTCCTTCGCCTCCAGGAGCTGTGCCTGCAGCGCCGGCTGTTCCGGCCTCCGCTGTTCTAAATCCCTCAGTTTCTCCTCAGCTTTCGTTACATCCTCCAGCACTGTCTTCCTGGTACCTGAATACTTACTAATACATAGCCCCCTGACAACGACCTTAAAGGCGTTCCACTCAACTGCTCTGTTAGAGGCCGTTCCCTGGTTCTCCTGAAAATAATGTTCGATGCCCTCTCTTATTTCTGTCCTAAAGACCTGATCTTCCAAAGTTTCCGGGCGTAGACGCCACGTCGGGATCGCGGACCGCACTCGTTGCCACCTAATTGACAGCCAAAGCGGGTTGTGATCGGATAGAGTGCACGTGAGGTACTCAGAGTGTGCTGTCACGTGGGCAATCGAGTGAGAGCAGAGAATTGCATCTATCCTGACATGAAGCTCATGTATGGAGGAAAAGAAAGAATAGTCCCTATCTCGGGGATGTTGCACACGCCATACATTCAACAGCCCCCACCTTTCCTGCCAATCAGATCTATCTTTGGCCAGTTTCCGAACCGGCGCGTCTGCTAGAGGGGGATGGGACCTGTCCAATTGTATGTCTGTTATTGCATTAAAATTTCCACCTATTATTGCGGGACCAGCCAGGTAGAGCGCCAGCGTGCCTGATAGTTGGTCCAAGAAGCGAGCTTGGTCTACATTCGGGGCATACACACTGCATAACTCAATGTCCCTACCATAAAGTCTCCCCTCCACCGCTGCATACCTGCCCTCCGGATCCAACACATGTCTCGTGGCCTGAAAGGGGACACCTGCCCTCACCCATATGAGCACACCCCTAGCAAAAGCTGAATATGCTGTGCTGAATACCTGTCCCCTCCACCTACGCTGCAGCGCCTGTCCCTCCGCCTTTGTAAGATGTGTCTCTTGCAGTAGGGCTATGTGGATACCCCTTCTCACCAAATACGCATGAACCTTGTGACGCCTAGTCATTGTATTCAGACCCCGTACGTTCCATGTGATACATCTCAGGTCAGGTAATGTTCCCATTGCGTTTGCTTCGCAGCTTCAACCTGCACACATTACTTCCGCCCACACCACCACTATGTCCCCAAATACCAACACCCCATGTAACACCCTCCCCCTCAGAACAGGACCCAATAACAAGCTATTAGCTCCCATCCAAACTTCACAACCATACACACAATGCTATCCCGCAGCAGTCGCTACAGGTTGCCGTAAGGGCACTGGAGGAGTGACTCGGCCCCGACAGGCAACAACCTTCGCCCAGGCCCCATCGCCCCAGATCCCATATGGTAACAAGTTGCAATTGTTATGTCCTCTGGTGCCCCCAGGCGCGATAACACTACGTATCATTCCATGTTGGCTACCCAAATGCTAGGGTTCCCTCAGATCTGTTATTCGTCCATCATTCGATCCGCTGTTCTAGGCGTAACCACAGGTCCCCTGTTGCTGTCTGTTTCCGAGAACTCAGTGTCCGATCTCCTCTTATCTTCTTCCGATTCCGTTCCAATTGTCGATCCAGTCCTCTGTGAGCCCGTGATCTCCGCCGTAGCCGCCAACGCTCCTTGTCTATCCTCCGCCACTTGAGTTAACTGCTGTTTCTGCAGGGTTTTATTCCGTTTTCGGAGACGTTGAGATTTGCGCATCTGAGACTGTTTGGGTGGTTCGGAGTGTTTTTGGCCCTTGTGATCCGTGCCCGCTCTATACGTCTCTAGCCATGCCCATGCGTCATCAAGCGTCAGGAAGAACTGAGTCGTGCCATCCACTATCCCTCTCAATTTTGCCGGGAAGAGCAATGAATACTGGATCCCCTCTTCCCTGAGCTCTTTCTTAACTGCCAGATAGGAGGCCCTGCGTCTCTGTGTCTCCTGGGTGTAATCTGGGAATATGGTGACTGTGCTATTTCCGACCTTGAAGGGTCCCGCCGTGCGCGCTTTTTGGATCAGCGTGTCTCTTTCTCTATAGTGGAGCAATTTGGCCACCACTGGTCGAGGAGGACAGCCAGGCAATGGTCGCCGACCCGGCACTAACCCTGGGCGGGCAACTTCGCTACACCCACAAAGTGGGCGTAGTGTTGCCTACTTTGCCCTTTGCAAAGTAGGCGAAGCAGGCAACACTACGCCCACTTTGTGGGCGTAGCGAAGTTGCCCCCCACCCGCCTCCCTCCCGCCCTCCCTAAATGCTTAAATGACATTATATATGAATTATAAAACCACTTACCTTGTCCGCCGCGTCCCCGGAGCTCACTCTCGTCATCGCGCCGCCAGCGCGCGTGTTTTGGATACTAATGCGCATGCGCAGCCGCCCGCGCATGCGCATTAGTATCCAAGACGCGCGCGCCGGCGGCGCGATGACGAGAGGGAGCCCCGGGGACGCGGCGGACAAGGTAAGTGGTTTTATAATTCATTTATAATGTCCTTTAAGCATTTAGGGAGGGCGGGAGGGAGGCGGGTGGGTGGGAGGCGGGTGGCGCGTAGTGGGGCTACACGAAGTGCGTGGGTGGGCGTAGTTTTTTGCCCACTTCGCGTAGCTTCGCGAAGCCCCACTACGCCCAGGGTTACCCGGCACCCTGTGTGCTCTCTCAAGTGTGAAGAGGGGACCCTCCGGAGCAACCTCGGTTTTGAGCCAGTTCTCCAAGTAGTCAACCATGTCCGTCCCTTCTGTTTTTTCCGGCAGGCCCACTACACGTATATTGTTGCGCCGGTTTCTACTTTCGGAATCTTCGGCCCTCTTTTCTAACACCTCTAAACGACCCAGCGTGTCTCCCAGCTTGATCTCCATAGTGGCCTGTGTCGGCGTCAGTTCCAGGATGGCTAATTCGTTTGCTTTTACCCTATCGACCAGCTTCGAGTGGTCTGCACGCAGGAGCACTAACCCAGTAGCAACCTGCGCAGTATCTTGCTGTAGGGTGTCCTTCGTCACCTCTACGGCTTTTAGTATCCTTTCTAGGTGTTGCTGCAGTCCTTTTGCCGACATCGCCTCCTCGGGTTCTCCTCCTGCATCACGAGTGTCATCTTGTCCCGTAGTCTCCTCTTTCCTATTCTTTGATTTCATCTCGTTTAGCTGGTCTTTACTCAGTTCAGCGTGAATGCACCTCCCCGTTCCAGGGCACCTATGCTCTTCCACACGGTCTAATACTTTGGGAATTATGAAACTGACTAGTTGTAATCACCGTGGACATTCCTCCACCAAAGCCCACGCTGCCCCAAGTCCAGCACACACAGGAGCAGGTACCGGTTAGCACCGCACAACAATATTGTAGCCCCACAGTCAGTACCCAGAGGCCACGAGCCCCCGTTGCTGCTCACTGATCCGGGTCCCGTAGACTTCTTCGCTCTGCCCTTGTAGCACTCGGGTCCCAATGTGCGCCCAGGTTCTCCGCTATTAGACCCGCGGTCCCCGCAGCAGCGCGCACCGTGTGGTCCTCAGTAGCGTATTCTCTCTGCAGTAGGGCTCTCTGGGCCCCGTGTGACCGCCTCCAGAATGTAGCCCCTTATCAAGCATCTGATTACACCCTGCGCGCCGACCGCGGGCTCCGAGCGTCCACTGTCCCCTCGCCTGTAATGTGACCTGGGCTTGGTCTCCGGCTCCCCAGTGCCCCGTTCTTCTCCTGCCCTGGGCCTGCTTCAGCTGCCCGATGCCGCAGTTCTTGCACCCCTGCCCCTGTTCGTGCGGCATCGCAGACCAGCCCCCGGTCCCCACCTCCGCAGCGCCGGGTGCAGGTCCCCTCCACCACACTTACCGGGCACAGTGACTGGGCGCTATCGTTCTCCCATTCAGGCAGTTGGTCCGCAATCGCTCGTCCGTCTGCTCAGCGTCCCCCAGGGCATCTGGGTCCCCTGGTTTCTTCACTATTAGGCCCACGATGTATACGCTGCCCATGGATGCCTTTCGGGGTAAGCTTGCTCCTCAGCACTGCGCTTCTCTGCAGGTGGCCACGGGACGTGCACCTCAGCGTGAGCTCCGTTGCACCATCGGCCGTTTTCACCTCCGCTCGGCCTCGGTGTCCTCAGCTCATTGCACAGAGTCCGTACGGCCCTCCGGCCGCCATTTTGAGGTCTTGGTCCGTCCCGCAGTTCTCCCGTCCTTCCGGGCACCAAGGCTCTCCGCTCACCGTTGGTGCTGACGTCTTCTCAGGGGTGCCAGCCTGCGCTCCCCGGGACTCGGCGTACCCAAACTGTGCACTCGGTTGGATAAGGAACGGGTCTGCCGGCCCAGTCCGTCCTTACTTGCCGCTCACTGCCGCCATCTTAGTGCATCCCCTCAAGCCGCTCTGGCAGCACAATTCACACCTGGGTCGCGCAGGAGCCACTGGACGTCGCCGGGTCGGTCGGGATCTCTTACCCATCCGTTCCGACACTCAGTTTCGTAAAGTTACCGACATTAAGAATGTTTTACCAGGATATTAACGGGATCGGGCACGGAGCTATCAGCTCACGCTGCCTCTCCCATCGGCGCTCAAGCCACGCCCCCAGCCTGGACAATAATGTTAGGTCATTTTTCAGGGGGCATCTCCAAGATACCCTCTGAGTGCATTTTTCATTAAATCCTACACTGGCATCTGTGTGGGTTTAATGTGCTGGGAAGTTGGATACCAAACGTCCCAGTTTTCAGCAAAGCCATCATGGTGCTGTGGAGTTTATAATGACAAACTCCCAGCACCATATACTTAACGTCAGTACTGCACTTACAATGTCTAAGACATGGTTTAGACACCGTAGGGGTACAGGGCTCATGCACATGTACCCTCATCACTGGTATAGTGCACCCAGCTAGAGGGGTGGCTGACCTATGCCAGGGCAGTGGGTTGTAGGCATGGCACACAGGAATGCTTGCCATGTTGACTCTTCACTTTGTTCTGCACCAAAACATGCAGCCTGAAATGGCAGTGTGTGTCTCAAGGTACAGGGCCTTCAAGGGTGGCACAATAAGTGATGCAGTCCTTAGAGGTGTTCCCTGGCCACAGTGCCCTTGTTAACTATGGTACCATTCACAAGGGACTGACATGTGGCCAAAGAGTGCCAACTGGGTTTTGTTTAAACACAGTTTTAGGATAAGAACATAGGCCCTCAGTACCTGTTTGGCAGGAACCCAGGGCACACTCAGTCAAAGTACATCAGCAGTTTAGCAAAAAGTGGGGGCAACCATGCAAATAGAAGGCACTTTCTTACAGCAGGTGATTACCTGAGCCTTGACCGGCTCTTTGAAAATAACTGGGGCAGGTTTGAGCATACCCTTTAGCATGGGAAAGTACTGCATAAAGCGGTGGAATTTTGAAGAGGAACTCCTCCTAAATAGGTTCTCTCGTGCATGTCCACCCTATGATACGAGGCAGTCCTACCTAGTACCTGCGGAAGTCAGAGACAGGCTGGGTCCAGGTCTGTATCCCCTGGGGAGTCTATGTCATATGAATCTCAGGTGTCTCCTTGTGGGGGCATGTCATATGGATCCCCCCACCATGTTCAAACGTGGTGACCCCTGTGGTGTGTAGGAGAGTGGGTCAGTTGGAGAAGCAGGTGGAGAGGGTGAGGCTTGGGAACTGGGAGGTGTGGTAGAGGAGACATGTAATTGAGTCTCATAAAGAGGTTTAGTGACTTTGTTGTGCTTCTTCTGCAGCTGCTTGGCCAGTTGGAGGGAGGTACAGGACCTCCTCGAAGCTAAGCTATCTTATAGAAGGCTGAGTAACATAGGCTGGTGGCTGTGTAAGGAGTTGGCCTGTCAGGGGTGGATGACAATATGCTTCTGGTGGGCGCAGAGTTCGTCCTGTAGTTTCTGGGGGACCAGTTTGACGATTCGAATGTTTCGGCACCGTTGTCGATTTCGGTTTCAATGCCAATAGTTTTGGATTTAAAGTTTAGGTCAACGCAGAACCGGAAGGCGTGGAATGAGTCGGCTTTAATATCTTCTTCCATGTCAAGCTGAGGCTCGGCATAGAGTCTGAAGTGGTTGGTCGGTGCCATTCATGGCCCGAAGTCACTGGGGGCCCGGAAGACTGTCTTAGTGGGTCCAGAGCAGTTGTACGCCCCTTATGGGGAGGTTGCTAGGAGTCGAAGCATTGTCGAGGAGGAAGGGGAGGGGGACAATACGTGCAACTGTTTAAGCAGGAGGGAGGTCTTCAATCTCGAGGTCAGAGCTGGAACTGGTGTTGGGAGAGTAGGCCTCTTCGTCGGCGGTCGATGGCTCCGGCCGATGTTCCTCCCCCTGGGTCCTGGGTGCCGCAGAGGTCTGAGTTGTTATCTCCGCTCCTGTTCGACATCTCAAGCTCACGGGCTCTGCGGTCTCGAAGAGTCTTTTTCAACCGGAATGAGCAACAGTTGTCGCAGGAGGCCTCGTTGTGCTCGGGCGAGAGTCAAAGATTACAGACCTGGTGGAGATGGGCCCGAGGGAATTTCACATGACAAGAGGGCAGTATCAAAAAGGCATCTGTTCAATCACCAGTGTGCCATGGTGTGTGAAGAGCAAGCAGACAGGGAAAGGTCCCAAATGGCGAGATCCAGCGAGTGGTCAAAGCCAACCGGAGGTCTGCAGCAGACAAAACTCCAGGTGTCAACCCGATTCGAAGAAAACGAATCGCAGACAATACCAGGAGAGGAACCGTGAACTAGTAGGAACACCACAACGGAATTGACTTGGAGCATGAGAACACATGTCCGAACTAGACGGAGGAAAGAAAAGAATCTAACAATCTAGTTGATGATCATGCGCATTATCAGCATGAGGTGGAGTCACACTACCTCATGGCTCGAGCATAATTCTCCAAAGAAAACCAGCTTACACACACCAGGAGCCAATATTAAATGGTATAAGTATGCACAGCCACACATGCCTCAAACTATAGTTTATTCAAAATAGTTTAACGCATACAAATGCCTCCCACAGATACCAAATGATACTAGTCACTTCAAAGTTAATTAATTAATCCAAAACAATGCTATACCAGTGACTAACAAATGAGAATTGCCTCTTAATGCCCACCATGTCCTTAAAAAGGTGAAGAAAAAGAAACTGTAATCTGGTTGCCTACTTATCACACGTTTGCCACTTTGATACACCTCTTGGTACACTGTGGCAGACAAGAACCTTCTTGGAATGTGGAATATTTACCCATGCCATATCTGAACAGAAAGGCAAAAGGGTAGAGCTGCTATTTAATTCTGGTGCACATAACTTATTGTGCTATCAGTCAGCACCCCGTGCATCCACAGAGGCAGTAGGTAGGTGCAAATTAGTGCCCCTACACAAGATATGCTATCTCTCATTGCATGCCTAACTACCACTGTCACATTTTGACACTTAGAAAAGTGGTTTTCAATCCAACATGGTGAAGCACTTGTTTTTATAGGCACAATCAGTTCCCCACATGAAAAATTGGTATACATTTAAAGGGCACTTTGAAGGATGGCCAGAGGCGGATACGGAAGAGTATAGTGGTTTATCACTTCTGTTCTTGGTGCTTACTTCTTCTTGAAACTCGAAGGAAATACTTTGCCCCTACAAACTATAATCATTGGTAAAAGCAGAAAGGTTTGACTTTGCACGTGTGTGCCATTGGTTTTTCGAATGCTTATTTGTGTACTGTAACAAGCACAGACAAGTATATATAATGTGGATGCTACACAAGATAAAGCAACCCTTTTTCTGTAAAACAGTCCCTCTTGTTGCCGACAGAGGCAAAGGGAGATACCCAAAAAGCCAATGCCAAGGCATGGGGTCATCTAAGTACTCCAGTCCGCGGTTCCAGGATGTGATTGGCAATGTCAAAAGTAAATGGATGAAGATTCCTAGGCATAAGAAGCCAACGGCTGAAGGAGGAGCACTCAAAGCCTCTTAAAGCAAATATATAATATAACAGGTTTGTTAAGAATGGCACAAATGCCAAACTTGACAAACCAATAAATAAATACCAACGGTCACAAAACATTGAAATAAGTTTAAAATAAATATAAAACAGAACAACATAGAGGCTTAAGATCCACAAGATATTCGGAGTCACCTGAGTAATACAAAATGAGATGACCAAAAAACATGGTTGGGCTCTAATCCATTAGCCATACAGACCAAAAGCAAAAGTAGACTTCTGATCAGAAAAGACTGCAAAAGTACATAAAGTACTCCATGTGCATGCCTTACTGAAGAGTAGCATTTCAACAAGTTTGTAACTCCATCGAACATTTAATGCTGGAGAACCAGGATTGCAATATGGCCACAGGCAGCACAAAAGGCTACTGGGAAGGTGTGACAATGAGCAGAATTAGGAGAGTTAGGAAAATATGTATGGATTGTCCGAAATGAAACCGGTAAGGAGAAATGTTTGTATGATACATAGGAGGGCTTGTGAAAGGCAGAGGCAAAACAAAAAAGGGAACTAGGGATAAACAGACACGGACAACTTGGACGGTGGACTCAGCATGTTAAAGGACGGCACTGCCAAAGAAAGCAGTTAAGTGCCTACTATTATCATATACTGCTCCCCTGCTTCTGTATCTCTTTCCAAAGTGTTCTTAATATTAATGATGCCAAAACAGCCTAGAAAAAAGCCATGTAATGAACAGACCTGAGAAAGCCATTCAGATTCTTCCAGGGAGCGCAGATAGGCCAAATTCGGATCTGTAGATGTGCAGCTGGGAACACATGCCTTCATGAGCTTCTTAAAGCTGGCTTTCACCTGCCGGATGTCAAAAACCTCAATGGGAACCACTTCCCAGAGCTGGAGGGGATCCTGCTTCACACCCTGTGGAAAAGAACATTAATTACCCATGGACAGAGCTGGTAACATTGTAGAGGCCTTTACCTGTAATCCAATAAGAAACACAGAACACCACCAACCTATGAGCAAGTTTTGATATGGAGCCAGGTTAGCAAGGATCACATTATTATAAGACACTTGTGAAGCAATCAGGATTCAGAGTAACCCTAACAGTGCGTATCAGTAGCTCAGGGCCAGCTGTGACTATATTACTACATATGAATAAACATTTTAGGGAGTGAGGGCAATGAGGTGTTAGGCTCAAACAGGGACGGCAATGGAGAACCCAAAACCAGGATACAAAAGGGAAGAGGAGGCACTGTGCAGAGGACATGGCAAACACAGGATAATATAGGGCAGGGTTAATAAGTGGGCGGAGCCACAATAAAACAAGCCCAAGAAATGGAAAAGGCAAGTCAAAGAAGGAACAAGAAAGAACCAGAATATGGCCAAGAAAAGAAGCTTGTCTGTGGATGGGGTCAAGAATAACAGGAGACCGATTTAAGCAAAGGTCAAGAAAGGAAGAGCTAGGCTCTGGTTACAGCTAAGTGCATACAGACATTCCAGATCATGAAAGAGAACAGAGGAACACAAAGGCATCAGTCAGTATGTCTCCATACAGAGCTATGAATGATGAGGGTAGGGTACAGGGCAAAGGTAAAAGGTAGTCTTGCGAAGTCGGTGTTTGCAATAAAAAAGTGTCAGAGACATGTCAAAGTCATGAAACAGAATTGTAAGGCTAAGGAAGGGCCTCCATTCAGAGGTACAGAACTTGAGGTCACATAAAGCTTTCTCATTTCCGATCATCTACATTACCTTCAGTTGGGATTTGTCTCCGATGATGTAGAGATGAGCTCTCTGCTGGCGCAGAAAGTTGGCCTCAGAAGGTCCCCCATTGTGATGAGAGCTCAGCATGTCCTTGGCTGCCAGGCGGGTACCAATCTCTGCATTAAGTGCATATGTGTTTGTTCGGCTGGTTGTACGGATGCTGCCCCATTTGCCTATAAGAAACAGGTTAATAAAAGGACAACTGTTGTAAAGGTACAATCAAGAGTGTGGGGTAGCTTGTCATGATTAAAAAGTGCAACGCTGTAACACTTTCGGAACTCTCACTCAGCACACTGGCTACTCCATGTTTATTTAGAATAATGCACTTACTTGTCTCTTTCGTAAGCCTAATAAACAAAGTCAGAAAGGACTTGCATTTAAGTACACTTCGGTGCAGATTAATCCATTCTCCACTTAAGATACTGTATGTCATTGACAGACAGACAGGAAAGATTCATGTTTCATTCTCATAAAATAACAGTGGGAACCCCAGGATCTCTTAGTCATAGACACCTGGTTACCAAGACACATTGGTTACCAAAGCATTCCACAGTCAAAACATGATATTCTAGTAGAGCAGAGACACAGCTGCCAAGTACTCTCATTCTCATGTAGACGAGACACATGAAACAATAACACCTCATTCTCACCAAGCAGGTAACGGTGTCTCATTATCACAGCAAAGTCATACCACAAAACAGGATGCCACATGGAAGACACCTGTGTTTCTTATTCAGAGCAAAGAAATGCAAGGAATTCATATCTCGTTTTCACAGAGCAGACATACACAGGGATAAATACTCTATCTAGTAGCGGTTCTTCACCTTCTGAATATTCCCTAGGCATCAGAATGGATCCGGAAATCTTTCAGCAGTACTTCGGCACGTTGTCAGATGATGCTGTGTGGCTCCGCACTGATGCCATTCCCCTCTGGAAATTATGTGTGAAACCTATATAGGAGCCACAGTGAGGAATCTGCAGCTAGATAGAGTCTTTACTAGAAAAAGCATTACTGAAGGTGTTCTTCTGATAGAAACTTATAGCCGCAGTTTCCTCATATTTTGAAGAGATACCAACACAGTACCTATTTGGAGGTGGGACTGTGAATGGACTCAAACCAAAAAGTCCTGTAGCAACAAGTGGGGAAAATAGCCCTCTCGGCGAACCTGAATGTCCATACAATAGTGCTTTGTGAATGTATGGAGGGACTGCCACATATCCAACTGGCAGATGCCTATGCCAGGGACTCTGCATACTAACGCAGTGGTGGGGGTTTGGTCATAGCAAAATTAGCATGCAGTCCTTCTGGAAGCTTCTTCTTAATCAATGCATAGCAGATCTTAATGCAGAGCAAGATCCAGCGGGAGATGGTTCCCTTTGGCACATTCCTGCTCTTTTTGCTCAAGCAAACGCTACAAAGAGCTGATCGTCCACTCTGTGGTCATTAGTACGATAATTGTAAAAGCGGAGTGCTTTTTTGGGATTCAAACAATGGAGGCTCTCCTCTCCTTAGAGGGGTTAGATGAAGAGTAAAAGGCTGGCAGGGTGACATGGAACAGCGTCACAACTTTTAGTAGAAATTATGGTTGCATCCACACAACCTGTTTGTCTGGGATGAAGGTACTGTAATGTGGATTGAAACAAAGAACTGGAAGTTCACTCACATGCTGTGCTAAGGTGATGGCGATGAGAAACACATTGTCTTAATAGTAAGGAGCCATAAGGAACAGCTTAAATGCGGCTCAAATGGAGTGCACATCATATAAATGAGGCCTAGACTAAGGTCCTCAATGGGACATTACAAAGGGCGAAGGGGAAACATATGAACCACATCACAATTAGTGGCTTACACAAGGAGTGCTGATCTGGCAACCGTAAGAAGGCAAAAGACAATATCTATACATAAGAGTCCTTGAATCTACTATGAATGTCTTTGTCGACCCGTAACTCTGTTACCTTGTGCATCAATCAGAAGCACATTTGGGAAAGGTATCACCCTCATCCCTTGGCCTTTTATCCCCCATCCATATTAGACCTTTGTCGGAGCATCTTGCTTTTTCCATCTCTGACCTTTGGGAAATGTTGTCAGAGCATGTGCCATTCACCGTGTCTACAACCCTATCTAAATTGAATTTGGGTCCTTAAATACATTTGTCTCTGGACTGGATGGCTGCTGCCACCACCATCATATTATATACAGCGTCCTGACAAAGGTATCTCTTCCAAATCTGAACTTCTTTTCACCGAAACGCACGTCTGCGCTTTTCTCTGATTTTGTTTTATATTTGTCAGAAATGTAATGCTGAAGTTGCTTTTTTTAAATTTTGTTCTGTATTTGTCAAAAAAACTTTAATGCTGATGAAATCTGTATATGATATTTACTGAACAATAATATATGTCATCAGAGGAGAAGATACATATAATGATATTAGCTTGCCGTATGAATGTTTTTAATGTGTGGACTGGATGGGTTTTGATTGAATGAGTGTGTTGGAGTGGTATCGTACAGGAGTCTGAAGTCTGATATGGATTTTGAAGTTAGGGAGCCCGAAACTGTATTTATAAAATAAAAATAAAATATGTATATATATGGGAGTGAATATTGTTTGAGTGATACCTTCTATAAGAATTGGGTAGACTGTGTATCATTTTGATATAGGGGCAAAAGATAAGCCTTAACAGAACGTCAGATAACTTTGCCTGGTGAAGGTCAATCTGGTGTATGCCGCACCAAACCACAAATGTGTTCCAATAAAAAGGCGCATATAGATCTCGCCAAGGGACACCTGGTTGCCAAGTCAGTCACCTCTGGGGGAACCCCAACAGACAGCGCCCTAGGAAGGCCTCCTGGTTCACCGCCGACCTCCAAGAATCCAGACGAACCTGCAGACGTCTCTAGAAGATTTGGAGAAACAGCAAAACTCCAGAAGACCATGACAGAATACCACTAGCTCATCAGATTCACCAAAAGGACCTTCATCCGAAACAAAATCAACGCCAACACTAGCAACTCCAAGGAACTCTTCTGCATCATCCAGGAATGCACCAAGCCCCCCAGCGAAGCCACGTACGTCACACCCTCCCAGGACCTCTGCAACAAACTCAGCTCCAACTTCCACCTGAAAATAAGATTTCTCTACGACAACTTCAAAAAAACAGACTCCTGAGGGGCGTGGCTTGCAGCCAACCAAGATGGCCGCAACTTAGTGGAGCTCCAAGGGTGAGACCGACTCCCCTAATGAATCCGAACATTTATCCATCCTAAACATTGTCCCAGAGTTGTTATTTCGGCGGCGGCGGTGAAGCGGACCCAGGTGATCCCTGTCTGAAGCCCCTCCGTTTTCGGACCACGGAGTAACGGCGGATGGAAGACTGCGGCCTCTGACCACGTTTCAGGCACCGGACAAAATTTTGAAGGCGCCCCGGCGCATGGATGGCGCGGCTGGCTCGGCGCGGGGCGGTGTGGTTCTGAGCGCCGAAAGTGAAAAGCACGGACTGCCAGCACAGACGAGGACTGCCTGCAGACGGTGAGGGGTGGAAGCTGCCCCCCCCGTGTTGATGGTGGCGAATGCAACACGAGCGTGAGAAGACTGACTGCCTATGGAGAGCGGCGCTGTGCAGAGTGCGGAGACGGCGCCATTGAGGGTTCATGAGCCGAGCCTAGCGCACAAACATAAGGGCCTGAGCGGAGAGGATAGGAGCTCCGGTGAGTGATCGGGCCGGACGCTTCACCTTCCCATTGCTGGCTGCTGCCTTCAAAGAGCGCCTATAAATTATACTCAGGCGGTCATGGGCAGGGAGACTAGGGGAGTGCGATGTGGTGAGCGCAGAGCGGACCGGCAGTAAATGAAGGCTCCCCGCGACGAGGGATCAGACAAGATAGCCGCGTGAGACACCAGTTGGGATCCAGGCGTTGCAGGACAGGCTCCTGGAGGCCTAGAGTGAGCGGCCGTATGAAACACCACTGTGGGGGCGCGTGATACCTGCGCGGCTGCCAGTGGAACACGATACTAGGCAAGGTGGGGAGGCAGCGCCATTGGGGGTTACCACACCATAAACACAGAATATCCTGGTTATATACCCAGCAGCACAACAACCACTTCTAGGGCCTGAACACAGTCAATCAGAGCTTCGGTGGGTGCAGAGCTCGACCAATCCCCCTCAACTTGTCTACTGTGCAGATCTTTGAAACCCTGGGCAGACTGGCCGTCTCGGGCGGCCGCCAGCAGGAAGGCTAGAGGACAGAGATTGGGGTCCTTTGAATAGCACACCAGCGGTGCAGGACTGGACTGGCAGCGTGTGTGGACCCCCGTCACGGGGGATCGCACAGATACATCCGGGAGACACCCGTTGAAGACTCTGGGGCAGTGTGAGGCGGTGACCACTCCTGGGGTCTGGAGTGAACAGCAGCAAAAGGTAACCCTGTAGGCAAAAAAAAAAAAAAACTACCCTCCAACAATATAGGGTGCTTGAAACGCCGACGTCAGTGGCAGTGTTGTAAGGAACCGTGGAAGCTGTGGCAGAGGCAACCGCGTAATCCAACAAGGCAAGCTTGACAAGTTTGCATATGCTAAGGACTTTCCCCCACTGCCGGATCAGAAAGGGGTTGGTACTAAAGGCGCGGAGGGGGGGGGGACCACAAAATAACACTGGAAGATGTCATGGCGGCCCTGCACCAGGTACAGACCACGGTGAGTACGATTTCAACAGACGTCACGCTCCTACGAGCGGATCTGCAAAAAATGTCTTCCAGAGTCACTGCGGTGGAGCAAGTGATGACATCTCTCACTACGGACACGGCACTCCTGGTTAAGAGAGTAACACAACTGCAGGAGGACAATAGGCGTATGGCGGACAAGCTGGATGGACAGGAAGGGCGTTCCCGCCGCAATAACGTGCGCATAATTGGGCTTCCAGAATCGGAGGGGGGACCTGCCATGGACCTCTACGTAGAGGATCTCATAAAGAATGCGCTACAACCTAAAGGCCTTTCGAACTTTTTCTCTGTGGAGCAGGCCCGCAGGGTACCAGGAGGACGCCCACGACCCGGCCCCCCCCCCCCCCCCCCCCCCGCGGCTGGTACTGGCACACATATTTAATTTTAGGGACCGGGACGCCATTCTCCAGACGGCGCGGGTGGCGCCGCCTATACGGATCCAAAATTCAGAGGTTTACTTTTTCCCAGATTACACGACGCAGGAGCTTTCTTGAGGTGTAAGATCCCGCGAACTTCCGTACTCTATGCTATTTCCGGCAAGGCTCAGAGTGGTGGCTGATACGCCAGAAGAGGCACACGACTGGTTTGAAGGGAGGCGTCCGGCGGAGGGGTCAAGTGGACAGGGCAGAAGGCGACGACAACAGGGAAAGACCGGCGAATCTGAAGCACCCGGACAGGAGGAGGGGGAGGAGGCAAACATGAATAAAGACCCCGGGGAATGATTCCTTTATGCACAAGGGAAGTATCTCCCCCTTTCTTTTGTTTATTATATACTGAAATGCATATGGTTGCCGATTAGGGCTCACCTCCCCTGGCTAGTGACAATGGAACTAATGATGTATCGGGACTCGGGGACTGGAAGGGGATGATTGGTCTTCCTTGGACTTTCCCACCCCTGTTCATATAAGCAATGAAGTTTCAAGGTGGGGGTATTAAGCACTCTGCTAAGTTGGGGTGGCGGGCAGTTCTAAGTCTGCAAGGCAGGGAGGGGGGATGGAAGGGGGAAAGTTCAATATGTTTTTTGTTTAAAGCTTATGAGATGCACAGATGTGGTTATTCTTGCGCGGTATCACTACTCACAGAAACTCATACTAGCCTTAATGCCAAACAGGTCACTTACAGTCCTGGATCCTTTCAATATGATAATGGGGGACGAATCACTAGCTAGTTCACAAGGGGGGCCTGATGCCGTAACCCCGTCCCTGTCCCTGTCCATACTCACGTGGAATGTCCGCGGACTCAGAGATAAAATTAAACGAGGCCTGGTTTTACAATGCATAAAAAGGGGAGGCACGGCGGTGGTGCTTTTACAAGAGACACACCTCACAGGCACGTCTACCAAGGCATTGGACAGATGGGGTTATAAAATGGCGGCTCACTCCGAATTTACCTCAGGCTCTAGAGGGGTTGGTATATTGATAAAAAAGCAGTTCTCTTTAATCGTAAAGACAGTTAAATCCGACAATGCAGGTAGATTTGCTGCCATACATGCACAGTGGGAAGGAAAACCTATCAATATCGTTTCTGTTTACATACCACCGGCTTTGCAAGCGATGGCCCTCACCGATCTTAGTGCATTCCTGTTGTGACTCCCGGAGGGTGAACTACTAGTAGGAGGGGATTTTAATTTGGTTGTAGATGATTCAATGGATAGATTCCCTCTAAGAGTAGCTACATCAGGGACATCACGTCTGGGAAGCTTAATGACAGTTATGGGACTTGTGGACATTTGGAGGAAGTATCACCCTTTGGACCGTCAGTTTACCTATCACTCTGGCGTTCATAACAGCCTCACCAGAATTGATTATTTTATGGGGTCAGTGGGAGGCCTTTGCAGTGTCACCAGTGTAGAAATCAAGCCACAAGGCGTCTCTGATCACTCCCCTCTCCTGATTAGTTACATACACCACCAGCTGAAACGCCGCCGGACCTAGCCAATAAGTCCTGGCTATCTCCACAATCCCAAGATTAGGAAGGAAATGCAGAAGGTGACAAAACACTATTTTCAGGACAACGCTAGTTCCGTGGCCTCTTCTGTCACATTATGGGAGGCTTATAAGACAGTACTCAGAGGGCAGGCAATAGCCTCTATTGTCAATTTTAAACGTGAGTGACAAACGTAACTTCTAGCTTTAGAAACTGCAATAATTGATGCGGAGGCGCAACACACTAATGACCCAACCTCTGTGGCGGCCCTTAGCTTACAGATAGCACAGCGCCAACATAAGGCATACCTGACTGGGGTGGCCACACAACAACTGGCAAACGCACAACACAAAATCTATGATGTCGGAGACAAGGCAGGCAAGCTACTGGTTTGGTTAGACAAACGGGAGAAGCGAGACAGATGGATAGCGCAGCTTGCAGTGGAGGGAGGACAACCTACTACAGATCCACACGTAATAGTAAACATGCTAGCACGACATTACATGAAAATATACTCCTCAGATTCTACGATCTCGGAGGAGGAAGCATTAACATATCTCAAAGACCTTAAAATGCCCAAATTAATCCCAGAAGAAGCACAATCCTTGGAGGGTGACCTCACTAAGGATGAGGTGACACTAGCTATTAAAGCATTACAATCAGGCAAGGCACTGGGGCACAACAGCATACCAGTTGAATTATATAAACGAATGTCAGACTCACTTGCGCCACATCTGCTGAATATGTTTACTGAAAGCCTAGAGGCTGGAGAACTTCCACCGGACCAACGCACAGCTACCATTGTAGCTATATTAAAACCTGGAAAACCGGCGGAACAATGTACATCATATCGGCCGAGCTCCCTCATGAATGCCGAGGCCAAAATACTCGCTAAATTGTTGGCGCTCCGTCTATCACCACACTTATCTAAACTCATACATAAAGATCAGTCAGGCTTCATGCCTGGCAGAAACACAGCACTCAATTTAAGGAGAGTACATGGAGTAATGACGCGTGCGGAATACCTCCAAGAACCGGCAGTAATACTCTCTCTGGACGCACATATGGCGTTCGACATGGTCCATTGGCCTTTTCTATTTGCGGTACTGCACCATTTGAGGTTTGGCCCGTGGTTTTGTGCCTGGATCCGCCTACTGTATACGAAGCCCATGGCACACGTCACAGCTAATGGCCATATCTCAACAGATTTCCCCTTGGCCAGCGGCACGCGTCAGGGCTGTCCGCTGACGCCACTACTATTTGCCTTAGTTTTGGAGCCTCTGGCGGAGTGGATAAGATGGGAACCTACTATTCAGGGCCTTAAGTGGACTAATGATTGGGAGGATAGGATCTCCCTCTATGCAGACGATATCCTGCTATATTTCACCTCCCCTAGGCGTTCTATAATAACCTTTTGGATGTCTGCACAGCCTATGGACGGGCGTCCGGTTATTCTATTAATTGGTCTAAATCCACCATGTATTTACTTCATGGCCCACCAACGCGCTTACCGGACGGCAGCCCATTGAAGACTACAAACAGCACATTTAAATATTTAGGAATTTACATCACAGCTAACTCTGCCGACTTCTACAAACACAATCTGCAACCCCCACTCGAACGTCTCAAACGCGACATACGACATTGGGAATCACTGCCACTAACTCTGCTGGGCAAGGCAGCACTTTTTAAAATTATGGCTCTGCCTCGCTTTCTATATATTTTGGAAAACATGCCGTACCCCGTGCATACCACCTACTTTAAAACGATTGCGGCGCAGGTATCGGTTCTGTTGTGGGGTCATAAGCCCGCGCGTATAGCACAAGCAAAATTAGTAAGAGGCTGGTGCGATGGTGGTATCGCGCTCCCGGACATATGTCTTTATTATTGGGCAGCACAATTAAAAGTCATTAATCAATGGTTACATCTTCCGCAATCTGAACCGGCTTTAAAGGCAGGCAGAGCACAGTTGGGACTGTCTGGTATGCTGGCTCCCCTTTACGATAAAAAACTATCTCTCACGAAGTTTGGGCCATTGAAGCATACACTCACAATATGGCATGCAGCGCAGGCGAGGCTAGGATGGCGGGGGGTATTGACACAGCTTACTCCATTGTGGGACGCAAAGAGGTTGGGGAAGCTTAGGCACACCAAGGGCTTCGACCGATGGGATGCTATAGGCATATCAACGAGTGGGGATATGTGGCAGAGAGGACAAGTACTATCCTTTGAGACCCTAAGACAACAATATGATTTAGCCCCGTCAGAACAGTTCAGGTATATACAAATACGCCACGCATTAATGACAGCACTGACGCCTGACTCAGAAGTCCCAGAAGCGTCCCCTCTAGAGGACAGAATACTGACAGACTACATGCCATCGAAAGCAACTTCCCTAATTTACCGTAAACTGGTGAATAATTTACCCGACCCAACAAGACCATTACGGGAGACGTGGTCACATGACTGTGGGGAAATTGATGACTCGAAGTGGCAGGAGGGGCTGGCGTCCCCAAAGGAAGTAGGCATCTCCTCACGTCTCCGTTTAGTGCAATTGCGAATATTACATCGTTCCTACTACACTAGAAGCACTTTACATAAGATAGGACGGATAGCTCATTCATACTGCTTATGGGGTTGTGGTGAGGAAGGGACATTTTATCACACCATATGGGACTGCCACAGAATAGCTAACTACTGGCCAGAGGTAATGAGAACTATGTCTCAATCGGAGGGAGTTTCCCTGCTGCCGGACCCCAGACGTTGCCTTTTAAATATATGGGAGCCTAATGATCTTACACGTTCGGGACAAGGTTGGATGACACTGGGTATGATGATAGCTAAGAGAAACATAGCGCAGAGATGGGGTGGAGCAGAAAGGCCTACATTGACGGCTTGGAAGAATGATATGGATGCAGCTATGATTTCCGAAAGGGCGGTGTTTCGCAATAGGGGCTGTCCTAAAAAATGGAATAAAATGTGGGGGGCATGGAATGCATAAAGAGGAAACATCTGCGAACCTCCTTCAGATAATGAAGATACTAGTTCAGATTCAGATTAAACCCCTAGGAACACTGCATGCTGTGAGAAATCCTACCACGACTGTTGACATAAGATATAATTATGACTGTAAAATAATTGTAACTGTTTCTGATGAAAGGATACTGTGCAAAATGTTTTATGTATACTTAATGAAAGTTATGATGTATTATTTTGAAATGCGAATAAAAATATCTCCCCCCCCCCCCCCAAAAAAAACAGTCTCCGGACACCAAATCCACTCCTCCCCCCAGCAATGACTTCCAGCCCACAATCTCTTCCTGGACCCCAGTCACCACCGAAGACACCACATCGTCCATGAAAAACATTCACTCAGGAGCCCCCACGGACCCCTGCCCTCCGGACATCTTCCACAGAGCCTCCGTCCCCATTGCACCTGAGCTACGATGCACCATCAATACCACCTTCGTTGCCGGAACATTCCCCGACTGGAAATGTACAGAAGTCAAACCCATCCTCAAGAAGCCCTCAGCAAACAAGACAGACATCAAGAACTACCTACTCATCTCTCTTTTCCCTTTCGCGGTCAAAGTCACTGAGAAGATAGTCAATGTCCAACTAACGAAATTCATCGAAGAGAACTCCATCCTCGACCCCTCCTAATCTGGAATCTGCAGCAACCACAGCACTGAGTGCGCCCTACTCATCGTCACAGATGACATCCGCGCCCTCCTCGACCAAGGCCACACTGCAGCCCTGATCCTACCCGACCTCTCTGCAGCCTTCGACACTGTCGCCCACCGCACTCTCACTGCCAGACTCCATGACGCCAGCATACAGGCAACGGCCCTCGTTAGGCTCCACTCCTTCCTCACCGGCAGAACCCAAAGAATCATACTTTCGACATTCCTCTCCGAACCCACAGAGATCAACTGTCTAGTACCCTAAGGATCATTGCTCAGCCCCACGCTCTTCAACATCTAAATGGCCCTCTCGCCACGATCGCCCAATGCCATGGACTCAGCATAGTATCCTATGCTTAAGACACCCAGCTCATCCTCTCCCTCACGAAGGATCCCCTAACCACCAGACTCAGCTGCCAGGAAGGAATGAAGGACGTCGCATACTGGATGAGCAGCAGCTGCCTGAAGCTTAACTCGGAGAAGACAGAAGTCCTCGTCCTCGGCCCCTCCCCATGGGGCAACACCTGGTGGCCCACTGCCCTCAGCAACCCTCCCACCAGCACGGACCACACCCGGAACCTCACATCATACTCGACTCCTTCCTCACCATGACCTGACAGATTCATGCTGTCGCCTCCACATGCTTCAACACTCTCTGCAAGACCTTCAAATGGATCCCCCCGAATCAAGAAAGACTGTCACCATGCCCTTATAAGCAGCAGACTGGACTACGGAAATGCCCTCTACACCGGGATCAACAAATCTCTGCTCGCAAGCTCCAGACCATACAGAAAACCTCAGCCAGACTCATCCTCGGCATCCCTCAACACAAACACATCACCCAACACCTGTGAGACCTCCACTGGCTCCCCATCGAGAATAGAGTAACCTTCAAGATACTCACCCATGTCTACAAATGCCTCCACAACACTGGACCCCAATATCTCAAAGAAATAATCTTCCACGCGCCCAAGAGAAACCTCCGATCCACCGACCTCACCGAAACCCCGTGCATCCACACAGACAGAATGGGTGGAAGAGCCTTCTCCTACATCGCGGCAAAGACCTGGAACGAGCCCCCCCCCCCTCCCCTTGGGCCTTGAGACCCTTACGGGTGAGTAGCGCGCCTCACAACTCCCTGATTGATTGATGGCCATCTCCAAGTCTAATTGTCACTCGTGATCCTCTAGGCACTGACGGCTGAGTTCATCCGCCCTGGTGGTCAAAGAGCCTCCCAGGTGGTTCGCCACCAGGAACATTCCTTGGCGGTCAAGCCTTTACCAGAGGCACAGAGTCTTCCGGCACACGGCCTGAGACCCCACTCTGCCCTGTTTGTTGCAATACCACATGGTGGAAGTGTTGTCCATGAGTACCTGAGAACTAACCACCCCTTGATGGATGAAAGAAAGTCATTCAGCGCAAGCGAGTTGTCCTCCGCTCCAGAAGGCTGAGGTGGAGCCAGGACTCCATCGGACACTATAGGCTTTGATCTCCACCTTTCCCAGATGGCTGCCCTCATCCAGAAACAAAGCATTGGTTACCACTGTCAGTTCTGGGTGAAGTAGATAGAGCGGTCTGCCGCTGACCCATTTGCAGTTCAGCAACCACCACTGCAGGTATTTGGCAGTCTTTTCCGAAATTTGAATGTCGATGGGGAAGACCGTTTGATGTTGGGCCGCTGGGACTTCAGATACCACTGCAGAGCCTGCATATGCCACCTGGCATGCCTTACCAGCAGGATACATGGGGCCATCAGTCCCAGTAGCCTCAGAGTCGATCTCACTGAAATCCAGGACTGAGACTGAATAATCAGGATCATAGCCTGAATGTCCTACACGTTCTTTTCCTGGGGAAAGGTACGGAACCGTACAATGTCCAGAATGGCTCTGATGAAAGGGAGCATCTGAGAAGGAGTCAAGTACGACTTCGCTACGTTGATAGTGAACACCAAGGATGGCAGGAGTTTCACCATGGTCTAGAGGGGGTTGACGACTGCCTTAAAAAACAGTCTTCAACAGCCAGTTGTCAAGGTAAGGGAATACTGGCACCCCTGACCTCTGAAGGTGTGCTGCGGATATATATTTTTCCTTTTGCCAGTGCCCTGCTTTTAGTACTGGCTGAGGGGCACACAAAGGGATATTGTGCAAGGTGGATCTAGTTTTAACTTAACATTCACTCTTTTGCTTTGCCATCCCTACTACCTTGAGCCCATCACTGTAGTATTCAGGATACCTTCCTCCAGACATCCTGGAGCTCCTCCCTTGCAGAGCGGGAGTTTCAGCCCGTGCTGAGATTACACATCACAGCACAAGGAGAATCCCAATGATGAAGCATGTCACCCCGGTGGATGAAGGATTTCGTCCTTAATAAGGGATATCCCTTTTGTGGCTAGGTCCTCACTTCGACAGCTACGTTAGTAGTTCTAGACCCAAGGGTTCTTTTTGATATAAGTGAGGCTTACCATCTGCATTTTTTTTGTGAACACTTGAGGTGCACTGGTGAGGTCAAAGGGGAGCATCACAAACTAAAAATGATCCTGTCCCACTACAAAAAACAGGTAGTGTCGGTGGGCCGGCAGAAAGGGTATATGGAAACAGGCATCATCCACGTTCATCATCATCATCGAGGTCGAGAGCAGGTAAGACCTGGAATATGGTGAGAATTTAGAATTTCTCCTTGCAGAGGATGGGGTTAAGAGAAGGCGCAGGTTTAACATAGGCTGCAGTGGAGAAGTGTGGCTCACTGGTTAGAGGAGGCAGACCTGGAAGCAGAAGTCAGCCTGGGACCAGGGTTCAATTCCCGGCTCGGCGGGGTCTTGAGTCCTAAAATGTCCATGGACTTGACAATTCTCGCTCCGGTGCCTACTCGATTCACGGGTTCACACTCTGCGACTCTGGGCAATAGCTTGCTTAATCTCCACAACGGCCCCTCGCGGCGGGATGCCTGGCTTTCACCTTGCGGATACCCTGCCGGGGTTATCTCACAGGGGAATACCAGGACGGGTTCCCTAAGCAAGCGCTTAGAAACCGCTTGGTGATTTGCGCTATATAAATTCCTGTACATTTACATTTGCAGTCCTCCATCTTTCTTGGGCACCAGAAACTAGCAGGCATAACAACATCATCCTACTTCTGGCGCTGGCACCTCCCGCTGCAAAGTTGAGAGATGCCCAGATGCCGTGAGGTCGGTGGAAGGTGCGGCAGGGAAGAGAGGAAGAGTAAGGTGTATCCCCTGCAAACGATCTGTAGAACCCACCAGTCTGATGTTTTTGCCTGCTAACATAGGAAGACTCCATGGATTCTGCCTCCCAACGGGTGGCTGTGCTCCTGTATATGCAAGCTAAATAGGTTTGGCATGTGGGCTGCAGGGGGTAGACCAAGGGGTCCGTTGACTTTGGCCACGGGGGTGTGGAGGGGGGAGTTTTGGGGGGGGGGGGGGGAGTAGGCACCATGACTCAAATGTGAAATTGCTGAGTTCCTTGTTGAGGCTGGACATGCTGGCGGTATGGGACACCCTTACCAAGTCCACAAAAGGAGCGGTTTAACTGTTGTGGCTGGCGAGGTGGGGTGGACAGGCCTAAAGAGCATGCGGTAGCCCTGCTCTTCCTAAAATGGTCAAGAGCAGAATCAGCCTTGTCTCCAAACAGGCATGCCCCATCGAAGGGCATATCCATCAGGCAGGACTGGATGTCGCCTGAGTACCCAGTCGTTCACAGCCACGCATAGCAGGGAATGGGAACACTGGTGCCAATGGCCAACCCAATAGAATGGGTGGTGGCAAAGATACAAAGAATCGTGAACTTGGCTGCATCATGACCGTCTTGAATCGCCCGAGCAAGAACTGAACAGAGACCTGTGGACACACCAGGGAGGACTTGTGCCACTGAGTCCCAAAGGCATAGGAATAGAATCCCAACAAGTGCAGCTGTTAACTGATTGGAGCACCCAACTGGTAGAGGAAAACACTTGTTCCCAAATGTTTCCACACGCTTTGGGGGGGGGGGGGAGGGGGGGGGGGAAGTACCCCCCTCCAGGCAGACCCTTCGTCGCTGGGATCGGGTTAGTTCTTGAGCCTTTGTCCAAATATACCGACTGGTTCCTATGCCCGCTGGTCAGACGCATAACATCGTATGTACAGGACACCAAACATCTTCTAAATCTCTTGACAAACACTGAATATGACCCGAGGGAAAACATCTTGGTATGCCTAGATGTCGAGGCATTGTATACCAGTATAGCCCAGACAGAAAGCATTGAAGTTATAGAGGAACTTCTCAAAAAAGAGGACTGGCAGTGGACTGCACCCGTCGAGTGGGTTAACACCCTGATACGATTGGCACTCAGAGAACTTTTTCAAATTCGAGAACCAATTATACCTACAAGTCCATGGCAATTCAATGGGCAGTACATTTGCTCCTAGCATCTCATGCCTGTACATGAGCCATTTCGAGGACCTACATATATGGACCACAAATCCATACACCAGTAACATCTGTAAATGGTACAGATACATCGACGGCATCCTTGTGGTCTGGAAAGGTGACGATCAGAGCCTTAAGGAATTCACCAACTGGTTCAATGGGTTATACCCACATTTACCTTTCACATTGAACAAGGACAGAGAAAAAATCTCTTTCTTAGAAGACAATGTAACTGCTAGGGACGGCACCTTGAGTAGCTCTCTCTACTCAAAACCGACCGACAGGAACAGCCTGTCGAGATTCGACAGCGCACACCCATGGGCCTTGAGGGAGAACCTACCAGTGGGACAATGCTTACGGATTCGGAGGAATTGCTCGGAACTCCAAGTCTACAAAAGAGAAGCACAGGTACTAATAGAAAAACTGAAAGAAAAGAACTATCCTGTCAAAATCATCGGAAAAGCCAAGAGGAGAGCACGGAATACCCCGAGAGAGGCTCTCCTTGAAACTCAAGAAAGGACACAACCACAACAAATGATCTGTGTCACCACATTTAATTCATCTTCAAATTATGTGAAGAAAATAATTAACAAAAGTGGCCCATACTCACATCAAACAAATTGACATATGAGAAACCTATGTTCTCATTCAAACGAAACCGAAGTCTGAAGGACACCCTAGTCCACACAGACACGTACAAACCTAAAGGTGACAATCAGTTGACATTGTGGAACACTCCGCCAGTCACAGGGCATTTTCCATGTGGGTCATGTGTGGCTTGGGAATTCACGGAACACACCAAGAGCCTTGATTTAGGACTACATACCCCGTGGGAACAAAGATCACACACAAATTGCAATTCGGAGTTGGTAATCTATCTCATTAAATGCCCCTGTGAGCTGTCCTACGTGGGCATGACCAGTCGCAAAGTCAAGATTCGTGTAAGCGAACACAGAAGTGTTGTGTTTCTATCTAGGACCCTAATTCGATATTCCCGATGTATGCCCTTATGCGGTTATAATAAATAATATCCTTAATAAAGGCATAAGAATCATATCCATATTTAGTAATAGCCCATGCAGTCCAAATACGGCAAGGCTACTCCCCTAGACTCCTAGAAAGTACAACGCGTTCTTTAAACAAACAAAGCCTCCAGCAGCCCGGGAATTCCCCCTGCTTTTGTTTTGATTTGCACAAGAACTCCTGGAGTCCAGAAACAACTGTTAGTTCTTAGTGACGTCTTATGTCCAACCTTACGTCAAACCCGGCACCTTTCAGGTATAAATATACCAACGTTGCCTTAAGCAAACACACGGTGGTTTGGAGCAGAGCGGCTATCTACTTGCCCGGAAGCCCAGCTGATGCGAGAGCCGAAGGAAGCCGCCCCTCCCTTTTGACGCACTGAGAAAGACGCTGTCTTTTTCTCCAGCCGAGAAAATCCAGCTCCAGTGTTTCCAGTCACCCTTGCGGGTTGCTGTGAGATCGAGTCCTGAGAGAGAGATACAAGACCTCCTACATTCTAGAACCAAGGTACGGAGCTGACTAAACCCTTAAGAGATTTCTTGATTCAGATTCTTGGCAAAAACCAACTTAACTTAAACTGCAACTTACTTACTCCTTCCCACGTATTAGGCTTAGGTCAGGTACACCGGGGTAGGCGAATCTTAGAAGCACCAGTTGAGTACGTTAGTCAATGTTTTTATGTATGTATATATTTTATCCGTTTTAAAGTGTCATATGGCTAAGAAACCATATCCATGCTTTTACAGTATTATTTCATAATACTCCTTTTACTGTACGCACTTTACTTTATGATAAGTATTGCAATTGTGGCAATTGATTTCTCTTGCATGAGAAAGAAGACTGCTCAATAAATAACACCTTTTATTGAAAACGCCAGTCTCTCTATTTCTCTGCACTCTGGTGAAACTAAGTATGCACGATTGACTGAGTGAAATAGTTGTCTATTGTTTTCACACGACTCTAGAGATACACTCTTTATTCTGAGAGAGCAAAGTTGTCATGTTTATGCGGTTGTCAGAAGCTAATCCCTTCTTGTCTATTCAGGGAAGTTAAACTCCTCCTTGTTTACTCGAGAAAGTTTCTAGTGACCTCTGAGCTAGCTGGCAAAACTAATTAAGTCTAATATAGTCAGTAGAGACCTAGTCGACCTCAGTCCTACGTCTACACTGCTGTTTATATTATTCCAATGCGCAGAGCCTATAGGGAAAATAGGAACTACACTACAGAAGCACGATCAGGCGTGCTATCACAGCCACTAGATTAACAGCACACTACATGGAGAAGCAGCACAAAGACACAGACATAAGATGGACAGTAATTGAAAAAGTGAAGGGCAATGACAACTTGCAGAAAAGACTCCTAGACAGGGAACAACGCTGGGTATACCTCTTGAAAACCCATGAGAATGGACTAAATGACTGTATCCCCTGGAGCCAACTAAACAAATAAACGCAGTGTGACTCCACTGTCTGCCAGTATCTAAAATTGAATCACCCACTATCTGAGCCTTCTCAGTTATAACACAACAAGCCCTCACAACGACATACACACTTGCATGCAATAAAACTAGACCTCTATCCCTTTTAAAACATTAATAGGGATTTCCCTTTAACTTTTGGGGTCTCCCTTGCCTTACCTATTAATATATAAAACATGTTAACCTTCCTGCCACATTAATATATTAATATACTTATGGCAGAGGGTATATTTGATTTACCCTACATTGTAATTGACAACCATATGTGCAACCCTTTTCACTTTCAAAAACACTATCCCGTTATTTGAGTACCAACTGCCCCTTCTACATTATCAAAACAGGGGGAACAATTGGTCAACTATAACGCACGTCTCCTTTTCATGTGCCTGGCCGGCAGTGATCCGATTCGGCTTGATGCTCAGCAACACGGCACCTTTAACTACTGAAATTCACTCAAAGAACTACAAGCCCCATTTCCCTACCTACTAACAGTGACACACACGCAGTGTCGTCATGACATCATTTCCGGCCGGTGGGTCTCCGATACTCTGGTTCTTTGCCGCGCTATGACAGGATTTAAGCTCCGGCCCGAGACTCCGATTGCACGAGCGGAGGACAGAAACCTGAATAGGTTGAGATGCTGAGTGACATTTCAAAATTAAGTAAGTGCTTTAATAACACGCAGACACACTTTGTGTCCGTCCTTACTAGCTTTCTTCTTAATCAGCCCACACTAGATCTCCAGTTTAGAGACTTCTCTTTCACTTCGCTCTCCCGCCTACAAACATTACCTTTTCTCAATACTACCCCCAGGACCACCCACATTATCCTTCCGGTCCTGTGTGAAACGTTCAGCTTCCCCAAATTGGGTAAAGTATTAAGAGGGTATGGAGGTATGCATGAGTTATATGGATGTATGTTTGTACACATGTACGCCTTTTTTTAAATAGTAAAACAATGATGAGAGGATACACGTTATGTTCTGCAATTGAGACTCTTCACTTGGTGCATGCAATTTATGGTATGTCAGACTAATACGCAGATAGTGTTAGTATGCAATTAAATTCCTCACTTCACAAAATCCCTGTCACATAAAACCAATATGTCACAGTAAAATAAAGATGAGTGGCACAATAAGGGGAGGAGACCTCTAACAGAGGCATGCACATAATTGACGGCATGCTTACCTACATGGTATCTATCCACTATGCACCAAATTGGTACTAAGCACAACAGCAATTCTGTAGGTGTTTTTTTATGTAACATGGTATCTGTCCCTGTTTTTACTTTTCAGATGGAGTTTGGCAGATAAAAGACACACTACATATTACACACTACGAGGAGCAGCTATTCTGCCTTCGTATCACGGAGAGGATAGGGAACCCCCATCCTCAAAGGTTTCCTCACAGAGGAGGTAATCAATTGCCCTGAAGAAAGTCCAGGACCTTTACGGCCACCCAGAACTGAGACATATCAGCACCAGGGTCTTAGGACCATAATACTTCAACATGACCCGATTTTAAAATATTTTTTAATTACCCAGACAGACCCAAGAATAAAGGGAAACCGGGGATCTGCCGGAGGTATTTTATCTTTAAACCTCCTGGTCTTTGTCTATCTAAAGAGCTCCCAACACTGTGGTTGAGCCCACCCTGACTTCTAGGAGTCGGGGTGACCCGATGATGAAGCATGACACCTCTAGGGTGTGTGAGGGTAATTAAAACAAAAAGAGTTTTTTCCCACAGTCATGGTTGGGTTAGGTACAACCTTTCACTAGAGAGGCTTCCCCCGTCTCCCCTTTGCTTCTTTTTTTGTCCCCTTTCTCGTGCATAGTTAGCCGACAAGCACCACTGACCACTAGCTGGTCAACTTGAGTATTTTTTGTGATTAGTGTTAGACCTGCACCACCAGACGTTCGGGGGAAGGGGGCAGCGCCTTAAGACCCTCAGGGGTGAGTAGTTGCGCTTTACCAACCCTGATTGATTGAGGGTGTCACAAAGGAAAAGTAGGGTTGCCTGGAGCAGGGTCTGGAAATGTATCAATTGACTGGGGAGCCAGAACAAAGTTTGGCCCAAAACCACAATAAGGACCAGTCAGTGACATCATTAAATGGAACAAGGGGCTTCAAAGATATTTGACCAAGTCAATACACTAATCGTAACCTTCAAGGTAGGAAACTGAAGGTCAAGTACTTTGGACGCCCCGCGCATTACCATGGTGCAAGAAGCGGATTCCTCTGTGGTCGAGCCAGGTCCCGGTCTAAGAGTAAGGGGTACAGAGACCACTAGCCTCCTGTAAATCTTTGGTACCAATTATCATCCTGGTAGGGGTGGGCGAACCCATCACCTGGGTCATATTCGTTGTCCATACCGAAAAGGGAATGCAGTGTGTGTGTTCTCCCTTGTGGAAGCGGTAATTCAAGAGGGGAAAGCGGTCACAGTGTTGTTGATTTGGCATTGGGAAGAACTATCGGGACCTCTTTCGCCATTGTGGACATCAGCACCGGTATGCCCGGGCCATTTCGTGGTGCCAGAGGCAAGACAGGCTTGGAGAGTCCAAGTGGCGCAGAGGGCAAACTCACCAGTGGTACAAAGGGCTTATCAGCCGATTGGGGACCAAAGGGAGGGAACCGGTAAGGATCTGAAGATTCTACGAATAGCTAGGCTGAACTCTTCAATTTGATGTGGCATTGCTGTTTCCCCTGGAAACTCTGGTTATGCCGAAAGCATCCGCGGGATCGAATTCAAAGTCAGAGGAGCTACATCAAGAGTTGTAGCATCACCCTTACGCCTGTTCAGGTGAATCTGAGTGATGTGAGGGGGCGGAATCCAACTTTGATTTCTTAAGCTTCTTTTTTGACTTACCTGATGATTTGGACTGCGACGAAGACCGGCCTCTAAAGCAGCTTCTTCAACTCCGGGAACGGTACCATGAATGGGGAGAGGAGTTGGCCTAATGGCTAGGGCGGTCGACCTCGAATCTAGGGAACTGGGTTCGTAGTCTCGGCAATGACGCTGAACATCCTGTGATTCTGGGCAAATCACCTAATCTCCATGTGCCTAACAAAAATGAATGTGTTCTCGTGTAATGCTACTGGTGCTATGTAAAGCGCTCTGATACCCGATTCGGGTTAAGTTTGCGCTATATAAATCTAAAAAAAAAACCAACCTTTTGACGTAGATCGTAGCATGGGGCGCTCCCGGCTTGGAGTCTTTTTATGCTTGGAGATGTAAAGCTTCGCCTCGCAGTCCTTAATGGCCTTTCGGTTGATTGACATGCAGTCGCTGCAGGCCTAGGGTCCTGGGCTGACACCAGACATCACAGGCATACCTAGTGGGGATCTCCCACAGACATTTGTTAAGGCTTAAAACCTGTTGTGTTTTGGTATGATATTCCTTGCACACTGAAGAAAAAATGAGGTAAATGTCTCTGAGAGACACAAAGGAAGCTCAGTTTCCAAGTATGTTGAAACGGAAAGAAAGGAACTGACATCAGCGTGAAAAAGTGGCACCTATATTAGGCCTGCATGTAATTTCCAGTGTGGAAAGGCGTCAGTGCAGAGCCGCAAGGCGTCACCGGACTGTGTACCAAAGTACTGCTAGAAAGTTTCCGGATCCATGCTGACGCCTGCGCAATATTCAAAAGGTGAGGAATCTGCAGCTAGAAGTCTATTTAGAAAGTTACTTAAGTTGTTTGAAATCACAGCTGTCTACCACGGGTAATTTCTCTGAATTCATAAATCGTGGAATATCGTTGCGCATGGTCCTGATCAATGAACACATTCTTTAAATACGCAGTTTCAATTTGAAAATAAGTTTAGAAATAACACACAGCTTTCAGTTTAAAAAAATAATTAACCAACTAGGTCAATATAAAGAATATCTGACAAACTCCACCCATACTCTGTGTATTTCAATGAATTGAAATACAGCGAATATTGATCATACACCCGACTGCACAAGAGTGAAACTGTCACTTTAGGAACTTCAAAAGCTGTCCTATCCATCATGCACAGAAAACAGTCAGTCAGGAAGTTAGTTCTTTAAGTTCAGACCAAGTGTTGACTGAATAACACCCTAATATAAAACTATGATTGTGTAAAGTAGGGAGGTTTAACAATTCGGCCAGAATATCTTTTGTGGCGAACTAAAACTGCAAGAAATTAACATTCCTCTCGGACATGGGATTCTCCATGATAGTCTTAAACCATAGAATAGAATAGCAAGCTTTTCCACATAGTCAGACATGTGGAATCAGAAGAACAGAAGTAATCTTGCAAACTAGTTCTGGTGGAGTAGGCCACGGTTTCTAACGGGTAATGGCCAATTGGCTTTCAGATTGGAGGGTCTGAAGTAAAAGACTATCCACCCAGCTGCATATTGCTTTGAGGACAACAACCTTGTGAAACTCAACGTAACCAACAAAGAACTGTTTAAAACTGCCTATGGCGTTGCTTCTGTCAAAGTAACAACAAAGACCTCTTGTCACATCAATCATGTTCAAGACCCTACTGGCTGGGGGGTGGGGAACTGAGGAAGAACATCAGAAAAAAAACAATCTGAATGATATGAGAACTAGAAAGAACTATTTGAAGGAAATATGTTTAAGGCCTGAGAGAAGGCTTATAATAGTAGAAAACTATTCTCAGGCTCAATCACCCTTTTGCCATCTATTATGGCTGTTAAGAAGGCAACATTGTATGTCAGGCAATGAAGATTCACCTTAGACTGACAAAGTGATCAGAATAATTTTGAGAGGGCTTGTGAGAAAGTGCCATCTTTCTTGCCTTGACTTTTTTCTGAACTGCTGATGTGCTTTGACTGAGTGTGCCCTGGGTCCTGCCAATCAGGTACCCAGGGCCTGTGTTCCTTCCCTAAAAAGAAAAGCTATGCTGAAACAAAATACCCAATTGGCATTTCTGGCCACCTGACAGCCCCTAGTAAATGGTACCCTAGGTACTCAGGGCATGGTGACGAGAGAAGACCCCTGAGGGCTGCATGACTTATTGTGCCACCCTCAGGGGCCCTGTGCCCTGGCAACCACACACTGCCTTTGCAGGCTGAGTGTCACATGCATCAACCTATTTAGGAAGTGCAAACGGTGCGAATCGGTAAATTCGGCCGTTTGCGCTTCCTAAATACGTTTTTGGGATGCATGAAACAATTTTTCAAAATTCGCTTTTTTTTGCATTTCCTAAAAATGCGAATGCATTTAAGGAATCGCATTTGTGCGATTCCTTAAATGCAATGCATCAATTTTTTAAAAAATGCGAATTTTGAAATAGGAAGTGCAAATTAACACGAGGTTGACCCTCGTGTTAATTTGCGAAATTCTTTAAAAAAGCACCACAAAAATGCATTTTGGAAAATGTCATGTTACACACACACACATGTCCTTAGGGCATGTGTGTGTGAAACATGCACTTTAAAATACATTTCAGAGGTGCAGGGGGGGGTCCTTTGGACCCCCCTCTGCACCCTTGCAATGCATCAACAAATTGCGAATTCCAAAAAAAAAGAAATGCAAAACGGCATTGATTCCTATGGGCCTCTAGGCCCATAGGAATCAATGTAATGCCATTCCTTAATTGCGATTCGCAATTAAGGAATCGCAATTTCCGAAAATTAAGAAATCCAAAAAACTTTTAGGATTTCTTGATGCTTAGGATTTTGCACTTCCTAAATTGCGATTCCTTAATTTTCGCAATTTAGGAAGTGCAAAATCCTACAATGATGCATGTGCCCCTATGTACAGAACTAAACCAAGAGTCGACATGGCACACATCCCTGTGTGCCATGCCCAGAGAACCCACTGCCCTGGCATACTTCAGTCATCCCTCTAGCTGGGTGCCCTATGCCAGAGGTGAGGGCACAGGTGCATGAGCCCTGTGCCCCTACAGTACCCAGGGCCATTCCTGGGCACTGTAAGTGCAGTGATGCATTTAAGAGTATATGGTGCTGGGAGGTTGTCATTACGAACTCCACAGCACCATAATGGCTACACTGAAGACTGACAAGTTTGGTACTAAACTTCTCAACACATTAAACCTGCACTGATGCCAGTGTGGGATTTAATGTAAGATGCACGAGAGGGCATCTTAGAGATGCCCTCCAAAACCCGAACCTACAATACACGTCTGGGCTGATGGCAGCAGAGGCTGCCACACAGCAGACATGTTGCTGGACCTCTGGGTGGAGAGCCCCCCCACTCTCCAGGGCCTGCAACAATGCACATCCTGGGCTAGGTGCTATGTCTCCTCCCCCAGGATGGACAGGGGGAAGCTTCTGAGAGCTTCTCCAGAACATTTGCTGTACCCAGCAACAGGCCCCCCACCCGTTCTACCCCCACTCTGGCGGGACGACTGGCAGGAAAAACTATGTCAGGAAGGAGGGTGTGCCAACCTTTGCCAACTCCACCCCTCCGGTGGAGGAGGCGAGGTGAAGCACGACCCCGGGCTCCGGCCATTTTGTAGATGGGGAGCCCTACCCAATCCCAGCTAGGCTCCTGCCCCCCTCCCACAGGAGAGGAGCAGGCTAGGGGGTGTCCTCATCCCAGGACAGGGACCCATTGGTCCCTGCACTTGCCCTACCTGTAACACCCCTAAATTTAGTATTTAGGGGCTCCCTGAACCTTCCTTCATCAGATTCCGATATCAAAAGAAGAAAGAAGATCACGAAGAAGAAGACCCGCCACACAGCTGTATTACTGCCTTAGAAGTTCCTGACACGCTACTCAAGCGCTGGCTTGTACATTTGTACTTTTAAAAACGCCGTTGTGACTGTCTGCCGATTGAATGACGATTCTGCACAGTACCTGTATTTTTTAATTCTTATAGCCTAAGTTACCTGCCACATTAGTATTTTATTATTTACTGAGGGAACTTACCGTCCTGGGCACCGCTTCTCTCCCCGGTCCACCGCAGCTTGTGCTGTTTGTGTGGAGGAAGGCAGATAGCGCAGTACACAGGAAGTGAAGGATACTCACTTCCGGGGGCACATTGGAGGAGGTCATCTTGGAGGAGGTGACGGTCTAGTGTTTGCACTAGGACCGGTCTTAGCCTCCTATTTAAAGCTCACATGGCGCTGACACGCGTAGCGGGCGCACCAAAGGCAAGCCCGTCCGCGCCGCGGCCGGGGGCCAGACATGCTGCCCAATTGCACCCAAAACAACATCTGACCAAGATACTATATTGTCTCTAAATAAATATTCCAATCCTTGCCATCAGGCCCTTAATGTGGACACCTGGGTGGGACCTATTAGCTGTTACCCCTGCAAAGAAGTTCTTGATCCCAAACAAGCATCTAAGGGAAAAGGCGTGCCTAAGAGTCTACGTGGGGGACTCATAAACGCTAGATCAATGTGCAAAAATGCGTTGCACATCTTTGACTTAATAGGGGAGCAGGAACTTGATTGTCTCTTCATAACTGAGACATGGTTGAAGGCTTGGTGCAACCCGGATATTGTTCAC
The DNA here is from genome assembly GCF_964261635.1 of Lissotriton helveticus. NCBI lineage: Eukaryota > Metazoa > Chordata > Amphibia > Caudata > Salamandridae > Lissotriton > Lissotriton helveticus. Next base: position 1,039,693,831 of record NC_136057.1, read on the forward strand.
GCCCTCCCCCCAGGCTATCTAATCCAAAGGGTGGATAGACCGGAACAACGTGGTGGGGGCCTCGCAATTGTCTATCGAGACTTTATGAAATGCACTATAAATGAACTTCCGGATATCAAAGGGGCAGAAAGCATGGGCTTCTGTCTACAGGCTCACAAGTCCTTCACTTTTGCAGGAGCATTAGTTTATCGCCTGCCAGGACAGCAAAAAGAGTTCTTGGAGAGCATTGGGGAGGTGCTTAGTAACCTTACACTCAGGTTTTCCAATTTTACGCTCCTAGGCGATCTAAATCTCCATTTGGATGCAACCACAGATCCAGGTGTAATTTGTTTTAGGGACATGTTGAATGTCCTCGGACTAACACTACTCACCCTGGTCCCCACACACAGAGCTGGCCATATTCTGGACTGCATCTGTTCTAACTTAGACACGCTGATAGTGAAACCCCCGCTTATGCAAATTTGGTCTGACCACAAATTCATCCCTTCGATTTCTTAGTGGAATGCAGGGCCTCTGGTAAAAGCATTGCGAATACTGATCGGTTGGGCAAACCCAGCTGGAAAAAGATCATAGAACACCCTGACTTCCCAAGGACAGCCAATGAAATTAAATCCACAATGACAGGAAATACCGTAACAGACAATCAACGTTTTGGGGACTGGATCTGTGAAATAAGCAAGCAGGCGGGCCACACAGGTTCAGACACTATATCTCGCCGTAAGAAAATGTCTGCACCTTGGTTCTGACGGTCCTTAAAAGAAAAACAAGGTGAAGTCAGGGCGCTTGAACGTAGATGGTGCCGAAATTATGATAACAATGACCTTAGCGCCTATAAAATGGCTAGGAGACATTACCATGCCCTGATTAAACGTGTGAAAGCTGATTTTTATACAGCAGCCATTGAAGCTACTAATAACAACCAGAAAGAGATTTTTAAGATTGTAAACGTCTTTAGGAACCCCAATATATTGCTGCAGGAAATCCCACCCTCCCAGACCCTTTGCAACACCATAGCCGATTTCTTTGAACAGAAGGTACAGGCCCTTACTAAAGACTTCCCCCATCCTGTTTCTTCTATCTCTGATGGGGGGGGGCTATGGATGATGTTACAAACACTGCTTGTATGAGGACTTTTCGTCCTATCAGTCTGGAGGAAACCCGCCAGGCCATCTTATCTATTAAATCGGGAACCCCTTTTGATCCTTGCCCCCCTATGCTGTTACAAGCTATGGTGGACACGGCTAACCCCATTATTAAAAGTATTATCAACTCCTCACTGTCCTCTGCCGAAATTCCGTTGGAATGGAAACTCGCAGCAGTAAAGCCGCTTCAGAAAAAACAATAAGCAGACCCTACAATCCTCTCGAATCTACGGCCCATTTCACTTCTCCCGGCACTATGTAAGTTAGCGGAAACTTTTGTTAACAGACAGCTTACTATGTTTCTGGAGGACAATAACATACTACATACCAATCAATCGGGTTTCAGAGCCCAGCATTCAACAGAGTCCGCCCTCCTGTTTACAGCAGAAACCCTACGGGCCGCCATGGATCAGGGCAAGAAGGCTGTCTTGATCTTATTAGATGTATCCGCGGCCTTTGATACGGTCTCACATGCTATCCTTATAGATCGCCTAGCAACATCTGGCATAGCAGGAGTCGTACTGGAGTGGTTTAAAGATTTCTTGAAACAGACTCCAAGTGACTACCCTAGGACAATTCTGCTCAGAAGAAAAAGCTCTGATGACAGGGGTCCCTCAGGGCTCCAGTCTGAGCCCAACGCTTTTTAATCTTTATATGGTCCCCATGATCAAATTAATTTCGTCCTTTAAGATCAGCACCATCTCTTATGCGGACGACACACAGCTGATCCTAGTCCTTGATAAAGATATGGCAAATGCCGAAGAAAACCTTAAAAACTGTCTCTCAGCCACCTTCGAATGGATGAGAACCAATCACCTGAAGTGTAACTCGGGTAAAACTGAAATCTTGCCGTGTGGACAACAAAATCTTTTTGTCCCCAAACAGTGGTGGCCTGAAGATACAGAAGCGCCCCTAATACAATTAGTGCTGCCCGTAATTTGGGAATTAAGTTTGATGACACTTTGTCTTTTAACCAACAGGCGTTGGCTGTGGCAGGCACCTGCTTTAACATCATAAATGGATTGAGAAAATTCTTTGATCTGCTCCCATTAGAAGCTAGACGAACGGTGGTGGTTGCATTGATAACATCGAGACTGGACTATTGCAACAGCCTTTATGCGGGATCGAATAAAGCGGTCCTACATAGGCTGCAGATGGTCCAGCATGTGGCCGCTCGCCTAGTGCTTAGATGGCCCAGGAAGTCCTCTGCAGCGCTGGATGCTCTTCATTGGCTACCTATGCACAAACGCATCTTGTTTAAAATACTAGTCATCACTTTTAGGGCCTTTCATTCTCAAGGACCTAAATACCTCCAGAAAGCTTTCAGTCGCTATTGTCCATCGCGTAACCTTAGATCCTCAAATGCGAATCTGCTAATCATCCCCAAGTTTAGGCCAAGGGAGGGAAATCCCTGGCAGTGATCGGGTCCAGGGCCTGGAACAAACTTCCATCCCAATTATGTCAAATTCCCTCTGAAACACGGTTCAGAAAATCACTTAAGACCGGGATATATAGCCTTGCTGACACAGCGTTCAAAGCGTTAGTTTGAGTGTTGGACCCTACGGATAAGAGCAGTTTTGACCAGCTTTTACATCTGTCGCTGGTTTTTAGCGCCAAGATGCTCCTTGGAGTGATAGATGCGCTATAGAAATGTTTCTTCACATCACATCACATCACAACAACAGGACAACAACAACTGACTTGGCTCCAGCCCTACCGGCCTGTTGATCCTAGAGCCTGCTCCTGCCTAATCCCGGCGACCTCCGTGGACATCAACCTTGGAACACCCAGAGGACCTGCCTGCCTTGACCCTCTCGAAGATTGGGACTCCCATCAGCAGAGGCTCTGCTGCAACACCCACCTGGTGCTCACCAGGAAGCTCCGGACCAGCCCACTCTGCACCAGCCGAGCCGAGCCCGGGCCAACCCAAACGAAGACCATGAGGACGTCCCCCCGGCGACTGGGCCCCGAAGTCCAGTGCCCAAAGACCCTCCTCGATGAACCAGCCGACGCCCGCAGACTCAGAACCAGGGGCCACCGCGACCGGTAAGCTTTTCCGACACCCCTGCACCCGGCGCCCCGAGGCCCCCTGTGCCTTTCTTTGGGGTACCTACCTGTGCTCCATCATCCCAACTTACCTCTCGAAGTGCTGGTCGCCCCTGGAGAATCATCGTCCCCAAGCTTGCAGCCTTTATTCCTTTTTCAAGATCCTCATTGGATAACATTGAGCGCCTGACGGCTCAAATGCACCCTGCACCCAGCCGCCCGAGTGCCGCTGGCTGTGACCTCTTTGCCCTATCCTACTTCTCCCCTTGCCCTGAGCAAGTGACCAGGAGCCCAGCTCCCAGAGCCGCGTGGCCTGCTAGCCAGCAGCCACCAACCGAAGGCCCCCTCATTGGATAGCATCGGGCCTACCTACCTCTGCACCCGGCCGCCCTGTGCTGCTGGGACTGAACTAACTGTACTCACCTGACCTTGGGGGACCCCTGAGTCTATGCCCAGAACCCCAACTTCACCAACCAAGTACTCACCTGGAAAGCGGTAATTCACTTACCTCACGTTGGATATCATTGACCCATTTTGATTCGAAAATTTTTAAGTGTGAAGTTTTGAAAACTGAAAATATTCCTATAAAATCAGCCAAAGTCCGAATTCGAAATTACTCACCTGTGATCAGGAGAGACGGTAGTACTGTACCTTTCAGCCCAGTACTGAACCGCAAAATTAATCCCTAGCGGGTTTACCAGTAACCTGTATTTTCTCCATAGGAACCCATTGTCTGCTTTTCTATGAAATTTCTTCTAAGTGTCTACTTTTGAAAACTGCAAATATTCTTTAAAAACGTACGAAATATTGAAACACAATTACCTACCTGTTTTGAATTAAGCCCCCAGTGCTGGCCCTAGGAGACTAGTACTGGGTTACAAAAGTAACGCGATTGTACTTTATCTGTAACCTGAATTTCCTCCCATTTAATAACACTGTGAGAATCACCTCGAAAAGTTTCTAAGTGTGAACTTTTAAAACAGCTTTATATTCAGGAAACATCATCACTGTAACTAAAACTTTTTGCTAATCTGGTTTCAGCTTAGACCCCAGGACTGAATCCAAGATCTAGTCCTGGAACTACCAAAGTAATCCATAAAGTAATCAACTGTGCTTTCCTATGAAAACCCATTGAGCTCAATGCTAGAGTGTGTTTCAGTACTGTATTGCTTATTAGCTATCCTGTAATTATTGTGTGTACAAACTTATTGCTCCTCTGCAAAGTATTTACATGAGAGTACTTGTAACTTGAAAGTAGGATAGATTGTTATTCACAAATTTGTTCTGGTGTGGAAAGGATTTGGGTGTGGAAAACAGAAAAGGAGTGGAGACCAGAAAAGATATGGAGTAGTATGTATGAACAATTTCAAGACCCATCTGTTGGATTTGATGGATCGCCTACCTAGGAAGACATACTGAACCCTGCACCGTACCAGTTAGGCATGAGCTGCTGTGGACAAACTAATGTGGTTTGTTGGCCATAGTTGAAAGCGGAAGAGGAACTGGAAGACTAATGCCACTACTTGCCTACGACCTGTTTGCCAGTTCCAAGCCAACATAAATTAAAGGACTTGGTTGTCTGCTGCATGACTGGCTGGACAGGATGTTTTTGCCTATATCTCAGCTTTCTGGAATGGCCTCTGAATTTTCGAAAGTGGCAAGTGCACAAGTTACTTACCTTCGGTAACAATATACCTGTAAGAAATGTTCGTTAGTGTTAGATTCCTTACCTTAGAATATCCCCAGGCGTCAGACTGGATCCGGAAAGTTTTCGTCAGCAGTACCCTTACGCGTTGGTATGCGTCGTCTGCGGCTCCGCGTCCGTCGTCGGCATTGTGAACGTCAGGATGACGTCAGAGTACTTAGAAGCCGCCCTCGGGCACTGACGTCAGTTCTGTACATAGCTTTCCACGCCAGGAACGCAGAGCCATGCAAGAAAACGACACTTGTGCCATGAAACTAGGGCCCTCAAAGGGAGATCCCTTAACCCTAGATATCGGTTCGCAGAACGGGGAGGATGGGTGGGGCGATAAGGAATCTAACACTAACTAATGTTTCTTACAGATATATCGTTACCGAAGGTAAGTAACTTGTGCATCTGAAAGAAACACGTTAGTGTTAGACTCCTTCTTAGAATAGATACCCCAGCAATACCAACCCCGGTGGTGGTTCTGCGAACCAAGATCACACCAAAAGTCCTGGAGAACGGAACGACCGAAAAAGCCGGTCCAGGCAGTAGTGTTTAGCAAACATGTGCAGTGAGGCCCACCTAGCTGCCTGACAGATGTCCTGCAAAGGGACTCCCCGACCCAGGGCAGTAATAGCCGCCATGGCCCGAGTGGAATGGGAGCGCAGCCCCACAGGAGGCTCCTTTCTCGCCAAGGAATAACAGATCTTGATGCACAAAACGACTCACCGAGAGATGATCCGCTTGTGCACCACCTGTCCCCCCTTAGCGCCCACGTAACAAACAAAGAGCTGGTCGTCCACCCGGAACTGCCGTGTACGGTCTAGATAAAAGTAGAGCGCACGTTTTGGGTCCAGACGGTGGAGCCTCTCTTCCTCTTTCGAGGGATGTGGAGGCGGAAAGAAGGTGGGCAAGGTAAAGGACTGCCCGATGTGAAAGGAAAGGCTGTAACCACCTTGGACAGGAAAGAAGGACACGTTCTCAAAACAACTTTGTACGGATGGACAGAGAGGAAAGGAGGCTTAGAAGACAGAGCCTGGAGCTCACTCACTCTTCTGGCAGAGGTGATGGCAACCAAGAAAGCAGTTTTAAGAGTCAGAAGACGAAGAGGACAATTATGAAGTGGCTCAAAGGGAGCGCCCATCAGATAAGTAAGTACTAGGTTCAGGTCCTACTGAGGCATCACAAAAGGAACAGGAGGGAACATGTGCGTAATGCCTTTCAAGAATCCATTTACAACAGGGGACTTGAAAAGAGAAGGCTGATCAGGAAGCCTTAAGAAGGCTGAAATGGCAGAGAGATAGCCTTTAATAGTGCCCAGAGCAGAGCCCTGCTGGGCAAGAGAAAGAAGGAAGAGGAGAACCTCTGAAAGAGGGGCAGAAAGTGGATCCACAGTCTTTGCTATGCACCATGCCACAAATTTGTTCCACCTGCAGGCGTATACTGTTTTTGTGGAGGGACGCCTGGCTGCCCGAATCACATCACAGACTTCAGGAGGCAAGTCAAATGGCCTCAACTGTCGCCGCTCAATCTCCACGCATGTAGGTGGAGACTGGACAGGTTCGGGTGGAGGACCGTCCCCTGCCGCTTCGACAGAAGGTCCTCCTGAAGAGGCAGACCAATCGGGGGCTCAACTGACATGCTGAGTAGCTCGGGATACCAGTATCTTCGAGGCCAGTCCGTAGCCACAAGGATGACTTGGGCCCGGTCGCGTTGGATCTTCTTCAGCACTCTGGGCAGAAGTGGTATAGGCGGAAAGGCGTACTACAGACCGAAGCTCCACTCGCGACGAAAAGCGTCTCCGAGTGAGTGCCGCCTTGGAAATTCCAACGCGCAGAACTGGTGACATTGCGCGTTCTCTTCGGTGGCGAACAGATCTAACCAAGGCTCTCTCCCACTGCTGAATGAGACCTTGCGTGATGTCCGAGTTCAGACGCCAATCATGATCCATCATGCACCGGCGGCTGAGTTCGTCCACCCTGGTGTTCAGGGAACCTGTCAGGTGTTGAACCACCAGGGTGACGCCCTGGTGTTCCAGCCATGTCCAGAGGCGCATAGCCTCCTGGCATAGGGTCCACGACCCCACCCCGCCATGTTTGTTGCAGTACCACATGGCGGCGGTGTTGTCCGTGAACACTTGCACTACACTCCCCCGGACAAAGGGGAGGAATGCCTTCAGTGCAAGTCGGATCGCCCGCAGCTCCAGAAGGCTGATGTGGAGCTGGGACTCCGTCGGAGACCAGAGGACTCTGATCTCCCCCTCTCCCATGTGGGCCCCCCAGCCCTGTAGGGACGCGTCCGTCACAACTACGTCCTCCGGTTGGGGTAGGGAGAGGGATCTGCCGCTGACCCAATCGCGGTCCGTGAGCCACCACTGCAACTGTCTTGCAGTGCCCTCCGAGATCAAGACATGGTCGGACAAGTTGCCCTGATGCTGGGCCCACTGAAACTTCAGGTCCCACTGCAGAGCCCGCATCCGCCACCGGGCGTGATGCACCAGAAGGATGCAGTAGGCCATCAGCCCCGGAAGCCGCAGCGTCAACCTGACCGAGACTCGGGATAAAGGCTGAAAGATCGGAATCAGAGCCTGAATATCCCGAATCCGCTGTTCGGGAGGATATACCCGAAACTGCGCCGAGTCTAGAACCGCTCCGATGAAGAGGAGCTTCTGAGAGGGACACAGGTGTGATTTTGGCACATTGATGGAGAACCCCAGCAGGTGCAGGAGGTCGGCCGTAGTCTGGAGGTGGCTGACAACTGTCTTGGGCGAGCCCGCCTTCAACAACCAGTCGTCGAGGTAGGGGAAGACAAACCCCTAACCTGCGCAGATGAGCTGCGACCACCGCCATCAGTTTCGTGAACACCCGTGGGGCACTAGTAAGGCCGCAGGGGAGCACGGTAAACTGAAAGTGCTCGTGGCCTACCGTGAACCACAAGTAACGCTGGTGGGCAGGCAGGACGGGGATATGAAAATAAGCGTCCTGCAAGTCCAATGCTACCATCCAGTCTCCAGGGTCTAGGGCAGCTAAGACCTGAGCCAAAGTCAGCATCTTGAACTTCTCCTTCTGGAGGAAGCCATTGACGTTCCGTAGGTCCAAGATAGGGCATAGGCCCCCTTTGCCCTTCTTGGGTACCAGAAACTAGTGGGAGTAACAACCACACCCTACTTCTGCCCCAGGAACGCGCTCAATGGCCCCCTTGGCCAGGAGGGCCGTAAATTCCTCTTGCAGAAGTTGTCCCCGATCGTTGCCACAACGGTTTCCACGTCCGCCACCGTGCTGGACGGTAGTCTGCGGCCCATGGCTGGCAGGACGTGTGGGGGCGCCCTTTCCGTAGCCACGAAAGGGGCAAAAGGCAGCCGTTTGCTGGCACGGGGCCGAGAGGCCTAAGGACTTGGCCATAGCCCTGGAGTCCTTAAAGCGCTCAAGCGCATGGTCTGCCTTGTCGCCAAACAGGTGACGGCCATCGAACGGCATGTCCATAAGTGTGTTTTGGACATCAGCCGAGAAGTTGGCAGACCTCAACCAGGCGTGGCGACGAATCGCCACGGTCGTTGCCATCGCTCTGCCTAGTGAGTCAGTAGTGTCCAGCCCACACCGCATCTCGACCCTCCACAAGGGCTTGGCCGAGTTTAGCCCAGGCCTCCACCGGGCATTCTGGCAGCACGTCCGCGACCGTATCCCACAGAGAGTGGGTGTAGCGGCCCAAGAGGCATGCGGTATTGCTGACCGCAATCCTAAACTCAGGGAGGAGAATACGTTCTTTCCGTATTGCTCGTACCTCTTGGATTCCCGGTCGGGGGGAGCCGACGGGAATTCAGTCTGGGAATTAGAGGCCTGGATGACCAGGCTCTCGGGAGTGGGGTGGGTAAACAGAAAGCAAGGGTCGCCCGGAGCCTGGCGGTGGCGCCTGGCCACGTTCCTATCCACAGGCTGACCTGTGGCGGGCTTGGGCCAAGTGCCCAGAAGAACGTCTGATAGGGCCTCATTAAACGGCAGCAGAGGCTCAGCCGAGCTTGCCTGCGGTTTAAGGACCTCAGTGAGGAGGTTAGTCCTCACGGCCACCCTCATCAGCACCACGCTATAGGCAGCCCCCTCCTCCGTAGCCACGCTAAGAGGGGAGACAAAATCAGTGTCGGGCGAAGTGTACAGACCACTGGTATCCCCAAGCTCTCCTGTCCAGTCCGCAGAATACTGACACTCACGTGCCAGAGGGTCCTCAGACCCCTCCCAGTCCCCCTCGTCACCCATCGCCTAGTACTCAGGCTCAGAGGATGGGGCCAGGTCATAGATATAGAAATCTCCCATCGGCGTCGAGTACGGCGCCGCTCCGATGCCAGACCCGAATCGAGGGCAGGACCAGGGACGGCATTGTCCTGGGACGGCGCCGGGGGCGACACCCTAGGGGCCGGCGCCGGCGAGGTCGCGAGGTCGACCGGCGGCGACCTGGTTCCGGAGCCGGATCCAGAGGAGCCCTGCGGCGTCGGGACCGAAGTCGCCGACGGCGCTGGGGCCGGAGCACCCGACGGAGCCGGGGCCGAAGCACACGGCCCGCGTGGGGACCCAGTCGGGACCGCTTGGCCCGAAGGCTCCAGGGAACCCGACGGAGGAGAGAGCGACCTCATGGCCATGAGGAAGTCATCAATCTCCCCCGGCGTCGCGTTCTGCCAGGGGACCGGCGGGTATGGAGCAGGCCGCGACACCTGCGGCTCTGGCGGAGCCGCGTTGGCTGTGTCGCCCGAACCCCCGGCCGCATCGCGCGAGCGTCGGGGGGAGTCAGAAGAGCGATGACGTCTCTTTGACTTCTTGTGCTTACCTGAGGAGCCCGAAGACCGTGGACGACTCCCGGTGCCATGGTGGCTCCGACCCCGTGATCGGTCCCTCGACCTCTTCGCAGACCGGGACCTCGAGCGGCGCGGGGCCGTCAGGGCTCTACAGTCGGAGCAGGTCTTGTCGTCGTGGTCGAGGCCTAGGCAATGAAGACACCGGCGATGGGGGTCGGTAACCGACATCAATCGGCGCAGGGTTTGAACCCAGGCATCACTACCGGCACCGTCGGAGTCGTACAGACTTCGAAGTAGATCAAAAATGAACGAAAAAGTTTAGTAAAAAATTGACTAAGGGTACCACTTTTTCCGGATCGGCGCTTGCTGGCGCGGAAAAAATAAGAACTGACGTCAGCGCGCGGAGGCGGCGTCTAAGTACTCCGACGATGTCATCACAGCGGCCGGCCTGCTGTCCTTTGAAAAAGCAAAATAATTTTTGCTCTCCCCCTTCATCCAGCCTGTTACTAATCTTCAAAGTAACAGGTCCTGAAGAAGATGGCAAGAAAAGGAAAATAGGCCATCGAAACGTGAGTTGACCAGTCTGTGTGTAATACCCCAGCTCTCAGCACAGCATTAGAGGGTTGAGTGTCTCACTGCTATGGTTCCATCTGTGTATGTAGTCTGACTCTGGGGTGTTTAGTATGTATGTAATGAGTGCAAGTGATGTGTATGTAGAGGGATAAAAGGTATGTATTAGTATGTGGGATTGTGAGTTTGGATTTTCTAACTAGGTGTGAACTCTAAAGATATTGTGCACTACTTTGTATATAGATTGTGTTTTTGAAAAGGATTGTTACATATTTTTCATTGTAAAATTGTATCAACTAAAGATCTTTTTTGAGCATTTTTGTACAATGAAATTGCTTATCGATTCATAAATGACATTCATGTAAGAAAAAAAGCAATACAATAGATGAATGTTTTTTATAAAAAAAGTTTGAAAAAAATGAAAAAAATGAAATAAAATGAGAAAAATAGAAACATCAGCTCTATGTGTAGCAGAGCATGTTTTGTTTGCCCCAGGTATGATCTTATAACAAGCCATATTTAAAGCAATATAGGTCAAGAGGGATATTACCTACGTGTAGGTTTTCTATTGTTACCTAGGGGAATGTTCCCTAAAAATGCCATTGAAGCCCCACTCTTTCTAGTAGAGTGGGCTTTAGGAGGAATAGATAATGTACGTTTAGCTTTGTGGTAGCAAATTTGCATACATTTGACAATCCACCTAGCTATCCCCGATTTTGATATGGGTTACCTTTGTGTGGTGGTGAGAAAGACACAAAAAGTTGTTTACTTTGATGAAAGGATTGTGTTCTTTCAATGTAGAAAAGCAATGCTCTTTTGACATCTAAAGTATAAAGAGCTCTTTCTGCGACTGTCTGTGGCTGCAAAAAGAATACTGGCAGCTCTACAGATTGATTGAGATGGAAGGGTGAAATGACTTTTGGAAGGAATTTAGGATTGATACGGAGAACAACCTTATTATGATGCATTTGCAGAAAAGGTTCTTGAATGGTTAATGCTTGTAGCTCACTAACTCTTCTTAGAGAAGTAATAGCTACTAGGAAAGCAACTTTCCAGGTTAAGAATTGCAACTCACATTTATGTAAAGGTTCAAATGGAGGACCCATTAACCGTGTAAGAACAATGTTTAAATTCCACACAGGTGAAGGTGGTGCTCTGGGAGGAATTATTCATTTGAGGCCCTTCATAAAAGCCTTTATGGCAGGTACTCTAAAGAGTGATAGATGTTGTCTATTTTGTAGGTTTGCTGCAATGGCAGCAAGATGCAGTCTAATAGATGTGTATTCTAGGTCCGTTAATTGACCTTGAGCCTGGTTCCATTGTCGTGCTAGGCACTCTTGAAGAGGACGCATCTATAGTCTTGCATAAGGTACTATGAATATGCAAGAGGCCATCATTCCTATGAGTTTCATGAACACTCGAGATGGAAGAGAGTGTTGCGGTTGGAATTTGTTTAGAAGAGCTTGCATATTTGTTATCCTGGCAGGAGAAGGATAAGCTACCGCTGTGGAGGTGTTTACTGTGGCACCTAGATATTGTTGTACGTGGGACGGTTGCAGGTGGGACTTACTGTGAACCCCAAGTCATGGAGTAATTGGATGGTGGTGTGAGCGTGTTGTACACACGGACTGTATGAGCTGGCTTTTATGAGCCAGTCGTCGAGATATGGGAAGACGTGAATATGCTATCTTCTTAAGTGCGCTGCCACTACTGCAAGGCACTTGGTAAACACTCTTGGTGTTGTTGTGACCCCGAATGGGAGTACTTTGAATTGATCGTGTTGATCGTCTAGTACAAATCTGAGGTACTTTCTGTGAGCTGTGTGAATGGGAATGTGGAAATATGCGTCACTGAGATCTATAGTGGCAAGGAAGTCGTTTTGTAAAAGGAGAGGAAGAACCTGCTGGAGTGTGACCATATGGAAGTGGTCTGATTGTATGTACAGGTTCAGTGATCTGAGGTCGAGAATGGGCCTTAGAGATCCGTCCTTTTTTGGAATTAGAAAGTACAGGGAGTAAACTCCTCTATTTTGCTGATTCAATAGAACTGGTTCTATTGCGTTTTTTTGTAGGAGGGATGTTACCTCTTGCCTGAGTAGTATCAAATGTTCCTGTGACATTGGACGCTGTTTGGGTGGTATGTTTTGGGGGTAGGAAATGCGTTACTCACCTGTAACTGCAGTTATCCAGTATTGGTGTCTTTCATAGATTCACATGCCTGAATCTTTCCCCGTCGTCGGAATGGGAGTCCTCGGTACATAAGTAAAGTAATGTCCCATAGACATATAGATAAATAGGCCTAAAGGCCTCACATTAGTAACATATCCATGTCCTTTTGTAGAAAGGACCAAACTCTAGAAAAGAGCCAATCAGTGTCACCTCCCTCTAGAACCCTCCTGGAAGGAGCCTCAGTCCCTCAGATTTTCGTACGCACAATGCTAAGTAGGCGTATTACTGAGAGAAGTAGGTGAGCCCTTCCAGGGGATTCAGAAGGGTTGCATGTGAATCTATGAAAGACACCAATACTGGATAACTGCAGTTACAGGTAGGTAACACATTTCTTATCCAGTATTAGGGGTGTCTTTCATAAATTCACATGCCTGAATCAGAGTAGCAAGCAATGAACAAAACACATTTCGGATGGTATAGGATATGCAAGTTATTAGATAACAACATGTCAAGCGACTAATAGAAACATACAGTTGCAAGCAAGAAATACCACCAAATTATACAATAGAGAAATGTGCATACATGAGAAGGATGGAGGGATGAAAAGAGGGCTCACCTCTACTGAAACGGATGACGAAGTACTGCTTGTCCCACCGCAGCATCCTTCATGAGTTCTGTATCCAGGCAGTAATGCCTAGTGAAGGTATGTGGTGACTTCCATGTTGCCTCTCTGCAAATGTCTATGACCGGCACTCCTGCAAAAAGCGCCATGGATGTAGATATTGCCCTGGTAGAATGGGCTCGAACCTTAGATTGCAGGGGTTGCCCTGCCTGAATCTATGACAGAATATTGACCAACACAATATCGACCTACAGAAACATCAACGTTGGAATATCGAAGGCAAGTATATCGACATCCTATCTACAACATGGTAAGTACAAAAATATCGAGACAAAAATATCGATGTTAAAAATATCGTAATTAAAAATATCGTTTTATATCTGTTAAAAAATGTGTAAAATAAAGTGAATAATACTATAAATAAAATAAACATTGGTAAAAATATTTAATAATGTTTCAAATGAATAAATAATAGATATATAATAATAGAACATTAATTAAACACATGTAAAATATATATTATATATTTACTTAATAATAAATTTTAATAATTTTTTTAATTACAACTTATTTAAAAATAGTATAAATTACAAATTGATCTGCACACATAAAATAATTACATAAAAAAGTAAATAATTATTTTTAATAAATTAAAAAAATTAAATATACTTTCAATATTTTTAAAATTAATAAAATACATTATCTAAATTCATTCTAAAAATATTTAATAGAAAAATAAATAAAACTACTATTTAAAGTCCCAAAAAAACTACAGAATTAAAAACATTAGATAGCATAAAACGTAAAATTACTATTCCCACTCCAGAAAATGCAAAAGTAGGGAAAACATTGGATAGCATAGAGATAAAAATTACTATTCCCACTCCAGAGAGTGCAACAGTAGGGAAAGCATTGGATAGCGTAGGGGTAAAAATTACTATTCCCATTCCAGAGAGTGAAACAGTAGAGAAAGCGTTGGATAGCGTAGGGGTAAAAATTACTATTCCAACTCCAAAGAGCGAAACAGTAGAGAAAGCGCTGGATAGCGGTTGGGTAAAAATTACTATTCCCACTCCAGAGAGTGCAACAGTAGGGAAACCGTTGGATAGCGTGGGGGTAAAAATTACTATTCCAACTCCAGAGAGTGCAACAGTAGGGAAAGCGTTGGATAGCGTAGGGGTAAAAATTACTATTCCAACTCCAGAGAGTGAAACAGTAGGGAAAGCGTTGGATAGCGTAGGGGTAAAAATTACTATTCCCACTCCAGAGAGTGCAACAGTAGGGAAAGCGTTGGATAGCGGGTGGGTAAAAATGACTATTCCCACTCCATAGAATGCAACAGTAGGGAAAGCGTTGGATACGTAGGGGTAAAAATTACTATTCCAACTCCAGAGAGTGAAACAGTAGGGACAGCGCTGGATAGCGTAGGGGTAAAAATTACTATTCTCACTCCAGAGATTGCAACAGTAGGGAAAGCGTTGGATAGCGGGTGGGTAAAAATTACTATTCCCACTCCATAGAGTGCAACAATAGGGAAAACGTTGGATAGCGAAGTGTGGGCATCTGGCGTTGGATCTTGTGGCGAACAGGTCGATCCGAGGAGTGCCCCATAGTGAGAAGACTTGGTTGAGAATCCCTTGATCCAGTTCCCACTCGTGAGACGTTGTCCTCTGCCTGCTTAGTGAGTCGGCGAGCACATTGTCCATGCCCGGAACGTACTCTGCTCAAAGTGATATATTGTGTCTGATTAACCAGTTCCAGATTCTCTACGACTCGTGAGAGAGTGTCAGAGAGCGAGTCCCCCCCTGTTTATTGAGGTAGTGCATCGTCGTAGTGTTGTCTGTACGGATGAGCACCAGGGAATGGAAGGGTGAAATTACTTTTGGAAGGAATTTAGGATTGGTACAGAGAACAACCTTATTATGATGCATTTACAGAAAAGGTTCTTGAATGGTTAATGCTTGTAGCTCACTAACTCTTCTTAGAGAAGTAATTGCTACTAGGAAAGCAACTTTCCAGGTTAAGAATTGCAACTCACATTTATGTAAAGGTTCAAATGGAGGACCCATTAACCGTGTAAAAACAATGTTTAAATTCCACACAGGTGAAGGTGGTGCTCTGGGAGGAATTATTCATTTGAGGCCCATCATAAAAGCCTTTATGGCAGGTACTCTAAAGAGTGATAGATGTTGTATATTTTGTAGGTTTGCTGCAATGGCAGCAAGATGCAGTCTAATAGATGTGTACGCTAGGTTACATCTTTGGAGGTTTAATAAGTATCCTATGATGTGTTGAATAGACACATCTAGAGGATTGATGACGTTGTTATGGCAGGTTATTTCAAAACACTTCCACTTGGCTGCATAACATGACCTAGTGGTGGGACATCTAGCTTCTTTAATGACGTTCATAGTCAGGAGGAAGGTTAAGATAACCGAACTCTAGGACTTCAGGAGCCAGATCGCTAGGTTGAGCTGGTCTGGGTGTCTGATCTCTCCATGGTTCTGGGTTAGGAAGCGTGGAGACAGGCGTAGCTTTTGGTGCGGTACCACAGAAAGTTGCAGCAGTGTGGTGTACCAGGGTTGTCTGGCCCAAGTCGGAGCAACTAGAATGAGAGTGAGGGAATGTTGCTGAAGTTTGCGCACCATTAGTGGAAGCAGTGAGAGAGGTGGAAAAGAGTACACAAATTTGCCGGACCAGTTCATCCATATCGCATTGCCTTTGGACACCTGTAGATACCTGGCGGCGAAGCTTGGGCATTTGGCATTTTCGTGTGTGGCGAAGAGGTCTATCTGAGGTTGTCCCCATATCTGAAAGAACGGGTGAAGAACTAGTGGATGAAGTTCCCATTCGTGGATCTGTTCTGAGGTATAGCCCATCTCCATATCTGCTGCGCTAACTGAGAGAGTTGCAGAGAGTGTGTCCCTCCTTGTTTGTTTATGTAGTACATGGGCTGTCATATTGTCCATGCGGACTAAGACAGCTTTGCCCGATATGTGCTTTTGGAATGCCTTTAGGGCTAGAAAAATGGCTAGTAACTCCAGGTGGTTGATGTGGAGTAACTTTTATTGCGGTGTCCACCTTCCCTGCATGGTGTGCTGCAGTAGGTGTGTTCCCCAGACGGAGAGTGATGCGTCCGCTGTCATGACTATCTGAGGAACTGGCTCTAGGAATGGTCGCCCTTTGCAAAGGTTTTTGGTGTTCCACCATTGCAGAGAGCGGTGCGTTCGACCGTCTACCAACACTACGTCCGTTAATTGACCTTGAGCCTGGTTCCATTGTCGTGCTAAGCACTCTTGAAGAGGACGCATCTGTAGTCTTGCATAAGGTACTATGAATATGCAAGAGGCCATCATTCCTATGAGTTTCATGAACACTCGAGCTGGAAGAGAGTGTTGCGGTTAGAATTTGGTTAGAAGAACTTGCATATTTGTTATCCTGGCAGGAGAAGGATAAGCTACCGCTGTGGAGGTGTTTACTGTGGCACCTAGATATTGTTGTACGTGGGACGGTTGCAGGTGGGACTTGGTGTGGTTTACTGTGAACCCCAAGTCATGGAGTAATTGGATGGTGGTGTGAGCGTGTTGTACACACGGACTGTATGAGCTGGCTTTTATGAGCCAGTTGGTGAGATATGGGAAAACGTGAATATGCTATCTTCTTAAGTGCGCTGCCACTACTGCAAGGCACTTGGTAAACACTCTTGGTGTTGTTGTGACCCCGAATGGGAGTACTTTGAATTGATCGTGTTGATCGTCTAGTACAAATCTGAGGTATTTTCTGTGAGCTGTGTGAATGGGAATGTGGAAATATGCGTCATTGAGATCTATAGTGGCAAGGAAGTCGTTTTGTAAAAGGAGAGGAAGAACCTGCTGGAGTGTGACCATATGGAAGTGGTCTGATTGTATGTACAGGTTCAGTGATCTGAGGTCGAGAATGGGCCTTAGAGATCCGTCCTTTTTTGGAATTAGAAAGTACAGGGAGTAAACTCCTCTATTTTGCTGATTCAATAGAACTGGTTCTATTGCGTTTTTTTGTAGGAGGGATGTTACCTCTTGCCTGAGTAGTATCAAATGTTCCTGTGACATTGGACGCTGTTTGGGTGGTATGTTTTGGGGGTAGGAAATGCGTTACTCACCTGTAACTGCAGTTATCCAGTATTGGTGTCTTTTATAGATTCACATGCCTGAATCATTCCCCGTCGTCGGAATGGGAGTCCCCGGTACATAAGTAAAGTAATGTCCCATAGACATATAGATAAATAGGCCTAAAGGCCTCACATTAGTAACATATCCATGTCCTTTTGTAGAAAGGACCAAACTCTAGAAAAGAGCCAATCAGCTGTCACCTCCCTCTAGAACCCTCCTGGAAGGAGCCTCAGTCCCTCAGATTTTCGTACGCACAATGCTAAGTAGGCGTATTACTGAGAGAAGTAGGTGAGCCCTTTCAGGGGAGGCAGGAGGGTTGCATGTGAATCTATGAAAGACACCAATACTGGATAACTGCAGTTACAGGTAAGTAACGCATTTCTTTTCCAGTATTAGGGGTGTCTTTCATAAATTCACATGCCTGAATCAGAGTAGCAAGCAATGAACAAAACACATTTCGGATGGTATAGGATATGCAAGTTATTAGATAACAACATGTCAAGCGACTAATAGAAACATACAGTTGCAAGCAAGAAATCCCACCAAATTATACAATGGAGAAACGTGCATACATGAGAAGGATGGAGGGATGAAAAGAGGGCTCACCTCTGCTGAAACAGATGACGAAGTACTGCTTGTCCCACCGCAGCATCCTTCATGAGTTCTGTATCCAGACAGTAATGCCTAGTGAAGGTATATGGCGACTTCCATGTTGCCTCTCTGCAAATGTCTATGACCGGCACTCCTGCAAAAAGCGCCATGGATGTAGATATTGCCCTGGTAGAGTGGGCTCGCACCTTAGATTGCAGGGGTTGCCCTGCCTGAATCTATGACAGAATATCGACCAACACAATATCGACCTACAGAAACATCGACGTTAGGATGTCGATATACTTGCCTTCGATATTCCATCTACAACATGGTAAGTACAAAAATATCGATGTTAAAAATATCGTAATTAAAAATATCGTTTTATATCTGTTAAAAAATAATGTGTAAAATAAAGTGAATAATATTTATAAATTTAAATAAACATTGGTAAAAATATTTAATAATGTTTCAAATGAATAAATAGATATATAATAGAACATTAATTAAACACATATGTAAAATATATATTATATATTTACTTAATACATTTTAATAATTATTTTAATTACTTATAACTTATTTAAAAATAGTATAAATTACAAATTGATCTGCACACATAAAATGACATAAAAAAGTAAATAATTATTTTTAATAAATTAAAAAAATTAAATATACTTTCAATATTTTTAAAATTAATAAAATACATTATCTAAATTCATTCTAAAAATATTTAATAGAAAAATAAATAAAACTACTATTTAAAGTCCAAAAAAAACTACAGTATTAAAAACATTAGATAGCATAAAACGTAAAATTACTATTCCTACTCCAGAAAATGCAAAAGTAGGGAAAACATTGGATAGCATAGAGATAAAAATTACTATTCCCACTCCAGAGAGTGCAACAGTAGGGAAAGCGTTGGATAGCGTAGGGGTAAATATTACTATTCCAACTCCAGAGAGTGAAACAGTAGGGAAAGTGTTGGATAGCGTAGGGGTAAAAATTAATATTCCAACTCCAGAGAGTGAAACAGTAGGGAAAGCGTTGGATAGCGTAGGGGTAAAAATTACTATTCCCACTCCAGAGAGTGCAACAGTAGGGAAAGCGTTGGATAGCGGGTGGGTAAAAATTACTATTCCCACTCCATAGAATGCAACAGTAGGGAAAGCGTTGGATAGCGTAGGGGTAAAAATTACTATTCCAACTCCAGAGAGGGAAACAGTAGGGAAAGCGTTGGATAGCGGGTGGGTAAAAATTACTATTCCCACTCCATAGAGTGCAACAATAGGGAAAACGTTGGATAGCGTAGGGGTAAAAATTACTATTCCAACTCCAGAGAGTGAAACAGTAGGGAAAGCGTTGGATAGCGTAGGGGTAAAAATTACTATTCCCACTCCAGAAAGTGCAACAGTAGGGAAAGCGTTGGATAGCATAGGGGTAAAAATTACTATTCCAACTCCAGAGAGTGAAACAGTAGGGAAAGCGTTGGATAGAGTAGGGGTAAAAATTACTATTCCCACTCCAGAGAGTGCAACAGTAGGGAAAGCGTTGGATAGCAAGGGGTAAAAATTACTATTCCAACTCCAGAGAGTGAAACAGTAGGGAAAGCGTTGGATAGAGTAGGGGTAAAAATTACTATTCCCACTCCAGAGAGTGCAACAGTAGGGAAAGCGTTGGATAGCGGGTGGGTAAAAATTACTATTCCCACTCCATAGAATGCAACAGTAGGGAAAGCGTTGGATAGCGGGTGGGTAAAAAGCAGTACGGAAACTGCGTTACTTGTGATGGTGGAACATCTCCGGGCAAGGTTGGATGCTGGTCAAACGGCGGCGCTTATTTTGTTAGATCTTAGCGCCGCCTTTGATACGGTAGACCACAGCATCCTCCTGCGTCGGCTCGAGGAGACTGGTATTGGCGGTCAGGTGTTGCAATGGTTCCGCTCCTTTTTAGACGACCGCTCCTTCTGTGTTGCCATCCCTCCCTTCAAGTCCAGCTACCAACCACTGGCCATGGGGGTTCCGCAAGGGTCCTCGCTGAGTCCCACGTTGTTCAATCTTTACGTGAGACCGCTGGCTGATGTCGCTAGGCAGTGGGGCCTTACTTTGGTCTCATATGCCGACGACACTCAGCTGGCGGTTACTCTCAGCGGGGATGCGGAAATTGAGGCCCCCAGGTTTCAGTCCGGACTGAAGGCGGTGGCTAGTTGGCTGACAGGCAACTGCCTTCAGCTAAACGCCACTAAAACAGAGGTGATGGTCGTCGGGAAGGGAGTGGAGCTGTGGGGTGACCACTGGTGGCCCTCAGAGCTGGGTCCTACTCCGATCCCGGTATCGGAAGTGAAAAATCTGGGGGTGTGGCTGGATGCGGGCCTCTCCTTTATAGGCCATACTAAGAGAACTGCGGCCTGCTGTTTCGGTCTCCTGAGGGGCTTGAGACCTGTTCTCAAGTTCTTTGACGCCCCGACCAGGCAGCTGGTGATCCAGGCCACTATCATCTCTCGCCTGGATTATGCCAGCTCTCTCCTGGCTGGGGCCAACCAGGCTGAACTAACCCGTTTACAACGGGTTCAGAATGCTGCGGCGAGGGCGATTGTTGGTTTACCCAGATTCTGCTCAGTGACAGGTGTCCTTCGCTCCCTACACTGGCTCCCGGTTAGAAAGCGCATCCTTTTTAAGGTCTTGTGCCTTGCTTTTAAAATCTTGAGAGGTACAGGCCCGGAAATCCTGTCGAGTTGTCTGTCTTTTTATGTCCCTGCCCGTTGCCTCCGCTCTCAAGGTCTGGCCCTTGCGGTGGTTCCCAGATTCAGGCTTAGCCGCATGGGAGGCCGCTCGTTTAGGGTAATGGCTGCGTCGGCATGGAACTCCCTGCCCGTTGAAATCCGCCTGCTGGAGGACCTTTTGACTTTTCGGAAGGCTTTAAAAACCTTCTTGTTTTTGTTGTTTCTTAGTCTCTGTTCTTGCCTCTCGTTGTGTTACGGGCTACCTTGTCTCTGCGCCAGGACGCTCCTTGGCTGGAGTATCTGTGCGCACAATAAATAGACGTAACATAACATAACATAACATAGCGTAGGGGTAAAAATTACTATTCCAACTCCAGAGAGTGAAACAGTAGGGAAAGCTTTGGATAGCGTAGGGGTAAAAATTACTATTGTCACTCCAGAGAGTGCAACAGTAGGGAAAGCGTTGGATAGCGGGTGGGTAAAAATTACTATTCCCACTCCATAGAGTGCAACAATAGGGAAAACGTTGGATAGCGTAGGGGTAAAAATTACTATTCCAACTCCAGGGAGTGAAACAGTAGGGAAAGCGTTGGATAGCGTAGGGGTAAAAATTACTATTCCCACTCCAGAGAGTGCAACAGTAGGGAAAGCGTTGGATAGCATAGGGGTAAAAATTACTATTCCAACTCCAGAGAGTGAAACAGTAAGGAAAGCATTGGATACCATAAAAATTAAATATAACATACTTATAAATTATTTTTTTATTTAAATGTATTAATATTTTAATTTTAAAATAACTAAACATCATTTAGAAATACCCATTAATAATAAAACAATTTTTAGAATTGAATAATCAATTAACAATAAATGAACAATTAATACCAATAAATGTTAATGAATAAATATTAGTTACCAAATAATAAATATTAAACAATAACATATATTTTTTAAAAGATTAATAATTGATTAGCAATTAAAAAATATTAAATACAATTATTTGTATACCAAAAAAGACTTTTTATAAGACATTTTTTACGAATTATTTAAAAATATTTTCCAATAAAAAAAATTAAATTACCAATTAAACCAATTGCCAATTACAAATATTAATTGCCAATTAAATAAATTAATTACCAATTAAATAAATTAATTACCAATTACAATCATTAACTACCAATTACAAACATTAATTACCAATTAAATAAATTATTTACCAATTACAAATATTAATTACCAATTAAAACAATTAATTAACAACTACAATAATTAATTGCCAATTAATAATTGATTACAAATACATAAATTATCAATACCAATAAAAAAAATTACTTAATTAGAATTAAAATACTTCCCACCCAAATCCCCTATAAACCCACTACACGCTACAGAACTTAAACGCAAAAATTAATTGAAATTAATTTATAAATCCTAAAAAGTAAAAATAAATTTAGTATAATTAAATTACTTACCACCCTATTCCCCTATAAACCCACAACCCGCTCCAGTACTAAAACATAAAATTAACTTAAAAATAACATTATACATATATGAAAATAGTTCACATTTAATTTAAAACAAGTAAAATACTTAACAAAAAAACATATAACACATACATATTAAATACATATTAACCACTTGGCTGCTAAGGCACATGATGCACTTCCATTGACTTTCCATTGAAATCAATGGAAACTCCATGACGAGTTACCCTTGTCATTAGCACTGAAGGGGTTAAAATACATAATAGTACAAATATCGATATTAGTAACATCGAAATTATTAACATCGATATACTTGATATCGAAATTACCGACTTCGATATTACTTACATCGATATAAAAAAATTCTATATTACTTACCTTAGTGTCGATATTCTGTTCATCGATATTCTTGACATCGATATTCATTACCTTCGATATTTCTGTAGGTCGATATTTACAAATCTATATTTTGACTGCGTACCGCCCTGCCTGTTCATGACAAAATGAAATAGCTGCAGAAATCCAGCGAGAGATACTTTGTTTAGTGAGTGGAAGGCCCCTCCTGGGCTTACTGTAAGCCACAAATAGCTGGTGTGACTTTCGGAAGGATTCTGTATTTTCAATATAAAATTTCAGGCAGCGTTTAAGATCTAGAGAGTGTAACGTCCTTTCTGCTGCAGTACTGGGATTTGGGAAGAAAGAACACAAGACCACAGGTTCGTTGAGATGGAAGTCAGACTGGACTTTTGGAATACATTTTGGATTTGTCCGTAAAATTACCCTGTCCTGTTTAAATTGCAGAAAAGGTTCCTGTATTGAGAAGGCTTGGAGCTCACTCACCCGCCTTGCGGAGGTGAGTGCAAACAGGAGGGCTGTCTTCCAAGAGAGGTAATTCAGGTCAGCCCTGTGTACCGGCTCAAAGGGATGCTTCATGAGCTGATTAAGGACTGTGTTAAGGTGCTAGGTAGGTGGCAACATTTTCACAGTGGGAAAAGTCCTATAGAGTCCTTTCAAAAACTGTTAGATCAATCTGTGAGACCAAAGAGAAGGGCCAGTAGGAGATCTTCTGTAACGGGATATCCCCGCCAAGTGGACCCTGACAGAAGCAAGACCTGAGTTTGCCAGATGGAGAAGATAAGGCAATATTTGTTCCGGAGAGGAAGAGAAAGGATGTATTCCTTGAGCCTTACACCAGATGCAAAACCTCTTCCATTTTAAAGAGTATGTTTTGTTGGTACTATCCGCTCGTGCTCGTGCCAGGATGGCTCTACAGTCTGCAGAATATTCAAATTCTGAAGTTCTCTGAACTCAGGAGCCAAGCGGCTAATTTGAGTGAAGCCAGATTTGGATGCTGGACTTGCTGGTTGTTCATCGTGAGAGACGGAAACTGTTTCAACCGTATTGGCAGCTCCAGAGACAGACGGTGGAGTTCCGTGAACCAATGTTGGCGTGGCCAAGTTGGGGCTATCAGACTGAGCGTACAAGTCTGCGCTTTCAATTTCCTGAGGACTCTGAGAATCATTGGAAATGGTGGAAAGGCGTACACAAAGATGTTGCACCATGCGATCGAAAATGCATTCCCTACAGACGCTTTCTGGGGATGGCAACTTGCGAAGTGTGGGCATCTGGCGTTGGATCTTGTGGCGAACAGGTCGATCCGAGGAGTGCCCCATTGTGAGAAGATTTGGTTGAGGATCCCTTGATCCAGTTCCCACTCGTGAGACGTTGTCCTCTGCCTGCTTAGTGAGTCGGTGAGCAACCAGTTTCAGATTCTCTGCGACTCGCGAGAGAGTGTCAGAGAGCGAGTCCCCCCCTGTTTATTGAGGTAGTGCATCGTCATAGTGTTGTCTGTACGGATGAGCACCAGGGAATTTTTGATTCTTGGGAGAAAGGCTTGACGGGCAAGGAAGACCGCCCGCAGTTCGAGGAGATTGATATGGAGCCCTTTTTCGAAGGGGGACCACTTTCCGCTTATCTGCAGTTCCTGGAGGAAAGCTCCCCAACCTTCCAAGGAGGCGTCTGTTGTGATGATATGCGGCGCAGCTGGAAGCAGGAATGGTAAGCCTTGAGAAAGGTTCTGAAAAGACATCCACCATTGCAGAGCTTTGACCATCTGAGGAGTCACTTTTATGAGATTGTCGAACGACCCTGTGCATTGGACCCATTGTTTCGAGAGCGCCTCCTGGAGGGGGCGCATCCGCAGACGGCAGTGAGGAACTAATAGGATACATGATGACATCATTCCTAGTAGGGATTTGAAAAGGCAGACCGTCAAGGTCCTCTTTGAAGCCTCGAGAATAGCCAGTGCCAAAAGCTTGTCCTTCCTCTCTTGAGATGGGAAGGCTTTCTCAAATGTGTCTAGGGTAGCGCCTAGGAAGTTGATGCGCTGAGAAGGTAGAAGGACTGATTTATCCCGATTGAGCGCGAGTCCTAAACGATTGAAAAGCTGCAGACAGGCGTTGGAAGACTTGGACGCGTCTTCTAAAGATGGAGTCTTGATCAGCCAGTCGTCCAGATATGGAAAGACTTGATGGTGGTGCTGTCTGAGATATGCAGCTACTGGGGAGAGACACTTTGTAAAGATGCGAGGTGCAGATTTGAGTCCGAAGGGCAGGACGCGAAATTGAAAGTGTCTGCCTGCACCGCAAATCTTAAATATTTTTTGTGATTTCTGTGAATCGGGATGTGGAAGTAAGCGTCCTGAAGGTCCAGGGACGCCATGTAATCTTCCCCATCCAGGAGTTGCAAGACCTCCTGGATTGTTACCATGGGAAACAACTGCTTCTTTAGGAATTTTTTGAGGGCTCTGAGGTCCAAAATTGTTCTCCACTTCTTGTCTTTTTTCTGAACTAGAAAGAAGCGGGAATAAAATCCTTTCCCTCGCTGAGACAGAGGGACTTTCTCTATCGCCCCTTTCTGGAGCATAAGAGAGACTTCTCGGAGAAGCAGACGTAGATTTTTGTGAAGCATAGGTCGGGGAGGTGTCTGGGGAGCTATAAGCATAAATTCCAAAGAATGGCCGAATTGAACCAATTGTAGAACCCAACGGTCCATGGTAATTTGCTTCCAATTTTTTATGAAATGGGAAATCTTTCCTCCAATTTTTGATGATGGAAATGAATCTGAGACTGGCTGAAGTGAAAGGTCATTGTCTACGTCTGTTGTTTTTTCGTTGGCCTTTACCACGAAAGGACGCCTTGCCATAAGAGGATTGTTGGCTATGCTGCTGGCGCTGTTGATAATGGGACCGATTCTGGCCTGAAGAATATGGTGACCGGTAGTGGTAGTCCCCTCTATAAGAGGACTGTACTCTACCTCTAGACCCACGAAAGGACTGACTTCTGTACTAGAGAGTGCCCAATGCTCTAGCAGTGTTATTGTCCTTTTTTATACTCTGCAGCGCTTCATCAATCTGTGGACTGAAGAGAAATTGGCCATCATAGGGCATATCCAGAATTTTTGTTTGTATCTCGGGACGAAACGAAGTTGCCCTTAACCAACCTTGTCGTCGCAAGACTGCCGCTCCAGCCAGCTGGCGAAATCCTGTTGTTGCGATATCCATCGCACAGTCTATTATCTCTGACGCCGAGGCTTCACCCTCTAGTAAGATCTTCTTCGCCTCCACTTTTGATTCGTTAGGTAGATCCGATAGATATGGGGCGATATCTGCCCATAGCTGTTTATTGCAGCGCCCCAAAAGCGCTAAAGCATTGGCCGCCTTCACTGTCAATGCAGACTTTGATGAGAACCGCTTCCCAATGTTGTCTAATCTTCGGCCTTCCTTATCTGGAGGAGCTGATAACGAGGCAGAAGGATTTTTGGACTTCTTCTGGGCTGCCTGCATAACAACCGAATTCACCTTGGGGTGTCCTATTAAACAAGCCGGTGCAGTATCAGGCGCCCTATACTTCTTATCCAAGCGAGGTACCACCGTAGGTACCGAGGAAGGGTTCTGCATGACCTTAATACCCTGCTCCCACAGGTATGCAATTATGGGTATTGATCTTACTGATTTTTTAAGAGGCTCCTTAAAATCATATAAGAAGCAGTCTTGCTGTTGAGAGACCATTGGAATTTTGAAATTTTGAGCGGCCCTCTCTACATTATGGAACCCTCAAATGTCGCCGGGTGGTGCATCTGCAGGTGCAGGTACTGGAGAAGCAGGAGAGGGAATGACAGACATGCCAGTCATCGTGGTTAGCTTGAGTGTCTTGTAGTTCTCCCTCCTCCTGTTGGTCTTCTTCCTCCTCCTCATCAGTAGACGGAAGATGCGGTAGATCAACCCGCTCCGGCTGTACCCTCAAAGGTGGAGGCCGTGGTTTTGGTGAGGGAGAGACTGCGGAAGGTTGAGGTGCAGGAGACTCTGGAAACCTCTGTTTGTAGTCTTGTATGAGGTACCGCAAGTACGAAACTAAAGAGGCTGGAAGGTAAACCATTGGAGGTGGAGGTGGATGATATTCTTCCTCCTGTTCCTCTTCTTCGTCCGAACTCTGACATTTGACATGAAGCTCCGTAGGGCTTGTCGCAGTCTGAAACATGTCCCCTTCATCTGAATCTTCCTCTGGAATAAGACATGCTGGAGTGGTTGGACTCTACTTGGCGATGTAAAAGCCTGTGTCAGCGCCTTTTTTGTAATTTTTAGGTGCACATATGTGCTTTGCAGACCTGAATATATCATCGTCGACGAGCCCATCGACGGTGTGGTCGTCGACGGTGAAGCGTCGACGGGTGTCGTAGCTGGAGGATTCATCGTCGACGGGGCCGTCGTCGACAGTGTTGACATCACTGGAGACTTCGTCGATGGCGTCTCCGTCAACGGTATTTTCGTCGACAAAGGTACGATCAATGGTGTCGAGGTCGACGATGTTGACTTCGTCGTCGAGGACGTCGCCGATTCCGTCGTCGGCGAGTGCTTTTGACGCTGACGGTGTCTTCTTGATGTTTATCGTTGACGACACAGTCTTACCTGCCGTCGACGATGGGGTCGTAGTCGTCGACAAAGACAATGACGATGATGCCGTCGACGTAGAAACAGTAGTCGTCGATGCGGTCACATACAATGCAGTAGAGACAGCTCTCCTCAACGATACCATCGTCGACGGAGTCGAAGTAGGCTTTTTGAAGGTGGGAACTTCCTGAGAGGAAACCTTTGCAGAAGTAGCCTTGGAGAGAACCTCTGAAAACTTTTTTGATGCCTTCTTTTGAGGAGGGTGTACCGTAGGGTTAGGAGAAGTCACCCGTGGTCTCGTTAGTGAAGACTTGGAAGAGACTGAAGAACCTTCACTTTCCTCAGAAGATTCCAGGTAGTCCCTGTCTTTTAGCCTCTGGAGCCAAATTAAGAGGCGTCCCTCACGATCTTTGAGGGTTTTAGTGGAAAAGGTACGACATACCTTGCAGTCCTTGGAAGAATGGTCTGGATACAGGCAATACAGACAGTCTTGATGTTGGTCATCTATATGCAGCCTTTTCTTTCCACTGGAACCACAGGACCTAAAAAAGACCCTTTTTTGGTGTCTCAGCCATCAGGATATTAGCAATCACAGGTGGAACAGAATAAAAATACCAAAGAACACTGGAAACCAGTTGTGAAGAAAAAACTGAGCAGAGCTCAAATAAGACTCCCTTAGCATTGTGCGTTCGGAAATCTGAGGGACTCAGACTCCTTCCAGGAGGGTTCTAGAGGGAGAGGACAGCTGATTGGCTCTTTCTAGAGTTTTGTCCTTTCTACAAAAGGACATGAATATGTTACTAATGTGAGGCCTTTAGGCCTATTTATCTATATGTCTATGAGACATTACTTTATTTATGTACCGGGGACTCCCATTCCGACGTCGGGAATGATTCAGGCATGTGAATCTATGAAAGACACCCCTAATACTGGATAAATGTTAGTTCGAGACAGTAACCTGACTGAATTATTTGTTGCACCCACCTGTCTGATGTGATGTTGGTCCACACTGGTAGGAATTGTTCTAGTCTTCCCCCAACTGGAGTGGAATGTGTTGGGGGGAGGGAAGTCATTGGGCAGAGCGGGAGTTGTTGGTTTTGCCTCTGCCCTTATTGTTGTTACCTCTGTAACCACCTCTTTGGTAGCCCTACTGTAGGTGGATTGTGTAGGGGCTTTGTAAGAAGTAGAGGGACTGTCTGAGGAATATCCCTGGTGGTGCCTTTGTAAGATGAGCGGCGAAAGGAGCGTCTGGGAGCTTGCGACTGCAAGGCTCCCATAGATTTACCTGTGTCAGTATTTTTTTTCTTTTTTTCAAGAGATACGTCCACATTAGGCCAAAATAAGTGTTGCTCATCAAAGGGTTGGTTGAGGATGACACTTTGTACTTCAGGTTTAAAACCTGAAATCCGTAACCAAGCATGTCTACGCAACAGGACACTGGTATTAATTGCCCTTGAAACAGTATCTGCTGCATATAGCGCACAGAGAATAGAGGTATTTGTGATGATTTTACCCTCTTGTATAAGCTCATGTGATCTGTTTTTGTATTTATCTGGAAGGTGCTGCATTATTGATTCTAATTCATCATAATGTGCTATGTCGTATCTTGCCAGTAATGCTTGCGTATTGGCAATAAGCCAAATGTTTGCTGCCTGTGATACTGTTCTTTTACTTGATGCATCAAGGAGCTTAGATTCTTTATCTGGTGGGGGAGCCTTGCCTGAAAGTTGTGAATTTGCTCTGTTGCGTGCATTAGAGACTACAATGGAGTTGAATGGTGCAGGCCCTTTAATGTAGGCTGGATCTGAAGGGGCAGTCTTATATTTTTTCTCAATTTGGGGGTTGATGATTCGAGCCCTAACTGGGTCTTTAAAGACTTCTGGCGCATAACACCTTTAAGTATGGGTAAAATGGAAGTGGACCTTTGTGCGTTGTCAAAGGTATCGAGGAGGAAGTCTTCTTCTACTGGGTCAGTATGTAGGTGAACCCCATGGTATTGGGCAGCCCTATGTACTAGTTGGTTAAATCCCATACTGCCCTCTGGTGGGGAAGACCTGGAGGGATATATGTCGTCTTGTGGGACGTTAGGGACATCTGGGGTGCTATAATCATCCCAAGGGTCAGGTGAGCCAGGAGGACTAAAAGGCTCTGGTGGCTCACTGTTTGCACCACCCCCTGTGTTATCAGAGGTGTCATCCCTGTTATCATCATCTGCTAACAGAGTAGGAGAAGGTGTAGGGGAGTGATGTGGTAGGGGAGGAGGTGGTGAAGGGATATGAGGTGGAGGAGAAGGAAGAGGATGAGAAGAAGGTATCATTAAAGGGGAGGTTGCAATGCCCTTTTTCTTTGGATGAGGAGCAGGTGCAGGCGTGTCCAATGGTCGTTTTTTTTAACTGAGAGTTAGTCGACCAGTTTTTGGATATTTAACCAGATTCTTTTGTGTAGGGTCTGGATGGAATAAGTCCTCTGTGGGAGGTAGATCTTTTGGTGCCGAGGGCTTTTTTCGGCGCCGAGCTGTGAGGATCTTTCGGCTTTGAAACATGTTCTCTAGCAGTGTCTTTAGCTGGTGGGGCATTTGTCTTTTTCGGCTCCGATGGTTTTCTCGGTTCCCATGTTTTTTCGGCTCCGATTTTTTTGCCGGCTCCGAGGGTTTTTTAGCTCCGAAGCTTGGGAGTCGGGTGTCAATGTCTTGCTCGGCTCCGAGTGTGTTTTTGGTGCCGAGGATCTCGTGCTAGTCTTCCAAGCCGAGTGCTTGGATGTGGAAGCAGCTGGCATGGAGGAAGACAATGCTTTCTTTTTCGGTGCCGGTAGGTGTGCGCGGGGAACTAGGGGTAGGAGGACCCGAGTAGCCTAAAGACGTATTAGGCTTCTTTGCCGAGCTCGAAGGCGGGGCATGGGAAGCAGTGCCTCAGTGTGCACCCGGGTCCGAGGATGTGACCTTAGTCTTTTTAGAAGGTGTCGAGGAAGGGTCGGGTCGACGTTCTTACTTACGACCCTCTGTGCCAGAGTGATGTCCTCGACGTCTGAATCTTCGGGCTCGGAGTTACTGTCGATGCCACTGTTCTTCGAGCTCGTCGGTCCTGAATCATCTTCTTGGAGAGGAAAGAGGCACAAGCTGAACAGTCTCTGGCCTCGTGCTGCGGTGAGAGGCAAAGGTTGCACACCTCATGGAGATCGGTGTGGGGAAACTTCGAACCACATTGAGGACACTATTTAAATGGCGTCCTTTCCATGAGCTGGAATATGAGGCCTAGGTAGGCCCGAAAGCCTTCGTTGACGACCGGAATCGAAGACTTCAGATTTGAAGATTAGCGTCGGTTGGAAACACGTTCGAAACAATACAGTCGAAGCTGGTGAGGATTGCGCGACGAAGGAAAATCGGTTCAAAAACGGAGCGCAGGAAACACATACGAGCCCGGTGGCGGAAAAAAAACCATCCAAGGATGGAGCCGATGCCCATGCGTACTGTTGTCCAAAGGAGGAGTCACCTATCCCGTGACTTCCAAAGACTTTTCAGGACAAAAAAAATTGCAGATATCCGGGCCCAACACTAGGTGGCGATCTATGCAGAGTGTGTAATCTGTAGCTCATATGCCACGAACCTGGTATTTTCCCACTAAAAATAACAACCTACATCACAAACATGCATTCTGCTCAGTGCAGCACAAATGCATAGACATAATTATCATGAAAGACCCATGACCTACTTTACAGAGCTGCAAATTATAATGCAAAGTGAATACAGCCACTATTAGCATTTATAGGTAAAAACAATGAATGCGAGAAAAAAGTATGCGACAAAAGTTGACTCTCAGGCCTTCACATAAACCCATGAGAAACTTCTAATACTTATCTAAGAACCTTATTTAGTCTAGACTTTAATTACGGATGCACAGTTCTCCCTCCTATGCTTAGCACAGGTGCCTAACACGAGATAGCTCCTGAATTGGTAAGTAGTGTAATAGTCGGCACATGCAACAAACCATTCTCCATGCAAACCACATTATACGTTAATGAACACACCGGGAGCCTTGAGTTTTATCACCAGAAACTTACAGGGAAATCCTATGATCTCATGCAGGACAATTGAAAGAAAAAGAGAGGCTGGAGCATGCTGCAAAAAAGAGACAGGCAACCAGTGTTTGGTTGGTGACAGCCCATTCACTTTCACGCCACAGTATCTTTTGTCCTCCCCAAAATGTCAATTAATCATTTACAGTTTGTTAAACTTGGGGAAGAACAACCTTTGGGGAAGGATTAGTGGAGACAACTTGGATAGGATGTGAGCTGAGTAAAGGCAGAAGATGAAGGTGAATTAAGGCGGGGGGGTCTTAGCTTGGCAGGTTAAAGAGTGAGAAAGGATTGAAATGAATAACATTAATAATTTTATCCTCTTTATTATAGTTTTAGCAGGTTATGTTTGGGTTAGCAGACCAGTTAACTGATTAAGTGAACGCTGGCGTGCAGAACTACTTTACCTCTGGGAGAGTCTCGCGCCTTCACTGCAGCAGATTTAGATGTGTTGGATATGGAGATGACCCTAGCTCTGTAACCTGGTACTGGGAGGGCACAGGACAGAAACAAGTCTTAGACCTACTGATACATCAACAAACTGAGACTTGGTGAGGTTTTGAAGTGTAAACGCTGCATATTGTGGGAAATGCAGCTAGTGACTTTTAGAGATGTTACATGATACTTTCAGGCAGATAAGCTTGTGTAGCGTATGCCACCATCTAAAATCCTGCCCCAAAGTTATGCAACACACTGAAAACTTTAGAGACTCTTTGTTACAGCTTCCCAAGAGAAATGTTACTGCTCCATAATCCTTCTGTCTACAGTACACATCACCACCCTTTATAATTAAATATATGGGAATCTGGAAACACAGCATTTACATTGTGTTGTTCATGAGTTAATAATCTCTCATCAACGTAGATGCCAGTGCATAAGAGTAATAGTTAAACATGTGTGCAACAGTAGAAAGGAATAATACTTTGGCTCTCGAAAAACAGGCCACACAAGCCCACTTGTTTGCCACTTCATAAGAAAAGCAATCCAACGGGAGCATCTAGCTGGAGTTTACCTGTTTGAATGAATCATTTTATTTACCCCTGCGAAAGAAATTAACAACTGCTGTTGATCCAGCTGTGCAGACTTTGCATTCTTAGTATAAACATACTGTAGTCAACTCACACATAGGGAGTTTGCTTTGCCTGTATGTAGTTTGAGGCATACCAGTAAAGACTGCAAAATTGAGAAGAAAATTTTAAAACAACTTCCAAATATTTTCTGACGTATTTAAACTTATAAAAAAAAAAGCATCCATACAAATTGTCTTTATTTAAATAACCCTTCAGGCAGTTATATTTAAAACAAAATGGTAGCCTTAAAAGTCAAAGCTTCAAGGAATAAAATGTAATGGACTAGCAAGGGAAGTCATTGAAACACACAGATTTTTATCAATTGAAAGTTGCTGCCAGTAAACCAGCAGAACAAGCCTTTACAGGGCATTCATCAAATCTCCTGAAACCCTGAAATGCAGAGTTCCATTCCTACCAAGTCCTGGTTCTCAAATACTATTTTTTTTAGGAATGAGTCTCATAGATTGATTGATGGTGGAGAAGGATGAGCTAACTTGCTACTAAACTAAGAATAAGCATGATGCACTGTTTGACCAAAGGTATAAGGAAAAATCATAGATTTCTAAATTATAACTGATAGGCACCTGTCAATGGAAGACTGCACCCTGGGATCATGGGCATCTTCATTAACAGCAGAAAAAGGTATGGAAAATAGGGCTCCGGAACATGGGTCAAAAATTCCTGAAATAGGAGTTCAAATTGGGCCTAGGTTTAGGCTGCCCAGTCTGTGACTACTAGGGCTGCCATGGGAGCCAGGGTACTTGACCACTAGAACATTCCATTTTATTTGACTAGATTCTTAATGGTATCCACAAAAATAGCAACAGGTGTAGGGTGGTGCTTGTTAGGCCCCAAAAGCACCTAGGGACAGAAACATTGCCTCACTACCTCCAGACTACCAGGTAAGCAGCTACTCACCAAGACAACGGTAACTGTTTTCAGACTCTAAGTGATTAGCACACCTGGGTACAAACCTGAGTACAACCACAGGATGAGGAATGCTGGGACTGGGCTCTAGGGGGCTTTCACATCAAGCACATTTCTACGGAGCTCAAGTGATTATCACTCCTAACTACACCCAACCTTCTGGGCGCTAGGAGTCTATCACCAGGGGTACAACCCACTAACAGATCAAATAGACAGACATCTGCTCCATGTACAACTCATCTACAATTTCACAGGGCGTAGCAAGCACTCCTTGGACATCAACTGCATAATCAGACACCAGCATCATGGTCAATCAAATCTACATTAAACCACAAGACGGAGGACAGTAGCGAATAGTTTCTTACCTGTCGGTGTAGTTTTGCAGCTTGAAGATCTTTCTGGATTCACTATGCTGTGCATATTCCGCAATCTGGGGGTTGGGTCCGGAATCGTAGTCCTTTTTTTTTTTTGTCGTAGCCCAGGTGGGCGTCGACGTCCCAACATTTGGTGTACCTTCGGTGACGTCGGCGTGCTTCCGGCGGAAGCTACCACCCTTGGGCGCCATCTTCGGATTCTTTTTTCTGTCTCTTTTTTCTTTTCTGTGTTTGTAGTGAATCCATGGCTATGTTTGTTAATCGTTTTTTCAACGTAATTCTTTTCACGTATCTTGTAAGCTTCAACTTGCTTTCTTTTCTATGTGTTTCCACCTTCCTCTCCAGCCTCATCTTTCTGGCGGAGGCGGGTGGGTTCGCTAGTGAATCCAGAAAGATCTTCAAGCTGCAAAACTACACCGACAGGTAAGAAACTATTCGTTTTGCAGCGTGAATCTTTCTGGATTCGCTATGCTGTGCATAGATTTTGTAGCGGTTTTCGTTACTTTTGTGGCGGTTGGGTGGAAGATGAGCGTTGGTTGTTGAATATATGTTGAAGCACCTTTTGTCCTACTTGTGCTTCTTTGTTCATTTGTACATCCACGCAATAGTGCTTAGTGAACTTGTGCACTGAAGCCCATGTTGCCGCCAGGCATATGTCCTGAATTGGTGTGTTGGCCAGAAAAGCAATTGTTGCTCCTTTCTTCCTGGTGGAGTGGGCCTGTGCCCCTCCTGGTAGCTCCTGGCCCGCTTGTTTGTGGCAGAATTGAATTGTCTGTGCGATCCATCGAGCTATGGTGTTTTTAGTCACTGGTTTACCCATGTAACTGTTTGCGAAGGGTACGAAGAACTGTTTTGTTTTCCTGTGTCCCTTCGTCCTTTCAATGTAGTGCATCACAGCCCTTGCGTCTAGAGTGTGGAGCGACCTCTCAGCGCTGGTAGTGGGGTTTTGGAAGAAGCTAGGAATCTGAATACTCTGATTCATGTGGAACCTTGACACCACCTTTGGCATGAAGTGTGGGTCTGTTCTCATCACGACCCTGTCACTGTGTATCTGGATGTAGGGTTCCTGCAGTGTGAGTGCCTGCAGTTCGCTCACCCTTCGTAGCGAGGTGATTGCTACCAGAAAGGCTGTTTTCATTGTTAGCATTTGCAGTGATGCTTTGTGGATGGGTTCGAAAGGTGCTTTCATGAGCTCCGTCAGTACCACATTTAGGTTCCAGGCCGGTGGCGGCATTCTCTTTGGAGGCGATATTCTTTTAGCCCCTTCCAGGAATCTTTTTACGACTTGGGATGTAAAGAAGCTTCTCCCTGTTTCTCCTCTTGTGTATGCCACAATCGCTGCCAGGTGCACCCTCAGCGAGGATGAGCTTAGCTTAGCTTTAATTAGGTGCGTGAGGTACCTTAGCACCGTAGATTCCCCGGTCAGTTTTCTATGGAGTTTTTTCTTGCAACACCATTGAGTGAATCTTTTCCATTTTTCCCCATAGCACTTGCATGTGCTGGGCCTTCCTGCCTCTCGCAGCACCCGCAGGGTGCTCTCTGGTAGTTTTAGATGTGCAAACTCTAAGTCCTAAGGAGCCAGGCTGAGAGGTTGAGGCTCTCCGGCTCTGGGTGTAGAACTTCTCCGTTTTCCATGGAGAGTAGGTCTCTTCATTTTGAGAACTTGTGGGGGGGGGGGGGGGCCTGCGCCATCTCCATTATCTGAGAGTACCAGGTCTGCCTGGACCATTGTGGTATCACCAGGATGAGCATCATGTTGCTCGTCATGCATTTGTTGAGAACCCTGGGGATCAGTGGTATCTGGGGAAAAGCGTAGGCAAATGTTTTTGACCAGCTTATCCATAGGGCATTCCCCTGTGATAGTGCCTCTGGTTGCCTGGATGCAAGGTATTGGCATTTTGCATTCCGGCGTGTTGCAAACAGGTCTATTGTTGGTGTGCCCCACCTCCTGAATAGTCTCTCTGTTTCCTGAATATTGAGTTCCCACTCGTAGGACGCTGAAGTCTGCCTGTTGAGCCAATCCGCTTCTACATTGTCCTTCCCTGGCAGGTGTATGGCTAGCAGGTGTATTTTTAGTGGTATAGCCCATCTCTAGATTTCCTGTGCCAAGCTTGACAGAGGGAATGATTGAGTTCCCCCCTGTTTGTTTATGTAAAACATTGTTGTGGTGTTGTCTGTTTGTATTAGCACCTTCTGGTTGTACAGGTGTTTCTGAAAGGCCTTGAGGGCTAGCAACACTGTTTTCAATTCCAGGTAACTGATGTGTCTGACTGCATCTGTAGGGCTCCACAGACCCCTCACTTTGAGCCTGTTCATGTGTGCGCCCCATCCCTTCTGGGATGCGTCTGTGGTGATGGTCACTGTTGGGTCCGGTGGTGTTAGAGGTTTCCCTACTGTTATTATTTCCTTGGTCCACCATCTTATTTCTTCCTGCACCCTGTGCGTTACAACCACTAGATCCTCCCAACTTCCTGTAGCTTGTGACCATTGCTGTTGCAGCCCCTCTTGGAGTGGTCTCATTTGTAGACGTACATTGGGGACCAGGTGTATGCATGACGCCATCATCCCCAAGATCTTGCTCACAGTCCTCACTGTCAGAGCTCTCCCCTTCTGGTAGTGACGTTTCTCCCTCAGTAGGCTGAGTGTTCTCTTTTCGCTGGGTAACACCCTGCACTGGACGGTGTCGACTTGAGCTCCCAGGAAGATTTTCACTTGCTCTGGTTCCATCGAGCATTTTCCCCAGTGTATGGAGAATCCCAGGCTTGCTAGCGTTCTTGTGACCTGTTCTGCATGATCTTTGCATGTCCTGTAATAGCTTGCCTTTACGAGCCAGTCGTCAAGGTAGGGGTACACGTGTATCCCCTTCCTTCTTAGATGTGCGGCCACTGCCGCGAGGCATTTGGTGAACACCCTTGGTGCGGACTTTAGGCCGAATGCCAGGGTCGTCAATTGGTAGTGATCCTTGTTCACTGTGAATCTTAGCATGTGCTTGTGCTGCCTGTTCATGGGGATGTGCAGGTACGCATCTTTGAGGTCTATGGTGGACAAGAAGTCCCCGGCCTTTATCTGCGGGATGACCTCTTGTAGGGACGTCATCTTGAATTTTTGAGTCTTTACGTATTTGTTTAGGAACCGTAGGTCCAGGATGGGTCTTCGACTTTCGTCCACTTTTGGCACCAGGAAGTAGTTTGAGTGCACTCCCTTGTTCCGTTCTTTGAATGGAACCCGTTCGATGGCCGCTTTGAGGAGGAGTTCTTGAGCTTCCTCTTGGAGTAATCGCAGCTCTCTTCCCGAGTGCTCTCTTTTCTTTGGCTTTCTGTTTGGTGGTCTCTTTTCCAACACTATGCAGTATCCGAACTGCATAATGTTGAGTATCCACTTGTCTGTGGTTATTTTTCTCCACTCCTGGAGAAAAAATCTCAATCTTCCTCCTACTGGCGTCACATGTTCCTTTGTGTCTTGTCCGTGTAGCCCTCTCCTCTTTGTTTTCCCGTGGAGGGTTCGAGTGGGAGAGCACCTTTTTCCGTGTGAAGTCACTTAGAAGGGGGTTGTTCACCGCCTTTCCTTCTCTGGCCCCGTCCATTTCCTCTTGATCGAAAGGACTGGCCCCTGCTCTGGTAGTTCCAGTTTTGCCTCTGCTGGCCCTGGTGACTTTGGTTGTCACTCTGTTGTCCCTGGTGGAATGCCTGGTGTGATTGCCCTTGCTGGTTTCCACCTCTGCAGTTCGGCCTCCGTGTAGGAGTGCCCCTTCTCATCCCCCTGAATTGCAGGGCCCCCATGGACCTTGCCGTCTCGTTGTCCTTCTTCAGTTGGGTGAGCTTCTCATCAACTGGGGCTCCGAACAGTGTTTCACCGTTGAAGGGTGTGTTCAGGATGTTGTTCTGAACCTCAGCCTTGAAGCCTGAGATCCTGAGCCAGGCTTGCCTTCTCTCTGTGATGCCTATAGCCATCAGTCTGCTGGATGTTTCTGCCCCATCCAAGGCTGTCTTCAGGCACGAGTTAGCGATGCCTTTCCCCTCTTCCACAAGGTGTGATGCCCTCTCACGGTATTGTTCCGGGAGGTGCTTGAGAAATTGGCCCATCTCATCCCAATGCTGGTATTGATGTCTATTCGAACAAGTTACTTACCTTCGGTAACGATATATCTGTAAGAAACAGTAGTTAGTATTAGATTCCTTACCTTAGAATATCCCCAGGCGTCAGTCTGGATCCGGAAACTTTTGCGTAGCAGTACCCCTGCGCGTCGGTAGGCGTCGTCTGCAGGCGTCCCCTGCGGCTCCGCGTCCGTCGTCGGCGTCGTGCGCCGTGATGACGTCGCTGGAGTATATAGACGCCGCCTCCGCGCGCTGACGTCAGTTCTTTGTACACAGCTTTTCCGCGCCAGAACACGCAGAGCCGTGTGAGAACCAACACTGGTGCCATTTGAAACTAGGGCCCTGAAAGGGATGTCCTTAACCCTAGGTATCAGTTCGCAGAACGGGGAGGATGGGTGGGGCGGTAAGGAATCTAATACTAACTACTGTTTCTTACAGATATATCGTTACCGAAGGTAAGTAACTTGTTCATCTGAAAGAAACAGGTTAGTATTAGATTCCTTACCTTAGAATAGATACCCCAGCAATACCAACCCCGGTGGTGGGTCTGCGAACCAATACAAACCTACACCAGAAAGTCCTGGAGGACCGAACGGCCAAAGAAGCCATCCCTCCGGACTTGACTGTCCAGGCAGTAGTGCCTCGCAAAGGTGTGCAGCGAGGCCCACGTAGCCGCCTGGCAAATGTCCTGCAAAGGGACTCCCCGGCCCAGGGCAGTAGTAGCCGCCGTGGCCCGAGTGGAATGGGCCCTCAGCCCAACAGGAGGCTCCTTCCGAGCCAAAGAGTAGCACGCTTTGATGCACAGAACGACCCACCGAGAGATGGTCCGTTTATGTACCGCCCTTCCCTTCTTCGCACCCACGTAGCCAACAAACAGTTGGTCATCCACCCGGAACTGGCGTGTGCGATCCATATAAAATGAAAGCGCATGTTTTGGGTCCAGACGATGGAGCGGCTCTTCATCCTTTGAAGGATGCGGAGGCGGGAAGAAGGAAGGTAAGGTGATGGACTGCCCGATGTGAAAAGTAGAGACTACTTTGGGCAGGAAAGAAGGTCTAGTTCTCAAAACCACCTTGTCTGGATGAATGGACATGAAAGGAGGCTTGACAGAAAGAGCCTGGAGCTCACTCACCCTCCTGGCAGAGGTGATGGCAACCAGGAAGGCCGTCTTTAAAGTCAGGAGACGGAGAGGACAGGAATGAAGTGGCTCAAAGGGAGCACACATCAAGAAAGTCAGAACCAGGTTCAAGTCCCACTGAGGCATCACGAACGGAACAGGTGGATACATGTGCGTGATGCCCTTCAAGAATCTTGTTACAATAGGGGACTTGAACAAAGAAGGTTGATCAGGCAGCCTCAGAAAGGCCGAAAGGGCAGAAAGGTAGCCCTAGATAGTGCCCAGAGCAGAGCCCTGCTGGGCAAGAGAGAGAAGATAGAGGAGAACCTCGGAAAGAGGGGCAGAGAGAGGGTCCACAGCCTTTGCTGTGCACCATGCCACAAATCTGTTCCACCGGCAGGCGTATACCGACTTTGTGGAGGGACGCCTGGCTGCCAGAATCACATCACAAACTTCAGGAGGCAAGTCAAATGGCCTCAACTGTCGCCGCTCAATCTCCACGCATGGAGGTGGAGACTGGACAGGTTCGGGTGGAGGACCGTCCCCTGCTGCTGCGACAGAAGGTCCTCCTGAAGGGGCAGGCGGATCGAGGGACCGACTGATATGCTGAGTAGCTCGGGATACCAGTACCTTCGAGCCCAGTCCGGAGCCACAAGGATAACTTGGGCCCGGTCGCGCCTGATCTTCTTCAGCACTCTGGGCAGAAGTGGTATAGGTGGAGAGGCGTACAATAGACCGCAACTCCACTCGCGCCGAAAGGCGTCGCCGAGCGAGTGCGGTCTTGGAAACTCCAACGCGCAGAACTGATGACATTGCGCGTTCTCTTCTGTGGCGAATAGATCTAACCAAGGCTCTCCCCATTGCAGAAAGAGGCCTTTCGCCACGTCCGAGTTCAGACGCCATTCGTGATCCACCGAGCACCGACGGCTGAGTTCGTCCACCCTGGCGTTCAGAGAACCTGCCAGGTGTTGAACCGTCAGAGTCACACCCTGACGTTCCAGCCATTGCCAGAGACGCAGAGCCTCCTGGCAAAGGGTCCACGACCCCACTCCGCCCTGCTTGTTGCAGTACCACATGGCGGTGGTGTTGTCCGTGAACACCTGCACTACACTCCCGTTGACAAAGGGGAGGAATGCCTTCAGTGCTAGGCGAATCGCCCGCAGCTCCAACATGTTGATATGGAGCCGGGACTCCGCCGGAGACCAGATGCCTCTGATCTCCGCCTCTCCCAAGTGGCCTCCCCAGCCCTGGAGGGACGCGTCCGTCACAACTACGTGCTCCGGTTGGGGAAGGGAGAGGGATCTGCCTCTGACCCAATCGCGGTCCGTAAGCCACCACTGCAACTGTCTCGCAGTGCCCTCCGAGATCAGGACATGGTCGGATAGGTTGCCTTGATGCTGGGCCCACTGAAACTTCAGGTCCCACTGCAGAGCCCGCATCCGCCACCGGCCGTGATGCACCAGAAGGATGCAGGAAGCCATCAGCCCCAGCAGCCGCAGCATCAACCTGACCGAAACCCGGGATAACGGCTGAAAGATGGGAATCAGAGCCTGTATATCCCGGCCCCGCCGTTCCGGAGGATAAACCCGAAACTGCGCCGAGTCGAGAACCGCTCCGATGAAAAGGAGCTTTTGAGAGGGACACAGGTGTGATTTCGGCACATTGATGGAAAACCCCAGCTCGTGCAGGAGGTCTGCCGTCATCTGAAGGTGGTGGACGACTGTCTGGGGCGAGCCCGCCTTCAACAACCAGTCGTCGAGGTAGGGGAAGACTGAAACCCCTAACCGGCGCAGATGAGCTGCGACCACCGCCATCACTTTCGTGAACACCCGTGGGGCGCTGGTAAGGCCGAATGGAAGCACGATAAACTGAAAGTGCTCGTGGCCTACCGTGAACCGCAGGTAACGTCGGTGGGCCGGCAGGACGGGGATGTGAAAATACGCATCCTGCAAGTCCAACGCCACCATCCAGTCTTGTGGGTCTAGAGCAGCCAAGACCTGAGCCAAAGTCAACATCTTGAACTTCTCCTTCCGGAGGAAGCCGTTGACGTTCCGTAGATCCAAGATAGGACGCAGGCCCCCCTTGTCCTTCTTGGGTACCAGAAAGTAGTGGGAGTAGTAACCACACCCTACTTCTGGCCCAGGAACGCGCTCGATGGCCCCCTTGGCCAAGAGGGCCGTAACTTCCTCCTGCAGAAGTGTCAAGTGGTCCCCTGACACACGGTGGTTCTGCGGTGGCATGGCTGGAGGAGTGCTCTCGAAGGGGAGGGAGTAGCCCCTTCGGACGAGCTGCAGCACCCACCTGTCCGATGTGATGGTGCGCCAGCGGGAGTGGTGATGGCGAACCCTGCCACCCACTGGCGTCACATGGGCCTGAAAGCTCGGACTAGGAGGATTTGGAGGCTGATGCTGCGGGAGGAGGTGTGGCCTGACCTCGCCGTTGTCCCCGACCGCCTCCACGGCGGAATCCACGGCCGCCACCGCGTTGAGAAGTATTCTGCGGTGCGTGGCTGGCAGCACGTGTGGGACCGCCCCTTCCGTGGCCACGAAAGGAGCGAAACTAACCCGTTTGCTGGCGCTGGGTCGAGAGACCCAAGGACTTGGCTGTGACCCTGGAGTCCTTGAAGCGCTCCAGGGCGTGGTCCGCTTTGTCGCCAAACAAGCGACTGCCATCGAACGGCATGTCCATCAAAGTATTTTGGACATCCGCCGAAAAGTTGGCGGATCTCAGCCAGGCGTGGCGTCGAATCGCCACCGTCGTGGACATCGCTCTGCCCAGCGAGTCGGTCGTATCAAGACCACACCTGATGGAATATCGTGCTGCGTCTCGGCCTTCAATCATAGCCTTGCCGAGCTTCGCCCGTACCTCCTGCGGGCATTCTGGCAGACACTCCGCGACCGTATCCCACAGAGTGGGTGTAGCAGCCCAAGAGGCACGCGGTGTTGCAAGACCGCAGTCCCAAACTCAGGGACGAGAAGACCTTCTTCCCATACTGGTCGTACCTCTTTGATTCCCGGTCGGGCGGGGCCGACGGAAATGCGGTCTGGGAAGTAGAGGCCTGGATCACCAGACTCTCAGGGGTGGGATGGGTGGACAGGAACTAGGGGTCGTCCGGACACGGACGGTGGCGTCTGGCCACGTTCCTATCAACAGGCGAACCGGAAGCGGGCCTGGACCACGTGCCCAAAAGAACGTCTGTCAAGGCTTCATTGAACGGCAGCAGTGGCTCCTGTGGGCATGACTGCGGTTTGAAGACCTCAGTGAGGATGTTAGGCCTCACGACCGCGACGGGGAGCTCAAGGTGTAAAGCCTTGGCAGCCCTCATCAACACCACTGAATAAGCAGCCCCAACCTCCGAAGCCACAGTAGGAGGCGAGACAAAGCCAGGGTTAGGAGAGTCGTCCAGACCACTGGCGTCACCCAAGTCACCTGTCCAGTCCACGTCGTACTGACACTCGCGTGACAGAGGGTCCTCAGACCCCTCCCAACCCTCTCCATAATCTGCATCCTCACCATATTCAGAGTCAACGATGTAGACCGGCTCCTCGGGGTCAATGGGCCCCATCGGCGCCTGACGACGCCGGTTCGA
The DNA here is from genome assembly GCF_964261635.1 of Lissotriton helveticus. Taxonomy (NCBI): domain Eukaryota; kingdom Metazoa; phylum Chordata; class Amphibia; order Caudata; family Salamandridae; genus Lissotriton; species Lissotriton helveticus. The sequence goes on from NC_136057.1 coordinate 1,039,735,978, forward strand.
CTCCGCGACCGGAGTAGGAGAGGGAATGGGGACGGCGCCGCCCGGAGCCGACACCGGAGCCCCGACGCCGCGCGGAGGCGGCACCATGGGTTGCCCCGATGGAATCGGCGCCGGAGAGGCCGGCGGACCAGCCGGCGTCGACCCTGAAGGGCCCAGCGGCGCCGGGGCCGGAGCCGCCGGCGGCGTCGGGGCCGGAGCACCCGACGGCGTCGGGGCAGGAGCACCCGAACCGCTCGGGCCCCCGGACGGGACCACCGGGCCCGCAGGCGCCGTAGGCCCCGTCGGAGGAGACAGTGCCCTCATGGCCATGAGGAACTCCTTTATCTCCTCGCGCGACGCGCCTTGCCCAGGGACCGTCGGGTATGGAGCAGGCAGCGCCGGCGACCCACGCGGAGCCGCGGGGGTGGGGCCACCCGAACCCCCAGCCGCATCGCGCGAGCGTCGGGGGGAGTCGGGGGTACGATGACGACGCCCCGACTTCTTGTGTCTCTTACCTGAGGAACCAGAGGAATGGTGATGACTTCCGGAGCGCTCGTGGTGGCTCCGCGACCGTTCCCTCGACCGCTCCCTCGACCTCCGGCTGGACCGGGACCGCTCTCGACGCGGGTCCGACACCCGGAGCTCGAGTAGCTTGCGGGACCGCTCCCGTCTAGCCTTACTCGTCAAGGCCCGGCAGTCGACGCAGGAGTCCACGTCGTGGTCCGCGCCCAGGCACCGGAGGCAGAGTCGGTGGTGGTCCGTGACCGACATCGTGCAGTCACACCCGTCACAATTCTTAAAACCGGGCATCCTACCGGCACCTTAAGAGTTAGATAGTAATCAAAAACTTTGGTCAAAAGACCGGAGTACTGCTCTTCGGATCTGCGCTAACTGGCGCGGAAAAAAGAAGAACTGACGTCAGCGCGCGGAGGCGGCGTCTATATACTCCAGCGACGTCATCACGGCGCACGACGCCGACGACGGACGCGGAGCCGCAGGGGACGCCTGCAGACGACGCCTACCGACGCGCAGGGGTACTGCTACGCAAAAGTTTCCGGATCCAGACTGACGCCTGGGGATATTCTAAGGTAAGGAATCTAATACTAACCTGTTTCTTTCAGACAGGAGGGTGTTGGAGTTCTCCATCCGCCAGTGCGTTGCGGCGTTCCTCTCTATTTTCCTGCCAGTTAGATCCATCCTCCTGCTTTCCTTGTCAGGTGGAGGTCCAGATGTTGTTGGGACGTTTGCCCTTTTTCTGGCCATTGCAGCGATTATTGAATCTGCTGTGACGGATCCCTTGATGTAAGCTGGGTCCTAGGAGGAGAATTTGTATTTCTTCTCCGTCCTCGGCGTTACTGATCTGCATGTAGCCAGGTCCTTGAAGGCTTCCTTCCCCTGGTCTGTGATACTCTTTAGCATGGGCAAGAACTGGCTTCTTGTCTGCATGGGGAGCAATGTTTCCAGCAGGAAATCTGCTTTTGGCTTCTCCTCTTCCAGCTTAACTCCATAAGCTGCTGCCGCCTTCCTGACCACCTCATTGTATGCCCCAATGTCATCCGGTGGCGAAGGCCTCGAGGGGTATGTCTCCACAGCCTCCTCCGGGTTTTCGGCCTCGATGTCCTGCCATTCCTGGTCTTGAACCGTCGAGGAACCTGAGCCGTAGCTTGACTGCTGCTCCCCGTAATCCCCTTCTGTGTAGTAGAGGACCTCTTCCTCTTCGTGCTCCGAGGGGTCCGGAGTTTTCGGCGTCTCTTCGACGTCGAACTCCTCGTGCTCCTGTACCTCAGTGACGGCCGGTGCCGGCTTCGAGGGGATCCTGTAACTTCTCATCTTTTCATCGAAGTCCTTCTTTCTCTGAAGGATGTTCTCCATTTCGGCCTCGAGCCTTCTTTTCTTTCTCTGCATCTCTGCGGCCTGCTCGTCGTCGAGCGTTTCGGCTGCTCTTTTCGGCAGCGGCGGCGACGTCAAAACTTTCTTCGGCTCCTTTTCCTTCGAAGTCGAAGACCCTTTTTCGGGGGCTTGCTTCGATGACCTTTGCTTTTCGCTGGTCTTCGGCCTCCGGGAGTCCTTCTCGAAGGATCCGCTGGGCTCTTTTTCGGAGGATGCAGCTTCGGTCGTCGAAGTTTTCGGCGCCGGTGCTCCTTTCGAGGCTCTGGGCTCTGACTTTCGAGAGTCTGCCTCTGGCTTTCGAGACCCTGTGGGGGTTTTCGGGGTCGTAGACTCTCCTAACTTGTCAGGCGTTTTCTTATCGGTCTCTGCGACCGTGAAGTCATCTGGACCTTCGGCGATGTTGTCCTCGTCGTCGGTGGAAAGGCCCAGTTCGTAAAGCGTCGGGCCTGGCCCTTGCCCTGCATCGTGTGGTGAGCTGTCCTCTGTCTCTCTCGAACTCGGAGTGTCTTCGGCTTGAAGACGGAGCAGGCGTTGCAGTCTCTGCTCTCGTGGTCGATTGGCAGGCAGAGGTTGCAGACCGGGTGCTGGTCCTTCTGCGCGAACTTGTGGTGGCAGTTTTTGCAGAATTTAAAGGGTGTCTTGTACATCCCTGCGCTCAGGGGGCCCCCTGTGTGCGCATTCCTCCAAGGACGTCGAAGATCTCGAAGTTCTTTCCTTTCTTCGTCGTCTCTTATCTGATGGTCCTCTTCTCCCGATCTTCTCAGGTCTTTACCGTCGAAGAGTTGCTGTATTTCCTCCTTTTCTCCTCCAAAACTTCTGGAGCTTCACGCGACGATCCAGACCCAACGGCGGAAAAAAGAATCTGAAGATGGCGCCCAAGGGTGGTAGCTTCCGCCGGAAGCACGCCGACGTCACCGAAGGTACACCAAATGGTGGGACGTCGACGCCCACCTGGGCTACGACAAAAAAAAAAAAAAGAGAAAAAAAGACTACGATTCCGGACCCAACCACCAGATTGCGGAATATGCACAGCATAGTGAATCCAGAAAGATTCACGCTGCAAAACTATTCTTTCTGATGGTACTCCCAATTCGCGCTCTCAGCAGACCTACGCCCTTGTGTCTGACCGTTCCCTCCCTCTCCCCACAAATCTCCATCTCGCCCCATCAGGAGCGACATCAAGGGATTAGGCATTGACCCCTCCAGACTCCTTGGAAGGTAAGCACCGGCTGGAGCCCCTTTCCATATAACGGGCAGATCTCCCCACGCCCGGACCTTATTGCCTATCACTTTTCTGCAGCTCTACTCATTACCGTCGCGTCCCCGTGCAGACCCGGTACCACGGGCGGGACTTCGTTCCCCTACTCTCACTGCCAGTGAGGTCCCCAGCTTGGACCAACAGTAAGTGCTTACTCTACCCAAATGGCATGCATCCACACCTTTGGAATAAGGCCTTCATGTCATGCACACAGTTATACCCCATGGCACGCGATACCATATTCCACCTCCCATGGCCAGCAATGATTTCACTCATACATGTCTATTGCCCTGGTGTCAGCAGGGTAGCACTGGTTTGGTTCTAGCATGTGCGTTGTATCACCTCATTCTGTCATCACCCGTGACTTAATTATTAACTCTGAACTATTGGCATACTCTCTCGCCCATCCCGGTTTCCTTTTTTCTCCCACCTCTTTACCTCCTCCTCCTCTCCCCGTCCCTTTCCCTCCTCCCACCCTTCTCTCTCTTCCTTCCCTGCCTTAATTAGGCATCTTCTCAGGCATTCAGATTTACTTGTCCTGATGATGATCCCATAACCGCTGTTGGGGATCGAAACGTCGTCGACCAATACATCATAACTCCATTTTATACTTATTATCGATGTGGAGTACAAGATGTACTATCTATCGTGACTGTAATCTCGATACCACTAAAAGTCACTTTACAGCTACATGCCTGAAGTCAGTAAATCTTTTGATTTCCAGAACCCCGTCACTTTCTGCTCACTTATTTTTTTTGTATGTTGTCTAATGTTTATTGAATATGTAAATAAATACAATACGTCCCATTTGGATAATAAGACACCCAACGCTGATTGCAGTTTTGTGGTTATGATTATATATTTTCCTTGAAAGGGACCATTGTCTCTAATAATATTATCAATCTTTCATTCATTCATTTGTACTTTGGCTGTCAAAGCCTGTAGTTCACTTACTCTCCTGAGTAAAACTACCTTCCAAGAGAGAAATTATAGGCACACAAACGGAGGGACTAGAAGGGTGACCCCAGAACCCTCCTGTAGACATTAATAAAGTACTAGGAATAAACTGGGAGAAATGTAGGAGGAATGACCCTTTTAAGACCTTTCAAGAAAGCTTTAATAACTGGAACTTTAAGATAGACTGATGTTGTGAAGGTAAGCAGCAACTGCTGCTACATTAAAACAGGTGGCAGTGTAGGCCAGCTCTGATTTTTGCAAGAGTAGTAGATAGAAAAGAGGGCAGGGGCGCACAAGCAAATATTCTTGGACAACTTATTATCCATAGGGCACTGCCCAGATAATGAGGTCACAGGTATCTAGAGACTAAGTTCAGGAATTTTGCGTTTCTGTGAGTTGCAAACAGTTCTACCATTGGGATCCTCTAATGGTGAAAGAATTGTTTGAGAACCTGACAGTTGATCTTCCACTCCTGAGTTTCCTGATGTACTGCTCTTAGGATATCGGCAAAGTCACTGTCAACCGAGGCAGGTATTCCGATAAGTCTATTTGGTGGCATAGAGCCCAATGTCAGAACTGACTGGGCTAGCTGGACAATTGTGGGGAGCACATACCCCCATTTCCGTATGCAATAAATAGATGGTGGTTAGGCTTTCCTGTTTTCAGTTTCCACTTTTGGTAAACTCTGGTGAGGGTTTTCAGTCTTTTCCAGTGATTTCAATACCTTAAAAAAAACTTATCAGTGGTTACAAATTTTTGGGCCATTAAGAAGAACAGAAACAGTGTTTATCTGGTGTTTATGGAACATTTTGCTTTTATTATTCTTTGCTTTCTGCACTGACAGTGCATAGTATATAGGGAGTGTACATACAGTGTATATGAGGTTTAAGTACATTTTTACAAATCAAACTTATTGTAATACACCACACTTCTACAGTGAGTTTTTGGTCATGCGTGCTCGCTCTTTCTTTCCCATGTAAACATTTGTATGTGAAAAGGCCCTCTCAACATAGGCACTTGAGACGGGCAACGCCAAAACAGCCAGTACAGAATTTGCTAACTCTGGCTACTGACATAGCTTTCTATGCCAATACTGGTGCACCTGAAAATTACGATTCTATAGGACAGGTTCTGCAATATATAAGTTGAACTGGGTGCATATGCCCTCAGGGTTATTTAAGCAGTCAAAAATGAAGGAGTACTTTTCAAAGTCCAGAGACAGTTCCCCATTTACTCAAGGGATCTAGAACTTATGTAAAGTATCACAGTGAAGCTTTATTGACTTCAAATGCCATAGTTGGTGAAGTGACATTTCTCAAGCATTGTAAAATAAAATGTTCTGATTTGCTCCTCAACATTTCCATGCTTACCAAGTGGCAAGCATTCTAACATGGAACATGTTTCAGTGCCAAAGTCACTAAAAGTGTCGCCAGCCAACTCTCAAGATGTTTCACATCTACACCAAATACACTGAACACTTGGTAGACAAGTGTGTTTTGAGACTCAAGTTTTTTAACCGTGTCCACTACAGCAGTCATGTTTTCCTGTAGAAATCTAAGAATGCAGTAGAGTGTACTTTTCCTCACATCACTATCAATACACGACTGAAGATTCTTACATTTCTTGACTTTGGAATCATCACTAAGCAAAAATTCCATAAATGGTCGCACACGGATAATATAGCATTCACGGCCTCTAGGACTGAGAACCACAGGCTAAATGACAGTAAGGATTATTCTTTCTTTGATGCCACGCAAAGCACAAAATGAGAAATATTAGCGCTTTAGTTCTCATGCATAACAAATGGACTACAAAAGTCAATAGCATTCTTCATTAACTCTGAAGATTGTAAAGATACTTTCAACATACCATCTAGCAAGTGGCAAGGATCTCTTACAGGGAAGCACTTCAGCTCAGGTATCGATTTTGAAAGGTTATTACACAACATTTTCATATAAGAAGCTGACTCACTGCAAATACAAACAATACCACTCGAATCTTTGTTGAACTTGGTAAGAACTTTTTGCAGCAGCATTCCAAGTGACACTGAGTTCCATGTTTTCTAAAAGTCTGGTGTCATGTTTTCACTACTATCCCAGATGCTTGGTGATGGCATTCTTTTCACATATACCGGTCACTACAGCTTGCATTGAATATGTAAAGCCTGGGGTGTTTGGCAATTCATCTACTATCAATACTGACGAGAAAATAGGGCTGATGTAGCAAAGGGTTTCACCCATCTTTGTCTGTGGTTAAATGTGGTGGCACATATTGGGAAAGATTCTTATGAAACCAGCCATTTTAGCTAGCAGTGAAAGAATCAAATGTAGCCAAATTATCAAATATAATTATGATATGTCTTGATTCCCTACAGTTTATAAAATAATTAAATAAGACCTAAAACATGCTTCTAAACCATACATCTTTGGACCAAAGACCACAAAACTGAGAAAAGCAAAAGGTAGAACAAACAATATTTTAGTGACATCCCTAAACAACAAAACTCAAGCAGAAGAATATTAGCCCAGTCTTTCTTGATGCTACCTTAGATAAAGTTACATTGTATTGGATCCTTCAGGAAGAAATAAAAATGACACTCCTTTTCCTTTCTTTGAATGACATTTAGTTTGTGATTGTGCAGGTGTTTATATGTTTACATTGGTGAGGGCTATTTCCAGTTTGGTGGGGGTTTAACAGTCATTATAGGTTTAAACCTAAAACAGGATAGGCTAATTGTGGTTAAATTGTCTGCTACAACCATTTTGCTGCAGAGTCTGGTTTGGGAAGGCTCGAAGCCACCGCAAACTGATGTGGTGAAGGCGTTCCTGTGGTGACCAGTGACCCTGAATGGCAATGTCGTCCATGTGAGCTCCCCAACTCACAAGGGATACCTGTGTTTATGGTCACCTGCAGCCGCCAGGAAACAAACTACTTAGTAACAAGTTGTTCTTGTTTCACCATGATATTTTGAGCTGAACATTGGTCACCACCAACACTAGATCCTCCAAGTCACTTGAGGCCAACCTGTCGCAACATATTCCTGTAAAAGATGCATGAATATCCTTGTATTCGCTACCAGAGCAATATATGACACTATCATTCCCTACAGCTTCATTATCAATCTCAATATCAGAAGGCATGTCTGATTGCGTGAAAGCAGCCACTGAAATGCCATCACTCTCTCAATGCTGGTGTAGGTATTTTGTGTGACTTTCTTGAGCTTGGTTACTATAACTATTTAGGTTTATAGGCTGGGGAGACAGAGGAGATGTGTTTTTACATTGATTATGAAACAATCAGTGGAGGAGTAGTATAGCTTGATGAGTGTGGAACAGATATTGCCTACCAATGTTTTGTTGTTCCAACACTTACGACTGTGCTGAACCAGGGATCTACCTCACTAGATATTCCCAATCATCTGTCGCTTGTGACAACTGCCTTGAGAGAGACTCCTGTAGTATGTGAATACGAGTTTGAGCATGTGGTACTATGGCGATCCAGGACAACAACCTCCCCAATAGCCTCAACATATTTCTTACTTTAAGAGGACGTGAAGTCTGAAAAAGAGTTACAGCCTTTGAACAGTGATCACCCTCTCTTGATTTGGATGGGCTTTGCCTTTGTAGAGTTTAAAAGTGCTCCCAAGAAGTGATGAATCTGCTGAGGGCAGAAATTGGACTTTTTGGCGTTGACTGTAAACCCTAGCCGATGCAGGAAAGAAGAATCAGTTGCATTTCATACACATTAAATGTTTATGTTTAAGATGATTTCCATTTTTGGACGAGTTCTTTAGCGCATTTGTGGCAAGCTTCTGGAAGATGCTTGAATAGCTACAATTATATTGCGATGCCAAAGCCAGGGTTCGTTATGGAACTAAGGGAGAGTGTACTGAAAAGTTTGAATTCGGGAGCGGAGTAAGACAAGGATGTGGCTTGGATCCTTTTCTATTTACTCTGTACATTAATGGTCTAGGCCAAGTTTTAGTAAGTCAGTGCCTGGACTTTCCATTTATAGACAAGAGCCCGATTCCAGTCTTATTATATGCCGACAATGCTGTTTTAATGGCACAAACTCGACTTGGGCTCCAAAGAGTAGTGTCTAGTTTTTCAATATTTATGCACAATTTGGGCCTTTGAGTGAACACTTCGAAAACATTTATTATGAAATGTGGAAAGAACAGTGTAAAATGTTGAGATATAGTCATTGATAACATTAAGGTTGATTTCACTAATAGTTTTTCTTACTTGGGCATCCGCTTTGATTAAAAGGAGACTTGGTGCCATGCAGTCCTAGCAAGAAAACTGTTGTTTTCCAAAGCTACGGCTGCACTATCTAATTTTGCTAGAAAACTGGGAAGACGACTGGTTGTAGAGTTATTACAAATTTCTTAAGCCAAATGTGTTTCAACTGCTATGTACGGAGCTGTGATTTGGGGCTATGATGATTCACAGCCCCTGCAGTTAATTGAGAATGCCTTTTTTAGATACTGATTGGCAGTCCCAAGTAGTATTGCCACCTATATTTGTCACTCAGAATTAGGGATGCCAAATAGATCAGATTTAATAAAGATACAACCAATTTTATTATGGCATAAAATCTGGACAACAACAGATACCAGTTTTAACCGGGCCATTTTAAATGACTGTTTACATTTACAACGGGCGTCTTCTATTCCTTGGTTACATTATGTCAAATATTTCATGATAGACCTTGGGCACCCTGAATATTCCAATCACCCTGGTAGCATAATTACCATCTTTCAATCAAAATTTTAAAGCCAACGGTACTGGAGAATCAGAAGATACTAATCACCTACAGTATACAACCGTATCTTGACAATGTGCCCGGGGTGTATGAGAGGATGATATTGGCCTGTTTACGACTAGGGAACTTTCATAGGTTAACTAGCTTCCCAGTGATGAATGACTGATCTAGAACCATATCTTTGTGCCCATGTGATGACACGTCCTTGCAATCAACAATGCACGTCCTGCTTTTTTGTAAATTTTACTCTGTTCCTAGAAAGAGATGGATTTTACCTATTCTAAGGATATTAGGCTTGAGACAATGCTGCCCTGCGTTTTTAAAATTACAACTTTTAGAGTATGATGTGTTCATGAGTTCCGTAGCAATGTACCTGAAAAATGTAATTAAATGTATGAAAACTATGTGGCATTTGAACATGGCATCTTAATCTATGTTATTATTAACTTTTTATAATCTTTTTTAATATGCTGACTTGTTCTTAATATTATGTGATTTATAGTGCTTTTATGATTTCTTATTTTTAAATTGAATAAAGCTTACTTGGCTTGACTAGCTACTCCATCTCCTCCCAAAGATACCTACTATATTTTGAGAAGAGATTCATGGAATTGGCGATATGCCATTGCATTGCTGGCACCACAGCAATTAGTTTTTTTTGCTACATCCCTTTTTCGGCTCTCCTTATCTGGAGTGGATCCTTCATGTGCCCTGGGAAAAAGCCTTGTTCCGAGCTGACTGGTCGACCAAATAGTCCAGTGGGACATGGTTCCCTGACGTTGAGCTGGCCACTGGGTGCTGGTTTTAAAAATGTTCCTCCACCTTGGGAGTGACCACACAGACTTTAACCAGCTCCTTAAATTCTCTGTCAGGTTTCCGTTAATGCTTCTCAGTATTGGCAAGAATAGTACAGACTTAAGTTTTCGACAATTTTGCGACCAAAAAGTTGCCCTCATCTTGAACAACAACATGAAGCTTTAATTCACGATGATCAGTCGCTCTTTGTAAAACAGCAAGATAGGTCTTTGTGTCAAATGACGGGGAAGCCTTGACTGGATAGTGGTTTGTTTGTGTTGTCATGAGGGTCAATATTGTAATCATGCCAAGATATCCTCTTCATTATCTGGTGGGTTTGTATCTACGTAGGCGTCCAGAGGCTTGAAATAACTTTTGTGATCGGAGTCATTGTATGTCAACTGCATAATGTGGTGAATGTGACTGTAGTGGGGAAGGAATGTGTGTCATTGGTGGTTCAGCTGGCCTTACATCCCAGTGCTTTTTAGGAATGGAATAAGCCTGGAGCGCCTCTGAAATCTCCTCCTCAAAGCTGTGTCTCAACTTTTTTGAGGAGTGTAAGGTAGTGTAAGGTCTGACTTCTGTTGTGCAGACCAATCCAGGTTCTTCCCCGAAGATTGACGGATTCAGAGCTTGCATTGCACAACATCTGGCACCTTTGGAAAGTCAATGGCTGAGGTTGTATCACTCAACATTGAGGCTGGAGTAAGGGGTGTTTTGAAGCCAGTTTCAGAGCAATCTTCGATGCCAAGGGTGTCAACTTGGTGCTTCAGGGTCACAAAAGTGCGGCGTTGCCTTTGAGACTCAGAACCCCGAGCCAATCAGACTAGGGGCAGTGGCCAAAGCAGACTGGGGAGGCGACTTGCCCACAGTTTTGGGGCTCGATACCAGGCACGCTTTTTAAAAGTTAAACCTGGAAGTTTGATTCTAAGGTGTAAGTCGCATTATTTGTTACCTTGGTGTAGCCTCTGTCCTGGGCGAAGGCTTTTGTGGGGGCCCAGAAGGACCTCAAGAAATAAATCTGAACCAGATGGAGGAAAAACCACATTCTGAGATGGAGTCTTTGTGCTGGCATATTTTTCAGGGAAGAATCAGGAGAATGAAACCCACTTTGAAGAAAAACAACTTGCAAAGTATGCGCTAAACACTAGATGGAAGTAGTGTGCAGAGCACATATTTATACCAGCATTCTCTGCAAACTTTCTTCCCCACCAACACTAAATTTGACAAGGTCCTTAAAGTTATCCACTAAGAAATTAAGCATTGTCTGTAGCACTGGTAAATAAAAGAATTAGCTCATCCTAAATGTCTTGGAAATCGCCCTCCTCTTCTACATGCAGGGAACTCCGGCTGGGTCGTACATGGAGGCATCCTCAGGCAAAGTAGGCTTTAAATGGTACAGTTCTAAAGTGGAGAACTCCACCCTGCAAGTATACGATGTATTGTCCTGTTTTCCTGTATGAGGAGGAGGATCTGCCACAAACTTGGCATCACAGCCAGAGTGGGCATAATGGGGTCAGGACATCTGTGGAGGTGGTGTTGAGAGTATGGTGTCTGCTTTTTTCCTTTTTCTTTGTTTGGGGTAAGAAGCCTTAATCTCATCCAAAACAATCTCATTACGGAATGGATTTGACAGTTGAGGGGGAGTTTGCAACAATGTTGAGGTCTTACAGTCATTATAAATTGGCCGCTGAGGAGCATCAGGCTGTATTGACTGGATAGTCTCTTGGTGTGGGTCCTGTGTTCTGGGTGTCAAAGACTTAATCTACTTCAAAGCTGACTTCTGCGCCAAAAGCAGATCAAGATCCTCACAGCTTCGTTGGGGCTGATGGAATTCCTTTGTAGTAAAATTCTTCAGAGGACACAGAACTTTGGCTTTACTCATTTGGGCTGTGGTATCACAGGACCGTCCCTCAACATTCTGTTAAACAGAACGCTTTACAATTTTAACACTCACTTTGGTTGTGGTCCCTCTGTAGACTGAGGTTACAGACCCAATGCTTGTCAAAGCCACAGAAAGTTGCTAAACGAAGATGGGCACTATTTAAACAGAGTATTTTCCATACCTCATCCAAAATGAATTGTTCTCAATTCATATGATCTAGAGGCAGTAAATGTTCTTCAAATTCTTGCCCTACATTGTCCTGTAAGTGCTCAGTTTTCCAGTCCTTCTGGGTCAAATGTTTTCTTAAATGCACAACAGTAAAGGGTCAGTCAAACCACGTGCAACCCAGATGGTAGAAAAAAATAATATGAGTTGTAGTATGAGGCATCAAAAGTTACCTTGTCATGTTCTGAACACAACACTACAGGACAGGATAGTGCACAACATGTGATCTATGACAGAATATGCTGCAAACGTATCATTCCTTAGGTGCAAGTTGTTGGCTAAGCAAGCTCTCCTGACATTTTGACCCAAATGTGTAATTAACTGCATCAAGGCCAGAGCACAAAGATGCCACATATGGATCTTCCCTTAGCTGCAAAATCGGCCTAATAATAATAATAGCTTAAAGTAGAGTTCTTTTATTTTTTAAGTAGAGTTCTTTCTTACTTGTGTATCAAAACGTCCTAATACGTAGGAAATGGTTTAAGACATCAAGCTAATATTCAGCCTGGCCTAAGAAGTGTCTTCCAGTTAATGATGGCATCAGGTGAGATGTTTCAGATTGAAAAAGCACACGATGTCTGATTTGGCGATCTATCAATGTTGGTAAAACAAGCTACACGCAGTAATGGCAAACATTAGTGTAATGAACTGCAAGCCCATCTTTGCAAATGAAACGGAAGATGCATGAAAGACAAAATCTTAAACCAGGGACTTCTTTACATCTATAAAATGACAAAAGCAAATACCTCCATCAAGGTACGAAAAAACAAAAGGATTTATATTTCAGAAAAAATCGGATGCAAAGGAAGGCTAACAGAAAAAATACAACGCAAGAAGTGGAATAAAACACATATTCTCACATCAGCAGAAATACCATGGCTCTTTGCGGTGGTGATCAAAAGGAGAAGTTGGTTAATAGTAGATGGTGTTTAGGGTCTGGCGCAACAAGTAAAGTTTGCATAAAGGGTGCTGTATAAAGGGACAAAAGATTCAAAATGATATAGGGATCGTGGTAAGTCTGATATGAAGGTGGGATTCTAGAAAGCGGTACTTTGCTTGCTGAAAATTGAAGATCATTGCTTACAAAAAAAACTGTGCCGAATAATTTGAACATGTAAGGTCTTGACTGCCTCTCATGATTCATAATCTATTGAATAAATACAGAGTAAATTATTGAACCCAGGCATTTTCAGCTGAGGTTAGTGAGTGGGACATTCCTACTTAGCAGCATAGAACCGTACTAGCCTAGAGAAGGCCGTCAAAAGAGGCAAGAACTTATCTTCCATCTACCCATCACTCAAAGGATCATGAGCTCAACATGTTGAATAACTCTGATCCTTACAGGAAGGCTTGCAACCAAGATATTGCCACCACATAATTGCTAAGCTGTAGCTTCAGTCAGTTCTTCGATAACTGTCTACTTGCAATGCCCTTCTGAAACTCACACTCCACTGGCATCTCCACTGTCAGATGCTTATTACCACACCAGCAAAAGAGTTACTCAAGGCTATTATAATTTGTAGGCAGATGCTCTTAACCGATATGGAAGCAAAAGTAACGTCTCAATTTTGATACAGCAGAAAGACTAAATACCCAACTACCTTTGTTCCTGCTTATTATCTTTCACATGATAGTGCAAGGAAAGTTAGCTATAATTTGGGAAATATTTGTATCCGTATGGTCAGCAATTCGATCCTGAATAATCAATTACATTCTCAATTAACTCTATAATACATAAACCTTTCTAAATCAAGGCTCTCAAGACCCAAGAAAAATGCAAACACAAAACTAAAATAAGAGGAAGCGGCAAGGTCTATGCAAATAAGCCCTACAAAACAAATACTGAAACTCAACACAGGAGGAAAATGCTAATTTAACATATAAACCTCAAAGAAATTAGACATTTTAAAGTACAAGAATTGAGTGTAGCCCCTGTTAATGATATTCATAAGAGAACCACATAATGTCACTACAGACATAAGAAGTGTCAAAAGCTCAGGAGGCTGATTTCAGCTTTAATATTCTTTTTTTTTAAACAACTATTTTTGCAGGTATCGCGATCTCACAACTAAACTCCAAAACAGAACAGAGCACCAGGCAAATTAAGTTCAATTACTAAATTGTTAACATTATGGACGTACAAATGAAACATTAAACCACATGCAAGAGGTTAAGCTTCTGTTCTGACTCAAAACAAAAGCAAAGATCAGAGTAGGGTAAACCAATTGCCTTGAATGAGAGAAGACCACAGACCACCCAGTCTCAATATTTAGTACATGAGAGACCTTCACTATTCAAATGATCAGAAGCCAAACACAGTCTGTTTGGTAAACTCATTTTAAGTTGTAGTTTATTTTGTAGCTCTTTGCTCAAAGAAACAGAGCACACTTTTGGGGGGCGTTGCCAACGGGATAAGATGGCGGATGCTTCTGCTTGAGGCCCCGACTCCTAACCCATTATCCGGCAGATATCCTAGCCTACAGTCACTCCACAATGCCATCCTAGCTGGTCGGGCGTATTGCAATCGGGTACATGACCTGCTCAGCTACCGCCAGCTGTCCCCCCTACTAAGTGAGTGACGACCGACAGTGCGGTGTACCGCTGGCATGGACATTGTTGCCGGGACGATGTGGGGCGGCGTGATAGCTAACCGCCTGACCTGTGGTGACTGTCCCGGAGGGTGGTGGTACTACAGGTGAGTGCTAGTTTATGGACTCTCGCCCCGGTTGCTGTAAGAGATCCCTCCTCAGCATGCCTGCGGCTCAGTGGGCTCAGTTCATCCTGGGCTTCGCCTGAGAAGCGTGTGGGTGGAGGGACTTTCACAAACCATCTGTCCTGCACATCCCAATTCCGGTGCAGGAAGTATTGGGCGCGCCCGGGGCCATATCGGGCCCAGGCTGCGAATAGAGAAGTTGTGGGCGAAGCAGAGGCGGTTTGCTGCCTGATTGCTGGTGAAACCTATGCTCCCTGTGCTGTGTCTGCTGTGAAGGACCCAGGGGTCGGATCGGGCCCGGGGCGGCGATTCTCTGCTGCGTGGCTGGGGGAAGCCTCTCTCCCCCCTCCCTTTGTTGGTCGCCGTGTTTAGGTGGGCCCAGATGCCAGATCGGGCCTAGGCCGTGTGGTGCACAGAGGGGAGGGCCGCGCTGCTGCCCTGCCATTTACCTGACATGATCCTTATTTGGTGGTGACGAGGTGGACCCAGGGGTCAGATCGAGCCCAGGTCGTGATGGGACGGCGGTTCTATGCTACGTGGCTGGGGGAAGCCTCTCTTCCCCCCTCCCTGCATGTGTCGCAGGGAGAGGGCCTAGGCGTCTAGGCCGTGGGGTGCTCAGAGAGGAGGGGTGTACTACTGACCTACAATCTGCTTGGTAAACTCCTTATCCGGTGGTAGCTAGGCAGACCCCGGGGCCGGATTGGGCCTAAGTCAGAGGGTGTGGATGCTGTGAGGACTTGGGGCCTGGCCTGGGCCCAGCCTGTACCTTATAGAAGTAGAGTGACCTTAGACACGTGGGGTGGGCTTGGACTTGGATGCGACCCTTTTGCCTGCTTCTTGGTGTGCCCTAGGCATCTGGCCCCCTAACCCCCCATCACAATAGAGTCTGTTGAACTTGGACAGCTACCTTGAACTGTAGACCAGCACATTTGTCCTCCGGGGTGCTGGCAGCGGGTGGGCAACTGCTGGGGAGTATTGGGGTAGGGGATAATTTTTTTGGGGGGGGGCGTGTGGCACAGTTAAGCTTGAGGGCCTTCTGTCTAAGCGGAGGAATACCACAACCTGGCCTTGAACTGTTGAAGCGCTCTGCTCCTAAGAGTGTGCACTTAAGCGACATTTCGGCAAGTGGGTTATTTGTCCCGCCTCCTGGGCACACAGGGGCCATGCTGGGTGAGACTAGGGACTGGATACACTAGTAGAAAAGGGGATCATAGTCTATTCCCTGTAGCCCTACAGAACGACATCACTGGGCTGGAAGAGAAAAAGGTGACAAATTTCCAACATATTGGTCCTCTAGCGTCTGGGGTGCTGACCTTTTGCACTGCATATCACAAAACACGCACACAGCGATTGGGAGCACCCTGCAGGCCGGCGGATAACCAAGGCTCAGCAACTGGTCATGGGACACCTTCACTCCAACCCCCCACGCACACCGTCAGGGCCATCCCGGTTGCTGGAGAAATCCCCAGAGGGTGACTCTCAGATGAGATCAGCACCAATGGACATGACACTAAATGACAAGATGGACACTGTGTTATCTGCTGTGGAGAAAATTAGTGTGGCACTGGAAAGCACACGACATCGCTCAAAAGCAAGATAGATATTTACCAACTACATGCTGACCAGCGTAAAGTAGCAGATTAACAGGGCACAACCGAACTGCAACTGGGAGAGCTGCAGTCAGTCACGCAAGAGCACACATCTATGCTGCAAACGCTCATAAAGCGCATATCTGCTATAGAAGACAGAGTGGAAGATACGGAAGGCAGATCGCGCCGCAACAATATACACGTGATTGGCTTACCAGAGGGCGCTGAAGGACGGAATGCTGTAAGCTTTACTGCAGCCTGGCTGCGCGAATGGATACCTCAAATGGAACAATCTGCGCAATTTTTTGCAGAATGGGCGCATCGAGTGCAGGTGTGGAGGCCGCTGACAGGGGCCAACTCCGTCCATTTCTCTTTTGTCTACTTAGGTACAGGGACCGTGACAGCGTCCTCGGCGAGGCCCGTAGGCGCCAGGAGATTCAAATGGACAGTGCGGTATTGATGTTGTTCCCAGATTACACTGTGATGGGCCAGAAACATCGGCATTCTTCCCTGGCTGTTAAAAAGCGCCTATGAGAACTGAATATATGGTATTCACTGCTTTTACCCACGCGCCTCTGGGTTGTAGACAATGGCAGTACTCAATTTTTTGACGTCACAGAGATGTGTGGGACTGGATGGAATTGGCGGCCCACATGAAAGCGGCAGCACGACCTGTAGCAGGGGAGAGACACCCGGTACAACACAGAGGTACAATCGTGGCAGGCATGGGTGACCCAACCGGACTGGACAGCTAGTGGCGGTGCCTAATCTTGAACAAATGATCTCAGAACGACGGAGCGCCCTACAAACCGCGGCAGCACTGCACATGAAGACCCGTGCCTAGGACCTATACAATGACAGAGCAAAGTCCATTAGTGAAGATGACTCCATAATTGGGCACAAGTCAGATTCGGATACACCGACGCTGCCAGAGGTGACGCCACAGACGTCGGACCATATAATCTAACCTTACATGTTAGACCTCCGGGCGCACCACTAGGACATAGCCGACTTAGGACTCCTATCTTTTGAAATGTCTATTGGCAGCACCCACGGGTACTCATTTACTATTCCCCCCTCCTACCCCCTTGTGGGTAAGCTACATTGCAAACTATATGTTGGAAAAGGCTACAATGAAAATGCACTCTGGCACTGTACCATTGGAACTGAGCATGAGCAACTGCACTGGCTAACAGTATATGTAGTCAAATGGGTACGGGGGAACGAAAAAAGGACGACCTCGCCCCATCCTTCACAGGAAATGCACATAAGGCCCACCACAAATGGGGGCGCCAGTTTGGGCGGATCCCTGCTGCATATCTACTACGCTATTGTTTTATGAGTAAATTTCTACTGTTAGTTGCTACAACGGTCCCGTTGAGCAATATTGCCCTATATGCCGAAATCACCCCATCACACACAGCACAGGTAGGCGTGTGCGCAATTACTGCACGGGGAACAAGGTGGCGCAGGTTACACACTACTACAGTGACAATGGCCCATACAAATATAAGAACATGAAATGTGCTGGGCATGCACACACCTGTGCATCGCTATTCCATATACGCTTACCTTAAACGTAGGTCTAACCGTATAGCCCTGCTCCAGGAGACTCACCTGACAGCTTGAAGTGCCACTGGTGTCGGCAGGTCTTTGCTGCTGGCTACTCCTCCTAAGCGTAAGGGGTGATGATCTGGGTGCGGGTTGGGACCCCCTGTGCGATGGTGGACGTTAAAGCTGACCCGAACTGGAGATATGTATTCACAAGGGTGCACCTGAATGGCACACTGCTGATACTAGGTGTAATATATGCCCCTAATGTAGAGCAGAAGCAATTCCATTGGTCTTTGTTGGTTATACTGGCAGACTGGAGCGGGCTTCCGTGGTTGATTGGTGGAGATTACAATGAGGTTATTGACACATCCCTGGATGTGTTCCTTTCCCCCACTGGCTAGTACACACTCCTTGACTAATTCCCGAGCGTTGAAAGCCTGGCTGCACCAGTGGGAGCTGTCAGACTAGTGGTGGACACGGTACACTAATGTGAGAATATACTCCTACTATTCAGCGCCACATGGGCTACATGTAAGCATAGAACGGATAGTGGGCTCTCCAACACTCCATCACATGATAGATCACATGGAGTACCTTGGTTGTACACACTCAGACCACAACACACTACTATTACGTCGGAAATGGGAGACTCCATGCCCACCAATACCCACTTGGCGCCTCCAGCTTTGGAAGATGCACCATTTCTGGAGGCAGTAGGCGCTGCCACGGCTGCATATTTTCAACTCAATGAGGGATCCGTGGGGAATAGGCTAACGGAATGGGAGGCTTTTAAAGTGACCAAAAGGGGTAAATGCATCAGCATTAATTAAAATATCCGGAAAAACACAGAGGAAGCTGCGGGCAAGATAGAAAGTGAGCTTAGGCACTTAGAAGTGAAATGGGCATCCAAACCAGATAAGTTAGCGGACTTAGAAGCAAAGCGAGGTGAATTGGCAGAATTACTGGATCGACTTAAATGCGCAAATTACGCAACACACACTGCCAGTGTACATGCACAATCGGACTGTGCGGGCCACCTTCTAGCATGGCTCATATGACAAGAGTAGATATCGCACCCTATACAAGCCCTCCAAGACGAAACGGGTCTGCTGCTTTATGAGCAAGCTGCTATACACGTGGAATTGACCCACTACTATAGGGCCCTATACACATCGAGATGCACATTTAGTGATGCACAATTAGGTGCCTTCATCTCCCAAATCACATTTCCGGTCATAGATCAGGCACAGCTGATAGAGCTGGAAGAGCCTTTCACTCCTATGGAGATTAGTGCGCCGATACGGGCCCTAGCCACAGGCTAGTCTCCGGGCACGGATGGTCTTCCATCCTATTATTACAAAACCTATGCACATATAGTGACACCAGGCCTACAGCTGTTATTTAACACAGCACTTGACCAGATACTCTACCCCTTTTATCCGGGAGGCACTGCTTGTTTCCTTGCCCAAACCGGACGAAGACCTGTCTGACCCCGGTTCATACCGCCCATTGGCTTTGCTAAATACAGATTACAAAATACTGGCTAACGTGCCGGCTGCTCGGCTGGCTCCACTGGTGACCGCGTTGGTAGGATCGACCAGAACAGGTTTGTCCCAGTACGTAACAGTTCGCGGAACCTCAGTCGCTTTTTCAGAGTCTTCGCATACTCCCCCAGCATTGGCCATATTCGGGATGCCTGGTCTTAGACCTGTTGAAAAGCACAAGGGAACCCAATATGCGATTGGTCAGGGACCTTGGGTAAGTTAACTATTTATAAAGGCAATGGTCTCTAGACAGTATTCTAGTACAATACGAATTAATATAGACTCAATCAGTACTACATTTCTGTCCAGCCGGACAGGTATTTAATATGCAATAAAAGTATAACAAAGTAGGGGAAACAATCCAAGTGCGACACAGCCTGGGTCCTACTAACATGAACAGACAAACAACATTAAGTAAAGGGCTCAGGCAAAGAAAGCATGTCTGTATAATAGCGTGATACAAATGAAAGACAGAATATCGTGGAAACACCATTATAGCAGTTTAGTGAATGTATATGGTGTACATTTTGTGGACAGCGTTTCGATCCCTTAAATAAATAGTGGGATCATCTTCAGGACATTAGAGTCACATGCCAGTATGCAATAGACATGGCCCATGTGGGCAGTGCTGGCAGAGCAGTGTGTGCGACCTGGGTGATCCAGTCGTCAGTGGGGTCCTTGTGGGTAGCAGGACACCATCCGGTTTTATGCAACTGATGGTTTGCGGGAATGGAATAATCTAAATTAATGCGTGGGTAGCGACCAACCATGTATGGAAGGCTGCAGGCTGTTAAAGTAGTGTGGACGCTTACCAATGCCTGGGGAGGTCCCGTTAGGCTTTAAGGAATTATAAAAGTCGCATCAGGCGTCGTGAAAGCAGGCCTGAATTAAGCCGTGGTAAATGGAGTGCTGTGAGTGGCACAACAATGGGAGAGACCGCGTTATCTCTAGTTTCGGTGAAGCCTTGAGTGAAAATGAGCAAGAATAAGAGGGAGCCGCAATCGCGATATCCGCAATGGGCAGCCCGAGTAAATCTCGGCATCTGTCTTCGATCGGGGTCTCAGTGGACACCAGCCCGAGTGAGTCTCGGCGTCTGTCTTCGGTCGTGCCCACTGAGACAGCGATTTGGAATCACTGGCCGTTACCTTTGCCTGCTACGGTTATTGTACCCGCAACCGACAGCCAGCGTGAAGACAGGTTGTTACATCTCTGAGCCTGAGTTGTTATTCGCACTGCCTGCAAAACCATTGGCAGGGGTGCTTAGAGAACGGGGCGTGGAGTGGGGTGTTCCCCTGGGGGACGGTGTACATGCAATGTCTCTATACGCAGATGATATTCTGATTTACCTTAGGGATGTACGCTCCTTCTCATGGACTTTAACACGCCCACTCATGACATTTACAACCTTGTTGAGCTGCGTGTAAATTGTGACAAGTCTTGTCTATACCCCTTTAATCAAGGGCATATGATATGGACCTGTTGAACAAGTTACTTACCTTCGGTAACGCTTTTTCTGGTAGATATAGTATCTGCCTGTGGATTCCTCACCTTGCGAATATCCCCTGCGCAGCAGCCAATCGGAAACTTTTGTAGCTCTCCACGCCGGCGAGGTCATGGACGACGTCAAAGAGGGTACGACTCCGCTCGCGACCCCGCTGACGTCACTGGATCCATAATAGGGCCTCGTCGGCGTAATGACGTCAGTTCCGCCCTTTTTTTCCGTGCCCCCGAGGCACACGGACGGACCGACATAAACAGTAATAGTATACATAGTACACAGTATTCAGACCAACACACATAGTGTGAAAACAATGCAATATGTATGAACATATAAATACATCCATTATAAAGAACATTAAAAAATACAGATTGCAGGAATAGAAGAGTGGACAACGGGGAGGCGGGTGGGTCAGTGAGGAATCCACAGGCAGATACTGTATCTACCAGAAAAAGCGTTACCGAAGGTAAGTAACTTGTTCTTCTGATAGATACATCTGCCAGTGGATTCCTCACCTTGTGAATAGAATCCCACAGCAGTCCCCACTCCCGGAGGAGGGTGTCCACTCTGCTATACCAAGAAATCCTGGAGGACAGAGCGTGCAAAGTGGCCGTCCCTCCTCCCCTCAGAATCCAAGCAGTAATGCTTCGCAAAAGTGTGGAGGGAGGCCCAAGTTGCGGCTCTACAAATATCCTCTACAGGAACACCTCTAGCCAAAGCAGATGTTGATGACTTTGCTCTAGTAGAATGAGCCCTTATACCCTCTGGAGGTTCATTACCAGCCAGGGCGTAGCAGATTTTTATACACAGGATAATCCATCTCGACAGCGTGCGCTTGTGCACCGCTTTCCCCTTCTTACAGCCAGCAAATCCAACAAAAAGCTGGTCGTCCACACGATAGTCTTTAGTCCTATCGAGGTAGAAACTCACCGCCCTCTTAGGGTCTAGGCGGTGAAGCCGCTCCTCCTCCTTGGAAGGGTGAGGGGGAGGATAAAAGGTAGGGAGGGTAATGGACTGCCCCAGATTGAAGGGAGTTACCACCTTAGGCAGAAAAGCAGCCCTGGTCCTAAGTACCATTCTCTCAGCATGAATGGTCAGGAACGGGGGTTTTGAACTAAGAGCTTGAAGCTCACTCACCCTCGTTGCCGAGGTAATTGCAACAAGGAAGACCGTCTTAAAAGACAGAAGTCTCATGGGACACTTGTGTAAAGGTTCAAAGGGTGAACCCATCAAGTAGGTCAAAACAAGATTCAAGTCCCACTGAGGCACAATAGATGGAGTTGGAGGGAATTTGTTGGTAAGACCTTTTATAAAGCGTAATACAATAGGTGACTTAAATAATGACGGCTGGTCAGGCAAACAAAGGAAAGCCGACAAGGCCGATAAATAACCCTTTACAGTCGCCACAGCAAAACCCTTGCTGGGCCAAAGAAAGAGCAAACTGAAGTATATTAGACAAACAAGCTCTCAAGGGGTCAAGAGATTTCTCTCCACACCAGGAAACAAATTTGGACCACCTATAAGAATAGATGGACTTGGTGGAAAGACGCCTGGCTGAAAGAATTACATCCACCACATCAGGCGGGAGAGAAAAGCAATTCAGGTTGCCCTGTTCAATCTCCAGGCATGAAGGTGTAAGGTCTGGAGGTGGGGGTGTAGAACCTGCCCCTCCATCTGAGAGAGGAGATCTGCCCTGAAAGGGAGACGGAGCGGCAGGCACGAGGAGAGGTGGAGAAGATCTGTGTACCACACCCTTCTTGGCCAATCCGGGGTGACCAATATGACTTGGGCCCGGTCTTGGCGAATCTTCCTCAGAACCCGAGGAATCAAGGGTATGGGAGGAAACGCATAAAGGAGTTGCGAGCCCCAACTCAACTGAAACGCGTCCCCCCAAAGCTCCCTGCAACGGATACTGGAGACTGCAGAATGAGGGGCAGTGAGCGTTCTCGCGAGTGGCGAACAGGTTCACCTGAGGTGTTCCCCCACGTCCGGAAGACGTGACGAACCACCTCTGGATGAAGCCTCCACTCGTGGTCGGCTGAGAACTGCCGACTGAGACTGTCTGTGCGAACGTTCAGAACTCCGGCCAGATTATTTGCCATCAGACAAATCTGGTGGTCCTGAACCCAGGACCAGAGACGCAGAGCCTCTCTGTAGAGACACTGCGACCCTACTCCTCCCTGCTTGTTGACATACCACATCGCAGTCGTGTTGTCAGTCAGGACCTGAACCGTCCGACCGCGAAGGGAAGGGAGAAAGGCCTTGAGTGCCAAACGAATCGCCCTCAATTCCAGAAGGTTGATGTGAAGCAACCTTTCCTCTGGAGACCAAAGATCCTTGATCTCCAGATCCCCCAGATGAGCACCCCACCCCAGAGTGAAGGCATCCGTGATCACTGTGGCAACCGATGGAGGCAGATGAAAGGGCTTTCCTTAAGACAGATTGCCCTCCACGCTCCACCAAAACAGATCCGCTGCAGTTTCTCTGGAGATCCTCACAGACTCCCTGAGATCCCCGTTGTGCTGATACCACTGCCTGCGGAGGCACCACTGGGGCGCCCTCATGTGCCAGCGTGCATGGTTGACCAGCAGAATGCAGGAAGCAAACAGACCGAGCAGGCTAAGGACCTTCAGGACTGGAACGACCGTTCCATTGTAAAACAAAGGAATCATTTCCTGAATGTCGAGAATCCTTTGAGGAGGAGGGAATGCCCGACAAACAGTAGTGTCCAGTACTACCCCTATAAACAGGTTGCACTGTGAGGGCACCAGGTGAGACTTGGATACATTTATCGAAAAACCCAACCTGTACAACAACTGAGTTGTCTCCAGCAGATGATGGAGCACCTTCTCTGGAGACTCCGCTTTGCTCAGCCAGTCGTCCAGATAGGGGAATACAGGAATCCCCGAACTCCTTAGATGGGCTGCCACCACTGCCATCACCTTGGTGAAGACTTGAGGTGCAGTAGTGAGACCAAACGGAAGGACCGCAAACTGGTAGTGTTGCGACCCCACCGTAAAACGGAGATACTACCTGTGCGACTTCAGGATTGGGATGTGAAAATACGCGTCCTGCAAGTCGAGCGACACCATCCAGTCTTCTTCCAGCAGCGCCTGAAGAACCTGTGCAAGAGTAAGCATCTTGAACTTCTCTTGTTTCAGATAAAGATTCAGGATCCTGAGATCCAGGATTGGACGAAGCCTGCCATGCTTCTTGGGAATCAGGAAATACCGGGAGTAGCATCCCTGACCCCTTTCCTGCTCTGGATCCACCTCTATCGCGCCTTTCTGTAACAAAGTCAGAACCTCCTCCTGAGTAAGATGGAGATGTTCCTCTGAGCAAGCCCCTTGACAAGGAGGGTAAGTCGGAGGGAATTCCCTGAAGGGAAGAGTATACCCATTTGCCACAAGATTGAGAACCCATTGGTCTGTAGTGACCGATTCCCAATCCCGCAGAAAATGGGTAAGCCGACCCCCAACAGGACCAAGATGACTGGGAATGGGGAATCTAGGGGCTGCTTTGCTGCGGTGATAGGAGGAGAGGTAGAGGAAGAGGAGGAGGAGGGTTGGCGACCTCGTGGAAGACCTCTGCTTTTTCCCCTATAGGACTTGTACAGCGTATTTTGTTGCTGCTGTTGCTGCTGTCGAGGCTGTCCTTGCGGACGAAAGGACGACTTTCCAAATCCTCTATACCTTCTGAAAGATCCTCTAGATTGAGTCTGTAAGCCAAGAGATCTTGCTGTGGCCTTGCAATCTTTGAATCTCTCAAGAGCAGCATCCGCCTTCTTACCAAAGAGTCCTGTTCCATCGAATGCTAAGTCCAATAGAGTAGCTTGAACATCAGAAGAAAAGTCTGAAGACTTCAACCAAGCCCCCCTTCTCGTAGCTACTGCAGAGCCCATTATCCTTGCCACTGAGTCAGCCATATCTAGGCCGCTCTGGATGACTTGACGAGCTGCAGTCTGGGTGTCATCCAAAACCTCTTGAAAATTTTTCTTATTTCATCAGAAAGTTTTGGCAGCAACTGCTTAGAAGAATCCATCAAAGCATGGATATATCTTCCCATCAAGCAAGTAGCATTTGTAGATTTCAACGCCATGCTTGCAGATGAGAATACCTTTTTGGCAGACTGGTCAATGCGCTTTGAATCTCTGACAGCCGGAACCTGAGGAAAAGCCCCTGAAGACTTCTTTGAACAAGCCGCCTGAACTACTAGGCTCTCAGGCGAAGGATGAGCCGACAAACTCTGGATCTTGAGGTGCCACCCTATACCTCCGTGCCACAGTCCTGGAGAACGTAGGAGCAGATAAAGGCTTCTTCCAAACCTCCAACACTGGCTCCAAAATTGCCTTATTAAATGGTAAAAGAGGTTCAGGCACACATGAGGGAGAATGCAACACTTCATTTAGAAGATTGGATTTAAACTCCGTGGTAGGCAGAGTAATGTCCAGTAACTCCGCAGCTTTTCTCACCACCATATGATAGGGAGCTGTATCCTTAGAGGGAGCATCCGGGCCAGGAGAAAAATCCCACTCAGGAGAGACATCAAGGCCACTTGCGTCCTTTAATTCTGCAAAATAGTCCTCAGATTCAGGAAGTTCTCCTTCCTCCATCTCTTGCCGATAGCTTTCCTCCTCTACAACCCTCTGGGCTTCCCTCCTGGATCGGATCCTGGGGGCTGGAGTCGAAGGCTCCACAACCGACTCCGTCGGCCTCGGGATTGGCGTTGAACGCGGATCTGACGGCACCACAGAATCCAAACGAGGATGACCAGACGGCGCCGGAGAATCTCGATACGGCGTCGGGCCCTCATCGCCGGAAAGTTCCAGGACGGTGTCGCTGGCATGAAGGGCATAAACGGTGCGTGGGCATAAGTTTGGGGAACACCCAAATTAAATGCAAAAGGACCCATGGGACCCGCAGGTGCACCGGATGGGTACATAGCCCTTGCAAAGACGCCATACATTGCATTAAGGTAATGTGATGGATCCTGACCTGGAGCCGGGAATGGAGGATAATTACACGGCGTCGTCCCTGAAGCCGGTGCTCCTGGAGTCGGACCAGCCGGCGCCGATAAAGGAACCTCCTCAGGCTGCTCCTGATCCTCATGCTCTGGCTCAACCTCATCAAGATTCGGAGAGTGAACCGAATCCGAGGGAGCCGGCGTCGGAGATCGAGAGACCTCGACTTCAGAAGTTACAACCTTCGCTGGTGAAGCTGGATTCGAAGGAAAAGGACCGACGTCATATCTATGACGCCGAGAAGATGACTTCGGCGCCGATTCTTTATCAGAGTGGCGCCTCGAAGAATGCTTCTTCTTCATATGCCTCTTCGACTTCGAATGCCCCGAAGCCGACTTCGAACCCGACCTGGATTCGGATCGAGACCTCGACCTTGATTTTCTTTTACTCGCCTTCTTTTCTTTTTTCTTCATCTTGGCCATAAACAATTTCGCCTCCCTTTCTTTCAATGCCTTCGGGTTCATCTTCCTACAGCACGCACATTCTTCGACGTCGTGATCGGAAGACAAGCACCAAACACAGTCCTGATGCTGGTCAATAATAGACATTTGCTTCCTGCTTCCCGCACTCCCTACAGGGCTTGAAACCAGACTTTCTTCCCGACATTTTAGAAAGGAAACAAGAAGAACAGAAGAGAATACTAGAAATTACAAAGTAACTACGGAGAGTCCCAAAAAACCGTTGGCGTCGACAGCGCGGAAAAAAGGGAACTGACGTCATCACGCCGACAAGGCCCTATTATGGATCCAGTGACATCAGCGGGGTCGCGAGCGGAGTCGTACACTCTGTGACGTCGTCCATGACCTCGCCGGCGTGGAGAGCTACAAAAGTTTCCGATTGGCTGCTGTGCAGGGGATATTCACAAGGTGAGGAATCCACTGGCAGACGTATCTATCAGAAACTCCGTTTTAATGAGGCATAGGTTCTGCTTTTTAAGAATCCATATTGACCATCAACAGAAGAACTACTGGAGGGCAATCTACGGAGAGCGATTTCCTACTGAAGATGGTGGTACTTCCTAGGTTGCTGTATTATTTCACCATCCTACCCGATTATGTGGTGCCAGCCCTGTTCAGGAGATTTGAATCTATGATTAGGAAGTTCATCTGCAACGAATCCCGTTGTCGAGTAGCTCTTGTGAAAATTTACCTCCCAACAGATAGATGCGGCCTCCCGGTTCCCAACATGGAACAGTTTTACTTAGCATCACAGCTTCAATGGGTGGCAGGGCTGCAACTATCTGACACCGCCACGGAAGACCCACCTTGGTCCCTAGCTGACATACTCCGAATATTCCATCCATGTGCTAGATGTAAGAGGCCTGAGCAACTCCTTCTGGAGGTTGGATATAACATTAATGGTAGAAGTCTGTATATTACACGTATGACAACTCTGTATGCACCAGCCCTGCCGCTACAAGCCACGCCCCATAGGGACGGAGTGGTGACTGCGGCGGAACTGCCGACCTGGCTGGCTGTTAGAGTGCAGACACTGGGGAACCTTTAGCAGGAAGGGGTGCTCCTACCATATGAGGAATTGGTCGAAATAAAGGGCCTGCCGCCTGGCCAGTTTATACGATACCATTCTCTCTTGGTGGCCCTCAGAGGTAAATGGGGTGACTAGAGTGCGGAGCAGCCTACGCACCTAATCATACAATACTTACATGTGACGGGCAGTGGCAGGCATCTTATCAGGTGGTTAGCAGACTAGCTACAACTTCACACAGCAACAACAATGACATCGACAAGGCAACAGTGGGAAGCAGACAGGAGACACCCATTCACTGATAAGGAGCGGACAGAGATACTGAATAGCTCCACATACATCCCACGTAACTCACGTTGTAGGCTCATCCAATTTATGTAATACATAGAGCCTACATCACTCAAGCAAAAATTAATAAATGTTATAAGAGGACAGATGCGGTGTGCCCCAGATTTCAGCAACTA
The DNA here is from genome assembly GCF_964261635.1 of Lissotriton helveticus. Classification (NCBI taxonomy): domain Eukaryota; kingdom Metazoa; phylum Chordata; class Amphibia; order Caudata; family Salamandridae; genus Lissotriton; species Lissotriton helveticus. Next base: position 1,039,763,598 of record NC_136057.1, read on the forward strand.
GACGTTGACCATGCTGTGGACCTGCTAACCCTGCATACTTACTGGCAGCAAGTCTGTCCAGCCATGGCAGCAGCCATGGACCGTCGACTGGAATGCACATGAGAGGAGTGCATATTACATCTCTACCCTAGAGGTAAGAGACTGAGTCTCACCTCCTGCTTCCTTGATTTAGGTAATACTGACTGCCAAGCCAATGATCACAAAAAAATGGAAGAAGCCCGATCCCTCTCTGCCAATGTCATGGCAGCAGTAACTGCTAGTGTGGGCCATAACAGAGGGCAAAGCATTCCATATCGAAGATTTTGGAGGTCTTCACAAAGAACATATTGCAGCACAGTGGGAGGCCATCACGCAAGAGTTTCAGGGGCTGCAGGCAGGTACCAAAGGGGCATCCGCAGCAGCCTCTCCTGACATTCTTGATGGTCGAGAGGGGGGAACCAAGGGCTGAATAGCCATCTCACTTAGTGGAGGGTCTGTGTTACTCGCAACACCCCCGCCCCCTCAACCCTCCTCCTACCCCCTGATATTCGCTGTGAGCGCGCCAGGCACATTCCTGTAGTGGGGGCTGTGTTGGGGCACAACTTGTGGGAGCAGTACGTGTCATCACACACACACCCAGCATGCATTTATACAGCACGGGTAATGAGCTGGACTGATTGCAAAACCAAAAAAAAAAATGATGTAACGCGCCCCCAAGGAACACTTTCCAGCCGATGTCCATATACACAATGCCGCACACTGCCTAACCAGCTGACATAGCGTCTTGCATCCCAAGGGGGGAATTGAGCGCCAAAGATGCTATCTAATAGAGCCTGAGAAGTCGTTACCGGCAAATGCTCAGAAGTTGTTGCTGATACTGTTAAACTTTGCCATAACAACCATCTGTTTCAGACCATCAAGTAGTGCAAGAAACAGTTTGGACTCAATAATAGACATGGTAAGCTTACAGGAATGTAATGTTATAGGAACAGTTGTGGCAACTGTTAGGCATGTATGCAACGAACTTCCAAAATGTCCTGGTGCTGCCAATTTCCTGTAATGGTATGAGACTGTTGCATGCATAACTACCTGTAATTACAACAAAATTGAAAATTAAGTAAACAGATGTATTAAAACTGCACACTTTTGGATCAATGTTGAACAGCTAAACAGCAAAACTGCAGGGTATGGTCCGGGTCCGTTACTTCAAAATAAAACTAGTGTCCATATTGAAATCTCAAGACAGAGAGGCTATGCAAAAATTTCAATTATCACCACATTGAAAGCTCAATGCAAGAAAATAAATTTTTTTCAAAATGTGGATCTTTTAGTGTAAATTACAAAACTGTTGAATAAGTAAAGGAGGATAGGTAGCTGCCACTTGATAAACAAGTGAGAATGCACAAACTGATGACCACAATATCATTTCCATATACCGACCCTAACGCATAAAAGCTAATTGTTCCCTCTCGAGGAGCCTTGAACTCATCATACTGCTTTCAGTGCTTGATACACACCATTCAGCAACATTCATAAGTACCACAAAGTGTATTTAAAATCTCTCTCTCACACAATCTCTTTTAGTCACTCTTTCTGTGTCCCAGTCTAAACCTCATGGTGGCAGTGCTATAAGTAACTCTACACTTGTGTGAAATGTATCCTCACCTCCTCGGCTTTCCTCCTTCCCTCCCATCACCTGCTTCATGAGAGATCCCAGCTTGGGCTGCCGCTTGTCTGAAGAATCTGTAGCACCACAAAAATACCAGCTTTTGCTATCTCTCTCTTACATATTGGAGGGGTGTCCCCACCAGCAATACTATTACATTTTAAAGTGGTCATCTCATCCTGATAGTTTCAGATGAGGAGAAAGGAGAGAGGAAAAGAAGAGAAACTCAGAAAAGGAGAAAGCACAGTAAAAGAAAACATTGATAGAAACCCTTGATTGGGAAGAGAACTGACACTTCCTACCAATCTATTCCGGAAAGTAATGATACAAATGGAGCAATAGGTGGTAAAAAATGTATTTCATGAAACTGGGTATTGGTGAAAGCTCACATTTCGCCCGATACTAGTCTCTTTCGTTAGACATGTAAGGTATGAATGTGGCATCAGGCAATTCTAGAAAACATTTAGGTGCTTCAACTCAAGGTTTTCATTAAATGAGGCTCCATCTGTAAAGGTTTGACCTACTTAGCTATCAGAGAGTGGAAGGAAATATTGCAGGGTTGTTGGTGGCATTTCATCAGCTCAACACACTTATAATGGTGTGAGATATCTCTGAATTGTGAGATATCTTCGAGTTCCTCAGTACCATTCCCAGAAAAACTAGTGAAAGGTTACACAAGGGCTCACTAATGAAAAACTTTTTAGGAGACTGGCTTAGATATTGATTTTCTAACACTATTAGGATTTATGGCTGTGATTTTGTAGGAACACTGCGAGAGGAATCTGAAAAGTGCGGAATGGTATGACAAAATGCTCTCCATTTGAAAATGGGAGCTAGTGCTCTATTTCAGGTTAGTTCCCCACATAAAACCCAGCTAGAATAAATTGAAATGTTTATACAACAAATCATGTGCCCTATCACATGCAGGATGCCGCACATTGAGGAATGCACCAGAAAAGGATGAGGTACACAATTTGTGGCACTAAGCACAAATCCTCCTGCACATCTATCAAAGTATGTGATCTTTTTAAAGAAGATGAAAGGGAAATGAGTAATTTTTAACATATGATGTACCTTAGATAATGCCAATAATGTTAACTTCTCCTAGTTGTCTTTTTCGTGATTTAGAGCATAAACTGTCCAACAGTAATACCCACAACAAGGGAAAGTGGAGTGTTCATGGAATGATTCAAAGTAACTCTTCTAAAAAGCCTGATGTTATAATTCAACAAGCTCTTGAATGGGATGGGGATCCCCAAAAGCATCAATTAACAAAACACAAAGCAAATCAGAAATCAACAGACTTTCTGCACATGGTACAGCCCATGTAGACTATTGCCACATATGGCACAAGACTAGCACCCAGGGCAACCAAAAAACTAAGGTAGAATGCAGACACCTCCCGTTAAGAATTACTGTACATGGGTTATGGGCCTAGTCAGACTCTTGCAGGTTCAACCACTAATTTCAATTACTGCCTTTAAAGCTAAGAACATAAATGGGAGAGAGTTAAGCCCTACTGCCAAAAATATTTCCAGGAATTTCCATGGTTGCATACCATCTTACTTTCAGCTATATGACAGGGACGGATACACGGGGGTACAGAGCAGCAGTGACAGGGTTCATTGCCCATCAACAGCTATGATGTCCAATGAGAAGGGGGCGCTGGCATTTTGCCATGTCTATGACTAGAAGGCAGTACCAAAACTTGTTGTCTGCTGTCACCATTTCCAATAACAGAGGGGCAAATACTGAATTCATGGTCCATGAAGTGCTCTGATAATTAATTCCAAGGTCTCCTGCATGGCACGCACCAGCACTATGAAACACAGACAACTGCAAGGACATCTTGTGTAGCCCAGGTTCTCTGGGTCAATGTCAGAGCTCACTTTATTGCAGCCATGACTGGGTCTGGAACAAGTGTCAGCGATTCCTACCATCAATATAAAGAGGAGAAAAGGCACATACTAGATGCCACAAGACAACAGTAAAAAAAAAATTTCAGGCAAGATGATAGATGGAAATGCAGTACAGGAGGAAAATGGCATGAGAAGGAGAAAGAGACAGCAGACAGAGCTGTTGCAGTGGTGCAACCTCAATTACCTGAGCTGTTCATGTGCACAGAAGTAAAGCCACTCAGAGTATTGCGCCCACTCATCTCAGCGTATCGGGGCATAGAGTTGATGATGGCCTGCAAATACTTCTCCTGCTCAAGGCTGGTGGAGTCTGTCTGAGAGGGCCCTAGGAGAGAAAAAGAGGAGTGTGTAAGGAGTGAATAATTTTCGTCCCTCAGGAAACAGTCAGGCATTAATCTAATATGCTACTTAAATATAACAACACAGCTTCTCATATTTCATTGATTCACAAGCTTTGTTTACTTCTGCCACCTAAAGCTGTATCTAGAATAATCTTTGAAAGAGAAAACCACCTACTGGTACAACCTTGAGCTGCATAGCTACAAAATTAGTGCTGTAGGTCAAACCATCTTTTGAAACACCCCTATTTCACAGATTCCATTTCTTCACACTGCTAGTTCAAAGACTACAAAAAATGGATCAGTTAATCAAACACATTTGGTTCTGTCCATGGAATATTTTAACCTTTTGTAATCACGTGTATTGCATCCGCTGTCAACTGAGGATAGATGCAGAGAAAATACTGGTTTGATCTAAGAGAGTTGTAGAAAGCAAATCCACTGAGTTATCACACTAGCACCTAGGGCTATCAAACAACTAAAGTGAATGTAGACACATTCCATTTAACAAATTAGTTCGCTTTTTGCTTGGCAACTTGTCCGATTGTTCGCAGTAAACACATCAAATTAAGCCACAGGACCAGCCGAGGCCACTGTGAACAGACTAAGGGCCATAGAATGTGGACAATCTGACTTCTAACATGTAAATATTTGAGGGTATTGGGGGACATATCTCATCTCAGAAGGTCCTAGCGCCTTCTGTTTATTTCTATGTATATCTATTTTAACTGCACTACCTATTGCTTCTTAAGGCTCACAGCTCTCACTGTACATTGAGTTTGTGTTTTACTTGCTTTATCTGAATTCCCAGTTCACTACCTCCTTCTATAGTAAGCCTTGACTTTGCTATCCCTTGAGAGTCAAGTTCTCAAAGAGACTGCGTTGGTTTATTTAATTTATTTATTTGCTTTATTTAGAGAGCGCATGGTTATCACACAGTGTCCATACACTAAAGAGCACCAAATTAAGTCACAGTAGAAAGATGAATGACAACTGCTTTAAAATAAAAATGTTTTTTTAAATGTTTCCTAAACATTAAAAAAACATTTGAGGCACCTCATTTCCAGAGGTAGAGCATTCCAAGCAGTTAGTCCCTAAAAAGCAAACGATCAGGAAAAGATTCATTATGTAATTAAAAAACCTGATTTAGGTACATAGAAAAGTAGAATGCTTTGCCTGTACAAAAGAAATTCTCCAGTAATCACAGCCCATTATCAGGGTTCTCACTTACAAGGCATGATTTTCTTCTTTAAAATATGGAGCAAATTGCAAACATTGAAACAATGTGCAAAATGTAAAGAAGCCAGGAAACAGAACATTAACCCAAGACTTGGTCATTGCTCAGCATACACAAAAAAACAAAGCCAAGACTTGCTCATTACTCAGCATCTACAGTGCAGTTGTGTGTGCATCATACATACTGCTCTCGCTTAAGTACAGTACAAAAGTGTAAACTCGCAGGAGTGAATTAGAAGAGAAATAAAGTTTATGCATTTGTTGAAATGTAGTCATTATGTACATACATGGGCAACAACGGTCCTTATTACCTGCAGCTGGAGCATTCTGGGACTTGAACAGCCCCACAACTCCTTTTCCATGCAGGCCCCCAGATCTCAAGAGGACAGCCTTGGTCCGCGAGTTTCTCCAGCAGATGACTGGGAATCGGTTTTGCCGATAGCAACGGGAAATCTTCTGAATTGTGTTGTCCTGAATGCTCTGAGGGACGATCAGTAGTCCTGGGTAACTGAAGAAGAGTGCAGACACAACATAGTTCAAAGAATGTATTTTCTTTAATAGCCTCACAATTTAGCATGACAGAGGGCAAAAGGCAGATGGTTGACTTGCTCTTTACAATTCATAACCGCCAAATTATGTTTTTAAGACTTACAAAGGTAACAGAGGGCATTGAGACACCCAAACCCACTGTCCTGTGAATCAATCACATCATGAACAGAACTCAGTTTGAGGATATCACTATGGTGGTGAATGCAATTCAGTAAACTTTGTATTCTACCACTCACAAACCTCCCCTTAGCATCTGAACAGCCAGGAGTCTCACTTTATATTTAAAGAAGTGTGATGTAGTGTACATCACCCACAGCAGTAGCTGGACAACAAATGATATCCAGAAATTCAAAGAGTCTGGTGGTGTTCCTTCATCTATTTGCAGCAGAGCAGGCAGTGAATACTTCATATATCTAAATGCTTTTGCAACTTACCTTCTGCAGATGGCATACATTCGGTTCACTGTGGAGATCCTGAAGGGCTCAGTCTTTGATCTTGTAAGGCTATTACTCAGCGTACCCAACCCCATCCTCTGGTAGTCCCGGCAACAAGCTCGTTCCACAAAGTGGCTCATTGTCATCTTGTCAGAGGGTTTGATGGTGGTGGAAGTGGTCATGGTGCTCCTGTCTAACTCCTCCGACACTAAAAAAATAAACACAAGGTGAAGCCAGTCGTTCATAAGGCTCAATTATATCGCCATGAAATTAAGATTTTAAAGCTCATATACAATAGCATTGATGACCATTGCTCCTGAAAGCCAGAGACAACCCATGAACATGCACTCTTTATGTTTCAGCAATTTTTTTAACTCTAAGGAATTTGGTCATAATTTGTGTGAAACTTGCTAGCACAGACACCCCATCCATGATGAGCTCCAAAATAATAGAACCAGGGCTGAACAGGTTTTGAGGGAAAAGTTACTTACCTGTAATCCTAGTTCTGCTTCAGAGAAATGAATCTCCATTAAAATCAGACGCAATGAACAGTCCTGCTTACATGTAGGATCCCCCAGGCAGACATTACAAAATATATATGTATACCTTTCTTCTTGAAAAGCCAATTTGTAAAAAATAAAATTTAATTTTATAATAGCCTAATGCACACTGTTAGAAAAGGTTTGCATATTTTATATTAAAAAAGAAGCTAATTATCAATCAAAACAGTCCCTAAATGTTTAAAAGTGCCAATAACAACTCTCTCAAAATCCTTTTTAAAGGAAAAACGTGGGTAAAGTAACTACTGAAGCTGCAGCTTAGAAAGCCTGGAAACAGACACTATTCCTTTGAGAAGATATACTTCACAAGTATCTCATAATACCCTCTCAGAGGCGGCTTATCCTGATAAAAACACAATTAGGTGCTGTATGTATATATCAAATTATTTGTTTTTGCTCACAAAATGTTCCTAAGAGAAGATATAGGAGTGGTATCAGGGAGCATTTACTCTTGGTCCTGAAGAATAGCCTTGGGGTAGGGCTAGAAACATGTCGACCAGCAGAATTTAGAAACATTTTTCCCTTTAGGTTCCCTAAACTTTCCCCATATTTTAATCATAATAGATAGAGGCACGAATAAAGAATCCTTTCCTACTAGCCAGGTATTTTTAATTTTCCTCCCAACCCACTCACTCCCACCTTTTACTTTATCTAACTCATAATCTAACCAACAAGAAGTGCTCCCATGTAACACGCAGGTAGCAGCACGCCCGTTACGCAGCTGAACGGGAAGAACCCAATGATGAAGTATGCCACCAAGGGGAAACCCTGGTGGGTGAGGGTTATCTAAGGAAAACCAACAGTTTTCCAAACAAACACCAGAATGGGAAGAAAAACCCTTCAATTGACAGAAGGGCTCCATTTTGATTATAGTAGTTGAGCATAGACCCAGTGGGGGACCAGCACTCTGAATTTTTCTTGTTTAAATTCCTCCGCTGGCAAATTTTGAGAATGGGTAGAGCAGCAGCTCTATCTGTCCTGGTAAGATGATGAATTTATTACCTTGACATCTTTCTGGGTCTCCCTCTGGGAAAGTCTGCAGAGATGGTAGTCCAGGCCAAGATAAAAGGATCCTCCAAACATTGAATATTTCATGCAGCGAATTCTGACATCATCTCTGCTCCTCATTGATATGGAGTCTGATTTTCTTGCTGTCCCTTAGAGTTCTTCTTGACATCTCGCAAAATATGCTCCCACATAGAAGATGAGTATCCACAAGGCAAACAATACAGACAGGCGGTGCCACTTTTAGCCTTTTTGTCTGTCAATGGATGGGTAATGGTAAAAATGAAAGGTTTTCTGAGGAGCATAAAACATTCTATGCCAGAAAACACTTAGGAACATGTTCCTGAATGAAGACGTATCACATTAAGTCAGCTAAAGCTTTTTTCTAGGAAAAAAGCAAAAAAGCAGAGTTGTCTATTCAAGGATGCTGCTGGCAGGAGCTTGGAAAACAACTGAAGCAACTGCCACTGACAGGCCATGATGGGATGCTGCTGGTATGTGCTTTCTTAAAGGATCAGAGTCATTTTTCCATTGTCACTAGCCTGGCAGCCCACTTAGATACATTGAACTTGTGTGAATTTGTTATATTTTAAATAATATAACAATGGTTGGAAATGAGAAAACATGGTCAACAAATGTTCTATTCTTATTTTTCTTCAAATGATCCTTGTTACTGGTAATACAATTGTTCAGATAATTCTTGCAGAATAAAAATTATCTCCCTCACAGGGTCATGCCATATTCTCTCTTTCAGGCTGACCAAGCTAATATCTAAAGTGGACTTTTCTCCCACCAGCATCGTCCTCAAAGGAAAGAAAACAGATATGGGTGGGTGAGAAACACAAAAATAATTATTACAAAATTGAAATAGCTACCTTTGTGTTCTTTCTTCCCTTTGCAATATACTGGTCTTTCTTTCTTTAGAGTTTAGTGGACATGTTACTCCATCCCACATTTGATGGAGAACCATGTCCATCAAACCCCTCAGGTCCGCCTGCTCTAGTTTGAGTTGGGCAGACTATCAGTTTTCCGGCAGCGGTGCTCCCACTGGCTGCGCCATCAGAAAACTCACTCCAATGGACCAATGCCTGTCTGAATAACAACATCAGAGCGCCCACCCTATTTACAAGAGAGGGTCTAATGTCCTTTTTTCTGTCCATTGCTTCCTGGCAAAAGCTGTTGGTCACGAACAGAAAAAAAGAATAATGATCTCCATGACTGGGAAAATCAAAAAGGTTGGGTTTGCGGTCTCTGTCTAGTTGCTTCACAGGAGCCGGGACGTCATTAACACCCATTTTAGAAGCTTGAGGGTGGTTGGGTGTCACTGGGCAGCTCTGTGAAACATTAAAGTTGTTTATGGCTAATTTGACTTTAATCAGACACTCTGGTCTCCAAGAAGCTCATAAATAGGATCTCTTGCAGTGGAAGGGAGGGAGGGAGGCTGGGTGGGTGGAAAGAAGCGGGATAGCGAGAAGGATGGGGAGAGAACTGATGGCTAGATGCAGAGATAGAGGGTTGGAGAGAGGGGTAGAGGATGAACTGAGAGAAAAATGGATGGTGGATTGAAGGAAGGATGGAAAAGAGAGAAGGGTGAATAGAGATATGAGGGGATCGACAGAAAAGATGAATGGAAAAGAAGGATGAGTGGATTGCTGAATTGATGGACGGGGAAAGCTTGCAAGAGTAAGGGTGAATGATGAATAAAAAGGAAGGAATTGAAAAAGAGAGAATGATGTATAGAGAGATGAGGGGATTGAGGTAAAAGAAAGTGATGGATGGAAAGGAAGAAGGATGAGTGTATTGGTGGATTGATGGTTGGGTGGAAAGTTAGCAAGAGGAAGGATGAATGATGGATGAAAAAGAGAGAAGGATGAATAGAGAGATTAGGGGACCAAGAGAAAAGATAAAGTGATGGATGGAAAGGAAGAAGGATGAGTGGATTGGTGGATGGGTGGAAAGCTAGCAAGAGGAAGGATAAATGATGGATAAAAAGGAAGGAAGAAAAAAGAGAGAAGGATGAACAGAGAGATTAGGGGACCAAGAGAAAAGATAAAGTGATGGATGGAAAGAAAGAAGGATGAGTGGATTGGAGGATGGGTGGAAAGCTAGCAAGAGGAAGGATGAATGATGGATGAAAAAGGAAGGAATGAAAAGAGAGAAGGATGAATAGAGAGATGAGGTAATTGGAAGAAAAGATAAAGTGATGGATGGAAATAAAGGAAGGAAGAGGATGAATGGATTGGTGGATTGATGGTTGACCTTAAAACTAGCAAGAGGAAGGATGAATGATAGATTAAAAAGTTAAGGAATGAAAAAAGAGAAGGATAGAGAGAAGGAGGGATGCATGAAACAAACATGAAAGGATGGACAAGACAGTAAGAATGATGGCTAAAAGTGAAGGAAGGAAGGAAAGCAAGTTGGGAAAAGACAGAAAGACAAATGGAAAGAGGACAAAAGATTGAAAAAAGTGTGGCAAAAAGGAAAGAAATTTCAGAATTTCAGAATACCTATAGGGGAGGAATCATCAGATCAAATGCCAATGTTCTTCCTTCACCTGCTCACTCCAAGCTTTTAACATATGATACATGGTGTAAAGTGGGGGCTATTTTATGTTTCTGGCTACTCCCTAGACAGGAACCTCTGTGATGGTTGCAGCTTCTGTGAGGGAATGAATATCATCACAGGGCCAGCGGTGATCACCAAATTTGATGTGGGCAACCAGGCCAGGGAGGTGGAGGAAATGAGCTTCACCACCCTGGTGGATGGTGGGCCGCCTGCCACATCTAAATCGCTTAACTTGTTCTCTTCACCTTGATTGGTGGGAGAAGGTAACTGCAGCAAACAGAAACTAAGGTGGACGACTGATGGCCTCAATCAAAGCCCTCACATGCACCATCAAATAAGAAAGCTTGCATGTTGGAGCCTAGCATATCGCTTTCTTTTTTTAGAAATAACACTACATTTTGAAAAGCTCCAATCTTCCCATTAACATTTCTATTTTTATAAATTCTGTTTATCAATTAAAAAATCTCTTTCATAATTTGGGTATTTGTTTGACCTATACATGTTTCTGGCTTTTGTGGATTGTTTTGGGGCTCAAGTTTTACACACTGATTAGGCCAGGGCCTCCGGCTTCCGTAGTGATTCCGTGGGGTCTGCAGGTGTCAGAGGGTAAGGGCGCTGCGTGAGATCTCACCACTCTGATGCAGTGTGGGGCTTTGACTCTTCGGGGCTCGCAGCCTGGGATGTGAGGCTCATAGACCAGAGTTTGCAGTGCGAGGGTGTCTCCCACCCCCCCTCCCCTGCAGATACACCTCCTGTAGTGTTGGGCCTCAGGTCCATATGATGGCAATGACTGACGCAGACACCGGGTAGTGATGTACATTTACTGGCCACGAGCACGTGGGCCCTTTTATTGGCCGGGCCACGTCACTCATGACACCCGTGATGGATGGGTGTGGGGGTGCAGTGTGTCCAGCCCTCAAGGGAGAGGCTGGGAGTACAGCTTCCTGCGTAGCACCAGAACGTGTCCAGCAGGACACTACATTCCTCCACAACTTTATTGAAGAACAATCAAAACGTTCGTGCAACCTGTGGGGACAAAACAAACAGTTAACTAAATACCACAGGGTCCATCAGTCTTCTGAGTCAGGTGGCAGAACGTCAGATATGAGCTGGTGACTTTGCTTGCAGCAGGACCTACCCGGCAGGCACCCGTAGTTTAACCTGAGGGGTTCAGGACACGACTGCTGGATTGGGCACATCTGCTGCATACCGTCAGTTCACTGATGATGACATGTCTTGCGGTCTTGCATGGCTCCTTCACCTTGCTGACGTTGGTGAAGGTCTGTGGTGAGTTCTAACAGTTCCTTATAGTGGGTTGCGTCATGGATATGGATGGAGTTCCAAGTGAGAGATCACTGAATTATTTCTTGATCAAATGTCTCTGTTGAACTGCTTGGCTGTAGCCGATAACCTGTCGGTGGGGCCATGTCTCTTCCTCCTCTCCCGCCTCGGGAGGCCCGTTGTCGAGGTTGCTGTGGGACTGCCGGAGGGCTGCGCTGGGGCCGCTTGTGTGCCGACTGGGGGCAGCTGCGGGACCGCTGAGGAGCCGTTACTTAGTCGCACGCACAACCCTCACGGGTGGATGAGTCTTGGCCAAAACTTGCTCTCTCTGCCACGGTTCCGGTTTAGGCCAGGTTCACAGGTAGCTTCTGATTTCTTTAGTCGGCTGGTGTGGCAACGGTGTAGGACTCCAGTCCACTTGTGCTCTGGTAGTGGTGTTTGAGACATGTGCTGAGGGCTGGCGTGATGGCGGTTGCCAGCCATGTGGTGAGTCCGAATGACAGGTGGGGGTGAGTCCGAATGACAGGTGGGGGTGACTTACTGGGAGAGTTGGATGTTAGGAGGTACTTGGCAGCCATGTGCCTCCGCCTTGCTGTGGTTGAGTTTCAGTGGTGGCGTGACACGTAGAGTGTGTGAATCCTCTCTTACCTGGCTTGGGACCACTGCCGACTCCGTCCTGAGGCGGTGCGAGGAAAGACACTCGGTGCTGATCTTCACCCTTGGAATCTGTAGTCCAGAGCAGGGATGCCGTTTGACTTAAACTGCTGACACTCTGGGGTGGACGGTCGCCTGGGGAAGCGTTGGGATGAGACTTGGTTTGCGCTTGCTGCGGCTTACTCTTGGTTCTACCATGAGGCTGTATCCAGGGACGTCGATTGACGCTCACCTGGGAAAGCGTTGGGAAGAGACTCGGTTTGGGCTTGCTGCGGCTTACTCTTGGTTCTCTCTTGAGGCTCTCTCCAGAGCCGTCGGTCCGCCTGGGTGGCTGTCTGGTGTGTCAGGGTGTGCTCTTGGCTTGCTGTACAAGTCCACGGTCTTCTCCTGTTGGTCTGTTCAGCCCACCTGTGTTCATCCGGTATTCGGTGTGACAGGCTGCCACTCTTTTCTGTCTTTGAGGGAGTTGTGCTTGGACCTCGAGTGGCGATGTTGTGGTGCCGGCTTCTGCCTTTGCTCCGGCGCGCTCTTTGCTAGCTGGGCGACGTGACGTCCGGTCGCGTGTCGCTGGTTGTTGGAGCGCATGTTGCTGTGGCGGTCTGCCACGTGGAGTGTGCGACTCCTCTCTTGCCTGTCTTCGATCACCGCCGACTCCGTCTTAAGGCAGTGTGAGGGAGGACACTGTGTTGCTTTTGGCCCACCGCAAGGCTTTGCTGGTGCAGCAGAGATGTGGTCGTCCTCTGTGCTGCGTTCAGCCGTGCTTCATTGTTGAGGTGTCTCTTAACTCCCGGGCACCTGCCTGTGCTGTCAGATTCGCTGGTGCGGCCTTCTGAGCGTCTCTGACTTGGTGCGCTCCGCTTTCTTCTTGGGTGCTCTCTTCTGGCACTTGGTGTGCCTGTGGTGTGGCTTGCGGTTGTGCCTGTTCACCAGTAGGAGCGGGTGATGCGGCCTCTTCACCGTCTGTGGTGTTGGACAGCCATGTGTGGTGCATGCTCTGCCCCAGTCTTTCTTGTGCTGTTGCTGGGGGTAGTTCCCTTGAAACGTTGCTGTCTTGGCTGGTCGTCCACTCTTGCTAGTGGGGGTTGTCTTTGGTGTTGCTGTTTGAGTTTGGTCAGTGCTTGCTTAAGCTGGAGGAGCTTCGGGTATCCAGGGGGCCCTTGGTGATGTGGCACCATCTTTCTCCTTTGAAAGTCTAGGCAGCCCATTGGGGTGGCACAATGCACCCCGCGGAATGCACCCAGTCTTCGTGTGCTTCTTTTGGGGCCTGCCATCTTACTGGGCTTTGCTGCATAGGGACAGACACTATAGGCCTCTCATGTGCTTTTCTCTTGCAGGGCAGCTGGGTGCAATCAGTTCTAGTGCTGGCTGTGCTTTGCAGCCTCATTTCTCCTTGAGTGAGGGCGGTGCAGAGTTGTAGATGTCCCTGTTCTCATCTGTTAGTTTAGGTGGGGTTGGGTACTCTCCTCTGTTGGCGCGGTTCCTTTCCTCTTCCTGGGTGCTGCAGGCTCAGGCTGTGCTGCTTTGGATCTTTGGTCACACTGTTCTGGCTGGACTTTACTTGGCGGCGCAGGTTTGGGTTTCATGCAAGCTCTCTGTGGGGCTACCAGTCTCTCTTTTGTGCTCTTTGTATTGTCTCTGCCACTTGGTGAGGTCACACTTGAGTAAGCTAGTGCCTCTCCTGATGTCTGGCATGCCTGTGCATCCACTTTGGTGCTTGACTGTGGTAGCTCTCAAAGTAGAGGTAGCTTTGAGGTTTCTTGGCTCTCACCAGGGGCTCAGTTGCTTCACTTCAGCCTGCTTGAAAGTCCTCAGGGTGAGTGCTGTGCACCGGGCTAGCGGCCAGCAGCCTCTGGACTGCAGGCTTGTGGGGCTGTGCTGTGTCCTATCCACTAGACTCACAGTGGCTGTGTCTTGCGTTAGTGCCTTGTCACAGGCTGTGACCTCTGCTTCTAGATGGCTGTTGACCCTCCAGACACAGGGCACTGCTGGCCCCTTTTGTTCCAGTGCCTGCTCCTCTGTCACTCAGGAACTCAACTGGTAAGCTGTCTGGGAGGGCGGACGTGCTGGTCTCTTCCTTTGCTGCTGAGTCCGGTGCAGGGTTTATGCCCAAGTCTGCGTAGAAGCCTAATGCAGCTGACGTGTTTGCTCCGGTCAGGAATAAACGCAGCTGCCAATCCCTCATCTTGCTCTTCGGTGCGTGCAAACTGGTGCGTCAGGCAGGGGGCCGTGTCACACAGCTCTCTCGCTTCCCAGTTGCACCGCTTGGTGCCCTGGATGGCTGCTGGAGGGGCTGAGGCGGTGAAAACGGCTTTGTTCTCGGTAGGGTGCTGTGCGGTGCAGGAGCCAGCAGGTGGTGCTATGTTTGCTTCCCGGCTGCAGTATTTGTCTCTCCGATCACGGGCATGATGTTGGAGTCAGGCGGGCCTCTTCATTTGAGGGCCGCCTCTGGGTGCAGGAGGCAGTACCGGCAGTTCACCCTCGGAGCCATTTCCCGCAGGACAGTCACTGCTTGGGGCCAGGATCCGGAAGACATTGCTTCCACTATAGTTTCTCTCTGCGGAGCAGTAAACGTCGGGTGAGACGGCTTCCAGGCACTCGACCAGGTAATGGGGCATGGACCTGTTCTCGGTGCTGCTTCTCACACTTTTGCCATCTCTCAGGCGCATATATGGCAGTTCTATGTGGCGGCGCAGCGTTCACATGCGGGGCGATTCTTGCCCTACCTCCAGCGCTATAGTTGCTATCGGGCACCGGTGGTGATTGGCACTCTTCTGTGGCGGGCGGCACAGCGTTCACATGTGGGGCGATTCTTGCCCTACCTCCAGCGCTATGGCTGCTCTCGGGCACCGGTGGTGGTTGGCACTCTTCTGCGGCGGGCGGCACAGCGTTCACATGCAGGGTGATTCTCGCCATACCTCCAGCGCTATGGCTGCTCTCAGGCACCGGTGGTGATTGGCACTCTTCTGCGGCGGGCTTTACTGGGGCGTGCTCTCCGCCCGGGTGCCGCAGGGTGGCCCACTCTTTTCCACCAGAACCAAGGGAGGTAGGAGCCTGCCAGGCGGCACTCCGAGACAGTGTTGAGCCCGAGCAAAAGATTAAAAAAAATCAAAAAAAAAAAAAAAAAATCGAAGAACTTTCTTCAGAATAAGAATTAAGAAACTGTGGAATAATTCGAAAGTGAGACAATTAAAAAGCACAAGCGAAAGAAACGGTTAGAGGGACAGGCGCTGTTGAAGAGGTACAACGAAACAAGTAAACAGCCGCCCTCCGGTGCACGTGCTATTACAACTGTCCAAGACACTGTCAAACTGCATTTGTGTGGCGGACGCGCTGCCCTGTACGTGTACCCAGACGGGCTGCTGCACCGGGGGAGGTGTAGTGTCCTGCGGGACACGTTCTAGTGTTCCTCAGGAAGCTGTACTCCCAGCCACTCCCTTGAGGGCTGGACACACTGCACCCCCACACCCATCCATCAAGGGTGTCACAAGTTATGTGGCCCCGCCAATAAAAGGTACCGGGTGCTCGTCGCCAGTTACTGTACATTACTACCCGGTGTCTGCTTCTGTTTTTACCATCATGTGGGCCTGAGGCCCAACACTACAATGGCGACGAGGCGGGTCTGACCCTGTGTGCCCGCTGCAAGGCACTTCGCCGTTCCTCGTGGAGAGGAAATGTGCCTGGGATGAGAGATCCCCACTGGTCTTCCTTCAACCTTTTTTACTCGGTCCCTCCTTTCATCACTATGTTGAACTCCTTTCCGTCTGTTTTCTTACATCTCACATTGTTTTACTTCCTTTACCCGGCTCTCTGGGTCTTTTCTTGTATTATTTTCCTGATTCTTTCACCCCTGTCCTACAATTTTTCTTTCTTGGTACCCTCTCCCATCATTTGCCTGCCCTGTCCCTACCCCCCTCTTAATCTCACTCACACCACTTCTGCTCCTCACGCGTGCTCGTTCTCTGGGTTCCACTCTTCTTTCCCGCCCTTAAATTCCCGTTCTCTCCTGCTTCGGTGACCCGGGTGGCTTCTCTTTCCACACGCCGGTGACACTCAGCCTGTTACGTCTCTTAGTCAAGCAACTAGCTCCTACCTTCACCTCTTTTCTTTTTTAAACTGCCTTAG
This sequence comes from Lissotriton helveticus, assembly GCF_964261635.1. Taxonomy (NCBI): domain Eukaryota; kingdom Metazoa; phylum Chordata; class Amphibia; order Caudata; family Salamandridae; genus Lissotriton; species Lissotriton helveticus. Next base: position 1,039,779,903 of record NC_136057.1, read on the forward strand.
TTTCACTAACACTTTCTCTTGCAATTGCTTATTTTGCTTCTTTTATTTTGTGTCTGTTTCTCCTTGATTAACTCACAATATCTTGTACCATTTCAACTTTATGGTCTCTCTGGAAATTCTTGACAGTCCATCTGCTCAGCTGTTGGGTTATAAATCAATAAAGACAGCAAGGAGAGTCACTTAAAAGCAGCACAGCTTTCTGTATTTATCAACTTTAAAAAAAAAATGCAGACAGAAAACACATTGCTCGTAAATGCTAGGATTAAACAGTGTTAAGTCTGGGATCCACCAAATGTGCTGTATGAAGAAATGATGGACAGCAGAGTTTGAATTCCCAGCTACCCAGTGTGGTAGAACAGCTGCTCAGGGGTGCATCATTGGAAACTAGGGCATCTTGAATTAACTCATCTGAAGGCTAGACAATGCATGACTTTGTTACCTAGGAGGAAAATATCAAGACAGTAGCTATTTTATAAATTTGGTTAGAGAAGGCCTGCTTGGGAAGTTATGGAGGAGAATGAACAGTTCAAGATTCCTTTTGAACCTTTTTTGGTTTTTTTAGTCTCATTTAATTAGTTAAACAAAAGAGCACAAAGAAGAGGTTCTATAGTGGCTTGCAGGTCTTCAAAGCGCCGGGCCTGCAATGGAATCAAAATCTATTATTGTCACGGAGGCCTGTTTGAATCTAACAACAGTTTGATATCATTTTTATAGACCGTTTTTGAATTGTAAGTGTATTTCAGAATTTTTAGAAAGGACATTACAAATGTCAGACTAATAAGGAAGGGATGCAAGGATAAATTGATCGCAACACAGATGGCCACAAAGTGGTGTTTATGCACAGTAATTAATTAAGGGAAGTGGGCATGGTCTAACTTGCCCATAAACAACAGCCTGGAGCAGTCAGTGGTTGTCTTCCATTGATTCAAAGAAGAAAGGATGCACTAGATAGCCACCTGGACTGTGGAGAAGTGAAATATTGCAGAACTACCAGGCTAGGCATGAAGAAACTGCAACCACTCTCACACTGGTCCACGTTGATGTAAAATAGTTATTTCAACCAGTTTTACACTTCTCATCCAGGACGCAGCCATTCACCGGAGAAGGAGATGAACAAGTGCAAAGAGGCCTAATCTCACATCAAAATGCTTTGCCCAAATCAATCGCCAAGCTCAATAAAGCCGAACCAAAATAAGTCCGCTCAAAAAAGGGGCCACATGGCAAGTACACATCATACAGAGAAGGAAGTGAATGGAGAACATAATGAGAAGGTCCCACCTTCCCTTGCAGCCTGCATTCTCCATCAGCCTGAACCAGGAGTGGTATGGTAGAATGTAAAAGGTCTACCTGTGTTCCCCCATTCTTTTGCCACAAGAAAAATACAGAGGTGGCTCAGATGACTTGGCCATTTCACTATTCCCCTTCATCGAGAATGTTAATTGTTTGCAGTGCTTCTTCTAATGTTTTCCAAAGAATTAGCTATCAAAGAACATGTCCAGGTACCATGTCAGATTCCTATTAGTGGTTAGGAGTCTTTGACTAGTTAGTTATAAAAAAGAATTGTTTGTAGGCTATTTTCGAGGCATTTGCTGCAGTGGTACAATGCCTCCTTATGAGTCAGATAGAGGTAAAAAGACTCCTGTGGAGAGAGAGTGATGAGAGCGAGGGGGGGGGGGGGAGAGAGAGAGGGTACTACTACTACTACTACTATGGAGTAGTAGGTTAAAACCTATAGTGTCTTCTGGGGGGAAGGCCTCGAGGGATATACATCATCTTGAGGGACGTAAGGCACATCAGGGGTAGTATAATCATCCCATGGATTAGGTGATTGAGGGGGTCTATTGGTCCCAACTGGGTCATGTGCACCCCCACCAGTGTCATCAGAGTCTGTATGTACATCATCATCTGGATTAGGGGATGGTGTTGGAGAATGATGTGGTGGAGGAGGTGGAGGAGGAGGAGATGGAGGAGGAGGAAGAGCATGGGGAGGTGGTGGAGAAGGGACCCTTAATGGAGAGGTTGCAATATCTCTCTTCTTTGGAGGAGGAGGAGGTGCAGGCGCCTCTAGTGGTCTCTTCTTGGAGATAAGAGTCAGTTGGCCAGTCTTAGGATCCTTTACAAGAGTCTTTTGAGTAGGATCTGGTGTAAAAAGCGCTTCTGTGGAGGGCAGATCCTTTGGTGTCTAAGTTCTCGGCTCTGGAGGTTTTTTCTGCACCGACTCGGTCGCTGGTCAAGGGTCTTTCGGCTTAGAATTGTGACCTTTTGAAATGTTCTTAACCGGAACGTGGTTTTTTTGTTCCAGGTTTTTTTCGGCTCCAAAGCATGGGAGTCGGGACCTTTAGGCAGTTTTTTACTCGGCTCCGAGTGCGGTTTTGATGTCGATGAGCCCGTGCCAGTCTTCTGCGCAGAGTGCTTGGGTGTTGAAGAGGTCGGCGTTGATGAGGAAGAGGGTTTCTTTTTCGGTGTCGGTATGGGATCGACACAAGGAACAGGCTGACTCAAGCCTGAGCCACCTGAAGGCGTATTAGGCTTCTTTGCCGGGCCCGAAGGAGAGGCGTGGGAAGCAGTCTCCCGGTTGGCACCCGCTCCCGAAGGTGACGGTGTGACCGAAGCCTTTTTGGAGGGTGTCGAGGAAGGGTCGGGCCGACGTGTGTACTTACGACCCGTTGAGCTGGAGTGATATCCTCGACGTCTGAGTCTTCGGCAGCAGAGGAGCTGGCGCTCTCTTCGGCCCACTGCTGTTCTGGCATGTCGACGCCCTCTTCAAAGATGTCGTCCGGGATCGAAGCTGACTAGCGAGCCATGGTTCTTCGAGCTCGTCGGTCTCAAATCTTTTTTCTTTTTTTTTGCAGAGTTTTATATAGCGCGAACTAGACCCGAACTGAATCAGGTATCAGAGCGCTTTACATAGCACCAGTTACGTTACATGAGGACACGCATTCATTTTAGGCACGGGTAGATTAAGTGCCCAGAATCACAGGAGGTTTTTGGCGTCGTTACCGAGACCCGAACCCAGATCCCCAGGTCCGAGGTCGAGCGCCCTAGCCGTTAGGCCAAGTCCTCTCCTCTGGAGCGGAAAGAGGCTCAAGCGGAACAGTCTTCGGCCTCGTGCTCCGAGGAGAGGCAAAGGTTGCACACCTCATGTAGATCGGTGTGGGGAAACTTCGCCCCACATTGAGGCAGAGAGTAAGGCCCAGGTAGGCCCGAAGGCCTTCGTCGTTGACCGGAATCGAAAACTTCGAAGTCGTTAAAAGTCGTGTCGATGGGGACCGCGATCGAAACAATACCGTCGAACGGGGTGAGGATTGCGCGCCAAAGGAAATTCGGTTCCAAACCGGAGCGCAGGAAACACATCCGAGCCCGATGGCGTAAAAAACAATCTGAGGATGGAGCCGATGCCCATGCACAATGTGGTCCAAAGGAGAAGTCACCTATCTTGTGACTTCCAAAGAACTTTTCAGGACAAAAACAAATTGCAAACATCCATTCCCAACACTAGGTGGCGATCTACGCACAGTGTGTAATCTGCAGCTCATATGCCTCGAACAAAAGATTTTCCGGATCCAGTCTGTCACCTGGGGAGATATTCTAAGCTAAGGAATCTGCGGTTAGATGTCTCTATCAGATACATTAGCTAGTGATAGATTCCTTACCTTAGAATAACCCCCAGGCCTCGGACTGGATCCGGAAAGCTTTTGTCAGCAGTTCCCGTGCACGTCGGTAGGCGCCGTTGCACGGATCCGCGTAAGTCTTTGGCATCGTAGTTACCAAGATGATGTCGTTGGAGCTACTTAGACGCGCCCACGCGCGCTGACGTCAGTTCTGTACATGACTTTCCGCGCCAGGAATGCAGAGCCATGCAAGATAACGACCACTGATGCATTGAAACTAGGGCCCTGAAAGGGATGACTTTAACACTAGAAATCAGTTCACAAAACGGGGAGGTTGGGTGGGGCGGTAAGGAATCTATCACTAACTCATGTTTCTTACAGATATATCGTTACCGAAGGTAAGTAACTTGTTCATTTGAAAGAAACACATTAGTGATAGATTCCTTATCTTTAAATAGATACCCCAGCAATATCAACCCCAGTGGTGGGTCCGCGAACAAAGATCACAACAGAAAGTCACGGAGGACAGAATGGCCAAAGAAGCTGTCTCTCCGGACTTGACTGTCAAGGCAATAACGCTTAGTAAAAGTGTGCAGCGAGGCCCATGTGGCTGCCTGACAGATGTCTTGCAGGGGAACACCACATTCCAATGCAGTAGTAGCTGCCGTTGCCCTGGTAGAACAGGCGCGCAATCCCACCGGAGGTTCCTTTTAAGCCAGAGACCCAGCGGGAGATAGTCCTCTTGTGTACAGCCCGGCCTTTTTTTTGGCGCCCACGTAGCCAACAAAGAGCTGGTAATCCTCCCGGAACTGTTGTGTGCGATTCAGGTAAAATGAGAGCGCACGTTTTGGGTCCAGACGGTGGAGCCTCTCTTCATCTCAGGAAGGGTGCGGAGGCGGAAAGAAAGTGGGCAAGGTGATAGTTTGCCCGATGTGGAAGAGTGCGAAGCACAATCTTGTCCGGATGGACCGACAGAAAATGAGGCTTACAGCAAAGAGCCTGGAGCTCACTCACGTGCCTAGCGAAGGTGATGACAACCAGGAAAGCAGTTTTCAAAGTTAATAAACGAAGAGGACAGTTGTGAAGCAGCTCAAAGGGAGCACACATCAAGTAGGTAAGAATCAGATTCAAGTCCCACTGCGGCATTACAAACGGAACAGGAGGGAAAAGGTGAGTAACGCCTTTGAGAAATCTATTTACGACAGGGGTCTTGAAAAGAGAGGGCTCATCAGGTAGGCTGAGAAAGGCCGAAATTACATAAAAATAGCCCTTAATAGTGCCCAGAGCTGAACCCTGCTGGGCCAGAGAAAGAAGGAACAGTAGAACCTCTGAAAGAGGGGCAGAAAGGGGATCCACAGCCTTTGCTGTGCACCATGCCACACATTTTTTCCACCTGCAGGCGTACACCGATTTTGTTGAGGGACGCCTGGCTGCCAAAATGATATCACAGACTTCAGGAGGCAAGTCAAAAGAAATCAACTGTAACCGCTCAATCTCCACGCATGTAGGTGGAGGCTGGACAGGTTCAGGTAGAGGACCGTCCCCTGCTGCTGCGACAGAAGATCCTCCCGAAGAGGCAGGCGGATTGGGGGATCATGCTCATACTGAGTAGCTCCGGATATCAAACTCTTCGAGCCCAGTCCGGAGCCTCAAGAATGACTTGGGCCCGGTCGCGCCTGTTCTTCAGCACTCTGGGTAGAAGTGGTATAAGCAGAAAAGCACACAATAGACCGCAGCTCCACTCGTGACGAAAAGCGTCGCAGAGTGAGTGCTGCCTTGGGAATTCCAATGCACACAAGTGATGACATTGCACGTTCTCTTCAGTGGCGAATAGATCTAACCTAGGCTCTCCCCTCTGTTGAAAGAGACCTTGCGCCACCTCCGACTGAAGACGTCATTTGTGATCCAACATGCACCTGTGGCTGAGTTTGTCCGCCCTGGCGTTCAAAGAACCTGCCAGGTGTTGCACCGTCAAGGAAATGCCTTGACGTTCCAGCCATGTCTAGAGTTGCAGAGCCTCCTGACATAGGGTCCACGACCCCACCCCGCCTTATTTGTTGCAATACCACATGGCGGTGGTGTTGTCTGTGAACACCTGCCGACTCTCCCTTTGACAGAGGGTAGGAATGCTTTCAGCGCAAGTAGGATCGCCTGCAGCTCCAGAAGGTTGATATGGAGCTTGGACTCCGCCAGAGACCAGAGGCCTCTGAACTCAACCTCTCCCATGTGGCCACCCCATCCCAGGAGGGACGCATCCGTCACCATTGTGTGCTCCGGTTGGCGAAGGGACAGTGATCTGCCGCTGACCCAACGCTGGTTCGTGAGCCACCACTGCAACTGTTGTGCAGTACCCTCCGAGATCTGGACATACTCGGACAGGTCCCCTTGATGCTGTGCCCAGTGGAACTTCATAGTCCCACTGCAGAGTCTGCATATGCCATCTGGCATGATTGGTCAGCAGGATGCAGGAGGCCATGAGGCCCAGCAGCCTCAAGGTCATCCTGACCAAAACCCACGACAAGGGTCGAAAGATCGGAATCATAGCCCAAATAACCAGGACTCGCTGTTCGGGAGAATAACCCCCAAACTGCGCAGGGTCCAGAACCGCTCCGATGAAAAGGAGCGTCTGTGAAGGAATCAGGTGCGACTTCGGCACATTGATGGAGAACCCCAGCAAATGCAGGAGATCGGCCGAAGTCTGGAGATGGGAGACAACTGCCTGGGGTGAGCCTGTCTTCAACAGCCAGTCGTCAAGATAGGGGAAGACTGAAACCCCTGCGCAGATGAGCAGCGACCACTGCCATCACTTTCGTGAACACCCGAGGGGCGCTGGTAAGGCCAAAAGGGAGCACAGTGAACTGAAAGTGCTCGTGGCCTACCGTGAACCGCAGGTAACGCCGGTGGGCCGGCAGGACGGGGATATGAAAGTAAGCGTCCTGCAAGTCCAACGCTACCATCTAGTCTTGCGGGTCTATGGCAGACAAGACCTGAGCAAGTGTTGGCATCTTGAACTTCTCCTTCCGGAGGAAGCGATTGACGTTCCGAAGGTCTAAAATGGAACACAGGCCCTTGTCCTTTTTCGGAACCAGGAAGTAGTGGGAGTAGCAACCACAACCTACTTCTGGCGTCGGAACGCACTTGATGGCCCCATTGGCCAAGAGGGCCGCAACTTTCTGCTGGAGAAGTGCCAAGTGATCCCCTGGAATGCAGTGGTACTGAGGTGGCATGGCTGTAGGGGTATTCTCGAAGGGGAGGGAATAGCCCTGTCGGACTATCTGCAGGACCCACCTGTCCGAAGTGATGGAGTGCCAGTGGGGGAGGTGATGGCGATTCCTGCCTCCCACTGACGTGTGGTGGGCCTGAAACACCGTACTAGGAAGGTTTGGAGGCGGTGACTGCATGGGAGGGGGTGGACTGACCCGCCCGCTGGCGCAGTGACCCACCTCTGTGGGTCCCACATTCGCGGCTGAGCTGAGACTGTTGCTGCGCAGGCCTGTGGCTCTGAAACTAACATGTTTGGCCGCCCCTTTGCCACGAAAGGAGCGAAATGAAGAAGCGGAATGAGTGTGTGTGGCCAAAAGGCCTAAGGACTTGACCATAGCCCATGAGTCCTTAAAACGCTCCAAAGCACTATCTGCCTTATCGCCATAAAGGCGAGTGCCATCAAAGGGAATTTCCATCAGAGTGTTCTGGACATTCCTGGAAAAGCCAGTCGTCCTCAGCCAGGCATGGCGGCGTAGCGCCACTGTCGAGGAAATCGCTCTGCCCAGCGAGTCGGCGGTGTCAAGGCCACAACAAATTGTTAACTTGGCTGCGTCTCTCCCTTCTGCAATAGCTTAGGGAGCACAGTTCGGGCCTCCTCCGGACACTGAGGCAGCACCTGCGCAACTGTGTCCCATACAGAATGGGAATAATGGCCCAAGAGGCATGCGGTGTTCACAGACCGCAGGCCTGAACTGGCGGAAGTAAAAATGTTCTTCCCAAATTGTTCCAGTTTCTTGGACTCCCTGCCCAGAGGTGCAGAAGGGGATGCACTTGGGGACGCAGCTCTCAGGGGTAGGGTGCTGGGAGAGGATAATGGGGTTGGCCGGGCAATGGTGTTGGGCCATGTTCTTATCCACAGGAGCCCCTGTGTTGGGCCTGGACCAGGTGCCCAAAAGAACGTCCAAAAGTGCGTCACTGAAGGGCAGCAGCGGCTCCGACGAGGAAGACGCCGGCGGAAGCACTTCTGTCAGGAGGTTAGTCCTGGCGCACACCGTAGGGAGCTCGTGGTGGCCGCCCTACGCAACACCACAGAAAATGTACCACCCTCCTAGGTAGCCTCGGTAGGAGGAGATAGTGTGCCAGGTTCTGGAGTAAATTCCAGGTCACCTGCATCCTCCAAGTCCTTTTCCCAGTCCGGGTCTAACTCGCACTGAGCTGCGAGAGGGTCTTCAGACCCCTCCCAGTTCTCCCCGTCCTCCACAACCTGTCGGGCAGGCAGAAAAGAAGGAGGTGAATGGAGAAAGGGATAGAAATTCCCTATCGGCGTTGGAATCGAACAACACCGGTTCGGCACCGTCCCCACGTCAGGGTAGAAGCTGGAGGCGGCGTCGGTCGGGGAGCCGGCCGGTGTCGACGTTGGTGGAGGTCGTGCTAGACCAACCGACATCGGCTGGGATCCAAGCATGGATCCATGAGGGTCTCTCGGCGTTGAGACCAGTCGTCGACGACGATGTCGGGGCCAGAGCCGACAACGTAGAAGAGCGAGGACCCCCAGTTGGACCCACGGGGCCTAAAGGCATGCTGACGAGGCCCGACGGGCCAAAGACGCGTGCCATGGCTGACAGGAACTCCTGCAGCTGGGCCGGAGTCGCTGATGGACCCAGAAAGGGCAGGTAGGCCATCAGCAACTGTGTAGGCTCTGCCGGAGCCGCGCCACCCGCACCCCCAGCCGTTTCGTGCGACAGGCTATGGGAAGGCGAAAAGCAAGGTCGCTTCTTTGACTTTTTGTGCTTCGCCTTACCTGACTCCGAGTGCGAAGACTTCATCGAACGATGGTGATGGCGGCTCCCGGGCCTTCAGCAACTTTTGGGACTGCTCCCGCAAAGTTTTCGGAGCCAGTGCCCGGCATTCGGGGCACGACTCGGAGTCGAGGTCAAGCCCCAGACAGTAGAGACACTGCTGGTGCGGGTCCGTCACTAACATCGTGAAAGGAACAAGCCGCGCAAGATTTAAACCCGGGAATCCCTACAAACCAGGAGTAAAAGACTCATAAAACAGAGACAAAAGTCCCCAAAAACTCAGTCAAAAATTGACTGGGTTTACTGCTCTCTCCGGATCTGCGCTTGCTTGCGCAGAAAAAGAAAGAACTGACGTGGGCGCGTCTAAGTAGCTCCTGCGACGTCATTTTATCTACTACTGCGTCAACGACGTACGCTGAGCCGTACGACGACGCCTACCGATCCGCAGGGGTACTGCTGACGGAAGCTTTCCGGATCCAGACTGATGCCTGGGGGTTATTCTAAGGTAAGGAATCTACCACTAACATGTTCCCTTCAGATCTAAGTATTTACAGGAAAACCGATAACATTGTTTTCTCCCACAGACTGCATTGACTGTTTTCTTGTGTTTCTCTTTTCTGAGTGTGGAGTTGTATGAATCCTTAAGAACCGGCATATGTACAAAAACTGATTTACTTTCCTTTTATCAATGAAATGTCCCAGTGTGATATCTAGGCATATCACACTGAGTAGAAAAAGTAACTTAAGAAGTCATCTGAAAAGTAACATACAAAGTAATCACAATAGTAACTGAAAAGTAATTCCAACTGCTTTGTGAACAAGTGACTTACCTGCAAATAACCCACTTGCATTCAATTGCATGCAAACTGTATTTAACTGCAATATTCTTGCACACATTATACAAATTGGTCTGAGTTGAGTCTTTGAATTTGTGACCTCATTTCTTGCTTGAGTGTGTACAATAAATGCTAAACAATAACCTCTGATAAAGCCTCACTTCTTGCCCACACTACCACAAATAGAAAGTAAGGTATTATCTACTTTTACCGCTGCCTACCTTTGGGGTGCCACTGGACTCGGTGCACACTATACCTTACTTTGGTATGGTATATACAGAGCCAGTTCCTACAGTGAACATTTGTGGAAAATGAAGTAGAGGCATTTTTTTTAGCTTTATGGAGGCTTGGTCTCCTCCGCTGTGAAGCTGTGGGCTGCCAGTAAGCCCTCGCTGCGTGGCCGGCTCAAGGGGTATGAACAGCGAGCTGAGGCTCAGCGCCTCCAGCGCACAACTGAGCTGGAGGGCCGCATACTGCACCTGAAGTCTGGCCTCCGCCACCGCAAAACTAAGGCCATCCACCGTTTCTTGTACTTAGCACACACAGAACTGCGTCAGATTGTTTTTGAGGAGGCCAAGCAATGTTGGCTGGCGTCACACAGACTATATATGCATCCAGTGACAAATCGGGCAAATTACTGTACTGACTAGTGACCCAAGGTATTTACGACAGGGTGGTGCCAGCGACCTGGGATTCATCGGGGCACGTCCAAGAGGAATCATTGGCCATACCACAATCCTTTGCCGATATCTACCAGGGGTTGTACTCCCGGCACATGCCTCCGCCCGCCGAGAGGTCGAACCCATTCCTGAGAGACATCCCACTGGCATCTATACCGGCGGCCCTGGCTTATGAACTAGATAAGGACCTGCAGCTTGAGGAAGTGCAGGCAGCGGTGACAGTGCTGCAAACTGGGAAGACGGCCGGCTCCTATGGATAGCCTGTAGAATACTGCGATTCCAAGACATCCAATGCCCCCATCTCTTGCATCATTATACCGAGGCAGTGAGGTGTGGGTCTTTGCCACCAGAGTTGGACTGCGCCACAATTGTAGTCCTCCCCAAGGAGAGCCTGCCCCGCTACCAATGTTCGTACTACCCGTCGATGTCCCTCATCAACACGGATATCAAAATCGATGAGAAAGTCATGGCAACGGAGCTAGTGCAAGCCATACCGCAACTAATCCTCCAAGGTCAATGCGGATTCATACCAAACCGCAGCACCCGCCACTGTTTTAGGAGGGTTCACGCCATGCTTTCTCAATTGCAGGATGCTGAGGGCCCTCTGGCTCTCCTACTAGTTGACCTTACCAAGGCCTTTGATATAGTGTCTTGGGACTTTCTAGATGGGGTCCTTCGGCGGGCTGGATTGGGGAGGTGTTTTGCCGTATGGTATGTCTTCTCTACAGCGCCCGACCATCTGTTTTTTGGTAAACGGGGCCCTCTCTCCCCTATTTCCCATTGAGCTTGGCATGCACCGGGGCGGTCCGATCTCCCAATTGCTGTTTGCCCTGGCGGTAGGGCTCTTGGCACGGCTCATCCGCTGTGACGCACAGGCCTGGGGCTGGCAGTAGAGGAGTAGATTTGAGGATTGCATTGCGTCACATGCCGATGATATTCTGGTATTCTTGCAAAATCTGCAGCCCCCGGGCCCCGTTGCCAGGCCCTCCTTTGGCTGTATGACGAGGCATCTCACCTTCTGATTAACGAGGGCAAGTCTTGCCTGGTGGAGGTGAAGGGAGATGCGCCATGGTGGGTCTGGTGTCCCAACATCCCTATCCGACGCAATTCCTTTAAATATCTAGTGATTCACATTTCCCCCTTCTCAGATCTGGCGTGGAATCTTAACTTTCAGGGGTTGACCCGAACACTTGATGGGGACCTTAACCGGTTGGCGACTTTTCCATTGAACCCAATGGTTCGCACGGCTCTCTTCAAGATGGTGGTCCTACCTACATGGCCTAGGCAATTCTCCCCACACCATCCAGCGCAAATGATTTTCTTCCCTGAACGCCAAGATCCCCAATTTTGTGTGTACCTGGGGGCAGGCACAGAGTGGCGGCCCAAACACTGCGCAAATGACCTTTTGATGGAGGCCTAGGTCTACCAGACATATACATTTACTACCTCGCAGCCCATCTTGTGCCGATTAACAAGTGGTTCACCGGAGGATGGGACCCAGCCTACTGCCTGGAGTTTCATACAATGAGCTTCGATGGTCTGATGGACCTCCTGTACGGGTTGTGCCTACCCACTACACTGCCCGAATCCACAAGTGTCCCTTGCCAGCTGGAGGGCAGCACTTCGCCTCATTGGCAGGGTTTGCTGGTTCACTGAGCTGAATACCTTATGGAGGGGCACGTGGTTACTGGCTACGCTGGCGGGCTTCCGCCCAGGGACTTGATTGGGATATCTCACCTTGGAGATGTCTTTAGAGGAGGCCACCTCAAGATATTCCAGGATTTAAGGTCTCTGGACTCCCTTTCCAACACTCAGATCTTTTGGTATCTCCAACTACGTCCTGCTCTGCTTTCCTACGATCCCCAAAGTGCAGCACTCCCAGAGAAGAGCCCGATGGAGGCGAAGATCTTCTTCGGGCGCCTGGGTAAAGGAGCTATTTCAATGATCTATTGATCGCTGGTTATCAATGCCCCGGATGGCCTTGTAAGCACTAGGGGGCGGTGGGAGGCATGGGTCGGGGAGCTGGACGAAGATGAATGGAGGGAGGCTTGCATGGCGCTCCGGTAGTTAGCAATTTCTGCGTGAATGCAAATTTTTCGGTTCAACTATCTGCATGCTAGCTATCTGGCCCCCGGCGCCTGCAATCGTTGGAGTCTGGAATGTACTCAAACAGGCCTTGGGTGCCGCAAGAGGCCGGTACCCCGGGTATTAGTACCGAGTGGCTCTGGTTGGTCCTGGCGTCTTCTCACTTGGAGGGGAGATAGATCTGACCTTCTGAAGCACAGCGACTTCTTCCTGGGCAGCTGCTACATCGGTGGTTCTGGTGAGCGGCAGGTCGGTGAACCGAACTTTGCTGCTTGGTGCCTGCAGACGAGTAGCATCTCTACTCCAAGGGAGATTGCTGCCAATTTGCAAAGTGCGGGCAATCTACCAGGGATCTTGGCAGATGCACAGCGGCAGGACTTGCTGGTTTGTCGCAATTGTTGGGACAGGCGTAGCTAAGCAGGGTTTGGTGTCACAAGTCCGCAGCTGGTCCTTAGTTCGAACTTCTTTTTCCTCTTCTTCTGGAGTCTGTCAAATCTGAGTCGTAGAGTCAGGGGGGCCACCTAACTGAACAAGTTACTTACCTTCGGTAATGATATATCTGATCGAGAAATATCTTAGTTGTTGATTCCTTACTTTATAATTTCCCCCAGGTGTCAGTCTGGATCCGGAGATTTTTTCTTCAGTAGTACCCCTGTGTGTCATTAGGTGGCGTCAGTCGGCTCCACGTCCATGTCGGCCTCGTGGGCGCCAGGATGACGTTGCGGGACCTACATAGACACCACCGACATGCGCTGACGTCAGTTCTTAACACTACTTTCCACACTAGAAGCGCAGAGCCATGAAAGAAACTGACCAGTGGTGCGTCAAAACTAGGACCCCCTTAGGGGAGTCTCTATCCCTACAAAACTATTTGCAGTGTGGCAGGGGGTAAGGAATCTACAACTAACATATGTCTCTACCAGATACATCGTTATGGAAGGTAAGTAACTTGTTTATCTGATAGAGACTGTTAGTTGTAGATTCCTTATCTTAGAACAGATACCCCAGCAATACCATCCCTGGAGGATCGTCTGCGAATCAAGATAAAACCAGAACATCCTGAAGGTCCGAAAGGGCAAAGTACCCGTGCCTCCAGACTTGGCTATCCAGGCAGTAGTGTCTGGTAAACGTATGCAAGGGTGCCCACGTTGCCGCCTGACAGATGCCAAGGACTGAGACTTCATGTGCTAGCGCCGTTGTTGCTGCCGTTGCTCTGGTGGAATGAGCACGCAACCCCACAGTAGGTGTCTTCTTTGCTAAGGCATAGCATATTTTGATTCAAAGGACAACCCATCGGGAGATAGTCCGTTTTTTCTTGGCACCCACATAGCCAATGGAAATCTTTTGTGCAATCAAGATAAAAAGACATTGCATGTTTTGGGTCCAGACGGTGGAGTCTCTCCTCCTTCTTGGAGGGATGCGCGGATGGATAAAAGATGGGCAGAGTGATAGATTGTCCCACATGAAAAGGTGTGAGGACCTTAAGTAGGAACGAAGGTTTGGTCCGAAGTACCTTTTTATCTGGATAGATAGATAGAAAAGGGGGCATAGAAGATACAGCCTGCAGCGCTCCCACCCCGCGACCAGAGGTGATGGCAACAAGGAAGTCAGTTTTGAGAGTCAACAAACTGAAGGGAAAGTTATGAAGCAGTTTGAACAGCGCACACAAAGCGAGAACCCGATTTAAGTCCCATTGGAGCATTACGAAAAGAGATAGACGGAACAGAGGAGTAAGGTCCTAAAAGAATCTGCTAACAAAAGGGGATTTAAATAAAAAAGGCTGCTCTGGTATCCGAAGAAAAGCAGAGATAGCCACAAGATATCCTTTAAGAGTGCCCAAGGCAGATCCCTGCCGGGGTAAAGAAAAAATTAACAAAAGGAACTTGGAAAGAGGAGCAGAAAGGGGGGGTCAACAGCCTTTGCTGTGCATCATGCCATAAATTTGTTCCTTCCACAGGCATGTACCATTTTAGTGGAGGGACGCCTGGCTGCCAAGATTACATCACAGACTTCGGGCTGAAGGTTGAAAGCTGTCAACTGCTGCCACCCAATGTCCATGCAAGAAGGTGGCGACTGGACAGGTTCGGGTGAAGGACCCTTCCCTGTTGCTGCAACAGAAGATCCTACAGAAGGGGCAGTCTGATAGGAGGATCGATGGCCATGCTCAGAAGGTCGGGTATCAGACTCTTCATGCCCAATCCGGAGCTAGAAGAATCACTCAAACTCAGTTGTGCTTGATCTTCTTGAGCACTCTGGGCAGAAGTGGTACAGGGGAACAAGTTACTTACCTTCAGTAACAATATATCTGAAGGAAACATAGGTTAGTTATAGATTCCTTACCTTAAAATTATCCCCAGGTGTCAGAATGGATCCGGAAAGTTTTTCATCAGCAGTACCTCTGCGCATTGAAAGGTGGCGTTGGTCAACTTCATGTTTGTCGTCGCATCGTGGTCGCTGGGATCACGTCGCAGTAGCTACACTGACCACTGGTGCACAAAACTGGGGCCTTGAAAGGAAGTCCTTAACCCTAGAAGTCAGTTTGCATTACGGGGAGGATAGGTGGGGCGGTAAGTAAACATAGGCGGTAACCTATGTTTCTTACAAATATATTGTTACCGAAGGTAAGTAACTTGTTCATCTGTAAGAAACAGTTTGTTATAGATTCCTTACCTTAGAATAGTTCACACCGGAAAGTCCTGGAGAACAGAACAGCACAGCCAAAGAAGCCGTCTCTCCGGACTTGGCTGTCCTAGCCATAGTGTTGGTAACATGTGCAGTGATGCCCACGTAGCTGCCTGACAGATGTCATTAAGAGGGACTCACCGTCCCAAAGCAGTAGTAGCTGCCGTCGCCCTGGTAGCATGGGCGCGCAGACCCATTGGAGGCTCCTTCTTTGACAAAGAGTAGCAAGCTTTAATGCACAGAACGACCCACCTGGAGATGGTACGTTTGTGCACGATCTGACCTTTCTTAGCGCCCACGTAACCAACAAAGAGCTTCTTGTCCACCCGGAATGTTTTGGTGCGATCCAGTTAGAAGGAAAGCGCACATTTTGTATTCAGACAGTGGAGCCTATCTTCCTCTTTTGAAGAATGCAGAGTGGGAAAGAAGGTGGGCAAAGTGATGGTTTGGCCGATGTGGAAAGAAGTAACCACCTTGGGAAAAAAGGAAGGTCTAGTTCTAAGTACGACCTTGTCCAGATTAACAGCCAGAAAGGGAGGCTTGGAAAAAAGAGCTTGCAGCTCACTCACCCTGCGCGCAGAGACGATGGCAACCAGAAAGGCAGGTTTCAAAGTGAGAAGCCTGAGAAGACAGTTATGTAACGGCTCAAAGGGAGTGCACATAATGTATGTAAGAAGCAAGTTTAAGTCCCAATGAGGCATCATGAAGGGAACAGGAGGAAAATGATGAGTAATGCCCTTAAGGAAACAATTTACAACAGGGAACTTGAAAAGAAAAGGCTGATCAGGAAGCCTAAGGAAGGATGAAATGGCCGAGAGATAGCCCTTTAGAGTGCTCAGAGAAGAGACCTGCTGGGCCAAAGAAAGGAAGAACAAGAGAACCTCAGTAAGAGGGGCAGAAAGGGGATCCACAGCCTTGCCCATGCCACAAATTTGTTCCATCTGCAGGCGTATACCGTCTTAGTGGAGGTATGCCTGGCTGCCAAGATTACATCATAGACTTCGGGAGGCAGGTCAAACAACGTCAACTGCCGCAGCTCAATCTCCAAGCAAGGAGGGGAGGCTGGACAGGTTCGGGTGGAGAGGCATACCCTGCTGCTGCGACAGAAAATCCTCCCGAAGAGGCAGTCTAATCGGAGGATCAATGGCCATGTGTAGCAGCTCGGGATACCAGACTCTTTGTGCCCAATACGGAGCCACAAGAATGATTTGGGCCCAGTTGCGCTTCATCTTCTTCAGCACTATGGGCGGAAGTGGTATAGGCAGAAAGGCGTACAGAAGACCCCAACTCCACACACGACGAAAAGTGTTGCCTAGCGAGTGCTGCCTTGGAAATTCCAACATGTAGAATTGCACGTTCTCTTCTTTTTTTTTGCAGAGTTTTATATAGCGCGAACTAGACCCGAACCGATTCAGGTATCAGAGCGCTTTACATAGCACCAGTTACGTTACATGAGGGCGGACACACATTCATTTTAGGCACGGGGAGATTAAGTGATTTGCCCAGAATCACAGGAGGTTTTGGCATTGTTACCGAGACTCGAACCCAGGTCCTAGGTCGAGCGCCCTAGCCGTTAGGCCAGCTCCTCTTCCTCTTCGGTGGGGAATAGATCTAACCAAGGCTCTCCCCACTGCTGAAAAAGACCTTGCACCACCTCCGAGTGAAGACGCCATTGGTGATCCATTAAGCACCTGCGGCTGAGCTCGTCCGCCCTGGCGTCCAGTGAACCTGCCAGGTATCGAACCACCAGGGATATGCCCTGATGTTCCAGCCATGTCCAGAGGCGGAGGGCCTCTTGACATAGGGTCCACAACCCCACCCTGTTTGTTGCAGTACCACATGGCGGTGGTGTTGTCCGTGAACACTTGCACTACTCTTCCCCAGACAGAGGGATGGAATGCCTTGAGTGCGAGAGTAATCGCCCGGAGCTCCAGAAGGATCTCCGCCTCTCCCATGTGGCCGCCCCATCCCAGAAGGGACGCATCCGTCACCACTCTGTGGTCTGGTTGGGGAAGGGAGAGAGATGTGCCTCTGACCCAATCCTGCTCCATGAGCCACCACTGCAATTGTCGTGCAGTGCCCTCCAAGATCTGGACGCAATCGGACAGATTCCCCTGATGCTGTGCCCACTAGAACTCCAGGTTTCACTACGGAGCAAGCATATGCCACCTGGCATGATCTACCAGTAGGAGGCCATGAGGCCCAGCAGCCTCAGGGTAATCCTGACCGAAACCCGGGATAGAGGCTGAAAGATCATAATCATAGCCCGAATATCACGGACTTGCTGTTTGGGAGGATAGACTCAAAACTGCGTTGTGCCGGCAGGAAGGGGATGTGAAAGTAAGCGTCCTACAAGTCCAACAAGTCCAACGCTACCATCCAGTCTTCAGGGTCGAGGGCAGACAGGACCTAAGCCAGCGTCAACATTTTTAACTTCTCCTTACGGAGGAAGCCGATGACGTCCTTGAGAGTCAAGATAGGACGCAGGCCTTTGTCCTTCTGGGGCACCAGAAAGTAGTGGGAATAGCAACCACGATCTACTTCTGGTACAGGAACTCGCTCAATGGCACCCTTGGCCAAGAGTTCAGAAACTTCATGTTGGAGAAGGGCCAGATGATCCTCCGACATGCAATGGTACTGAGGTGGCATGGATGAAGGGGTAGTCTCGAAGGGGAGGGAGTAGCCCCTTCGGACTATTTGGAAAACCCACCGGTCCGACGTGATGATGCGCCAGTGGGGAGGTGATGGTGAAGCCTGCCGCCCACTGGCGATTGGTGGCCCTGATAGGTCAGACTAGGAGGGTTTGGAGGCTGCTGCAGAGGGAGCTGCGGTGGACAGGCCTGCCGCTGGCCCCCAGAACCATGGCATTGGTTCCCACATCCCTGGCCGCGCACGGGCTGAACTGCTTGCGCTGGTCTGTAGCCCTGTGTGGGACATGGTAGGGCACCCCTTCCGTAGCCACGAAAGGGTCGAAAAGCAGACTACGCAGGGCGGGTGGTGGAGAGGCCCAAGGACCTAGCCGTAGCCCAAGAGTCCTTAAAGGGCTCCTGGCCAGTGTCTGCCTTGTCAGCGAACAGGTGACGGCCATCAAAGGGCATGTCCATAAGAGTGGATTTGACATCCCCTGATAAACCAGTCGACCTCAACCAGGCGTAGCGTCGAAGGGTTACCGACGTGGAAATCGTCCTGCCTAGTGAGTCAGCGGAATCCAGCCCACAGGAGATGGTAAACTTCGCTGCGTCTCTCTCTTCGGCAACTGCTCGAGAGAGTACGGCCCAGGTCTCCTCCGGGCACTGAGCCAACACTTGCGCAACCGTATCCCACACGGAGTGGGAATAGCGGCCCAACAGTCATGCGGTGTTTAACGACCGCAGTCCCTAGCTGGAGGAAGAAAACATCTTTTTCCCAAGATGGTCCAACTTTTTGGATTCTTTTCAGGTAGAGCGGTAGGGAATGTGCCCTTGGAGGTGGAGGCTTGGACCACCAAGCTCTCAGGGGTGGGGTGTTGGGAGAGGAAAGTGGGGTCCCCCGGGGCCGGGCGGTGCCGTTGGGCAATCATCCTGTCGACAGGAGCCCCATGTGTTGGGCCTAGACCAGGTGCTCAAAAGGATGTCCATGAGGGCATCATTAAAAGGCAGCAGTGCCTCCAAAGAACTCGCTGCTGGTTGAAGCACCTGTCAGGAAGTTAGTCCGGACTGCCACCGTAGGTAGCTCGAGGTGAAGAACCTCAGCCGCCCTACGCAACACCACTTGCTAAGACGCTCCCTCCTCCGTAGCCACGGTAGGAGGCGACAACATGCCAAGGTCTGGTGAGGTATCCAGACCACTGGCTTCCCCCAGTTCCTCTCGCCAGTCCGGTTCATAACCTAGCGGGTCGGTTAAAGGGTCCACAGACCCCTCCAAGTCCTCCTCACCCTCCTCTGGCTGCCAATCTGGTCTCAAAGAGCCAGGGTAGAACAGGGGCACAAAAGTATCCGTCAGCGCCAGATCCGGCGTCGGTCTATGCCGATCCGGCACGGTGTCTACCTAGAGGTGGAGGCCGGGGTTGACGTCAGCTGGAGACACAGCCGACACCAGCTGCGGATGTGGTGCCAGTGTATTCGGCGCCGATGGATGTGTAACAAGGTCGACTGGCACTAATTCGGATCCAAACCTGGATCCAAGGAAGGGGTCCCTGTGGTGCGGAGGCCGTCGAAGGCCCAGGGCCCCCAGGCGAGTCCGAGGGGCCCGAAGGCGCGCAGGCGGAGTCAGGCTACCAAAGATGGCATGCATCCCTGCGTTATTCTAAAAGTGACTGGAGGTACTGCTCTCTCCGGATCTGCGCTTGCTGGCCCAGAAAAAGGAAGAACTAACGTCAGTGCCCGAGGGCGGCGTCTATATAGCTACCGCAACGTCATCCCGGTGACCACAAACGCGAATTCGACCAACGCCTAATTTCGACGTGCAGAGGTACTGCTGAAAAAAAACTTTCTGGATCCAGTCTGACGCCTGCGGGTAATTCTAAGGTAAGGAATCTATAACTAACTGTTTCTTTCAGATGGAAGGCTTACAGGAGGCCGAAACTTCACTCCCTACGAAAACTGTCACAAGGCAAGTGCGGCCTTGGAAACTTCAAAGCACAATACTGCTGACATTGTGCGTTTTCTTCGGAGGTGAACAGATCTAATCACAGTTCTCTCCACCGCTGAAAAAGCCAGTGTGCCTATCCCGAATGGAGGCGCCATTCGTGATCGACTGGGCACAGATGACTGAGTTTGTCTGCCCTGGCGTTCAGGGAGCCCGCCAGGTGTTGAACCATCAGGGTTATGTCCTGATGTTCCAGCCAGAGACAGAGAGCCTCTTGATAAAGGGTTCTCTACCTCACCCCGCCCTGTTTGTTGCAGTACCACATGGCAGTGTTGTTCTCAGTGAACACCTGCACAACCTTCCCCTTGTGAGAGGGAAGGAATGCTTTCAGTGCCAGTCTGATTGCCCAGAGCGCCAACAGGTTGATACGGAGACCGGACTCTGCCGGAGCCAGATGTCTCTGATCTCCACCTTTCCCAGGTGGTCGCCCCATCCCAGAACTGATGCATTTGTCACCACCATTAGATATCGTTGGGGAAGGGAGATGGATCTGCCTCTGACCCAATCTTGGTTTGTTAGCCAGCACTGCAGTTGGTGCACAGTTCCCTCCGAGACGTGGATGTAGTCTGAAAGATTCCCCTGATGCTGCACCAACTGGAACTTCAGGTCCAACTGCAGAGCCTGCATATGCCATCTGGCATGATCCATCAGCAAGATGCAGGAGGCCATTAGGCCTAGCAGCCTCAGAGTCATTCTCACCGAAATACGGGATAGAGGCTGAAACATCCTTATCATAGCCCGAATATCCTGGACTCTCTGCTCAGGGGGATAAGCTCGAACCTACACTGTGTCTAGAACTGCCCCGATGAAAGGGAGAGTCTGAGAGGTAGTCATGTTTGACTTTGACACGATGATAGGGAACCACAGCGAATGCAGGAGGTCCACCGTAGCCTGGAGGTGGGAGACGACAGCCTGGGGCGAACCCGCCTTCAACACTCGTCGAGATAGGGGAAGACTGGAACCCCTAATCTGCACAGAAGAGCTGCAACCACCGCCATCACCTTTGTGAACACCGAAGGGCACTGGTAAGGCTGAAAGGGAGTACAGTGAACTGAAAATGCTCGTACCCCACTGTGAACCGAAGGTAAAGTCTGTGGGCGGCAGGATGGGGATATGAAAATAAGCATCCTGCAAGTCCAACGCCACCATCATGTCTCCTGGGTCGAGTGCAGTCAGAACTTGGGCTAGGGTGATCATTCTGAACTTCTCCTTCCGAAGAAGAAGTTGAGGACCCGGAGGTCGAGGATAGGACACAAGACTTTATCCTTCTTGGGTAGAAGAAAGTAGCGGGAATAACAATCACAACCTACTTCTGGCACAGGGGCCCTCTTTATAGCTCCCATGGCAAAGAGAGCTGATACTTCCTGGCGGATAAGTGCCAAATGATCCTCCGGCATGCGATCGTAAGAAGTTTGCATGAAGGGGTAGGGGTAGTCTCGAAGGGGAGGGGGTAGTCTCGAAGGGGAGGGGGTAGTCTCGAAGGGGAGGGGGTAGTCTCGAAGGGAAGGGGGTAGCCCCTTCGGACTATTTGCAGAACCCACCTGTCCGATGTGATGGATTTGCAGTGGAGGAGGTGATGGCGGATCCCGCCTCCGACTGGCTGGCGATGCGTCTAGAATGTTGGACTAAGAAGGTTTGGAGGTGGTGGCGTGGCATGGGGGGGGGGAGGGGCTGGGTGGACTAACCTGCCCGCTGGCTCCCTGACCCACTAGGATGCTAGGTACCACGTCTGTGGCCACGCAGAGGCTGGACAGCATGCGGGATTCGGTGGCTAGGCGACATGGTTGGGTGCCCCTTCTGTAGCCACGAAAGGCAGCCTGAGGTGGACAAGAGGTAGCCACAAGGTACAAGGATCTGGTCATGGATATGTGAAGCGCTTAAGCACGGAGGCTGCCTTGTCACCAAAGAGGCAAGTGCCATCAAAGGGAATGTCCATCAAACAAGACTGAAGATCGCCCGAGAAGTCAGAAGTCCTCAACCCGGAGTAGTGTCTAACAGCTGCCGACATGGCAATCGTTCTGCCCAATGTGTCGCTGGCGCTCCAGCAAAGCCTTCGGGTTCATGGCCTGGCACTTGGAGCACGACTTTGGGTTGTGGTCACGCTCCAGACACCAAAGGCACAAGAGGTGCAGATCCATCATGGACATCGCCCGATGACAGGACCCGCAAGGCTTGAAGTCGGTCTGAGGGTCGGGCATTCCTCGATGCACCAGGAGTTTGAAAGCTCGAAAAAGTCAACAGAAGTAAAAAAAAACAGACTTGCCAAAATGCGTAAGGGATAGCCCTCTCTGGATCTGTGCTTAGGCTGGGGCGGAAAAACAAAATAACGACATCAGCGTGCATGGGCAGTGTCTATGTAGGTCCAGCGATGTCATCCCAGACGCAGAGCCGACCGATGCTACTAACAACGCGCAGGGGTACTGCTGAAAAAAAATCTCGGAATCCAGACTGGCGCCTGGGGGAATTTCTAAGGTAAGGAATCTACAACGAACAGTCTATCAGATACTCAATTTGGGGGCACCCCACCTACCTGTGGGGTGCCTACATACCCTATATGACTACTTCCTGTGGGAAGTGAACAGAATCCTGATCCAGTGTATCTAATTCCAGCAAAAAACAAGACGTCAGAATTCAACTTTTCATGTTCACTTCAGGTAGCCCACCTTAGGCGTGTAACTGGTCTGATAGTGAACGCGGCTCCTGACAAGGTAATTTTCCCGCCTGCCCTGGTGCCAACTGGGCAGTGGGCACATTTCCTCTGTCTGGGGGAAGCCGGGGTTGCATATCAAAGGCGGTGGAGGCCTTTGAAGCCTTCAGTCTTAATATGCTGATTACTAGCATACTGCTTTGGGGAGGTGTAAACACCTCTGGTGAGAGCAGTCATTGTTTCTGACCTCCAAAAGCGTGGGCTCTCACCTCCAGGAAGTCAGAAACGTATCTCTGGTTGCAGGTTGGTCAATACCAGTCAGCCAGGACAACAGAGATTGGTAGGTTTTCAGGAGGCACTGCTAAGTTACCCTCTGGGTGTATGTCATAATAAATCTAGTTATGTTATGTTATGTTATGTTAATAAAAGCTTGTAAAGCGCACGGTCACCAAAGGTTTCATGGCGCTAACCATATGCAATGTTGCAAAAGACTGGATTAGCAGGATTGCCCGAACAGCCATGTTTTCAGGGCCTTTCTAAAACCCAATAGGCTGTCGCAGCTCCTGGTTGTGAATGGGAGGGAGTTCCAGAGTCTGGATGCGAGATAAGAGAACCTGCAACCTCCCTGCCTTTTCAATTTGATTATAGGGATGAGAAGTAAGTGAAGGTGAGCTGAACGAAGATTGCGCCGAGGGACGTGCTTTGTGATCAGATTATTGAGACATTTTGGGCTGTTACAGTGCAGCGCGTTGAAAACTAGGCGGCACATCTTAAAAGCAGCACGTGGCGCCATGGGCAACAATGGAGTTTTAGCAACAAGGGCTTAGCGGATTGCCATCTCGGCTGTTTGTGAATTAGTCTTGCCGCCTGATTCTGAACCATTTGTAGACGGTTGAGCAGAAACTGAGGTAAACCAATATAAAGGGAGTTTGAGAAATCCAGGCGTGAGAGAACCAGCGCTATCACTACCTGAACGAGGGCTGAGTGGGACAGCAAATGAGCAATCTTCCTGATTTTGCGCAATTGGAAGCGACTAGTAGAGACCACTGCCCCCACGTGTCCTCTAAGTGAGAGATCAGCGTTGATGGTGACCCCTAAACTATTCACTGAAAGGGAAGGGGTGGGGGGAGAGCCTAATTCACTCGGCCAGAAATGCGGTCCTGAGCAGGCCTCGCTCTTCCCGGGCAGCACCAATTCAGTCTTGCCCGGGTTGAGTTTCAGCTGGTTAAGATCCATCCAACGCTGGATGTGGAGCATAGTAGATTGAAATTCCGCGGCGGCATTGGGGGAATCCAGTGGGAAGACAAGCTGGAGGTCATCAGCGTAATTAAAGACGTTTATTTTCCTGGCTTTGAGTGAATGGAACAAAGGCCTGATATAAAGGTTGAACAACAGTGGGGAGAGGGACGAGCCCTGCGGAACCACACATGAGGTGGACAGGTTAGGGGCAGTAAAGGCACCAAGGCATACTGCTTGGGTTCTGCCCGTGAGAAAGGACTTGATCCATTTAAAAGCAGGACCTTGAATACCAGCTTGTTCAACACGGTTCAACAGATGT
This sequence comes from Lissotriton helveticus, assembly GCF_964261635.1. Classification (NCBI taxonomy): domain Eukaryota; kingdom Metazoa; phylum Chordata; class Amphibia; order Caudata; family Salamandridae; genus Lissotriton; species Lissotriton helveticus. The sequence goes on from NC_136057.1 coordinate 1,039,803,631, forward strand.
TATGATTGACCTGTCGAACGCAGCCGACCAATCAATCAATCAATCATAACATTTATATAGCGCACTACTCACCCGGCAGGGTCTCAAGGCGCTTGGGGGAAGGGGTCCGCTATTGCTCGAACAGCCAGGTCTTGAGTTGTCTCCTGAAGGCGAGATGGTCCTGGGTCAGCCGGAGATGGATGGGGAGGGAGTTCCATGTCTTGGCTGCCAGGTAGGAGAAGGATCTACCTCCGGCGGTGGCTCTTCGGATGCGTGGTACGGCGGCGAGGGCGAGGCTTGTAGAACGTAGCTGGCGGGTGGGCGTGTAGAAGGTCAGGCGGTCGTTGAGGTACTTGGGGCCCAGGTCGTGGAGAGACTTGTGTGCGTGGGTAAGGAGCCTGAACGTGATCCTCTTGCTGACGGGGAGCCAGTGCAGGTCCCTCAGGTGGCTGGAGATGTGGCTGCGTCGGGGGATGTCCAGGATGAGTCGGGCGGAGGCGTTCTGGATGCGTTGGAGTCTTTTCTGTAGCTTGGCTGTGGTTCCGGCATAGAGGGTGTTTCCGTAGTCCAGTCGGCTGGTGACGAGTGCCTGGGTGACCGTCTTCCTGGTTTCGGTCGGGATCCATCGGAAGATCTTGCGGAGCATGCGTAGGGTGTTGATGCATTATGAGCGTTGACTTGTCTGGTCATCGAGAGGGAGGAGTCCAGGATGAAGCCCAGGTTGCGTGCGTGGTCTGTTGGCTTGGGAGTGGTGCCCAGGGCGGGGGGCCACCAGGAGTCGTCCCAGGCGGAGGGCGATGGTCCCAGGATGAGGACTTCCGTCTTGTCGGGAGAGGATCAGTTGGGTGTCGTCGGCGTAGGAGATGATGTTGAGGTTGTGTTGGCGTACACTGTTACTAGGGATGTCATCTAGAGATTCCGGGTCGACAGTAAGGGGGATCCTGGCCCTGATGAACAAGTTACTTACCTTCGGTAACGCTTTTTCTGGTAGATACAGTATCTGCCTGTATCTACCAGAATATCCCCCTGCGTCAGCAACGTTCGGAAAACTCTTTTGTAGAACGCCGGCTTGGCGACGTCACAGGAGCACGGCATCGCGCGCGACTCCGGCTGACGTCACCGACTCCTTATTAGGCCTACATCGGCGTGATGACATCAGTTCCGACCTTTTTTCCGTGTCTTCGAGGCACCCGGACGGACCAATGACAGTAGATATACATATATACAGTGTACATCATACAAACAATTCAAAACTGCACACATAGTGCGTAGCAGAGGTATGAAAAACTCAATATATATATAAATATAAATAAAAATACATAAACTCAGGTATAGCAGAGTGGACAACGGGGAGGCGGGTAGGTCAGTGAGGAATCCACAGGCAGATACTGTATCTACCAGAAAAAGCGTTACCGTAGGTAAGTAACTTGTTCTTCTGATAGATACATCTGCCAGTGGATTCCTCACCTTGTGAATAGAGTCCCACAGAAGCCCCCACTCCCGGAGGAGGGTGTCCACTCTCCTATACCAGAAAATCCTGGAGGACAGAACGCGCAAAGTGGCCATCCCTCCTCACCTCGGTATCCAAGCAGTAATGCTTTGCGAAAGTGTGGAGGGAGGAGCAAGTCGCGGCTCTGCAAATATCCTCAACAGGTACACCTCTAGATAAAGCAGAAGTAGCAGACTTTGCTCTAGTAGAGTGAGCTCTTATACCCTCAGGAGGGTCCTTATCCGCCAGGGAGTAGCAGATCTTGATGCATAATATTATCCATCTTGAAAGAGTGCGCTTGTGCACAGATCTTCCCTTCATGCAGCCAGCAAAACCAACAAACAGCTGGTCATCCAATCTGAACTCCCTTGTCCTGTCTAGGTAGAAGCTCACCGCCTTCTTAGGGTCCAAGCGATGAAGCCTCTCCTCCTCCTTGGAAGGGTGAGGGGGAGGATAAAAGGTAGGGAGGGTAACGGACTGTCCTAAATGGAATGGAATAACCACCTTAGGCAGAAAAGCAGCCCTGGTCCTGAGAATCATTCTTTCAGCATGAATGGTCAAGAATGGGGGCTTTGAACTAAGAGCTTGAAGCTCACTTACCCTCCTTGCCGAGGTAATTGCTACCAGAAAAATAGTCTTAAAAGACAAAAGTCTCAAGGGACATGAGTGTAAAGGTTCAAAAGGCGAACCCATCAAGAACGTAAGAACAAGGTTCAGGTCCCATTGAGGAACAATAAAAGGTGTAGGAGGAAATTTATTGGTAAGGCCCTTAATGAAACGTAAAACAATAGGAGATTTAAATAAAGAGGGCTGGTCTGGCAAACAAAGGAAAGCCGATAAGGCCGACAAATAACCTTTGATAGTTGCCACCGCAAAACCCTGCTGGGCCAAGGAAAGTGCAAATTGTAGTATATTGGACAAACGAGCCCTTAAAGAGTCAACGGACTTCTCCCCGCACCAAGCAACGAATTTCGACCATCTATAAGAATAAATGGACTTGGGGTAGTCACGCCTTGCTGACAAGATGACATCCACCACATCGTGCGGGAGAGAAAAGGAACTCCGGTTGCCCCGTTTAATCTCCAGGCATGAAGGTGTAAGGTCTGGAGGTGGGGGTGTAGAACCTGCCCCTCCATCTGGGAGAGGAGATCTGCCCTGTGAGGGAGACGGAGCGGCGGGCACGAGGAGAGGTGTAGAATATCTGTATACCACACTCTTCTGGGCCAATCCGGGTCGATCAATATAACTTAGGCCCGGTCTTGGCGAATCTTCCTCAGAACCCGAGGAATCAAGGGTATGGGAGGAAACGCGTAAAGAAGTTGCGAGTCCCAACTCAACTGAAACACGTCCCCCAGTGCTCCTTGCATCGGAAACTGAAGACTGCAGATTGTCGGGCAGTGAGCATTCTCGTGAGTGGCAAACAGGTCCACCTGAGGAGTTCCCCACGTCCGGAAGACGTGACGAACCACCTCTGGGTGAAGCCTCCACTCGTGGTCGGCCAAGAACTGCCGACTGAGATTGTCTGCACGAACGTTCAGAACCCCGGCCAGATGATTTGCCATTAGACAAATCTGATGGTCCTGAACCCAGGACCAGAGACGCAGAGCCTCTCTGCAGAGACACCGCGACCCTACTCCTCCCTGCTTTTTGACATACCACATTGCAGTAGTGTTGTCCGTCAGGACTTGAACCTGTAGGAAGGTAGATCCCTGACTATGGTTGCCCCCAACTTTTTGCCTGGTGTTTTGCTGGTTTTTTGACTTAGTTGACCTGGGGCCCTGCTATTCAGGACCCCAGGCCTACTGCTCTCTCTGTAAAATGGATTCCATGTACCCTAGGTACATATCTAATTGGATACTGAGTCACCTTATCAGTCCCTGTACAGTGTACCTTAGGTACCCAGGGCATAGGTGTAACCAGGGCCTACCAGGGGCTGCAGCATGTATTATGCCACCCCTGGCTGGCCATCCAGATCTGACACAACTGGCTGCACGACAGCTGGGGCAAGGTGGTGTAATCACCCTTTGCTTTAGGTATAGTATACCTATATCTAACCCTAAAATGGACACACAGATCTCCTATCAGTCACTCCTATGGCAGGCCTTGACAATCCTGAAGGCAGAGTGCTTGGAATCGTGTGAGATAGTGCTCTGGCATGAGCTGAGCCTGTCTGCGGCTTTCGGGATCCATCCCTTAGCCGTTTCCATGATATCGCATACCATATACTCTTAAGTGCATTATAATCCTCGCGGTTATGTGCCAACTCTGGTATCGCTTTATCAAAACATGTCGAGTAAGGTGTCATACGAATTGGAATACTAACCCCTCGCCAATTCTGGCGACGGGGTTAGGATTCCACCCTTCTAGAGGGACACGACATGTATGTAACCTGTAACCCCGGTTAAAGTTAGACACAGCCTTAGCTCCACAAAATGGATGCTGCCACCGAGACACAAGTCTGCCCTCCTGCTGCTGGGAGTCCTCCCAGCCCAGGAGGCAAGGACAAAGGGTTTCCTGCCAGGGGCGGTGCCAGCACCGTCCCAGACAGGATTTTGTGTATCCTAGGTAGGCAGGGCTTTAGAGGAAGGTGACTGCAAGTGGCACTATGCTCACTGTGCATAGGCCGGCTGAAACCAGTTCCAGGGGCACTCCAGCCCCTGGCCTGGGGAAAGCCCGCCAAAGGAGAGGGGTGTAACCACCCCCCTCCTAGTCCCACCCATAGGGCAGGACTTAGTCGCGTGCCAGCCCCTTTTTGCAGGATAAAGGTAGGAACTGGCCCCCTTCCAAATCAGATCATCTTTGAATCCTGAAACTACTTTCCACGAAAGGAACTCAAGACTTCTTCCCAAGATTCTCCCTTGTGACTAAGGAGTAGTCACCCTGCAGCAGCAGGCACCAACCAACCAAGCATCGCGGTTTGTTGCCAGTCTCTCCTTCGGATCAAGACTGCTCCAGCACGACGAGAACCGGCTTCCCTGGCACCTCTGACCTCAACCTACATCATCAGCCCAGCTGTGATCCGTGGGTGTGACGAGACCTCGAGGGACCGGCCATCTTCAGAACTGCACGACGCTTGTCCAGCACGACCACCGAGTGACCCTCGACCGAGTGCTTTGGGGTAAGAGAAGCCCCGACCCTGAGCAGCTCCAGCACCGAAGTTCAGCCCCCCTGCATCCACGAGATCTGCGTGGGGCCCTTCTGCTCTTTGCTGCCAACCGCGTTGTCCAGGTCGCTTGCCCGTTGGCTAGTGGCCCTCTCACGACGCTCCACGACGACAACCACTGCTGGTCTGGTTGCTCCAGACTAGCCCTTGCTCCCCTCCAAAAGAGGAGCACCCTGGACCCTCCTGGTCCACTCAAGACGCCATTTTAGGTCCACCGCGTGGGCCTTGCATTTGCCAAGACTTGTTGCCCAATCCTGGGTCCAGCGACGTCGACAGCAAGAACCTTCGTGGGACAGCTCGCACCTCCATCCTGGTCGCCGACAACCCCTCCTGGTCCGAGAGACTGCAGAGCCCAGCAGCGCCCACTCACCTGGCTGAGGTGACTTCGTCCGGTGCCATCCTGGTGCCCACTCAAATCACTGGCTAGTGATTCAGAACTTGGTCCCCTCTGCTTACAGGTTTCTTCTTCCCTGATCCAGGCTTGGATCACTCCGAACTTTCTTCACTGGCCGCCTGCCAGCAACTCTTTCTTCAGGCTCCTGGTTCTTCAACGTGGGTTTCCGACGCAACTTCAACCCTATGCAGCCGCAGCCCCTGGGCTAGGTAAACCAAGTACTCCGGTGCTTCAGCATAGTCCAACACCCTAAGTGTTCGGATCCACCCCCGTTTTCGACCCACCTAGTCGGGTTCGCCCGAGAACAGTAACTTTGTGACTACTAGCCTCCATAGACTTTTTCCCGCCTTACGCGTGAGAGTTCCCACTCTGCACACGACGTCCACAGGCCTCCTGCAACTAATCTAAGTGTTTAGCATTGTAGGACTAGCGTTTCTAAAGTCCATGAGAATAGTTACTTACCTGCTAGTAGTTCGCATTCCACTTTTGTAATATATGGTTTTTCGTGCCCCTCGGGCATTTGTGTAAATTGTGCGACTTAAAGTATTTTCTTAAGAGTTTTGTTATGTGCTTAGCTCCCTGACTCATAAAGAGTTCAGGGTAGTCTTGTTATAAATAAATATCTGTTTATTTTCATAACAACTTGTGTGGTGTCCTTTCACTTGGTGCTCAAGGGGTAATGTGATGGTAAAACAGCTGGCTTAACACGCCCTCTAGAGTCTTAGCCTTAGACTGCTCGTATCCATGCTACTAGGATAGCTGGTCTATAAGGTTGACTTACAACCAATCATCAATAAGGGTTGTTTGGACTGATACAAAGTGCTCACTAGAATAGTGAACATTATATATCAGGCCAACTTCTCACAGAACCGACCGACCGCGAAGGGAAGGGAGGAAGGCCTTGAGTGCTAAACATATGGCCTGCAATTCCAGAAGGTTGATGTAAAACAACCTTTCCTCTGGAGACCAAAGACCCTTGACCTCCAGATCCCCCCAGATGAGCACCCCACCCTAGAGTGGATACATCCGTGATCACTGTGGCCACCGATGAAGGCAGTTGAAAAGGCTTTCCTTGAGACAGATTGCCTTCCACGCCCACCAAGACAGATCCGCCGCAGTTTCTCTGGAGATCCTCATTGACTCCCTGAGATCTCCGTTGTGCTGATACCACTGCCTGCGGAGGCACCACTGGAATGCCCTCATATGCCAACGTGCATGGTTGACCAACAGAATACAAGAAGAAAATAAGACCGAGCAGACGAAGGACCTTCAGGACTGGAACGACCGATCCATTGTGAAATAAAGGTATCATTTCCTGTATGTCGCAAATCCTTTGAGGAGGAGGGAATGCACGACACTCAGTTGTGTTTAGTACCGCACCTATGAACAGGTTGCGCTGGGAGGGCACCAGGTGAGACTTGGGTACATTTAACGAAAAACCCAACCTGTGCAACAACTGAGTTGTCTCTTGCAGATGAGGAGCACCTTCTCCGGCGACTCTGCTTTGATCAGCCAGTCGTCCAGATAGGGAACACTGGAATCCCCGACCTTCTGAGATGCGCTGCCACCACAGCCATCACCTTGGTGAAGACTCGAGGCGCAGTAGTAAGTCCAAACGGAAGGACCGCAAACTGGTAGTGTTGCGAACCCACCGTAAAACGGAGATACTTTCTGTGCGACTTCAGGATCGGAATGTGAAAATACGTATCCTGCAAGTCGATCAACACCATCCAGTCTTCTTCCATCAGCGCCTGAAGAACCTGTGCAAGAGTGAGCATCTTGAACTTCTCCTGTTTGAGATAGAAGTTCAAAACCCTGAGGTCCAGGATTGGACGAAGTCTGCCATCCTTCTTGGGGATCAGGAAATACCGGGAGTAGCATCCCTGACCCCTTTCCTTCTCCAGAACCACCTCTAATGCACCCTTTCTGAAAAGAGCCAGGACTTCTTCCTGCAAGAGAAGCAAGTGGTCCTCTGCACAATAACCTTGACAAGGAGGGTAATTTGGGGGAAATTCCCGAAAGGGAAGAGCATACCCATTCTCTACGAGATTGAGAACCCAAAGATCTGATGTAACCGATTCCCAATCTCGCATAAAATAAGTAAGCCGACCCCCTTCAGGACCCGTATGATCCAGAATGGTGGATCTAGGGCTGCTTTGCTGATGTAGGTGTGGGGTGGGTATTAGAGGAGGAAGTTGAGGAGGAGGAGGCTTGACATCCACGGGCACGACCCCTTGGTCTACCTCTATAGGACTTGTACAAAGGATTCTGCTGTTGCTTCTGCTTATAGGAACGAAAAGTAGACCTTCCAAAGCCCCTGAATTTCCTGGTGGAAGAGCCTCTAATCTGTAAGCCCAAGGACCTTGCCGTCGCCCTGCTATCTTTGAACCTTTCTATGGCAGAGTCAGCCGTCTTCCCAAAAAGGCCAGTACCATCAATAGGCAATTCCAACAGAGCAGCCTGAACATCAGTCGAAAATTCGGACGACTTTAACCAAGCGGCCCTTCTAATGGCGATTGAAGATCCCATTATTCTAGCCACAGAGTCTGCCGTGTCCATGCCACTCTGAATCACCTGGCGAGCCGCAGCCTGCGTGTCAGACACTACCTCATTGAAGTTCTTCCTATCCTCCTCCGGAAGCTTAGATGATAACTGCTTAACCGTGTCCATCAAAGCATGTACATATCCGCCCAGCAGACAAGTAGCATTTGTGGATTTCAGGGCCATGCTACTTGACGAGAATACCTTCTTAGCATTCTGATCCAACCTTTTTGAGTCCTTATCCACTGGAGCCTGGGGAAAAGCACCTGCCGACTCTTTGAACAAGCTGCCTTAACCACCAGACGAAGGATGGGAAGTCAAGAACTCAGGGTCACCAGGCGCCACCCTATAGCGTTTCGCCACTGTTCTAGACACCGCAGGAGCAGTCAGAGGCTTTTTCCAGACTTCCAATATCGGTTCACGAAGAGCCTCAGTGAACGGGAGAGTCGGCTAAACAACAGAAGAAGGTGAATGTAGAACCTCAGTAAGGATGTTAAATTTAAACTCTACAGAAGGCAAAGTCAAGTTCAGCAGTTCTGCAGCCTTCTTAATAACAACATGGTATGGAGCCACATCCTTAGAGGGTGCATCAGAAACTGCAGGCAACCCCCATTCAGGCGAAAATTCCAAACCACTTGCACTATGCAGCTCCTCAAAATAATCTTCCTGATCCTGAAGTTCACCTTCCTCCACTTCAGGATCCTCATATTCCTTCTCCTCCAAGAGACGCTGAGCTCTATGCCTCGACCACTCTAACCGAACCGAAGTCGTCGGATCCGGTAGCGACTCCAACTAAGTCGGGGCAGGCGTCGAGTGAGGAGCTGGAACAGCCGGAGGACGGGAAGCTGGAACCGGCGTTGAATCTCGATTCCGATCCCGAGGTTGCTCCGGGGCCGGCGAAGCCGTGTGCGTAGTCGATGACCTCGGCGGCGCCGAACCAAGCCAAGGTGGATACGGCGTCGGCAAGAACGGCAGAAAAGGCGCTGGAGCGTAAGCTTGAGGGACACCCAAGTTGTACGACAATGGACCCATGGGACCAGCCGGTGCACCAGTGGGGTACATTGCTCTCGCATACACGCCATACATAGCATTAAGGAAATGCGAGGGGTCCTGACCAGGACCAGGAAATGGAGGGCACGAACCCACTGGCTGCTCCAAAAGAGGCTGCACTGGAATCGCTTCTTCTTGACCCTCCTGCTGCTCTGGATGATGCACCGGAGTCGCCGAAGCCTGAGGTTCTTTAACGTCTTCTTCCTCATGTGCAGAAGACTGACACGGATCCAGAGACGGATCCGGAGATGGCCCTCGGGACTGAAAAGACGAGGCTTCACCTACAGGCTCACAAGATGGTGAGGGAGACAAAAAGTCCTTACGATGCTTTCGAGAAGAAGACCTCTTCTTCGAATCCGACTCCCTGCCGGAATGGTGCCTCGAGCTATGCTTCTTCCTCTTATGTTTTTTCATTGAGGAACCTGAAGCATGTCCCGAAGCCGACTTCGATGCCGACTCCGATCGGGACCTCGACCTCGTCTTCGACCTTGACCGTCTTGATCTTGACCTCGAAGACCTCTTGGCATCCTTTCCTTTTACCTTGCCCAGAAGGAGTTTAGCTTCTCGTTCACGCAGAGCCTTCGGGTTCATTTTAGAACAGGATCGACAGCCTCGAACATCGTGGTCCGAGCCCAGACACCACAAGCAATCAGAACGAGGATCGGTTATGGCCATCATCCTGGCACACGATCCGCACTGCTTAAACCCTGTCTTCTTCGACGACATCTTCGGCGGAATTCAGCAACTCGAAAAAGATACAGAAACACACAAATAGCAACAAAGTTACTATCCGAAACACAAGAGATCCCAAGAGACCGTTAGCGTCGACGACGCAGAAAAAAGGGAACTGATGTCATCACGCCGACGCAGGCCTAATAAGGAGTCGGTGACGTCAGCCGGAGTCGCGCGCGATGCTGCGCTCCTGTAACGTCGTCCACGCCGGCGTGCTACAAAAGAGTTTTCCGAACGTTGCTGACGCAAGGGGATATTCACATGGTGAGGAATCCACTGGCAGATGTATCTATCAGAAGATAGCGATTTTTTCCACGAAGAAATTATTCAGAGAGTTGCACAGCTCTTGGGTGGGGGCCTGACTTGGTAATATTCTTTCATCACTACTAAGGTCATTTACAATCTTAAAAATGTCCCTGAGTTTATTGTGGGCATTGATTATTCTCGCTGAAAAATAAGCAGCTTTAACTGTCAGTATGGATTTCTTATAATCCTTGCGAGCTGACAGATACAGCGGTCTATCTTCAATGAAGTAGCAGAGCCTCAATTTCCTTTCTAGTTGAAGGAGCTTACGTTATTGATCTTTTAATTCAATGGTGAACCATTTATGGGCGTCGAAGGTCTGGCACGCGAAAATTTGATGAGGGGAGCGTGCGTATCGCTGGCCGCTAATAGCCAGTTCGCGATATATTTCTCCATGGAGTCGACATTAGAATTAAAGGTGGGTAAGGAGCTGGCTAAGGTGTTGATGAATCCCTGAGTATCAAGGGATCTTCACTTTCTTGTCAATCCTCCCGCCACCTTGGGAGTCTTAATCCTACCGTAGAAGGTGGCTGTGAATTCAATCAAATGGTGGTCAGACCAGATACAGGGAGAGATTAATGGTAGTGACAATGTGATGTTGTAAAACCAGATTTGGTCAAGGGTGTGACCCTTAGTGTGGGTAGGGGCAAATAGGTGCTGGGCCAAGTTTAGATTAGAGAGCAGGTCAGAAAGTTCTGCCGTCTGTGGCCCACCACCTGCATCGTTGAACCAGTAGTTCAGGTCCCCAACAAGTAGGACTCTGGCATGGTTCATGATGAGATTGGCCATTGGTTCACTTAAGGAGAGAGGAAAGAAAGGCATGGTCTGGGGGGGAGGGTAAATGAGCACCAGTGCCAGAGATCCAGTGTTGGTGTCGAGAGTAATGACAATGTTCTCTACTTCTGGCAATACCAGAGAGGTCATGATGACAAACTTATGGTTTTTGTGTATAATGGCAGCAACCCCCCCCCGCCCAACTTCCCAGAGGGCCGGTAGACAGTCAGTATGTAATAATCTGAGGGGAGTGCCGCTAAAATATCTGGTGTGGAGTCCTGGGTAAGCCAGGTCTCAGTGATTAGTAGTACATCCGGTTTTTCTGACGTTAACAACATGAATATGTCTCGTTGGCGCTTCACCAGGGACCGCGTATTGAGGTACAGAACACTGAGAGTGGTTGAATTAACTATAGTGGGGACCGTAGTGGGGGAAGAGGGGGGAGTTGAGGAGAATAGAGTAAAATGGCCCACTTGGTCTCGTAGGATTCCATAGGATGAAATACGATCATAGACATCAGACGCTAGCAAAGTTTGCGGTTGAGCTAGCAATCTTAGTGCCATAGAGGAGTAGATGGTCGTTTGGCCAGGGTTCGTGGCCCCTGGGCCCGTACGGGCACAGACGGGCTTGCCTTTAGTGCGCCTTCTGCGCGCCCGCTGCGCATCTGCATGTTGGTATGCATATTTACCCAAGCCCCGCCTCCACGCTCCACCCCCTACCTGCCGATTGGCTGAGGCCTATGGGTGGGGAGCTGGAAGTGCGTCAGGGCAGAGGACAACAGTGCAATTCTAAGTAAAAAAGCTACGTGATTCGGTGAGTGATTATAAAACAAATTCTAAGGCAAGTTTTCAATTTTCAATGAAGCCCTAGCAGGCGAAGTCCGCGCGGCAACAAACACACAATTGTCCGCATCAGTACAGATTTATTAAGACGAGGTGCTTGATACCAAACACCATAGGTTTTTAGTGAAGCCATCATGTAGCTGGGGAACTTGTAATGACTAGTGCCCAGTACATGTACTCAATATGAATTCCCTGTTCACTTGTACTATTTAGCAATTGAACTAGACAGCACATGGGTATATCTGCTCATGCAGATATGTCCTCACATGTAATATAATTCACTCTGCCTTAGGTATGTAAGGCAGCTGTAGGAGTGACTTACATATACTGCATGCAGTGCCTGTGAGCATGGTGTGCACCATTTTGCACAGCCTGCTATGACAGTCTGCATGAGTTTGGTGGTGGGTCCCTTAGGGTGGCATAATTGGTGCTGCAGCACTTAAGGACCCTCTTTAGAAAGTATGCTCAAGGTACCAGGGGTACCATTTACTAGGGACTTACAAAGGTGCTAATTGCCTTGTCAATTGGGAAGCCACTGAGCAGCTACCATGTTTTTGGGAAAGAACACTATCACAAGCTACCTGGTTAGCTGGAACCCAGTGGACCAGTCAAAGTTGCACCAAATACCAGGCAAAAACTGGGGGTGACCATGTCAAAAAGGACACCTGTGCCCTGCAAAAGGAGTTGTGTAATGCACAGCAGAGGAGCAGTTTCAATGGAGAAAGACAGAAAAGAAAGATATTAATAACCTGAACAATCACGTTGCAGCCTGTATAGCCCGGATTTGACAAACCTTGCTCACTTCTGTCATCCAAGTAGTTTTCCTTCAAAGTAACAGGGTTTGGTTTCAAGGAGGCTCATCATCTCTCCCCCAAATCCACAATACATCAGTACAAAGACTCCATATTAAAATGCTTCTCTTCCCCTGACAAAGGGTAAGAGAATGTATTTGGAGTGAAGCGAATCAGGACAGCTTATGTGTACTGGTGCATTAAGAAGGCGATACTAATGTGTGCAAGTGGAAAGAAACATCTGAATTTACAGCACTTACAACGCCAAAGCAAATGTTACTGGTATGTGATATTTTCCTTTTTCATCACATGTTTGAATTGATCACATGATTTGCACAGACTGAGATGAACTGTTCTCCTCTTTAAAGCGGTGGCTTGCGAGCAGATGCAGACGATGGAATAAGGTTTTACGACCCTAGTGCCAGTCCCCTCTGCAACAGTTCTCCTGTCCAACTTGCCCGCAGGCCGCTACCCTCTGCTGCCTGTCTACCTGCTGCCCTCTGTTTGTACATCCTGTGCTTTTTCTTGCTCAGTTTTGCCTTTTCTGCTGGTTTTTCTGCCCTCTTTTTTGACTTTTCTGCTAGTATTTCTGCCCTCCATTTAGCCATATCTGCTCGATTTTCTGGCATCTATTTTGGCCTCTGATGCTCTGTTTTGTCTTTTCTACTAATTTTCTGCTCTCTGTTTTGCCTTTTCTAATCGTTTTCCCGCCCTCTGTTGTACCCTCTTCTGCTCTGCCTTGTCCGCTCTTTTTTTTGCCCCCCCGTTTTGCCTTTTTCTGATAATTTCTTCTGTCTTCCTGATGTTTCCTTTCCCCTGCCACACAGAATAGGGACCTACTTAATGGAGGCCACAGCACCATCCCATTGAGCATGGCCTCATGCCAGCTTATCCTGCAACCGTTCTCCCGTCCAGTTTGCCCGCAGACCACTACCCTTCGCTGCCTGTCTACCTGCTGCCCTTTGTTAGTTTCTTGCTCTGTTTTGCCTTACCTGCTCATTTTTCTGCCCTCTGTTTTGCAATTTTCTGCTTGTTTCCTGCCCTCTGCTCTCACTGACCCATCAACATATATCCCATTCATATGCACAAATGTTCATTCATTCCAAAAGACCATTCTCTCGCTGACACACATGACAACCCTGTCATAGTATCCCTATTCAAAGTCTTTTGTTCAAACCACAGTATTTGGCTGAATGGACATTGGGCTTAAAGTTAAAGAAGCTGGGCTGGGCGGAGGGATGGCTTGGAGTCTGGTAACAGTTGATTGACCTTCAGTAGCTCATAATGATTTTCACTGATCAAAAGTAGCTCTCACTATAGCAAAGGTTGGATACCGCTGTGATAAAGGTATGGGAGAGGTGTTGTTGTGGATAATAGGTTTGAAGATTTGATTGGAGACTAATTAGTCTGAACATATTTGTAGGTGCACTCTGAAGGCGTCTGTAAGCTACTGGTAGTTCACGATTGACTGGTTGGAGACACCTGCTTTATCATATCAAAACAATGTTTTACCCTTCAGAGTTTTTTTTACCTACACCAAGGAAAACAGAAACCGGAACTATGAAATGACAAAATCCCCACAAGCATATTTACAGACTATAAGAATTGAGGAAAGCAAAGGTGCACAGGTGTATTAGCATGAAAAATGACCATGGTGAAGCACACACCAAGAAAAGCCCATAATGGCAAAGGAAATAAGCTGTTCCTTTTGAAATACAGTGCTATTGTATCCAATAATGTGGGTATGGTCATATAGGTTCACCAAACAAGCAGATAATCTCTCCTCTCATCACTACGTCATCTTAGTAAAAAAAAAAAAAAAAAAGCTGAAGAAATCATATTTGACTAAACTGTCACAACTCTAACTTGGTTGATTACCATCATGAAGGGACAAGTTACTTACCTTCTGTAACAACTTATCTGGTAGAGCCAGGATCTAGCCACAGATTCTTTACTTATGAAACCTCTCCAAGCGAGAAACTGGATCTGGAAATTTTTCCATAACACATATGCGTGCCAGCAAATCGGGTCGCCTGACTCAACATCAACGGCGTCCACCAGATGCGACATCAACGGTCCATATAACCCTCTAGCCAACGTCAGTTTCTTCCTTGGCTATTTTTTGCATTTGAGATGCGGAGCCACAAAATGAAAATGTGTATTGAACAGCGTGCTTAAGCAAAAGATACTCGTGTCAAATAAATGTTGAATTCCCAACAAAAAATTCAATATATGAATATCTCAATAAAAAATCCTGAAATGACAGAATGCTTACGTTAAATATCATTGGATTCTCATCTTCTCTCTCTTTTTTTATTTAAAGAAGACAACAAAACAATTGAGATCAAACAGTACCCAGTTCACAGCGCAGGGAGGATCGTTAAGGAAGTTGGGTCTAGTTCCTGTCTCTACCAGATTAGGCGTACCAAAGGTATGTAACTTGTTCATCTGATAGAAACATCTAGCCGCAGATTCCTTACTTTAGAATCAAATGCCAAAGCCATATGATTCCCGGAGGAGGGTCCGCGAACTGTGTCCATACAAGTTCTCTTACTAAGACTAACTGGTTCAGAAGAAGAGAATAGACCGAAAACTCATGATAATGTGGATGAGCAGAAACACACCTTACCATATGAAGTCCCCAGAAGGGGCCATAGGTAAATAAAGTCACAAGACATTCAAACCATGGAAAATAACCTACCCACGACACTAAGACCAAACAGCTTTAAAAGCACTCACCTCAATATAACTGTGGACATAACCACAGCAGCAAAAAGCACAAGTTACTACTTGTGTAACGATATATCTGTAAGAGACATTAGTTAGTGATAGATTCCTTACCTTAGAATATCCCCAGGCGTCCGACTGGATCCGGAAAATTTTGCGTAGCAATACACCTGCGCGCCGGCAGGCGTCGTCCGCAGCTCTGCGTCCGTCGTCGGCGTCGTTAGCGCCGAAATGACGTCGTCAGAGTACTTAGACGCCGCCCTCGCGCGCTGACGTCAGTTCTGATACACAGCTTTTCTGCGCCAGATACGTGAAGCCATGATAGATCCAACACAGGTGCCATGAAACTAGGGCCCTGAAAGGGGATGACCGTAACCCTAGATATCGGTTTCGCAGAACGGGGAGGATGGGTGGGTCGGTAAGGAATCTATCACTAACTAATGTCCCGTACAGATATATCGTTACACAAGCAGGGCTCGAAAATTCCACTCGACTGCTCGCATAGTCGAGCTAAATTTAACAAGGTCGAGCTATTTTTAGGTCCTACTTGCCCTTTCTGGCGAGTAGGAAAACAAAACAACTTTTGTCCTCTGTCTGAGAAAACGGAGCAAATGTGACAAGATAACAAGATTTAAAGGCATTTTTATTGCTCACAAAGTTAAAGAGCAATAAAGATGCCTTTAAATCTTGTTATCTTGTCACATTTGCTCCGCTTCCAGAGACGGAGGTCAAGTAGGTTGCAGTTAGGTCGAGGACATTTTTTAAGGTACTAGTCCTGCAGGACTAGTACCACTTTTTGGATTTTTCAAGCCCTGACAAGTAGTAACTTGTGCATCTGAAAGAGACACGTTAGTGATAGATTCCTTACCTTAGAATAGATACCCCAGCAATACCAACCCAGGTGGTGGGTCTGCGAACCAATCACACCAGAAAGTACTGGAGGACAGAACGGCCAAAGAAGCCATCCATCTGGACTTGGCTGTCCAGGCAGTAGTGTCTCGCAAACGTGTGCAGCGAGGCCCACGTAGCTGCCTGACAAATGTCCTGCAAGGGCACTCCTCGGCCTAAGGCAGTCATAGTCGCCGTGGCCCGAGTGGAATGAGCCCTCAGCCCAACAGGGGGTTCCTTCTTAGCCAAGGAGTAACACGCCTGGATGCACAAGATGATCCACCGAGAGATGGTCCGCTTGTGCACCGCCCCTCCCTTCTTATCGCCCACGTAACCAACAAAGAGTTGGTCATCCACCCGGAACTGGCGTGTGGGGTTTAGATAGAATGACAGCGCACGTTTTGGGTCCAGACGATGGAGCCACTCTTCCTCTTTAGAGGGACGCGGAGGCGGAAAGAAGGTGGGCAAGGTGATGGACTGCCCGATGTGGAAGGCTGTGACTACCTTGGGCAGGAAAGAGGGTCTTGTCCGCAACACAACCTTGTCCGGATGGCCAGAAAGGAAAGGAGGTTTGGAAGAAAGAGCCTGGAGCTCACTCACTCTCCTGGCAGAGGTGATGGCAACCAGGAAAGCAGTCTTTAGAGTAAGAAGACGGAGAGGACAGTTATGAAGTGACTCGAAGGGAGCACACATCAGAAAGGTAAGTACAAGGTTCCAGTCCCACTGCGGCATCACTAATGGAACAGGAGGGAACATGTGTGTGATGCCCTTCAAAAACCTATTTACAATTGGGGACTTGAACAAAGATGGCTGATCAGGTAGCCTTAAGAACGCGGAAAGGGCAGAAAGGTAGCCCTTGATAGTGCCCAGAGCAGAGCCCTGCTGGGCAAGAGAAAGAAGGAAGAGGAGAACCTCAGAAAGGGGTGCAGAGAGAGGATACACAGCCTTTGCTGTGCACCATGCCACAAATCTGTTCCACCTGCAGGCGTATACCGACTTTGTGGGGGGACGCCTGGATGCCAGAATTGGTTTTTCTTTGTTCGCCCTAAGTTGACAGGGTATGCTCAGACGTGAGTCCCTTGCTCACTTTGCCACTGGAGTCAAGGAAGCCCGGCTGAAGACGGCTGTAATGCCAGAAACCAGTCCTGGGAAGCTTGATTCCGGTCCAGGGAAGACATGACTTGGCAGTTCGGGCTGGACTGTTCCCATGAGGCACAGGGTCAGACTGATTTGCATATGGCCATGTCTGAACTGGGGTGGCGGAGTGAGCTAAAGAACGGTGATGTATTAAACCCAGATCAGTTGACTGGGGGTGAGTGTTTGTATTGTCAACGCTCCGTCCATCACCACCTTTGGTTTTTCTTTGTTCGCCCTAAGTTGGCAGGGTATGCTCAGACGTGAGTCCCTTGCTCACTTTGCCACTGGAGTCAAGCAAGCTCGGCTGAAGACGACTGTAATGCCAGAAACCAGTCCTGGGAAGCTTGATTCCGGTCCAGGGAAGACATGACTTGGCAGTTCAGGCTGGACTGTTCCCAAGAGGCACAGGGTCAGACTGATTTGCATATGGCCATGTCTGAACTGGGGTGGCGGAGTGAGCTAAAGAACGGTGATGGATTAAACCCAGATCAGTTGACTGGGGGTGAGTGTTTGTATTGTCAACGCTCCGTCCATCACCACCTTTGTTTTTTCTTTGTTCGCCCTAAGTTGGCAGGGTATGCTCAGACGTGAGTCCCTTGCAGACTTTGCCACTGGAGTCAAGCAAGCCCGGCTGAAGACGGCTGTAATGCCAGAAACCAGTCCTGGGAAGCTTGATTCCGGTCCAGGGAAGACATGACTTGGCAGTTCGGGCTGGACTGTTCCCATGAGGCACAGGGTCAGACTGATTTGCATATGGCCATGTCTGAACTGGGGTGGCGGAGTGAGCTAAAGAACGGTGATGGATTAAACCCAGATCAGTTGACTGGGGGTGAGTGTTTGTATTGTCAACGCTCCGTCCATCACCACCTTTGTTTTTTCTTTGCCAGAATGACATTACAGACTTCAGGAGGCAAGTCAAATGGCCTCAACTGTTGCCGCTCAATCTCCAAGCTTGTAGGTGGAGACTGGACAGGTTCGGGTGAAGGACCGTCCCCTGCTGCTGCGACAGAACGTCCTCCTGAAGAGGTAGACGAATCGGGGGATCGACAGACATGCTGCGTAGCTCTGGATAACCTGGGCCCGGTCGCGCCTGATCTTCTTCAGCACTCTGGGCAGAAGTGGTATAGGCGGAAACGCGTACAATAGACCGCAACTCCACTTGCGACGAAAAGCGTCTCCGAGCGAGTGCCGCCTTGGAAATTCCAACACGCAGAACTGATGACATTGCTCGTTCTCTTCTGTGGCAAATAGATCTAACCAAGGCTCTCCCCACTGCTGAAAGAGGCCTTGCGCCACGTCTGAGTGCAGACGCCATTCGTGATCCATCATGTACCGACGGCTGAGTTCGTCTGCCCTGGTGTTCAGGGAACCTGCCAGGTGTTGAACCACCAGGGTCACGCCTTGATGTTCCAGCCACTGCCAGAGGCGCAGAGCCTCCTGGCATAGGGTCCACGACCCCACCCCGCCCTGTTTGTTGCAGTACCACATGGCGGTGGTGTTGTCCGTGTACACCTGCACTACACTCCCCCGGACAGAGGGGAGGAATGCCTTCAGTGCAAGCCAGATCACCCGCAGCTCCAGAAGGTTGATGTGGAGCTGGGACTCTGCCGGAGACCAGAGGCCTCTGATCTCCGCCTCTCCCATGTGGCCCCCCCAGCCCTTGAGGGACGCGTCCGTCACAACTACATGCTCTGGTTGAGGTAGGGAGTGGGATCTGCCGCTGACCCAATCACGGTCCGTGAGCCACCACTGCAACTGTCTTGCAGTGCCCTCCGAGAGCAAGACATGGTCGGACAAGTTGCCCTGACGCTGGGCCCACTGAAACTTCAGGTCCCACAGCAGAGCCCGCATCCGCCACCGGGCGTGATGCACCAGAAGGATGAAGGACGCCATCAGCCCCAGAAGCCGCAGCGTCAACCTGATCGAGTCTCGGGATAAAGGCTGAAAGATTGGAATCAGAGCCCGAATATCCCAAACCCGCTGTTCGGGAGAATAAACCCGAAACTGCGCCGAGTCTAGAACCGCTCCGATGAAGAGGAGCTTCTGAGAGGGACACACGTGTGACTTCGGCACATTGATGGAGAACCCCAGCAGGTGCAGGAGGTCGGCCGTAGTCTGGAGGTGGCTGACGACTGTCTGGGGCGAGCCCGCCTTCAACAACCAGTCGTCGAGGTAGGGGAAGACTGAAACCCCTAACCTGCGCAGATGAGCTGTGACCACCGCCATCACTTTCGTGAACACCCATGGGGCGCTGGTAAGGCCGAAGGAGAGCACGGTAAACTGAAAGTGCTTGTGGCCTACCGTGAACCGCAGGTAACGCCGGTGGCCCGGCAGGACGGGGATGTGAAAATAAGCGTCCTGCAAGTCCAGCGCTACCATCCAGTCTCCAGGGTCTAGGGCAGCTAAGACCTGAGCCAATGTCAGCATCTTGAACTTCTCCTTCCGGAGGAAGCCGTTGACGTTCCGTAGGTCCAAGATAGGGCGTAGGCCCCCTTTGCCCTTCTTGGGTACCAGAAAGTAGTGGGAAATAGATAAAATATATACATACATATATACATTGACTAATCGTACTCAACTGGTGCTTCTAAATACGCCTAACCCGGTGTACCTAACCTAAGCCTAATACGTGGGAGGGAGTAAGTAAGTAGCAGTTTAAGTTGAGTTTGTTTTGCCAAGAATCTGACTCAAGAATTCTCTGTAAGGGTTTAGTCAGTTCCGTACCTGGGTAATAGAAAGCAGGAGGTCTGGTATCTCTCTCTCAGGACTCGATATCCCAGCAACCCGCAAGGGTAGGCTGGAAACGCCGGAGCTGGATTTCTTGGCAGGAGAAAAGACAGCGTCTTTCTCAGCGCGTCAGGGAGGAGGGGCAGCGTCCGTGGGCTCTCGCATCAGCTGGGCTCCCGGGCAAGTAGATTGCTGCTCTGCTCCAGAATCACCACTGTGTGTTTGCTTAAGGCAACGTTGGTATATTTATACCTGAAAGGTGCCTGGGTTTGACGTAAGGTTGGACATAAGACGTCAATAAAGATGTCACTAAGAACTGGCCGTTCTTACAGTGCTTTACAGGAGTTCTAGGACGAAATCAAAACAATAGCAAGGGGGATTTCCCAGGTTGCTGGAGGCTTGGTTTTGTTTAGAGAACTCGGTGTGCTTTACTAGGGGGCCGGAGAAGTAGCCTTGCTTAATGTGACAGCATGTGCTACGACTGAATTATGGATATGATTATTATGCCGTTGTATGGATATTATTGATTATAGCCGGACAAGGGCATAAAATAGGAATATCGATTCAGGTTTCCTAGATAAAACACTACATAACAACCACACCCTGCTTCTGGCCCAGTAACGCGCTCGATGGCCCTCTTGGCCACGAGGGCCGACACTTCCTCTTGCAGAAGTTGCAAGTGATCCCCCGACACGCGGTGGTACTGAGGTGGCATGGCTGGAGGGGTCGCCTCGAAGGGGAGGAAGTAGCCCCTTCGGACGATTTGCAGCACCCACCTGTCCAACATGACAGTGCGCCAGTGCAGGAGATGATGGCGGACCCTGCATCCAACTGGCGTCACATGGGCCTGAAAGCATGGACTAGGAGGGTTTTGAGGCGGGTGCTGCAGGGGAAGGTGTGGACTGGCTTCGCCGTTGTCCCCGACCGCCGCCACGGCGGTTTCCACGGCTGCCACCGCGCTGTGTAGTAGTCTGCGGTGCGTGGCTGGCAGCACGTGTGGGAGCGCCCCTTCCTTGGCCACGAAAGGAGCGAAAGGCACCCGTTTGCTGGCGTGGGACTGAGAGGCCCAAGGACTTGGCCGTAGCCCTGGAGTCCGTAAAATGCTCAAGCGCTTGGTCTGCCTTGTCGCCAAATAGGCGACGGCCATCAAACGGCATGTCCAGAAGGGTGGCCTGGACATCGGGCGAAAAGCTGGCGGACCTCAACCAGGCGTGGCGTCGAACCACCACCGTCGTTGCCATCGCTCTGCCCAGTGAGTCCGTGGTATCCAGCCCGCACCGGATGGAGTAGCGCGCTGCATCTCGACCCTCCGCAAGGGCTTGGGCGAGTTTAGCCCGGACCTCTTCCGGGCATTGTTGCAGCACGTCCGCGACCGTGTCCCACATGGTGTGGGTGTAGCGGCCCAAGTGGCATGCGGTATTGACAGACCGCAGTCCCAAACTCAGGGACGAGAACACGTTCGAATTGCTCGTACCTCTTGGATTCCCGATCGGGTGGAGCTGTCGGGAATGCGGTCTGGGAAGTGGAGGCCTGGATGACCAGGCTTTCGGGGGTGGGATGGGTGGACAAAAAGCAAGGGTCGCCTGGGGCCGGGCGGTAGCGTCTGGCCACGTTCCTATCCACAGGCTGACCTGTAGCGGGCTTGGACCAAGTGCCCACAAGAACGTCACACAGGGCCTCATTAAACGGCAGCAGAGGCTCAGTGGAGCATGCCTGCAGTTTAAGGACCTTGGTGAGGAGGTTAGTCCTAACGGCCGCGACGGGGAGCGTCAGGCCCAAGGCCTTGGCTGCCCGCGTCAACACTACACTGTAGGCAGCCCCCTCCTCCGTAGCCACGATGGGAGGGGAGACAAATCTAGTGTCTGGCGAAGTGTCAATTCCACTGGCCTTCCCAAGCTCATATGTCCAGTCCTGTTGAGACTGACACTCCTGTGCCAGAGGGTCCATAGACCCCTCCCAATCACCCTCATCACCGATCTCCTGAAGTTCAGGGTCAACGGATGGGGCCGGTTCGTGGAAATAGAAATCTCCAAACGACCTCGAGAGCGGCGCCGGAACCGAATCGAGGGGAGGATTGGGGACGGCGCCGACAGGCGGCGCTGGGGGTGACACCCGCTGGGCCGGCGCCGGCGAGGTCGTGAGGTCGACCGGCGACGACCCGGATCCGGAAGTGGATCCAGTGAGGGCCTGCGGCGCCGGGACCTAAGTCGCCGGCGGCGCCGAGGCACTCAACGGCGTCAGAGCCGAAGCACCCGACCCGCTAGCCGGGACCGTTGGGCCCGAAGGCACCACTGGACCCGGCTGAGGAGGGAGGGACCTCATGGCCATGACGTACCGCTCGACCTCCTCCGGCGTTGCATTGTGCCCAGGGACCTGCAGGTGTGGGGCAGGATGCGGCGCCTGCGACTCCGTCGTACCCGCGTGGGTGGTGTCATCCGAACCCCAGGCCGCGTCGTGCGAGCGTCGGAGTGGGTCGGAGGAACAATGACGCCGCTCCGGCCTCTCATGCCTCTTACCTGAGGGACCGGGACCTGGAACAGCGCGGGGCCGACTGCGGAGCTCCAATCGCTTGCTGGACCGCACCCGCCTAGCCTTCAAAGTCAAGGCCCGGCAGTCGGGGCAGGTGCGGTCTTCGTGGTTGAGGCCTAGACACTGAAGGCACCGGAGATGGGGGTCGGTAACCGACATCAGTCGGTCACACCTGGAGCAAGGTTTGAAACCGGCATCCCTACCGGCACCGTAGGAGTCGAAAGACTCGAGAAAGGGATGATCAAAAAGATCAAAAAGTGACTAAAGGGGAAGAGCTTCTCCAGATCTGCGCTAGCTGGCGCGGAAAAAAGAAGAACTGACGTCAGCGTGCGAGGGCGGCGTCTAAGTACTCCGACTACGTCATTCTGGCGCTAACGACGCCAACGACGGACGTGGAGCCGCGGACGACGCCTGCCGGCGCGCAGGGGTATTGCTACACAAAATTTTCCAGATCCAGTCTGACGCCTGGGGATATTCTAAGGTAAGGAATCTATCACTAACATGTCTCTTTCAGATTTATATGACAATAAAATCATGGGAAATGTATTACCCGTGGCAATAAGACTTAAACCATTTGGTTACAGACTCCAGTCCGAACATCATGTTCAAACTTGTGAACCCAGACCAGCTGGCCAAGCCACTGGACACCACCTGTAGACCACAGAAGGTCAGGACTGCTCTGCTAACCACACAGACTAAATCCATCCCCCATGGAGAAAACAAATGTTTAAATAAGAATTAAGTAAGAGGTAACATTAGCCCCTGTTCACAAAGAAGCAGTCCTTCCACAGAAAATAGAACTAGAGATGCATAAGGAACTTCAGACTATAGAAAAATAACTAAAGATGGATAAGGACCTCTAGAATATCCCATTTACAGTAGAGAGCAAATGCATATATGGGACATTGGAGTAACATGTATTCACTAAGTATATATATATTTTTTTTTGTGAGAGCAAAAAGAGACCATAATTCACAGGTAACAGTGACATAACAGTAAGCGACTACAGCGTCAACATATCCATAGAAAAACAATGGCATCCAACCCATCAGGGTAATGCAAGTTGTCTAAAAGACCACCATTAAACAATGATAGCAGAACATCGAATAACATATCAAGTATAAAAAGAAATCTAAAACAAAGGTCTGAATAAGAGACCATCTACTGACAGACTGGCAAAAGATAAAAATCTAAAACTTGAAAAAGGAGATTCCAAAATAAAAGAATTCAACCACTGAGAAAGCCCAACATTAATTTGTCTAACCATCTAGGAACCACACTTTACAATGTATGACCCAACTTACAGCTCCTATGTAGGAAATTGGCTCTGTATATATTATATCAAAGTAAGTTATAGTGTACACAGAGTTCAGGTAATCCCCAGAGGTATAGCGGAGGCTAAATTAGATAAGTACTAACAGCTCTATTTGTGGAAGTGTGGGAGAGCAATTAGGCTTATCCAGAGGGTGGGTTAAGCATTTATTGTATTCACTCACTCAAGGACAGATTACACACACTCAGAGACAAAATTCAGACCAATTGGGTAAGTATAAAAAAGGTATACTTTTAATTTATTCCTAAAACCAAACATGACTTGGTCCAGGTAGGTAAAATGCACTTTCATTTGTAAACCTTTACACAGATATGCAATTGGGAATGGATTTGCAATTGTTACAGGTTGGTATGGTTTCCAAAAGCAGGTTAAATAACACAGTAATTACTCTTAGAATACTTTTTGATTATTTTCCGATTACATAAACTACCTGGGGTGGTATGCCCAGCTACCACACTGAGGGATCTCACAATACAGAGTAAGACTTTTAAAGCTTTGCAGTTTAGTTACTTTTTCCCATACAAACAACAGTTCAACACTTAAAACATTTCTGGCACAAAAACTCATAACATGGGTTCCTATGGGAGAAAAATGGTTATCTTTCATAGGTAAGTAAACGTCTTATGAGTGGGAGTTTTTGGGGTTAGGACCAAGGTTCCCCAAGGTCTAGGAAGGCACTCAAATTGAACAACTAGTGGCACTGGGGCGACCAGGTGCAAAGTGCAGATGCCCAATATTAGCCAAAGGGGCCTTCGGCTAGGGACTGCTTACGAGCATGCCACTCAGGTGTGGGAGCAAAGCGTCTGGGCTTAAGCTCAGCACTGCAAGGGCCAACAATCAGCACAGGAGCTGCACCACCAGTGGCACAGGGGTGGCGGGGATAGTTCAGATGATGGGGTCAGTGGACCTCCACAGGAGATGAAGGAGGGATGGAAGGGGAAGAGTAAATCACCGGACAAGAGGCCTCTTCTAGATTATTTCAATATACCTTCTGCGGAGGACTTCAAACAAACAGCGTTAGGTGTCTCCACTGGATCACCCTTGGACCCTCTTCCCCACAGGTTTTGGAAAGCGCTAGGCTCTGAACTGTTTCTTTTGTTAAGACAGTTATGTAGTCAATCCCTGTGTTGTGGGCTGGTCCCATCCTGCTGGAAACAAGCAGTTGTTTCCCCTCTTGAAAAAACCCTCACTTGACCCAGCCTGTCTTAAAAACTACAGGCCTATCTCGCTCCTTCCATACCCAGTGAAGATCACTGAGCGATTGGTAAGAAAGCGCTTTCCCAGTTCCTGGAGGTGAATAATAAACTGGAGGACGTGCAATTCGGCTTCCGCCCAGGACATGGGAAGGAGACCGCCTTGTTGACTGTGTTGGACGATCTTCGTATGCGAGCAGACAGGGCTCATTCTGCCATATTGATCCTGTTAGACCTGTCTGCCGCGTTCAACACAGTCGACCACAAGGTCCTCCTGTAACGGTTGGAAGGAGTGGGGGTTGTGGGTATGGCGCAGAAGTGGATTGTTTCCTATCTGTCCAACAGATGCCAGGCAGTGGCCCTTCCCCCTTTTCAATCAAAGTTTGCCAAGATTTGTTGTGGGGTCCCGCAGGGATCTGCAATCAGCCCTATATTATTTAATGCTTACACGCGCCCCCCCTGATGGGTGTCATTAAATTCCACGATATAGGCTTGGTGAATTATGCTGATTCTCAGCTTATTCTTTCCCTGGAAGGAGAACAGTCAGCCACTCTAGATAATGTCCATGCCTGTATGAAGAACGCAATACATTGGCTGAGAAATAACTCTCTGCAATTTAATGCAGATAAAACAGAGATCTTATGTATTGCTGGTGGAGAGTGCCATACTCTCTCCCAGCTGATTTTTGGCCTATTCTCTCTGACTCTCCATTGGCACTATCTGAGACGGTTCGCAACTTGGGAATCTGTTTTAATGAGAAGCTGACTTTGGAAAAACAAGTCAACAAGGATGTTGGGAGTGGTTTCTTCCTTTTTAGGGCCCTTAGGCACGTGCATTGGTAGTAAGGAGTGTCATCATGAGCAGGCTGGATTACTGTAACACCTTGCTGCTGGAGTCCCCCAAGTACTTAATTTGGAGACTACAGAGAATTCAGAGTGCGACGGCCGAGTTGGCCTTGATGAGACCTCTGATCCAACATAATTGGTATCTGTTCACAACTATTTTGTTTGTCTAGCTCTAAGACAAAAAGGAGCTGCAGAACAAATTCAGCTGGTATGCCCCTAATCGCTGTCTTCGGTCATCTTCGGCCAACTGGGTGAAAGTACCCGGGATTAGAAGAGCTAAACTGGGGGGGCAATATATTAAATATAAATGTAGTCTTTCTCCATGCCATCCTTTAGATCCGTAGCCACTGGTCCCCCATCTCTCAGCGCCACAATACTCGTTGGATCACAGTGCACTTAATAAGTTGAGTTTGCATTACATTACTTACACTCAACATGAGACAAACCGAGCACAAGCTGAATAGACTCCTCTCAGCCCATTTGAAGATGCTGACAACAGCATACAAAGAATACCCACCTAGGGCATAGTATATACCACATAGGTATAACTCTTGAGCCTAAACACTTCTCCAGAGTAACTCAAACTGAAAAACCGGTTTAACAGGGCTCAGATAAATAATGTAGCAAAAAATTAAACACTGAAAAACTGTGAACGACAGAGCCCAGCACTACTGCAGCTAGCAGAATAACCTAGAAAACAACTTTTCATGCAATATAACTTCTGTAATCTCAACAGCCCGGGATTAAAAAACTCTAGGTTTCAATAACCTGTGAATAAAGTAAAATACTACCCGGGACGTACCGGTTGAAATAAAACATAACTCAGTCAAGTAGATACCTCTCTACACAAGATCAACACCAAACTCAAGTGGACTTGTCAGACCGGGTAGCTCTGAATCGCCTTAAGACTGAATCAGCCTGTTCACCTAATAATGGACACCCTCATATTGCATATCTTTAAGGATCTCCTGCACAGGCTCGAAAAATCCAGACTGACGCAGCCATGCATGCCTGCGCAGAAGCAACCAACTGAGTCATGGCTCTACCCACAGAATCTGTGGTATCCATACCACATTTGATAGTGAATCCTTCTGCCTCCCAGCCATCTTGCACCACCTGAAATAACTCTGCACCACGAAATCCCATAAGGCATGTGAAAACCTACCTATAACTCAAGTAGTGTTAAATGTTTCTTCCACAAGTTTCTAACCATCTGGTTTCCTTCCCTGATGGAACTAAAGAAAGACATATTAAAGATATAGCGGTTCATGTGGACAACGTACAGGGTACTTAATATTGTTGGTGCACAATGACGGTTACCATTGCTACGGATGTCGGAGATGAAGGCCAATCACGCCAGAATGTAGTACACAGGCCAATAATGTTAGTGCAAATATCACAAATTTGGTAAAAGGCTAGGAACAATGACTATGTTTTGAACTAATGGTCATTTTTGTAGATTATGAAACCTCAAAATATGTTATAACTTATCACTCTAGTAACACAGGTCCTAGTTCACTTGGGACACCAAGCACTTTTGTTTCTACAGTACAAATATAAATTTTACACTAACATTATTGGCCTGTGTACTGCATTCTGTGTGATTGGCCGTCCTCTCCAACATCTGTATACAATTGGTAACTGCCATTGAGCACCTACAGTATTAAGTATCCTGTACATTGTCCACATGAACCGCTGTCTCTTTAATATGTGTTAACTGCCCTGGTTCCTTGTGAGTAGGGTTGCTCCTGACACAGGCTTTGCCCAAGCTCCTAAATGAAGATCAAACAGAGACTAATGAAAGGGGAGCACAGGTTCAATCACCCGTCTGGCCTTGATGAATAATATTCACCAAAGAATCTGTGGATAACTCCACTAAGGGAAATTGACAATCCAACACCACAGCTGCCCTTTTCAATACTTCAGCCAATGAAGCACTTTCTTCCATTGCCTAACGAGGTGGGGAAAGCAAATCTGAAATTGGGGAGGTCTCCAAAGCACTAATCTCCCCCAGTTCATTCAGCCAATTCTCAAACACAAGAGGCTGGACAAAATCATGCAAAGGATTTTCACCCCCAACATTCTCCTCTTCAGTTTCTAAACTGTGCATTCACATAGAACAGGGCTGAAAAACACCAGAAGAAGCCAACACTATCGGCACCACGGCCGACGCTGTTGAGGCATCGAGTTGATGTCGGAAATAGGAATAGGATCGACGTCTACCGATGCCGCCGGCTGACTGGGCACCAAAGCGCAAGGGTCAGCGTCGCCGACTTCAGGAGGTGAAAGGCGCCGTAGGTGTGAAGCCCAAAGTATTGTGCATCAGGGTTGTCTCGACCTCGACAACCTGGGCTTCTTAACTGACGGTTGGAGGACCGTTGAGATCTCGGAGCCCTCACTTACGTCGACAGAGGCGACACCTCACCCGAACGACTCCTCGACAGGTCTCTGGATTTCGGAGAGGAGTGTCGACGCTGCAGTTTCTCAGAAAAGCACACCACCAGGAGCTTCATACAGTGCTCTTTTAAAGCCTTTGGACAAAGACGTTGGCAGATTCCCCAAAGCACCACATACATATGGTATGCGAATCCGAGATTGACATCTGTCTATCATATGTTCTGCAGTGTATAAACCCAAACGACATCTTCTGAAAATAGCAGTGTTCTCTAGACAAGATGTCGAGATGTGTTGAAGCTGAGGGAGTCTTGGGAGGTTGAACTGGGAGAACTAGCCGATGAGGACTGGTTAGAGGTGTTGTCCTCACCCCGAGAGGTTGCCATACCGATGCGGCTTCGCATGATGCAGCTTAAAGTTCTTCATCGAGTATATTTTGATGCCACACTGCTGCATTGATTGGGTAGACACCCCGATGCTCTCTGCCTCCAACACTGTAACCAGACGGGAACATTCCTACATATCCTATGGGGCTGCCCTCACATACAGCAAGACTGGGCGGACGTGACCAGACAACTGACTAGGACTTGTGACAAGTCAATCCTCTCATCTCCCACACTGTGTCTCCTCAATATTTGGGAGGCAACAGACCTCAGGCAAGCCGTTCAATCATGGGCCACGATGGGGTGGAGTATAGCGAAGCGAAACGAAACATAGTTCAGAAGTGGGGCGCGGATACCATACCACTGCTGAGAGATTGGGCAAAAGATATGGATCATGCCATGATTGCCGAAAAAACAGTATATAAAGGCAGGGGATGTCCACGTAAATGGGATCACAAGTGGGGACGCTGGAATAAGTATAGGAGGGATATATGTGTCTCTCTGACAGTGGAACTTAGGAGGGAAAGACTCTTAGGGTTGGAGGAGGGTGCCAATGAGATGATGGCACATACTATGCACAATCAGGATTAGCTATGCATTGTTGAAGTTTCCTGACCCGTGAGCATATATGTGTCCCTCCTTTGGATTGTTCTGTAATTGTTGAAATGTGCTACCCTGGGCTCCTGCCAGATCACGGATGGGAAAGATAACGCTGTAATCTCTTGAGCATCTTTGCCTAAGCTGTCAATGTAATGTCTTTACTGCTGCTTTTGTTGCTAATAAAAAATTGTTAAAAAAAAAAAGATGTTGAGATGGGCCTGAAAAAAATAGCCTTAATCGGTCCACATCCATGTTGCGAGCGCAGAAAAGAAGGAATTGATGTAGGTGCGGGGGTTAAATGGACTTCGTTGACATCACATCCAGTGGACGACGTCTATGTGGAGTTGTGAAAAAGCCCTTTGCCAGCGAGTGGATGTGCTATGGAAAAATGTCAGGATCCAGTCTCGCGCCTGAGGAGGATTCTAAAGTAAGGAATCTGCGACTAGATCTCCCCATCAGATTAGAACTTATATGAGAAAAATCTGTCACAAAAATGCAGCTGTCCTGGAATTGAATTCTGGATAAGGCAGGCAGGGAAAATCATTAAAACTTTTTGATATGCCCCATTTTTTTTCAATGCAAGCATATTTAAACATAAAAATAGAACAGGAAGAATGTTTTGGGAAAAATAAAGTATGGGTTGAGGCAGCCTGACCTGTCTATCACAACCTTTACTGATTAAATTACAAGATTGGGCAAAGACTCGAAAGAAAGAGAAGTAAACAGGTAAGAAGGAATTTCAAATGGAGCAGAAACGGGTAAATCTACTTGGTTGTTGAAAGGGAAAAGGAACGCAAAAGAAACAAACAATGGAAAAGAAACAAAAACATTAGAAAAGATTCAATTACAGAAGAGGACCAGAGGGATGGAAGTAGGAAAGGGAAATGCAAAAAGAAGGAAGTCAGATGGAGATTAAGGACTTCTCCCACACTGGAAGGCAAAAAAGGTAGAGCCGGAAAGGATGTCAAAGCGTAATGAAGGCAGGGCCTACTAATGTAAAAATAAAAAACAACAGCTACTAATCATGCAATGCAAATTCTCCTATACATGCATGTGTCAGACTGGACAGACAAATGGGACCCAACGATGTAATCACCATATGACAGATCGATTTGTGAAATCTGACTGCTGTGAAGGTGTTTCTTTATGTTAACTTTCTTCAGCATAACATACAAGCCTCCTCCCCACCTGAGATCTCATCTTCATTGTCCTCCAGGGACTGCTGGCTGCTCCGGTACTCGGATGTAGGTGGTGTGAACTTCTTTCGCGTTACATACTGGCGACCAATTGTCTTTTTTGCATTCTTCACCAGGTTTTTGGAAAGGGTTCTAATATGAAGAAGACAGAGACAATAAACATGCTATTCATTTTGAGAGAATCAACAGGATTATAGAAAGATCAGAGGGTACAGCAACAGCTTCACACCCACAATCAAGTCAGAAGTGAGGCCACCCATGATTTATGTCTATCTCCCAACAAGCAATACATCTGCCCTCGAAACCTTGACCATACTGCTGTTAAAAGGACCAGGATGCAATGCAAACATTCAGCATTCCAGACCGCACAAAAGTAAGAGAAAGCAGTGGGACAGAAACACACTGGCACAGTGAAGTGCTCCAAGTAGTGAAAAGCACACAATGCCCAAATGTGCAAAGTCATTCAATTTTAACAGCTGATGGAAAGGAAAGCATGAACAAGATGGGGCCTACCACCTGCTTGGTGACATGGTCATAAAGCGCATAGGAAAATGAAGGAAGCGCCTTGCCACACCTATACCTCCAGTATTAAATACTAATAGTTTAGGTAGTGAGGGCATTGAAGTGGAAGTTGTAGGAGCAATACTTTTAAAAGAGTTCCAGAGGAACTGCTCATTATAAGGTCTTGACTAGTTACAGATCTCTAAACTATCTCGAAATCAATTGCTTGCCGAGTGGTAACTGGTGACTCCTAAACCCATCCAGTGTTCTGACTACTTCACTAATGACCTCCCCTTGAGTTGAACAATGTTAAAATTGTGTACTTTTCCAAGAGCTGTTTTGCCAAAATCCTAAACCGTAATATCATCAATTGCACTCCAATACTCTGGACTGGGTGAATGGTGGGTTCACTACATAGACAAATTGGGATACAGTAAAACTACCTTACTCCTGGGTAGCCTTAAAATATTGCAAAAAGTTCAAAACCATCCTCTACGACAATTATAGGAATTTAATTTAGTCAAAACAAACATATTATCCTCTTAAAATACCACTAATAACCAGACTAATGTCTAACAGTGAACCCTCCAAGTCTGTTCTGGACCAAAAGAAAATGTGGCACTGTTGGACGATTAATTTGAATGCACACCAGGAAAACCCAAAGCAGCCCCGCATGCAGTGGGACTAGGATAGCTTGCCGCAAAAGAATGCTACGGCAAGCAAAGTTGTATAAAAAATGATCGACACAACCCGTATTCTGCCCCAAAAGCAGTGAAGTGGCTGGCTTCCACCACAAGAGAAGGCCCTTCGCCAATGATTTAGTGTGAAGAATATGGTCTTACGTGGTTGAATGGCTGAAGTGGCCAAGAGAAATGCCCACTGAGAGACCGTGGAACAAATCATTCACCTGGGAGGAACTGCGTTACAAACACAGAGAAACAGCTTAAGTGAAAAATGCAAACAATGCACCCCACCCATCCAGCATTTAAAAGCTTAGTACTAGTGTATAAAGAAGCAGCCAAACTTGCTAGGTTATTACATTCAACACACAAAATGATTAAGTACAAAAAATATTTACCTGTAACACTAGTTCTCCAGCATTGATAGCCTTTACAGAGGTATACATCTATGTGTATTAGATGTCCAGCGGACATTAGAGATGCAGTGTTTGTTACCTAGACTTGGTGATCAGAGGAAAAATACGTGCGCAAAACTGGATTTTTTTGCCCATTGACTCAGAGCATTCTTAAATAAGTATGTTATCAACAAACCTTACTGACACCCAAGCTTTGCTTTTTACATTTTACTGAGGATTATTAGGTCTTTTGTCAAAGACAGGAAAACGCTCATGATGGAGAACACATGTTACAGATAACCAACATTCCCTTTTTCAGAATGAGATCTTCAACAGATTTACATGCTTTAATTATTTTGTAAGCAGTCCTGAAAAGGAAGGAGGCAAAAACAAGAAAAGGATCACTTTAGGTGTTTTCCATTGCAGCACAGACCTGCCAAGTAGCAGCCAAGCAGAATTGTGGTAGAGGCTCTTACCCAAAAGTGCTAAGGCACACACATTTGTCTTTAAAACAATATGGCCTAAGATAATTTAGGAGTGGATTAATGCCAGCATTTAATATATGGATATCAATCTACCCAGAGTTAGTTAGCAACAAACCACACTTCCAGCATATGCAAATGCACACTTAGGAAATTGGAATGACTAGGGGAAGTAACAACACATACAGTTTGACTGATTTCAATGGAACTTCGAAACCATGTTGGGCATACTATTCTGGAAACAGCCAAAAAATAACCTTGTGCCTCTGAAAAACCTTGTAAGTGTGTAAACTGCTACCTCAAGAAGCGAAAATAAGAGTAGTGATCAAAGTAACACTACTGGCATGGAAGTGAAAAGAGAAAAAAAATGCAAAGCTTCACATAAAGATCACATCAATCGGGCAAAGTAAACATTAAGCTATTAAAGCAAATGAGCAAAATAAAGTAAGAACATGAATAAGTTCTAGGACTGGAAAGAATAGAAAACAAGTTCAGGGATTCCTGATGTAGAAGCAGAATATAATCCTGGTTTGCTAAAGAACTTCAAGTGTAGCCAAATTGTATGGTTTCAACTAGTCACAGAACAATGATGACACATGCATATTATGCATTTGAATCTGGATAACTCCTGAGGAGGAGGAAGAAAATGAATAAAATGAATTTAAACAATTTCTGGAATGACAGCCTCCCAGTGCAGACTCTGTTGCGAACCTTGCAGGTATGGAATCAGATTTCTGCTGATATGACTGAAAAGTCAACCAAAAATGTACCCCTGACAATATGGATATCAGGGTATCCAAAAGAAACAGGTTAGTGTTAGATTCCTTACCTTAGAATATCCCGAGGCGTCAGGCTGGATCTGGAAAGTTTTCGTCAGCAGTACACTTGCACGTCGGTAGGCGTCGTCTGCGGCTCCGCATCCGTCGTCGGGATAGCCGGGATGACCTGCGCGCTGACGTCAGTCCTTCTTTCTGCACCACGAAGAGCAGATCCGGGAAAAGCAGTACTCTAGTCACTTTTTTACTAACTTTTTTGATCTATTTTAGATCTCTTTTTCAAGTCGACTTCTGGTGCCGTAGGGAGCCTGGCTTCAAGTCGTGCGATGCCTGATGTCGGTGACCGACCCCCACCGTCCATGTCTCTACTGCCTCGGGGCCGACCACGACGAAAAGTCGTGCCCCGACTACCGGGCCTTGACCTCGAAAGCTAGGCGAGATTCGGCAGTCAGCTCTGCCCAGCTCAAGGTCCCGGTCGAGGAGGAAGTCGAGGGACCGGTCGCGAAGCCGCAGTCGTCGCTC
Organism: Lissotriton helveticus; assembly: GCF_964261635.1. Classification (NCBI taxonomy): domain Eukaryota; kingdom Metazoa; phylum Chordata; class Amphibia; order Caudata; family Salamandridae; genus Lissotriton; species Lissotriton helveticus. The sequence continues at coordinate 1,039,836,994 of NC_136057.1, forward strand.
GTCGAGTCATCATCGGGCTCCAAGTCTCCGGTAAGTCGAGGCACTCAAAGAAAAAGTCGAAGAGGCGACATCAGTCTTCTGACTCCTCTCGCCGCCCGCACGACGTAGCAGAGGGTTCTGGCGACACCGCCCGCGCGGCTCCTTCGGAGCCACAGGCACAGCCTCGAGGCCCATACCCTGCGGTACCTGGCCTGCAAGCGACGCCGGAGGAGATTCGTGACTTCCTCATTGCCATGAGGACTCACTACCCTTCGTTGAGGCCTGCCGGCACGCATTCGGGCCCCGCAGACCCGACTGGGGGCCTCGGCGGGCCGGTGGCTCTGGCGCTTTCGGATGCTTCTGCCCCGGTTCCATCGTCGACTTAGTTCCTGACGCCGTCCGCCCCCTTGGGATCCGCGCCTGGATCCCGGTCGACACCAGTTGACCTTACGACTTCTCCGCTGGGGCCGACCCCCCTGGTGTTGCTCCCGCCACTGTCCTCAGACGACGTCGGCCCCAGTTTCAGTCCGGTTCCGGCGTTGGAACGGAGCCGCTCGGCAACGTCTCTGGCGTCGATTGGTGAGGCCTTCATCTAAAACCCAGCTCTGTCATTCCAGCCTGTATACCAGGACACGGATGACGGGGAGGACTGGGAGGGGTCTGAGGACCTTCTGGCACAGCAGTGCCAGTTGAGCCAGGACTGGGCAGATGAGCTAGGGGAGGCCAGTTGTTCGCCCGACACTGGATTCATCTCTCCTCCCTCCGTGGCTACAGAGGAGGGTGCTACATATGGCGTGGTGTTGCGCAGGGCAGCCAAGGCCTTGGCTCTTGAGCTCCCTACGGCAGCCTTGAGGACTAATCTCCTCACTGAGGTGCTTCAGCCACCAGTAAGCTCCTAGGAGCCTCTAATGCCGTTTAATGAGGCCCTCAAGGACGTTCAGTTGGGCACCTGGTCCAAGCCCTCATCAGTGCCCCCTGTGGATCGGAACGTGGCCCAACGCCACCGCCCTGCTCCGTGCGACCCTCGCTTTCGGTCCGTGCACCCCACACCCGAGAGCCTGGTGATCCAGGCCTCTACGCCCCAGACCGCATTCCCGACCGCTCCCCTGGATCGAGAATCCAAAAGGTTTGATCAGTTTGGGAAGAAACTGTTCTCCTCATTGAGTTTGGGGCTGCGGTCTATCAACACCACTTGCCTTTTGGGCCTTGATACCCACTCCTTGTGAGACACGGTTACAGAGGTGCTGCCCCAGTGCCCGGAGGAGGTCCGGGCCCAGCTCGCCCAAGCCCTTGCGGAGGGACGGGATGTGGCTCGTTATTCTATCAGGTGTGGACTGGATACCATGGACTCGCTGGGAAGGGCGATTTCCACAACGGTGGCGGTTCGCCGCCACGCCTGGCTGAGATTCGCCAATTTCTGGGGCGATGTCCAGGCCACTCTCATGGACATGCCCTTTGATGGCCTTCGCCTCTTTGGTGAGAAAGCAGACAGTGCGCTTGAGCGTTTCAAGGATTCTAGGGCTACGGCCAAGTCCTTGGGCCTCTCAAGCCAGCGCCAGCAAACTTCTGCTTTTCGCTCATTTCGTGGCCAAGGAAGGGGCACCCCCATACGTCCTGCCAGCTACAGGCCTCACAACCAGCCTCAACGTGGCCGCGGACGAGGTAACCGCCGGGGGACAACGGCAAGGCCAGTCCACATCCGCTCCCGCACCATCTGCCTCAAAGCCTTCCTAGTCCGAGCTTTCAGGCCCATTCGATGCCAGTGGGGGGCAGGGTCCGCCATCACCTCCTCCACTGGTGCTCCATCACGTCGCACAGGTGGGTGTGCAATTCGTCCGAAGGGGCTACTCCCTCCCCTTTGAGGCGACCCCTCCAGCCATGCCACTTCAGTGCCATCGCATGTCGGGGGATCACTTGCAGCTTCTGCAGGAGGAAGTTTAGGTCTTCTTGGCCAAGGGGGCCTACGAGCGCGTTCCTGGGCCAGGAGTAGGACGTGGTTGCTACTCCCACTACTTTCTGGTACCCAAGAAGGACAAAGAAGGCCTAAGCCCTATCTTGGACCTCCGGAGCATCAACGGCTTCCTCCAGAAGGAGAAGTTCAAGATGCTAACTTTAGCTCTGGTCTTAGCTGCCCTAGACCCTGGAGACTGGATGGTAGCGTTGGACTTGCAGGACGCATATTTCCACATCCCCGACCCACCGGCGCTACCTGCGGTTCAAGGTAGGCCAAGAGCACTTTCAGTTAACCATGCTCCGATTCGGCGTTACCAGCGCCCCTCGGGTGTTCACGAAAGTGATGTCGGTGGTCACAGCTCATCTGCGCAGATCAGGGGTTTCAGTCTTCCCCTATCTCGACGACTGGTTGTTGAAGTCGGGCTCGCCCCATACAGTCGTCTCCCACCTCCAGACTACGGCCGACCTCCTCCACTCGCTGGGGTTCTCCATCAACCTACCGAAGTTACACCTGTGCCCCTCTCAGAAGCTCCTTTTCATCGGAGCGGTTCTGGACTCGGCGCAGTTTCTGGTTTATCCCCCCCGAACAGCGGTTCAGGATATTCAGGCTCGGATTCGGATCTTTCAGCCTTTATCCAGAGTGTCGGTCAGGTTGACGCTGTGGCTCCTGGGGCTGATGGCCTATTGCATCCTTCTGGTGCATCACCCCAGGTGGCGGATGCGGGCTCTGCAGTGGGACCTGAAGTTTCAGTGAGCACAGCATCAGGGCAACCTGTCCTACCACGTCCTGATATCGGAGGGCACTGTGAGTTAGTTGCAGTGGTGGCTCACGAACCGCGATTGGATCAGCGGCAGATCCCTCTCCCTACCCCAACCGGAGCACGTAGTAGTGACAGATGCGTCCGTTCTGGGATGGGGGGGGGGCGCACATGGGAGAGGCGGAGATCAGATGCCTCTGGTCTCCGGCGGAGTCCCGGCTCCATATCAACCTTCTGGAGCTGCGGGCGATCCGACTTGCACTGAAGGCATTCCTTCCCTCTGTCCGGGGAAGTGTAGTGCAGGTGTTCACGGACAACACCACCGCCATGTGGTACTGAAACAAACAGGGCAGGGTGGGGTCGTGGATCCTTTGTCAGGAGGCTCTGCGCCTCTGGACATGGCTGGAACACCAGGGCGTCACCCTGGTGGTTCAACACCTAGCAGATTCCCTGAATGCCAGGGCAGATGAACTCAGCCGCCGGAGCATGATGGATCATGAATGGCGTCTGAACTCTGACGTGGCGCAAGGTCTCTTTCAGCAGTGGGGAGAGCCTTGGTTAGGTCTATTCGCCACCAAAGAGAACGCACAATGTCATCAGTTCTGCGTGTTGGAATTTCCAAGGTGTCAGTCGCTCGGAGACGCTTTTCGTCGCGAGTGGAGCTGCGGTCTGCTGTACGCCTTTCCGCCTGTACCACTTCTGCCAAGTGTGCTGAAGAATATCAGGCGAGACCGGGCCCATGTCATCCTTGTAGCTTCAGACTGGGCATGAAGATACTGGTATCCCGAGCCACTCAGCATGTCAGTTGATCCCCCGAATCGTCTGCCTCTTCAGGAGAGCTTCTGTCAGAGCAGCAGGGGACGGTCCTTCACCCGAACCTGGCCAGTCTCCACCTACATGCGTGGATATTGAGCGGAGGCAGTTGAGGCCATTTGACTTGCCTCCTGAAGTCTGATGTGATTCTGGCAGCCAGGCATACCTCCAACAAATCGGTATACACCTGCAGGTGGAACAAATTTGTGGCATGGTGCACAGCAAAGGCTGTGGATCCACTCTCTGCCCCCCTTTCAGAGGTTCTCCTCTTCCTTCTTTCTCTTTCCCAGCAGGGCTCTGCTCTGAGCACTATCAAAGATGATCAGCCTTCTCTTTTCAAGTCCCCTGTTGTAAATAGATTCTTGAAAGGCATCACACACATGTTTCCTCCTGTTCCCTTTGTGATGTCTCAGTGGGACTTGAACCTTGTACTGACTTATCTGATGTGTGCTCCCTTTGAGCCACTTCATAACTGTCCTCTTCGTCTTCTGACTATTAAAACTGCATTCCTGGTTGCCATCACCTCTGCCAGGAGAGTGAGTGAGCTCCAGGCTTCATCCTCTAAACCTCCTTTCCTCTCTGTCCATCCGGACAAGGTTGTTCTGAGGACTCGTCCTTCTTTCCTGCCCAAGGTGGTTACAGCATTTCATATTGGGCAGTCCATCACCTTGCCCACCTTCTTTCCGCCTCCGCATCCCTCGAAAGAGGAAGAGAGGCTCCAACGTCTGGACCCAAAAACGTGCGCTCTTCTATCTAGACCGCACACGCCAATTCCGGGTGGACGACCGGCTCTTTGTTGGTTACGTGGGCGCTAAGAAGGGACGGGCGGTGCACAAGCGGACCATCTCTCGGTGGGTCGTCTTGTGCATCAAGGTTTGCTACTCCTTGGCGAAGAAGGAGCCTCCTGTGGGGCTGCGCGCCCATTTCACTCGGGCCACGGCGGCTACTATTGCCTTGGGTCGGGGATTCCCCTTGCAGGACATCTGTCAGGCAGCCATGTGGGCATCGCTGCACACGTTTGCTAGGCACTACTGCCTGGACAGCCAAGTCCGGAGAGTTGGCTTTTTCGGCCGTTCCGTTCTTCAGGACTTTCTGGTGTGATCTTGGTTTGCAGACCCACCACCGGGGTTGGTATTGCTGGGGTATCTATTCTAAGGTAAGGAATCTAACACTAACCTGTTTCTTTCAGATGCACAAGTTACTTACCTTCGGTAACAATATAGCTGTGAGAAACAGTAGTTAGTGTTAGATTCCTTACCGCCTCACCCATCCTCCTCATTCTGCGAACCGATATCTAAGGTTAAGGACATCCTTTTCAGGGCCCTAGTTTCATGGCACCAGTGTCGGTTTCAATCATGGCTCTGCGCTCCTGGCGCGGAAAGCTGTGTACAGAACGGACGTCAGCACGCGAGGGCGGCGTCTAAGTACTCCGACGACGTCATCCCGGTGATCACGACGCCGATGACTGACGCGGAGCCACAGACGATGCCTACTGACGCGCAAGGGTACTGCTGACGAAAACTTTCCGGATCCAGCCTGACGCCTGGCGATATTTTAAGGTAAGGAATCTAATACTAACTACTGTTTCTTACAGATATATCGTTACCTAAGGAAAGTAACTTGTGCGTTGCTTCCATTAAATCGTTAATAGATCCTGACTAAAGTTATGCACCAGATTGCTACGCAGCTATGAAAGAACCTTGATCATCAAAAATGCAGTGCGATGGATTAACCAGATGCCTTAATGCTAGGCTTCCTTTGAAGGGACTTGGGCGCAAGTTAGATTAGCATTGTATAAAGGCATCCAATATGAAACCATGAGGGAAAGACTGATACTTGATTTTCACACAAATCAGGAACTATGTAAATGATTTCATGGAAATTTATCTCATGTCAATGTCTTAAAAATCTACCATAGATCCTGAATTCCTGAATTAATATTGCACGTATGAGGCATATGGTGACTGTACTGTTAGTTTGGATCACAATTATGTTTTGTTTCACTAAAATCTCTCTAGGATCACATCAACAGCTCTGTAGAGGTAGCCATGATGAGAAATTCATATAGTTAAGCTTCAACATGAACATCAACCTAGGTTAAATAAAAAATAAACACAGTGCTTATACTCATGGTCTGACTATGTCCAGTGACCAGTGGAAGGAACTAAACCAGAAAAATGCCAAATACAAATCTCTAACTGTATGAGGCTGGCTTAGTATATGGTGGACACCTATTTAAGTGAAGCACCTTGCACTAATCCAGGCAACCCTTATGGTAATTTTAGTGGTCTTAGACAACCATAGAAAGCTCTCTAAGTGCTGGCTGTGGCGAGCAGCCTTCAGGCTTATCCAGAAGGAGTATTATGCATCTTGTTTTACCATATCTAACCATGTAGTGTAGGTTAAACGAACCAGAACTACACAGTGTATATATAAAAAGCTCTATTTATTACACAACACCCACTAACACATTGGTATATCTCCTACCAGAAGATATCAGCACAAATACACAATACTGCAAATAGGTAAGCACAATATACAGTGGACTCCAGGGGGTGACCAAACCATATACTAAACAAGTGGAATGCGAACTGCGACCATAGTGGGGACTTGGACCAGAAGACTCAGAAGAGCTGAGGACACAAGGACCCACCCAAGGTAGGTACCCAGGAACCACCCGGATGCTGTGTGCAGAGTGGAAACACAGCCACGTGCTCAATAGAAGTCAATGAGAAAGTTGCGGTTGCCGTTTTGAAGAAGGAGCCTTCCCAGTGGACCCTGAAGAAACCCTGTGGAAAACAAAAGGTTGAAGAGTCACCCGATCTGTGGATACCCCAGGAACCAGGATACCTACACCACGGAAGCTGCATAGGTGCGAAGTGATGTGGGAAACCACTGTAGACCACAATGGAGGACTTCAGAAAAGATGCCGCTGGTGAAGACTGTGCAAGAGTCCGGTGGAATCTAAGGGAGGATTCTTGAAGAGGAGGACAGAGTCTATACCATTCGGAAGTGACCAGAAGAGCATTGCACACCTATGTCAGGAGGTTCAAGAGTGATGACGGTGACTTAGTCAATGTGAGGACCAGGCAATGCTGAGGGAGACCAGGAGCCATGCACAAACTGTCCCACATCGGAAGTCGAGAACCAGGTGTGTAGTTGTCCGTCAGGAGCTCCATAAAGACTTGGCAGCTGCTACAGGCGTGTAAAGTGAAGAAGGGGCAACGTTGGAAACTAGCAAGGTCCAAAGGGCTCACCAGGAGCTGTAGAGGCAGGACAGGCCCGAGCAAGCAGGGAAGCCCACTGAAGCAGAAGACCCTCGATAGGACCGAATGGTACAGGGGTTTAAAGAGGAACTCAAGTAGCTCACTAAAGATGAAGGCCCACGGTGCAGAGGATGCATTGAGGACGCTGATCTAGGCAGGAAGAGATGCCGGAAGCTGGAGCTTCTTGTAGCCTGAAGATCTCTAGAGTGCAGAGCCAACAAGCCTTGGCAATGGAAAGTTGATGCGGTGCACAGGGGTTCGGTACCCGTGGTTCAGACAAGGGATATATGCCACAAACTTGCAGAGAGGACAGGTCAGGCCTCGAGGGAGTTGCAGACCCCCTGTGTTTCTGAGCCTTTGGAAGTCCGTGGGACGTCAGAAGCAGATGACCGGTCAGCTTTGTTGCGGTGCCTGCAGATGCTGCGAAGGGACCCCTTCACTCCAAGTCCTTCGGGGGTCCTTGATGTCCACAGGTCTGTTGAAGATCCTGGAAGAAGCACAGATGAAGAAGACTTGCAGAACAGCAGGAGTCTTCCTTGGTGCTGTATTGGTTCCAGGCGATGTCCAAGTATCCAGACGGTCAAAGAATGATATAGTATCAGGCTTGAGTCCCAGAGGAGGGGCTGGACAGAGTGGAGGATACTCCCATGTCCTTTGTCCAGTTTCTCACAAGAGCGGGAGCCAGGAGGACTCTGAACTGACTCACAGAGGAGTATGCAAGAAGGGCACCAATTGTGCCCTTCAAAGCAGTCTGGTGGCACTGGCAAGATCCCCCTTCCCAATATACTAAGTCCTGTCTGGGAGGTGGTCACACCTCCCTGTGACAGGAAATCTGCTGTCCTAACTTCCCCTGCTCGAGCTCAGCTCAGCAGCAGGAGGAGGGCAGAATCGTTTCTGGGGTCGGCAGTCGCACTAGCTTGCTGGAAGACCCTGGAAGGTTGTTACTGGGAGTACTGGAGGCTTCCCAAAGGAGCCCTCCAGTACATGGAATCATGCCTCCAACCCAGGTAACAGTGTTGGGGTATGATTCCAACATGTTTGATACCAACCATGCCCAGGTTCGGCAAAGTCACTATGTCGTTCACCATCACATAGTGATGGGATGGCCACTATATGTATCAAAATGGCTGACCACACTTACAAAGCCCGGAAAATTGACTCCGAGGTTAGGAGGGGTGTCCTTCTTACAACCCAGCACCCTGCCTCATTCAGGATTGAAAGGCCTGCCTTGGGGGTGACTTAAAGGTTTTAAGGGTCGTGAACTCGGATATTAGAAAATGATTAGCTGTCATAAATTGAGCTAGCACCAGCTTACATAGGCTGCAATGTCAGGCCTCTAATCTCAGTTTGAGTGGTTTCTCATGGGTGGCACAATACATACTGCAGCCCATGGGAGGCCCCTGGTGTACCTATGCCCTGGGTACATTAGTACCATATACTAGGGACTTATAAGGGTATACCAGTAGCCAATTGTGGAGGTACAGACATACTTACTGTGTCAAATTTAGGGAGGAAGCACAGTGACTGGGGTCCTGATTAGCAGGATCAAAGACTAGTCCAAAAAAAAAAAAAAAGACCAGCAAAAAAGTGGAGGTAACCATGAAAGCAGATCCTATTTTCCTACACTAACTACAAATGCAGAGCATTAAAGGGAGGATTTAAACATGCATCTTTGTAAGTAGCAGTTGTCACAAAACTGACTTGTTCAAAGGAAAAGGTCATCACTTGTGATCTCTAGTTGTGACTAAACAGATTTAAGGTAGGATGCTCTGGGAAAGATCAAAAGAAATAGTAACTCATGGGATCAAAATATAGACAATTCCACTTGCAACATACAGAGTAGCAGATGAGGGACCTTATTTAAAGTTTTGCAGTGTCAGAAAACCATCATACATTGTTGGCACCCCTGTGTTAAAGTTGTGGTTTCCCCACTCAATTCGGAGTTGGGTGAAATAACAATTTCACATAAAAAAGATCTCTGCTGCCTCCACCAGTGTAAGCCTGTTAAGTTATTATTTCTAAAGCACACAAACAACAAGGTTTCTTGCAGCGGTGGAACATAACACAACATCTACACTTCAAATTAAATCTTGATGCACTTATTAACTAAAGCTGCCTAAAAAGGAATGTTTTTAGGTTTTTTTGATTCCCAGAGAAGATCATGAGTAAAGATCCACTGCGAGCGTATTAGACTCTCTTGCATCAGCCACCGAGATGGCCTTGTTGCTAAAAGAAACGTTGCTGACCTTTTGATGGCTAACAAAACAAGCTTCCACTTTGGGAGTTTATTTTCTCAATACAAAAAGTGTTTTCTGTGCCGGTCCTTTAAATATGGCAACGACTTAGCATACCTTTGGCGCTGAGAAGGGAGCTGTTGTAGAGACCCCTGCCAGGTAGGTGGGGGATCACTTGACAGGGTGGGTAGTCTGTTGCCACCCTGGTTTTTAAAAACTCCTTGATTTAGGCCTCAGCTTTTGTCTGTGGACTGCCAAGCAGACACAGCCACCACATATTCTATTTTACAATGCTATGCCCTTCACTTTCAATGTAGCCCACGCTGCTGGATGCCTGCGTTGACAAGCCATGAATAAATGCATAATTGATATGCTGTAAAATAAGTGTAAAAAATGCATTAAAGCTGCCAGTCATAAAAATGTTCCGTTATTCGTAGAAAGGTTACTCACTTACTTATGAATGATATATGTGTGAGTTATGACTCTAAGGTTCATGTCTTTATGAATTTATCACAAGGATATAGTTCTAAACTTTTTTTTTTTTTTAATTGTTTTTATTGTTGCTCACACACATCAAAAAGTGCCGGATATACATTCGTCAGTGCAGCCTCAACATTCAGCTGCGCCAACCATATAGCAACTTTTTAATTTTTGTAATGTACAACTAACAACTACAAGGGTCATCACACGTCTTCTACGGCATAAGTCACTTTCAACATTCGCGTGAGTAGAAAACATCTCATTGCATCATAAATGTTCTTACGTAGCAATACACCTGTCGGCAATTTCAGTTCGTAGGGCTTTGGGCATCCCGCATTACCTAATTCCTGCCCCCCTCCCGCCACTCCTCCCGTCTAATCCATCCCTTCGTCCTCCCCTGCGCTATCCATATCTTCGTCTTCAGGCAGCAGCTCGCATATCTCCCCCCTATAGGTGTTCCAGGGTGACCATAGTTTGTTCCACTTACGCGGGTTAAGCCTCTGTCGGTAGACAGCCCTCTCCATTATCATAAGCAGGTCCATGCCCCTGCACCACTGAGTCAGGGTCGGGGTCTCGTACGCCCCCCAATTTTTTGCGATATCTCTTTTCGCCAGCATCATACCAATGTTAACCCATCGCCTCCCCTGAGGTGTCAGGTCAGTCGGGCCCCACACATTCAATAAACAAACCCTCGGGTCAGGTGTGAACGAAGTCTGTAAGGTTTGACCGACTGTGCGTGCTACTCGCCGCCAGTAGTTCTGTATATTGGGGCAGGTCCACAACGTATGATATAGTGTACCCTCCTCCCCACAATTCCTCAGGCAATACGGGTTATCTGCCCTGTGGATTCTGTGAAGTGTAGTGCTGGTGTAGTAAACCCTATGCAATATTTTAAATTGTACCAATCTAAATCATGTAGATATACCCGCCTCCCTGGGCGATGCCAATGCTGCATTCCAGTTCGCCTCATCCAGATCCCCAACCTCATCCTCCCAACGTTCTTTCAGCTTCACCAGCGGATCCGGCAAGTTGTTTACCAGTTTACGGTAGGTGAGGGAGGTAGCTCTTGCCTCCATGTATTCCGTGAGCAGTCGGTCCTCTAGCGGAGCCGACTCCGGGACAGTCGCACCAGGCTCCAACGCGGACAGGAGGGCGTGTCTATTTTGAACATATCTGTACGTTTCATTCACTCCCATGTCGTATTGTTCCCTCAGTGTCGCAAAGGAAATCACCCCATCCTTTGTCCACATATCGCCCACTGTGGAGATTCCAATGTTGTCCCATTGGTCAAATCCTTTGCTACCACGCAGACTCCCCAGGATCTTGGCATCCCATAATGGCGTGAGTTTGGTCATCACTCCCTCCCAGGCCAGACGCCTTTGAGCCCTATGCCATATAGACACAGTGTGTTTTGTTGGGCCTCTCAATGTCTTCACCAGTCCCTTATTATAAAGTGGGGCAAGTAGCGTGTTCGTGCCCAGTTGACGCCTATCCGCCAGGTACGCCGGGTCATCCTGTGCCCCATGGATCCATTGGTTGATCACCTTAAGGTGAGCCGCCCAGTAATACAATTCAAGGTTCGGGAGTGCTATCCCTCCGCTGTACCAATCTCTGATCAATTTCAAATGTGCGACTCTGGCCGGCTTATCTCCCCATAGGAGGCCCGACAACTGTGCCGAGACTTGGCGGAAGAACGATGGTGGGACCATTGCCGGCGTATTTTCCAAGACATATAGGAAGCGGGGCAGTGCCATCATTTTGAAGAGCGCCGCCCTGCCAAGCAATGTTAGAGGGAGGGTCTTCCAGTGGCGCACATCTGCCTTCAACCTGTCCAGCAGTGGCTTAAGGTTCAGGTCCTGAAAGGCCGCATGGTCTCGTGTAATTTGAATCCCTAGGTATTTGAATGAGAAGGGCTCCACCAGCAATAGGCAGTCAGGGTCAAGGGTCGGTGGGGCGCCATGTATCATGTAGAGTACTGATTTGGACCAGTTAAGTTTATATCCCGATGCCGCTCCATGTCTCTCACACAACGCCAACAGGACCGGTATACCATCCGTGAGGTCGGTGAGGTAGATTAACATGTCGTCGGCGTACAGGGAAACCCTATCCTCCCAGTCGCCTCCCCACTGTATGCCTTTCAGTAGCTGGGTGGTTCTGATAATCGTGGCCAGGGGTTCCAGCACTAAAGCGAATAACAGCGGCGAGAGTGGGCACCCTTGTCTCGTTCCTCTCGCCAGTGGGATCTCCCTCGAGATGTGGCCATTGGCCGTCACTCGTGCAATGGGTTTGGTGTATAATAGCCTGATCCACGAGATGAATTTCGGACCAATACCCATGTGTTCCAGAACCGCAAAGAGATAGCGCCATTCCACCATGTCAAATGCCATCTTGGCATCTAACGATAGCACCGCTGCCGGTTCTGCCAGCCGCGGAGCACGTGCCATTACCCCGTGCAACCTCCTAAGATTCAGCGCCGTACTCCGGTGTGGCATAAAGCCCGACTGGTCTGGGTGAATTAGGTGTGCCAGATGAGGCAGTAGTCTAGTGGCCAATAGTTTTGCCAAAATTTTACTTTCGGCGTTAAGGAGGGAGATTGGGCGGTATGATCCGCAGTCTTCAGGGGGTTTGCCGGGCTTTGGAATTGCAATTATAGTGGCTGTTCGCTGGTCGGGCGGCAGTTGCCCCCGTTCGTGGCATTCCTTAAACATTTGGAGTAAGGGTGTGGACAATGTCTCCGACATGGTCTTGTACCATTCGATCGGCACCCCATTGGGGCCTAGCGCCTTCCCTGGGTGCAATGCCGCGATGGCTATTTGTATCTCCTCAACTTTGAGGTCCGCGTCCAGCTCGTCTCGTCCGTCCTGGGGCAGAGTACGGGTTGGTACGCCTACGAGAGATCCCTCTGCCATCTCTCGTGTGACCTAAATTCAGGGGAGTATACGGACTGGAAATGGTCAGCCAGGATGTCCACTATTTGTGACGGCCGGGTTTGTAACACTCCTGCCGAGTCTCTCAAATGCAGTATGGCCCTCTGACCTCCCCGTTTTTGTTCTAACCAGGCAAGGAGTTTACCTGCCTTATCGCCAACCTCGTATACCCTGTTTGTCGACGCTGTCATATGGTCCACTACCTTGCGGCGCACATGATCAGTATGACGCTGCTGACATAGCCGGAGTGCATGTTGCGTACCCCCGGTCGGGTTGCTTTCGTGAGCTTGGGTGGCCCTGACCAGCTGCCCCTCCAGATCCAACAGGTCCTGTCGTTGTGTGCGCTTATGTTGTGCGATGACTGAAATGGCCTGTCCGCGAAGGACCGTCTTATAGGCTTCCCACAGTGTTGTAGGGGAATCCACCGACCCAAGATTTTCGCTGAGGTAAGACCTCGTGCCTCTCTTTAATGCCTTGGCCACAACCGGTCCTCTGAGGTATCCCGGGTAGATAGGGTAAATGCGTCTGTGGGTACGCTCATGATTGGAAAGTGTCAGTGTCAGCGGGGAGTGATCCGAAACCCCTCGTGGCCTGATTTGAGCTTCGGCGATGGTGAGGAGGCCCCCCCCTAGTGTAAGGAAGTAATCGATCCTAGATAGGCTGTCGTGGACTGCTGAGTAGTACGTGTATTGTCGTTCGTCCGGATGAGACCGCCTCCATATATCTATTAAACCCTGTGCTTGCAGAAAGTCATGCATTCGCGTGGGCCCTGGCGTTTGTGTGCGCACAGGGAAACGGTCTAAGGAGCTGTGCGCCACCACGTTGAAGTCACCTCCCAGAATGAGTTCCCCTTCGGGCAGGTCTAACAAAAATTTTCCCAGCTCCGGGAGGGCTATGGCGTGCAGTGCCGGGGGAATGTACACCGAGACCACGTTTAATGGCTTCCCTTCCCACTGCCCATGTGCCGCTGCAAAGCGCCCTTGTGTGTCAATTTTAGTGGATTGGGTTATGAATCGCGATGATTTGTGCATCAATATCCCTGTACCCCGGGACCCCCTCGTAAACTCTGAGTGGACGATCATACTGTACCCTTTCCTATCTAGGGCGCGCGTCGCCGTGCCTGTGAGATGCGTTTCCTGTAGTAGGACCAGGGCGGGATTTAATCTCTTTAGGCTCTGTAGTACCAATCCTCGCTTTATTTTGTCTCCTAAACCCCTCACATTCCAGGACATGAGGTTCAACGGGGTTGCCTGCCCTATGCTAGTGTCTCCCCCCACCGTGCTTAAATGAGTGGATTGTTCGCCTATGCTTGCAAGGATCAGAGCATCTCGTGGAGCGAGCCTGAGTGTAATGCCATAGCACCTCTACTCTACGCGCGTGTGCCCAGTGGTTCCGTTCCTGACCCCTAATATGAACTAAAGCCCCAAAACATGTCCTACCCCCAACTCCCCCCCTCCCTGCCCCCCTGCTTAACGGACTTGAAACTGCCCGCCCCCCCAACTCAGCAGAGTGCCTGATCCCAACCCAAAACTGAGTACTTGCTCGCTGGGGTGAAGGACTCTCCGGAGTCGGCGGCCCCCCTCCATGGCTGCGGAGGCCCTCAGCCCAGTGTCCAGGGCGGCATCGCCAGCCTGAGTGTAATGTAGTTCAAGCAAAGAATATCAGGGAATCACTGTTCTTCGTTATCGCCCATCTCCTGCATTTCGTTCAGAGGTGACTGCGTATCCGTCTCCCCACCGGTTGATTGTGAGCCCGGACGGGACCCGTCAGTGCGGTGCTTGTTCTGTCTGTTGGAGCGACGAGGGAGGCCCGCTGTTCTCCATCCCTCCAGCCATTCCTGAGCCATCTCCGGGGAGTCAAAAAACCAGGTTTTATTGTCGGCCACAATCCGAAGTTTTGCTGGGAAAAGCATTGAGTAAGGGATCTCCCTAGCCCTCAGTTCTTTCTTAACCTCAAAGAAAGTCCTCCTTCGTCTTGCGACCTCTGCTGTGTAGTCCGGAAAAAATGCTAGTGTAGAGTTTTGGATCCTGATCGGGGGTGAGGTCCTCGCCGCCTGTAGGATGGCATCTCGATCCCTGAAGTTAAAGAGTCTAGCTATGATCGGCCTGGGGTGAGCGCCAGTTTTCTGGCGCCCACCAGGGACTCTGTGCACCCTTTCCACCGTGAAAAAATCGGAGAGTCCCTTAGGCTGTAGCTTTTGCTTGATTAGTTCCTCCACATACAGGTCCATCGCCCTCGTGTCCTCCGATTCCGGCACACCTATGATACGGATGTTATTCCGCCTTGAGCGCCCTTCCTGGTCATCGAGCTTGTCACGCAGTTCCTTGTTTTATTTTGTGATACGTTCCATAGTAATCTGCAATTCAGACACATCTTCCACCAAGGATTTGGTCACTATTTCCATCGTGTTCACTTTCTCCGTCATCTTGTGAAAATCTGCCCGTATCAGTGTTATTTCAGTGGAGATCGACCCCACCGTGGCCTGCACTTGCGTGAGGGCCCGCATGACATCGTCCAGGGTCGCCTTTTTGCTCCCCACCACTTCCGTGGGTTTGCCCGTTTGTGACTTGGCGTCCGGCGGGGAGTTAGCGGATTTCTCATAAGCGAAGCGCTCAAGGCGGGATTGCGCCGCTCCGGCTTTCGGCCCCTTGCCGGCCATGTTGTCAGTGGTACTCGCTAGTGGCGAGGGCTGCCGACCACACAGTCCCCCGTTGGATCGGACCCGACTGTCCTCACTCTATCCCGGCCCTGCCGGTGCAGACCCTAGCCACTTATGACCCTCAGACGGCTACAGGGACACTGCCCTCTCACAATTGTGGTGTTCTGCGTTCAGGTGTGGTTTTCCGGACTTGCCCCCGTTCAAGGAGAGTAGCGTTATCGCAGGGCCCGTTATTGTCGACCCTCCTCTGCAGCGGTATGTGAATTTAGTAGAACAGTGACGCCAGTGGGCGAGTATCTTCAGCCGAGGGGTGGCAGAGATCCTTGTCCCCCCTTGGAAGTGCGTCCGCAGCTCCCCACCGATGGTGCGTGTGGTGCCCCGGTAGCGCGGTTGTGAAGCATCCCGCTTTTCACTCCCCCCGCATTTGTGGGGCCCGCGGCCCTGCGAACTATAACTGCCCTCCACCGGGGGGAAAGTTCTGTGGGGATGAGCCTGGGATCCTGGGGCAGCCCTGTGGTATTGCGTGAGGACCTCCTCTGTATTCACATTCCTCCCCGTAGCGCCAAGCGTTTCTATGCAGGAGCTGTGTTTTGGCTTGCCTGGTGGGGGTGGTTCGCCCGCTGACTGTCCCCGTGCTCTGCCGGTGTAGAGGGGCCTGCCTCGGCCGGTGCGGGACTCGCGCTGCGTCTGCAAAATGGCGGATCCTGCTCCGGAGATCGCAGCGCCGCGCACCTCTTCTCGCCTCTGCAGTCCGTCAGTGCAGCGCCCCTCCACTCGCCGAATGGGCGTCCGTGCTCTCGGTCTGGGCTCCCGAAGTCCGGTCGTAGCTACCGGCTGCTGATTTCGTCCCTCCTCCGTCTTCATTCACGGCCGGGTACTTCCGGCGTGACCCGCCCGGGTCAGCGCCCTTCCTGTCGGCTCGACTGTGCAGCCCACACCCCGGCTCGGATCTTCCTCAAAGGCCCACACGGGGTCTTCTCCAAATTGGGCTTTCCGGTCACGGAGTTGGATTCCGTTCGTCAGTGCTCATGCCGCCCGGTCCTGGGCATCGGTACCTTCCCGCATGGGAAATTCTGGACACAGAGAATTGCTCGGATGTCGTAGGAGGCCGCTTCAGCCGCGGAGCTCTCCTTCTATGCTGCCGCCATCACCGGCTGCTAGCCACGCCCCCCCAGTTCTAAACTTTTAATGGTGGTGATAGATGACAACGTTTAAATCTTAGTTGCAGTGCTTCTTGAAACCCACTCATATATGAACAGATTTTAATGTCAATTAAGGTTCTCAAGATTCAAACTTTTCCAGTCATCAACGGAACACTTCCTTACCTGGATTGGAAAGGAGACCCATTAGCTTTGCTAATGTGCTTGTGATAGCCTTCATTGGAAAATATAACAATGGGGGAATTGAGTTGTTTGAGACAACAAGCTTTCTAGAAAGTAGGCACTAACAAGGCCAGAGAGGTCTTTGTTGCTTTGTTGAAAGACATGGGAAATGTATTTCTTCTTTTTTGAAGTAAACCTTTGATTTCTGTGAGGAAGTTTTGCTTTTGGGTGCCATTTCCTCAAATTCAGAATCATCCGACCATATGAAATTTACCAAGTTTTTGTGGGCAGTGAAGTGCTATAAGGTAAATGCCACTGACTATTCAGGATTTTGTAGGGATTCCTGAAACAAAGGATTTTATTTTTCATCTTAAGGCTTGACAGTCAGTTTTGGATTGCACAAGAATTTCACACACAAAAAAACGGAACAGAAATGGCTTTTACATCTGTGCAGGAAATAATGAGAATCTTCAGGCTTTGTACTAAAATTCTTCCTTCAGGTGGAAAGCCTTGCTTCAGGATTGAATTTAACAATCTCCTGAGCTGTTCTCTAGAATTATGGCTATCAACTCTACTGGAACTCGCACTGGTCACAGTGCTTCTGGTTACAGTTTTGTGGTGTGTAAATATGTATATTGATTATCACCATTCTACCCCTTTTTACTGACTGATCCACTTACTGATAGTGGATTCATAGTATCCTAATTGTTAAAGATAACAAAATACCTCCCATGGGAACACAGCTGTATGCTTGGCAATAGATGCCTAGTTTCCATTTGTAATACTGTCTGTTCCTTGTTTCTGAATATCAAAGTAAGAGATTGGCACAAGATTCAAAAGGTAGCCCTATTAATGTTTAAAGGACGAAGTTTCATTTCATGAAAAGAGTGCATGGGCTATTTCCCACACAAGTGGGTGATGTTTTTAGGTCTCGCCTAGCGTTGCAGTGCATCCACTACTCGCTTGGTGAGACATAGTGAGAGAGGAGATTTCAGAAGGGGACTTGAAGCCCCGCCCATCATTTTCATTGGGTCGCGTCAGCGTGTATGCTAAACGCTGGCTTCCCATTGAAAATTATGCTTTTTGGCTACTGCCCTTTCTCCCTTTCGTCCGGCCCATCCGGACTGACTTGTTTGCTCACCGCTGTCATGAAGCAATTTCTTATCTCAACATCAGCCATGTGTTTATTTTTGCATCGCGCTTTCACTTAAAGTGCAAGTGCAATGCAAATATTACCAAGCGGCTGCCTTCCCACAATGGCGAGCGCTTGTTTGTGCATGGAACCTTGCCGCTCGCCAGGGACATTTTTATGCGCAAGACTGTAATGTTGCATTTAACAACATATAAATTAAAAAAACAATGCAAGGTTGCGAGAGCTCGGGCCTATTGGATTTGCCAATGCCTCTTTTGTCTGTGATGCTTTGTTACCAAAGAATCCTGTTCTAATGGGCCTATTTTTGCTCCGCTGCATCTCGAGTGTTTACACTTTTTTAACATCGCGCGTGGCTTGGGGCCTAGTCTGTGCCCAGTCGTCTCCCGTGAATATGCTGTTTCTGTTTGGGTGTGCGAGGAGGCTCCAGATCCCCTTGGCAGGATATAGGCCTGCTTTCTGCTGCCTCCTCCGGACGAGCAGCGCCGGGTTCCGGCCTCTTCCCGTCTGTGACATGGCTGGCCCACTGCCTCCCAATCCTGGCTCCGCCCACCCAGGGGACCCGCCAGCAACATAAAGCGCCACTGCTTCCCCAGTACCGAGCATGGCAGAGGAGGACACTGAAGCCAGGGCCCTGCTGGCTCTGCGCTCAGCCCGCAGCACTGCTCGGGTGGCAGCGGGGTGTGCGAGGGCCCGGACCTGGCCCGCCTGGAGGGTTGTGGGCTGGAGTTTCTCATGCGGCAGCCGGCCGTCACTGCAAGGCAGCAACTCTTCTCAGGGCTCGGTGGACGTGAACATGGGCCACTCGAGCTTCATCTCTCGCCGCCACCTGCAGTTTTTATTTCAGGAGCCACACTTCTACCTTCGCTGCCTTGGCAAGTACGGCGTGTTCATGGACGGTGCCTTCCAGAGACGGGGGGGCGACCGCCTTGGAGCTGCCCCGGCAGTGAGTGACACGAGGGAGTGGTGCGGGTGGCCTGGGTGCGGGGTGCTGCTGACCTGGCAGGCGGGTTACCGAGAACCTGTCAGTCGTAGTTTGCGGGTGCAGGGGCCCAGGCTGTCTGTGACTTGTAAGTGAAGGGGCCCTTGCGATCTTAACTTGTGGGTGCAGGGTCCCAGGCAGTCGTGACTAGTGGGTAAAGGAGTCCTTGCTTTCGTGACTTCTGAGTAAAAGCGGCCCTGGCAGTCATGTGTGCAGGTGCCATAGTAGTCTTGACCTGTAGGTGCAGCGAACTTGGCATTCTAAACTTTTGGGTGCAGGGCTCAGGCAGTCGTAACTTTTGGGTGCAGGGCTCAGGCAGCCGTGACTTGTGGGTGCATGGGCCCAGGCAGTCATGACTTGTAGGTGAAGGGGTCCTTGCAATTGTGACTTGTGGGTAAAAGGGGCCCTGGTAGTCTTGTGGGTGCAGCTGCCCTGGTAGTCTTGACCTGTGGGAGCAGGGGACCTTGCAGTCTTGAGGTCACAAGTGTGCAACCAGCCTTACTGGAATATGTTATGTGTAAGTGTTTGTTGGGTTAGGCTTAAAGGACAATTGCAGCGGCTGTCAGTTGGGTAAGTCACTTAGTAATAGATGGTAAAAGTGAACAACATCGACAGAAGATAAAAAGTTGGCACTGACAAATATGCTTGGAAGTCTACTTAAGTGATGGCAATTGTCAACGCCCTTAACATTTACATGTTGTCTTTGCCCCCTCAGAGATTTCAGTTTTAAAAAAAAACGTTAAACTTTAATAAGCGCTGTGCTTTCCTCAAGGACACCGTGCCATGCAATGTAATAGGTGTTGCTGTTGGTATTGTAAATAACAATGCCTTTTAATTTTTTTAAAGGCATTGCCATTTACAATGTCAATAGCTCAAAATAATGTAATTGCCAGATCTATTGCATTGTAAATGCTTGTTCCCTTTTGTGAGTGAGAAAACACTCTTTGGGGCTGGGCCAAAATTGGACTGTAATGTGCACTGTGAGCGAAAAATCTTTAAAATTCGGCATCGCCTACAGCCCGCCTAGAATCAACTTCAGGTAGGCTCAAGACTGCCCACCTCAAGACCTAGCATAACAGGTAATCAATCATTGATTTTGTGAAAGCGTAATCAACAATGGCCATGCAAGGTATTGGTTTGTCCCTCCTTGGCTTTAGAACCGTCCCTCATGTGTCATGATTTGAGTAGACCGCTGTTTACACCCTTCACCCACACCAGTATACTGTGCCATCTTACCATTTGACAGACATTAGGCAACCCAGGTCATCCTGCCACTAAGTGTCAGTCAGTATCAGCAAGCATTGTCAATAAATCAATCAGGGAATTGTAGGTGAGCTACTCACCTGTGAGGGTCTCAAGGCGTTGAAGGGAGGGGGGAGAGGGGTTCTCCGCAGATCTGTTTAGCCGAAGAGCCATGTCTTGAGGGTCTTCCTGAAGGTGTTCGGGGAGGTGGCGCGTCTGATGTCTGCCTGTAGCTCGTTCCAGGTCTTGGCTGCAATGTGATGATGTTCATGCAGTCTGGAGGCAAGTTAAGGTATCCAAATTCTTAAGATTTCAGGAGCCAGATCGCTAGGTTCATCTGATTGGGGGATGGGGTACGAGGCGCAGTCTTTGATGAGGAACTACTGAAAGCTCCAGGAATGTTGTGTACCATGGCTGTCTGGCCCATGTGGGAGCAACTAGGATCAGTGTGAGTGACTGCTGCCACAGTTTGCGTGCCACCAGCGGAATCAGTGGTGCTGGGGGAAAAGCGTACGCAAATCTGCCTGACCAGTTCATCCATATCGCATTGCCCTGTGACAACGGATGTGGGAACCTGGCGGCAAAGTACAGGCATTTTGAGTTTTTGTTTGTAGCAAACAGGTCCATCTCTGGGTGCCCCCACTGTTCGAAGAATGGCTGGAGAACTTGGGGGTGAATCTCCCACTCGTGTAGTTGTTGGCTGTGTCTGCTGAGCAGATCCGCTATTTGATTGTCTTTACCTGAGAGGTGTTCTGCCAGGAGAAAGATGTCTTTTGGAATTGCCCACTTCCATATGCTTTGCGCCAAGTGGGACAGCTGTGGGGAGTGCGTTCCTCCCTGTTTCTGGATATAGTACATGGCTGTGATGTTGTCCGTCCGGATCAACACAGTCTTGCTGTACAGGTATTTTTGGAATGCTTTTAGAGCTAGGAATATTGCTAGCAATTCTAGTTGGTTGATATGTAGTTTCTTTTGTTTGATTGTCCAGAGCCCTTGTACTGTGTATTGAAGTAGGTGGGCTCCCCAACCTGTCAGTGATGCGTCCGTTGTTAGTACTAGTTGTGGAACTTCTTGCTCTTGGAACAGTCGCCACTTGTAAAGGTTTTGTGGGTTCCACCACTGCAGAGAGTTGTAAGCGCGACTGTCTACCAACACTAGGTCTTTTAGTTGTCCTTGAGCTTGGTTCCACTGCCATGCCAGGCATTCTTGCAATGGACGCATTTAAAGTCGGGCATGGGGGACAATGAATATGCAGGACGCCATCATGCCTTTGAGTTGCATGAAGACTCGAGCTGGCAAAGAGTGTTGTGGCAGGAATTTGCGAATGAGCATCTGCATGCTGGCTATCCTCGCTGAGTTTGGATATGCCTTTGCCACTGAGGTATCTATAGTAGCTGCCAGATATTGTTGTGTGTGGGATGGTTGTAGATGCGATTTTGGGTAGTTTATTGAAAAACCTAGGCTGTGTAGCAGCTGAAGTGTTTGAGACGTGTCTCTTGCACACTGTTCGTACGATTTTGCTTGTATTAGCCAATCGTCTAGGTATGGGAACACGTGGATGTGTTGCCTCCTGAGATGTGCAGCTACTGTCGCTAAGCATTTTGTAAACACTCTTGGAGCCGTGGTTACCCCGAAGGGGAGAACCTTGAATTGGTACTGTTGACCTTCTATTGTGAACCTGAGATATTTTCTGTGAGCTGGATGGATGGGTATGTGAAAATACGCATCCTTGAGGTCCAATGTTGCTAGGAAGTCTCCTTGCTGGAGCAGCGGGAGCACTTGCTGTAGTGTGATCATATGGAAGTGCTCCGACAGTATGTATTGATTTAGGGGTCTGAGGTCCAATATTGGTCTGAGTGAACCGTCCTTCTTGGGAATAAGGAAGTATAGTGAGTATACTCCTGTCCCTTGGTGTTGGAAAGGGACTGGCTCTATGGCCCCCTTTTCCAGCATGCATTTCACCTCTTGTTGTAGCATGGTGATGTGTTCTTTGGACATAGGGCAGTGTCTGGGTGGTATGCTTCATGGAGTAGAAGTGAGTTCTAGGCAATAACCATACTGGATAATTTGTCTCACCCACCTGTCTGTGGTAATTGAGTTCCAGACAGGTAGGAATTGTTGAACCCTGCCTCCGACCGGTGTTAGATGGTCTGGAGGTAGTGTGATGAAGTCACTGTTTTGCGGCAGTGGAGGCTCTGGTGTTATTGCCTCCACGTCCTCTTCCCTTATTATTGTTGCCCCTATAACCTCCTCTGTTGGAGATCTTGTTAAAGGAACCTTGGGTGTTGCTTTTGTATGTAGATGAGGTTTGTGAAGCATTGCCTAGTGTAGCTGCTCTGTATGAGGAGCGTCGAAAGGAACCTCTGTGTTGTTGAAACTGCAATGCACCCATTGATTTTGCGGTTTCTGTATCCTTTTTCATTTTGTCAAATATGGTGTCGACTGCAGGGCCGAAAAGGAAGTCTTGATTGACTGGTTGGTTAAGAATGGTGGATTGCACCTCATTCGTAAAGCCAGAAACGCGTAGCCATGCGTGTCTTCATAATAAGACGCTAGTGTTAATGGACCTGGCTGCAGTGTCAGCTGCGTCAAGCGCCCATTTAATGGAGGCGTTTGTAATAAATTTCCCCACCTGTATGAGGTCGTTAGCTTGTGCTTTTAAAGGCTCAGGCAGGTGTTGCATCAAACTTTCAAGCTGGTGTGCTCTGTCGTAGCGAGCTAGTAGAGCTTGTGTATTTGCAATTCTCCATGAATTGGAGGCCTGTGATGCTACTCTTTTACCCGAGACCTCTAGTATTTTGGACTCCTTATCAGGAGGTGGAGCTTCTCCTGTGGTCTGTGAGTTGGCCCATTTGCGTGCATTAGCCACCACTAGTGAATCTAATGGCAACTGACCTCTGATATAAGTAGGGTCTGTAGGGTCCGCTCTATATTTCTTTTCAATCCTGGGATTGATTACACGTGCCCTGGCTGTATCTTTAAATATATCTGGCGCGTGTTTTAGCACCCCTTTCAACATAGGAAGTTTTCTGACATTTTTCTCGTTAGTAGGGAATGTGTCAAATAAAAAGTCTTCTTCTATAGGTTCATCGTGCATGTCTACGTTGTGGTACTGCGCTGCCCCATCTATTAGCTGGTTGAATATAATGGTGTCATCAGTAGGTGACGGCTTTGTTGGGTATGAGGAGGTGTCAGGGTTGGGATGCGTGTCATATGGATCAGTCGGCTCTACCCATGGTTCATTTTGAGGGTTAGGATCCTCTGGATAGTTAAAATCATATTGAGGATCTTCCCGTGTTGCTCTCATTGTCCCCAGAGTGCGTAGGAGAGTAAGGAGCAAGAGGCGTAGTAGGCATAGTGGGATAGAAAGGAATGAAGGGTCTAGAGGAAGAAGTCCCAAAGTCCTTTTTAGGTCTCGCCTATTAATCCCGCAAGGGTTAATAGACCGGAGTATAGAGGCCAAACCAAGGTCTGAAACCATCGCCGATTTCGTACAGTTCGTGTGGTGCACTCAAGCGGAAAGCGCGTCCAAATCAAAGCCATCAGCCTCCCTCCCACAGGCATCTGAAGCTTCCCCCAGCGTGCGCTCGGCCTCAGGCATTTCTCCTCCCCCTAATTATTCACCCCTGCTGTTGCTGCCCACGGCCGGCCGTACTTTCACGGCCGCCAGGCCGTGTCTCGCATTTCTCCTCTGTAACATTGTTTTCAAATATGTTACACATGCCTTGCAGCGCTTTGTTTACTACTTTGTTTATTGCGTGTGAGGTAAGCTCTAAATCTTTGATACAAAAGCAGCATGTTTTTGTCCGTTACAGCTTTGTCTGCAATCTGCTTGCTTTTATATTTATTTGGCTTCTTTGAACACATCGCAAAGTTAATTTTTTATAGGAGTGCCTTTCCCGAACTTTTTGTTGCTTTTGCTTGCCCACATCGCAGCGTTTTATTTAGAGTTTGTGTAGCAACATTGCAGCGTTTTATTTTGAATTTGTGTGGTGTTATATGTAACAGGGACTCCGAGCTACCTGTCAGCAGCTATCCCTATATATATTAGACAACTTTGAATGTCAATGCTTTAAGTGGATGCTGCAGATGTATTTGATCTGTAGTGAACAATTCTCTTGTCACAATTTGGACGTGTGCCGTGTAGCGTTGCCTCGTCCTTTCACGCAGCTGATTATGTTTTAACAGGAGACATATACTAGACTGCCCTCGTGTACAGATATTTACGCTTTAAAAATTGGGTTCACTCATTTATATCAATGTACTAGTGCTGGAATTGGAAAAGCTTTATGCCAGGAACACAAAGTGGGGGTCAAGGTGTGGCAATAAAAAGGGAAAGGGTTTCTTCACGCCCGCCCTCCTCCCACTGTCGGTTGTGTTACTTCTGTTTGGTGCTGCGAAATTGTAATTAATGTTTTTTTTTCAGTCGGAGTGCCTCTTGCATTTTCAGTACAGAGCTATCACAACATCCTCCCACTGAGCCTCGTAATGCCTCTGACTTGTGGACGATTCTATGCACTGAATACTTTTAGCAATCATCTGTGCGTCTTTTATACTATGCAAAGCTTAGCCAGTGCTCACTACACTCTGACTGACAGCACCAGGACAAGCAGCATAGTGAAACAGATTATTATTATTATTATTATTATTATGCGTTCTTATATAGCGCTCGATTACCCGTAGGCATCTCGGCGCTTGCCTTGGGAACCCGTCCTGGCTTCCCCCAAGGTGAAAGCCAGGCATCCCGCCGCGGGGGGGCCGTAGTGGAGATTAAGCAGGCTAATGCCCAGAGCTGCCGAGTGTGAACCCAAGATTCGAGTAGGCACCGAAACGAGAATTATCGAGTCCGTGGATATTTGGGCTCAAGACCCTGCCGCATCGGGAATTGAACCCTGGTCCCGGGTCTGACCTCTGCTTCAGGGTCTGCCTCCTCTAACCAGTGAGCCACACTTCTCCACTCCACAGAGAGATAGGCTAATGTGCGGAGCGGCCGACTTCAGAACTGCAGGACTTGGTTTTGACTCCCGTCCTTGACTGTAATACATCCTGTGATTATATTCAAATGTATTCATCTCGTAGTTCCACACCACATCAAAGGCTTCTGCTCCCCCTCACTCACACCCCATCTCCATATGCTCCTTCCCTCCCTCCCACTCGCTGGCTCCCCCGCCCCCACCAGGCTCTTGAAGCGCGACACTTCGCCAGCGCTTCCCTCCCACTCGCTCACTCCCCTTCTCCCCCGCCCGACTTGTTTTTTTTTTTTATTGCTGTTGTTGGCAGATAGCAAAGTGGGCACTGCAGTGTTCGGGGCGTGCACTGTTTATAGTGTTGTAAACCGTGATTGTAATCCTGTCCCTGCCAGGATTCCTGGATTGCACACATTGCAGGCTTGACCCTCCCTCCCTCTCGTTACAGTTTCCTTCTCTTCAAAGCCTGGAATGTAAGATCGGATCTTATCGAGCCCACAAGGTAGACGTGGTTGCAGATGTTGTCCATTACGGTGCCTGCTTTCATGCCCGTGTTTTTCTCCCCATGTGAAGACACAATTTTAAGAGCTATTAAAATTTTTTTACTGGAACATTTTAAGGCTGCTCAGCAAAAATGCTTAACTTATTGAGATTGATGCGCTTTACACATGCATAAATGCCCCACTGATCACTGGTGTTTGCCACCCTTTGTCCTGCAAAGTTGCCTGTGAACTCTATTTATTTTTTAAACTTGTTTTGTTGAGATTCTGCGCCAGGGAAGGCTCAGTGACTCAGCCTCCGGCTGTCATTTCTTCATGTTTTCGGTTCTGGCTCAGGCCCGAAAATTCTTCCACTGACTTGACGGGGTCTGCTTGCCTACTTGTAGACTAGAGGGTGCGTTTTCGAGCACAGCACTACCCATCCTATAGTTTAGAAATTGTCACTTCCTGTGCGCACCTAGTAAATACAGTGCAATTTGTTGGTTTTTTTGTTGGCTTAACTAGTGCCGCTTTTACAGTGCGGGTTACAGCTGCTTTTATAAAGCTTAATTTGTGCCGGGGCTCTGATTATGTGGCAGCTTTTATTGAAATATGTTTCTGTTAGCCTGCCTAAGAAACAGCACAGAAATCATATTATTCAGGAGGACATGTTGTTTAGAGGGAAAAAGCTGAGACTTTTAGCACTCGTGTTTATTTTACTTTGAAAGGAGCTACAGACGCTTTCACCATTTCTGGCCTAAAAGAGTTTCTTAGGCGGCCTTTGGAATCCGTGCGTATCCTTTCCAGGCCATACCAGCCTTTTTTACCCGCATATAAGCCTTATCATATGTGCCCAGCACGATGCAGTCACTTGCCGTTTTTTGACTGTGTTAATGTACATAAAAACGTTAGACAATAAACACTTACGTGTATATTGTTTTTGAAAGCAACTTATCACCCAATGCACGTGCACACAGCCAAGTGCCGTTCCTTGTTGTTTGTGGATTAGCTACAGCTGCTTCGCGCAGTGCTGGTACTTTCAGCCGCTTTTCCAGTGCTTAATTTGTGACAAAAGAGGTGCCAGGGCTATTATTAGGCGGCAGCTTTTAAAAAATATTTTATTGTGTCCGCCTGCCTAAGAAAGATCACAGAAATCGTACAATTGGGGATTGCATGTTGTTTAAAGACAAACAGTTAGAAAATCTGCACTTGCATTTATATTATTTTTAAAGGAAACTTAACACGAAATGCAAATGTGCCATTCCAATCCAGAGACAATTTTGGAACGCGTGTCTGTAGGCAACTTTGTAACACATCACATGTTTGGTTTTTACACTGCGCTCAACGCAACATACACTCCAAATACACTCCAAATACCACTCAGTTCCACATAATTACACGCCACATATTTACACTGCACTCAATGCAACATACACTCCAAATACCACTCAGTGCCACATAATTACACGCCACATATTTACACTGCACTCAATGCAACATACGCTCCAAATACCACTCAGTGCCACATAATTACACGCCACATAATTACACTGTACTCAATGCAACATACACTCCAAATCCCACTCAGTGCCACATAATTTCATGCCACATAATTACACTGCACTCAATGGAACATACACTCCAAATACCACTCAGTACCACATAATTACACGCGACATAATTACACTGCACTCAATGCAACATACACTCCAAATCCCACTCAGTGCCACATAATTACACAGCACTCAATGCAACATACACTCCAAATACCACTCAGTGCCACATAGTTATATGCAACATAATTACACTGCACTCAATGCAACATACATTCCAAATACCACTCAGTGCCACATAATTACATGCTACATATTTACACTCTACTGAATACTACATACACTCCCCATATTACCACTCAGTGCCACATAATTACACTCCACTTAATTACTCTTCTCAATCCAACGTAAATACATTCCACATACTACCACTCAGTGCCATATAATTACACACCTCGTACTTACACCCTCCTCAATGCAACATAAATACACTCTGTCTATCTATCTATCGCCCTCACTCTATCTATCTATCTAATGCCCTCACTCTATCTATCGCCCTCCCTCTATCTATCTATCTATCTATCTATCTATCTAATGCCCTCACTCTATCTATCGCCCTCCCTCTATCTATCTCACCATCACTCTATCTATCTATCTATCTATCTATCTATCTATCTATCTATCTATCGCACTCACTCTATCTATCTATCTATCTATCTATCTATCGCATCACCACAGCATCACTCAGCACCACCACAGCATCACTCAGGGGCACTACAACATCACTTTGCGCTACCACAGCATCACTGAACGCCACAGCATCACTCGTCGCCACCACAACATCACTCAGTGCCACCACAGCATCAACCTTTGCAACCATTCAACAACAACTGGTTCAAATATGTTCGCTCAATGTTTCAAGCTTTATTTCAAATGTCACAAAAAGATATTAATATTTCACTTCTGTTCTTGGATTTTCGTCACAATAAAATACAATGAACATAATCTTCACAAAAGTTATTTCAAAAGTTTAAGCTATTGCCATTATAAATTACAAAAACTTTTATTTAAGTATTAATTATTTAAAAAAATGAAAAGCCATTGTTATTTGTAACATCAATACATTTAAGCCACGTAAATACAACACATATCGCATTACAAATGCTATAGGTGTCACATTTGCGAAAGTTGAAACTATTGGCATTGTAAATGACAAAGCTATTAATTTAGCTATTTTCAAAACCAACACATAAATAAAAAAATTGTCATTTACAATACCAATAGCTCAAAATTTCCTAATGCGAGACCTATTGCATTGCAAATGCTTGTTCTTTAGAGGAATGGGGGAATGAGAGTTCGTGTCCAATGGCCTCTTTTTCCTGTGTAGGATTGTCACTTTACCAGTGTCAGGGTTGATATATATTTTTGCCTGATCCTCTGATGGCTCTGGATGGAAGAGTTCTTCTTCCACTGTCCGTGGCTGTGTCTTTGACTTTTTTGGCTCAGTCTTTTTTAGATAGACCGTTGCCTTTGGGTCGACAACCTTTTTTGGTTCGACGACTTTCGGTGCCTTATTGCTCTTCCTCGGCCCGGTTTGTTTGTCCGGGTCGACGACTGATTGCGGATCGACCGGATCTTTAGGTTCATTGCGCTTTCTGTGCTCGACAGGTTTTTTAGCTTGACTGTCTTTTGTCGAGTCGAAGATTTTTCTCGGATCGACTGGTTTTTTAGTTTCACTCGGTGCCTTTGTTTGGCTCGATAACCTTTTTCGGCTGGGCCACAGGCTTCGGTACGACGCCCTCTGTGTCGGCGACCTTCCTCGGTTCGACCACTTTTGGCGCAGCGGCCTTCTTTGGGTCGACGGCCTTCTTCGGGTCGGCGCCCTTCGGTTCGGCGGCGTTCTTTGGCTCGACGGCCTTCTTTGGTTCTGCGCTTATTGGCTCGACGGCCTTCTTCGGGTCGACGCCCTTAGGCTGTACGGCCTTCTTCGGTTCGACGCCCTTCGGGTCGACGACCTTCTTGGGTTCCAGAACCTTCTTTGGGGTAACGTTACTTGGACCTGGGGGGGTCTGAAGGCTTAATCTTTGTTTTCGGAGGCGAGCCGGATGGCGGGGCTGCTGAATGATGTTTCGGATCTTGTCTAAGGCCTTTAGGCGATGCCTCGATCGGAGCGGGGTAATTGGTGTCGGGGCAATGTACTCACGGTTTGCCCCGGTGGGATTTCGTCATCGGAGTCCGAGTGGTCCTCGACGGTGACGATCTCTAGATCCGAATCTTCCCCTTCTGGAGGTTCCTGTTCATCCTCGAAGATGTTGTCTGGTTCCGGTGCTTGTCGCTGCCTCTCTTGCCTAGCGGCCCGTCGAATCCGGATGGTTTTCTTCGAACGGAATTGGGCACAGGCTGGGCAGGTTTCTTCCTTGTGGTCTGGTGATAGGCACTTATTGCATACTGTGTGTCTGTCAGTATGCGGGATCTTGGAGTGGCATTGTGGGCACCTTTTAAACGGGCTCCTTTCCATCGACAGCAGGCCCACGTGGCATCGAAAAGGCCCGACGACCAAGTCGAGGTGGAAAGCTTGATCGAGTCAAGAAGTACCGAGCGAGAACAATACCGTCAAAGTCAAAGGCCTTTTGGCCTCTAGAAAAGTTTAGTTTCGATTCCGAAGTTGGAGTATAGGAATAATATCCGAACGCAATGGCGGAAAAAAACAATCTGAAGATGGAGAAGATGCCCATGCGCACTATAGTCCAGGCGAGGAGTCACCTATCTCGTGATACTTCGAAGACTCTTCCAGGACAACAAGATGCAATCATCCGTACCCAACACTAGGCAGCGATCTATGCACAGATATGAATTCAGCAGCCCACATGCCTCGAACATGCTGTTCTGCCTTTCTCTTACGCCCTAATCTCGTCTTCCAGGACAAAGCATTAACAATTGATGTCACACCAAGAATCCCATTTGGTGGTTCAATTGCACAGCGTGATACTGGTACAAGACAGCAACGTAAGTTTGGTTCAATTGCACCCCACTGTGTATGGCCATACACAGTGGAGCACGATTGACCCAAAACTTACGGGATTGCCGGAGCACAGAGCCAAACGTATCTGAGCTGGCTTGTAGAAGCAAATATCAAAAGTCAGATTATGATTCCTTGTTTATGCAGTGACCTCTAGGTTAACCCTAAGTAGTCTGAAGCCATGAACACAGTCCTCCTGTTTATAAAACGGTTACACCAGCCCGTGTCCTGAGTAGCTCGCTAAACAACAGAGGTCGAAACGAGTCGAAAGCTTGTGGGCAAAATACCCTGGACTTTTTATTACATTTTTGAAAAACTTGTGGTGGAGGGGCAAGACAATTTAATAGCCGGACTCTCCCCCTTATTTTCCACACCTTGCCCGATATCTAAATTCATAGTGGTCATTGTTAATACTGTTTTAATCTACGTTAACCATGTGTTTGAATGTAGTTAATTGGATTGGTGCTCCAACTCACTGAGCTCATTGCGATAATTGTTTTCAATGTGTTTTAAGAAAATTGCTATCACCACAAGATTTTGTCACATTTTGTGTCAGATTCACAAGTATTCACTTTGGAGATAACACATAGCAGGATGCTCTCAGCAATCGTGCTAGAGAAGAAGCAGAGGAATATCAATATCAGGAAGTGTGAAATCTTCAATAAGAGGTGCTTTTTCCCTAATTGGCGAGTTTGGCTAGACCGTATGCTCTTTTGAATTATTATCCACTATGGATGAATGAGGCTGAGTGGAAGATTTGGCTGCTACCAAGAAATTTGTGAATTTTTATGGATGTCTCTCTATAGAAGCCAATTTATTCAATTTGGCTTCTCTTTTGAAGAAAGTGGTACAAATTGCATTAAAGTCTTTCAGGGCATTTATATGCAATGTCTTATTTCTCAGGGGTTTGGCTTTAATCTTTGTGCAAGCTCTTGTGAAGACCAACCTCCCAGAGCGAAGCTTCTTGGCAGTGATGACTTGAGAGTACTAGCCCATTATAGAAAGAGATTCATCATCAGTGGGCATTATTTATACCAGTGTCTGCAATCGCCACTAGCTGCACCCGGACCACCAACCAACTTGCCCAATGCCCGTGTCACACCTCCTTCCCCTTTTTCTAACCCCCTGTGGATGCCGCTGGCAACCTACTCCTTCTACCTTTACCATAATACACTGGAAGCCTCCACCTTCGGGACAACAGCTATAGAGGGATGTGGCAGGAGGCAATGCCACCACAGGAGAAGAGGAGTTAAACTGTACGTTCTGGGAGCAGGCACTTCATGAAGGGGTCATGCGGAATGACCATCCGGGCAGCTCTTGTGCCTAGGAGTAAGAGCAAAAGCTAAAAAACTCTAATGATGGATGTCGGAAGCTGGCTCTGTAAATACTATACCGAAATGAGGTATAGTGTGCACATAGTCCAGGGGAACCCCAAAGGTAGGCAGAGGTAAAAGTAGATAGCACCTTACTCTCGATTTTTGGTAGTGTGGACGAGCAGTAAGGATTTATCAGAGGGTAGTGTTAAGCATTTGTTGTATACACTCAGGCAAGAAATTATGTCACACAGTCAAAGACTGAACTCAGACCAATTTGGTTATATCAAAAATATTATTTAGTTATTTTATTTCTAGAACCAAGCCAAGCCTGGTGCAGGTAAGTGAAACAATACTTTGCAAAATCGTATGCAGTGATTTACAGTTGAATACAGGTTCAAATGCAGTTGGTTGAATTACAGGTAAGTCATCAGTTCAAAATTACTCTTTTTGTTACTTTACAGATTACTGTGCACGTTACTTTTTAAGTTACTTTTGCTAGTCAGTGTGATATGCCTAGATATCACACTGAGACATTTCTTAGACAAAAGACAATTAATTCACTTTTAGTATATTTGCAGTTTTTCAATGTTTCATACAAACCTACTCCACACGTAGAAGAATTTTCAAGGACAAGCAGTCAATGCAATCCTACGGAAGGAGAGGAAGTTAAAGGTTTGCAGCTAAGTACTTATTTGTGGGAGTTGGTATTCTGGGGTTAAAACCAGGCTTCCCCCAGGGTCAAGGATGCACTTTAAGAACACTCTCAGTGGCACTAGGGCGGCCAGGTGCAGAGGCCCAATGTTATCCAATGGTGGCTTGGGGGTTCAGGTTGGTGGCTGCTCACAAGCAGGCCACAAGGTTGTGGGAGCGCAGATCCTGGTGTTAGGTTCAGGGCAAAGGAGGGTCTGACTTAGCACGCCAAGTGCACCTGCAGCAGCGCCGGGGCGAATGGGTGCAGGGTGCTGTTTTGGCGTCGGGTGCCCTGTTTTATTCAATGGGGATTCTCCAGTTGTAACAAAGACTACAGCCTCGGGTACAAAGATATTCTGGAGGTGACCACCGGTTGGAGAGGTAAGTTGCGATGCCTGGGGATGTTGGGACACCTTCAGTTGGGCCACCCAACGCCGTGGGACGTCAGGTGCTGGGGTGTCTTTAGGCATCGAGTATTCTTACAAGCTCTGGTTGCAGTTGGGGGGATCCTCCAGAAAGGGGCTGCAGGAGTCGATTGGAGATTTGAGACAGGTCAGAGATCACCATATCTCAGGACAAGATCGCCAGGGAGATCTCCTTGTGGTGTTGGGCCATGGGCGTCGGGTGCAGACTCGCAGATTTGGCTGGAGCAAATCCGGTGCTCACGGGAGACAAAGTCTTGGTTCTGGAAGGCAGGGCAGGTCTTTTGTGTTCTTGAGGCTGCAGGACACACCTGAATTTTGCTAGAGCAGGCTCAAAGTGAGGACAGGCTGGTAGGGCTGGGGCCAAGTCAGTGGGCGTCCTCCTCTTAGTTCAGCACAGCTTCTATGGTCCTTCTCTTTTTCTGGTCGGTTCTTGTCTGAGGAGGCAACGTTTAGGGTTGCCCTTAAATACTAGATTTAGGGGCGTTACAAGTAAGTAAAGGTTGGGTCCAATGGGTCCCTTCCGTAGGGTGGGTATACTCCCTATTATGTCACCCTACAGTGGGAGGGGGGAATATGCCTCTCTATAGTTAGCTGGGACCACCAATCTGGAAGATGGTGGGGACAGAGGTGTGCTTCACTTCTCCTCCCCCACCTTAGGGGTGGGGTTGGCAAAGGTGGACACACCTCCCTTCCTCATTTGGTTTTCCTGCTGATTCTCCTGCCCAAAGGGGAGGGTCATAAACGGTGGAGGGCAGTTGCTGGAAGCAGCAAATGGCTGGGGTAGCCCACAAATGCGGCAAGCTTTTGAAGCTTCCCCTTCGTGGACCCTCCCCATCCTTGGGGAGGAGGCTTGGCACCTCCTCCCAGGATGTGCATTGTTTAGGACCCCCGAAAGCAGCAGGCTCTCGACCCGGGGCTCCAGAAACATGTCTGGCAGTGGCAGCTGACGAGCAGCCACTCTGCCAGGACACTAGAGTTAGGTCGTTTTTCAGGGGACATCTCTAAGATCCCCTCCGAGTGCATTTTTCATTAAATCCCACACTGGCATTAGTGTGGGTTTAATGTGCTGAGAAGTTTGATACCAAACTTCCCAGTTTTCAGTAAAGCCATTATGGTGGTGTGTAGTTCCTCATGACAAACTCCCAGCACCATATACTCTTATTGGCATTACTGCACTTACTGTGTCTAAGAATTGGTTTAGGAATCACTCTTTTTTATTAACGGAAGTCATAGTTGATAGACACAGCTTCTTTTCTACATCTTCACGCTGGCAGAGCAATTAAAGAGTATATGACACAGCGTGTATAGCCAACAACCCGGAGGCAGGCCGTATAGTAAGCAGGACTGTTTCTGAATAGTAGCACAGCTTCCGGATTTTTAAACAATAGGTAAAACCTTACCTGACAACAGCACAGATGAAAGAACAAACAAAATAGAAGCCTTCCCTCCCCTCCCTGCCCACCCCACCCTCTCCGCACCAGCCATCATCGTCTTACAGCAAAAGGGTTTAGTTGCATGCAAAATTGCAAGGAATGCTATAGAGATCCTTCCGCCTAGGTCGGGCTGTTGACTCCTTATCCAGCGGTATTAGTTGAAAAATTTGCAAGTATTTGGGACAAGTAACCTCTCTCATATCCCTAGTCAGTAAGTCCAAAAAGGGCGCCCACAGTTTAGCAAAGCCTTTACCCTCTCCCTCCACCCTCATGGACATCCACTCCATTGTCAGCAAGTGCCATAAGCATTGTATCCAGGATAATAGGTCAGGTACTGAACATGTGCCCCACAAAGCTAGAATGACCTGCCGAGCAGCCAGCAACGCAAGAGATATCTGCCTGCCCCTTAAGGACTTTAGTGGAAAAACTTTAGGATGTGAAAGACCAAGAAGTGTATGCTCTGGGCAGCTTAATGGCAAAAACATTATCTATGTTATCGAGAACCTCAACCCAGTAGCGTTGAAGCTTCGGGCAGTGCCACAGTAGGTGCGCTAAGGTCCCGGACATGCCACACCCCCTCCAGCAGTGATCAGTGCTACTCTTGTCCCAACTCTGGATGCGAGCAGGTGTGTAATACCAATACGAGAATAGCTTGAAAGCGGATTCCACCCCCGCAGTATTGTGCATGCGGTATATGATGTGTTCCCACTCCTTGGATGTCAGTGGTCTACCTAATTCAGTCTCCCAGCGGACCTGCGCCTTCGTGCGTTTTGGAGTCGGGTCCGACATTAACTTAGCATACAATTCAGAAGTGAGGCGGCGGTCGTCACTTTTATGGACCAACGATCTTTCAAAGCTAGTAAGGGGCCTGGACATGCAGGAGTAGTTAGAGGGCCACGTCACTTAGTGAGCCAAAGGACGATAGGAGAATTCGTCAGTGGGCAAAAGGCCATAGTCAAGTCGAAGCTGTGCAAAGGGGATCAGCCCCTCTGTGTCAAAGAGGGAACCAACCCTCTTGCAGCCTGCCTCCCTCCATCGGTGGAAGATCGCTGAGCCCTGACCCGGAGGAAAAACAGGGTTGTCCAATATGGGCATCATTGGTGAAGGAAAAGAGGTCCAGCCTTTTCGCTCGGCTACTCTGTGCCAAATCCGAAGTGTCGGTGCTGTGACCGGAGACGAATAAAGTCCCCATGCCCTGTGTTTGCGCGGTAGCCATAGTTCCCTCCAAATATTTCTCCCTTGCTAGACATAGTCTTGTTCCACCCCACTATGTAGCGGAGGTTGAAGGCCTGATAGTAGCCCCTGTTCAGAGGCAGGCCTTCTCCACCCTGGACTTTCGACCGCGTCATTTGAGCAAGCAACAGCCGCGGTTTCTTTCCATTCCACACAAACTTATTAATGAGATTCTGCAGGTGTTGGAGCGCACGGGGTGGAGACAAGGGCAGCAGCTGCCTCAGATAGAGGGGTGATGTCGCAACTACTTTAGTAGGCACCCGGGTAAAGCGCTGGGGAATCCTGCTCGGAGTGTAGCGCATTATAAAATGATGCAAAGGCCTCCAAAATGTGCTAGTCGGATGTCCGCTCCTCCCCCTGTCTGTCTCGAATGTCCCGTATGGATAAGTTACTTACCTGTAATCCTAGTTCTCTTCCAGGGGTATACTCATCAAATTCATAAGCACTGAATAGTCCCTCCCACATGCGGGACCCCGGAGCAATAGCCAATAATATGCATATATAACAACATATATATATATATATATATATATATATATATATATATATATATATACACACATACATACATATATATATACATATACATAAATACCCATATATATAGATAATATGCATAAACATAAGCATATGCAGCCTGAAAACACAATATTAGGCTCCAAAACCATCATCATTGCATGTAAATCTTTACATTTGACAAAATAAAGACATGTAAGTCACCATATGTGATATGTAAAGAAGAAGAAAACTGCCCTGAGTTTGCTTTGAAACACACAACCTTTATTTTCAGAGGTAAAAAAGGCAGGATCATAGAGGCAGATTTAGCCTAGACAGGCTGCATAGAAAAAAATTGGAAAAATTGGCACCCGCACTTCACCAAACGGCTGTTGGATAGAAGATCTCCGCCAAAGTGCCCCTCTTTGAGGTGTCGTCCATTGGGTATTGCACCGCCGACCCAACGAGGAGCAGCCCAGATGATAAAGCATGACACCTGAAAGGGTGTGTGAGGGCATTACATCCAACAAAATGGATGCCCAACTGCAGGACTCACTGAGACCAACAGTATCCAGACATTAGTGTGACACGTACATCCTCCCACTTGAGGAACAGCGCAGCTTTCTTTGTATAACTTAGGGTGTACGCTGTGGCTGGACCGACCACTCGTTGTTAGTTGAAATTGCCCTTCGACCTCTCTCCCTCTTGTTGAAGACAGATACTCATCAAAAGTCATAAGCACGGAATAGAGTAGCAAGCCCATCCCCGCACCCTGCGGACGAATACCAGCATATCAAACCATTTTACAAACATATATTACCCAAACAAATTTCTCAGGGAAGCTTGACCAAACTGAGCATCCGCTTGAGTATCAGAATCAAGGCAGTAATGTCGTGCGAAAGTATGAATCGAACGCCATGTGGCTGCTTTACAAATTTCTTGAATAGGTACATTCCTAAGCCTTGCTATCGTAGCAGCTTTGCCTCTTGTTGAGTGCGCTCTCGGCTTGCCTGGGAGCTGCTTTTGTGCCAACTGATAAGATAACATAATACATGACACTATCCATCTAGAAATAGATCTTTTTTTTAAAATTGTATTTATTAATTTTCAAAATAATACAAAAGAACACAAATCAAGATGCCCAAAGGAAGAAAACAAGGAAAGGAAAAAAAAAAAAAGGAAAAAAAGCACTTTGCATTGTCCATATCCCCAACGATACAAAAAGAGAAACAGTGCACTCGCAGGAGCCAGAAGTAATCCCCCCCAAAGCTGCAACTTAAATCACTGTGAAAATAAAGTACATGCATGGACAGATAGAAGCAAGGCCAGCACCATCAAGGAACTTACAGCAGGCAAGAGCCAGCACAAAGCATTTACAGAATATCAGTACATGGCACAATATGATTTACATTAGATCTCGCGGATGTGACATTTTCAGTCCGAGCCAGCATCATTAACAGCATCATTAGCCCCTTCAGAATCCCCAGACCGCTCCCGAGCCCAGTCAACAAAGGGTCCCCATATTTCTTTGGGCCTAGAAGCAGGCGGCATGAGTTCCCAGAAAGTGGACAATTGTGTCTGGCCATACGTGACATCTTGAATCCAATTCTCAATCGTGGGCTTCCTCTTCCTACCCCAAAGCCGAGCAATTTGGCGCTTGGCAAAGAGTAGCAGTAGAATGTGCAATTTGCGTCTCTTGACTTGTGTATCCTTCACATATCCCAGCAGAACTACTAGCGGGGATGGGGACAGTGCCAATCCCCAATATCTGGTTGATAGCCTCAAATACCGCAGACCAATAGTCAAAAATGCGCTGACAATCCCACGCCATGTGTAAAAAATTGGCAGCGGTTGCCCCACAGTGCCAGCAGCAGTCATCCTCTCTCAATCCCATCCTATGTAATCCAATTGGTGTCCTGTAGTAACGGTGTAGAAATTTGAAATGAATTAATCTAAGTTTATAGTTGGGTGACAGGTCGGACATCTGAGCACAGTAGAACGACCACTGGTCGTCAGACAAGGGAGAGGGCAGCTCGGCAGACCATTTGTGGCGAGCATGTGAGGTAGTCACAGGAGCCTCCTTCTGCATTGACGTATATAGTCTGGCAATGAGCCGACGTGAGGACGGAGTTCGCAAGATGTTTTACCAAGGCACTTAGCGGGGTTGGCTTGGAGGGGAAGTCACTATGCAGCGCCTTGCATGCAGCTCGAAGCTTGTGATATAAGAAAACCTCACTATTAGGCACTATTTGCTGTCTTCTTCAACAGGGGGGTCTCGAAACTGCCCCTCAGGATATAAGTCAGCAAAGGTGTGCAAAGACAATTACTGTGCCATCTTACCACCCAGTTCATCTGTAACATTGGGTAACATAGGGTTATGTGCAAGAGGGATAGAAGGGGCATACAGCACCCTCGCCCCATCCCTTCTCCGCAATCTGTCCCATGACCACCGTAGGATTTCAGATGTGTCAATGTCCTTCCCGGGCCTCAACCGCTACATGGGGCTGTAACGGCATCGGGTGCACCCAATAATGCAGGAACTGCGCCTGTGCACACAATGCGTACAATTTCATATCGGGTGCACCCAGCCTACCTTGAGCAGTCGGTAGCGACAAAAGGGCTCAGGACACCCGAGCTTGGCCATTCGCCCAGACCAGAGAGACTAATTGGGATTGTAATTGCTTAAAAAAGGGGCCAGTGAGTATTAGTGCCAGGTTCACAAAAAGATTCAAAAATTTAGGCAAGATATCCATTTTAACAAGTGCAATTTTACCTGCAAGCGACAATGGGAGTTTAGACCATAAAGCGACCTTGACCTCCAGGCAGGACACAGCCCTCCCAAAGTTCAAAGCCCAAAGTTCCTGTATATTTCGGCTAATCCAGATGCCCAAGTACTTCACTTGGTCCTGTTCCCATTTCAATGGGAATTCCGAAGCCACCGCCTTGGTAATGTCAGTTAGGGGGAATATCACTGATTTTGCCCAATTTATATTTACCCCAGATAACCCGCCAAATTTGATGAACTCACGCAACACGACATCCAGATTGCGCTCAGGATTAACAATGTATAATGTTATGTCGTCCGCATAGAGTGAGATCAACAGACTACGAGCGCTAAAGCCAATCCCTTTAACAGTATGGTGTTGACGAATGCGTGCATCAAGTGGCTCCATCGCGATGGCAAACAAAAAGGGCGAGAGTGGGCAACCTCGTCCAATGGTGGCTCAGGGGGTTCAGGTTGGTGGCTGCTCACAAGCAGGCCACAAGGTTGTGGGAGCGAAGATCCTGGTGTTAGGTTCAGGGCAAAGGGGGTCTGAGTTAGCACGCCAAGTGCACCTGCAGCAGCGCCGGGGCGAATGGGTGCAGGGTGCTGTTTTGGCGTCGGGTGCCCTGTTTTATTCAATGGGGATTCTCCAGTTGTAACAAAGACTACAGCCTCGGGTGCAAAGATATTCTGGAGGTGACCACTGGTTGGAGAGGTAAGTTGGGATGCCTGGGGATGTTGGGACACCTTCAGTTGGGCCACCCAACGCCGTGGGACGTCAGGTGCTGGGGTGTCTTTAGGCATCGGGTATTCTTACAAGCTCTGGTTGCAGTTAGGGGATCCTCCAGAAAGGGACTGCAGGAGTCGATTGGAGATTTGAGAAAGGTCAGAGATCACCAGATCTCAGGACAAGATCACCAGGGAGACCTCCTTGTGGTGTTGGGCCACTCGGGCCATGGGCGTCGGGTGCAGACTCGCAGATTTGGCCGGAGCAAATCCGGTGCTCACGGGAGACAAAGTCTTGGTTCTGGAAGGCAGGGCAGGTCTTTTGTGTTCTTGAGGCTGCAGGACACACCTGGATTTTGCTGGAGCAGGCTCAAAGTGAGGTCTGGCTGGTAGGGCTGGGGCCAAGTCAGTGGGCGTCCTCCTCTTAGTTCAGCACAGCTTCTTTGGTACTTCTCTTATTCTGGTCGGTTCTTGTCTGAGGAGGCAAAGTTCAGGGTTGCCCTTAAATACTAGATTTAGGGGCGTTACAAGTAAGTAAAGGGTGGGACTAATGGGTCCCTTCCGTAGGGTGGGTATGCCCCCTATTATGTCACCCTACAGTGGGAGGGGGGCATATGCCTCTCTATAGTTAGCTGGGGCCACCAATCTGGAAGATGGTGGGGACAGAGGTGTGCTTCACTTCTCCTCCCCCACCTTAGGGGAGGGTTGGCAAAGGTGGACACACCTCCCTTCCTCATTTGGTTTTCCTGCTGATTCTCCTGCCCAAAGTGGGGGTCAGAAACGGTGGAGGGCAGTTACTGGAAGCAGCAAATGGCTGGGGTAGCCCACAAAGGCGGCAAGCTTTTGAAGATTCCCTTTCGTGGACCTCAGTTCCTCATGACAAACTCCCAGCACCATATACTCTTATTGGCATTACTGCACTTACTGTGTCTAAGAATTGGTTTAGGAATCACACTTTTTTTATTAACGGAAGTCATAGTTGATAGACACAGCTTCTTTTCTACATCTTCACGCTGGCAGAGTATTTAAAGAGTATATGACACAGCGTGTATAGCCAACAACCCGGAGGCAGGCCGTATAGTAAGCAGGACTGTTTCTGAATAGTAGCACAGCTTCCGGATTTTTAAACAATAGGTAAAACCTCACCTGACAATAGCACAGATGAAAGAACATAAACAAAATAGAAGCCTTCCCGCCCCTCCCTGCCCACCCCACCCTCTCCGCACCAGCCATCATCGTCTTAAAGCAAAAGGGTTTAATTGCATGCAAAATTGCAAGGAATGCTTTTGAGATCCTTCCGCCTAGGTCGGGCCGTTGACTTCTTATCCAGCGGTATTAGTTGAAGAATTTGCAAGTATTTGGGACAAGTAACCTCTCTCATATCCCTAGTTAGTAAGTCCAAAAAGGGCGCCCACAGTTTAGCAAAGCCTTTACCCTCTCCCTCCACCCTCATGGACATCCACTCCATTGTCAGCAATTGCCATAAGCATTGTATCCAGGATAGCAGGTCAGGTACTGAACATGTGCCCCACAAAGCTAGAATGACCTGCCGAGCAGCCAGCAGCGCAAGAGATATCTGCCTGCCCCTTAAGGACTTTAGTGGAAAAACTTTAGGGTGTGAAAGACCAAGAAGTGTATACTCTGGAGCTCTGGGCAGCTTAATGGCAAAAACATTATCTATGTTATCGAGAACCTCAACCCAGTAGCGTTGAAGCTTCGGGCAGTGCCACAGTAGGTGCGCTAAGGTCCCAGACATGCCACACCCCCTCCAGCAGTGATCGGTCCTACTCTTGTCCCAACTCTGGATGCGAGCAGGTGTGTAATACCAATACGAGAATAGCTTGAAAGCGGATTCCACCCCCGCAGTGTTGTGCATGCGGTATAGGATGTGTTCCCACTCCTTGGATGTCAGTGGCCTACCTAATTCAGTCTCCCAGCGGACCTGCGCCTTCGTGCGTTTTGGAGTCGGGTCCGACATTAACATAGCATACAATTCAGAAGTGAGGCGGCGGTCGTTACTTTTATGGACCAACCATCTTTCAAAGCTAGTAAGGGGCCTGGACATGCAGCAGTAGTTAAAGGGCCACGTCACTTTGTGAGCCAAATGACGATAGGAGAATTCGTCAGTGGGCAAAAGGCCATAGTCAAGTCGAAGCTGTGCAAAGGGGATCAGCCCCTCTGTGTCAAAGAGGGAACCAACCCTCTTGCAGCCTGCCTCCCTCCATCGGTGGAAGATCACTGAGCCCTGACCTGGAGGAAAAACAGGGTTGTCCACTATGGGCGTCATTGGCGAAGGAAAAGAGGTACAGCCTTTTCGCTGGGCTACTCTGTGGCAAATCCGAAGTGTCGGTGCTGTGACAGGAGACGAATAAAGTCTGCATGCCCTGTGTTTGCGCGGTAGCCATAGTTCCCTCCAAATATTTCTCCCTTGCTAGACATAGACCTGTTCCACTCCACTATGTAGCGGACGTTGGAGGCCTGATAGTAGCCCCTGTTCAGAGGTAGGCCTTCTCCACCCTGGACTTTCGACCGCGTCATTTGAGCAAGCAACAGCCGCGGTTTCTTTCCATTCCACACAAACTTATTAATGATATTCTGCAGGTGTTGGAGCGCATGGGGGGTGGAGACAAGGGCAGCAGCTGCCTCAGATAGAGGGGTGATGTTGCAACTACTTAAGTAGGCACCCGGATAAAGTGCTGGGGAATCCTGCTCGGAGTGTAGTGCATTATAAAATGATCCAAAGGCCTCCAAAATGTGCTCGTCGGATGTCCGCTCCTCTCCTTGTCTGTCTCGAATGTCCCGTATGGATAAGTTACTTACCTGTAATCCTAGTTCTATTCCAGGGGTACACTCATCAAAGTCATAAGCACTGAATAGTCCCTCCCACGTGCGGGACCCCGGAGCAATAGCCAATAATATGCATATATAACAACATATATATATATATATATATATATATACATAAATACCCATATATATAGATAATATGCATAAACATATACATATGCAGCCTGAAAACACAATATTAGGCTCCAAAACTATCATCATTGCATGTAAATCTTTACATTTGACAAATTAAAGACATGTAAGTCACCATATATGAAATATGTAAAGAAGAAAACTGCCCTGAGTTTGCTTTGAAACACACAACCTTTATTTTCAAAGGTAAACAAGCATCGGAAATGCAATCGG
Source organism: Lissotriton helveticus (assembly GCF_964261635.1). Taxonomy (NCBI): domain Eukaryota; kingdom Metazoa; phylum Chordata; class Amphibia; order Caudata; family Salamandridae; genus Lissotriton; species Lissotriton helveticus. The sequence continues at coordinate 1,039,879,051 of NC_136057.1, forward strand.
GCTCGGATTTATTTGAGTTTGAGCTAATGGCATTGTAAATGGCAATGTCTTTTCGCCATGTGTTATGGAGTGTGTGCATGTGGTGTGTAGTGGAATTATGTGAGTTAGATTGGAATTGTAGCAATGGTGGCATGCTGTGCTTTACATGAATATGTTTAAAAGTAAAGTGTACCATACTGAGATTGCTACAATAGTTAATTGTGGCTGCGTTAACAATTGATGCATGCACTGATGGCTGGTGGTGTGTGTGACTGCCTGTAGAAATTGTGCACTGATGGCTGGTGGTGTGTGTGCTTGGTAAAAGACTGCACTGCCGCCTGGAGGTGTGTGTGCCTGGTGGAAGGGTGCACTGACGGCTGGTGGGTGTGTGGTTGGTAAAAGCGTGCACAGATGGCTGATGGTGTGTGTGTTTGGTGAAAGCGTGCACTGACGGTTGCTGGTGAGTGCGCCTTGTAAAAGAATGCACTGACGGCTGGTGTTGTACGTCTGGTGGTGTTTGTGGTTCGTAAAAGCGTGCATTGATGGCTGGTGGTGTTTGGCCCTGGTGAAAGCGTGCACTGATGGCTGGTGGTGTGTTGTTGTGTGTGTGGTTGTGTGTGTAGTGGTGAGTGTGTGGTAGTGAGTCTGTGGGGGTGAGTGTGTGGTAGTGAGTGTGTTACACCAATGTGGCGCACTGGTGCCACTGCACCTGCTGCAGCAATGGTAGCTACGCCACACTGGTGCCACTGTACCTGCTGCAACAATGATAGCTACACCACACTGCTGCCACTGCACCTACTGCAGCAATGGTACCTACGCCACACTGGTGCCACTGCACCTGCTGCACAATCATAGCTAAGTAACACTGATAACACCTCACCTGCTCCAAAATGGTAACTACGCCACACACTGGTGCCACTGCACCTGCTGCACACTCATAGCTAAGCAACACTACCACTGCACCTGCTTCACCAATGGTAGCTACCACTCACCGGTACCACTGCACATGCTGCACCAATGATAGCTACGCCACACTGGTGCCACTGCACCTGCTGTACAATCATAGCTAAGTAACACTGATAACACTACACCTGCTACACAACGCCATCTACCACACACTGGTGCCACTGCACCTGCTGCACAATCATAGCTAAGCAACACTACCACTGCAACTGCTCCACCTATGGTAGCTACCACACACTGGTACCACTGCACCTGCTGCACTAAACTGGTACCACAGCACCTGCTCCACCAATGGTAGCTACGCCTACGCCACACTGGTACCACAGCACCTGCTCCACCAATGGTAGCTACGCCTACGCCACACTGGTAACACTGCACCTGCTCCACCAAATATACTTACACCACACCGGTACCACTGCACATGCTGCACCAATGATAGCTACGCCACACTGGTGCCACTGCACCTGCTGCACAATCATAGCTAAGTAACACTGATAACACTGCACCTGCTACACAACGCCATCTACCACACACTGGTACCACTGCACCTGCTGCACAATCATAGCTAAGCAACACTACCACTACAACTGTTCCACCTATGGTAGCTACCACACACTGGTACCACTGCACCTGCTACACTAAACTGGTACCACATCACCTGCTCCACCAATGGTAGCTACACCTACGCCACACTGGTACACCTGCTCCACCAAAGATACTTACACCACACTGGTGCCACTGCACCTGCTGCACAATCATAGCTAAGTAACACTGATAACACTACACCTGCTACACAATGCCATCTACCACACACTGGTGCCACTGCACCTGCTGCACAATCATAGCTAAGTAACACTGATAACACCTCACCTGCTCCACGAATGGTAACTACGCCACACACTGGTGCCACTGCACCTGCTGCACAATTATAGCTAAGCCACTCTACCACTGCACCTGCTCCATCAATGGTAGCTACCACTCACCGGTACCACTGCACATGCTGCACCAATAATAGCTACGCCACACTGGTACCACTGCACCTGCTGCACAATCATAGCTAAGTAACACTGATAACACTACACCTGCTACACAACGCCATCTACCACACACTGGTGCCACTGCACCTGCTGCACAATCATAGCTAAGCAACACTACCACTGCAACTGCTCCACCTATGGTAGCTACCACACACTGGTACCACTGCACCTGCTGCACTAAACTGGTACCACAGCACCTGCTCCACCAATGGTAGCTACGCCTACGCCACACTGGTAACACTGCACCTGCTCCACCAAATATACTTACACCACCCCGGTACCACTGCACATGCTGCACCAATGATAGCTATGCCACACTGGTGCCACTGCACCTGCTGCACAATCATAGCTAAGCAACACTACCACTGCAACTGCTCCACCTATGGTAGCTACCACACACTGGTACCACTGCACCTGCTGCACTAAACTGGTACCACATCACCGCTCCACCAATGGTAGCTACGCCTACGCCACACTGGTACCACTGCACCTGCTCCACCAAAGATACTTACACCACACTGGTGCCACTGCACCTGCTGCACAATCATAGCTAAGTAACACTGATAACACTACACCTGCTACACAACGCCATCTACCACACACTGGTGCCACTGCACCTGCTGCACAATCATAGCTAAGTAACACTGATAACACCTCACCTGCTCCACGAATGGTAATTACGCCACACACTGGTGCCACTGCACCTCCTGCACAATCATAGCTAAGCAACACTACCACTGCACCTGCTCCACCAATGGTAGCTACCACTCACCGGTACCACTGCACATGCTGCACCAATGATAGCTACGCCACACTGGTGCCACTGCACCTGCTGCACAATCATAGCTAAGTAACACTGATAACACTACACCTGCTACACTACGCCATCTACCACACACTGCAACAGAGCATATCTATGTATATCAAAAGCATGCTTTTAATATCAATTCCAGGGGTGGGGGCTGAAAGGACGAGCAGGCTGGGAGAGGCGATGTCAGAGGCTTCTGTGAGCTCCCAGCCTGTCGTTTCCAGTGGTGGGGGCTGCAGTGAGGAGCGGTGGGGGCTGAAAGGACGAGCAGGCTGGGAGAGGCGATATAGAGGCTTCTGTGAGCTCCCAGCCTGTCGTTTCCAGTGGTGGGGGCTGCAGTAAGGAGCAGGCGGGGAGAGGCAATATCAGAGGCCTCTGCGAGCCGGCATCTGGCGAAAGGCCAACACTTAAACATGAAAGGAGGCAAAGGGACGCGCGCACACAAAACTCACGGCAGACTGGTGAACGCGCCCCGACCAACTGGATTCTATTACCGCAGCGCCCTGACAGCTCTAATTGTTAATTTATTGCACTGCCGTGCACATAACCGCACAGGATATGGCGGAAGTGCTGAAGCAGAAAAACATATGGCCTATTGCGTGAAGGCTACTAGAAAGAGGGCACCGCGAGGACCAATTACCAGGCACCTGGCAAAACAAACTACTGAAAAATCTCGCGCACTGAGGAATTTTTCCTGCACTATCCAGAACCCCCTAACAAAAGGAGCTCGTAGCTCCGCCCCCCATGCTGACGCAGGGATGACGTAGGCCGAGCCCTAAAAAGGCAGGATCATAGAGGCAGATTTAGCCTAGACAGGCTGCATAGAAAACAATTGGAAAAATTGGCACCCGCACTTCAAACGGCTGTTGGATAGAAGATCTCCGCCAAAGTGCCCCTCTTTGAGGTGTCGTCCGTTGGGTATTGCACCGCCGACCCAACGAGGAGCAGCCCCGATGATGAAGCATGACACCTGAAAGGGTGTGTGAGGGCATTACATCCAACAAAATGGATGCCCAACTGCAGGACTCACTGAGACCAACAGTATCCAAACATTAGTGTGACACGTACATCCTCCCACTTGAGGAACAGCGCAGCTTTCTTTGTATAACTTAGGGTATACGCTGTGGCTGGACCTACCACTCCTTGTGAGTGGAAATTGCCCTTCCACCTCTCTCCCTCTTGTTGAAGACAGATACTCATCAATAGTCATAAGCACTGAATAGAGTACCAAGCCCATCCCCGCACCCTGCGGACGAATACCAGCATATCAAACCACTTTACCAACATATATTACCCAAACAAATTTCTCAGGGAAGCTTGGCCAAACTGAGCATCCGCTGGAGTATCAGAATCAAGGCAGTAATGCCGTGCGAAAGTATGAACCGAACGCCATGTGGCTGCTTTACAAATTTCTTGAATAGGTACATTCCTAAGCCTTGCTATCGTAGCAGCTTTGCCTCTTGTAGAGTGCGCTCTCGGCTTGCCTGGGAGCTGCTTTTGTGCCAACTGATAAGATAACATAATACATGACACTATCCATCTAGAAATAGACCTTTTTTTAAATTGTATTTATTAATTTTCAAAATAATACAAAAGAACACAAATCAAGATGCCCAAAGGAAGAAAACAAGGAAAGGAAAAAAAAAAAAGGAAAAAAAGCTCTTTGCATTGTCCATATCCCCAACGATACAAAAAAAGAAACAGTGCGCTCGCAGGAGCCAGAAGTAATCCCACCAAAGCTGCAACTTAAATCACTGTGAAAATAAAGTACATGCATGGACAGATAGAAATAAGGCCAGCACCATCAAGGAACTTACAGCAGACAAGAGCCAGCACAAAGCATTTATAGAATATCAGTACATGGCACAATATGATTTACATTAGATCTCGCAGATGTGACATTTTCAGTCCGAGCCAGCATCATTAACAGCATCATTAGCCCCTTCAGAATCCCCAGACCGCTCCCGAGCCCAGTCAACAAAGGGCCCCCATATTTCTTTGGGACAAGAAGCAGGCGGCATGAGTTCCCAGAAAGTGGACAATTGTGTCTGGCCACAGGACACCTGAGCTTGGCCATTCGCCCAGACCAGAGAGACTAATTGGGTTTTGTAATTACTTAAGAAAGGGGCCAGTGAGTATTAGTGGCAGGTTCACAAAAAGATTCAAAAATTTAGGCAAGATATCCATTTTAACAAGTGCAATTTTACCTGCAAGCGACAATGGGAGTTTAGACCATAAAGCAACCTTGTCCTCCAGCCAGGACACAGCCCTCCCATAGTTCAAAGCCCAAATTTCCTGTATATTTCGGCTAATCCAGATGCCCAAATACTTCACTTGGTCCTGTTCCCATTTCAATGGGAATTCCGAAGCCACCGCCTTGGTAATGTCAGTTAGGGGGAATATCACTGATTTTGCCCAATTTATATTTACCCCAGATAACCCGCCAAATTTGATGAACTCACGCAACACGACATCCAGATTGCGCTCAGGATTAACAATGTATAATGTTATGTCGTCCGCATAGAGTGAGATCAACAGACTACGAGCGCTAAAGCCAATCCCTTTATCAGTATGGTATTGACAAATGCGTGCATCAAGTGGCTCCATCGCGATGGCAAACAACAAGGGCGAATGTGGGCAACCTTGCCGCGTGCCACGCATAATCCGGAAGGGATCCGAAACGATATTATTCACCCGCACCCTGGCTGTTGGTTCAGTGTATAATAATTTAATCCACTTGAGAAATAATGGGTCAAAACCCATCCGCGTTAGAATTTTAAACAAAAACGGAATTCGAGCGAATCGAAAGCCTTTGTGCCATCTAGGAACACTTCAGCCGCCTGGACATCTGGATGGAGGTTATGTAGGACGGAGAACACCGTTCTCAGATTATGCGATGTACATCTCCCGGGAATGAATCCGGACTGATCTGGCAAGGCAATAAGTGGAAGTAAAGATTGCAGCCTGTTTGCTATTAACTTAGCCAGCATCTTGATGTCTACGTTAATGAGTGACAAAGGCTTATAGGAATTCAGGTCTGTTTCAGGCTTATCAGGTTTGAGCAAGGTGACAATTATTGCCTCGCGCATGGAGTTTGGCAAAATGCCAGTTCATTCGCTTCCTGGTATACAGCAAGGAGCCTGGGGGCTAGTTCTTCAACATATGCTTTATAGAAAGCGGTCGTCGGAACCCGGGGCTTTGTCAAGAGGTAAGCTATTAATTACATCTGTGTCATCGTCACCGTGAAGGGTAAGTGCATATACTCTCTATGGCGATCATTAAACCATACGAGGGCTAGGGGGTCTAAGAACTCTTGCATGCCTTCAGGGCATTCGAACCGTGTGGCTGTGTATAAATGAGCATAAAAAGAAGAGAATTCTTGTAGAATAGGTAGGAACCCCCTAATCGTCTGTCCATCCTCACCCATTAATTCAGAGACATAGGCCATAGAGCGCGGAACACGCAACATGCCGGATAGAGTACGGCCAGGTCTTTCACCTCCGCCGTACCGACGAGCTTTCACATACTTCCCCAAGAATTTAACTTCTCTCTGGGCTTCCTCTTCATATTATAACAATTTAACTTTCAGATCTACCAAGAGGGCTACATCATGGTCAATATTGATCCTCCCTTCAAGTTCCTTGATCTGCGCCTCCAAGTTGGTTAGGGTGGTCCTTATAGCCTTCAGAACCCCCGCTTGCCTGGATATACACTGCCCCCTAATGACCACATTAAAGGCCTCCCACAGCGAAGCCCCTGTGTCATGTTATGTCAGAACGTATCTCCTCCTTAAACGCTTCATCAAGAAGCGCATGTCGAGGGAGTCTCCAGGAGAATTGACCGCGCGTAATACCAGGGAGGGACAAAGACAACAGGCACGGCGAGTGTGTCAGAGATGGTCCTCGACAAGTGTTTAGATTCCACCACCCAGCTGGCCACGTCACGAGTCACCAGCGAGTAATCAAGACGAGATCAGGCGTGATGTTGGACAGAGAAACAGGTGCCCTGCCTAATCAGTGGGTTACGGAAGCGCCAAATGTCAACCATGTCTCCATCAGTGAGGAAAGTATTTAACACCTTGCCAGCCGCGGGATGATGTGTTCTCGCCGATCCCTGCCTATCTAATTTATCGTCAAGGATGGCATTAAAGTCGCCCACCCCCCCACAGAACCGTGGTGCAACCAGTGGCTCTAACCTTGGCCCAGAGTTCTTGAAAAAAAACAGGAGAGTCAGTGTTTGGTCCATACACCACAACAATGGTTAACAATAACACCCCCCAGTTGACCCAGCAGAATGATATAACGGCCATCTGAATCAATGTGAATCTCTCTTTCCTTCCAGTCCAAGCCCCTCTTTACCAGCACCGCCACCCCTCTGGAATAATTTGAATAAGCGGAAGTTTATGTTGTCCCCCAGCGTCTGTGATGGAGTTTAGCGGAAGATTGGGAGAGAAGGTTTGTCTCCTGTAAGAGGCAGAGATCAATATTGTGTCTAGTGAGATATGCATGCACAAGCCTCGCTTTTCTACCTTAATTTAGACCACGTATGTTCCATGTCAAGCAATTAACTTGTATCCTGTGTGTGCCCATAAAGCTGCATGCAAGACAATGCTTCTCCTGAATCTGCGTGTATGTGGCCCTAACACAATCGCAAATAACATACCGGTTCCAAACAATGCACAAAAGAAATAAAAAAACACCTTACCCCCAAGCCCACCCCCAACCCACATCAATCCCCCAATTAGGTTGAAGCAGAGCCCAGAACACACAACATAGCACTCTAAAGGGAAATTTCCCATGGGGACGAGAGCGAGCCGACAAACTACCCTACCGTAGCAGGGTGGCCAAGATACTGCAAGAGGTGAGGCCTGCAATAAGACAAAGTTGGAGAGTGAAGCGGCATAGCGGCAAGAGGCAATAGGAATATAAATGGGCCTGCCGTTACAATCAGATAAAATACCCCCCACCTCCACCCGGTCCCCCCAAGAACAACATAACGAGATAGTTGCTCCAACAAGGAAAAACAAGGGCAAAGGCAAACGCACAGCAGTAGTCAATATCAATAAGCAATAGCCGGAATGGTAGAGTCCATAGTCCTTAAGTTGCAGCAACATATCAAGCCCTGCAATGCAAGTTTTGCAAAAACATGGGAGGTCAAATATAACTCAAATCACAAGAAAAACACTCCCTAGCACACGTAATGTTCAAGTACTGTTCCGATGAACAAGTGTTTCCACCATTCGGTTCACATGCAGTAATAAATAATTCTTGTCCTTGATGTCCAGTTTAATTCTTTTGCAGTTTATTCCTGGAGTTTGACAGCCAACACGTGTTTCGTCGTGTTGGAAATGTAACCCACGACTTTCTCAAGGCTATTTCCAGTTCAGATCTGTAGTATTTATTATGCGGTGATAATTCCAACACGCATAGGGGTTCACTGGGGGGGGTCTGTTTTTTAAAAGTCCATGATTGGTGGAGGTATCCTATATATGGCTTCAAAATCGATAGAAGTAGCTTTCGCCGCTTACTCGAGTCTGCAGTATCGTCCCCCGTACTCTCGAAGCAAATGCGCTTGAGACTCTCAACTGGAACTAGCCTTGAGAAAGTCGTGGGTTACATTCCCAACACGACGAAACACGTGTCGGCTGTCAAATTCCAGGAATAAACTGCACAAGAATTAAACTGGACATCAAGGACAAGAATTATTTATTACTGCATGTGAACCGAATGGTGGAAACACTTGTTCATCGGAACAGTACTTAAACATTACGTGTGCTAGGGAGTGTTTTTCTTGTTAAGGCATTTGCCAGACTTAAAGAGGAATTGTGGTTCTCTTTACCATTTAGCACCGTCTACGAAAGATTGTATTCCAAATACAGTGTGAATTTCTAAGTGGCGCCGTTTAACCTATGGAAAATACCACTAACCAGCAGATATAACTCAAATCACAACCCAACACAATCAACAGTGCTAACATAGAAACAAGGAAATGGCAACTACAGTGCAGGAACAAAGCGCCGCTGCAACCTGTTGCATCATCAGTCATTGTCACTTAGCTGTTGGGAGGAGGCAGCATCGGATCTGGGACTGGATTTGCCACGTCTGCCGCTCACACATGTTTAGCAAACTTCAGGGCCGACTTGGCATCAGTGAAGAAGTGAGCAGAGCCCTCATGTGACATTTTGAGTTTTGCAGGGTAGAGGAGGGAATACGGGATATGCGCTTGAAGGAGGATCTTTTTCGCCGGTAAGAATTCACGCCTGGCAGCCTGCACCGCAGGGGTGAAGTCCGGAAAGAAGGCGATCTGATTGCCCTGGTGTGTTATCTGCCCCATAGAACGAGCTTGGCATAGAACCACATCTCTATCCTGCCTGATAATTCAGAAGCCCTGCCAATATTGGCCGTGGAGGGGCTCCGACTGGTGGCTTGGCTCCCAAAGTACGATGTGCCCTCTCCACCGCAAACACCGGCGAGAGGTGTGTAGCAAAGAGGTATCGCAATAGATCGGACACATACACCTCCATCTTTGTGATTGCTGTCGTCTCCGGGATTCCAGTGATACGTAGGTTGTTACGGAGCGATCTGGCTTCCAAATAATCATTTTTGGCTCTAATCACTGACAGGAGACGATCCATCTGTGATATTTGGTCTTTAGTTTCCACCTGGAAGTCATGGAGATCAGAGTGGTTATTTTTTAGAACGTCCAACCGATGCTCATGGAACCCCACTTGCGCCTTCACTGATTCCATCTGGGATGTCAAAGTGTCCAATTTAGCGTCAATGGTGCGTAGACTGGACCGCATTTCCAACATAATCGTGCGCATGTCTTCACCCTGGTCACCCTGATGTCCACCAGCCACACCTTCCGTGGTCAAATTCCGAGTCCGACTCCATATGCCTGGTGGATCGGCGCTGTTCAAAGCTAATCTTCGGCTGCTTAGTATCCAGCTTTCCCATAACTAGGCAGCACCTCCGCTGATCCCGTAGACGCAAGCGAAAGGTAGCACTTCAAAGAGCGAATGGTGCTGGGCCACCTTAAGTGTACAGTTGAGGCTTACACTCCGCAGGCACCAAGCACGGTCGGCCCGTGGCTGGGACGAGCCCCAACGCGCCAGATATCACCACACCATTTGGACACCCTCCAGAAGACTACCCCGAGCAAGGCAGCAGGTTCCAGGGAGGTACCCTACAGGAAGGGCAGCACAGGTGTGCCACGGAAGTGGAGGTCCGACGCTAGTCACCGACAGCATTCTGGCCAAAATGTGTGTCAAAGCGCAGAACCACCAGGAGCAAAGAGAGCGCATGTAGGTAAAGCAGCGGAAAGGCACAGCCCAGCAACTCCAGGATTCCCCAGGCCTCCAAACCGCACAGGCGTTACAAGCACAGCCGGGCACTGAAAATGGCGGCCGGGCAGAAGCAAATGACAGATGGCGATGAAGCAGTGGCCTCCCCGGATCTCCGCGCTACCCCGCATCACTTCAACATCAGGCCCCCCAACTTTCCAGTAGCAGTGGGCCTGGCAGCAGTTCAGGACAGTGCGGCGTGAGAAGAAAAGCATGGGCTCTCTGCATAGGATGGCGGCCGATGGACTAGGTAGGATATCACCGTCCACAAATAGGTCCTGAAGTAAGTACTTGGCCAGTCCAGGAGCGGGTTCTCCTCGTTTTAGCCCCCGCACCTCACCTTCCTACAGTGCGGGAATCACAGGCTTCAGCGCTCGTAATGACGGTCAAAGGCGGGCCGGCCCTTGCGCTGCAACACTGCGCGCTCAACCCGAACCGGCCACCAGTGCTCCTCCTGTACCGCGAAGGTGCCGAGATGCCCAGCAGGTGTCCGATACTCTTTCAATAGGCGGTAGCTTCCACTGCACCCCGCCCCTCAGGTCACCACAGGTGGGCAAACACCAGCAGCGCAGGCGGCGCCCCCAGGCCTCCACCAAAGCACCGGCCTCAAGTAGAAGGGGCGGCCGCAACGGAGCTTCGAGGCGCCGCAGTTGTGTACGGACGCGGGCCGAGATCGAGGCAAGCACGGCCGGCAGGCAATATGAAGAAAGCAAAGTTAACCCCCTGCAGCGGCCGCTTCAATCACGATTACTGGGCAATGAGGAGTGCAGAGCTCAGCCCCTCGTTATGTGCGTATCATCAATGGCGGAGCTTGCCTAGAGAGCGGCCATTCCGCGGCACAGCAAGCCACGCCCCCTAGAAATAGACCTTCTCGAGGCAGGAAAACCAGTATTTACCAGACCATAATTCACAAACAGTTGGTCAGACTTTCGTACACTTTTTGTTTTGTCAAGATAGAATTTCAACACTCGTTTTAAATCTAAAGAGTGCAGAGCTCTCTCAGCCGGAGTGGCAGGATTGGCAAAGAAAGTAGGAAGAGTTACTAACTGGTTGATGTGAAACTCCAAGACCACCTCAGGAAGGAACCTCGGGTGAGTACGTAACACCACTCTATCGCATGAAAAATGAGATAAGGCTCTGTAGAGCATAAGGCTTGAATCTCGCTTACCCTACGAGCAGATTTGATTGCCACGAGAAAAGCAGTCTTCCACAACAGATGCTGAAGGGAAGCTTTGTGGATGGGTTTGAATGGGGGACCCATTAGTGTAGAGAGGACTACATTCAGTTCCCATGGAGGAGATGGAGCCCCAACGGGGGGATAGACCTTCTTGAGACCCTCCAGGAAATCCTTAACATTTGAAAGAACGAAGCCTGAGTGGGAGACTTTCTATATGCCGTTATCGCTGCCAGGTAAACTTTTATAGAGGAGTATTGTAAACCTGCTTTGACCAAATACAGTAAGTATGGTAACGGAACCTGTTCCTGACCTCGAATAGGGTCATGACCTGCAGCAGTACACAATATGTAAAAACGCTTCCACTTAAAAGCATAAGACTTTCTCGTTGAAGCTCTCCTAGTCTCCTTCAAGATCTGCATGCAGTCCTGAGAAAGGCCTAAATGTCCATATTGGATGAACTCAGGAGCCATGCTATTAACCTCAGGGACGGCAGGTTGGGGTGGAAACCCTTGCCACCCGCCCTGGTCAGCAGATCCGGATGACATGGCAACCTCCTGTGTAGTACTTTGGATAGGTGAAGAAGGTCCGGGTACCACCACTGGCGAGGCCACTCTGGAGCAACCAGGATCATGTCTGTTTTGAACTTGTACAGTTTCCTGATCACCATAGGAATGAGTTGAATCGGTGGAAAAGCGTAGAGTAATGCCTCCTACCAATCTATCCACAGAGCATTCCCCTTGGAACATGGTTGCGGGTACCTGGAGGCGTAGACGTTGCATTTTGCGTTTATGGCGTCTGCAAAGAGATCGATGTCTTGTGTTCTCCCAGTTGCGGAAGATGTCTTGTACCACTTCTTGTTTTAGCACCTAGTCGTGTGCTTCTGCGAAATGCCTGCTTAGGTCGTCCGCTTGGACGTTGAGGACGCTGGGTAAGTGAATCGCAGATATTTTCATGTGTCGTGCCAGAAGCCATTTCCAAATCGCCTGTGCTTCCAGCGACAGAGGTCTGGATCTGGTTCCCCTCCTCCTTGTTCAGGTAGTACATCGTTGTTGTGTTGTCCGTCTGAACAAGCAGAGAAGTCGATGTGACTGTAGGAAAAAACGCTTTGAGAGCTAGATGTACCGCTCTGAGTTCCAGCATGTTTATGTGGTATAGTTGCTCTTTCTCTGATCACATCCCTTGGATTTGTAATGACCCCATATGAGCGCCCCATCCCTTAAGTGACGCATCCGTCACCAGAGTCTGTTGGGGCATTTCCTCTTGAAAAGGAACTCCCACGATTAGATGAACCCGTCGCATCCACCATCGGATGGAGAGTCGGACTGACAGATGTATTGATAACTTGTCCTCCCAACGATTGGAGATTTGGGACCACTGATCCTCCAGAGTCTGCTGCAGAGGTCTCATGTGAAGCCTGGCATTTGGAACGAGAAAAATGCACGAGGCTTGGAACCCAGCAGAGATGAGATCTGCCTGGCTGAGGTATCTTCAGGAGAGTTTGACACTTGTGGAGAATGGATGAAAGTCTCTCCTCCGAAGGATACGCTCTTGGGTTGACTGAGTCTACAGTTGCGCCTAGGAAGTGTATCCTCTGTGTTGGATTGAGGATTGACTTTTTGAAGTTTACATGAAGATCGAGATGATGCAACTGGTGAATGCAGTGCGTGAGGTGCTGTTGCAAAAGAGAGGGAGACCCACTCTTGAGAAGCCAGTCGTCTAGGTAAGGGTAGACGAATATGTGCTGTTTCCTCAAGAACGCAGCTACTACTGTCTTGCACTTTGAGAAGGTGCGAGGAGCCGACTTCAGCCCAAAGGGCAGGACCGCGAATAGGAAGTGGTTTGATTGGATGCGAAACAATAGGAACGTCCGATGCTTTGGAGAGATTGGTATGTGGAAATAGGCATCTTGAAGATCTATGGAAAGCATCCAGTCCCCTTGATCCAGAAGCGGTATTTGATGTAATACCAGCATTCAGAATTTTACTCGTAGAATGAATTTGTTGAGACGTCTGAGATCTAGTATAGGCCTGAACTCCTTGTTTGGACCTTTCTTTGGGACCAAAAAGTAGCGAGAGTAGATCCCCTGCAGACGTTGATGCCATGGGACATCCTCGATGGCGTTCTTTAGGAGTAGAGCAGACACCTCTTCCCTCAAAAGATGTATACGATGGGTGACAGTCCTTTGAGGAGGAATGGAAGGTGGAGGGGCCCTGAACTTGATGGTATACCCATTCTTTACAATATTCAGGACCCACTTGTCTAGTGTGATTTTTGTCCACTCTTCCAGATAGAAACGGACACTTCCCCCCCACCGGAGTGGGTAACGGAGATAGGGGAAGCAAGCACTCACTGCTTTTGTTGTTGTTGCTTGGCAGCAGGTGTGGACTGTCTGGAATTACCACATCTTCCTCTACCAGGACAACGCTGGGGGAATTGTGACCTTCCTTGATTTTGCTGGGTGACCATTGAGGGGTTTGAACCCTCTGTTGGTTTTGTTGCCGATCGTAAGGACGGTAACGTCGCCTGAAGTCCTTCCTCTTCTCGAGCCCCACAGCTTTCACTTATCCAGCTCGGTTTTCTTCTAGACATTTCATCATCAGCATGAGAGCCGAAGAGTGATGATCCATTGAAGGGGAGATTAAGAATGCGATGTTGTGCTACAGGTTTTAGCCCCGTCAATCTCAACCAGGCAGAGCGTCAGGCACAAATCCCATGAGAGTAGCCATGGGCAGCTAGATCTGAGGCATCAGCCGCTGCACTGATCCCTTGATTGGCTACTAAGCCACCTTCATGCAGAATTTCTAGGAAATCTTGCTTGCCCTCTTTTGGGAGCTTCTCCGTGAAATGGAGTCCTGTAAGGAGCGGTCATATCGACCCAGCAAGGCCTAGGCGCTGGTTACTTTCATGTAAGAAGCCGGGGTTGTGCACATCTTCTTACCCACAGAATCCTTGGCTTTACTGTCCTTATCTGGGGGCACTGCCGATGATGCTGCCCCTGTCTGATTTTTTTGTGCCGCTGAAACAATAACAGAGTCTGGTGGAGGGTCAGCCCTCAGAAAGAAGGGGTCATTTTCAGGAGCCTTATATTTCTTGGTGATCCGAGATGGTGCAGCTCCCACCAATGCTGGAGTGGGAAATTTTTGTAGAGCAGGCTCCAGCAATCCAGGCACTAGAGGGAGCAAAAGCTTAAGAGGAAGACTTTTGGTGCAGGGTTTCAAAGATCACTGATGTTTTGGTGGTAGAGACCGGCATTTCAATGTGGAGTTTCGCAGCCCCCCAGCAGAGAACCTCATTGAAGGTCAGAATATCATCAATGGGCGATATTCTACTTGGAGGAGAGGAAGAAAAAGTCAGAGAATAGTCAGCCTTGGAATCTGATGACCATGAAGAAGAGCTAAGGCTTCATCTTCTTGGAGATCGATGGGGACCTTCTTGTAGTGGTACGTTTGTGTCTTTCCGAAGAATGCACAGACTGAATCAAAGGTGACCTGGACCTTGAAGGAGAATGTGGTAGATTAAATTTGTGGATCTTCCACTCTCTAATGTCTCCTAGCTATCTTGGCGAGATATTAGTTGGCGGGGCTGGAGATGGTACTGGTGAGTGTTCAGGAGAGACTTGCACTATCTGAAGCCCTGGGGAGGAGGAAGCACTCCTTGACGTCAACACCTGGGCATCCCGCGTTGAACGATCCTTCAACGCCGCCCTAGGTCTCTACGCTGGGGGAGATCCATGATCTGACTGTGATCTCCTCGACGTCGACCTCTTCGAAGTTGACCTCCTCGAAGTCGACCTCCTCGACGTCGACCTAGATCGCAACCTTTTAGACCCAGAAGGCCTTTTCCTAGATCTCGACGTCGATCTCCTCGACGGTGATCTCCTCGACTTCGACCTCCTCGGCGACGCCGTAGATGGCATGTATCTTGACGTCGAATGTATGGGTCTCTTCGGCGTCAATGCTATTGGACCTCTCGCCGTTAACGGTGATCTCGACGTCGGTCCAGAACCTCATGGCGGCGAGCTTCGACGTTGATGTGTTGACGTCGAGCCCCGGCCTCTTGACGTCGTAGGCGAGCCAGACTTGGACCGCCGACGAGTGGATGTCAACTTCATCCTATGCATCGTCTCACCTTGTCTCGACGGCGAAGGATGTCTCGACAGCGAAGGATGTTTTGACGTTAACAGACGTCTCAACGGCGGTTTCAATGCCGATTCTGAGCACAAAGGTACTTTGGATGTCGATCTGTCCCTCGACGGCGTAGGAGACAGATACCTCCTTTTCTCACCTTTTTCTTTGCGCTCTCTTGATTGAGAGGAGGGCTTCCTTGAGTGATGTTCTTCTTGCCCACTCACGATTTCCTTTCCTCTCTCTAGCATGGAATGCAGCTTATTCTTCTACCTTTCCCTAAGGGTTCTCTTGGAAAACTTGCTGCAGTGGTAACATTGGTCTGGCTTGTGAGAAGAAGGTAAACAAGCAATACAGACCGAATGAGGGTCTGACTTGGCCATCTTTTTTCCACAGCCCGGGTACTTATTAAATAAGGCCAGCATTTTGACAGGAAAAAATAGCCGAAAGTCAGAAAACTTAGTGGAATTAGTAAGCTAAGTACAAAAGACGTCGAGTGAAGTAAAAAAAGTAACTTTTTACCAGAAGAAAGTAATAAAAAATCACCAACTGGCGAGCTCAATGCTCCAGGATCCTCACAGAAGGAGCCGGAACAAAGAACTGACCTAACCGTCACATGTGGTGCATGATGGGAGCCTGGGGGTTCCTGGAGGTCTTAAAGGCACGGCGCCAATTTTTCCAATTGTTTTCTATGCAGCCTATCTAGGCTAAATCTGCCTCTGTGATCCTGCCTTTTTTTACCTTTGAAAATAAAGGTTGTGTGTTTCAAAGCAAACTCAGGGCAGTTTTCTTCTTCTTTACATATATCATATATGGTGACTTATATGTCTTTATTTTGCCAAATGTAGAGGTTTACATGCAACGAAGGCAGTTTTGGAGCCTAATATTGTGTTTTCAGGCTGCATATGTATATGCATTGCCACAATGTAGCCCAATGAGTTTAGACGCTGGCGTTTTTTGGTGAGGCGGTGTGTTTCAACCGGCAGGGCCACGCCGGTAAATATCAAAAGCTGTATTCTGCCCTACGGCAAAAAATGTGAAACGCACTCACTTGTAAGCAGGAATTAAAACAGCTTTATTGACAAGATCTCGCCATGCCCCTTGGCGAGACCTTGGCAATAAAACCGCTTTAATTCGTGCTTACAAGAGAGTGCATTTCACATTTTTTGCCGTAGGGCAGAATACAGCTTTTGATATGTGTATGTATATGCATATTATCTATATATATGGTTATTTATGTATACATATCTATACTAATATTATAAAGAGAGAACAGAAACCTTTTGGCAAGGTAAACTCGGGAACCACAGCGCCAATCCACACACCCAATACATTGTTGTAATCCTCAAGGTGTGTAGATGGATATAGGCTGCATAAAATAAAAAAACGTAAATTAAAAAATTAAACTTTAAAAACAAAGTAGTCCCCTAAAAGTAGCGCCGGCCGCGATGTAGCGCTGGCCGCGACCTAGCGATGTATGCAACTTGCGTGATGACGACAGGCGGGGAGGAGCGGTGACTAGCAGCGAGGAGTGGCGGTGAAATCCGGAGCGCGGGGAAGAGCGGCGGCTCAGGTAAGGCAAAGGCGAGGCGGGAGGCGGTCTGGGCAATGTCAGGGCGGGCGGGGGTGCACCCAAGCCTGAAATGTTGCCCCCAGCCCCCTTCTGCCCCGGGCAACGCTGCCGCAATCCGGAAATGCTGCCCTCAGCCCCCTTCTGCCCCAGGCAACGCTGGGGTGGGCTGCTAGTATGTATATATATATATATATGCATATTATTGGCTATTGCTCCGTGGTCCAGCACGTGGGTGGGACTATTCAGTGCTTCTGACTTTGATGAGTATCCCCTGGAAGAGAACAGCGAGTTCTGCGTCTGTGCCCTCAGTCGTAAAAGGGCATATTCCGCTTGATCTAAATCTAAGTGTTTAAGCATGCAACAGCGCTTTTCTAATTCCCTTCAAACCTGAGGCGCCCCTCTGCGTTTATAAATTGATTCAAGCTCTAGGACCTCCTCTTCCAACGCCCCACGCTTCTCTTTACGGAGGTTGTCATGGGCCGCCGAGATAGCTACGAGTTCCCCCCTACCCACTAATTTTAGCGCCTCCCATACAGAAGACAGAAATCCGGAGCCCACGTCTTTAAGTACTAGATAATCCTTGATTACCAGCTTAAGGCGCTGCAGGTTCTCATCCGAATGTAGCAGAGACTCATGGAGTTGCCAACTAGGGGGAAAGATGCACAACTGCTAGATTGGGAGGTATGTGGCGATAAGAGCATGATCAGAGAGGGAGCGAGGTTCTACCGTAGTAGTGTGAAGCTGAGGGAACAGGGATGCCGAGGAGCGGAAATGGTCCAAACATGCATAGGTTTTGTGTGCCGCAGTGTAGTACGTATAATCACGCTCCGCAGGAATGGTGAGCACGCCAAACGTCAATCAACCCATTGACCCTCAGCCAATCAACCCCCTTGTCGGAGAGGGCCCCTGCTTGATGCGTGCACTGCCCTGATCTATCAAGTCTCGAGTCCATAACAAGATTGAAATCCCCCCTTATTAAAAGTGCTGCATCTGGAGAAGTGAGGACATCTGCAAAAGCGGACAGAAGAAAAGTCTCTTGCTGTGTATTTGGAGCATAGAGTGTAGCTACAGTAAAGTGAATGTCTCCACAGAGTATTCTAATAGCCAATAAGCGATTTCCGCAACAGATGCAACTACCTTGCCAGGAAAGCGGGCCCCAAGTAAGGTAGCCACCCCATTCTGCTTGGACGGCCCGGAGGAGCAAAACTGCTGAGGGAATCGTCTGTCACGCATCCGTGGTACATCTTTGGAGAGGAGATGGGGCTCCTGTAAGAGACATAGGTCACCCTCTACACCACAGCTTTCCAAACTTTTCATGTTGGTGACACACCTTTTTGTGAAAAAAAAAATCAGGGACACGGTAACGCGAGCGAGCGCAGCGTGCTAGCCCGAACCACACACAACCCCACACACACATACAACCCCGCACACACACACACAACCACACACACAACCACACACACACACACACAACCCCACACACACAACCCCACTAACACCCACCCCCACACATACCCAGACAACCCCCACAGAACCCCACACACAAACAACCCCCAGAAACACAACCCCACACACACAACCCCACACACACATCCCCACACACACACATCCCCACACACACATCCCCACACACACACACACACCTCTCTCCCCCACACACCCCACACACAGACAACTCCACACACACAGACAACCCCACACGCAACCCCCAGACACATCCCCACACACACACACCTCCCCCCACACACACAACCCCAAACACAACCCCACACACAGACAACCCCACACACAACCCCCCACACACACACAACCCCAACACACACCCACACACAAGCCCACTAACACCCACCCACACACACCCACCCACCCACACACACCCACCCCCACACACCCACCCAGACACAACCCCCACAGAACCCCACACACAAACAACCCCCCACACACACAACCCCACACACACATCCCCACACACACATCCCCACACACACACACACACCTCCCCCACACACAACCCCACACACAGACAACCCCCCACACACACACACAGACAACCCCACACACAACCCCACACGCAACCCCCCCCCCACACACCTCCCCCCACACACAACCTCAAACACAACCCCACACACAGACAACCCACACACAACCCCCCCACACACACAACCCCAACACACACACCCACACACACACAAGCCCACACACAACCCCACACACACACAACCCCACACACACACACAACCCCACACACACACACAACCCCACACACACACACAACCCCACACACACACAACCACACACACACACAACCACACACACACACAACCCCAAATAATGTACGTATGTTTTGTATGGATCTGAAGAAAACCCACATGGTTCGTAACAGAGCATGAACAGGAGATTTGCATATTTGTGATATTACATATTATATATTTACAATCATGATACATTCCACACATATTTACAATTTTATGCACAGTGAGGTCAACTCATTTGCCCAGAATCACACATTTTAAAGTCAAGTGCCAGAGTTGGAATTAAAACCAAAAGTTCCAGATCACCTGATTTCTCCAGTTTAATGGTAACATTTGAAGAGGTGGCTAAGGTTGTCCAGGAAAACACTAATGCCAGGAAAAGTCCAGGAGGAGTGGGACTGACTTGTTAAAATACTGTGAAGCTGTCCAATTTAGAATCGTACCCAAATAGTCCAAAAGTGCCCTGATGAAAAACGGGGCTTCGTGGCTCAAGGAATTGATGGAAAAAAAGCTGTGGGATCGAACTTGGATGAAAAAGTGAAAAAAGTCCAAAGACATTATAATCTGTACATCTACTTCGTAACAAAAAGCATAATGGATGTTTGGGACATATAGATACAAGGGCTTGACTGTGTTCCTGTTCCAATGCACAAGAATATGTGACAAGAGAGGTCATAGGTCAGGGGTAGAATGAGGAAGTAGGACGATCTCAGATGGTAGAATGTTATGTCTTAAATCCTACTGATAATATAAAACAGGAAGCAAGAGAGGATGAGATTCACATGTGATCTCACAGCAGATATATTGTTTCCCTTTAGCCACTGTTTCACACCATGTCACAGTAGCCCGACCAACCAGTCACATTTAACAAAAAAAGTCCAAAATACAGCACTCAAATTAGATAGCAGACTAAAACTATTCAACTTCTGACGTCTGGGTCATGTATAACTGGGCTTACTCACTTTAAAGTTGGGCAGCCAGGGAACGAAATTTGACATTTAAATATTGCTTCATTGGGAAAAGGCAGATACTACTTAAAACTGACCTCATTTGCCTTCAGTTCAGAATGTTTCTTTTTACATAAAAGTTCTATTCTTAACAAAAATGAAAAAGCAAGCTGTAACTGAAGCTAAGTGCTGTACGCGTCTGGTGCCGGTTTCTAATGAGATCACTTCTCACCAATCCGTTAAATGTCAAGCATCCCAGCTCAAGATAAGAAAGCTCGGTAGTAAACATGCAAATGGTATGTAAATGAGAAACTAAGACTTACTCATGCCAAACCGTCACAAATACATATGGATTTGCTCCCGTAACTTGTAATAGCGAAGGCCAAGGCATTATTTCTGTGAAGAGGAAATCTTTGAGATGACCAGCCTGGCTTAAGCTCCTCTTCTGTTGGTCCTGTCCAGGGCTCAAACACGACAGATCGCCAGTGTTGCAGCAGACAGTGCCCCGCCACCCTCTCGGCTAAGTGAAATGCTTATTGCCGAGATTACAGTAATTACAACCACAGCTTGAGCTCCAAACATGCGCTAAAGGAAACATCAGCACGTCAATGGGCAGATAAACAGCGCATTCATGCTTTAGGAAACCCCCCCCTTCCCTGCAGCCCTAACAAGCGCGACACACCTACGCATGGGGCGCGACACACTAACGTGTCGCGCCACACAGTTTGGAAAGCTGTGCTCTACACTCTCCAAGAGGGACAAGACCGCTCCCCTCTTCACTGGGTTATTCAAGCCACGTACATTGAGGCTTACAATTTTAAGGTCCCTACCCATCCCAATTGTGGAACTCAAACTACGGGCCAAGCCGAGTCATGAAAAGGCCAAGCCAGAGTACAAAGCATAAGATACCTGACACATTCCATTTACAATACCAAAGCAGTGGCTGGTGCGGAGCCCCCCAAAAAATAACCCAAACAACAACCCCCTCCCCCCCCGTTCCCCCCCAGGCAGAAAACAATGCAAAAATTCGAAGAACATACATGAAAACGGACTAATGCCCGTCAGAAAAAGAAGACCTGGAGGGACATGGCCCAAGGCAGTTGGTCAGCCCAAGGAGGGTAAATACCCTGCCTACGTGCCAGCAGAGAGGCCATCAACCAGAGTTCAGAGCAATCCTCCGATCCCCCGCCCCCCAAAGTGTCTCCCCTCATCAGCGTTAGAGTAACTCATGGTATGTCCGGACGATCCGTTGCTTGCGACAGCGAGGTGAGTACTGCTCCCTGTTCCTTTTCTTGCGCCGCTCCGGTGAGGTGTGGTGCCGCGGCCAGGGCGACTGACGCTGAAATCCGGGGATCACAGTTCGATTACTGGCGCCGGCGGAAGATTAGCCCAGCACCATGTGACTCTGGGCAATAGCTTGCTTAATCTTCCCGACGGCCCCCGGCGCCTGGAGACCCTTACGGGTGATTGTTTGCGTTTAACAAATGTGGATTAATATTATTATTATTGATCAGGTTTCTGTGATGTGGCGCCTTTACCAACCTTCTGCCATTCTGTCTAGCATCTGCGGCCTGGAGATCTCAACTGGTTATCCTGTGTCGACGTATTGGCACCCTCCAGCCCGAGAATCCCAGCGGCCTCCGACAGGGAGCGGAGTTGAAGAAGCTTTCCTTTGTGTTTGAAAATGATTCGGAAGGGGTGACCCTATGCATAGGGGATTCCTTTTTTGCTAAGAGACGTCGTCACCACCTTGAATTCGTGTCGCTTGACCAACGTAGAAGCTGCCAAATCTTGGTATATAGCAGGAGACTGTCCTGTGAACTGCAAGGGTTGTGCCTCCCTCGCCTTGCACACAATACGTTCCTTCAGATGAAAATCATGAATGCACGCAAGGATGTCTGGCGGTGGAGAATTGACGGCCTTTTGGAGGCCCACTCTATGCACGCGGTCCATTTGAATGTCCATGGTGTCCGACTACCCCACTACCTGACGGAACATTGCCCCTAGGTAGTCGCGCAGATCATCTCCCTCTTCCTTCCATGGCACGCCTCAGATCCTCACGTTGTTGAACCGAGACCGGTTTTCAGATCCTCGGCATGGGCCTGCAGGTCAAGATGTTGGTCGCGCAATGTAATCATATCAGGTTGAAGTTGGTTAAGATCTTCTTCCCGACTCACATCGTGTTCCTCCTAAGTGGCCACGCGTTCCCCCATACCAACCACAACACCTGTATGTCCCCCTTAATCGCCGCAAACAGTTCCAACATAAACGGTTTCATGGCCGGAGCATCATCCCCCTCACTTAGAGATTGCACTTTCTTCCCCATCGTAGATGCTGCCGCCGTTTGTTAGAGAAGCATTTCTTTCAGCGATTTCTCCTTTCTATGGTGGGCCGCCGCCATGCTTCACCGAGCACACCATGTCCCATGGGCACTGAACCCCAGCAGAAAATGTCCCCAGCGGCCTACCAAGGGACACAGGAAGAAGGAGGGCGCTGCTGCGAAAGACTGCTCACAAATAGAGCCCCCGCTCAGCATGCCCGCAAGAGACCACAGCGGCCCACAGTGTCGGCGGCAGGAGCCAGGACCCGGCCCCCAGCACCTTGCAGGTCTAACACGATGGGCACTGTCCTACCGAAGGCACTTCCCTAGTGGTTGTAGAGTATGTGTCGGGGTACGTAAAACTCAAAGTGTCTCTCAAATCCCCTGCAACTCCTCAATAGTCTTAAACCCTCTCTCTGTAAGGAGCACATGTCCGCCAACGCCGCTCCACAGGGGCCTCACACATCCAGGGGGAAGCGCCAGGTGCAACAAAATGGCGGATCACCACATAGGCCGGGTCAGTCAACTCTCAGGCCACACCAGCAGCAAGGGCCTCTAAACGGTATTCTAGTGGGGCACAAGGGCAAAAATTCCACTGCTAAAGGGCCGTCTCATCAGGCTCCTCCACGTCAACCGCCGTACAAGGAACGGGAGTCGCGGGCCTGCCCAGGGACCCCAACTGCAAAGCGTGAAATGGCCGCCGGGCGCCGATAGCTGCTCAGCCGATCTCCGTCGCTCCACTCACCACTGCAGCCAGCAACAAAGCTCATGCTCCGACACTGCCCAGCCGTCAGTGCCCCATCCGGATGCCTGTCGCCGCTGCCAAGACTCACAGCCGCCGCAGTCTCAACGCGGGGCACCACCGCAGGAAACCCCCAAGCTCCGCTCGCCGCCAGGCCACTGCCGCCACCTCTCAGGTCTCCGGCGAACCACAAAGTCGGGAGCGCCTCCGCTGATGCCTGGAAGCACACGGAGACGAACCGGGCCCAGCACACCATAGAAAACAGCAGTGGAGAGGAGCAAAATCAAAGCTTTTACAAAGCGGGAGAGGAGGGACTTGGAATCACTCCCTGCTACACCGCCATCTTGGTCACGCCCCCTAAGAATTGGTTTAGACACTGTAGGGGTACAGGGATCATGCATCTGTACCCTCACCACAAGAATAGTGCAGCCAGCTAGGGATGTGTGCCATGTCGGCTCTTCACTTTGTTCTGCACCAAAACACGCAGCCTGCAATGGCAGTGTGTGTGTGTGTGTGTGTGTCTCTGAGGGTGGCACAGTAAGTGCTGCAGCCCTTAGAGGTCTTCCGTGGCCCCAGTGCCCCTGGTACCTAAGGTACCATTTACAAGGGACTGACGTGGCCAAAGAGCGCCAAGGTGGTTTTGTCTTAATGTAGTTTAGGGAAAGAACATAGGCTCTGGGCACCTGGTTGGCATGAAGCCAGGGCACACTCAGTCAAAGTACATCAACAGTTTGGCAAAAAGTGCGGGCAACCATGCAAAAAGAGGGCACTTTCTCACAATGGACACAAGGAGCTTGTCCGCTAATATGTCCTCAAGCAACAGCTATTAAAGGACTGGGCGAGTAGTTATAGCAATGGTAATCCACACTTCTATGCCACACTTAGCCACATGAGGGCCGCCAAATATCCACCTGGCAGAAGGCTATGGTTTAGGCAGAGTTAAGGCAGGAATCCCAGTTGGTGGCACAAGACAGGCCCAAGACCGGAGGTGGACTGAGAAGTGTGGTAAGCGGGCCCTCAACAGGAGCAAACTGCACTGGCTAATGCTGCCCACTTCTATGCCTACTCGGAGGGACCCCTGGCTCCCGTAGCTGCCCTCACCACGTACTGCTGTCACTCTGCACCGTGCTGGGTAAAACTATAGGTCAGAGCTATGCCGTTCTTTCCCATAACAGAGACGACTTGCCGCTGGGATATTCGCCGCGTCTAGCCGGCCGCTTCCCAGCAACCAACGGCTGAGGGCCAGTGAACCAGATCGGCCACCTCGCAACCCTCACTGTGCAGAGCAGTGGCATGTGACGACAGCACGTGTGCTTCCTCTTGTGATCTCCTGCATCCAATTCACGAGCGGTCTAGTGGAATCTCCTCCTGAGTGTAGGTACAACTAGTCAGATTCTGGTCCAAAACTATTCATATGCCATGCTAGAAAATGCAGCATCAGTCGAAAAACTTGGGGGTGACTATACAAAAAGAGATATTTCCTTGCACCCTTCCTAGTAAGGCAGCCTCCTGCTGTAAATAAAAGAATGAGTACTTTCTAACTAAATGTCCTGAAGATGAGAAACAGAACAGTAAAAAAAGGACTAAAAATTTAAGTTTGTTGACATTAACTAAAATCGAATATCTTGCATGGAGTAGAATCCGATCTAAGAGGAAGGAGAGCCTAGGAAAATTCTGAGCTGGAAATAACTTTCATATGCTGGTGATGCCTAGCATGAGGCTCTGAAAAACAATTTGGGGTGAAGCCCAAGTCACAGCCCTCAAGGACATCTCATTCAAAATGACAATGAGATGCTGAAGGCCATTTTGGACAAAACACAGGAAGATGTTGTCAAAGGAAACTATTCTTGAAAATCAGGGATATTCCTCAATAAGAGCTTCAAGCAAAGCTTAATGCTTGGGTGTCACATAACACCTCAAGAGAAACACACTCAGTGGTCTCAAAATGCATCACTGCCAAGCCCAGAAGTTTTGCTTCATAAGGCTGTTCAAAGGACTTGATGACAAAAACCAATGGGAAGACTCTGGCGTTAAATCTAGCAAGCATCTACCGTTGAACATCAGGCAACTTATTAAGGCGTATGGCAAGAGCAGGTGGTAGGTTAAGATGATAGCCTAGAATGTAAGGAATAGTGTGTTAAATTGACCAATGGTTTGAAACACGCACCTGGTTCAAAGAACATAGAATCCCTTACGAATGGTCTGAAACTTGGCATCAATTACAATTGTGCATTAAGCTCTGCATGCAACTATGTAGAGAAGATGACAGGCTTCTAGAAATCAGAATGCGAGGTGAGAGGACCTATATGTATGTGACAACTTGAATGCCTAAATATTTCATATATATCATTCAACCCCCTATGTAGCAGACCTTTGACCTGTGCATTCCATGAGCTTAGAGTATCAAAATATCTACCCACACAGTGGCAGTGGCAAGGCATATCATGAAACATGAGCAAGAAGCTATACTCAGCCCTGTGGCCAAAGTCTCATGGCCCTCTTTCTGCAAGGCCATATTTAAGTCACATGAACCAAGGATGGGCTGCAGTATAATTGTCCAGTACAAAGATGGATAACTCAAAGAAACAAATAAGTTTATCTAACCCACATTGCACTCCACCTTGTAGGTTTTAGGTCCCAATGAGACTGATATAATGATTAAATATGAGAGATTTTAAACCGAAGGATAAGACCAAATGGAAGATGGAAATTCTTTGCATCCAAAAGGATGCATTAAGAGGCAAAAATAGTTTCAATAAAATACCAGTCTTTAGTGAAAAGCCAATGAAAGGAAGACTTACTTGAGGGATGGGTTCTTCTCCTTCTGCTTTGGCTGCAGAGTCTGTATGGGTACCTGCCCCACAGTAAAAGCGAAAGTTCCCTGTACGTGCTGAGGATAACGTAATTTGTGAAGATGTTTCCGGAAAATTTCCGAACTTTCTGATGCCACTTCTTCATCGAAGGCTATCCTCATCAACTGTAAAGACAAAACAAATTTGGCCTATAAGGCAGACATATACACTAAACCCCATTTCACCTCTCACATGGATCTGCTGTCATGAGACCTGTAGACTAGGCTGGATTCACCAAGAGGAGTTGTGGAAATGTGGCAACAGAAAGCAGAGCAGCAGTGATGGAAATGTGACAGTCCTATTACAAGTGTGTTCCGGCTTAGATGTCAGAATACACCCACCTGCTTTATCTGAGCGTTTTTCCCAAGTTGTTCACAAGCAGCACTTCTTTAGTTGGAGTACATTAATTAAGCAAATCTATAGAATCTAAGCCATGCTGGAGACTATCTTTTTAACACTTCCTCATTAAAAAACGGGACTGAATGCAACTGTTCTATAACCATGCTAACATATTATTGATAGAGGCAATGTATTTGTTTTCTCCCAGATGGGATCCTGTACAGAAGTTCATTCAAGATTGTTATGCAAAGACTGGTGTACCTGTTTGTTGAGTCTGGAGTACTGAGCCAACCAACAGTCCATATGCATGAAAGAATAAAATACGTTCCAATTCATTACAACAAAGAAATGCACCATCTATTGGCTTCACTTTTGTGGAAAGCGAACTTGATCGTAGTATGAAACATTCACAAAACGTTGCTGGCATGTTATGGAATAAATTATGGCACATACACAGTAAGGTGAACTATCAACAATCATGTCTATTCTGGAGTTTAAATGGATGGCTTGTGTTCAATATGTGAATTATGGACTAAATATATGAACAATGGGCACTGATTGGCCCACATCACTTGAAAATTTAATATTATTTATTGTATTTTGTTGATAAACTGTTATTTGTGTCTACTAATTTTCATTTGTCTTTGATTTCCAGTACTGTTTAAGTGTAAGTCTTCTTCATTAGAATTCTCTCTTTTAAATACCTAACTTATTTCCTACTCATTGTTTTTTACGACAGCATTCAGCTGTGTTTTCACATTGGTGTAAATACAATGGTCAAATTGATAACCTCCCGATTTTTAAACAGTTTTACTCTCTTTATAATGTGGTGCACACAGCTGCCATGTTTATTCTTAATTTATTTGGGTTCTTGTGCGTGTGCCATGCTGCACTTGATTCTGAGCCCTGTGCCAGCTCGTGTGCCACTCTATTCTGCCGACCACTTGGGGTTCTCACATATTCACTTTTCAGCACCTGTTGCATACCTGCTCAAATTTTTTTATTTAGCGTTCCCATTTGTGATCTCTGTAGTGATGGATTTCACGACTTCCCTGTTCACGGATTGGGTAAGTGGTATAGGGCCATATTCTAGCATAATATAAGCTTGATTTACTCCTCCTCGTTTTTATTTGAATATTTACCTTTTCTTGTTTATTTGTGACCTGGAGGTTAAACATATTTTGTACCCTTTCTTTCTTTTTTTCTTATATTTCCAGTACTTATTTCACCAGAGTCAGATGACGTAGGTAAGGCCTGATTTGTTATTTTAACATATTAATTGCTATCGCTTGTTGACGAAACAGATAACACCCCTTATATATATTGTAAGATGCTACTCTAAATATCTGTTAACTGTAGCCCTGAAAAAGAGCCTGCATAAGTAATTTACCTGTCCCTGAAATGTCCACCAATTCTAGGTTCTGGACTGTGCCTTTTTTTCATACAAAGAGAAGAATACAAAAATGTATAATGCTCTTTTACAAACTTTGACAGTGACCAGCCAACACTAATTTGCTTGTGTATTACTTCTATTTTGTAACGTACTCTAAATTCACAAGCAGTACAGTTTGCAATGTTTAGTAGCACCATGATAATTTGTTTTTCAAACTGAAACCATTATGAAATCAAATATCTCCGTTTTAATTGAAACTAAGGTAATTTATCATTACTATGTGTAATGTTATTTTTTCGGTATTCATTATCTTGGTTGATTCATTCAGTTTTTCCTGTGAATTATGATAATGTAATGATTTAAAAGGAACCACTGTTTTATATACTATTTGATGTAGATAGGGATGTAAAGAATTCGATGACAAGCCGAGCAGGGCAGGAACCAAGGAAATGCCAACTTTGAAAGCATTTTGTACTGAAGTATTTCGAGTGTAACTGAACTGTATCGACTGTGATATCTCCCATGGGATATTTAGCCTTGTAACTTCCCTGGGAAAAACCTCAGAGAAGGTCAATTTGTTACCAACAGGTGAATACCTACGTTGGAGGCTGGCTTAGTATATGGTGCACACTGATTTAAGTGATGCACCTTGCACTAATCCTGGCAACCTGTGTGAAAGTGCTATATTTCTTGCACTGGTTTGCCCCCACTTGTTTCCGACTGCTGATGTGCTTTGACTGAGTGGGCCTGAGCTCCTGCCAACCAGGTACCCAGGGCCTGTGTTGAAACTAAAACCCAATTGGCATCTCTGGCCACCTGTCAGCCCCTAGTAAATGGTACTTTAGGTACCCAGGGCATGGTGACCAGAAAAGACCCCTAAGGACTGCAGCACTTATTGTGCCACCCTTAGGGGCCCTGTACCCTGGCACCTACACACTGCCTTTGCAGGCTGAGTGCCTAAGTACAGAACTAAACAAAGAGTTGACATGACACACATCCCTGTGTGCCATGCCCACAAACCCACTGCCCTGACATACCTCAGTCACCCCTATAGCTGGGTGCCCTATGCCAGTGGTGTGGGCACAGGTGCATGAGCCCTGTGCCCCTACAGTACCCAGGGCCATTCCTGGGCACTGTAAGTGCAGTGATGCCATTACGAGTATATGGTGCTGGGAGGTCGACATTACGAACTCCGCAGCACCATAATGGCTACACTGAAGACTGACAAGTTTGGTATCAAACTTCTCAGCACATTAAATCCACATTGATGCCAGTATGGGATTTAATGAAAAATGCACCACAGAAGGCATCTCAGAGATGCCCCCTGAAACCTAACCAAAATCCACGTCTGTACTGAGAGGCTGCCTACGCTGCCACACAGCAGACATGTTGCTGGACCCCTGGGTGGAGAGCTCTCCTGGGCCTGCAACAATGCACATCCTAGACGAGGTGCTAGGGCTCCTCCCCCAGGATTGGCAGGGGGAAGCTTAAAAGGCCTGCAGCCTCTGTGAGCTTCTCTAGGCCATTTGCTGTACCCAGCAACTGGCCCCCACCAGCCCTGACCCCCACTCTGGCGGGAAGACTGGCGGGAAAAACTACGTCAGGATGGAGGGGGGTGTGTGTGTGTGGGGGGGGGGGGTTGCCAGCCTGTGCCAACTCCACCCCTAAGGTGGGGGAGACGAGGTGAAGCACGACCCCGGGCTCCGGCCATATTGAAGATGGGGAGCCCTGCCCAATCACAGCTAGGCTCCTGCCCCCCTCCCACAGGAGAGGAGCAGGCTAGGGGGTGTACCCACCCCAGGACAGGGACCTATTGTTCCCTGCCCTTGCCCTACCTGTAACACCCCTAAATTCAGTATTTAGGGGCTCCCTGAACCTTCCTTCCTCAGATCCCGATAAGAAAAGAAGATCAAGAAGAAGACGACCCGCCGTGCAGCTGCTAACAGTAGGACGACCCCAACTGACTTGGCCCCAGCCCTACCGGCCTGTCGATCCTAGAACCTGCTCCTGCCTAATCCCGCGACTCCAGCAAACAGCAACCTTGGGACACCCAGAGGACCTGCCTGCCTGGACCCTCTCGACGATTGGGACTCCCATCAGCAGCGGCTCTGCTGCAACAACCCCCCTGGTGCCAGCCAGGAAGCTCCGGACCAGCCCACTCTGCACCCGCCGAGCCCGGCCCATGGCCGAGTAATCCAAGACAATGAGGACGTCCCCCCAGCGACTGGGACCCGAAGTCCAGTGCCCAAAGACCCTCCTCGACGAACCAGAAGATGCCTGCAGACTCAGAACCAGGGCCCCCACCACCCACCGCGACCAGCTGAGGGTAAGCTTTTCCGACCCCCAAACACATCCCTGCACCCGGCGCCCTGCGCCTTCCTTTGGGGTACCTACCTGTGCTCCAAGATCCCAACTTACCTCTCGAAGTGGTGGTGGCCCCTGAAGAGTCTCCGTCCCCGAGCCTGCAGCCTTTGTTCATCTTTTACCTTTCCCAATGAATAACATTGAGCACCCGAAGGCTCAAAAGCACCCTGCATCCAGCCGCCCGAGTGCCGCTGGCCGTGCCACCTTTGTCCTATCCTACTTCCCCCTTTGCCCTGAGCAAGTGACCAGGAGCCCAGCTCCCACAGACGCGTGGCCAGCTAGCCAGCAGCCACCAACCGGAGGCCCCCTGCCCCTTATTGGATAACATTGGGCCTAACTACCTCTGCACCCGGCCGCCCCTGTGCCGCTGAGGGTGAACCAACTGTACCTACCTGACCCTGGGGGACCCCTGAGTCTATGCCCAGAACCCTGACTTCACCAACCAAGTACTCACCTGGAAACCGGTAATTCACTTACCTGCCATTGGATAACATTGACCCATTTTGACTTGAACATTTTGTGTGAAGTTTTGAAAACTGAAAATATTCCTATAAAATCAGCCAAAGTCTGAATTCGAAAGTACTCACCTGTGATCAGGAGAGAAGCCAGTGCTGTACCTTTCAGCCCAGTACTGAACCGCAAAAGTAATCCCTAGCGGGTTTACTAGTAACCTGTATTTTCTCCATTGGAACCTATTGTCTGCTTTTCTATTAAACTTCTTCTAACTGTCTACTTTTGAAAACTTTAAATATTCTTTAAAAATCATATGAAATACTGAAACGTCATTACTTACCTGTTTTAAGTTGAGACCCCAGTGCTGGACCTAGTAGCCCAGTTCTGGATTACAAAAGTAACGAGATCGTACTTTACCTGCAACCTGAATTTTCTCCCATTGGATAACATTGCCAGATTTTCATTGAAAAGTTTCGAAGTGTGAACTTTTAAAACAGCTTTATATTCCTGAAAAATCACTACAATAACTAAAACGTTTATACCAAACTGTTTTCAGCTTAGACCCCAGGACTAAATCTAGGATCCAGTCCTGGACCTACCAAAGTAATCTACAAAGTAATCAACTGTACTTATATGAGGAGAACCCATTGAGCTCAATGCTAAAGTGTGTTTAGAATTGTGTTGCCTACTGCAATCCCTGTACCTATTGTGTTCACAAAGTTTATTGCCTTTCTGCAAGGTACTCATCTGAGACCTCTCATACTGAGAGTAGTATATTTTGATACCTGTTGGTTCTAGAAATAAAACATCTATATCTTTGATATAAAAACAATTGGCCTGGAGTTGAGTCTCTGAGTGTGTGAAACCTTTTGCTGACAGTGTGTACAACAAATGCTTTACACTGTCCTCTGGTACTGCCTTACTGCTCGACCAAGCTACCACTTTAGAGAGTAAGGTCACACCTGGCTTTAACCTCCGTTATACCTGTGGGGTTTGTGGACTCTATACACACTGTATACACTGTACCTTATTCTGGCCCAGTATATATAGAGCCACTTTCTCACACAACCCTTCTGGAAATTTTAGTGGTCTTTGATAACCATAGCAAGCTACCAAGGTAGCTGTGGAGAGCAGCCTTCAGGCTTATCTTGAAGGAGAGTTAAGCAGCTTGTTTTACCAGTTTAATCATGTAATGTAGGTTAAACGAAAAATAACCACGCAGTGTATATGTCAAAATCAGTCTATTTATTTATTACACAACACTCACTAAAACACTGGTATAGTTCCTACCCGGACAGATCAACACAAATATACAACAATACTTCAATTGCAATAAGATAAGAAGCACAAAATACAGTGGTCTCCAGGGGGAGACTGTAGGGAAGTGGGTTTCTGCAGTAACCCCCCCCCGCCCCTACTTTTTGCCAGACTACTGATGCACTTTTTCTTGGTGTGCCCTGGGTCCCTGCCAATCAGGTTCCCAGGGCCTATGTTCTTTCCCCAAAGCTAACCCAATTGACATCTCTGGAAACATGCCAGTCCCTGAAGACTTGTTTTCTGTTGGAACCGGCGGGCGTGGCCTGAGAGGCCTGAGAGGGACATGGCGGCGGCAGGCTAACGGCTGTCGCGGAGCTCCCCGTCTGAAAGTACCGAAAATCAGCCTCAGATGTTCCCTTACGGAAGCATTGCGGTGAGAACGGACGATACGGGAAACCGAGTGGTGTAACACGGTAAAAAACAAGTTTTCTCTCTTCTTGGTTTTTCCCTGCATATTTTTTACGATACCTTGAGGGGAGCGAGGCGAGTGAGGCGAGCAGAGCAGTGGCGGAGACGGAGGCAGCGTTAGGACCCGGGGGAGATGGTAACACCGAACTAGCACCTGGAGGAAAAGGCGGGGCCGATCCACGTCAGGAGAAACGCTGTTCTGGAAGAGGTTCCGGGAACAGCAGCGGAGGTGTTGGTGATGGTCTCCACGGTCTCCTGGAACCAGAGAGAGAAGATAAGTTCGGGAACTGGGACTGGGGTTTGGGTTTCAGGGTGTGCAAATTGGAAATGGCAAGTGTGGCAACACTCAAAAGTAGCGTTTCTGCATCACTTTAGAGGCCCTGTGTGCTGGGGACACCTTTCTGCCACTAAATATTTAACCTCAGTTAAAGGAAGTGTTCGTATGGAGGCAGTTCTGTCAGCTGGAGCACCAGTTTTGTTTAGCCAGTGTCAAGCAAGCTCCAAGACCATAGCTCCGGCAGAAACAAACTTGGCAACAGTGTTCTCAGGGACCGTAGAGAGAGAATTAATTGGCATTAAGCAGTCTAAAAGTAGAGGGGAGGTGGTAAGAAACAGATACCAACTGAGGTCTAAGCAAGAACTAAAGCAGCAGGGGGTTTTGGACTCAGCGGAATTGGGTGAAAAAGTGAGACCTTCACCACTTACACCACATAAGAGCAAGAGGAAGTGGTGAGCTAAGAAGAGTAACAGTAGCAAACCCCCCAGCAGGCTTTAACACAAAAAAACACACCCTCTCTCAAAAGTTATTTTAAAGTAATGGAGAAAATGAATTCCATGAAGGAGGGGGTAGGTGTAGAAGTAGATACACAGTCAACCCAGTTAACTCAGACCCCCCTTCTTTATCTGCCCCAATCTTGGAGAACAGGTACTCCCCTATAGCGGAAATACAAGCTGAGGAGGATCTAGAAGGTCTAGAGAGTCCGGTTAGTCTAGACAAAGACATACTGATGAGTGGCTGCAACAGTGCGACCGAGAATACTCTAATCCATCAAGATTCCACGATTATCCCGATAGCAGAAGGTGCAGGGTCATCCCATCCGTTATTGGGAGAGCATACATTGTTGGAGGCAACTCCAGTGTGTAGTCAGCCTGACACTACAATTACTTTAACCTCTCAAACTTACGCCAGATCCGATAAGGATACGGCTCAGACTCCTACCCCTCCCTCAGAGCTTGATAAAATAGGACTTTTATTTCAGTCATTGAGGGGTGACTTGCTTGAAAAGTTCGAAATCTCGGAGGCAAACCAGAAAAGATTACATGACAGGTTTGACCTTTTGGAAAACAAATTGGAAGGAATAGGGACTCGGACGACCACTCTGGAAAAGAAGGTCTCTAACCTCTCAGTCACCACGGCAGAGAACTCCGCCGATCTTTGTGCCTTAAAAAAGCAAAACAGGGCTCTAATGATGGACATGGAACGGCTGGAGACTCACTCACGGCGGAACAATCTCCGCATACTGAAGATACCCGAGGGGGAAGAAGTGGAGGATATTAAAGCCTTTGTCTGTAGACTCCTTAGGGAGGGTGTTCTGAAAGACCGTTTAGATATAGATTTAGAAGCAGAAATACAGAGAGTCCATAGAGACCCCTTCAGATTACACCCAGGAAAATTCTGGTATATTTCCAGACGTACAATGTTAAGGAGCTGATACTTAGCAGATCTTTGGCGAGCGCCTCTCTCCACTATCGGGCCAATCCATACCAAATCAGGTCTGATATAGGAGGACGAACAGCTCAGAGACAATGGGAACTAGGTTCAAGAATGCCTGAACTTAGATCATTGGGGGCGCGAGTTCAGATGAAGTTTCCAGCTATGCTTAAAATCATGTGGAATAACAAAATGTACACTTGTAACCTGCCAGAAGAAGTAGATGAGCTGTTGGTGAACATGAGGGAGTAGTCTGGTTTGGGTGTCATTACTGCCCATATACCTGACATTCGCTAGCACTTACTGCTTAAATGAAAATGAACATTGTATACCAGAGGTAATGATTAGTTCTCTTTGGAAGGGGAACAAAAAGGGGGGGATCACACTGCATATATAAAGCATTAAAAAAAGAGGAAAAAAAGAAGAAAAGGGAAAAAGGGGGAGGGAAAAAAGGAAAAAATGATTTTTTTTTTCCTTCTTAAACACAGTTAATCACATATAATAGATGGAAAAGGATAGGATAGACAGGGTGTTGAAAGACGGGGAGCTTCATAGAGGCGAGACAATGCCTAAGATGAAGGGGGGGTTCCTCGGGGGAGGGAATGAGTGGGTTGGGGAGGGAAGGGGAAAAAGGAATAAAAAGTCCTCATTTAACCACAGAAACACAATATACACTGACTCAGATGTTGCATTTATCCGGGAGGGTTGCTGGCTGGTAATATTTGGTTATGGCTGTAAACCTGCATACTAGTAGTAAAATCATTTCCTGGAACCTTAACGGAATAGGAAGTTTTGAGAAACAGCAGAGGGTTTGCGATTTTTTAAAGAACTTAGAGGCTAGTATATATTTGCTGCAGGAGACTCATCTTGAGGCAGAAGTGTGTAAGAGGGTTTTTGAGAAAAAACATTGGGTACAGGATGTGCTATGCTCTAGGCAGAAGGGAATCTCTAGGGGAGTAGCAATAATTATCAGGGCCAACAAGGGAATTAGTGTACAGAGCTGGGA
The DNA here is from genome assembly GCF_964261635.1 of Lissotriton helveticus. Taxonomy (NCBI): domain Eukaryota; kingdom Metazoa; phylum Chordata; class Amphibia; order Caudata; family Salamandridae; genus Lissotriton; species Lissotriton helveticus. The sequence goes on from NC_136057.1 coordinate 1,039,914,158, forward strand.
CACTGACCAGTCAGGGAGATGGTTGGTGGCGGTCCTTCTGATTGCTGGTTCACCTTATACATTTGCATTTTTTTTACGGCCCAAATGAAGATAACGAAATTTTTCTTCAAAACCTTGAGAAGATTCTAATCTTGAGCACAACACCTGTCATTCTTGGGGGCGATTTTAATCTTGTTTTAGATTGTCAGCTAGATCGTACCTCCAGAGCAAAATATGTCTCGCCTAAGAGGTTTTTTTCAGTTCTTAAGAATATAATAAAAGATTTCAACTTGATGGATGCCTGGAGAGCCAAGAATGGTGACTTGAGAGAGTACTCTTTCTATAGTAAAAAATAGAAGCAATTCTCAAGAATAGACCGGTTCCTGGTAGACCATATCTTTAAATCTGTTTTGACCTCAGTTTCCCATACCCCAGTGGGTCTTTCAGACCACTCGGTTGTAGAACTAACTATTAATTTCAAGAATTTTGTTTATGAACGTAGATGGACCTTAGATAGAACCATCCTATTGGAAGATAACATTGGAGTTAAAATTAAGAGCAGTATAGTGGAGTTCTTCCTATTTAATGCGGGTTCGACTACAGAACAAACTGTCTGGGAGTCATTCAAGACTTTTCTCAGAGGCTTTTTGGGATACCAGATGAAACAAAAAAGAAAAGAGATAAAAGAAAGAGAAGCTAAAGATCTGGACTCTATTAAGAAGAAAGAGCAGGAACTACAGCAGGCAGCTTTAGGTGAAAGAGAGAAGATCCCAGAACTCGAAAAGGAACTTCTAGAGTTACAATTGAGTTTTAAAGCCAAAGCCGATAAGTTGATTTATGATAGATGGGAGGCCAGCAAACTTAAAAACTTTGAATATGGGGAGAAGTGTGGTGCACTCCTATCGTGGAGAGCCAGATCAGACAGGACTAGGAACAACATCAATACCTTGTCCCAACGGAACTCGGGAAAACAGTTGACTAATGATGAAGAGATCAGGGCTGAAGCCAGGGGTTTCATGGAAGAGTTATATCAGGAAAATATAAGGACTGGAACAGAAGAATTGGAGAAGTGGTGGAGCCAGAGGGTACTACCTCAATTGAGCGAGGCAGATAAAAAGACTATCGGGTGAGATTACTGAAGGGGAAATCAGGGTCCAGTTAAAGAAGATGAGTAGGAGTAAAGCCCCAGGCCCAGATGGTCTACCAACGGAGGTCTACAAGGATAATGTAGAAGAGATTCTTCCCCACTTGCTGTCTCTTTTTAACAACATATATCAGCAAGGAGGGGGTATTCCACCCTCATGGTTAGAGGCTACTATTACTTTAATAGCTAAACCTAACAAGGATCCCATAAAAATAGAGTCTTATAGACCTATCTCTCTTCTGAATTCTGACCTTAAAATATTCTCTGGAATTTTGGCCGGGAGATTAGCTAAAGTTATTAAAACCATGGAGTCGCTAGGGGGCGCACTGCGGAATGGCTGCCTAGCTTAGCAGCTCCGCCGGGCGGAACATTATATTGCCGAATACATGGGATAAAACAGATCGCAGCATGGTACAAAACATGCCACCATGCATGGGAAGATAAGGAGCACAATCGGTGTGAGGAAGGAGAGCGTCTGTGCCGCGGATGCCCCGAATGCAGCCTGATGTTCTCACCGGCCACGCGCTCCAACATGGCGGGCGGAGCTCGGGTCAGCCGGGAACGGATGCGGTGAGCTGCGATCGACTGGGGCCCGGAACGCACTGAAGCTGTGGCGGCACTGAAGGTACGGGATGCGGGGCCGTGGATAACTGTCTTTGCGATAGCGGTGCTGCATATGAGAAGGGGACATACCGTTGTCTGTACGGGACTCGCACGGCAAACATGGCGGCCGCACAGGACGGGTAGCGACTCATCCCCGCTACACGGCGCTTCATAACACCGCATCCCCGGTAAGCCTCTAGTATCCTCTGCCCACTATCCCCATAGACGGTGGGGCCCTCCATCCTGCATTGCGGCAGAGCGCTTCTTTACAATACGGCGTCCGTAATCGGCGCAAGATGGCGGCGCCTGTACACAACAGATAACGTTACACTGGAGGTTGCACTATCGTCCATTCTGCCATGTTCTAGTGGGCAAGATGGACTAATGATTCCCCGTAGTAGCTGTGATGATTCCGATACAGAGTCTGTTCACCCAGTGATGACCCGTGGAACTCTGCACAGCTTAAACACACATGCCGCCATATGGATCTACACAGCGAAAGAAGCGCGAAACCTGCGTACTACCATTGATCCCGCACCGCTGCCGTTGTGCGTCAGATAGTGTCATTGACATGGTATGAGACTGGGCTCAACTGGCGTTGTACAACTGACACTGGCGCTGTATATCTGCTGTGGATGCGACATATATGTGGCAGACTTTTTCCCTGGGAGCACGTGGGCGCCTACTCGTTGAACGTTACTGCGCATAGAGTGGATCCACCGAGGCTGCGATGAGGCTACCACCGGTTTGCCCTGATCTTTGGCCGGTGCACGCATATGACCTGCTCACTACAGCTGACCTATGAGGGTTATATAACGTGGGAAGCTGCCATTCAAACGCGGTGAGCTCCTGGCATACGAACGGCGACACATTGCTGCACAGCGCTTACGCCACTTCCCTGACTGGTATTATCGCTACCACAGGACCACACCGACTGGGGGTGACATCCTGACGAGCCTGCGGAGTGCACTGAGCCATACAACATGGGAAAACCGGATAATAAACAACCGAAACTCACTTAACAGGCAGAGTCGACAGCATGGCGGCGAAACTTGACAAACAAGGCGAAAGGTTGGAGACTGCAGAGACCAGAATCTCGGCGGTAGAGGACGAATCGCGCACCACAACATCAAAGTGTGCAGGCATGGAGAAGGTCCAGGAAGTTATTAAGGCCAAGTCTGAGGAGTTGGAAGCCCGATCGAGACGTAACAACATACGAATAGCGGGCCTGCCGGAATCCACCAACACTGGCCGTATGGAACCATATGTGGAGCAACTTTGCAAAGACTTGTTTGGCGCCGACAACCTGTCATCCATCTTCATTATCGAACGAGCGCACAGATCCCTAGCGCCACAGCCCAAGCCAGGCGCGGCGCCAAGGCCCGTCATAGCACGTGTGCTCAACTACCGGGATAGAGACGCTATATTGAGGATGGCACGTGAAATAGCGTGAAATTCAGCACCAAGGCAACAAACTGGAATTTTATCCAGACTTCACGTTTGCAGTACAACAAGCACGCAAGGAATTCAACGAGGTCAAAGCCAAACTTCGTGACCTGCAGATCCCTTACACCATGCTGTACCCCGCTAGGCTGAAAGTCACCTGGGAGGGCAAGCCAGTCTTCCTGTCAACACCCAAAGCTGCGATGGACTTCATCAAGACGACGGTACACAAAGGTAAACGGTCAAACCGCAAGGATAGACACACAGACTCAGAATGAGGTAAGCTCAGTGGGTATTCTGTTTCCAACTACTAACCGTCTGCTGGCGCCAACGGCCCTGTTTTCTCTCGACGAAGATTGATATCTTGCGCCCAGACTTTGCGTACAAGGCCTGGTGACATTGTCTGCTGCAGTGAACGGGAATCGTTAGGGCGCAGTGATATCCAATCAACTGCCTGCTAACTGGGTTGATTTCTATGTTTGAGATAATAACTGATTACTCCTACATGACAGGAGGCATTGTACTGCAGGGCTACATGAGCTAATTCACTGACTTCTAACGGCCACTTTTGCTACCGCCTTTGGCGCTCTGGATGTCTCATTTGATTGCATGTGGAACTTTCACAGACACCATAAGTGGCTGATATGTTTCTTCATGTACATTTACTTGTTATCCAGATGTGATCTGTTTACATATGTTAGTTCTGCCCACGTCCTTTAGTTAGGATGGGGTGATGCGTCCCCGGCGGACCTCTATTAGGGCGGTCCCCGACAAGTTATGTTGCTATTCGTTGTTTGCAGGGTAAAATGGCTTCGGCAGATTTGGGTTGCTGGAGTGGGAGGGACATGGGTCAGTTGGGGCTTGTTGAGTTTTAAACAACCGGGACGATTGAGATGCACTGCTGGAAGCCGCTTATGGATGTGTATTATTAGGTCGAACTCAAATGCTCAATTGTTATGTTACACTGTGCTGGGAGTGGGCGGATCGATAAATGCTGGCTTGTATGGGGAAATATGCAAACAGACGTTGTGAATAGTAATGCTTTGAATCTCCTAACATGGAATGTACGAGGCCTCACAAATCCCAAGAAGGTGCGCCAGATTTTTGCATGTTTGGACAGACATCTTATTGATATAGCGCTACTACAAGAGACCCATTTAGATCCAACCTTACGTAGACCTATTGGAACACGATGGGCGGAGACATGCACTTAGGCGGCATATTCCTCGTACTCTAGAGGGGTAATGATATTGGTCAAGAAAGGCACTGACTTCAGAATTGAACGCACAATTATAGATAGAAATGGCCGATATGTGCTTGTATCAGGGAAGTTAAGGGGGCAACTGATAACGATAGTGAATGTGTACGGCCCAAACACTGACTCCCCTGAGTTCTTCCAGGAACTCTGGGATCGCTTGCTTGAATTTGGTGACACTACGATAGTCTGGGGGGGCGATTTCAATGTCACGCTGCGGACTGCGGAAGACCGCTCGGCAGCCTCCACTGAGCCTCACAAGAAAGCCAGGGAGAAATTGTGGGACATTATAGAGGACAGGAGGCTCAGAGACATCTGGAGAGTATGCAATCCAACTAGACCGGATGAAACACACGTCAACATGGCGCGCGGGAGTTGGTCCAGGATTGATTTCTGGTTAGGAACAGATAATGCGCTACTGTGGGCCACGAAGATAGCCACACTCCCCCGCACACTGTCAGACCACAATCCGGTGGTGCTCACTCTGCAGATTCCTCACTATGCACCTCCACCTTTCAGTTGGCGTTTCGATGCCCGTGCGTTACTAGACCCAACATATGTCACTGCTGTGTCGGATGCCATTGTAGACTACTTCCGCTTAAATGAAGGTTCAGTTGAGGACCCATGTGTCCTATGGGAAGCATTCAAGGCGACACTCCAAGGAGTGTGTATCAGCACCTACGCTGGGATACTGAAAGATATTAGGGCGCAGATCACTAGACTTGAACACAAACTGGCGACACTGGAGCAGGAACATGCACGCACAGGTAGAGCGGATCTGCTAGGCGAGATTAAACAGACACTTACTGAACACCAACAGTTTGCAGACGATGAACTGAAATACATCACCAAACGCCCGCAAGCTCGACAATTTGGAGAGGGGGGGCGACCTGGCAGAGTTCTTGCGAGGAAAATATGTGGGGAAAGGGGGGCGCAGACACTTACACAGATCCGTGACAAAAACGGTCAATTGCATACACAAGCTGCTGACATACTTCGTAATTTTGTTCACACCTACTCAGACCTGTACACCTCACAGCAGCCTGCGACATCTCAGGAAACATTGCGCTATTTACAGGATATAACCATTGCATGGTTATCAGATGGTCAAAGAGAATATTTAGCACAACCCATAACTGTTGAAGAGGTGACCGCCATAATCCATGCACTCTCAAACGGCAAGGCTCCTGGGCCTGATGGGTATACATGTGAATTCTATAAGCAATTTGTGGACCTACTTGCCCCGCATTTGGTCGCAATGTACATGGCCGCCTTTGACCAGGCGACATTGCCCCCGTCACTACGGGAGGCAGTAATTATCACCCTTCTAAAACCGGGTAAAACACCTGATGACTGTGACTCCTATCGTCCACTCTCTCTTTTAAATGTAGACTCAAAGATCCTGGCAAAATTGCTAGCGGACCGCCTGCAGCCCCTGATGACGAACTTGGTCCTGCCGGACCAAGCTGGGTTCATCCCGACGAGAGACACCTCCCATAACACTAGAACATTGTTTGCACTGTCCCACTATCTTACTTCACAGACTAAAGCGGTGGCGGTAATGCTTGACGCTGCAAAAGCATTCGACTCTATCGAATGGTCTTATATTCTAGCGATTCTGGAGCGGATGGGATTTCCGTCGAGGTTCATCACATGGGTAACACTGTTGTACACGAACCCACAGGCGAGAGTGAGGGTGAATGGGTACGTTTCTGAGCCTTTCCCCATAGCCAGAGGCACAAGGCAAGGATGCCCGCTATCACCACTGATATTTGCTTTGGTCCTAGAACCCCTTGCCTGTATTATCAGACAGACTCATGACCACTCGGCCCTACACTTCCCTGGGAGGCCTTTGCATATTTCGTTATATGCTGACGATATGCTTCTCTATGTTCGAGATGCTGAACAAAATCTTAGCCCATTGTTGCGGGAATATGTAAGATTTGGTCGACACTCTGGGTTACAAATTAACTGGGAGAAATCCATAATAATAATAATAATAATCATTCCCCTCACTGACTCCACCGTCCCCTTCGACCCAGAGTTTCCTTTGGATTGGCAAACTGACCCCACGAGATATCTAGGAATCTGGTATAGTCGTGATCCAGAGGAAGTGATAAGGACCAATTATGGCAGGGTGCTTACGGATCTAGGCAGTAAAGTAGATAGATGGATACAACTACCGTTATCCCTGGCGGATAGAATAGCCATAGTTAAGATGAATATCCTGCCCAAACTACTCTATTTATTTAATAATATACCAATCACTCCACCCAGGGCTGTCTTTAAGAACATAACCTCACTGGTGCTGAAACGGATATGGGCGGGCAAACAGGCACGTATCGACTTGCGAACACTCACACTACCCTACGAGAGGGGTGGCTTCTGTGTGCCAGATTTTAAACTATATTACTTGTGCGCACAGGCCCAATATGCAGCTCATTGGTATCACCCCACTCCTTACCTTACACACTTAGCTGTTGAGGAGGGAGATGCACAACCAATACCGCTAACTGCGATAATCACCCACGAAAGACCACCGCTTCACACGAGGGACATTAACACAATAGATACTACTGCCCGAGCATGGAAGGCGCTAGGAAGGATGGCTAAAAAATTGCCGTTATATGCCCCAGCGCTTCCATTACAACACCACCCTGCTCTTTCAGTGACGACCGAACAAGTGGGTATGTCCATACTGAAGCTAGTGGGCATAGCCACCTTTGGTGACCTGTATCACGAGGGCACCTTCCGCACAGTGGAAACCCTAACCTACATCAGCAATCCCACACCTCTTTTCAAATTCACTTACTATAGGCTACAGAGGGCACTCAGGGAACTATACACAACCTACCCGGAGGAACCACCGGCCTTGCAAACTCTGCAGCTGATTATCGAGTCATCCAATGTTTCCCATCTGGTGTCTAGACTGTACACGGTAGCCCAAAGTGAAATACCATACACTTCAGATAAAGCGTTGCAACGATGGAACACTTCCTTATCGGAGCCACTAACGGATAAGGAATGGTCCATGACCTGCACACTCCTTAAACTACTTACCCCGAATGGTAACCTCCGTGTCACACATCTCAAGTATCTACATCAAACATATCACACGCCACTAAAACTGTATAAATGTGGGTTACGGGAGGATGCCAGGTGTAAACGTTGTGGATATGACGAGGCTGATTTTGTACATCTAGCTTGGCATTGCCCAAGGTTACATGCATATTGGGAGACAGTCACTATTATGCTGGGTAAGATGGTGGAAGTCGATATAGAGTGTACCATGAGAATATGTTTACTGGGTCTACTACCAAATGTGAAAGCAGGAAAACGGAAGTTCTGTGCCATTGCTCTGTTATTGGCCAAGAGACAGGTTTCCAGATGCTGGGGGGGGGGACCACCGTGCCGAGCATCAAAGCCTGGCTCAATGATATGACTTACTGCAGAGATAAGTTGCTCACATATGAGGAAGAATTGCCCTGTAGATCACGTCCCAAAGACTTTTGGTGCTACCTCACAGACTATTTACTTAACATTGAGGTGGATGAGGAAGCTGTATAACATGGTGTGGTTGAGGCGTGGCAGATGATACTCACACGGACACCGCCGACTCTATGCACAATGGGATGAATTAGACCTACCTACAAAATGATCAATGGCATGTAGCACACGGGTGGCGACAGGGTGCAGTATTGTCCTGGTTTTTTCTTTTGTTTAGAATTTCTGTTATATGGAGTTTCATCAAAAACCCCAAAAATGAAGTTCTCCCGCACGTCAGGCACAATTGAGTGTATTTCACACGACATGAAGCCATGTTACTGTAGCAAGATTGCCGCCGGACCCCCGGGTTGCTGGCTAAGAGGCTGTGTAGTGATTAATCTTGTCTTTCTCCTGATCGCGGCCAGCCCCTGGGTTGTAGGCCATTGGCTGTGTTTATCTGTGCAACCTTATGATAATAAAGATTGATATTGAACTTCAAAAAAAAAAAAAAAAGTTATTAAAACCATTATCCACCCGGATCAGAGGGGCTTTGTGCCAGGTCGACAATTAAATGAGTTGACATTTCAGGTCATCGGAGCAATAGATTTTGCAGAAGAAAAGGGACTGCCGTTGGCCATCGTGGCAATTGATGCCGCGAAGGCATTTGATCAGGTCAATTGGTTGTTCCTTTGGGACACTTTGACCAGGTTTGGCTTTCCATCATCCTTTATTCAGGCTGTTAGAACATTGTACGGGAACCCACGGGCGAAAGTGCGGATCAATGGTTGCCTGACGGATTGGTTCATGATATCAAGAGGGACGAGACAGGGTTGTCCCCTGTCTCCTCTCCTTTTCGATCTGTACATCGAGCCCTTTGTCTCATTGTTGAGATCGGATCCAACAACCATTCCTTTTAAAATGGGTGGGCTGGAGCTGAAGACCGCATTATATGCTGATGACTTACTGCTTTACACCATCAATCCACTAGAGGCTATTCCAAAGTTATTTCAATTAGCGGAGGAATATGGAGCAATCTCAGGATATAGCATTAATAAGAGCAAAACAAATATAATGAGCTGGAATAGTCCTGTCCCTATACCAGGAGTGAAAACCAAGATCAGGTACCTGGGTATTTACCTTACGCAAAAGATTATTGATGTCCCTAGAACAAGCTGGCAAATAGTGGTTAAAGAAATAACTAAACTTTTACTTAGATGGGCCGGTTTACCTCTTAGTATATATGGTAGAGTCAACTTAATCAAAATGGTAGTACTGCCTAAAGTAACTTTCTTATTTAACACCATCCCACTGACCTTCCATAATAAAGATATCTCCAGCCTGCAGGGCAAGATGGGCTCATTTATTTGGGCTACTAAGTCACCAAGAATTGCTTGGAGAAAGCTGAGAAGGGTGTTGAAAATAGGTGGCCTGGCCCTCCCCGATTTACCTTTTTACTGCTATGCGTTCCAGTTAAAAAATGTCAGACTCCTGGCTAACAGGCTGGACTCATCCTCACATGGCCGTTTGTTCCAGGCGATGTTATCCGACCTACCCCAGGGCTTTGAATCTTTTTTGTTTAAATTCGGTGCCCAGAAGTTCTATAAGAAAGTCCGCTTAAAAATCTTACTTACAGCTCTTAAGTTATGGCAAGCAGTCTGTAAAATCTGGAAAATCCCTTATTACAACTCCCTAGCACCAATTTGGGACTCCCCCGGAACACCCAAATTTTTATCTGACTGCCTTTCGTCCCCTTTGAGGGATGCAGGCTTTGTAAGATGGGGTGACCTGCACAACAACTTAGGTCTCCTAGACTGGACATCCTTATCTAATATGATAGGAAGATCTCTTACAAGGTTTAAATACTATCAATTATCATCCTGGTGGGGAAGTCAAAATTGGGAGCTAGAAGAAGGAGGAAGTGAATTTCTAGAATTAGCCAGCAGACAGGAAGGTTGGAAGGGGGAGGTCTCTTCTTGGTATATCTAACTAACAGGGGCAAAAGATGGGCAGGAGGAAGAAATCTCGAAACTCTGGGGTGATTTATTGGCAGACAGCACGGAAAAGAAGCTGGAGGTTTGGATAGATTCATTTATAATATCCCAAAAAACAATAAAGCCTGCCAATCTTAGAAGGAACCATCTCTACACAGCACACAGGGTTTATTGGACTCCTTCAAAATTGACAAAAATATCTGGAGAATCATATTTCTGTCCTAGATGTAAGCTTTTAGCTGCAGATGATTTACACATTTTTGTAGATTGCCCAGAAATTAAAAACTATTGGTAACAGGTTTGCAGTTTTTAGAGGAGGTACTGTCAAGACCAGTTACTTGTAGTCCAAGATTGATTTTTTTTTGGTTTACCACATGACTATGATATCAGAGACAGTATCTTTCAGTTTATATTTTATGTTATTGTCATCGCAAGGAGAGAGGGGTGTGCAGAGAATGGAAATCCCCGACCCCCCCAAGGTTTGCAGACTGCCTAAGAAATATCATGGCCTTAAGTAAATTAGACCTGTTGTGTAGTGGAGAGGGTGCGGCGAAGATTTGGGCTCCGTTGATAAAATGGTCGGACAGATAGACGATGAAAAGTCCAATGATTATGCCAGGGGTTTGTGGTCTGGTCCTCCCTGGGGCAAGGTTTACCGATTTCGAACAAGGAAGTTGGACTAGTAGACAGCCTACCTCTGGGTGATCCTTAACCGCTAAGCATAAAATCCCAGGGCGCATAGTAACGATTTGTGCTGACGGATTTGAGAGACCCCATCTAGAGTCATGCCATCTGGTGGCATATATGAGGACAAAAAACGAATTTTTTAAAAAAGAAATAGAAAAAAAAACCAAGAAAAAAAAACAAAAAACATGCCAGTCCCTGGTAAATGGTACCACAGGTACCCAGGGCACTGTGACCAGGGAAGACCTCTAAGGGCTGCCACCCTTAGAGGCCCTGTACCTTTACACACACACTGGGTTTGTAGACTGCATGTTTTGGTGCAGAACAAATTGAAGAGTCGACATGGCACAACCCACTGCCCTGGAATAGATCAATCACCCCTCTAGCTGGGTGCCCTATTCCAGAGGTGAGGGCACAGGTGCATGAGCCATGTACCCCAAGAGTGTCTAAGTCCATTCTTAGACATTCTAAGTGCAGTGCTGCCATTAAGAGTATATGGTGCTGGGAGCTTGTCATTACGAACTCTACAGCACCATAATGGCTACCTTCTGCTCTCTGGGGCCCGAAACAATGCACATCCTGGGATGAGGTGCCAAGCCTACTCCGCCAGGATGGACAGGGTTCACGAAGGGGAAGCTTCAAAGGCATGCCACCTTTGTGAGCCTCCCCAGACCATTTGCTGCTTTCAGCAACTGGTCCCCACTGGTCGACCCCACACTTTGGGCGGGAGAACCGGCAGAAAAACAAGTGAGAGAGAGAGGTGTGCCCATCTCTGCCAACTCCACCCCTCAGGTGGGGGAGGCGAGGTGAAGCACAACTCCGAGTCTTGAGGACGGGGGGCTCCAACCAACTAGGGTCAGGCCCCTTTCCCCCCTCCCACTGGAGGGTGGCACAATAGGGGGTGTACCCACCTCAGGGAAGGGACCCATTGGACCCTGCCCTTTACCTACCTGTAACGCCGCTAAATCTAGTATTTATGGGGCACCCTGAACCTGGCTGCCTCAGATCCAGAAACAACAAGAAAGAAGATAAGAAGATAAGAAGAAGGACCGAAGAGCCGTGCAGAGCTAACAAGAGGAAAACGCCCACTGATTTGGCCCCAGCCCTTCAGGCCTGTCTCCCTTCGAACCTACTCCCATGAAACCCCGGTGTGTCCTGCAGCCAGCAACCTCAAAAACCCCGGAGGACCTGCCTGCCTGCCTTCACTTCCAAAGACTGCTTCTCCCGTGAACACCGGATTTGTTCAACTGCAACCTCTGGTAGCAGCCAGAAACCACAAATCCAGCCCACTCTGCACCCGCCGAACCTGGCCCGAGCTCGAGTGGATAAACAACAGGAGGAGGTCACCCCGGCGATCCTGAACCGAGATCCGGCTACCCCTGACCTGCCTCAAGCAGCCTAAATCCAGAAGGCCCCCCCTAACCGCAACCAGGAGCTGGTAAGAAGATCCGATCACAAAAGGCACCCCTGACCCCCCACACCCCACGGCCTAATGTGCCCAAACCAATGGTGCCTAACCAACCCTTAGCTTCCCAACTTACCTCTCGAAGTGGTGGTCGCACCCATATGTCCTTCGTCTCCCTGCACGCAGTGCTTTTGCAAACCGGAGGTTCTCCATTGGAAACCACAGGGCGCCTGACGTCGAACCAGCACTCTGCACCCGGCTGCCTCAGTGCCGCTGAGGGTGCACCTTTTGTGCTACTTTGTTACTCCATTTGCCCTGACCTAATCCCTAGGAGCTTTGCTCCCACAGCCCAGTAGCCTGCTCGTTAGCAGCCACCAACCGGAGGCCCCCTATTCCCCATTGGATTACATTGGGCTTCAACACTCTGCACCCGGCCGCGCCAGTGCCGCTGAGGGTGCATCACTGACCCTGGGGGACCACTGAGTCTAACCCCAGAACCTTAACTCCCACAGTCAATAACTTACCTGTTTTTCCTCTATAGGATACCATTGACAATTTTCTCCCAAAAAGTGTTTTTTGAAATCTAGACTCTATACACACTATACTTCATGTTGGTGTAGTATATATAGAGCCAGTTTCCTACAGAGACCAAACCATATACTAGGACAGTGGAATGCGAAGTGAAGGAGAGGACAGGACTTGGACCAGAAGACCCAGAGAAGCCAGGGTCAGATAGAACCACCCAAGGTAAGCACCCAGGAACCCCACAGAGGCTGTGTGCAGAGTGGGAACACAGCTGCATGCTCAATGGAATTCAATGGAGAAGTTGTGCTGCAGTTTTGCAGAAGGGGGACTCTTCCCGGAGGACCTCAAATAATTCCTTTGGAGGAAGGAAGGTTGGAGAGCCACCCCACCCATGGATGTCCCGGAGAACAGGTTACCTACATCATGGATGCCAGGTGCATCTATGCCATTCAGGAGTGACCAGGAGACACGGAAGAGCAATTCCCACCGATGTCAGGCTGTTCAGACGAGTTGACTGTGATTTTGTCGCTGCAGCGGTTAGGACCAGGTGATGCTGAGGTAGACCAGGAGCCGTGCACCAGCTGCCCCACATTCGATTTCGGTGACCAGGGGGTCTGTGTCTGGTGGGAGCTCCAACCAACCTTGGTAGCAGCAACTGGTGTGGAGATCAGCAAGATCCAAGGGACTCACCACCTGGGGGCGAGTCAGAGCCCTGAGCAAGTAGGGGGGCACATTGAAGCAGGAGAAAACCCTGATAAGGACCCACAGGCTGAAGGCACAGGAGTCACAAGAGGACCTTGAGCAGCTCAGCAAGAAGGAAGAAGGCAGGCCGATGATGCAGAGGATGGGGTGAGGATGCTGTACTTGGCAGGAAGAGATGCTGGAGGTTGGAGCGTCTTGTAGCCCAAAGAAACTCTGAACTGCAGAACCGACAAGCCTTGGCAACAGCAAGTCAACATGATGTAGAGGGGTTTGGTCCCAGCGGTTCACATTAGGGTTACTGGTCTCAAAACTGCAAAGAGGACAGGTCACGTCTCCAGGAAGTTGCGGAATCACTGACTGTATTGCTGAGCCTTTCAAAGTCTGTGGGACACCAGGAGTAGCAGCCCGGTGAGCTCTGCTGCGGTGCCTGCAGGTGCAGGGGAGTGACTCCTTCATCCAGAAGAGATTTCTTCGGGTGTCCTTGATGCTCACAGGTCTGTTGAAGATCCTGGAAGAAGCACAGACGAAGAAGATTTGTAGATCAGTGAGACCAGGAGCCTTCCTTGGTGCAGTCTCAGTTCCAGTGAAATCAAAGTGTCCAGACGGTCAAAGAGTAAGTGGTTTCAGCCTGGAGTGTTATGGCTCACTGGTTAGAGGTAGCATACCCGGAAGCAGAGGACGGCCCGGGACCAGGGTTCTATCCCCGACGCGGCAGGGTCGTGGACCAGGGTCAGCGGACTCGATAATTCTCGCCTCGGTGCCTACTCTAACCAGGGATCACACTCGGCAACTCTGGGCATAAGCTTGCCTCATCTCCACAACGGCGCCCCACATATGCCGGGGATGCCTGGTTTCACCTTGGAGATACCCAGTAGGGACCATCTCACAGGGAAAGCCAGGACGGGTTCCCCAGCGGTCTACAGCGCAGAGATACTCCTTCGGGAGTCGATTCTAGCGCTTTAGAAACCCACAATTAATTTAATTAATTCCATGACTAATCTAAGGAACCACTCACAGGTAAGCCCTTAAGTACCCTAGAGGAAGGGTTGGGACGACTCAGGGGTCCCTCCCAGAGGAAGGGCTGGACAGAGGGGAGGATACTTCCATGTCCTTTGTCCAGTTTCGCGCCAGAGCGGGAGCCAAGGACTACCTGAACTGGCTCAAACTGCAGTATGTAAGGAGGGTACCAAATGTGCCATTCAAAGCAGTCTGATGGCGCTGGTAAGCACCCCCCACCTCAGTCCAATACACTAAGTCCTGTTTGGGAGGTGGTAACACCTCTCTGTTAAATGGAAATCTATTTTTCTTGCTTCCCCTGCTCAAGCTTGGTTCAGCAGCAGGAGGGCAGAAACAGTTCTGTGGTAGGCAGCAGCACCCTGTCATACCCTGAAAGCCGTTACCAGTAGTACAGGGGAGGGGCACCCCAAGGGAGCCCCTGTACATGAGATCATACTTCAAATACTGTTATCGGTGTTGGGGGTATGATTTCAACATTCTTTATACCAAACACAACTGTGTTCGGCGCAGCCACTATATAGTTTGACCTCTTGTAATGACTGATGTCCACTATATGTATTAAAATGGCTGATTGCACTTACAAAGCCTGGAGAATCGACTCCGGGGTTTGTAGGGGTGTCCTGCTCATGCAGGGGCATCCTCTTACTTATAACAAAGCACCCTGTCCTCAGGACTGAAGAGCCTGCCATAAGGGAGACTTATAGGCTTGAAGTGTAGTGACCCCACATATAAGGAAACGTATATCTGTCGTGAGATGTGCAAGCACTAACTCATACAGGCTGCAATGGCATGCCTGAAGTCACAGTTTGAGTGGGCTCCCATGAGTGGCACAACACATGCTGCATCCCATGGGAGACCCCTGGTGTACCTATGCCCTGATTACCTTAGTACCATATACTAGGGACTTACAAGGGTACACCAGTAGTCAATTGTGGAGGTAAAACAGCACTGACCATGGTCAATATAAGGAGAAAGCACAGTAAGTGGGGTACTGATTAGTTGGATCTCACTCAGACTAGTAAAAACATACTGACACCAACCAAAAAAGTGGGGATAACCATGAAAGCAGATCCTATTTTCCTACAAAGACCAACAAAAGAAATGTAGGGCCAAACAAAGGGCCCGTGTAAAGAACAGAAGTAACAGATAGTGCTCACAGCTTAAGAAGCATGGAGGCCAAAAGCAAAGGACAGTCCTCGTGTACACGGGACACCCGTGCCCAGCCCACAAGCCAAGAGACAACATGAGCGAGGATCCTGATGTCACCCAAGATCGCACCTGCTATGCTTATTAGTACAAGGGTGACAAACCCCCAAAGGGGTAATAACTGCAACAGCGCTCACAAGAAGTGGAGGAAATTCCCCGTGAAAGAATCCCAAGGGATTACAAACCTCTGTATGATCCAACCCAGAATGGATGAGTAAGGAACGCATGTCCAATAAGAACGGAAGAGGAAAATCAGCCATAAAAACCAAAAAGGGTAGAAGGTACATCAGAAGAACAGCCAGGCCAATAACGAAATGCTGGGGTTGGTATTGGAGGTGCCATGGAAACAGCTCCAATCGAAAAGGGAACGCAACCACAGCTCCGTGTGAGGCAGAAGCAGAGGAAAAACAGGCCATGCAGAGGCATACAAGAGGTAGGGCGGCCGAGTTGGCCTCCCATGTCAAGATACGAACTATGGATGGCCACAAGGAACCCACAAGAGAAAGAGGGCAAGGGCCCATCTTGCCCGTGTATAGCCAGAACTAGCACAAGAAATGCTAACGCCTTAAGAGAGAAAGAAAGAACAGTACTCAGGGCAGAGCCGGACAAAGCAACGTAGGCCAAAAGCCACGTTCCTTCCCCTACATTCGCCAGGAAAGAAGGGCACCAGACAGAGTGGAAGGAAAGAACCTCCTGGCCAGTGTGAAGAAACACATTCTTTGACTTGATTTTTAAGCTCACTAATTTTGCACCTCTGAGTTTGGTTGATTCTGAATGATCTTGATACTGTTTGGGAGTGGATGTGAATACTAGTGGTCCTGTCCGATCATTTTCCCAAGGGGATTGTTCTTTTGACTTCAATGTGAAGAATACTCAAGAAACGGGAGGAAGGGGGTTAAGATCTTCCATCTTCCGACTTGCACCAGGGCATCAAGCATCTGTAGAAATTCCCTACAAGTGGTACTATATGGCGTCAGAAACAAATGAATACCTTTAAGGCATACAGATGAAGTACCCTGTCAGACAGGGAACAAGGTGACAGAGCATTCACACAATACCTTGAAAATAACCTAATCAGAACTTTGGTAGAAAGCAAAGAACACCATGCATCCACTGGTGTAGACAACAAACAGGGTCAGAAATGAAAACGAGTCCCAGGAAACAACCAGGGATCACAACCTGTCATCTACATGGTAAAAATGCAAGAAAATGAGTTATGTGCTGAGGCACGGCACCACACCAGAAGGCACATGGAGGGACAAGTAAAAGCAGAAGCCAACTGGCACTGCCATATAACAGCCCACACAGATGGGAATACAGGAGACCATTCCCAGCCCGACCTAGTACTAAGTGAAGAAGAGGACGGTATGGTAATCAGGTATTAAGATTTCGCTTCATTCCGACTATCCCGAAAGCAGTGTAAAGCGAAGTTAGCTTGAGAGCCAAACAGATATTGAGCATAGCAAGTCATGTTCACTAAGGCGGACTGAACAGCTCAGAAAAGCCAGAGGTATGTAGCTAGCGCGCCGGCACCGAAAGGGCCATGGCCGTCTGACAGAATCTGTGGTACCCATGCCACAATGAATCAGTAATGAAGCTGCCATCATGGATCAGCAGAGAAAGAATGCCCCGAGAAGCATCCGGATCAGAGGGGGGAAGGCGCGAGACTGAATCCCACAACACATGAGAAAAACAGCCCAAACCACAAGCTTAGTTAAGGGACTGTAAAGCGGAGCTCGTAGCAGAAAAGATTTATCGAACAAAAGCATCCAGACCTTTAGACTCTGTCCGGAGTGATGTCAGGCACGTTGCCGATTTCGAGGGAGGCTGTAACAGCCTGAACTACAAAGCTGTGCAGAGTAGGTTGACAGGGAAGGCAGAGTGGATCCCCATGGGCAGGCTGGGGCCTATGAGCTATATACCAGTCCATGGAAGTCCAGGAAACAGGTTTAGCCCAAGTGCCCAACAGAATATCAAAGAGGGTTTCACTGAAGAGAAGTGCAGGCTCAGTTCTCAGCTGGCCCTACTGAAGCACCCTAAGTAGGGGATCAATGGCCACTTCAACAGAAGGAAGTTGCAACCCCAGAACTACATCAATTCTGAGCAAAACCAGAGAAAGACTCTAAAGCAAGGCTTGGAGGAGAACACAGGCCAGAGGATGGGGAACAATCAAGGCCACTAACATCACCAAGGGCAGAAACCCAAAGAAACTCTGGAGGCTCAGTCATGCGATCATCCAAATCACCAACATACAGGTGCAATAAGGAGTAAATAGTAGGGGGATCCTCTGAAAGCGGAGGCCTGCTCCACCAACGCCAGTTCAAATGTCTATCGGCGGGGCAAAGGCGACCCCTTGGGCATCGGGGAGGAGAGACAAAGTAGGATTGGTTGGTGCTGTTGACACCAAAGTCGACACCGGCAGATCCAACACAGGTGTCACAGGTGGAAACTCCGAAGAGGTGCGCACCGGAGCCAAGAAGGAGTCGATCACGGATTCAGAGGGCTCCGCTGACAAAGAGGGAGGTCCTGCCAGTTTGGAGTCAGTAGAGGCCTCACCGACCTCCTTCGGGCCGAGAAGCGCACCAGAGGGAGGCTGAGAGCCAAAAATGTCATGAAGGAAGAGATATTTATACCTCATCTGAGCCAGAGTCGTATTGGTGACGGAAAACACCTGAAGGTCCCAGATTCTCGCTCAGACTTCAAAATCAGAGGAATAGTATGCGAGGCAGGAACACCGCACGTATGTGGTAAAGTTGGGGAAGGCTGCAATGCGGACCGCTTACAGCATGACTTACCAGGTGACAGCGAGGAAAAAGGACTGTGGTAGCTGGTCCTCGGAGGAAGAAGAGGACTGCGACCGACGAGGGGTCATCGACCACAGCACCACCAACAGTGCCAAGTAGCGCTCATGCAACGTCGATGACCGAAGCTGATGACACAAGCTGCACCATTGAGAGTCAGGGTGTGTGCCTAGATACCACATACAAATAGGATGAGGGTGCAGGGTCAACATCATAGACCTTGAAGATATCTAAAAAAAAAAAAGGACACAGTTTCATTGTGGTCTGAAAAAAATGGTCAGAGGTACCACTCTCCAGATTCGTGTGGAAGCGCAGAAAGGAAGGAAACTGGTGTCAGCGCGTCATGGGAGGTCTTATATGTACTCTGACGACGTCACGTCCGGTGGACGATGTCGTTACAGAGTTGCTCAGTGCCCTCTACCAATGCGCAGAGGTACTGCTGTAAAAAAAGTCTGAATCCAGTGTGGCGCCTGGTGATAATTCTAGGGTATGAAATGTGCAGATAGACTTCTCTATCAGATAGTAATGCCACAAACTCTCTAGCTCTTATGACAACAGGCAATGATGTAGCTCCGTGACTCAAATGATACAATTACTTCTCCTGACCACAGCTATAGCACCAGCGTCAACCAAGTTTCTGGGTGACCTCTGTCCTTAAGGAAATCCTCTATGCAAAGGTTCGATGCAGTCGGCTCTTTTGCTGACTTATTTTTGGCAGTCCAATTTCTTGTGTCATTTTTCTACATCTCCAATGCTTACCAGGAATATGACAACTGGGAGCATCGCTAATTTCAATTAAGTTGGGTCATTGTTGTTTGAGTGGAGTGTTTTGGCTTTCGGGAATTTCATGGTACGCTTTTTATTTTGGCACTGGGGTGTCAATTGCACAAGATATAGCCCAATGCAGAACCAAAGGTTAGCTCATTACCAGATTTGAGTACAGAGTTCCCGCATCTGTATCCCTTTCACAATCTGAAACCCTTATGATCAAAAAGGCTGTAAAAAAGTAAAGCAATCCTAAAGACCACAGATGGGATCCAACAGAACCAAATAAGATGACACTCAACATAATTCCAGATTAGGGTCAGTGGATGTGAGTAAGTGGGATGTATTGTATGGTGTGGTTGTGTGACCTCACCATGTAATCCACTTACCAACTCCTTTAGGACCCTTAGGTTTCTTTGTCAAACCCTCAGGTCTATACTGGGGTGGCATGGTGAGAAAAAGAATGATGGATTTAACCCAGATCTCTTGACTGGGGTGAATGTTTTGATTTGTTCTGCATTCCGTCCATCAATTGTGTGTTTTTTGCTTTCCCAACCCTAGGTAGCTGTGGCTCTGAGCAGCAAGGCTTACAGAAAAGAACAAGTGTAAACCATTTAAACAGCACTTGAGCAATTGAAGAAGAAATTTACAAGACACCAAAAATATAGACACCAATTTATAAAAATAGCCTGTATTTTTCTCTTGGAGTCACTTTAGGGAACCAATTCCAGTGGGAAGTCTGTCAGTCAGGGGGACCAGCAAGGTCCTCAGAAACAGTTACCACTGCAGCTGAAGCATTCTCCAATAAGTTCCAGCTACTCTTACTGCTTACAGAGCTTTCCTATGGAAGTGGTCCTGAATGAAGGGATGAAGGATGTTGTGGTTGCGATGTGGTCAATGGGAAATCTTTCTGCAACAACTCCTTGGTCCATGAAGGGGGTAAGGTGGTCTTGCTCACAGGGTTGATGCAGCTCGAAGTCCTCTGGGTGCAGGCAGACGGAGTAGTTTCTGTCCTGTAACTCCAGTTCTGTAGTAGGGGTATCTCTGTTATAGTCATAATCTAGTGAATAGTCCCGCCCATGTGCGCGGACCCCGGAGCAATCAAAAATAATCTCTTAAGTTGTCCAAACATGCAGAACTGCACAGACACTTAAGAGAGAATTTAAAGACAGATAATGCAGCCTATATCCACAGGCTACACTGTCCAGTACTTTGACTAGAAATTCCACCAAAAGTCCACAAACAGCACAGCCTGTCCAGGGTTTTCTTACAGAGAAAACCTTGCCTGTAACAGCAAAACCCTCTGGAATGATAGAGAGCAAGAAGTGGACAGACAAGCCCCATAGGCTGCCATTATGTGGCTCAAAACAGGATACTGTGCCTTTAAGAGAACTTCCAGAAGCCTCACAGTATCCCAGAATACACTGCAGGTCCCTTCTACTTTCAGTTCTTTTTGAAGGCGTAACACGCCAGACCTGTAGTATTTCTTACATGAATATCTCTCTCCACTGGGGAGGAGGGCGGGCGCTTATGACTATAACAGAGATACCCCTACTACAGAACTGGAGTTACAGGACAGAAACTACTCCTTCTGTAGTAGGGGATCTCTGTGTATAGTCATATTCTAGTGAATAGAATGGCAAGCCCATCCCCACACCAAAGCGGCGGTGGAGAAAAGAGAAATAACACCACTACTGTGCGAACAGATTTCGCAGCGAAGTCTGCCCAACCCGAGCATCTGCCCTGGCCTCAGTGTCCAGACAGTAATGCTTAACAAGGTATGGACCGACTTCCAAGTGGCCGCCTTGCAGATTTCTGCAATTGGAACACTATGGAGCAAAGCAGTCGTGGCAGCATTGCCCCCGGTGGAATAAGCCTTAGGTTTACCCCCTAAGGTCTTATCAGCCTTTTGGTAACACAATTGTATACAGGACACAATCCACCTCGAGATGGACTGTTTAGAGGTAGCAAGACCGGTCCTGACTGATCCATAATTGATAAACAATTGGTCTGACCTACTAAAATCCTCGGTTTTATCCAGATAAAAATTTCAACACCCGCCTAACATCCAGGGAATGCAAAGACCTTTCCGCTGGGGATGAAGGATTCTGAAAAATCGTAGGCAAAGTTATAGTCTGGTTAACATGGAAGTCAGATATAACCTTTGGAAGAGCTTTAGGGCGAGTACGCATAACAACCTTAGCAGCATGAAATACTGTATAAGGTTCGTGGCAACACAACGCCTGAATTTCCCTCACCCTGCGGGCCGATGTAATGGCCACGAGGAACGCCGCCTTCCAGGACAGGTGCTGCAACGAAGCCTTATGAATAGGTTCAAAAGGCTCCTTCATCAATCTGGACAGCACCACATTCAAGTCCCATGAAGGCGAAGGAAACCGGACAGGAGGGAACACTTTCTTCGAGCCTTCCAAAAACCCTTAAATCACAGGTATCCGAAAGAAGGAAGTCTGTGAAGGCCATTTCCTGTAGGCAGTCAGCGCAACAAGAGGAACCTTAATGGAATGGACATTAAGGCCAGACTGCGCCAGGTGTAGAAGATACGGAAGGATGACATCTTCCTTACACGTCGTTAGGTCATAGTCCCTGAACTTGCACCAGATGCAAAACCTCTTCCACTTGTAAGCATAAGAAGTCCTAGTGGAAGGTCGCCCAACCTCCTTTAGTATGTCCATACAAACGTCTGGTACATTCAAATGGCCAAATTGCACTAACGCAGGAGCCATGTCACCAAACTCAAAGACGAGAGGTTGGGGTGCAACATCTGCCCCCCCCCGAACTTCGTGAGAAGGCCCGGCCTGCACGGCAGCCGTATGTGAGGACGGAGAGACCGGTGAAGCAGGTCCGTGAACCAACACTGCCTGGGCCATTCCAGGGCAATCAGGATCATCCGTGCCCTGCACTGGGACAGCTTGATGAGTACCGCCGGAAGCAGGGGAACGGGTGGAAAAGCGTACAGAAAGCTGTTCGACCAGTTAATCCATAACGCATACCCCAGCGTCCCCTGCTGGTAGTACCTGGAGGCAAGTCTCAGCATTTGCTGTTTTCGGCAGTGGAGAACAGATCTACGTCTGGAGTCCCCCACCTTGCGAAGACTTCTCCTAGTACTTCGTCGTTTATGACCCATTCGTGGTTTTCCTGAATCAGGCTGCTCAGTGCGTCCGCCTGAACATTCTCCACATCTAGCAGATGGATAGCCGTGATCGTCAGTCCTCTGGCTAGAAGCCAGCGCCAGATCGCCTGCGCCTCCTGCGACAGAGTGCGCGATCTCGAACCCCCCTACTTGTTGAGGCAAGACATTGTGGTCGCATTGTCCGTCTGTACAAGCAGAGAGTTGGTCTGGAAGGACGTAACAAACGCCTACAGTGCCAAGTGAACAGCTCTGAGTTCCAGGAAATTTAAGTGATACGTGGACTCCATCGGGGAGTACGTTCCTTGTATCTGTCAGTCTCCGGAATGCGCCCCCCCCCAGCCGTGGAGAGACACATCCGTCACGATAGTCCGTGCGGGAATGTCCTCGTGAAAGGGAACCCCTCTGAAGAGATTCCCCGCCGAACACCACCACTCCAGAGACTGAAGAGCATGCAGAGACAGTCGTATCTTGTCGTCCCAAGAACCATTCCTCTGATCCCACTGATCCTCTACGCACTCCTGCAAAGGACTCATGGGCAGCCGTGCGTGTGGCGTGAGGAAGATACAAGAGGCCATCGACCCCAATAGAGCAGACACCGTCCCACTGTTGTAGATGGAGGGATCATAAGAGCCTGAGCCTTCCGAAGGAGCGATAATCGTCTCTCCTCCGGAGACACGCTTGCTGACAGCGTATTGACGGAGGCTTCTCAAGTACTGTATGCACTGGACCGGAATCGGGACAGCCTTGGACATACTGATGCGCAACCCCAGCTCGTTTAAAAGAACGCACGTCTTCTGGAAGTGTGCTTGAGCTTCCGAGAAAGAGGATGCCTTGATCAACCAATCGTCCAGGTACGGGTAGACAAACACCTCATTTATCCTCAGGCGTGCAGCTACCACTGCCATGCACTTCGAGAATGTTCTGGGCGCAGACGTCAGTCCGACTGGCAGTACTGTGTACTGATAATGATCGGCGCCGACTTGGAATTGCAGGAACTTCCTGTGTATGTGTGCAAAGGGCACATGGAACTCATCCTGTAGATCTATGGCACAGAGCCAAACTCCCTGTTGCAGCCGAGGAAAAAACCTGATGCAACGATAGCATGCGAAATTCCTCTCTCTGCGAATCCACTAGTTTGCTTGTCGCAAATCCAGAATGGGCCTGAACTCGTTCTTGTCCTTCTTGCGAACCAGAAAGAATCGGGAGTACAGACCTCTTCCCCTTTGAGACAGAGGTACGTCTCCTATCGCCCTTTTCCTTAACAGGGTATCGGCCTCCGCCTGGAGCTCACGCAGCTGAAACCGCGCGCTGACCGGAGGAATTGCTGGAGAAGGACTGATGAACCGAAGACTGACTTAGACCCGGCCGGCCTTTGTTCGCTGAGGAGCATCAAGCTCTCCCGCGTACACGCACAATATACTTGTGAAGTATTTAAAGGCGGCCCGGGACCACAGACAAACCCTGGGAGGAAAAACGCCGCTAGAAAGGGAAGAAGGCCTCAAGCCGTACTCCACGCCGCAAACCTACGGCCTTCCAAAAGTCTCCGAGGTAGACGTATGCGGACCACTCACTACCCTCATGGTAACCCAAAGGTTGCCCAAAGAACGGGAGAGCAGATGCACACTGCTGAGCCGTAGGCTGCAGAGACGCCCGACGAATACAAGTATGGCAACGTAGGACAAACCCACAATACCTGGGGGTCGGCAGGAGAGAAAAAACTCCGCTCCGACACCGATGATTAGACCTGAAACTATCAGGTCCATAGACTATCTCTTGTAAGGCTTCTCTCCTGTCTCTCGGCAGGGGAACCATTAATTCGTGAAGAAAACATCCCCACACAGGGATCTTACCACAACGGCCCATCAACAGCGGGCCACCGCATGACGCCTACATGCCACCACCCCTGCGACCAAGTCAGGAGCACGTTCGAAGCCAGAACCCCCTGGCAGGTGGTAGCGGACCAAAGCTAAGTACCGCCAACCCGTAAAGAGTCAGAGAGAGACTCCCCGTACTCATGGAAGACGCATCCCTGGCAACAAGGCACGGGGAATCGCAGACTGAGGGGCCAAAGACCCCTGGGGTGGTGGAAGGGAGAGGGAACCGAGAAAAATCCGAAACATCCCCGGTGGTCTCACCAGTGGTGGCAGAGCAGGAGGCGACCTAGCCGATGAGTAGGTATGTGCAAATTCAAAACTAAGCAAGAGGACCAACGTCCCTCGCTTACACGTGGTGAGTAGCCACAGACTCCCCATCAGAAGGGTTCCTCGACGCTGATCAACTGCTCGGCGTCGTGGGTGGACGGTGCCGGGAACACAAAGTCCCCTCCCACGCAGAGGGGGCTCACCACGGAGCGAGGCCTGGAACAAGACCCAGGCCGCAAGCGCCGGCAAGTATACTGCGGCTGTAACCCATGACTTCGACCGCACTACGACGTCACCATCACTAAGACAGTGACTGTCTCTACGCAAACACTCAGACGCCAAAATGTCACTACGGTGTAAAACACAGAGACACCGAGCCATCCATAAAGGTGACGTCTGTACCCAAAGGCAGATAGCGGAGCCCAAGCGACCAATGCCCCAAAAGGAGCATCACTGCTCCATGACGTCGAGCATCACTGCTCCATGACGTCGAGCATCACTGCTCCATGACGTCGAGCATCACTGCTCCATGACGTCGAGCATCACTGCTCCATGACGTCGAGGCACTCCATCGACGTCGAGGCACTCCATCGACGTCGAGGCACTCCATCAACGTCGAGGCACTCCATCGACGTCGAGGCATCGAGGCATCTCCATGACGCTCCACGTCCTCGAAGCCGACCGGAACCGCGTCATAGCTCAGACGTGCCCTTACCGGGGAGAACCCCAGAGGTTAGAGCATGGGACTCGGTAGAGGACCCACCCTCTCCTTACCCAGAGGCTGAAGATGCCTTCAAACTCCTCTGTTCTAAACCTGGGAGCCGAAGCTTCCCAGAAAAGAAGTCACAGAGAAGACAGGTGTCAAAAGACACAGGCAAACACAGAATACAAACCTGTGAGCTCCAGCTTTGGTCTTTAGTACAGCTGCAGACAAAGCACTTGTCAGACTAGAAGTATTATAAGACAAGAATACTGCAGAAATTCTGCCAAAAAAACACAGCAGAATGTAGATAAAGGCCAAAGACGTCGAGTGAAGCTGTAAAAATCCAAATTTATCACAAAAATAATATAGAAAAAGCTCAAAAAAGAAGAGCTAATGCTCCAGGGTCCTGCTAGCAGGAGCCGGAAAAAAGAACTGAAAGTAGAAGGGACCTGCAGTGCATTCTGGGATACTGTGAGCCTTCTGGAAAGTTCTCTTAAAGGCACAGTATCCTGTTTTGAGCCACATAATGGCAGCCTATGGGGCTTGTCTGTCCACTTCTTCCTCTCTATCATTCCAGAGGGTTTTGCTGTTACAGGCAAGGTTTTCTCTGTAAGAAAACCGTGGACAGGCTGTGCTGTTTGTGGACTTTTGGTGGAATTTCTAGTCGAAGTACTGGACAGTGTAGCCTGTGGATATAGGCTGCATTATCTGTCTTTAAATTCTCTCTTAAGTGTCTGTGCAGTTCTGCATGTTTGGACAACTTAAGAGATTATTTTTGATTGCTCCGGGGTCCGCGCACATGGGCGGGACTATTCACTAGATTATGACTATACACAGAGATCCCCTACTACAGAAATCCAGTTTCACAGTCACGGGTCAACTTTCCTGGGTCAATAACTCGTTCTCTGGAGGTTCTTTCTGTACTTCAAAGACACTCCCGGTTTCTGCGAACTCAGGTGCAACTTTGTGCGTCAGGTCCAGGTCACTGTTGCTGTATGGCAGCGGTTGGAGGCGGTTTGAAGACTTTGGGCTACCAACTTGCCCCATCAGGCTTCTCAGCTGTTGCATCTCAGGCTGCGAACAGGAGGCTAGCTCACTGACCCTTGGAGTAGCTTGGCTTCGGCTGTGCTCTGGAGGTGGTTTTTCCTCGAGCAAGACACGGCAGGCACAGTACCTCTCCTTTACAATCCACAAGGTTCAGCAGGTGTAGTCCACGTCAGTGCAGCCTCTCATTGCTGGTTCCACAGTGCAGCAGGGCAGTCCTTCTTCGACCCCTGGTACCATAAACTAGGTGCTTACAAGTAGGTCAGGCTATGCCAATTGAGGACATGCACACTTTTAAAAGTCAGAGCACATGCACAGAGTCCTCTTAGAAGGACTCAGGGCATTTCAGAGCCATTACACCAGTACGTAGAAGTGAAAATGGGGGCAAACAAGTTGGAGTAATCCTGCAAAAAGTCTGTTTGCTCACAGTGGACCAGTGATTGCGGGGACCATTGTTCTTAGAAATCTTGCAAGTGGGAGACATTACATTTTGGTAAATATCACCACTCAAGCAGGAATTAGTACCGCTAGTCTTCTTTGTCTTGTTCTTCTGAAATGATAAGTATTGACTGAACTTTAGTATTATTGAGCGGCTTGGGTCTGTTCTAATGGCTGAAAAAGGATCTTCGCTAGGACTTTGTCACCTACTCCCGTAACATTCCTGCAAACTCCATACCCCCCAAAAATATTTTACGTTTTAACAGTAGTGGAATGAACAAGAAGATAAGTTACCATCCTAAGATTGCCATGTAAAGATCAGAGACCATGTAAAACATATTATGGGGTTTAAAAAAAAACAACAACTATATCTCAACTGTAACCTCTTACCTGGAATGTGCAGGACCGCAACTGCAGTCCTTCCTGGATAAACTGATCCACCACACCCTGGACGTTAATCCTCTTCTCTTTGGTCAAAGACGAGATGGGAAAAGAACGGATGATCACCTGCTCTCCCACTAGGATGTTGTGACAAAGAGGCATGTAAAACAGAAAAACACAAAATAAATGCTGCCATCAGAAGATCCAATGATAAACAGAGATTGCCAAAGATAGAAACTAAACAAAATGGAAACTTACCTATTGTGTCTGGATTCTTTGGCACAATGACACATCACAGATTGCTTACATCTTCAGTATTCACCAAAAGTATACAAGCATTTATAATGCAACGGTCTCGCCTTTGCAAAAGTTAGAGCTATTGGCATTGTAAATGACAAAATTGTTATTTATGTGTTGGTTTTAAAAACAGATAAATAAATGGCATTGTCATTTACAATGCCAATAGCTTAATCTCTCGCAAATGCGAGACCTATTGCATTTGCACCCAACACACACAGAGCCACACACACAGAGCCACACACACAGAGCCACACACATACAGAGCCACACACACACAGAGCCACACACACACAGAGCCACACACACACAGAGCCACACACACACAGAGCCACACACACACAGAGCCACACACACAGAGCCACACACACACAGAGCCACACACACACAGAGCCACACACACACACACAGAGCCACACACCCACAGAGCCACACACCCACAGAGCCACACACCCACACACACATAGAGACACACACACAGCCACACACACAGCCACACACACACACAGCCACACACACACACACACACACACACACACACAGCCACACACACACACACCTGGGAGGGGAGACATCCTTAACTATACAGCTCATAATCAAGGCACTAAAAACACGCATGCTTTATAAACAATAACTGTGCAATTCTGAGTACACCCATATAGCTTTAGAATACAATATACGACAAACTATGTAAAATAAGACCCTTCCAACTGTAGATAAATGAAAACGTGACAACCGTACAGCATCAAGTACATAAGCTTCGCATGATGAATAAATGCACAGGATTAGCACACACTGTGTAAATAAGTGAAATCACGTTATAATCTATAACCTATATTTCATCAGATGTGCAATACGTTAGACATCGGCAGTACCAAAAATATAGTGAATGTACATTACTCTATGATTAATGAGTGTTCATCAAGTATTGAACAAATATA
Organism: Lissotriton helveticus; assembly: GCF_964261635.1. Classification (NCBI taxonomy): domain Eukaryota; kingdom Metazoa; phylum Chordata; class Amphibia; order Caudata; family Salamandridae; genus Lissotriton; species Lissotriton helveticus. The sequence continues at coordinate 1,039,942,260 of NC_136057.1, forward strand.
TTTTCTCAGTACCAAATGTACAGAGCCGAATACATGTACATTGGCTTACACATTGTAATTTTGTAGGAAAAAGTACAAACGAACTGCATTTTTTACATTACTATACAGTACAAAGTACGTGCACATAAATGAGTACACCGGAACTAACTGTAAAGAGCTGAGAAGACACACAACACTTTGTGACAAACTGTGATGCGCACTAGAGATAGCTAAAACCGATTATACATATCTACACATAATCGTAGCACACTAATTAAAGCAAGCACATCACTAGTTGTACCCCATCGCATACATGTAGAGCGTTTACCGAATGTAACCCCTCGTTCCAGAATAAATGTATTTGATTTAACATCACTACCCCTCCTTGCGTGGTATAACAATACTTCCCTGCCCGGCCACCGTAAGCATACCCTTCCAATGTACCTGCTGCAGCCTTCTGTATCAATGTACTGCCCACCCCCTTTACCTTTGCAGTCCCTGCAAACATGCTGCCTTCTCTTCACCGACAGCAGCCGATGCCCGTAGGGCATGTCCCTGGTGAGGAGCTTTGAGTTCGCTCCTCCGGGACTCTTTCCCCCTTTCCTGTGCGGGGAGCAGAGGGTGAGGTTTCGGGGTCCCCCTCGGTCTCCAGCAGAGCTTGAGAGTAAGGACTGAGGACAGCAACAAACCCGACCAGGAAGTGAGGGGGAGGAGGCGGGAGGCGGAAAGCGTAGCAGCCGCGATGCATTGAAGAGCTGTGGGGCATAGTGGAACGTGCGCCGACCCGACCAGGAAGTGAGGGGGAGGAGGCGGAAAGCGTAGCCGCCGCGATGCATTGAAGTGCTGGGGGGAATAGTGGAACGTGCGCTGGCTCCCGGACTGGAATCGAAGAGCGGAGTGCGGAGAAGAGAGGGTCTGGAGGAGGAGGTCGCAGAGACTCCTTACCTCCCGCCGACAGTGGGAAGCAGATAAATGGCAGGCCAGGACCTGAATACATGCGGTAGGATGAGAAAACCATGATTGCTGCCACGGCTAATATAATTAAGAACAAGTGTTCGCCATCTCTAAGCCCCGTCCTTTTCAGACTGTGGGGCGTGTTTTTCTTTCTCCCCTCCTCTCCATTGGTTGGAGTGTAAACAACGGGCGTGTTTTAGAATTGTTGTTTACATTCCAGCCAATGGAAAAAAGACAGAAAGAAACGAAAAAAACACGCCCCCCAATCCGAAAAGGACGGGGTTTACAGCCAGAGAATGACGACACTGAGCCCTCTTCTCCAATGGCTGGCCGCCGTTTAGGAGGCCGATTCAGAAAAGGGGGCCAGAAAAGGGGGCCAGCCAATGGAGAAGAGGGGCAGGGTTTACCCTCGCTACTCAGAGTCATTAAGTCTCGCTGGCGAGACTGCGCATGTGCGCAGGCTACGCCAGTCTCGACCTAAAAAAGGACATTAGAGTAATAACACAGTTAGCACACAGGAATGTCAGTGTACTTCAGGACACCTAGCCCCATATCAGCTAGGACTGTAACCCATTCCATATTGCGGGGCCTACTTTTCACATTTCTTTTCACAGGGACAGAAAGATACTATAGTGTGAGAGCAAAGACTAACAAGCATTGGCATAGCCAATAGGTCCTGCTTTTGGGACCTTATCAATATTTAGCCATGCAGAACATTATCCTGGGTGCTATATCTACTGTTACTTCACATGCCACTGGTGAACGGCCACACACACATAAGGATGGGCTTCAGTGCTGTTTAATGAATATATTATAAGGTGTCTTCACAATTCCAAAAAGTGTATTTCTTTAACAAAGGAGCTTTGAGACCAATAGGCACATTATAGCACTGCATTGAGAAGAACTTATTGAAAGTGCTTTTTGTTCAACTGGTAGTGTGAACTGATATATCTGGATCTGCCACACAATCAATCATCTGCTGCATAATTTCCAGATTCAAAAAAATTAAACTTTCTAGCACAAACTGATCAAAAGTTACAAAAAATATGGTGAATCTGGTTCCAGGGCATCAGAGGGCTATTCGCAAAGGTTGACTGGTCATCTTTAAGTTGCTTCCTGTTGAATTTGGGGGTTACATTCTTGAGGGGAGAGGGAGCCCTGCTAGGGAGCAGATGGAACAAGCAAGTCACACAGAAAGGGTATGTGAACTTTCTCGTTGGCCAAGAACTGCCTTAAGTGCAGGGGTACGATTTCTAGCATAAAATCAAAGACAGAGCTGTTGCCCATATGAAAAGTGTTGCTGCTTCAGGCAGAGATAGGAGGATAGAGACTAGGCTGGCATCCCTCAGCATATGTGAACATTTAAGGTCTCAAAGTCTAGCTCATTAGAGCAACGCAGCACCAGCGCATCAGGCTTCAAGGCACTTCTTTTTAAACAGACATTTAACATCTTCAACAGAACAGAATAGAGTAGAGTACATAAAGCTGCATCTTATAGTGAAAGAGACCTCCCTATAAAAAGTAGTCAGAGACTGAAAGGGCAGTGTAGGGTGATGGGAAATATTTATTCACCCAAAAGAGAGTGAGTGCATGGGTCACTCTCCTAGCAGCCATAGTGGAGGCATGCCTAGCCAATGAGTTTACACAAGAGCACAAGGGCAGCAGGGGTGAAGCTGGTGACCTAGTGCTTGGGAGTGCAACCGTAGATGTGCAGAAGGGGCCAAGGGCCCCTGTCTGCTGCCAAAGACCAAGTGCCAAAGGATGATATAACTGAGTGCAGATGATCCTAAAGATTCTGAGTCACATACAGACATACAATCACACATACACACACACAAAGATACAAGGTGTGCACAACTACACAATGCATGCACACATGCATAAACACACACCAGAAACACAAAGATATACAAACACACACACACCTACATATATACACACTTGCACACAGACAAGCACAGAAACATACACAAACACACCAGAAGCTTAAATATACACACACAAACATACACAGCCACAAGTACACATACACACACACAGATACAAGTGCGTGCACAAACACGCACACACAAACATATACACAGATGTACCAACACAAAAACATATACACAAACCACAGGGTTAAACAGTCTCTATGGTGAAACTATTGCAATGTGAGGAACACAAGTGCATGTTCACATTCTCTGCATGGCTGCCCCTCGAGTACATGTGTGGTTCTGGTGCTTACGAGGTGCAGGAAGGTGCATTACATTATAAATCACCATAGGAATGCCTCATTCACAGGTCAGTGCCAGCTCTCGAGCATGGCTCTTGCAGCCTGTCTGGGTGGGAAGTGAAGGGGCAGCAACAGAGATATGGGGCCAGGCAGTCATTCTATTTACAGAGAGAAAATGCATTATACAATGCAATAGGTCTCACATTACTGAAAGTATGAGCTATTGGCGTTGCAAATGATAATGTTTATTAGGATTTTTTTCTTATAAAAAAAATACCCCAGCAGTAGAATAAGTTATAAAATAAAATCTACTAAGCAAGAAAAGGGTGCAGTACCACAGACTGTTACGAGGTGTCCCTGTGGAGTTGTAAAGGGACCGCTATTAGCCACATAAGGTACTGCTACCTTACTTAAGTTACTGCTGAGATATTTGTAAAAAAAATCTAACAAACATTATTTGCAACGTCAATAGCTCAAACTTTCATTAATACGAGACCTATTGCATTGCAAACTCTGAACAGCAGCTACAGGATGAAGAAAGACTTCCATGTGCATGTTAAACATGTTTTCTCCTGTGCACAGCATTAGGATTCCTTAATCAATTAGGGGAAGCACTCAATTCAAGTATCTCTTTGACATGCGAGAAAACGTATTGCATACTGTCATTTACTGCGCATCACAGCAGTGACTGAGAACACTGTTCCAGATGCATTGCTTAAGAGAGGAAACCTTAGCATGGTTCATCATGTAATACTACAGGTGCAATCGCGCAGTTGCCCTCCCTTTGTTAAAGGCGAGGGATTCTCAGATGCAACCACAAGTTGCTACAAGTCTAGCTGTTGCAAAGAATCCCAAGCAAGTCAATGGGGTGTGATGGCAGTGAACAATGAAAACAATAGGGGGTTGATAGACGATGTGATGGACGATGAGCTGTGATGGCAATACGTAGAAGATACTAATACATTTTCAAACATACACAAGTTAAGTAACAAGTGCCACTACTACAGTCTTATAGATAATATAATGTCCAAATTCTCCAATCAAGGTTAAAGTTCTTCAGTATTTATTCTTCAGTATTTATTTGTTCTTCTGATAAACAACGTTTAAAGTACATCAGCCAACACGTGTTTCGTCGTGCCCCAATACAGCACATTGACTTCCTCAGGGCTGTAACCAAATAAACAGTACCCATAATTATAACACGATCTGCATATGGCATAATTTTGAAGGTGAGTATAGTCCCAATCACCTACACCAAAGTAAAAGCACTGCACCGTGTGCAATTCTAAACAGAAGAAAGTAAGGAAAAAAAAATGCCAGTCCAGAATAAGGTTCTCACCTACAGTGTAAAAATAGGTCCCCTTTGTACCGTGCCAGAGGAGTGTGTAACCTACTTAATTTAATACAATAAGTAATCACCTAATTATCCAAGATTTCCACTCAGCCAATCCAATCCGTAGGTTATCTCCAGCTTTCAATCTAAGAGAACAATTTTTAAAAAATAAACTACGGACTCCTCTTTAATCCTCTATGGTCTCCTACACATTCCTTACTCTTACATTTATCTGCAAAAAGTACCTCACGTCCGTTCTTACCAACCCCTCATCTTGTATAACTCAAATGTCCAATTACACTCACCAATAGGCGTAAGGGTTATCCAAGTTAACCAAATGAATCTTGTCTCTTCAATATTCTATATAATTCCAGTCACCGCCACTATGATCAAAATGGTTATCGTTTTAATATCAACCATTTCAAAATAGTTTTTACTCACAAAACCCCATTATCAGTAGGTAGCGCTTACCATCGGCAGTAGCTCTTAGTTTTCAAACTCCTCTATCCTAATGGTTTGTCCATAACATTGTGCTGCCTAAAATTCAAATAGGCATCTCACATTAGTTACTGTCACTTTAATGCATACATAACCCATCCGAATGATCGCTCACCTCAGGTTCTGTCAAATCTCACACGAATTTCCACTCCTTATTCTGTTTCGCTTCTCCTGTATAAATAACATTGGTAAATCGTCTTAGTCTAAATTCATAGAAACCCCAATATAAACCTCAAACTGCCAATTGTACTCACCATCCACTCGAATATCTATCGATACGGAGGTCAGTTTCCCTTTAGTAGTGAAATAATTTCCTGTAACAACATAGAACGAGTCTCTATTTTTGACTCTACATTTTTCGTACTTTTCAACTCCATAATTAACCTAAAGTTTTATTAACTCACCAAGCACGTTCATGAAATTGTATCTTAGACCTCCACCTCCTCGATCCTGTATCTCTAAATAACCAAAATTACAACACACATAAGGACCACAAACTGTACTTATACCTATTTCCAAGAAAAAAGTACAATCACTAAGTACACACCTTGCTCCTCGGTAAATATCCTCACCGATTCCTTTGGCGTCCCGCACCCGCGCCATATTGAAATGTCCTTTTCTACCTTTTAGAAGCGGCCGCCATCTTGTAGTGGTGTATCATAAATTTATCTCGATACCCACTCCTAATATCCTTCTCATATTACCACATTATATGTAAACAATTTATACATCTAGTCCACCTTAGCTGCAAATTCTCCTACCCATATTCCTTTCGTACTATTGTGTACAAAGCTTCGCACGAGGCGTGTCTTCTCATTCAGTATTACGCCGAACATCTCCTCTATTCGGATTAATATCCTAGTCAGTATCTCTATTACAAGTTATCCTACGAAAATTATTATTATACTAACTAGATATTACTAATAAGAAAACGCAATATCCACATTAAAAAAACAAAACGTGAACAGTAGCCGCCATCTTATAGTGGTGTATCTTGAGTCTGGCACGATACCCACTCCTCATATAACATTCGTGCTGCTTTGAACAAAGCTTCGTACAGGGCGTAACTAAATGCTCATTAATACGCCAAACATCACCTCTATTCACATTAAAGTCCTAGTGGACTGTTAAGTAACTCGTGGTCACTAACAACACTATTACATGTTCTCCTCTTATTATTGCACTGCCACAAAGTATTAGAATTGAAAAAACGAAAATTCCACATTGAAAACAGGGCGTGAATAGAATAGAAAACACCCTCAAGCCCAAAGCTTGTAGTTGGGATGTATGCACCAAATCTTAGTGTATGAAAGGGAAAGTACAGAAATGAGTTGTGTATGTATATGCCAGTATGCCTACAGTCTAAACACTTTGTGATCCATTGCCCAAGCATTGTACACTCTATAGCATTATAATCTTTACAATACATTCTACAAAGCTCGCTTGCTATACTATGAGTATTTACCAAGTTTACAGGCATGTATAATCTAATTCTAAACATCATCCTCTTGATCTAAGGCTAATGTCTCAGACACATCCGCTGCCAGTTAATAGTTTTAAAACATCTAATGTACTCTTAGTCCCCATACCAGTATAATCATCTACTTATGCATGAGTGGTACATCGTTGCTCTCATTCTTGTCCAAGAAAAAATTGGTACTCATTGTCAATGTTCAGACCCATCTCTACCGCTTTAAGTTTCATAATCCAGATCACCTCTCTACGCCTGAGTTTCAGAAGTCTATCACCCCCTCTGGGGTCCTGTGTAACCTGTTCTATTCCATGATATGTAAACTGATGTTCATGTTTCTTCTCATTTTGTATATAGTGTGCAGCTATGGGGTACCTTGTGTCTCCATTTTTCCAGGCTCGATAGTGTTCAATCTTCCTGTCTCTTAACCTCCTTATCGTACTGCCCACATAGATTTGTCCACATGTACATGATATTACATAAACCACAAATGTGGTTTCACAATTTATAAAACTATCTATTTCATAGGTTTCTGAACCATTGTAAATGAAGCTCAGGACTTTTTTACGGGCCCATCTGCAAGAATTGCAACGTCCACACTTCTGAAAACCTCTTGTGTTACCTGGTAACCAAATTCTCTTTGTTTTGACTGGATAGCTGGGGCTTCAGTCATTAGCCAAAGTTTTACCCTTTTTAAAAGTAATAGAGGGTCTCTCACTGATAAATTGCATCAGATCCCCATCTGCTTTTAGCAGATGCCAATGTCTGTTAAGAATCGAATACAACTGATTTGATGCTATATTAAAGTGAGTAACCAAACGCACCTTTTGTTCTTTTTTATCAATATGCTTTTTTGGTGCAAGGGTTTCTGAGCGTTTGAGGCTACATGCCCGCTTCCTAGCCTTATCTATTACACCCTTATCATACCCTACGGCTTCAAATCTTCTAGCCATATCATGTATATTCAAATGAAATTCCACATCCTCAGAACAGGTCCTCCTGGCCCTTACCATCCCACCGTAAGGTATTGATCTAATCTGGCAATTGGGGTGACAGCTAGTTGCATGCAATATTGAGTTGCAGCTAGTTTCTTTGCGAAACATTCTAGAGCAAAGTCTCATGTCTTGGATGTAAGGCTCTACATCAAGAAAAGTAATTCAGTTCACATCAAATTGTGTAGTAAATCGTAGATTTACGTCATTGTCATTAATAAATGCAAAGAAACCTTTCAATTGATCAAGGGTTCCAGTCCAGATCATCAGGCAGTCGTCAATAAACCGACCCCAGTATTGAATATGTTCAACCCATAAGCGACCACGACGGCCCCAGATCCACTCCGCCTCAAACCACCCCATAAAGAGGTTAGCAAAAGACGGAGCGAATCTGGAACCCATCGCGGTCCCAAGGCATTGCCTATACCATTTACGGTTGAATACAAAAACATTCCTTTTTAAGAACAATCTCTGTCATCTCAAGTAGCATCCTTGTATGCTCCAATAATTCAGCTGGTCTCCTATTCAGGAAGGTTTCTACAGCAGCAATTCCCAGGTGGTGATCAATGTTAGAATATAAAGAGACCACATCTAATGTAACCAGCTTCCCTACTGAAAGGATCTCGGAGTATATAGATATATTTATGAGACTGTATGTTCATGGTTTGCCCTCACATATGTTCATGGTTTGCCCTCACATATACAAGACACTAAGCATGTCTTAAATAATATATCAGATGTTAAATGGGAGGATGGCATGTACCTGGTTACAATAGATGTGGTCTCTTTATATTCTAACATTGATCACCACCTGGGAATTGCTGCTGTATAAACCTTCCTGAATAGGAGACCAGCTGAATTATTGGAGCATACAAGGATGCCGGACGCGAGGCCCGAAAGGCAGCAAAAGTAAAGCCAAACGTTGGTGAGGTCCGTGTCCTGACTCTCACTGCTGGGACAGCTCCGGCTACTGCTGCTCCTCGCTGGGGTTGCCGCAGTCTCTGCTCCCACCCAGGGGGAGGGTCGGGGCGTCTCGGCACTTCGCAAATGGCACCGTCGGTGTGCCGGGGGCGTGGGGGTCAGATGGGCAGCTGTGTGCGTCTCTGTGGATTCGCGGTGGTCAGCAATCAGCGTGGGGCTGGAGATGGGACCGCGCTGCTCTGACTGTGGTCATCTGGTCAGGGGCACCATCTGGTCAAGGGGCATCAGGCTCCAGGTAGCACAGCCTCGCTCCGGACAAGCCAGATACGAGTCCCAGCCCCTTAGATGACCGCCACCCCTAGTTCTCCCTGGACTGCTTCTACCTCCACTCCACGAATTTGGTTCACCGCTTCGAATTGCGGCAGGGCCAATTCACTTTCATCCTCCTGAGGTCGATAAACTGACAACAATTCCGTGGTAACTATACACATGCAGCTGTTTAACATCAACACGCCGCAAGCAGTGGGCGTGCAATTTTGCTTTGCACATGCCTGCTACTGGAGGGTGTGTCTGTTAGAGGTAGAGGAGCAGGACAAGGGTGGGGGAGGGCAAGGTTGGGGACCGCAGGCAGCGGCTGCTTACATCCTGACAGCACTGTGCCCGCATTCCCTGGCATCCATGCCGTAGCCCTTCCTCGTGGGCTCGGCGACCCCCCCCCAACACGCCTGTGCGGCAGGCTAAGGATCCATGTTTACTTGAAGACGTGGAAGAGCGCTGAGCTGGCTGGGCCACCAACGCGCATTTAAAGATAAGGCCCCCTTTGGTGCCACCCCCCGGTGTCCTGGCTGCGACTGTATCGGGGGACTGAGCCTCCTCCCCCATTTAGCCTCGGATTAGTTCAGGTCGTTGCACCCTTCGTGGTCACGAGGGGGCGAGAAGTTTCGGGAGCTGTTATTAGCCTTGCGACGATCAATTTAGGTTGCGCATCAGGAGGACACGCGAATAAGAGGGGGATTTACATGATAAGAATTTAGGTTGCAACATAGACAGTGAATCAACTTTTAACGCTTACAGTGGAAAGTGTCGTAACCACTGGAATACATACCGAGGCAAATGCAAAGGTTCATGGCGAACATGCGACCAAAAACCCCGGAGTTTCACTTTTAGAGGCGTCAATTGCAGGGCCCGTTTGAACTCACACAAGAAAGGGGATTGAGAAAGGAGATTAATTTCTATTGGCGTAATTTCCAGCCTCTGTGACGCCGTCGTTTCAGTGTCGGTTACTAACTGAAAGGTTGGGAGTTCGAGCACAGCCAACTCCAGTTGGTAAACTCAGGCTCAAATGTCGGTGTATAAGTGAGCGAGACTGGAGTGGTTTCTCATTTACCCAATGGGAATGTGTTGTTGGTCCTCAAGATTGGCGAAATTGCTTTTAAAGAAGTTAGTAGCATGCATACATTATGTATTATGTCAACTATAATACCATGATCAGCCAAATACACAAGTTGCTGCTCACTGCTATTAAGACTTGGATGCTAACATAGGCCTCGAACAGGCATCTCAAAGAATGATATCCGTTGGGATCAAGCCCCGAGACCACGGATATCAGGAGCGGTGCAGGTAGAACGAAAGAGTAGACTGGGGGTAGCAGCTTCACCTCCTGAATGTACCAAATTGACTTCATCAGTGGGGGTAGTACTGCAACCCCTGGTTAACTTTAAAGAGACTCAATGGTCTAGGCAGATCAGGCCCCTAACATCTCCTGCTATCAGGAAGGACACATTACTTCATCTGGCCTTACATATTCATGGGCAACTACTGCCACTGCAAGCCATGCACACGGAAATTACAGTGCTTATGGCGACATGATACGTAAATTTTCACAGAACTCAAGAGGGCATACATTATGCAAAGAAAGTGCAGTTGTAATTGAGTGTTCCTCTTTAAGCCGGAAAGTTTGCCATTCAACACACGTTCGTCCTGGGAAGCACCCCTCGACTTCTTCTGGGCTGCAAAGATGTACAATATTACATAATGTATCAAGGGATCGGCTGGTGCGGCCATTCATGTTTGCAGAGGGAGACGTTATGGAACGAGCTCCTCAAAACAGATACTTTTAATTAGGCCCGTCAGAGTAGGAATCCACTCTGGACTTTGCTAGCTATAAAGATTGTATTTAACTATACCTGCACATCCTGCCCATAGACAAGATGGAATCTCATTACAGATTGGAATGAACGCATAATTTATCTCAGTAGTTTCCACGTGTCCTCAGAGGACTCACAGCGGAACTTGAGCGGTGTTACCCACAGCGGAACTTGAGCGGTGTTTTGATTCTCGCGGTGGACGAGGTCCGCTGCTTGAATTGCATACACCCAGTCGGGAAACCCCCCGGGTTGGACGCACGTGCTTCAAGAAATGCAATGACCTTGAAGCCGTTTAGGCGTTAGCTCTCCATAGGAGGTCTACAGTGGCAAATAAGAATGCGGTAATGCACTTTCGGGCCGTTTATTCCAATTTTCAAATATCATAACGTCGAACGGGCTGGGGAATAGTACCGATTAATGTGCGGGTGCCTTTGGGTTTTAATGCACATCTTGCTAGTTAAAGTAATATTGGCGCTTCACAACTGACGGTGGCACACTTCCAAATATATGAGAAATGTTTCTAAATTTCCCGAACAGCAGTGATGCGGCTGCTCCAGGCTGTTCTCCAGTCGCGACGTCATAGTTTACTGCATGAGATAGCGCGTGGACATGAGATGGGGTTGGGGCTGGCACGAGGTGCGCCCTCTACTCTCGCTCAAGGGCTTGCACATGGAAGTCCTTGCACTGCTGTGAACAGCAAACTACCCTTATAGCCGCGTCTCCCTCGCGTCTTCCTCTGTCATCTGTCTTAGCCCGAACAGGAAGCAGGAAGCACCTGGTACCTCATCGCCACTCGCAATGCTACAATACCTTTGTGCTTATTCGGGGCTCGAACACGCAGTAGGAGCCTGGATGGGTTCCCCACCCCGTGGAGAGGGCGAATTACTTCTCCTCATCTCATCTGTGAGCTGCCCTGCCCCGCCTGCCTGCCAAGCTGCAGCAGCAGGTGATGTCATTGGGTTATTGTCAGTTACTGCCAGCCATGGGGGGAGCGCTCCCATGCCTTTGCGGAGACGCCGCCACAGGCCGGAGATGTGTACTCCGTTGCACCTCGAGGAGTTAGACTCCACCACCGACATTGAGGGGTATATCTTTGTGACTCAAAACTGGGTTGTAGATCCCCCCACAATCTACATTTCTTCCCTGGTCCTCGTATTAGACTTAGGGCTGCCGTGTCATCACACGTGCGCATTGCCTTATGTTATTCCTATTGAATTAAGTAATTGAACACTTCAGAACTTCCCTTCCTGTCGCACGTTACTTTGCCTCGGATGCAGTCAGTAAATTACATTACATAATGACCATCTTCGGCTCCCAGGTAGGCAGTATCACCGTACAGTTGAAATCCCTGCAGCACCTGCCTGTACCTTCATCATAGCGATGCTGATGAACTGAGTTCATCGGGCCGTTTAACAGTTGCATCTGTTAGTTGTAGTGCCGTGCAGTGGTAAATTGACAAGGGCGGGTTTATAAGCAATTTATTTTAGAATAGTGATCATCCCTTTTATGCTGTGTATACTTCTACACTTGCTTTAGCTAAGTTATATATAATGGTGTTTCCGCTTTCGGTCATATGTTGTGATGCATTATAATGGGCATCAGCAGCCGGCATGGTATATAAGTTATTCCGTCCATGCAAGGGTCCACGTATACTGACTCCATTCGTGAGCGTTGATGTAGACATGCTCGACTCTTTCTCTGCCAAACGGTTATCAACAGTGAACTTGGGTGAATTAAGGCACTCCTAACGTTATGTCTGGGAATGTAAAGATCTCCGGGTTTACCGGGCCAAATTGCAGGGATCCTGGTAGTGTCACCGTTACTAAGAGCGACGCAGTATTAACAGCCTAACAGAGTCGCGGTAGTCATGCCAGATTTTGCGGGCACACCTCACGGTGCCCTGATCTGCAAACAATATAGACCAGAAGACATCTATATGATCTGGGGGTAAACTTCCGTTAAAACGAAAGCAACGCAAAAGACACAACAGATTCAGTTTCCTCTAGTAAATCGCACAGGAAGGTCCTATCACTTGGCGCGCTGACGGATAACAGATTTATTATAAGATTTACCCAGAATGCTAGAGGCAGGACACGGTCCGGGTCAATACAACAGAAAGCACACCCGCCGGTTCACATAGAACCACCCCAGCATCCCAGACAGCTTCCATGCGATAATTGAGGCGAATTACCTCTAAGCTCAAAGTCACCTATGGGTGTCATAGCCTGCTGCCCTAGATCACACCTGGAGGACAGGGTGAGAGCACATAATACTTTACCTGCGTGCCAATTGGGGGAACAACCACCAACTTACATTAGCCCTGACGGGATGCTCAGGTACACAGTAAACTAGTTAAGCTATAGGATGTTGGTAGCCCAACCCTGCCAGAGCTCCTGGGTGATTGAGCTATTGCCCCCGTGCAGGCAGAGCAGCACCCTCAAGGGACTCATCATTAGGAGAGCTGCGGGACAGGTGTCCTTAGGGCGGTGCAAACCTGTGCAACGAAGGGTTGCCGCAGACTTAGGGCGCCACAGACGCTGGCTAGTTAGAAGAAATAAACGGACTGCAGTTGACGTTGGAGTTCTCCATTTAAGTAGGCGGTGAGCTTCTTGCAATGAGTTCATGCAACCAAGTGGGACAGGGGGACGACCTTGATATCCAATCATCAAGGCTCTTAGCACAGATGGTTATCCGCAGCAGAGGTGAGATGATACAGCGAGGCCCCATGCAACCTGGAGAGTTTTGGCTTGACATGGGTGTCAGCAATTTAGAAGGCCGTTTTCATGCTTCAAGGGCTTTGGGTTAGGAAACATACCAGGGCCAGTTATAACTGGACAGGCGGTGTGCCCCACCACCTCCGTCCCAATGCCCTTGTCTTAGCTTCAGCCCCCTTTCAAATTTAAGTTGAGGCATGCCGGCGAAAGAGGGTAGACCGCTGCCGCGCACCGGACTCAGCGCACTGAGCAGTGAACTGGGATCACGTGCCTCTGATGGTCTGGAATGACTCCTGGCCCCATATGTAAAGGGGCGAGCTACCAGGAACACAGGAGGTTGCTCGCATGCGCTTACACGCATCCATGCGCAACTGGGAAGCACTAGAAACATCAGGATGCGGATAAAAAGCTAACTAAAGTCCAAGTGGGGATGGCGATTTTCCTCTTAGAATTGGGGGAAGCGCTAGAAAGAGCCGGACGTAGATAGAGAGGGAACTAAAGGCTAGGTAGTGGGGGCTCTGGGCGCAGCGGGTGCCACGCCCAGGGCTGTGGAAAAAAGGGAAGGCGACCCCCATACAGGACAGGCGCAGGAACAGGACCTGAAGCCACAGTGCGAGAGGCACCATACTGAGTCATACATAGCCAAGGGGCCCTTCTTGGGGACTTGGTTCAACGGCACCCTGTTAGTCCTTAGGGCGGTTGTAACCTGAGCAACCGGGGGTTTGCTAATAACGCCCCTCCTAGCTGGGCAAGGTGTGAGTTGACTCTCCCTTGTTCAGAGGTGGGCGGGGCAGGTGGACGATAGGTCCACCGGGGGGAGGCTTGCCTCCCCGGTCGACACGTGGCCAGGGCCACTAGTGTCTGCTTCTTTGGCTCTACTTCAGGCGCCCTGCAACAAGGGGTTGCGGGGTGGAGGGGTCGCCTGTCAGTTAACCCGCTCTGTTATTTGTATCACAAATAAACCTGCAACTTTTTATTCCCAAACATACTTGTCTGTGTATTATTTGGGTGGAGGGTTGTGGGGCAAGGGTACCGATGCAACTACTATGCGGGAGGCCCGCGGTCCCTGCAGGGGACCCCATAGGAGGGAAAACCCCGTAGTAGTGCGCAGGGAACCGCAGGCCCGCCTCGGGGAGGGTGGGTGGGCGGGGCCGGACATACAGGCCACCCCCCTTTCTTTGCTGACTATATGGGGCGCACGTCCTCCTTGGCGCCCTCTTTGCCGCTGCTCCTTGTCCCCGTTGGTCGCTCCCGGCTGTCCCCGCCAGCCCAGTCTCAGGCCCCGAGCCCCCTCCGCTCCCTCACTTCCCCCCACGACGCCGGACGCGAGGCCCGCAAATTCACTCCCCTCCCTACCGCTCACCCGATGGAAGGGGGGAAGTGGGGAGGGGGGAATAGTAATGATGTCTTTGTCTTCCAGGTTGCAGGAGGAGTTACAAGGCGACCCCCATACAGGACAGGCGCAGGAACAGGACCTGAAGCCACAGTGCGAGAGGCACCATACTGAGTCATACATAGCCAAGGGGCCCTTCTTGGGGACTTGGTTCAACGGCACCCCGTTAGTCCTTAGGGCGGTTGTAACCTGAGCAACCGGGGGTTTGCTAATAACGCCCCTCCTAGCTGGGCAAGGTGTGAGTTGACTCTCCCTTGTTCAGAGGTGGGCGGGGCAGGTGGACGATAGGTCCACCGGGGGGAGGCTTGCCTCCCCGGTCGACACGTGGCCAGGGCCACTAGTGTCTGCTTCTTTGGCTCTACTTCAGGCGCCCTGCAACAAGGGGTTGCGGGGTGGAGGGGTCGCCTGTCAGTTAACCCGCTCTGTTATTTGTATCACAAATAAACCTGCAACTTTTTATTCCCAAACATACTTGTCTGTGTATTATTTGGGTGGAGGGTTGTGGGGCAAGGGTACCGATGCAACTACTATGAGTGCAGAGACGGAGACAATGGTTAGAAGTAGTGCTTAATTTGTGAGCTGTCCAAAGTCCTGCTCAGATGCCTGCAGCCAATTCAATTAAACGTTAGCGCGCCGAATACAAACCCTGATTCTCTTGCACACAGTAAGTATCTGTGAAGAAAATAAGTGCCAGGTGAAATTAAGCACGGATTAGAAGGCTGCGTGCCAGTCAAAGTGCTTCTCTGCATTGGGAGCAGCACTGCAGCTTTGTCTGCTCTTAAACAGAGACCAGCTACTATATCCAGTGTCACGATGCTGTGAAACAGTCTCACCTTTCCAGCGTCTCATTGTGCGCTATGGTGCTTGCCGGCCTGCCCGATGACACAATGGGAAAACACTGAGGAACGTCACAGAAGAGCCCGTCCTGTCAACCCTTACTCCCCTTTAAGTCTGTAGTACAAACAAGAAGAAAACAGTTACTTACCTGTAACTACAGTTATCCAGTATTGGTATCTTTCATAGATTCACATGCCTGAATCATTCCCCGTCGCCGAGGCGGGAGTCCCACGGTAATAAAATATACAAAAGCAGTGCCTTAGAATAAATTTGTAGTAGGCTGACAAGACTATAGGCCCTAAAAGGCCCACAACTTGGAAGCCTTTCTACCTCATTATAAGAAAAGAACTGAAAGTAGTCCCAGCCAATCAGCTGTCAGCACCCTCAAGAACCTTCCCAGCAGAGGCAGTTCTCCTCAGATTTCCCCAGCACAAGTGAGAAGTACGTATCCCTAATATAGAACTGTTCTGCCGGGGAGGAGGGTGGGTGCATGTGAATCTATGAAAGATACCAATACTGGATAACCGTAGTTACAGGTAAGTAACTTGTTTTCTTATCCAGTATTGGGGTATCTTTCATAGATTCACATGCCTGAATCAGAATAGCAAGCAGTAAACTTACATCAGTCATTTGCGGAAGGTGGGAGACAAAGCGTAATTCCATATATCCCCCACTCATCCGGAAGGTTATAGAGCACTAGAAATGTAAATATACATAAATGCAGAAAACCTTCTAAAAAGAAAGAATTATATTCAGATAACACATCTCATATTAAACAAGCATTTACAATGCAACGGTTTCGCCTTTGCAAAAGTTAGAGCTATTGGCATTGTAAATGACAACATTTTTATTTATGTGTTGGTTCTGAAAACAGATAAATAAATGGCATTGTCATTTACATTGCGAATAGCTTAATCTCTCGCAAATGTGAGACCTATTGTACCCTACTGGATGAGCTCAGCAGACAGCAATTACTTGCAGACTAGTTCTATAACACAACAGTGACACTGCTAAATCCAGCGCTTCACAATAGAAACAGAAATGATACATGAGAAGATTACGAGTGAACAAATTACAAAAGCAGACGTTAAGTTACATGAGGCAAGTGGAGTGATGTGGCAGCCACCACGGCATCATATAGTGCAGGGGCAGTGTGATACTGGTGTTGGGGCACTGGCACCATGCAGTGCAGTGGGGGAAGCCACTAAGCCACTAATGGTGAATGGGTTCTGGGATCACAGAGTAAAGGTGATACTGTAGTAATGGTGAAAGGACGCTGACACCATGCAGTGCGGGGGGACTTAATGTTTGCACAACGGCTGCTGGCACTATACAGTGCTTAGGTAGTACATTAACAGTGCAGGGGTTCTGCCACTATACAGTTTGCTCTGAAAAAGATGCCCTGCCCTTGCAACAATGATGCGCAGCCTTTACTTGTTCCTTTGTGAAGACAGTCTTTTAGAGACTGTTCTCCTTTTAGATGAAAATAGGGCAGCAGTTATGGTCACACTTTTTGTTAATTTAGTTGCCAGTCAGCTCCAAATCAAAAGAAAATAAGGCTGCGGAGTGTAATTAACAGTCAGTTCAGTCGTTGTGTCCCTTATCTAGCCCCTGAGCTTTGTTAAAATTGCCATCTGAAGGCTGAAGGGAAATCGATTTGATTCTAATCGCACCATGAAAAGAACATGATCTAACTGCTTTCAGCCCTCCGTAAATCTGTACGAGGTCTCTAGCACAATGCAACTTCCAATTTAAAAAGCACTGAATGTCTCGTCAATGACTCTGTGAAGAAAAAAGAACAAGAAGCAGACATAAAAATTCCAATAGTTGTTTAAGCATTAAAGTTCATTTGCAGCACAGCGGACGTGAAAGGGGCTGACCTCTCAAACCCCCTCTCAGGTCTATGAAGTCGTAGCCTTGACAAGCCAGCATTGAAGGGGCTCATTGACTCTGAAAGGCTACTCTGTCAATGGCGAGCAGCGGCAATGGGCTCGGCACAGCGCATGCATCTGCCTGCCCACCCGTCGCTCGACCAATGGCAGGCCCGATTCAGGAGCTTAAATCTACCTTGTCTTTCCCCTAATACCTTTAGAGAATAGATTAAGATCACTATACAAAGTTTGCGTCAAGGTTTCAAGTTTTCCTGCTCATTATGAAACGAAGTGAAAAGCAATGTACCCGGGCACCGACCATTTTATTGGGGCCTTTCAAGGAACATTTTAATTGGCAAAAGCATTCCTTTGTGCTTTCCCGGCCTACCTTCCCTTACCAAATAGCACTCAGTCAAAATGCGTGTTGTTTCACGCCATCTGCGCTAAATATTCTAATCATATGTAAATATTTAAAGAGACTGCAGTACTTGCAACAAAACTTTTTATACATGTTATACATTCTAGCTCTTTTTGAGCGAGTATAAAGGCTCACTCACATGCATCTCTCTCTGCCATTACTGATGTGAGAATCGAGTAAATCATACGCCTTGTTTCACAAGTACAACCCCAAAGCTGTGTACACCAAACCCAACAACCAAATTAATTGTAGCATACTAGGAAACTACTCAACCTCTGCTCGTGCAAAGCTAAGAGAAGTAACAATGTTAACAAAACTCTAAAAACCACGAATCTTTAACAACCATGAGACGTGCAGGTTCATCAATCACCGCTCACTTGACATGGCGCTGATTTACAGAGAGGAGCAGGTGACGAGGCAACACCCTCAAAGGATCGTCGCTGGAGTGAAACACTTTCAACACACAGCCGAACGCACACTCAAACTCTTGATTGTGAGGACATGCCACAACAAGAACAACGGGAGGGGGGGTGCGGGAACGGGCAAACACGGACAGCGGGAGGGGGCGGGAACGGGCACACACGGACAGCGGAAGGGGGAGGCGGGAACGGGCACACACGGACAGCGGGAGGGGGACATGCATAATAACGGAGGCAAACAGGCAAAGAGGGTTGAGAAAGAAACAAGGACGCACTCACCTGGACATCTTCCGGCGGCAAATGATAATAAAAACACGGCGTCCAAAAAAAAAAAAATAGGAACCGCCCCCCGCCGCAATGACGACGTTAAAGGGGTGGGATGAGTAAAAATCGCGGGAACGCCCACGAATCTGCCCCGGCAATGACGGGCAGATCTGTCTTCCAATGGCTAGCCTCCATTTATGGAGCTAGCCAATGGAAGACAGAGGCGGGATTAAGCTCCATACTGTTTACAAAAGTTTTCGCCTGCGCGATACTGCTTGCGCAGTAAACGGCAGGCGAAACCTAAAAAGGGGCCTGAGGAGCTTGGGGGGACTCTTACAATAAAGACGTTGATTTTTACCTTTCGTCCTTCTTGAAATAAGCCAGTCTTACTAACGACGTCATAACGTACGTGCCTCTACGTACTGCCTTTACCAAAAAAATAGAAAAGGGACCACAAAACATTGAAGACGGAGAAGTCCATCAATGAAAAACAGGGAGTATTTTTTTTAAATATACAAAGTATAAATAATTTTAGGGGACATATAAGGAATTGGGGCAGGGATCGAAAAACGCACTTACAATGAAAATGCAATTATCATGCATAATTATACAACGAAAATCGTTGAATAACTATGCGTGGTAAAGGCATTTTCGTTGTAAAGCATACTCGTGGTAGTGGCATTCGCGTTGTAACGCATGCGTGGAAAAGGCATGCATTGCAACGGAATGCGTAGAAACATCATACAACCCGTCTGCATTCTCCCAAACCCACGAGGGTCTGCAAGTTGTATCTGTAAGGGAGCAAGACTTGGTCAGAAGGCCGCCTCTTTGCTCATAATTAACTGTTACTTCAACCCTCCAAAAACCTCAGGAGCATGAGCCATGGATTCCTGGTGCTCAAGTATAAAAGAAATCCTGGAATCCCATCCCTCTCAGGAAGTGGTGATGGGAGGAGATTTTAACACCAAGGTCCTCAACAGACATCTTACAGTTGAACAAACTAGCAAGGATCGACAACAATTCAGCAAGCTACTTTCCTCATGCCACTTAAAATCTGCAGACCAGGCATTGACACAAGCCAAGAACACAACATGTCCCACATTAAAAAATATTTCAGTAATCGATTATATTTGTATGCCTGGCCCCTTGGCAAAACATCTACAAAGTTTTGAGATTAAAAAAACCGAGATGAGAGTGATCATAATGCTCTAGTTATAAACCTGGATTTAAACCATCAGACAGCAGACAAAGGCTAGGGGTTAGGCATCTCAACTGGAGCTGAAACACTGGCATTAGTCAGAAGAATCAAATGGCGACCTTTTTACTCGCCACAGTTGGTCAAATGGTTTGGTGACGGAAAGAACAGGCAGAAGAATCGACCAGGCAAACAGCTCCTAATGCAATGGGACAATTTGACCAAAGATCTGCTAGAATCTGTCTCGGGAAGCTGGGGTCGTTTAAACCACACACATCCAGTGCAAAATTACCCACAAACACACTTGCCGAAACGGTTCATTAACCCTTCATGGAAGAACTTAAGGAGGACCACCCGTATGTACAAACTGAATCCAACGAGCAGAAATCTTCAGGTAGTAAAAGTTGCAAGGGAAGCCCTCAAAGTGATCTGGGAGCTCAAATTCATACTTCAAGAGGAGAAGTGAATACAAATATTTGAGATGCTTAACCACTTGGCTGCTAAGGGGTATGCATGTAGGTCCATTGACTTTCCATTGAAATCAATGGGCCCTACATGACGAGTTACCCTTGTCATTAGCACTGAAGGGGTTAAAGAAAGATCACTAGCTCGTTTTTGGAGGTACGTAAATAACAAATTCACCACGGAGGTCAAGGGAAAACGCAGTCCGGGCAATGGTTTGGGAGAACCACGTCACAGGCCTGTTTTTTGTACATAATAATATAAATGAAACAGAGTGGAACAATACCAAGATTTAACCTCATCTGCTCGAATTGTAACACTAATGGAGGGGGGTGGAGACCCAGGCCCAAATGGTCTCTCAGCAGGATTGTAAATGTGCCCCAGAAGATTGGGCGGCTCTCCTAACACCGCTTTTCAACTCGGCCTATTCAATGGGCCAAGTCCCCGATGCCTGGAGATGCTCCACTCTATGCCCGGTTCTTAAAAATGGAACCCTCGAAAACCAATCAACTACTGCCTTATAGCCGAGCTAGATTTAGAGGTAAAGGCATATGCTCAAATTTTACTGAAAAAGCTGAAAAGCTGGGCCGAAGAAATAGAGCTGCTACCCTTCTTTCGAACAGGGTTCTGCGGGGATGCAGCGACCACTGATAACATCATAGCTTTATCTGCCCTTTGCCACCAAGCTATACAGAACAACCAACCGCCACTTTTTTTACTGTTTTATTGACTTCACTTTGGCATTTGATAAAGTTAACAGACAGACCCTGTGGAAGAAACTAGCAAGCTGGGGTATTCCCTCTCCCTTTTTAAATGCCATAATCTTGCTTTACTCTGAAACCTGGGTCCAAGTGAAAACAGGTCTGATGTCAATATCGAAAAAAATATCGACCACCGGGTCTGAAACAAAGCTGTGTGTTGGCACCACTACTTTTCAACCTATACACGGCCAATCTGGGAAAAGCCCTGACTACCAGTTGTCTTGCTCCTCCTCGTCAAAGGCATAGACCCCTTCATATTCTTCAATATGCGGACAATATAGTTATTATGGACCACACCAAAGTGGCATCCAATGAGCATTGAGCAGACTACAGGAATATAGTGCAGCAAATTCTCTTACCATCTACCCGGACAAGACACAAATACTTGTAGTCGGTCGCTGTAAAAATAAACGAGACCTATTGGCTATGCCAATGCTTGTTTTTATTGGGCTGACGAGTATTTATAAACTCAGGTCGAAAAACATAATGAGAAAGAACAGCAGTGGAGTCTGGAATGTTGTCCCTTCTGAAACTTACTCTAAAACAGAAAATGCTAAGAAATCCCATAAAGTATTTCAGAGTTGTCTAAATCATTTCTGAATGATTATTAGAGCAAACACAGGAATAATTGCAATGTAACACACATTCCTTTTAACGTTTAACCACCCTTGTTCCAGAATTGTAAAACGTAAACAAGTGGACACTAGACTATTTTTTTCTAAAATAGGAGACAAACCTAGAAGATCCCGGTTTGTATTTTCTAGGATTTAATACTGAATCTAAGTGTGATTTGACTATAAATGCAGCACAGCCTCGTTGTCGTAATCTTTTCTGAATATATTTGTTTTATTATATACTAAACCGATCGCCTGTATTTTAGTTCGCTAGAAGGACCACGATTTAACTGCAAAGTAAACGTTTTCAGCAGTGTAGCATACCATAAAAATACTGTACGAAATAAAACACGGGCAAAGCAACGTTTTCACTAATACACCATAAAAATAATGTATACAAAATATTTAATACGAAACAGCGCTTTTTCAATGTATTGTGCCTTAAGCATACTATCTAAAGTAATAAAAAGTAAAATGAATTTAAAAATGTAATGGGCCCAACGTGGGGCTCGAACCCACGACCCTGAGATTAAGAGTCTCATGCTCTACCGACTGAGCTAGTCGGGCGCCTGCTTCTCAACTAGCATTTTTCATATACAATGAACAAAAAGGAGCCTACAGAATAATTTTAGATTCCATAGACATTTTCGTGTACGCACAGTACTTGGATGAGAGAGACCAAAGCTCTGATATAATTCATTTAACCACTCTAAAAATATTTAATTCTATGTTGTACAATGGGAACATAGACTATTCCGCCAGGAGCCTAATGGGCTGTACTCTGTGCTGCATGCGCAAGAGAGCGTCACATCTTGGACTCCAACTGTCACGTGCACCGGGTTAAAAGTACCCATTGGCCAACTGCCAACCCCTGGCTCCGCCTGATTTGCGCTTCAAGCTGTCAGTGGCACATCTCGTCCAAGATTAAGACCATCTGATTGCAAGTGTCTTGCAGCTATCTGCGAAAGCTGTGACTGTTAAACCCTTACCTTTGTGTGAGTTACACTTGTGTGCAGACTCCGTCCTTTCTGCCACACAATACCGATCTTTATGGACTGCTGCGAGTCGGTAGCGTTTCAAAATGGCGGAGAGCTCTTTGTATTAACTCTTTTCTGTATTTCACGGGCTCTTAAAAGAAGGTGTAAAGTGGAGGTGCTAGCTGGAATTGGGTATATTCTCAATGCAAGCAACATTCTTCTTGTATAGACATTTAACTGAGCGATCGTGAATATTGTCTTACAAAACGCAAGGTAAATAAAAACAAGTCAGGTCCCGGGCCGGCCAGCCAATCACAGCGCGGCCCGGGGAATGACGTCACGGGGGTGTCCCGGCCCGGCAGCCAATGACAGCGCGGCCCAGGACAAAGGGGCGGGACTTAAAAAAAGACAGAGAAACGCCCCCTAATCGCGTTTTCAGGGGAAAGCGTGATTGACAGCCTCTGTCTCCCAATGGCTAGCCTCCATTTATGGAGCTAACCAATGGGAGACAGAGGCGGAACCAAAGCCCCATATGTAGGATCATGAGATTTCGCCGTGGGCGGAGCAACTGCTACGCAGTTGCAACGCCCAGGGCGAAACCTAAAAACAGCATTTGACAAGCAAAACATTACAGTGTTTTATGCATACTCTTATGATATGGATCTAATGTGAGAGACCTTTAAAAGTCTAACCCTAATGAAGAAGATGCTGCAGCACCACTTGTCCCACTGCTGTATCATCCTGTGATGCCGACTGCAAGCAATAATGCTTTGTGAAGGTATGGACACTCTTCCACGTAGCAGCTCGGCAAATGTCCTCCAGCGTGACCCCAGCAAATAAGGCTGTCGACCCCGACATCATTCTGGTAGAATGTGCTTTTACCTTTCTGGTTAAAGGCTTGTTAGCCTTTTCGTGACAGAATTGTATTACTGAAGATAACCACCTGGCTATCGTTGCTTTCGTCACAGCTTGTCCCAGCGCAACTTGACCATAAGCAATGAACAACTGATTAGATTTTCTTATGTCTTTAATTTTCTGTAGATAGAACTTTAGACAACGCTTCACATCCAGGGAATGTAGGGCCTTTTCTGCCGGTGTGACAGGATCCGGGAAAAAAGTCTTTAATTTTACCGGCTGGTTTAAATGAAATTGAGACGGTACTTTAGGAATGAATCTTGGATTTGTTCTCAATGTGACATAGTCTTTCGAGAAATGGAGGAAAGGTTCTGAAATGGTGAAAGCCTGAATTTCACTAACCCTCCGGGCTGAAGTGAGAGCTAGTAAAATAGCCACTTTCCAGGTTAAGAATTTCGATTCAGCTCTATGAATAGGCTCGAAAGGTCTTCTCATCAATTGGGATAAGGCAATATTGAGATCCCATTCGGGAGGTGGAAGTAGTATTGGAGGAAAGGCTCTAAACAATCCTTTCAGAAATTGCTTTATCAGTGAAGAAGAACATAGTGAAGGCTTGTTCGAACTTCTCCTGAATCAGGATATGGCGGCAAGATGTACCTTAATAGAAGAGAATACTAGACCCGCCTTGGCCAGCGAAAGTAAGTAAAGTAGGATGTCCACAGGTGGAGCTTGAAGAGGATGGATATTATTAGCTTCGCACCAACAACAGAAGCGTTTCCATTTGAAACGATACGTTCGGATAGTACTCTGAGCACGGGCTTGAGACAGAATTGCTCTACAGTCTTCAGAGATTTGGAGATCTTTAAACTCTAAGAAGTCAGGAGCCAGGCGTGCAAGTGCAGCGAATGCGGGTCCGGGTGCAGAATCTGACCTCCTTCCCTTGACAGCATGGAAAGTGTTGGCTTGAGACCAATTGGAGGTTGTTGAGATAGCAGGAGCAGTTCCTGGAACCAATACTGCCTCGGCCAGCGAGGAGCAATGAGGAGAAGAGTGCAATGTCCTCTCTTCATCTTCTGCAGAATCCTTGGTATTAACGGTATCGGGGGAAAAGCGTATGCATAGATTCCTGACCATCTCACGGACAGGGCATTCCCTCTTGACCCCCGTTGAGGAAATCTGCTGACGAAGTACAGGCATTTGCTGTTCTGCTGTGTCGCAAACAGATCCAGAGTTGGTGTGCCCCAACTTCGGAAGATCCTGTTCCTGTTCCAGCTCTCATTCGTGGCAACCTGCGAGGGATCTGCTGAGGTTGTCGGCTAAAGAATGTTTAACCCCCTTTACATGCTCCGCTCTGAGTGTTATGCCCTGTTCTATAATCCACTCCCACATCTCTTGAGCTTCCTTCGATAGAGATAGAGATCTCGTTCCCCCTTGCTTGTTGATGTAAAACATGCTGGTGGTATTGTCCGTACGCACCAGCACTGAAGAATTTGCAATTCTCTGAAGGAACGCTTGCAGAGAAAGGAAAATGGCTCTTAATTCGAGACTGTTGATGTGTTTCTGTCGATACTGATGAGACCATCGGCCTTGACTCTGGAGGTAGTGAAGATGGTGTGAGAAGTTGGCCTGGTATATGATGTTCACTATTCTAGTGAGCACCTTGCACCAGTCCAAACAACCCTTATGGTGATGGTTGTAAAGTCAACCTTATAGACCAGCTATCCTAGTGGTAGCATGGACAAAGCAGTCTTAGGCTAAACTCAAGAGGGCACTTAATACCAAGTGAAAGGACACCACACAGGTTGTATATCAAAATATATATGTATTTATTTCTAACACAATCCTCTGAACTCTTTATGAGGTCAGAGGCACCAGCACATAACAAGATACTTAATCAAAATACAATAAGTTGCACAAAATACAGTAATGCCCTAGGGGCACTTCGAACCATATACTAAAATAGTGGTATAAGAACCACACCACGAACAAAGGAAAGGCCTAGGGCCTGGAGAATCGCTAGGGCTACACTGTACTACCAATGGATAGAGAGCAGGAGGCCCACGGGATGCGCATGCAGTGTCTTTACACGCCCGCAAGTTACCATAGAGTTAGAATGGGAACGAAAGAATTGGAAACTAGTTCTTTTAGGACACTTCCGAATGGACTAGGAAAAAGCTACTTGAAACTAGGACACTAGGATAGTCAATACCCACAGGAGTACCGAAATACTGGCGTTACCTCACCCACAGGAAGCGGGTGCATAGGTGTCAAAGGGTATCGGGTTTCGTCGCTGATTCCTATGGAGCCTTGGAGAAAGATGCTGCAGGCGACCAGGAGAGAAGTGTCCGGGTGGATCCAAGGGCGGATCGAGGATGAAGAGTACCTGAAAGCAGAGGGGACAGAGTCTGGGTCACTAGCCAGTGACCAGGATGGAACCAGGAAGGAACCAGGCGATGTCGGGATGCGATCAGGTGATGTCGTGAAGCTGGTCTCTGCAGCCACGTGGACCAGGAGGTGTCGATGACGACCAGGAGCTGGGCACGGACTGTCCCGTGAAGGATCTCACTGTCGGCGGTGTCGGCTTCCGGATTGGAGTCAACAAGCCTTGGCAAAGGCAACCCACGCAGAAAAGGAAGATGGCTTCTTAATCAGACCAGCAAGGTCTGATGGGCTGCTCCTTTTCAGGGGAGCAAGGGCCAGTCTGGAGCAACCAGACCAGCGTTGTAAATCAAAGGTTTCGTCGTCACAGAGGCCACTAGCCAACAGGCAAGTGACCGGACAGACGCGTCAAGCAGGAAAATGCAGAAGGGCCCCACGCAGAACTCGTGGAGTGTGGAGGGCAGATCTTTGGTGCAGTTGGTGCTCGGGGCTGGGGCTTCTCAATCCCCAATGCACAACTTCCAGGGTGCCTCAGAAGTTGCACGGAAAGCAATTCGCTGGCTTTCCAAGATGGCCGGTCCAACGTCTTGCGTCGCCTCCACGGGTCTCAGCTTTGCTGTGGCTGTGGATCGGGCTGAAGGAAGTCTGGAAGTCCGGGTCTTGTCAGGCTCTGTGCTCGGGCTCCAACAGGAGCGTCAACAAAGCAAACCATTGATCGCTCGATGGTGCCTGATTGTGCAGGGTGGTCACTCCTTGACCACAAGGGAGATTTTTCAGTCTTCTACGTCGAGTAGGATGTCGAAGGTCCAGAGATTCGTATCACAGTTTTAGCCAGGATAAATCTAAAGTCTTGGGACTCAGCTCCTACCTATATACCAAATTTAGGGGCTGGATTACCTGCTAGGTCCTTCCTATGGGTGGGACCCAGGAAGGGGGTGGTTACACCCCTTTCCCTTTGTCCAGTTTCACGCCAGAGCTGGGGCTGCAGTGCCCCAGCACCGGTTTGAACTGGCCTATGCATGGGACACCTTGTGTGCCCCAGGCAGTGTCTCATTTCATTCAGCCCTCCCTGCCCCAATACACTATAGCCTGTCTGGGGGAGTTTGTCCTGACGTTCCTGAGACAAGAATGCTTTGCACTCTTGAGTGTCCAGTGAGGCTCCCACAAAGGTTAACATCTGTAGGGGCTGCAGTTGTGACTTCTTTGCATTTAAAGTGAGGCCTAGACTTGAGAATAGACGAAGGGTGCTTCTGACCGCTTGTCTTGTGATCTGTTTCGATGGTCCTTTGAGCAGCCAATCGTCGAGGTATGGGAAGACCTGTATCCCCTGGGACCTCAACGCTGCAGAAACTGGGGCCAAGCATTTTGTGAATATTCTTGGTGCCGACTTCAGCCCGAATGGAAGCACCTTGAATTGAAAGTGGACGCCAGCCACTGTGAATCAAAGGTATTTGCGATGTTTGGGGTGTATAGGGATATGGAAGTAGGCGTCTTCCAAGTCCAGAGAAGCCATATAATCGCCTTCGTTGAGACAATTGAGCACATCTGCCAATGTCACTATGTGAAAACTCTGTTTCTTCAAGAATTTGTTGAGCTTGCGCAGATCCAGAATCGGGCGCCACTCTCCCGATTTTTTCTTTATTAGGAAGAAGCAAGAGTAGAATCCTCTTCCTTTCTGCGAGATTGGAACCTTCTCTATCGCATTCTTGCGAAACATGTTTAAGGCCTCTTTGAACAGTAAGTGAAAACGAGGGGGAGGGGGACCCTTGGGCGGAGTCGTAGGTGGTTTCTTTAAGAACCCCAGAGTGTGTCCTTTTTCCACTAAATCGAGGACCCACCGGTCCGATGTGATGTTCCGCCATTGATGGTAAAATGCAGAGATCTTCGCGCCCATAGGGAGGAAAGGATGTTGGACTGGCATCCGGCAAAACTCATTGACGTTTGTTTGAATCTTGTCCTTGATTGTTTGATCTTCGTCTCCCTCCCTGACGAGAGAAATCGAGATAAATTACTGGAGGTAGACTGTCGGTATGATGACTGGTAATACTGTTGCTTGTACTGCGATTGGTATTGCCTGTTCTGTTGGTTATGGTAATTTCCTCTGGAAGAAAAACCACGACCTCTTGCTCCTCTAAAAGAACCTCTCTTGTATTGCAGGGTACCAAGCGATTTTGCGGTATCAGTATCCGTTTTGATGGTGAGCAAGGCGTCATCTATGTGCTTACCGAAGAGCGAGTCACCGTCGTAAGCCATATCGAGGATCTTTGTTTGAACCTCAGGTCTGAAGGAGGTTGCTCTGAGCCAGTCTTGGCGTCTGAGCACCGCAGCACCCGCTAACTGATGGAAATTAGTATTTGCAATGTCTAGGGCGCAATCTATTATTTCTGAAGCTGCCCTTTCTCCTTCCAGCAGTATCTTACGCGCCTCTTGTTGACGATCCTCCGGTATCAACTCAAGGAATTCAGACAGCTCCGACCACATCTGTCGGTCGTAGCGGGCAAGAATCGCAAGAGAATTTGCTGCCTTGATAGAGGTTGCAGCATTGATGGAAAACTTCTTGCCTATTAGGTCCAATCTTCTACCCTCTTTGTCCGGCGTCGTCGAGATTGGAGTGGACGGATTCTTGGACCTCTGTTGAGCGGCTTGAGATATCACAGAATCCGGACGTGGGTGGCCCACCAAACAGGATGGAGTGTCTGGCGGTGCTCTGTACTTTTTCTCAATACGAGGAAGGACTGCAGGGATAGAAGTGGGTGTCTTCATAATTTTTAGACCTTCCTGCCAAATAAAGTCTATAATGGGTATGGCCCTGGTGATCTTCCTATACCCCTCTTTAAAATCGTGTAAAAAGCAGTCCGACTGCTCAATGGTAACTGGCAGTTCAGCCCTTTGCATGATATTATGAAAGCCGCCAATGTCCTCCGGCGGAGAATCAGAGGGTTGTGGCAAAGGAGGCGAAGGCATGGGTATTACGTAATCATCCCATGGATCCGCAGGTGTGTTGTCTTGAGGCAGCTCACCTTCCTCTCTTCCGTCTTGATCCGAAGAGGAAGCATCCCGATCCTCCTGTGGTGCGGGTTCTGCAGTGTGTCTTGGTGACACTGGAGGCTGCGGTGGAGGAGGGGCAGGTACGTCCGCACGCTTGGCGTGGACGGTGTCGGTGGGAACCTTCGGCGATAGTCTGCCAACATGGCTTGCAAATCCTGTATCAACGAAGGAGGGAGATGACTTGTCTCCTCCAAACGTGGAGGTCTGTATGGCTGTCTATGGAAAGGTGCAAACAACTCCTCTTGGTAGTAATGTCCTTGCATATCCTCTTCGTCCTCTTCATCCTGGCATTTTATGTGCAATTCGGATGGATGGCGTGCAATCCCAAAGGGACCTTCATTATCCCCGTCATCCTCCTCAGAATCCTCTTCCTCCCCATATGATTCTAAAATCTGCGATGGTAGCAGTGGGGAAATATTAGAGTAGTCTTGCCTATGATAGGTCTTAAGCTGAAAATGAGTATAGGCCACAGGTGAGACAAGAGACACCTGAGGTGGAACAGCCCAGGGTCTTGTTGGCGGAGTCTTGGTGATAACTGGACTCCTTGTGGATTTAGGCGTCTTAACAAGCTGTGCTGAAGGCGGCTGGCTCATTGGTGGAAGTCCCGTCGACGAGCTCGTCGTCGACGGTGGTATTGTAGATGGACTTTTCGTCGACGGGGCCGTCGTCGATGGGGTCGTCGTCGACAGGGCTGTCGTCGACGGGGCTGTCGTCGACGGGGCTGTCGTCGACAGGTTCTTAGATGATGAAGTCGTCGACGGGCTCTTCGTCGACGAGATCTTCGTCGTCGACGGGCTCTTCGTCGACTATGATTTTGACGTCGAAGGGGCTTTTATCGTCGATGACTTCGTCGACAGAGGAATCGTCGATGAAATGGTCGTCGACGATGATTTTGCGTCCTTAGCCCCTGAAGATTTCTTAGTGGAAACCTTAGCTGATACAATAGGTGAGGTAATGGCAGATGTAGATACCGTCACAGAAGAGCTTGAGATGGCAGAAGTCACAGAGACTGTGGGAGAAGACACCAGAGAGACAGTCTTAGTCTGCTTTACTCACAGTTTTAGAGGAAGATCCTGGAGATGGAGAAGCTGGAGATTTGAGGAGAGGACGATCTCATTGAGGGTTCAGACTCTCCATGAGAGGATTTGTGTTGTTTTTTCCTCTCAGGAGTAGAGCTATCTCTGGATCTGGCTTTTTTGCTGGATGTTGAAGCTTGTTTTCATCATCTGCGGAAGATGATTTGAGCCAAAGTAGAACCCTTGCCTCCCTGTCCCTGATGGTTTTGGCAGGGAAGGTGCGGCAAATCCTGCAATCCTTCACAATATGAGAAGGATGCAGGCAGTAGATGCAGTCCTTGTGCTGATCATCTACATGGACCCTCTTCTTAACACAGGTCCTGCAGGCCTTGAAAAGAGCTTTCTTCTCAGACATTCTGAAGAAAAAATTGAAAACTGAGTAGGCACTCGGGGAGACTCCCTTCCACACGACGTGCGGTGAAAATCTGAGGAGAACTTCCTCTGCTGGGAAGGTTCTAGAGGGTGCTGACAGCTGATTGGATGGGACTACTTTCAGTTCTTTTCATATAATGAGGTAGATAGGCTTCTATGTTTTGGGCCTTTTAGGGCCTATAGTCTTGTCAGACTACTACAAATTTATTCTAAGGCACTGCTTTTGTATATTTTATTACCGTGGGACTCCCGCATCGGCGACGGGGAATGATTCAGGCATGTGAATCTATGAAAGATACCCCAATACTGGATAAATAAAGTGCTCTTTCTGAACTTCATTTTGCTCCTCCTGCCCCCCTTTCTGAAATGTTTATCTACATCGGTTTACGTCATCAAACTTGCGCGCTATAGTGTCCTGGCAGCAGCCGGGGACGTATCCCAGACCCCTGCCTCTTTCAGCTTCATGGCCTATCCATAGTGCAGCAGAGATGACGGAGCGCAGGGGAATGAGAAGCCGGCTTCTGGCGAACAGGCCCTTAACACTGATCATTAACAAGCGTTCGCCATTGCGGGAAGGCAGCTGCTTGTTTATATTTGCATCGCGCTTTCTCTTTCACTTTAAATGAAAGCACGATGCAAAAATAAACACGCAGCTGATGTTGAGATAAGAAATTGCTTCACAAAAGCGGTGATGGGCCGGACGAAAGGGAGATGGGGCAGTGGCCAAAAAGCATAATTTTCAATGGGAAGCAAGCTTTTAGCATAAACACTGACGCGACCCAATGAAAATGATGGGAGGGGCTTCAAGTCCCCTTCTGAAATCTCCTCCCTCACTATATGTTTTGCCAAGCGAGCAGCGCATCCGGTGCAACGCTAGGCGAGACCTAATAAATGAGGGCCCGTAGAATCGTCTTGTGAGCTGCCGGGCTCTCGTTAAGTAGGAAAACAAGTTTGCTTTTCAAGTTAGCAATGTGGTGCAGCTTACGGAGCTGCTGAGCTGTCTCACAAATATTTTTGGATTTTAATGTTTAATTGTCACGGTCTCCCTTGGAGCAGAATGTTCTTTCAGCATTTCATTCAGACTGTTGTGGTCTGGTACTTCAATCAGTTTGTATTAGTATAAGTGAAGTAAACCAAGACAATAGCTCCTAGCATGCAATAGATGTTACAATGAAACCGAAATACTGCGTGGTTTCAATACTGAATAGGGATAAATCTACTTCCAGTTTAAAGTTATCGTATTCGTACAACCAGGAAGTGACATTAAATACGAAGAAACATATTTTTTTTTAATTCCAAGATTTTAAAACACAAACGTAATTGTAAAGTTTGATTATGGTACCGCCTTAATGAAAACTCTGAAGACTTTTGTAACTTTACAGAAAAATGTGCTCAAGTAATTGAAAGACTGAAAACTTGGGCATTTCTGTATTTTTTCCTTTGAAGTTCTGCTGAACAAATGTACCAGTTTGTTCAAACAATTTCCTCTTCTCTGAAAACACCTAATTTCATATTTATGAGTGATGTTGCAAATCTCAGTGTGAAAAAAAATGTTTCAGCAAAGCAATAAGAAAAAACAAGTTAAAACTGTGTTTTTGTGAAGTGCTCCTTGCTTTTAACCGCCTGCAAAAAAGGGGTCTGACTCCGCACATGAATATCCATCGCTTGTTTTAAATTAGGCTGTGGGATCAATGTGGGAGGCGAGCCTGGGAGGGTACGTAATATGGATGCTGGAAGGGGTCTGTTTGCAGAGCAGTTCATTGTAGGAAGGTGGATACCTGACTATGGTAACCCCTAACTTTTTTCCTGGTGTTTTGCTGGTTTTTGACTGGGATCCTGCTATTCAGGACCCCAGGCTTCCTGCTCTCTCTGTTAAAATGGACTCCATGTACCTTAGGTACATATCCAATTGGATACTGGGTCACCTTATCAGTCCCTGTACAGTATACCTTAGGTATCCAGGGCATAGGTGTACCCAGGGCCTACCAGGGGCTGCAGCATGTATTATGCCACCCCTGGCTGGCCACCCAAATCTGACACAACTGGCTGCACGACAGCTGGGGCAAGGTGGTGTAATCACCCTTTGCTTTAGATATAGTATTCCTATATCTAACCCTAAAATGGACACATATATTCCTATCAGTCACTCCTATGGCAGGCCTTATCAATCCTGAAGGCAGAGTGCTTGGAATAATGTGAGATGGTGCTCTGGCATGAGCTGAGCCCGTTTGCAGCTTGCGGAACCAAGTCCAAATAGCTGTTCCATGATAACGCTATACCATATACTCTTAAGTGCATTATAATCCTCGCGGTTAAATGCTAACTTTGGTATAGCATTATCAAAACATGTCGAGTAAGGTGTCATACGAATTGGAATACTAACCCCTCGCCAATTCTGGCGACGGGGTTAGCATTCCACCCTTCTAGAGGGACACGACATGTATGTAACTGTGAACCCCGGTTAAAGTCAGACACAGCCTCAGCTCCATAAAATGGATGCTGCCACCGAGACACAAGTCTGCCCTCCTGCTGCTGGGAGTCCTTCCAGCAACGGAGGCCTGGACAAAGGGTTTCCTGTCAGGGGCGGTGCCAGCACCATCCCAGACAGGATTTTGTGTATCCCAGGTAGGCAGGGCTGAAAGGAAGGTGACTGCAAGTGGCACCCCGGTGCTCACTGTGCATATGCCGGCTCAAACCAGTTCCTGGGGCACCCCAGCCCCTGAGCTGGGGAGAGACCGGACAAAGGAGAGGGGTGTAACCACCCCCCTCCTGGTCCCACCCATAGGGCAGGACCTAGTCGCGTGCCAGCCCCTTTCCTTAGGATAAAGGTAGGAGCAGGCCCCATTCCCAAATTAGATCATTCTGAATCTTGAACTACTTTCCACGAAAGGAACTCTCGACTTTTCTGAAGACTCTCCCTTGTGGCTAAGGAGTAGCCAACCCTGCACCAGCAGGCACCATCGAAGCTCTTGCGGTTTGCTGCACGTCCATCCTCCGGATCAAGACTGCCCAGCTCGACGAGACCCGGATTCCCTGCCATCTCTGACCTCTACCTACATCATCCAGCCCAGCGGAGATTCGTGGGTGTGACGAGACCCGTGGGACCGGCCATCTTCAAGACCTGCACGACGCTTCACCAGCACGACCCCCGAGAGACCCTCGAGTAAGTGCACTGGGGTTTGGGAAGTCCTAACCCTAAGCATCTCCAGCACCAAAGTCCAGCCTCCCAGCATCCACGAGATCTGCGTGGGGCCCTTCTGCTTCTTTGCTGCTTGCCACGTTGTCCGGTCACTTGCCCGTTGGCTAGTGACCCTCTTGACGACGTACCACGACGTTTTCACCGCTGGTCTAGGTCCCCTAGACTGGCCCTTGCTTCTTGTCCAACAAGAAGTGCCCTGGACCCTCCTGGTCCACTCCAGACGCCATCTTGACTCCACCGCGTGGGCTTGCCTTTGCCAAGGTTTGTTGCTCAAATCCTGAGTCCAGCATCGCCGACAGCCGACAGCCTCGTGGGACAGCTCGCACCTCCAGCCTGGACGCCGACAACGCCTCCTAGCCCGTGTGACTGAAGAGTCCAGCGTCGCCCACTCACCTGGTCGAGGTGACTTCATCCGGTGCCATCCTGGTGCCCACATAATCACTGGCTAGTGATTAAGAACTAAGTCCCCTCTGCTTTCAGGTCGTCTCCTTCACTGATCCAGCCTTGGATCACACCGAACTTCTTCACTGGTCGCCTGCCAGCAACTTCTTCTTTCAGGCTCCATAGACTTCAACGAGGATTCCCGACGTCTTTTGAACCCTATGCAGCCGCGGCCCCTGGGCTAGGTAACTTGAGTATTTCGGTACTCCAGCACAGGTTCACTATCCAAGTGTCCAGATCCTTTTTCGTTTACAGTCTACCTAGTCGGATTCGTCCGGAAACAGTAACTTTAGAAACGCTGGCATCCATAGACTTCTTCCCGCATCCCGCGTGAGAGTGCACACTCTGCACCCGATCTCCCTAGGCCTCCTGCTCCTAACCTTAGGGTTCAGTAGTGTAGTCCTAGCGATCCTGAAGCCTCTGGATCTTGTTACCTACCTGCTAGTATTTCGCATTCCACTTTTTGTGTATATGGTTTTTCGTGCCCCTCGGGCATTTGTGTAAATTGTGCAACTTGAGGTATTTTCGTAAGAGTTTTGTATTGTGCTTAGCTCCCTGACTCAAAGAGTTCAGGGTAGTCTTGTTATAAATAAATATCCTTTATTTTCATAACAACTTGTGTGGTGTCCTTTCACTTGGTGTTCAAGGAGTATATGTGATGGTAAAACAGCTGGCTTAACACGCCCTCTAGAGTTTAGCCTGAAGACTGCTCGTGTCCATGCTACTAGGATAGCTGGTCTATAAGGTTGACTTACAACCAATCATCAATAAGGGTTGTTTGGTATGATACACAGTGATCACTAGAATAGTGAGCACTATATATCAGGCCAACTTCTCACATTGTTGTGCAGCGGTTGGGATTTGAGCTTGCTGTTGTTTTACCTCGCACGTATCCTAAGAATATCAATTGAAAGATCACATAAGTACCCAGGTACATATAACTTAACTTAGAATACTCGGAGTTCTACTGAACCAGCTGTTGTAGTGTAACAGGGCTTAGCACACCCTGACTACAACTCTTAGCAAGGGATCAGTAGGTAAACCCATAGTGTAGGTAAGTGCATCACTTACACCACACTAGAAGCATGTCTACCCATGGAGAGTCTTCAGAGACTCCCCTTGTGGTTGTTGACCCTCCACAGGTCACTTCCAGATATGCAGTCCTTAGCTTCCAGGAGATGAGACAATTGTGTACCTCCAGGAAACTAAAACAGGGTTCTAACCCTACCACTCCTTTCCTGTTAGGTCTCTTAGAGACTTATGATGCTAGAAAGGTCTCTCATACAGATGGGAACATGCCCCCCTTAGAAGGTACCCTTGGTGATCCTGACCTCCCTGAAACTGAGGAAGTAGAGGAGGAAGAGGATGAAGAGGTTATTTCTGGGGATGAGGCAGACAATGGTCCTGAGCTAGTCAGCAGACTTACTAGGGCCAACTTAGACCTACATAGGGAAGGATCTGGGGGACCCCCAGTGCTGACCCTAAGCAGGCCTAACTTTGGAGTTAGAAGAGATAGGTCTCATTCTAGGGACTCCAATAGATCTATGCACTCTCATGGCTCTGCTAAGAGGAGAATGACTTCTCCCCAGAGGAGAATAACTTCCCCTCAGAGGAGAGAACATGAAGCAAGGATGAAACAGGCTAATCTGATGATTCAGATGGAAGAACTTGCCCTTGCCAAGGAGAAGCTTGCCTTTGCTAGAGAGCAACAATTAAGTGGGGTATTCCCCCCTGGTGGCAGCAATATCCCTAAGGATAAAGACAGGAGTTTTGATACTAGACACCTGAGTAAAATAGTGCCCCCCTTTAAACAAGGGGATGACATCCACAAATGGATGACTGCTTTGGAGAGGGCCTGCACTGTCCAGTGCATCCCCTAGAGTCAGTGGGCAGCTATTTTGTGGCTCTCCTTTGAAGGTAAAGGTAGAGATAAGCTCCTCACTACTAGAGCTGAGGATGCTAACAATTACCAAGTCTTGAAAAATACACTGATTGATGGGTTTGGCTTAACCACTGAACAGTACAGGTTGCTGTTCAGAGACACCCAGAAAATTCAGTCTCAAGATTGGGCTGACTTTGTAGATTGTGCCACTAAGGCTCTGGAAGGCTGGCTACTGGGTAGTAAAGTTACTGACTTCACAGGATTGTATAATCTTATTATGAGAGAGCAAGTCTTAAATAATTGTCAGAACCAGTTATTACACCAGCACCCGGTAGACTCTGATCTGACCTCTCCACAAGAATTGGGTAAGAGGGCAGACAAATGGGTCAGAACCAGGATTAGGCCTAAGAACCAAGGTGGTGACCAGAAGAAGGAATCAACCAAGCCTCAAGAGAAGGGTGGGAATAAATCTACAGATCAAACCACATCAGGGCCCCAAAAATCCTCTGAGGGGGGTGGGTCCCAGAATCCTTCCAATACGCAGAAGAAACCTTATTGCCAAACCTGCAAGCAGGTGGGTCATTGGAAAACTGACAGCAGTTGCCCAAAGAACCCCAATAAGGAGAACATACCCTCAAGTAACATTCTCAAGCCCCCTGTTACTACTAGTAGTAATCCCCCAGGTGGTGGGAGTGCCCCCAAGAATTTGGGTGGTTTTACTTTGGGAGTTCCTGGGGACTCTGGCCTAACCAGGTCCCCTAACTTAGATACTCTTGTCTGTGAGGATGGCATGGGGTTTGCCAATTTCACCGATTGTCCCAACACTTTGGGCAAATACAGACAGGAGCCCCTCATCAATGGTTCAAAAGTTGAGGCCTATAGAGACACAGGGGCTAGCATCACTATGGTGACTGAGAGCCTAGTCCCCTCAAGGCAACGTATACCTGGTGCCACATACCAGGTGACACACATTGATGGAGTGCAGAAGAGTCATCCCATAGCAGTGGTAAATCTCAGCTGGGGAGGTGTCACTGGCCCCAAGAGAGTGGCAGTGTCATCAAACTTGCCTGTAGATTGCCTACTGGGGAATGATTTAGAGATCTCAGCCTGGGCTGAGGTAGAACAAGAAACCCATTCTAAAATGGTAAATCGACGATGATTTTGCGTCCTTAGCCCCATAAGATTTCTTAGTGGAAACCTTAGCTGATACAATAGGTGAGGTAATGGCAGATGTAGATACCGTCACAGAAGAGCTTGAGATGGCAGAAGTCACAGAGACTGTGGGAGAAGACACCAGAGAGACAGTCTTAGTCTGCTTTACTCACAGTTTTAGAGGAAGATCCTGGAGATGGAGAAGCTGGAGATTTGAGGAGAGGACGATCTCATTGAGGGTTCAGACTCTCCATGAGAGGATTTGTGTTGTTTTTTCCTCTCAGGAGTAGAGCTATCTCTGGATCTGGCTTTTTTGCTGGATGTTGAAGCTTGTTTTCATCATCTGTGGAAGATGATTTGAGCCAAAGTAGAACCCTTGCCTCCCTGTCCCTGATGGTTTTGGCAGGGAAGGTGCGGCAAATCCTGCAATCCTTCACAATATGAGAAGGATGCAGGCAGTAGATGCAGTCCTTGTGCTGATCATCTACATGGACCCTCTTCTTAACACAGGTCCTGCAGGCCTTGAAAAGAGCTTTCTTCTCAGACATTCTGAAGAAAAAATTGAAAACTGAGTAGGCACTCGGGGAGACTCCCTTCCACACGACGTGCGGTGAAAATCTGAGGAGAACTTCCTCTGCTGGGAAGGTTCTAGAGGGTGCTGACAGCTGATTGGATGGGACTACTTTCAGTTCTTTTCATATAATGAGGTAGATAGGCTTCTATGTTTTGGGCCTTTTAGGGCCTATAGTCTTGTCAGCCTACTACAAATTTATTCTAAGGCACTGCTTTTGTATATTTTATTACCGTGGGACTCCCGCATCGGCGACGGGGAATGATTCAGGCATGTGAATCTATGAAAGATACCCCAATACTGGATAAATAAAGTGCTCTTTCTGAACTTCATTTTGCTCCTCCTGCCCCCCTTTCTGAAATGTTTATCTACATCGGTTTACGTCCTCAAACTTGCGCGCTATAGTGTCCTGGCAGCAGCCGGGGACGTATTCCAGACCCCTGCCTCTTTCAGCTTCATGGCCTATCCATAGTGCAGCAGAGATGACGGAGCGCAGGGGAATGAGAAGCCGGCTTCTGGCGAACAGGCCCTTAACACTGATCATTAACAAGCGTTCGCCATTGCGGGAAGGCAGCCGCTTGTTTATATTTGCATCGCGCTTTCTCTTTCACTTTAAATGAAAGCACGATGCAAAAATAAACACGCAGCTGATGTTGAGATAAGAAATTGCTTCACAAAAGCGGTGATGGGCCGGACGAAAGGGAGATGGGGCAGTGGCCAAAAAGCATAATTTTCAATGGAAGCAAGCTTTTAGCATAAACGCTGACGCGACCCAATGAAAATGATGGGAGGGGCTTCAAGTCCCCTTCTGAAATCTCCTCCCTCACTATATGTTTTGCCAAGCGAGCAGCGCATCCGGTGCAACGCTAGGCGAGACCTAATAAATGAGGGCCCGTAGGATCGTCTTGTGAGCTGCCGGGCTCTCGTTAAGTAGGAAAACAAGTTTGCTTTTCAAGTTAGCAATGTGGTGCAGCTTACGGAGCTGCTGAGCTGTCTCACAAATATTTTTGGATTTTAATGTTTAATTGTCACGGTCTCCCTTGGAGCAGAATGTTCTGTCAGCATTTCATTCAGACTGTTGTGGTCTGGTACTTCAATCAGTTTTTATTAGTATAAGTGAAGTAAACCAAGACAATAGCTCCTAGCATGCAATAGATGTTACAATGAAACCGAAATACTGCGTGGTTTCAATACTGAATAGGGATAAATCTACTTCCAGTTTAAAGTTATCGTATTCGTACAACCAGGAAGTGACATTAAATACGAAGAAACATATATTTTTTTTAAATTCCAAGATTTTAAAACACAAACGTAATTGTAAAGTTTGATTATGGTACCGCCTTAATGAAAACTCTGAAGACTTTTGTAACTTTACAGAAAAATGTGCTCAAGTAATTGAAAGACTGAAAACTTGGGCATTTCTGTATTTTTTCCTTTGAAGTTCTGCTGAACAAATGTACCAGTTTGTTCAAACAATTTCCTCTTCTCTGAAAACACCTAATTTCATATTTATGAGTGACATTGCAAATCTCAGTGTGAAAAAAAATGTTTCAGCAAAGCAATAAGAAAAAACAAGTTAAAACTGTGTTTTTGTGAAGTGCTCCTTGCTTTTAACCGCCTGCAAAAAAGGGGTCTGACTCCGCACATGAATATCCATCGCTTGTTTTAAATTAGGCTGTGGGATCAATGTGGGAGGCGAGCCTGGGAGGGTACGTAATATGGATGCTGGAAGGGGTCTGTTTGCAGAGCAGTTCATTGTAGGAAGGTGGATACCTGACTATGGTAACCCCTAACTTTTTTCCTGGTGTTTTGCTGGTTTTTGACTGGGATCCTGCTATTCAGGACCCCAGGCTTCCTGCTCTCTCTGTTAAAATGGACTCCATGTACCTTAGGTACATATCCAAT
The DNA here is from genome assembly GCF_964261635.1 of Lissotriton helveticus. Classification (NCBI taxonomy): domain Eukaryota; kingdom Metazoa; phylum Chordata; class Amphibia; order Caudata; family Salamandridae; genus Lissotriton; species Lissotriton helveticus. The sequence goes on from NC_136057.1 coordinate 1,039,981,575, forward strand.
TGGATACTGGGTCACCTTATCAGTCCCTGTACAGTATACCTTAGGTATCCAGGGCATAGGTGTACCCAGGGCCTACCAGGGGCTGCAGCATGTATTATGCCACCCCTGGCTGGCCACCCAAATCTGACACAACTGGCTGCACGACAGCTGGGGCAAGGTGGTGTAATCACCCTTTGCTTTAGATATAGTATTCCTATATCTAACCCTAAAATGGACACATATATTCCTATCAGTCACTCCTATGGCAGGCCTTATCAATCCTGAAGGCAGAGTGCTTGGAATAATGTGAGATGGTGCTCTGGCATGAGCTGAGCCCGTTTGCAGCTTGCGGAACCAAGTCCAAATAGCTGTTCCATGATAACGCTATACCATATACTCTTAAGTGCATTATAATCCTCGCGGTTAAATGCTAACTTTGGTATAGCATTATCAAAACATGTCGAGTAAGGTGTCATACGAATTGGAATACTAACCCCTCGCCAATTCTGGCGACGGGGTTAGCATTCCACCCTTCTAGAGGAACACGACATGTATGTAACTGTGAACCCCGGTTAAAGTCAGACACAGCCTCAGCTCCATAAAATGGATGCTGCCACCGAGACACAAGTCTGCCCTCCTGCTGCTGGGAGTCCTTCCAGCAACGGAGGCCTGGACAAAGGGTTTCCTGTCAGGGGCGGTGCCAGCACCATCCCAGACAGGATTTTGTGTATCCCAGGTAGGCAGGGCTGAAAGGAAGGTGACTGCAAGTGGCACCCCGGTGCTCACTGTGCATATGCCGGCTCAAACCAGTTCCTGGGGCACCCCAGCCCCTGAGCTGGGGAGAGACCGGACAAAGGAGAGGGGTGTAACCACCCCCCTCCTGGTCCCACCCATAGGGCAGGACCTAGTCGCGTGCCAGCCCCTTTTCTCAGGATAAAGGTAGGAGCAGGCCCCCTTCCCAAATTAGATCATTCTGAATCTTGAACTACTTTCCACGAAAGGAACTCTTGACTTTTCTGAAGACTCTCCCTTGTGGCTAAGGAGTAGCCAACCCTGCACCAGCAGGCACCATCGAAGCTCTTGCGGTTTGCTGCACGTCCATCCTCCGGATCAAGACTGCCCAGCTCGACGAGACCCGGATTCCCTGCCATCTCTGACCTCTACCTACATCATCCAGCCCAGCGGAGATTCGTGGGTGTGACGAGACCCGTGGGACCGGCCATCTTCAAGACCTGCACGACGCTTCACCAGCACGACCCCCGAGAGACCCTCGAGTAAGTGCACTGGGGTTTGGGAAGTCCTAACCCTAAGCATCTCCAGCACCAAAGTCCAGCCTCCCAGCATCCACGAGATCTGCGTGGGGCCCTTCTGCTTCTTTGCTGCTTGCCACGTTGTCCGGTCACTTGCCCGTTGGCTAGTGACCCTCTTGACGACGTACCACGACGTTTTCACCGCTGGTCTAGGTCCCCTAGACTGGCCCTTGCTTCTTGTCCAACAAGAAGTGCCCTGGACCCTCCTGGTCCACTCCAGACGCCATCTTGACTCCACCGCGTGGGCTTGCCTTTGCCAAGGTTTGTTGCTCAAATCCTGAGTCCAGCATCGCCGACAGCCGACAGCCTCGTGGGACAGCTCGCACCTCCAGCCTGGACGCCGACAACGCCTCCTAGCCCGTGTGACTGAAGAGTCCAGCGTCGCCCACTCACCTGGTCGAGGTGACTTCATCCGGTGCCATCCTGGTGCCCACATAATCACTGGCTAGTGATTAAGAACTAAGTCCCCTCTGCTTTCAGGTCGTCTCCTTCACTGATCCAGCCTTGGATCACACCGAACTTCTTCACTGGTCGCCTGCCAGCAACTTCTTCTTTCAGGCTCCATAGACTTCAACGAGGATTCCCGACGTCTTTTGAACCCTATGCAGCCGCGGCCCCTGGGCTAGGTAACTTGAGTATTTCGGTACTCCAGCACAGGTTCACTATCCAAGTGTCCAGATCCTTTTTCGTTTTCAGTCTACCTAGTCGGATTCGTCCGGAAACAGTAACTTTAGAAACGCTGGCATCCATAGACTTCTTCCCGCATCCCGCGTGAGAGTGCACACTCTGCACCCGATCTCCCTAGGCCTCCTGCTCCTAACCTTAGGGTTCAGTAGTGTAGTCCTAGCGATCCTGAAGCCTCTGGATCTTGTTACCTACCTGCTAGTATTTCGCATTCCACTTTTTGTGTATATGGTTTTTCGTGCCCCTCGGGCATTTGTGTAAATTGTGCAACTTGAGGTATTTTCGTAAGAGTTTTGTATTGTGCTTAGCTCCCTGACTCAAAGAGTTCAGGGTAGTCTTGCTATAAATAAATATCCTTTATTTTCATAACAACTTGTGTGGTGTCCTTTCACTTGGTGTTCAAGGGGTATATGTGATGGTAAAACAGCTGGCTTAACACGCCCTCTAGAGTTTAGCCTGAAGACTGCTCGTGTCCATGCCACTAGGATAGCTGGTCTATAAGGTTGACTTACAACCAATCATCAATAAGGGTTGTTTGGTATGATACACAGTGATCACTAGAATAGTGAGCACTATATATCAGGCCAACTTCTCACATTGTTGTGCAGCGGTTGGGATTTGAGCTTGCTGTTGTTTTACCTCGCACGTATCCTAAGAATATCAATTGAAAGATCACATAAGTACCCAGGTACATATAACTTAACTTAGAATACTCGGAGTTCTACTGAACCAGCTGTTGTAGTGTAACAGGGCTTAGCACACCCTGACTACAACTCTTAGCAAGGGATCAGTAGGTAAACCCATAGTGTAGGTAAGTGCATCACTTACACCACACTAGAAGCATGTCTACCCATGGAGAGTCTTCAGAGACTCCCCTTGTGGTTGTTGACCCTCCACAGGTCACTTCCAGATATGCAGTCCTTAGCTTCCAGGAGATGAGACAATTGTGTACCTCCAGGAAACTAAAACAGGGTTCTAACCCTACCACTCCTTTCCTGTTAGGTCTCTTAGAGACTTATGATGCTAGAAAGGTCTCTCATACAGATGGGAACATGCCCCCCTTAGAAGGTACCCTTGGTGATCCTGACCTCCCTGAAACTGAGGAAGTAGAGGAGGAAGAGGATGAAGAGGTTATTTCTGGGGATGAGGCAGACAATGGTCCTGAGCTAGTCAGCAGACTTACTAGGGCCAACTTAGACCTACATAGGGAAGGATCTGGGGGACCCCCAGTGCTGACCCTAAGCAGGCCTAACTTTGGAGTTAGAAGAGATAGGTCTCATTCTAGGGACTCCAATAGATCTGTGCACTCTCATGGCTCTGCTAAGAGGAGAATGACTTCTCCCCAGAGGAGAATAACTTCCCCTCAGAGGAGAGAACATGAAGCAAGGATGAAACAGGCTAATCTGATGATTCAGAGGGAAGAACTTGCCCTTGCCAAGGAGAAGCTTGCCTTTGCTAGAGAGCAACAATTAAGTGGGGTAGTCCCCACTGGTGGCAGCAATATCCCTAAGGATAAAGACAGGAGTTTTGATACTAGACACCTGAGTAAAATAGTGCCCCCCTTTAAACAAGGGGATGACATCCACAAATGGATGACTGCTTTGGAGAGGGCCTGCACTGTCCAGTGCATCCCCTAGAGTCAGTGGGCAGCTATTTTGTGGCTCTCCTTTGAAGGTAAAGGTAGAGATAAGCTCCTCACTACTAGAGCTGAGGATGCTAACAATTACCAAGTCTTGAAAAATACACTGATTGATGGGTTTGGCTTAACCACTGAACAGTACAGGTTGCTGTTCAGAGACACCCAGAAAATTCAGTCTCAAGATTGGGCTGACTTTGTAGATTGTGCCACTAAGGCTCTGGAAGGCTGGCTACTGGGTAGTAAAGTTACTGACTTCACAGGATTGTATAATCTTATTATGAGAGAGCAAGTCTTAAATAATTGTCAGAACCAGTTATTACACCAGCACCTGGTAGACTCTGATCTGACCTCTCCACAAGAATTGGGTAAGAGGGCAGACAAATGGGTCAGAACCAGGATTAGGCCTAAGAACCAAGGTGGTGACCAGAAGAAGGAATCAACCAAGCCTCAAGAGAAGGGTGGGAATAAATCTACAGATCAAACCACATCAGGGCCCCAAAAATCCTCTGAGGGGGGTGGGTCCCAGAATCCTTCCAATACGCAGAAGAAACCTTATTGCCAAACCTGCAAGCAGGTGGGTCATTGGAAAACTGTCAGCAGTTGCCCAAAGAACCCCAATAAGGAGAACATACCCCCAAGTAACATTCTCAAGCCCCCTGTTACTACTAGTAGTAATCCCCCAGGTGGTGGGAGTGCCCCCAAGAATTTGGGTGGTTTTACTTTGGGAGTTCCTGGGGACTCTGGCCTAACCAGGTCCCCTAACTTAGATACTCTTGTCTGTGAGGATGGCATGGGGTTTGCCAATTTCACCGATTGTCCCAACACTTTGGGCAAATACAGACAGGAGCCCCTCATCAATGGTTCAAAAGTTGAGGCCTATAGAGACACAGGGGCTAGCATCACTATGGTGACTGAGAGCCTAGTCCCCTCAAGGCAACGTATACCTGGTGCCACATACCAGGTGACACACATTGATGGAGTGCAGAAGAGTCATCCCATAGCAGTGGTAAATCTCAGCTGGGGAGGTGTCACTGGCCCCAAGAGAGTGGCAGTGTCATCAAACTTGCCTGTAGATTGCCTACTGGGGAATGATTTAGAGATCTCAGCCTGGGCTGAGGTAGAACAAGAAACCCATTCTAAAATGGTAAATCTTCCTGAACAGGTTAGGAGGGCTGTGCCAGTCTCAGCCCAATCTCAAGTAGATTCCCTCCCTGAAAAGGTTAGCAGGGCTGTGATGATAACAGCCCATACCCAAACTGAGTCCCTTCCTGAAAAGGTTGGTGGGGTTGTGATGGCCACAGCCCAAACTCAGACTGATAATAGTGTTGTGAAGCCTGAAACTATGGATCCCTCCACTCAAACAGAGAGCATTGAGGAGGAAGAGAAATCTCCCTCCCACCAGACTTTAGGAAAGGATCAGCCTCCTCAGGGAACTGATCTTGCCCCTTGTGAAGGAGCTGCCCCAGAGGTAGTCAGGCCTAGCCTGGCGGAGCCCCTGATGTCAGTGGACCCTTCCAGGGTGGGACCCAGTCTGGAGCAGGTAACCTGCCCCTCTCTACCCTGTCTCAGTCAGCCCAGGGCTGTGGAGGTCAGGGAGGCCAGTGGTGGACCCCAAAGGGCCCCCTGTCCAAAAGAACTCCAGAATCAGCAGATTAAGGGCACTGAAGCTAGTAGTCCTAGCCAAGTGAAAATAAAACAAACTCCTTAGGGATCCCCCTTAAAATTAGTTAGGGACCTCCCACAGATGGACACTGTTGGGCACAGCCAAACCTGGGACCTAAGGGCCCCAAACCTGACCTGTCCCTCCAGTAAGCCAACCAGAGGGACCCAGCCTCCAGCTTTAGGTAGCCAGAGGTTGACCCTGAGAGCATACAGCAATGCAGTCCTGGAAAGAAAGGCATGTATGGTGGATAGTGATTGGAGGAAGCTGAGCCCAAAATTAGTGGAGCCTCACTTCAGTACTCCATATCAGCACCAGCCTTTTTCTTTACCAAAACACACCACAGGTAGAGATTCCCTATGGTGGAGACCCTCAGATACCCTTAGGGTGAGGGATTGCTTAGTGGACCATGAGATAGGGGGTAACCATGCCAGTGCATGCACCTCCTCATATGGCCACTCAGGAAATATAGGCTTACCTGGTCAAGGATAGCCTTATCTCCTTTCGTTTGGGGGGGGGGTTATGTAGGAAGGTGGATACCTGACTATGGTTACCCCCAACTTTTTCCTGGTGTTTTGCTGGTTTTTGACTTAGTTGGCCTGGGATCCTGCTATTCAGGACCCCAGGCTTCCTGCTCTCTCTGTTAAAATGGACTCCATGTACCTTAGGTACATATCCAATTGGATACTGGGTCACCTTATCAGTCCCTGTACAGTATACCTTAGGTATCCAGGGCATAGGTGTACCCAGGGCCTACCAGGGGCTGCAGCATGTATTATGCCACCCCTGACTGGCCACCCAAATCTGACACAACTGGCTGCACGACAGCTGGGGCAAGGTGGTGTAATCACCCTTTGCTTTAGATATAGTATTCCTATATCTAACCCTAAAATGGACACATATATTCCTATCAGTCACTCCTATGGCAGGCCTTATCAATCCTGAAGGCAGAGTGCTTGGAATTATGTGAGATGGTGCTCTGGCATGAGCTGAGCCCGTTTGCAGCTTGCGGAACCAAGTCCAAATAGCTGTTCCATGATAACGCTATACCATATACTCTTAAGTGCATTATAATCCTCGCGGTTAAATGCTAACTTTGGTATAGCATTATCAAAACATGTCGAGTAAGGTGTCATACGAATTGGAATACTAACCCCTCGCCAATTCTGGCGACGGGGTTAGCATTCCACCCTTCTAGAGGGACACGACATGTATGTAACTGTGAACCCCGGTTAAAGTCAGACACAGCCTCAGCTCCACAAAATGGATGCTGCCACCGAGACACAAGTCTGCCCTCCTGCTGCTGGGAGTCCTTCCAGCAACGGAGGCCTGGACAAAGGGTTTCCTGTCAGGGGCGGTGCCAGCACCATCCCAGACAGCATTTTGTGTATCCCAGGTAGGCAGGGTTGAAAGGAAGGTGACTGCAAGTGGCACCCCGGTGCTCACTGTGCATATGCCGGCTCAAACCAGTTCCTGGGGCACCCCAGCCCCTGAGCTGGGGAGAGACCGGACAAAGGAGAGGGGTGTAACCACCCCCCTCCTGGTCCTACCCATAGGGCAGGACCTAGTCGCGTGCCAGCCCCTTTCCTTAGGATAAAGGTAGGAGCAGGCCCCCTTCCCAAATTAGATCATTCTGAATCTTGAACTACTTTCCACGAAAGGAACTCTTGACTTTTCTGAAGACTCTCCCTTGTGGCTAAGGAGTAGCCACCCTGCACCAGCAGGCACCATCGAAGCTCTTGCGGTTTGCTGCACGTCCATCCTCCGGATCAAGACTGCCCAGCTCGACGAGACCCGGATTCCCTGCCATCTCTGACCTCTACCTACATCATCCAGCCCAGCTGAGATTCGTGGGTGTGACGAGACCCGTGGGACCGGCATCTTCAAGACCTGCACAACGCTTCACCAGCACGACCCCCGAGAGACCCTCGAGTAAGTGCACTGGGGTTTGAGAAGCCCTAACCCTAAGCAGCTCCAGCACCGAAGTCCAGCCTCCCAGCATCCACGACATCTGCATGGGGCCCTTCTGCTTCTTTGCTGCTTGCCACGTTGTCCGGTCACTTGCCCGTTGGCTAGGGACCCTATTGACGACGTACCACGACGTTTTCACCGCTGGTCTAGGTCCCCTAGACTGGCCCTTGCTTCTTGTCCAACAAGAAGTGCCCTGGACCCTCCTGGTCCACTCCAGACGCCATCTTGACTCCTCCGCGTGGGCTTGCCTTTGCCAAGGTTTGTTGCTCAAATCCTGAGTCCAGCATCGCCGACAGCCTCGTGGGACAGCTCGCACCTCCAGCCTCAACGCCGACAACGCCTCCTAGCCCGTGTGACTGCAGAGTCCAGCGTCGCCCACTCACCTGGTCAAGGTGACTTCATCCGGTGCCATCCTGGTGCCCACATAATCACTGGCTAGTGATTAAGAACTAAGTCCCTTCTGCTTTCAGGTCGTCTCCTTCACTGATCCAGCCTTGGATCACACCGAACTTCTTCACTGGTCGCCTGCCAGCAACTTCTTCTTTCAGGCTCCATAGACTTCAACGAGGATTCCCGACGTCTTTTGAACCCTATGCAGCCGCGGCCCCTGGGCTAGGTAACTTGAGTATTTCGGTACTCCAGCACAGGTTCACTATCCAAGTGTCCAGATCCTTTTTCGTTTTCAGTCTACCTAGTCGGATTCGTCCGGAAACAGTAACTTTAGAAACGCTGGCATCCATAGACTTCTTCCTGCATCCCGCGTGAGAGTGCACACTCTGCACCCGATCTCCCTAGGCCTCCTGCTCCTAACCTTAGGGTTCAGTAGTGTAGTCCTAGCGATCCTGAAGCCTCTGGATCTTGTTACCTACCTGCTAGTATTTCGCATTCCACTTTTTGTGTATATGGTTTTTCGTGCCCCTCGGGCATTTGTGTAAATTGTGCAACTTGAGGTATTTTCGTAAGAGTTTTGTATTGTGCTTAGCTCCCTGACTCAAAGAGTTCAGGGTAGTCTTGTTATAAATAAATATCCTTTATTTTCATAACAACTTGTGTGGTGTCCTTTCACTTGGTGTTCAAGGGGTATATGTGATGGTAAAACAGCTGGCTTAACACGCCCTCTAGAGTTTAGCCTGAAGACTGCTTGTGTCCATGCTACTAGAATAGCTGGTCTATAAGGTTGACTTACAACCAATCATCAATAAGGGTTGTTTGGTATGATACACAGTGATCACTAGAATAGTGAGCACTATATATCAGGCCAACTTCTCACATTCATGAGCTGAGAATGTGGCAAAGAGGACGGTGGGATCGAGGCACGGAGAGGGCCTTTGTTTCACCGCTTCGGGGCTGTGTTCAACCTCCTCTGGTTATCTTTGGTACTAATTATATGCAGTTTCCCGCGGGGGAGCGACCGTAAGTAGGATGCGGCCACCGTGGAACGTGATCGCAGATGGTACAGCAAGGTTTAACATTGGATGGTGCTCTGGTAAGACTGTCTATGAATGGGGGAGGTAGAGGGGTTCTACTGGTGAGATTTTGACCCCAAGAGAGGGGGAGGGCTCAGAGTAAGATCTTAATTTAAACGCTGGTAGAGTGCGATCCCAGAAAATGCATGGGGAGAGGTGAGGGCTTTGAGAGCAGGGCGTTCACTTGGGGGAGCTTTGCGGAGGGGGATGGGGGTGTAGGGGTGTTTGGTCAACGCATGGCTGCTGCCATTGCTGAAGCTGGCATCCCACGGGTGTTGTGCACAGTAATTAAGCAAAAAGTTCTCAAGAATGGCTAATGAAAGCTAGGGAGTAAGGACACATGTAAGAGGGACTGTCTTTGTGGAAGGTAACAGCAGGAGACAAGAAGGTAAAAAGGAGGGACTACTAAGCCTATTGACAAATCAAAATACATAATTTCCAAAGGTCAGGAAGAGGAGCCAATGTCAAGATGGGCAGAGCTTAATTCCCTATGCTGAATACAAAAAGAACAATTGATGGACAGAATGCAGAACAATGTCATACTTCACCCCAGTACAGAGATTTGGGCCTAAATCCATTGTTTTATTGCTCACCATGCCATTCCAGTTTGGACCCAGCCATATGCAAATCAGTTTTGACCCTGCACCCAATGGGAACAATCCAGCCCGAACGGCCATGCCAGGTCCTCCCTGGACTGGAATCAAGCATACCAGGACCAGATTCGTGCTTGCATCCCTCATCATCCAGGATAGCTTGACTCCAGTGGCATGGAGAGCATGGGACCCACGTCTGGGCATACCCGTCCCACTCAGGGTGACAAATGCAAAAAGAACAATTGATGGACAGAATGTAGAACAATGTCATACATTCCCCTCATTATAGAGATCTGGGTCTAAATCCATCGTTTTTTGCTGATGAAGGGAAATACCCAGAAACCAGACTAAGGATGCCTGTTTCTGGGTCAGGGAGGACCTGGCTTGACAGTTCGGTCTGGACTGTTCCCATGAGGCAGAGGGTCAAGACTGATTTCCATATGGCTGGGTCTAAATTGGGGTGGCAGGCATGGTGAGCAAAAGAACGATGGATTTAACCCAGACTCTTGATTGGGTGTGAATGTATGATTTATTCAGCATTCCGTCCATCAATTGTTTGCGTAGCACTATGCTGAATACAGCAATTCTCGAAGAAACAGCACAAGTGCTGCCTAGGCAAGACCTAACAAACATTGTGCATAGAGCAAGTTCAGGAGAAATCAATGCCAGGAAATCAATAGTCATGAAAAGAGGCAATGGGAGAGAAACAGAGAGGGAGACAAATGGACATGAAATGGAGACAATAGACAGGAAGAGCTGAAGACCTCACGGAAAGAGGCAGAAATATGAAAGATGAAAGGGGGAGACGAAAAGAGAGATGGATAGTGGCAGGATAAGGCATAAAAGTAGATTGGGGACAGGAAGAGCAGAGCCAAAGAGTGCCTTACAAAGAGACAGAAGCCAACATGCACAAGTGGGGCCAGACAAAGACATGAGGAGAAGCCAGAGACAGGAAAAAGTGTAAGCAGACCGGAAGAGAAGCTGGAAAATTAGAAGGCCAGACTTGGCGCACAACTGATATTCACCACAAGGCAGAAAGAAAGAGAGTGAGAGAGAAAAACAGAGACAAGGTAGGGAGACGGGCACTTTGAGAGGAAGAAAGGCAAAGTGACAGGAAACAACAAGTCAATCCCAGTTATGGAGAGGTAGACAGATTGAAAGATCGAAGATGTATATAACAAGGGGAAGTCACAGACACACAGAGATTGGCTACCGTTCTTTCTGTCGCTCCACTCCCAGAGATGTATTGAGGGGCAGAGAATGCCACAAATAGGGAAAGAAATCAAAAGGGCAGAAGAAAAGCATGGAAAGCTGCAGGCAGGCAGAAGGGGTAGACGAGAAGACTGACTCAGGTGGTGATTGAGATGAAGTGGAAAAACAATAGACCATGGGTCAAAAAGCACACTTGGCAAAGGACAGCAGCACAGATGTAGGACAGGTAAAGACATTAATTTTAGTGAGGTAAACAGAAAGAGGGATCAAAGGAGATAGGAAAAGAAGTAGACAGATAGGAAGGGAGGCTGGAAAACAAAAACAGGGACACAATTAGGTCCTGTTTTACAAATCCCAACTATCTCTCTTGACACCAATATTATTTTAGCTCAAATGAGGAAGCCAGGCCCACAAGACGTTGTAACGTCTAATGAGCCTTACAGTCCATCAATGCATTTTTGGTCTGTAATTATCTCTACCTATGTTTGTAGGGAAACTCGACGGTAAAAGCCATAACCTACCTACAAGAAGATCACAACAAATAATCAGTGTCAGTTATTGCTAAGATCTCTGTCACTGAAATGCAAACTCAGAGCTAACCTTCCACTGAAATACACACAATAAAGAAAAAACAAATGCTCGTGAAATAGGTCACCTAAATTGAGGGCTACATTTACTTCTTGCATATTTAGACTAACTGCTGCTACATTCCACATGTTTATAGCAGCGAAACTTGGAAAAGACTACGAAAATTATGTTGGACCAGATAGAAGAGGGATAAGGCACAGAGATCTACCGACAACTAGACTCAGCGGCAGGTTTTTAGAGACAGTGCAATAATATGCCCACAAACATGCTGAGAAAGCGGAAGGCAATCTGAATTGTGGGGTGGGTCAGAGGATCCACGCAAATATTTGAAACATGTGAGTTGAAGTTATTTTTCGATGTATTACTTACGGGGCTCAGCAGCATGTCTGATGATCACAGGATAGATTAGTGCTAATCTCAGCAGCGGACGACTTAGAGACACCGGTCTTTGCCCCCGGCTCTTCCGCCTTATCATGAGGCGTGTGCATTACAAAATAAACCAAGGGAGCAATGCGCTTGAAACATGTTCCAGCCCAGTCGAGTTTCGCGCGAAACTCGACTGATCACAAGCGAGATTACTAGACTCGTTGGACAGAATGGGGACGACTTTACAATTGAGGACTTATTGGGTGCGTTGCATATCAGAGTACACACCTTAATTTGACGATCTTTTCACGTCCGAAAGAAAATAAAGATTTATCCAGACAGTATAGCGTTTAACAAACCTAATTTTCTGGACTCGTATCCTGATCAAGTTTTAGTCTCCATTCCTTATTTGTCGCCATCGTTATCTACACAGTACATGTGTGATAACAAGCGTAGTTGCTGACTTATTAAATCAGCAGAGGCCCAATCTAGTGAGACCGCAGTCAACTTTAATTAATTTTTTCTGCCCTGAGGAAGCCCGCAACGGGCAAAACGCGTTGGCTGTTTCGTGGCTGTTTCGTTGGTCATCTTATATTGAGAATCTTGGCTGTTTACTTTTACCATCGTGTCAAGATGACTCATTAAAAATGGACCCTTTTTCACATCATTGTTTTGTGTTGTATTTTGTTGTTCTGATACACTCCATTTATTATCTTCTTTGTTGCCTCTACATTTGCTCGTTTTGAACCTCAAGAGCATATGTAACGGGCAGTCCTCATGGGAGGATACAAAAGTTCAAATGGAGGGACTACTAAGCGTATTCACCAAACAAAATCCCGCATTCACAAAGGACTGTCCCTTAATGTCATAAGAGGAACCAATGAAAAAGACAGGTGTTGCTTGAAACCCATATTGTAGAAACACCATGTCTCGAAAAGACAGCGCGCATGTACTGCCTAGGCGAGACCTAAAAAAAACAAGCTTCCCTCAACCATCCCTGATAAAGCGCTATGAAAGACAATGGAAAACTGAGGAATTTGTCCCTGTAGTACATAAGTAAGGATGTCCTTTTCATACACAGCCCAAGATCGCAAGATCCGTCACTTCCTGCTTATCTACAGTATGAAATGCAGTGATTGAATTCATATTGCACCAAGCACTTCCTAGCATTATTCCTTTTAAAGTATCCTCTTGAAAAACAAGTTAGAGGCATATATATGAATAAAGACTCTGATGGTAGATAAGACTGCTACACCCACGCAAATCCATTTTCCTCAGGCCTCACAACACGGTATCTAGGGCTCCATGGCGTGCAAAGTAATATTGCTTGCTCCTGTACCAGGCATGCTTTTAACTATTTATTAGTTTTATAACCATGCTATGAAACTGTTGGAGGACTGTAGTAATAGTTGAAATTTTTTTAAATCAGAAACAATACTGAAGGACGTAATGCAAGGTCTATCTGTAAAAGTGCAGAAAAAAGAAGATTACATGAAAAGGACATTTATGTGTCCAGGAGAAGAAGTGTTAAAAAAAACAGTAAAGGGAAAAACAGGATGTGGATGGCATTCAAGTCTTTAAGTTAAAGTACAATGAGCATGACTCAACATAGGTGTGCTTACCCGAGGGTCACAGCAAGCAATTCCCATTACTAGTACAAAGTCCTTTATTCGGTCAGAAATCTGCACCTCTAACGTTTTCGAAGTGAATGTCTGTGTTAGCAGCTCATCTTCAAACACTAACCTATTCATTTCTGCCTCTACAACCTGTCCATAAAGACTTACAATGCAGAGAAGACACATCAGGATTTCAACACAACTACTGCGCTACTACATCAGCTGGGCATGCACATCAACCACCTGAATTCAGAATCAAACCCTGTACAAATATTCAAATATTTAGATGTGAGAAACACAAAGAGTGGAAGAGTATTTGAGTAGAAAGAATCTGTATTTTTTTAAAAATGACCTTCATGTAGGAGAGCGCCTCTTTTAGACATGGTCACCCTCGCATGTTGCCCATTGCACTTGATTGGAAGTGCACTGGGTGCCTGCTAAACAGGCCCCAGTGCCAGTGCTAATTCCCTAAAAATTACACAAATGCTCAATTGTAACCCTATTGGCAAGGACTTGAGCACCCTTGTAAGACCCTGGTAAATGGTGCCCCTGGTATCCAGGGCATGGGTAGTAGAGAGGATCCTGAAGAGCTGCTGCATGTATTGTGCCACCCAAAGGGACTCAAACTGCACGCAAACTGCCATTGCAGGATGCCTGAAATGGTGCAAACCGTTCCGAAAACACAACTTTGCCAACTCCAAGTGACTGCATGTACTATATGTACGTCACCCCTACAGCAGGCTTTTAGAGCCCTAAGGCAGGATGGATTATATTACATGTGAGGGTACATCTACAAGAGCAGACGTGCCCCTGTGATACCCAAATCCACTGCTACGTATTGTAAGTGTTCAGGAAGGCATTGTAAGAACATGTACTGGGCACTAGTCATTGCGAGTTACACAGCTACATGATGGCTTAACTAAAAATAATGGTGTTTGTTATCAAACACCTCATCTTAATAAATCTACACTGATGCCAGTATCAGATTTATTAGGACATGCACCCAGAGAGCAGCTTAGAGGTGCCCCCTGTAGCCCTACTACTCACTTGGTGTGTTGGCTGACTGGTATCTTTCAGCGTGCTACCACAGACTGGTTTCTGGCACCCTGCAAGGGAGAGCCTGCACTCTCAGAGGACAGGAACAATGCCTGCTCGGCAGAAGGTGTTCTCACCTCCTCCAGCAGGATGGCTAGCAATTTAGCATATCAACGCCAGAGGTTTCAAAGCCTCTGCCGTCTTTGATATGTAACCCCAGCTTCTCACCAGACCTGGGGAATCCCATTCCCTGCCCTGGGGCCCATTTGGCACCAGAGCAGGTGGGAAATGAGATATTCAGGAGGCGTGTTTCACTCACAGGCAAGTCACACCCCTAAGGCAGGCTACCTGAAGTGAATAGCCACAGAAGGGCTTCACCATCTTGTTTTTGGTGAAAATAGAGACTTCTGGGTAAGGGTTATGCCCATTTCTCAATGGATGTGGTCATACAGGGCGTGTAGTCACCTTAGTTGTAGGTAGCTCAATGGCTACTACCATACACTCACCTAAAAGCCAGGGTCCAGTTGATTACCTGAAGATAAAGGACAAAGAAGAGACGACAGCATTTGAACCAAGGACCTGCACAGAAATTGGGGCCAAACCCAGCATTACTTCTTGCTACTAAGACTGCAAAGACCCAACGCGTCCTACAGCTGTGCATCCTCTCTAACACTTGTAGGATTGTCCAGGACTACGACAACCTTCAACTATCTACCATATCCCTTGGGGTAGAAGAGCCATCCCCCTGCATCTGCAGGCACTGACCGAATGTGCCTGGTTCTCCGTGTTGTTGGCCATTAGGCCCACTAAGGGAGCAACACTTCAAGTGGAGGTTTCTGTGGCTCTAGGAGGTCAGCCCTTCTCTCTGACGAGTGTCAAAATGCTAGACCCACCAGGAGCATTCCTGGGCACTAGTACCAGCCAGGGCTTGTTCCTCGTCCAGCCCGGACACCATTCAGGACCAAGAAGACCCATGACCAGAGTGGCCCTGCTGTCTTGTCCCCCCCCTAGCCCCTCTCTACAGGTGTACCGACAACCGTGAGAGCCTCAAAGGCAAGTGGCCAGCTAAGCACATCTGCACCTGAGCCCCACAGTCTGGGTTCCCTTGGCCTACGGGTCCCAATGACCTGAGCCCCACCTGAGCCCCACCCTTCCTCCCATTTGGGTTCAGCTGGACTTGCCTCCATCTCCCCCATTGCAACCTCTTTGTTTCTGGTCCCCTTGACTTTACTGGTTTATCGCTTGAGGCCACCACCCTGACCAGCACCTCTGCACCCGGACACACCAGGGCAGGTAAAGCAAAATGGCTGGTGGTACTTTGGGCCTTGGAGTCCCAAAGGGCACTTCTGAACTCCGACTGTAAGTAATGTTTCACTACATATTTTTTCCTCCCATAGGCTAGCACCAACCCACTCTCAACCCCCTCACAGACAGAGCCAACAAAATGCCTTCTTAGCATGCTGGACGAGGAATGCGCAAGAGAACAGCTACACTGTTGCTATCCTCACACAGCTAATACCAGCTCTAAGGCCACACCTGCTACAAGTCCACAAAACGCTGCTTGCTCTTCTACAGAACAAATATCACACCATCACCAAAACACATTCTCTAAACTGACTACTAATAAATGCTCGCTCACTCTCAAAAAACATGCATCACATCTACGACTTACTCACTGACACACAACCTAACTTACTCTTCGTTACTGAATCATGGTTGGGAAATGACATGGCTCTAGTGTGGCATGAAGCCGT
Organism: Lissotriton helveticus; assembly: GCF_964261635.1. Lineage (NCBI taxonomy): Eukaryota > Metazoa > Chordata > Amphibia > Caudata > Salamandridae > Lissotriton > Lissotriton helveticus. The sequence continues at coordinate 1,039,997,448 of NC_136057.1, forward strand.
TCCTCTAGGCTATCAAGCTATCACACACAATCGAATGAGCAAAAGAGGAGGTGGCCAAGCTGTTTTATGCAAGCAAACATTAAATATCACTTAAGCTGACAACCTCTTCATACAAGGTTGTTAGGCCCTCTTCACCATGTGCAACCCTACACCATCTTCCTCTTGTAGCTTCCTACTCCTTTACAGACCTCCACCTTGCAAAGCAACTTCCCAGACACACTTTTAGATAGTTTCAAACCTTATGAACACTACACTCCAATATATGCATTCTTGGTGACCTAAACATTTGGTTTGACAAACCCAATATGCCCCATCCAAAAACAATCATCACTGGCCTAGACACACTGAAAGAAACTATCAAATCATCCACAAATCCACACACATCGCTGGACACATCCTTTATGTCATTTTTGCCAATTCAGAACTAGTTACCATTCAAACAATTACTCCAGTCGCATGGTCAGACCACCATTTTCTTTGCTTTCCATAAAAAAAACACAAAGCAACACACCTAAAACCACCTTACATGCATCCACCTATCAACTGTGGAACAAACTACATTTCGTACACTTAGAAACACAACTAACCCAGTAAAGATCTAGGCACAATAAATTCTGTTAAAAAACTTGATGAGTGGCTACAGGAAGTTTTTGATATCTTAATACCACTAAGAACACAACAGAACAAAAGAAAACAGTTACCTTGGAAAAAATACATAGCTAAAAGAGATAAAACAGCAAATTAGAAAGCTGCAACGCATATGGCTCAAAACCAACACAAATCAAGACAAACTTCACCTATAGAAACTAAATAGATTATACAAGTCAGCAATCAAAAAAGCTAAGAAACTATTCAGATAGAATGTAAAATGCCAAATGTGCAAATAAAAAATTCTATACAATTCTCACAGAATTTCGTAAAAAATTGCCTAGAAGAGCTCAACCCATAGCTCAAGATTTCACAGACAAACAGGCAAATCATTACACGACCAAAGCAGACACGTTGGACTCTTATTTAAAACAAAGACAAATCACCAGCACTGACCCTTTTTTTAAAAAAAAACTCCAAGAGTAGGCTAACCCAGCCTCTTCATTCCTTACAACAAATATCACACAATTCATTTATGACCTTGGTCAAAGCAAGCAGGCCTGCTGGCAGCCCCTCTGACCCATGTCCACCATGAACCTTCAGGAAAATTCTTGTACCTACCTATGCTGCCACACCAGTAAGACGAATCGTCAACAATTCCTTCACTACGGGAATATTTCAAAAAGATCTAAAAAAAAAGTCCTACATATGCCCATTACTAAAGAAAAAACTTGGACCCGCTTAATCCCGACAACTACAGACCGATTACAAATGGGCCTTTCCTGGGCAAACTGATAGAAAGAGCAGCATGCGCCCAGATGTCACAATTCATTGAAGACAATCTCATACTTTCAGACTTCCAAACAGGATTTCGTCCAAGAAGAGGCACAGAATCTGCCCTCATTGCCATCTGGGATGACCTTTTGAACACAGTTGACATGCACAGTGTTGCTGCACTACTTCTTTTGGACCTCTCAGCTGCTTTGACAGGGTTGACAATAATACTACAATACAAAGACTCTACAAAGCCGGCATAAAGGGGACTGCTCACGACTGGATCACATACTACCTTCAGAACAGAACTAATGTCATCCATAGTCCCCTTTTCTCATCCAAACCGCACTTCACAAAAGCAGGGGTGCCTCAAGGCTCTATCATCTCAAACATCATTTTCAACTTCTACACTAAGTTATTACCGGCACTAATCAATGAATTTTCACCTCACATGCTATAACTATGCAGATGACACAAATACTCCTTAAAGTGGAAAGCCCCAAAGGCACTGGAAACTCACAAATTCTACTTGCCTCATAGTCGTTGATCTGTTGATGACATGGAGCCATGTCAAACTGAATGCTTCCAAAACAAACATAGTCACATGTGCCCATTGGAAAAATTATGACGAATGGCCTGATGATCTGTGACCACCGCCTACAGTATGTAAGGAAGTAAGAAACCTCGGAATTACCATGGACGCCAAGCTATCAATGAGTGCCTAAGTGGACAAACTAGCAAGATTAATCTTCATTACTATAACACCTTTCCGACATGTCTTCCCCCCCTATGATTTCCACACAGGGTCCAGCCGAGTATCTCTCTTGTCCTGTTTAAACTCGATAACACCAATAGCCTCTACCACAGATCATCTTTTAACAACTATGAAAAGACTACAACGGATTCAGAACTCTGCTGCCAAACCACTTTTGCATATAAAGCCACAAGCCTACATCTCCCCTGCCTTGAAGGCCCTAAATTGGTTACCAGTTGCCCGAAGATACACAATGAAGTTGCTTTGGATCACCCACAAACGTTACATGGAACAGGGCAGCTCTTCATCAGGAATAAAATCACCAAATACATTCAACAAAGAATCCTCCGCACTATATTGGCACCTCGCCACAAAATCCCACCATACAAGAAAAAAAAAACACATAGGTGGCACATCCTTCTCTGTTCAAACAGCCCAACTATGGAACTCCTTTACCCCCAAACATAAGATCCACGGATTCTACCTTATCTTCAGAAGACTGCTCAAGAGTTCTCCACATAACCACCATACACAAACAAATATACAGCATATCCCTGTGCATATAAGCATTTATTTGGACTATATATGTGTACCTAAATATGTGTATTCCTTTTTTTTGTCAAATCTGTTTTTATTGTTATTTAAGAGTCATGGATTACCTTATAAGCTTCACTCAGAAATTGGATGGCAGACATACAACTGACATAGGTACATTAGCATTTGACATATTGTGAAACGAGTATACCAGCTTTGTACTAGATGATGCATCAGAAATTCGTTTAGAATAGTCTTAACTACAGCCGGTGCATAGACTCTGAGGCCTTTCGAGGATCGGAATGTAGGTCGCTCAATGGTCCGTACAGTACAGGGCTGGCCTATCCTCTTGAGCTTGGAAACAGACGTCATATATATGAAACAGTAAACATTAACTTGGCAGCAAAGATTCCAACTCCCTATCTGACTCCTCCCCTCCCACTTCCCCGGCCCCGATCCTCTGCCCCCGCCCCTTTTTGCGAACGCTCCTCAAATACGGCTACCCTGGTGTGCCTATCTTTATGTCTCAGAGGAGCAGGAATTGAACATGCTCGACTATCCCGGTAGGAGAACTACTTGTGGCATGCACCCACCCTCACGTGCGTTTTCCATCCCTTCCACATCTCCTGCGTTCCCTTCCCTGTCAGTTCGTTGTAGTGCACCAAGCATGTGCTCCCAATGTGCCGCTATGGGTTCCTTCCTGAGCCCCATCGTATCCTCCCTGCATTAGATATGTGTATTCCTCTGTATAAAGGTGTATAATAATTATGTTTATAAATATATAGATATTTGTTAGTTCTACTTACAAGTGCACATAGTACTTATGGTTCTATTTTTCTATGTTTAACATCTATATAGGCCAAAGCATAAATAGGTAGATTTTTATCAGAACTATTTATATACAATTGCTTCACTATTAAATTACCCCAAAAAATATATACAAAAACAAATAAATTCGCTTAACCCCTTCGCTGCGAGGCCTCCCCCGTGCTACGCTTTTTGATGGCTATTTGGGGTAGTTTGCGTTGAGGCCCCTGTAGCTTTTTGTCCTCACAAGGTATCCACACCAAATTTGAGTCCTTTTCTTCCAACATTTTGAGGATTCTAAAGGTGTCGAGGCTTTGAGGATTCCCCTGGAGAGGACCCTGAAATTAGCCACAATACAACTTTATAATACAGTTTTGGCATTTTACTGGGGCATAGCCTATTTTTGGTATTATTTGTGCTTTTAACCTCCTTCCAGTTAGTGGTAGAAATGGGTATGAAAGCAACAATGGATTCCGGACAGCTATACATTTCTGAAAAATAGACAAAATTCTGAATTCAGCAAGGGGTCATTTATGTAGATCCTTCAACGTTTTTTTTATAGGAACTAACAGTTTAAAATTAAAAATATTGAAATTGAGATGAAAAAACAGCCATTTGTGCCAACGATTTCACCTGTAACTCCTAAGTAGGACAATTATTTTAAAGCCATATACTTTTACATCTGCTGGGTCCTTCTGGCTGTGGGGTCTTGTAGGTTCACCAAGAACCTGAGTAACCCAGAGCCAATAACTGAGCTGTGTCTTGCAATGGTTTTTCATTGTGTACCGGGTATATAGCAATTCATTTGGTAAAATATAAAGAGTGAAAAATAGGTAGCGAGGAAACCTATTTATTTCTGAAATGGGAACAAAATATAGAATTTAGAAGCAGTGGTTATTTACGCATCTCCAAAACTGTGGATACCCATACAGGCATGTGAATTAGACGTCATTTTTCAAAATGACGCACAAGTTACTACTTGTGTAACGATATATCTGTAAGAGACATTAGTTAGTATTAGATTCCTTACCTTAGAATATCCCCAGGCGTCAGACTGGATCCGGAAACTTTTGCGTAGCAGTACCCTTGCGCGTCGGTAGGCGTCGTCTGTGGCTCCGCGTCCGTCGTCGGCGCCGTGATGATGTCGTCGGAGTACTTAGACGCCGCCTCCGCGTGCTGACATCAGTTCTTAGACACAGCTTTTCCGTGCCAGAAACGCAGAGCCATGTTAAAAACCAACACTGGTGCCATTGAAACTAGGGCCTTGAAAGGGGGTAACCCTAACCCTAGATATCGGTTCGCAGAACGGAGAGGATGGGTGGGTCGGTAAGGAATACTAACTAATGTCTCTTACAGATATATCGTTACACAAGTAGTAACTTGTGCATCTGAAAGAGACACGTTAGTATTAGATTCCTTACCTTAGAATAGATACCCCAGCAATACCAACCCCGGTGGTGGGTCTGCGAACCAATAATCACACCAGAAAGTCCTGGAGGACAGAACGGCCAAAGAAGCCATCCCTCCGGACTTGGCTGTTGAGGCAGTAGTGTCTTGCAAACGTGTGCAGCGATGCCCACGTAGCTGCCTGACAGATGTCTTGTAAGGGCACTCCCCAGGGCAGTTGTGGTCGCCGTGGCTTGGGTAGAATGAGCCCGCAATCCAACAGGGGGCTCCTTTTTAGCCAAGGTGTAGCATGCCTGGATACACAAGATGATCCACCGGGAGATGGTCCTCTTGTGCACCGCTTTCCCCTTCTTAGCGCCCACGTAACCAACAAAGAGTTGGTCATCCACCCGGAACTGGCGTGTGCGATCCAAGTAAAATGAGAGCGCACGTTTTGGGTCCAGACGGTGGAGCCGCTCTTCCTCTTTAGAGGGATGCGGTGGCAGGAAGAAGGTTGGCAAGGTGATAGACTGCCCTATGTGGAAGGCCGTGACAACCTTGGGCAGGAAAGATGGCTTAGTACGCAACACCACTTTGTCCGGATGGACAGAAAGGAAAGGTGGAGTACAAGAAAGGGCCTGGAGCTCACTCACTCTCCTGGCAGAGGTGATGGCAACCAGGAAAGCAGTCTTCAGAGTAAGAAGGCGGAGAGGACAGTTGTGAAGTGGATCAAAGGGAGCGCACATAAGAAACGTAAGAACCAGGTTCAAGTCCCACTGAGGCATCACAAACGGAACAGGAGGGAATGTGTGTGTGATGCCCTTTAGAAATCTATTTACAATAGGGGACTTGAACAGAGAAGGCTGATCAGGTAGCCTCAAGAAGGCAGAAAGGTAGCCCTTGATAATGCCCAGAGAAGAGCCCTGCTGGGCAAGAGAAAGAAGGAAGAGAAGAACCTCTGAAAGAGGGGCAGCAAGAGGATCCACAGCCTTTGCTGTGCACCATGCCACAAATCTGTTCCACCTGCAGGCGTATACCGACTTTGTGGAGGGACGCCTGGCTGCCAGAATGACGTTACAGACTTCAGGAGGCAAGTCAAATGGCCTCAACTGTCGCCGCTCAATCTCCAAGCATGGAGGCGGAGACTGGACAGGTTCGGGTGGAGGACCGTCCCCTGTTGCTGCGACAGAAGGTCCTCCTGAAGAGGCAGACGAACCGGGGGATCGATTGACATACTGAGTAGCTCTGGATACCAGTACCTTCGTGCCCAGTCCGGAGCCACGAGGATGACTTGTGCCCTGGTCGCGCCTGATCTTCTTCAGCACTCTGGGCAGAAGTGGTATAGGCGGAAAGGCGTACAATAGACCGCAACTCCACTCGCGACGAAAAGTGTCTCCGAGCGAGTGCCGCCTTGGAAATTCCAACGCGCAGGACTGATGACATTGCGCGTTCTCTTCGGTGGCGAATAGATCTAACCAAGGCTCTCCCCATTGCTGAAAGAGGCCTTGCGCCACGTCCGAGTTCAGACGCCATTCGTGATCCATCATGCACCGACGGCTGAGCTCGTCCGCCCTGGCGTTCAGAGAACCTGCCAGGTGTTGAGCCACCAGGGTCACGCCCTGGCCTTCCAGCCATTGCCAGAGGCGCAGAGCCTCCTGGCAAAGGGTCCACGACCCCACCCCACCCTGTTTGTTGCAGTACCACATGGCGGTGGTGTTGTCCGTGAACACCTGCACTACACTCCCCCGGACAGAGGGGAGGAATGCCTTCAGTGCTAGATGAATCGCCCGTAACACCAACAGGTTGATGTGGAGCCGGGCCTCCGCCGGAGACCAGAGGCCTCTGATCTCCGCCTCTCCCATGTGGCCTCCCCAGCTCTGGAGGGACGCGTCCGTCACAACTATGTGCTCCGGTTGGGGAAGGGAGAGGGATCTGCCGCTGACCCAATTGCGGTCCGTGAGCCACCAGTGCAGCTGTCTCGCAGTGCCCTCCGAGATCAGGACGTGGTCGGACAGGTTGCCCTGATGCTGGGCCCACAAACTTCAGGTCCCACTGCAGAGCCCGCATCCGCCACCTGGCGTGATGCACCAGTAGGATGCAGGAGGCCATCAGCCCCAGAAGCCGCAGCTTCAACCTGACCGAGACCCGGGATAACGGCTGAAAGATGGGAATCAGAGCCTGAATATCCCGGACCCACTGTTCGGGTGGATAAACCCGAAACCGCGCCGAGTCGAGAACCGCTCCGATGAAAAGGAACTTCTGAGAGGGGCACAGGTGTGACTTCGGCACATTGATGGAGAACCCCAGCCGGTGCAGGAGATCTGCTGTAGTCTGGAGGTGGCTGACGACTGTCTGGGGCGAGCCCGCCTTCAACAACCAGTCGTCGAGGTAGGGGAAGACTGAAACCCCTAACCTGCGCAGATGAGCTGCGACCACCGCCATCACCTTTGTGAACACCCGTGGGGCGCTGGTAAGGCCGAAGGGGAGCACGGTATACTGAAAGTGCTCGTGGCCAACCGTGAACCGCAGGTAGCGCCGGTGAGCCGGCAGGACGGGGATGTGGAAATAAGCGTCCTGCAAGTCCAACGCTATCATCCAGTCTCCTGGGTCTAGGGCAGCTGGGACCTGAGCCAGTGTCAGCATTTTGAACTTCTCCTTCCGGAGGAAGCCGTTGACGTTCCTTATGTCCAACATAGGGCGTAGGCCCCCTTTGCCCTTCTTCGGTACCAGAAAGTAGTGGGAGTAGCAACCACACCCTACTTCTGGCCCAGGAACGCGCTCGATGGCCCCCTTGGCCAAGAGGGCCGTAACTTCCTCCTGCAGAAGTCGCAAATGATCCCCCGATACACGGTGGTTCTGCGGTGGCATGACTGGAGGAGTCGCCTCGAAGGGGAGGGAGTAGCCCCTTCGGACGATTTGCAGCACCCACCTGTCCGAAGTGACAGTGCGCCAGTGGAGGTGGCAATGGCGAACCCTGCCCCCCCCACTGGCGTTACATGTGCCTGAAAGCATGGACTAGGAGGATTTAGAGGCGGAAGCTGCGGGGAAAGGTGTGGACTGACCTCGTCGTTGTCCCTGACCACCGGGACGGCGGTTCCCACGGCCGCCACCGCGTTGGGTATTACCTCGCGGAGCGTGGCTGGCAGCACGAGTGGGTACACCCCTTCCGTGGCCACGAAAGGAGTGAAAGGCAGCCGATTGCTGGCGCGGGGCCGAGAGGCCCAAGGACTTGGCCGTAGCCCTCGAGTCCTTGAAGCGCTCAAGCGCATGGTCTGCCTTGTCGCCAAAGAGGCGACGGCCATCAAACGGCATGTCCATCAGTGTGTTGTGGACATCGGCCGAAAAGTTGGCGGACCTCAACCAGGCGTGACCGCCACTGTCGTTGCCATCGCTCTACCTAGTGAGTCGGTGGTATCCAGCCCACACCGGATAGAATATTTGGCTGCATCCCGGCCCTCCACAAGGGCTTGGCCGAGTTTGGCCCGTACCTCCAACGGACACTCTGGCAGCACTTCCGCAACCGTATCCCACAGAGAGTGTTGGTAGCGGCCCAAGAGGCATGCGGTGTTGGAAGACCACAGTCCCAGACTATGGGAGGAGAAGATCTTTTTACCATACTGCTCGTACCTCTTGGATTCCCTGTCCGGCGGCGCCGACGGGAATGCAGTCTGGGAATTGGAGGCCTGGATGACCAGGCTCCCGGGGGTGGGATGGGTGGACAGGAAACATGGGTCGCCCAGGGCTGGGCGGTGGCGTCTGGCCACGTTCCTATCTACGGGCGGACTCGTAGCGGGCTTGGACCAAGTGCCCAGAAGAACGTCGGTCAAGGCCTCATTAAAGGGCAGCAGAGGCTCGGCCGAGCTTGACTGCGGTTTAAGGACCTCAGTGAGGAGATTAGTCCTCACGGCCGCGACGGGGAGCTCAAGGCTCAAGGCCTTGGCAGCCCTCATTAACACCACACTGTAGGTTGCCCCCTCCTCCGAAGCCACGGTAGGAGGGGATACAAAATCAGTGTCTGGAGAGGTGTCCAGGCCACTGGCCTCCCCAAGGTCTCCTGCCCAGTCCTCATAAGACTGACACTCTCGGGTCAGAGGGTCATCAGACCCCTCCCAATCCCCTTCATCACCAATCTCCTGATACTCAGGGTTCTCAATCAATGGGGCCTGTTCATAGAAGTTAAACTCCCCAAGCGGCGTCGGGAGCGGCACCCATCGGGGCCGTCCCGACGCCGGAACAGGAACGAAGGAGGTATCGGGGACGGCGCCACCCGAGGACGACGCCGGAGGCGACACCGGATGGTCCGACGCCGGGGAGGTCGTAAGGTCCACCGGCGACGACCCAGATCCCGAAGAAGGTCTAGCGGGGTCCCACGGCGCCGGCGGCGCCGGGACCGCTGGACCCTGCGGCGCCGGGCCCGAAGGCACCTGCGGTGTCGGGATTGTGGGGCCCTGCGGCGCCGGGCCCGAAGGCGTCGGCGGCGTCTAAGCCCCCGACCCGCTAGAGGCCCCAGACGGGTCCACTGGGCCCGGAGGCGCCGCGGAGCCCGTCAGAGGAGAGAGTTTCCTCATGGCCATGAGGAAGCGCTCGATCTCCTCCGGCGTCGCGTCTTGCCCAGGGACCGGAGGGTGTGGGGCTGGACGCGGCGCCCGCGACTCCGACGGAGCCGCGTGGGTGGTGTCACCCGAACCTCCAGCCGCATCGCGCGAGCGTCGGGGGGAGTCCGAGGAGCGATGACGCCTCTTGGACTTCTTGTGCTTCTTACCTGACGACGACTTCGACCCGGAGGAGTGCGGCCTACTCTCGGAACTGTGGTGGCTCCGAGCCCGCGACCTGTCCCTCGACCTCCCGTGGGACCGAGACCTCTCGCAGCGCGGGACCGACTGCCGGAGTTCGAGTCGCCTGCGGGACCGCTCCCGCCTGGATTTCGAAGAGAGGGCCCGGCAGTCGGAGCAGACCTTGTCGTCGTAGTCGACACCTAGACAAGTTAGGCACAGGTGGTGAGGATCCGTGACCGACATCGTGCGGTCGCAATCCTCGCAGTGCTTAAAGCCAGGCATCCCTACGGCACCTATCGGAGTCGTAAAACTTCGTGAAATGATCAAAAGTGATCCAAAAAGTTAGTCAAAAATTGACTAAGGGTTACTGCTTTTTCCAGATCTGCGCTTGCTGGCGCGGAAAAAAGAAGAACTGACGTCAGCACAAAGAGGCGGCGTCTAAGTACTCAGACGACGTCATCACGGCGCCCACGACGCCGATGACGGACGCGAAGCCACAGACGACGCCTACCGACGCACAAGGGTACTGCTACGCAAAAGTTTCCGGATCCAGTCTGACGCCTGGGGATATTCTAAGGTAAGGAATCTAATACTAACGTGTCTCTTTCAGATTTATTTTTTACTAATTGTTTTACATTTGGAAGGAAGAAATGCAAAGAAAGTCAATTGCTTATAATACCTGTTCTACTATTCTGTGTTCCCCATAGTTTCCCGATAGAAATGGTACCTCACTTGTGTGGGTAGGCCTAGTGCCTGCGACAGGAAAAGGCCCAACACGCACGCAATGTGGACATATCACATTTTTACAGTGAAAACTGACCCTTTTCTCGCAATGTGCCTAGCTGTGGATTTTGGACCCTAGCTCTGCCGGCACCCAAGGAAACCTATACATTTTTTTAAACTAGACATCCAGGGGAATCCAGGATGGGGTGACTTGTGTGGCTCTTACCAGGTTCTGTTACGCAGAATCCCTTGCACACCTCAAACTTTGTAAAAATAAAATACACATTTCCTCGACGGAAAGTCCTGGAATCAGCTTGAATCCACGGAGTTGGACACACCCATCAGTCTCCAGATAAAAATGGTACCTCACTTGTGTGGGTAGGCCTAGAACTCGAGCCAGGAAATGCCCAAAACGCAACGTGGATTCATCACGTTTCCAGTGAAAACAGACTTTTATCGCAATGTGCCTAGCTGTGGATTTTGGACCCTAGCTCTGCCGGCACCTAAGGAAACCTAGCAAACCTATACATTTCTGAAAACTAGACATCCAGGGAAATCCAGGATGAGAGTCTCACCAGGTTCGGTTACCCAGAAACCCTTGCAAACCTAAAACTTTGTAAAAACAAATAAAAAAAGAAAAACAAATTTTCCTCATATTTCTGTGATGGTAAGTTCTGGAATCTGCAGGGAGCCACAAACTTCCACCCACACATCATTCCCCCAAATCTCCCGATAAAAATGGTACCTCACTTGTGTGGGTAGGCTAGTTCCCGTGACAGGGATTGGCCCAAAATTTACTGTGGAGACTTCAAAATTATCGATTACAATAATACCTTGATTTCCAAGGGAGTCACCTGCGTTTTTGATCTCGGGCTCTTTTTAGGAACTATCGCTGGACGAGGAACCTTATTCTCGCTAGGCCTGGCACCTTAGGGGAAACCAGCCATCACTGACGTGGCCCGCCTCCTTTTCTCTCCCCCTCCCCACTCGTCACCCGTAGGAATAGCATATCTTTCTCTTTATCAGTTACCTGGGGGCCTGTATGCTGGCCCTAATAAGCGCCCCGTCCCTCCCTGTGAGACTCTAAAAAAAATAATAATAATCCCTGGCGTCTAGGGTGCTTTATGCCTCTTGTGGCGGGGCAGGGGGGCGGAAAAAAGCCCTAAATATGCCACTTTTATCGGGGGAGAAAAGGCCCTTGCCCAAGGGGCCACTCCCCCCTCCCTGGGGCCTAGTGGGTGGATCCCTGCTTAGGGATTGTCCTCCTGGGAATGATACCTCTCCCATGTTGATGTAATGACGTCAGCGTGCCATGCGCGCAATTGTTATTACATTGAAGGAAAAAAAGCCTAAGGAGGTTGGGGAAGCTCTTCCCTACCTCCCGATGGCAAAAATAAAAATAAGGAAATACCTCTGCTGTCTGCAGCAGAGGGATTTTGTGCGTATGTCTGTGAGAAAGTGACCTATTTCTGCATGGTTGCCCCCAATTTTTGCTGAACTGCTGATGTGCTTTGACTGAGGCTGCCCTGGGCTCCTACTAATCAGGTACACAGGACTATGATCTTTCCCTAAAACTGCATTGAAACCAAAATCCAATTGACATCCCTGGCCACAGGTCAGCCCCTGGTAAATGGTACCACAGGTACCCAGGGCACTGTGACCAGGGAAGGCCTCTAAGGGCTGCAGCACTTATTGTGCCACTCTAAGAGGTCCTCTACCATTACATACAAACACTGCCTCTGCAGGCTGCATGTCTTGGTGCAGAACAAAGTGAAGAGTCGACATGGCACACATCCCTGTGTGTCATGTCTACAACCCACTGCCCGGGCATAGATCAGTCACCCACCTAGCTGGGTGCACTATACCAGTGGTGAGGGTACAGGTGCATGAGCCCTGTACCTCTACAGCGTCTAAGTCCATTCTTAGTCATTTTAAGTGCAGTGCTGCCATTAAGAGTATATGGTGCTGGGAGTTTGTCATTACGTACTCCACAGCACCATAATGCCTACACTGAAAACTGAGAAGTACGGTATCAAATTTCTCAGCACATTAAATGATGCCAGTGTGGGATATAATGAAAAATGCACACAGAGAAAAACGACCTACCACTAGTGTTCAGGCTGAGCGGCTGCCTTCAGCTGCCACCACGAGACATGTTTCTGGACCCCTGAGTCGAGAGCCTGCTGCTCTCGTGGACCTGAAACAATGCACATCCTGGGACGAGGTGCTAAGACTCCTCCCCCAGGATGGGCAGGCTCCACGAAGGGGAAGCTTCAAATGCTTGCTGCCTTTGTGAGCTTTCCCAGGCCACTTGCTGCTTTCAGCAACTGGTCCCCACTGGTTCTGACCCCCACTTTGAGCAGGAGAACAGGCGGGAAAAACAAGTTAGGAAGAGAGGTGTGCCCACCTCTGCCAACTCCATCCCTCAGGTGGGGGAGGCGAGGTGAAGCACAACTCTCAGTCCCCGCCATCTTGCAGATGGGGGGACCCAGCCAACCAGGGAGGAGCAAAAGCCCCCCTCCCACTGGAGGGTATCATCATAGGGGGTGTACCCACCCCAGGGAAGGGACCCATTGGTCCCAACCTTTAACCTACCTATAACACCCCTAAATCTAGTTTTTAGGCGCACCCCTGAACCTTGCTTCCTCAGACAAGAAACCAGAAGCAGAAAATAAGAAGGACCGAACAGCCGTGCCGAAGCTAATAAGCGGACGACGCCCACTGGCTTGGCCCCAGCCCTACCGGCCTGTCCCCACCTCGAACCTGCTCCAGCTAAATCCCAGTGTGTCCTGCAGCCAGCAACCTCGAGAAACCCGGAGGACCTTGCCTTCCATCCTAAAGACTCTCTCTCCCGTGAACATCGGATTTGTTCATCAACAAACTCCAGCTTCGCAAGGATCCGCGGGTCTGCACCACTCTGCACCCGACGCCCACGGTCCAAGTTTGAGTGGCATAACACCAAGAGAAGGTCTCCCTGGCGATCCTGACCCGAAATCCGATGATCCCTGACCTGCCTCAAGCCTCCAGCCGACGCCTGCGGGCCTCAAACCGGAAGGCCACCCAACCACGACCAGGAGCTGGTAAGAAGATCTGACCCTAAAACGCACGCCTGCACCTCACGGCCTTGGGTGGCCCGACCAACGGCGCCTAACCAACCCCCAGCATTCCAACTTACTTCTCCAAGTGGTGGTTGCACCCAGAAGACCTTTGTCCCCGAGGCTTTGTAAACCGGAGACTCCCCATTGAAAGCTACAGGGGGTCAGACGCCAAAACAGCACTCTGCACTCGGCCGCCCAGCGCCACTGAAGGTGCACCTTTCGTGCTGGCTTGCCATGAGCTTAAGTTAAGGAGCTTTGCTCGCACAACCCAGTGGCCTGCTCGTCAGCAGCCACCAACTGGAGGCCCCCTATCCCAATTGGATAACATTGAGCCTCAGCACTCCGTACCCGGTCGCCCTAGTGCTGCTGAGGGTGTAACAAGAGAGCATCCTTGACCCTTGGGGACCCCTGAGTGTAACCCCAGAGTACCAACTCCCACAACAACGTACTTACCTATTAACCGATAACACTATTTTCCTCCATAGGATAACATTGACTGTTTTTCTGTGAAAAGTTTCTAAGTGTGGAGTTGGAAAACCTAAGGAATCCTTTTAAAATTGTACTAAATAACAAAAACACATTTACTCACCTGTTTACAGGAAATATCACAGTGCAGTATCCAGGTATACTGCACTGTGTAAGAAAAGTAATCTGCAAACTAATCTACTGGTCATTTTGCTAAAAAGCCTATACAAAGCATATGTACTGTATTTCCAAACATTACATTTTCTGTAACAGTAATAAAAAAAAGTGCATATACAATTGCAATCCAAACTGTGTTACAACTGCATTACTACTGTAAAGTATTTATTGCTTACTTTTGCCAGGCTTGCTTGGTTATAGAACATAAAATAACAAAGAATATTTTTATACAAAATTAATTGGTCTGTAGTTCAGTCTTTGAGTGTGTGAAAGCATTTGCTGACTACGTGTGTACAACAAATGCTTAACACTGTCCTCTGATACAGCCTTACTGTTCGACCACACTACCACAAATAGAGAGTAAGGTGCTATCTACTTTTACCTCTGCCTACATATGGGGTTCCACCAGACTCTGTGCAAACTATAACTCACTTTGGTATAGTATATACAGAGCCAGTTTCCTACACTGTGCACATGACGGAATAGTTCCGTCATGAGCACAGGAGCGCTGGTGCTCATGGCGGAACCATTCTGTCATGAGCACCGAAAGGGTTAAAGTACAACAATACTTGAAAATCTAGAGTTTACTAAATACAACTTAAATCTATATATATCACCTTCCTTATACATATTGGATTCCGGAGAAGAGTGCTACTTGCAAAAAGCAATTCAGCAGCTCATCAGGGGTAGCAAGCGCTATATAAATGCAAACCCTTCCCTCTTTGATCGAGTGGACTGGCCCTTCCTCTTTTATGCTTTCTGAAAATGTTACTTCTGTGACTGTTTTGTGGCTATGGTCCAAGCTAACTATATACATCCATATGCACGAGTCCTAGTTAATGGAGTGAGCTCTCAGGCCATTAGTCTGGAGATAGGGACTCAGCAGGGGTGACCCCTTTCACCCCTGCTGTTTGCATTCAGTATTGAACAGCAAATATTAGATTGTCACCTATTATCAGAGGCATCCACTTTGGAGGAAAGGAATGCAAGATCTCTCTCTTTGCTGACGATATATTGATGCAAATGCTTGATGAAAGGGTTTCAATGGTTTTGTATTTGACTTGTGAGGGACATCTAGTAACAATTAGTGGAACTGCAGCTTGATGTAAGGATAATTTCAATGCTTTTCCATTTGACTCGTGAGGGACATCTAGTAACGACTAGTTGAACTGCAGCTCTTCGTAGAATTATTTTGATATTGGATACTATAATATTCACTGCCCACTGCTAATCTCGTCCCATAATGCTTTGCAGGGCCTTTGGTTGGGATTGTTTTTTTGCCAATACCTGTGCTTGGGGTGGTCCTAAGAGGATGGGACCACCACCACCGAAGTTCAACAAGATGTGCTTTTTGTTTATGCTCTTTGTGTGCAAGGCATCTGCTTGGTCCTCCCCCTAGATTAGGGGGGACTCCAAAATCATCACCTCTCTCATGCCTAATGTTTTCATTGAAAAAGTTAACTTTTGTGAATTAGTTATATGCTTTTTAGCATGTAAAACTCCTTTATCAAAGCATCTGAGGATGTTGATGATTTAGCTGCTATGCTACGTGATAAGGCACAGTTTTTGTACTGTGCTATGTGCAATATGCGGAGTGCGAATTAGTACAAACTACGTATGCTCCGTTAGCATAGTGTAGTACTGTGCCCAGAGTTACACAGAACGCCGGAGTAATTGGGCAGCCACGACTGAGCGGTGGTGGTAAAATGGCGGAATTGCAGTGACTCACAGCAGAGGCTCCGGTGCTCCTGCAGCAGACTCAGACTCCTCATGCCACCCATGACAATCCTCTAGCACACGTGGGAAGGTGGATAGAGCTGATCGAGGTACAGGGGCCCGCTGCACAAGTCGCGGTGAGTAAATGGAGACGGAGCTGGGGACGGGGCTCTGTGGCAGCCAAAATTGAGACCCTGGTGGGAGTGATCTGCTAGGGCCAACGAGGCGTTTCTCTCCCTGGGCCCCTGAAATAGACAGCGCCAACCAGACACACAAACCCCCCGCCCCCTCCCCTCCTGCTGCTAGACGGTTCCCGAAGCACCTGGCAACTGATGTACAACATGAGTGGAGGGCAATGTGGAGACAATACAGAGGATCCTAACGGGTGCAACCCCTCCATTAGAGGCGCCTAGACAGCCACTGCACTTCTGAGGGAAGAGGTATGCCCGTGAACACAACAAGGCCACCATTGCTAATGTGAGTGTTGGGAGGGTTCTGCGGAGAGGCCTGATGGGCTAAAAAGACGTGTTGGACCCGTGACACCACTATTGGAACAGAGATGGTGCAGTTTGGGTGAAAGAGAGGAACACGAGGCCGGACTGGCTATCGAAGGTGTAGAGACCCTACACCTCTACCATTTGGGCTCCAGTAGACGAGAGGCTGATAGACATTCGATTGGGCACTGGTGGAACCATATCCTCTGCAGGCCTAGCGCTCGGTAGCAAGGTCGGGACACCGGAAGTGGTACCGACGTTGAGGGCCAGGTTCAACCCAAACCCAAGAGGCCGCCGGAGGGCCTGCCATCCTCACTGAGCTGGCGGCGGCGACTACCGAGGCTGGGCGCAACAGGAAGATCAGACCCACCATACCGTGACCCGACCATGGCAACTGGCAAGGGGCCCAAAGCAAATGCCCATAATAAACTAGCCAAATTTGCTCGGAACAAAGCAGGGGAAGAACACGAACAAGTGCAGATGGAGGTTCCAGATAAACAGATCAACCCCCAACAGCAGCGTGACCTCACACTCCAAGACATCGTGGAAGCCATACTGGGGTGCACACCACCCTGGAAGCCCGCATAGACTCAGTAAATATAGAGGTGTCCCTCCTACGCGCAGACATTCGTAAGATGGACGACAAAGTGAAGGATCTTGGGGACGTGATGACTATGCTACAAAAAGAAACATCCCAACTCCAGAAACAAGTCATCGAACTTCAGGATCAACAAGCTGTGATGGCAAAACAACTGGATGAGTACGAAGGGAAAGCTCGAAGGAACAATATACGCATACTGGGTGTGCTGGAACGTGCGGAGGGGCCAGCAGCGAACCTCTATGTAGAAGATCTGATCCTGAAACATCTACAGCCCAAAAGACTGTCGACCTACTTTTTCATCCAGATGGCTCGCCGAGTACCAGGGTGAAGCCCGAAACCAGGGGTCCCCCCACAACCGCTTATCACCTGTGTTGTCAACTATAAGGACCGGGACACAATCTTACAAACGGCACGAGCTAACCCGCCGATCAAACTGGACAATAACGTGATCACATTCTTCCCTGACTTTACAGCCAAGGTCCAGGCCCAACAACGTAGTTTTCTGACAGTAAGGAAGGAACTTCGGGATCATGAGGTGAAGTATGCCATGCTGTTTACAGCCAAACTCAGGGTAGAATCGGAGGGTAAGACGTGGTTCTTCACCTCACCGGAAGAAGCATGGGACTGGCTGGAGGGCTGGCGCAGAGTTGGTGGCCAGCACAGAGAACGGAATGGAGGACACTGGTCGCACAGGTCTAATCATGGGACTAAGGGGGCCGGCGAGTCGTCCGTGGCAGATGTGAGAGAGAACGCGTAGCTGAGTGGAGTTCACCTTGGGATTGCGAATGCCATGTAGGCTATGCAGATAAGTGGCCTTTAGGGAGGGGGTGGACGGGCTGAATCTGAAAGTCTCTCCTGACTGAGGGGGGATTGCAGGCTCTACTAGGGGGATTGAGATGACTGCAAATTGATAGATGTGGGTTGTAGAGATAGGAGGGACTTGAGAGTGACTGGACTACAAGCCTCAGATATTTTTTGTGGAATAAGGTAAAATGTGCTTAAGCAAGGGTGGGAGGGCTGCCAGCCGGCACCTTTGAGTATTCTAGGGGAGGGGTGGGAGGGGTGGGGGGGGGGGGGATGCACTCTGCCTAGTTGAGGTGTGAGTAGTTCTAAATCCACAGGCAGGGGGGGAGGGGTGGGAGTTCGAAGAGGGGGGTTTGGGGTTTCAAGGTTTGTTGAGTTTGGTTTGCAAGTCACAGATCACATAATGAATATGTTACTTACCAGTATGCATCTGTTCTTGGCATGTAGGGCTGCTAACATTCATATCTAGTGCATAGATCGCCGCCTAGTGTTGGGTCCGGATGATTGCACATTGTTGTCCTGGAAGAGTCTTCGAAGTATCACGAGATAGGTGGCTCCTCCCCTGGACTACAGTGCGCATGGGCATCGACTCCATCCCCAGATTGTTTTTAGCCATTGTGGCAGAGATGGAGTGAAACAGTGTACAGGATGTCCATGCTAATGATGAATGCAAGAGAGTGTCTGCAGCCGCTACGGGCACCGGGGAGGAGGGCGGGCGATATGAATGTTAGCAGCCCTACATGCCAAGAACAGATGCATACTGGTAAGTAGCATATTCAGTTCGAGGCATGTGGGCTGCTAAATTCATATCTAGTGCATAGAATACACAGCAGTCCCTCCATTAAGGGCGGTTGCCCGTGCCAGCTGCAGAAGCTTGAAAAAGTGTCTTGAGAACAGCCTGTCCTACAGCTGCTTGCTGTTTGGAATGCACATCTACGCAATAATGCTTGGTAAATGTGTGTGGTGTAGACCATGTGGCTGCTCTACAAATGTCTTCTAAAGGAATGTTCCCCAGGAAAGCCATGGAGGCCCCCAATTTGCGTGTGGAGTGCGCCCTTGGGGGTATTGTTAAAGTGCGTTTAGCCTTTTGATAACAGATTTGAATGCATTTAACAATCCATCTGGCTATTCCTGCTTTGGAAATGGGGTTGCCTTTGTGTTGTGCTGATAAGGCAACAAAAAGTTGTTGTGTCTTCCTAAAGGGTTGTGTTCTGTCAATGTAGTACATTAGCGCCCTCCGAACGTCTAATGTATGAAGCATTCTTTCTGCTACCGTTTGCGGGTTTTGGAAAAATGCAGGCAGGTCAATAGTTTGGTTGATATGAAACTGTGACACCACCTTTGGAAGGAATTTGGGGTTAGTGCGGAGCACTACCCTGTTAGAGTGTATTTGGATGAATGGCTCTTGGATTGTGAGCGCTTGCAGCTCACTAACACGTCTGAGCGACGTGATAGCAATGAGAAAAGCCACTTTCCACGTTAGAAACTGAAGTTCGCAGGAGTGCAGTGGCTCGAAAGGTGGGCCCATCAGCCTAGTGAGGACCACATTGAGGTTCCACACAGGAGCTGGTGGAGTTCTAGGAGGGATGACTCGTTTCAGTCCCTCTAGGAAGGCTTTAATGGCAGGCACCCTGAAAACAGAGAGGTGCTGCCTATTCTGGAGGTAAGCCGCTATGGCGGATAAATGTATCCGAATGGAAGCGTACGCCAGATTGCATTTGTAAAGATGTAACAAATAGCAGATGATGTTAGGAATGGATGCATCTAGCAGGTTGATATTGTTGTCTGTACAGTAAATGACAAACCGCTTCCATTTTGCAGCATAGCAAGCTCTGGTCGTGGGCTTCCTTGCCTCCCGGATGATGTCCATGCATTCAGGAGGCAGGTTGAGGTAGCCAAATTCTAAGACCTCAGGATCCAGATCACCAGATTGAGCTGTTGCGGATCTGGATGCTGAATGTCGCCATGGCTCTGCGTCAAGAGGCTGGGTGTGAGATGCAGCCTTTGATGCGGTACCACGGAAAGTTCTAGAAACGTGGTGTACCATGGTTGGCGTGCCCATGTTGGAGCAACTAGGATGAGAGTCATCGAGTGTTGCTTTAGCTTTCTTGCCACCAGCGGAATGAGAGGCGCTGGGGGAAAAGCGTACGCAAATTTGCCTGACCAGTTCATCCATATCGCATTTCCCTGCGATTGCGGGTGAGGGAACCTGGCGGCAAAGCTTTGGCATTTTGCGTTTTCCCTTGTGGCAAACAGGTCTATCTCTGGATGACCCCACTGCTGGAAGTACGGGTGGAGCACTGATGGATGTATCTCCCACTCGTGCATTTGATGGCTGTACCTGCTGAGCAGATCCGCCATCTGATTGTCCTTGCCGGGGCGGTGTTCTGCCATGAGGAAAATGTTCCTCTGAATGGCCCACTTCCACATGCTCTGAGCCAGATGAGACAGCTGTGGTGAGTGAGTACCTCCTTGCTTTTGGATGTAGTACATGGCTGTCATGTTGTCCGTCCGGATCAACACGACTTTGTTGCACAAATGTACCTTGAAGGACTTTATCGCCATGAAGATTTCCATCAATTCCAGGTAGTTGATGTGCAACTTCTGTTGTTGAGTGGACCACAGTCCCTGCACAGTGTAGTGGAGCACATGAGCTCCCCATCCTTGGAGAGATGCGTCCGTCGTCAGGATAATCTGTGGCACATGCTCTTGGAACGGTCGTCCCTTGCAAAGGTTGTGTGGTTTCCACCAATGCAGAGAGTTGTATGCCCGACCGGTCACCAACACTAGGTCCGTCAGTCGTCCCCGAGCCTGTGTCCACTGATTTGCCAAGCATTCTTGGAGAGGACGCATGTGCAACCTCGCGTGCGGGAATATGAAAATGCAGGAGGCCATCATGCCTATCAACTGCATGAACACTCTCGCTGGTAGGGAGTGTTGCGGTATGAACCTTTGGATCAGTGACTGAATGCTGTTGATCCTGGCTGGGTTCGGCTGAGCCATAGCAGTCAGGGTGTTTTATTGTCGCGCCTAGATACTGCCGCATATGGGCTGGTTGAAGGTGCGAATGTTGGGTAGTTTAGCGAGAATCCCAGACTGTGAAGGAGTTGAATAGTGTGGGACATGTCCGCGGCGCATTGTTGTTCCGACTTTGCTTGAACAAGCCAGTCGTCTAGGTACGGGTAGACATGTATGTTCTGCCTTCTGAGGTGCGCCGCTACTGTCGCCAGACACTTCGTAAACACTCTGGGGGCAGTAGTCACCCCGAAGGGTAGGACTTTGAACTGATAGTGCCTGTTCTGAATGGTGAACCTGAGGTACTTTCTGTGGGATGGGTGGAGTGGGATGTGGAAATAAGCATCCTTGAGGTCTAAGGTTGCTAGGAAGTCCCCTTGGTTTAGCAGGGGAAGAATTTGTTGCAGTGTCAGCATGTGAAAGTGTTCTGACAGTATATACATGTTGAGGGGGCGTAGATCCAGAATAGGTCTGAGGGATCCGTCCTTTTTTGGGATGAGGAAGTACAGGGAATAGACCCCTGTGCCTTCCTCCTCCATTGGTACGAGCTCTATTGCGCCTTTTTGCAGCATTACCAAGACCTCTTGCTGCAATAAGTGCAAGTGCTCTGCCGACATAGGACGGTGTCTTGGGGGAATGTTGGGAGGAGTGGATGTTAACTCCAAACAATAACCGTATTGGATAAGTTTTCTCACCCACCTGTCTGTGGTGATGGAAGTCCAGACTGGCAGGAACTGCTGGAGTCTCCCCCCGACAGGTGTTGGATGGTCGGGGGGCAGTGACAGAGAGTCACTGTTTATTTGCGGCAGAGGAACGGGAGTTGTTGTTCCCTTTGCCTCTGCCCTTGGCACTATTACCTCTGTATCCCCCTCTACCCTGCTTGGGGTAGGAGGATTGTGCACCACCCTTTGTAAATTGTGATTGTTGACCCAAGTGTCCTCTGGTAACACCACGCGCTCCTGAGCGACAAAAAGTGTTTCCCCTGAATTGTTGTGACTGAAGTGCCCCCATGGACTTAGCAGTCTCGTTGTCCTTTTTAATCTTTTCAAGTGTGGTGTCTACATCTGGGCCAAACAGTCTGTCAGGATTGACGGGCTGGTTGAGGATTGTAGTTTGGATATCAGGCTTAAATCCAGATATACGAAGCCAAGCTTGTCGTCTCAGCATGACGCTAGTGTTAATTCCCCTAGCCGCTGTGTCTGCCACATCAAGTGCACACTTTATTGCAGCGTTTGATATAAGCTTTCCCTCTTGTATGAGCATTTCGGCTGCTTCCTTATACTCATCAGGTAGATGTTGAAGGAGCTGTTCTAGGGTGTCGTAATGCGCCCTATCGTAACGCGCCAATAGTGCCTGTGTGTTCGCTATACGCCATACATTGGCAGCCTGCGCAGCCACCCTCTTGCCGGATGCCTCAAGCACTTTCGACTCCTTGTCTGGGGGAGGAGCTTCACCCGTAGTTTGGGAGTTTGCCCTCTTGCGGGCATTGGCGACCACCAACGAGTCTAGAGGCAACTGTCCTCGAATATATGCAGGATCTCCAGGAGCTGGCCTGTATTTCTTCTCGATACGTGGGTTGACCACTCGTGCCCTGGTAGGTTCTTTAAAGATCTCTGGGGCATGTTTAAGAACACCTTTGAGCATAGGAAGAATTTCAACCGTCCTTTCTGAGACAGAGAAAGTGTTAAACAAAAAATCTTCCTCTACCGGGTCAGCATGCATGTTCACATCATGATTCGCTGCTGCCCGTTCGATTAAAGCATTAAATGCTGCAGAATCCTCTGTTGGAGATGTACGTGCCCCAAAAACTTGTGGATCATGTACCACCTGCTGTCCACCTTGGTCCCCAGTGTCGTCATATGTGTCCTGCTGAACATCAGGGTCATTGTCCACTGGGAAATTGTATTGGTCATCTTCATCATCATCCTCTCCCCCTGATTGGTTTGGGGAAGGTGATGGACTCCTCCTTGGTGGTGGTAGAAGAGGCTCAATAAGGACAGGAATGTCCTGTGCAGTCCTTTTTTTCTTCAGTGGAATAACATAGGATTCCAGTGGTTGGGAAGTGATCTTCCTTTTGTAAAGGGTCAGTTTCCCTGTTTGGGCATCGATGTAATGCTCAGATTGGTCTTCTGAGGCCTGAAGCGCTGAAGGAGCCGAAGTCTTTGGCACCGTTTTAGGTGCAAATGCCTTTGGTGCCACCTTTGGTGGAAGAGTGTAAAGAAGCTTGGCTGATGACTTCTGAGCAGTGTCAACCGGTTTCGGAGCCGATGGCGTGGGAGCCGGCGCCGACAAAGTCTTTTCCCGAATCCTTTTGAGGGAGTCGGTGACCTGTTTAGTGAAGGAGGCGGAGGGTGTTGTAGCCGACGGCTGGTGTCCGGTGGCGTTGGAGTCCCTCGGTGTCGACGGTATGTGCGTCGACGAATCTTCAGCCGCAGCGTGGCGCGGTTCCGTTGCAGGCTTTGGCGCCGACGCCGATGCTGCAGATCCGACAGCTTCATGCCGATGCGCAGTGCCTGTGGTCTTCGGCTCGTGGCTTGTAGTCGATTTTTGTTCGACTGGGCGTTTAGTCGACCGCGCCGTAGGAGCGTCCGAAGGCGTGGGAACAGACTTCGACGTTTGTGCCGGAGCAACAGAGGCCGACTCTTGACGGACGGCCTTCTTGGAGGACGAGTCCTTGTGCACCTTCTGCGGCGCTGTCGGCTCGACAGCCTTCTTCGACTTCTGTGGTCCGGAGGTGGATGGAGTCGATGAAGGAGCAGGCTTTGATATTTTTTGTTGCACGTCGGCCATTTTAGGTGTTGTCAATTCCGTTAGTTTCGGTTTCGATTTTGCCTGGACGTCGGCCATCTTAGGTGTTGTCGAATCCGTGAGTTTCGGTTTCGATTTTGGCTGGACGTCGGCCATCTTAGGTGCCATAGAAACCGAAGGTTTCGGTTTCGATACGTGCAATGGCGGCTCCGCTTGAGTGTCCGTGGCCGGGCGAGAAGGCGGGGCCGGGGATAGCGGTGCGGGGTCGTGGGTAAGGCCGAGTGGCGATCCCGTGACCTGAGCCTGAATTAGATAGACTTCGGGGCATAGCTCTTGCTCTGAGCTATCTTCCGCGGCCCCATAAACTTCTTCGTCGTCCCCTACCTCCTCGACGTATTCAGTGTCCTGTCCCTGTCCTTGGACGTGTTCCTCTGGATCGGACTGGACCTCCGTCGACGGAGGTGAAATTTGGAGATGATGGCTACCGCCTTCCAACGCGGGGTCGTCGAATATGTCGTCGGGTGCCGGCGTCGCTCGCTGGGCGCCGATGCTTGAGAGTCTTCTTTGACCTGAATTTAGAGCAGGCCATGCAGTCGTCTTCGTTGTGGTCCGGTGACAGGCATTTATTACAGACCGGATGCACATCGATGTGTGGATATTTGGATCCACAGATGGGGCAGAACTTAAATGGGCTCCGCTCCTTGTTAAGGTTGTCGGGTCTTGCTGCGACGAGAGGGCCTCGATGTCTGAAGAGTCACTTGACTCCGTAGATTTCCGGCTCCGAGAGTCGGACGACGCTCGAGACCGTGCGCAAACAATACCGACGCTTGTAACGAAGGCCTTTGGGACTTAAGAACAAAGTGTATCGGTTCCGACACGGAGACGTCGAGAACCACATCCGAACCCAATGGCGGAAAAAAACAATCTGGGGATGGAGTCGATGCCCATGCGCACTGTAGTCCAGGGGAGGAGCCACCTATCTCGTGATACTTCGAAGACTCTTCCAGGACAACAATGTGCAATCATCCGGACCCAACACTAGGCGGCGATCTATGCACTAGATATGAATTTAGCAGCCCACATGCCTCGAACAGTCACGTTCCAGTTCCACTACTGAAAATAGCTGTAGAGGGAAGACAATCAGGAACTGTGCTGCTGTAAATGAGTATATTTGTATCAGAAGGAAGAACCGCCACAAATCACACATGCAGTTTGTAGACAATGCGCCCTGGGGAGCCTCGGAATGTTCCGGTTCATCTGTCCTTATTTCAGACGGGGGATAAAAGGGAAACGTCACTCTAAGTTCTCACTTGGAATGTACACGGGATGGGGGACAAAATTAAACGAGAAATAGTGCAACAATAGCTTAAAAGAATACTCAAAGGTGCAGTAGCTCCTCGCCCTGCCCTCGTCACATCTAGGGGGGCCACAGTATTTAAAACACATGATTGCCCAGCCGCGCAGAGACAGATAGAAGCGCCCTGGGAGGAAATCAGCCTCATTGATTTTAACATGTGTATTTTGCAATTTTAAAGAATTCCGTTTTAAACTTTGACTTGACCGTACTGTACCTAAAATTGTTGCACACAACACTTTAGCTTCTTGGAAAGCTCTGCTGGTCCCCGGTCCACCACAGCTTTTGCGTGCAGCTCATGTGGAGGGACGTAGCTCCTCCTTCTGCCCTTGTTGCTTCTGGGTGGTGCCACAGTATTTAAAACACATGATTGCCGGGCGCGCCTCTGGCGAACCACAGGCGCGCCAACGACAAGCCCGTCTGCGCCCATCCGCATCCGGTTTGCAGCCATGGCCAGCCACGCTGCTCGTTTGCCCAGCAAAAATGTGATTCATTGGGCTAGAAAAGATCTCTTTGCCCTTCGATCCAAACCCTGCCAGTGCAAACATGCTATAAACCCAGCAAACGATCCTCTGCCCAGTTCCTGTGCTGATTGTCACTGGGTTTTAGAGAACCCCGCAGAGCATATAGGCAAAATTGGCATGGGAGGCCATAAGATAGAACCGAGCAAACAGACGGTCACGGTCAGGCCATGCCTTCTCAATTGTAGATCTCTAGTTAAGCATGCTATAGACCTATCGCTTCTATTGGATGAGAATAGATGGGACGTAATGTTTCTGACTGAAACCTGGCTCAAAGAGGTTGCAGTACCATCAATTGCTGGAGCAAATCTGCCTGGTTTTAAAATATGCACACATAGGGCGGGGACAAAAGAGGGGGTAGCAATCATTTTAAAGGATTCCTGGGACATTGAATCCTCAGTGATACCAAAAATGGAAGTGATGAAAGGACTAAACTTCTGTATCAAAATCAGCCCTTCCACTTCTTTTTCAGGTCTTCTGAACTACAGACCCCCAGAATGTGCAATAAGCGCCAATATAGAAATTTGTAACTATATTGCGCAGAAATCTCTTCTGTGTTCGAATTTCACGGTGCTAGGGGACTTAAATCTGCATGTGGACGCCCCTAGCTGTGTCCATGCAGCTCAGCTTGCATCTGCCCTCGCAGGGGTTAATTTGGTTCAGCAGGTAAAACTCCCCACCTATATAGCAGGGCACACCTTGGATTTTGTGTTTTCTAATATTCTATCCCTGATTACAAAGGACCCAAGTACAGTAGTCTGGACGGACCACCACTTGATTCCTTTTTCATTTAGTTTGGAAAAATTGAGTCTGCATGCTGGTTCTCACAATTGCCTAAAAAGAAATTGGAAGAAGCTAACTGCAGAAACTTTAGGACCAGCCTAGCAGGAGTCACCATTTACTATCTAAAGATCCTAATGCAGACGTACATGCGTTTCATAACTGGATTTCTACTGCTGTAGAAGGTACTGCTCCAGCTAGACTTACTAAAACACTGAGGCAATCCCCCTCGGCCCCGTGGTTTACAGAGACTCTCCTTATTAACAAAAGCAGATGCAAATGCTTGGAACGTCAGTGGAGGGCAGACTACTGTGGCACAGCTAAAACAGCTTACAAGAACGCACTTAAAGAGCTCCATAAATTGATGAGAGAAGCAAGGAGAGATTACGTGGCGAGGAGCATTAAGGAGGCAAAGAACTCAAGTAAAGAACTATTTAAGGTGGTGAATTCTTTCCTCAAGCAAAGGAATTAGAAATTGAAGTACAATCCTCCTATTCGCTATGTGGGAGCATCTCTGACTTCTTCGACAACAAAATTCGGAAAATACACAATTTGTTTACAGCAAGAGTTGACGGATAAATCCGATGTGATGGGAGATTTGCCAGCCAGAGTTCTTGTTTACGGAATTTCCCCCGATTACGCAGCAGGAAGGTGTGGTCCTGATCATTAGCTGCAAATCAGGCTTTCCGGAGGACCTGTGCCCCCCTAAATTATGAAAAATGATGGCTCACTCATTTATCAAGGTGTTGATCCACATCCGGAATACTTCCCTTTCATCTGACATTTTCCCTGACATGTGGAAACATGCCATTGTCCTCCCCCTCAGGAAAAACCCCAATGGAGTGCCAGGAGATCCGAGTAATTATCACCCCATCTCATTACTACTAGCCCCTGCTAAAATGCTGGAAAAATGGGTACAAAGACAACTGTCCAACTTTATTAACACCTTGGCTGCTAAGGCTTTTCCCCTCCTGTGCTGATTTATTGAAAACTCCATTGTTCATGACAAGGTCACCTCGTCATTAGCACAGGATCAGTGCACTGCATGACGAGCTGACCTTGTCATGATCATGGAACAGGTTAAGGAACATGGCATTCTACACAATACCCAATCTGGCTTCAGACCCGGTGTCAGTAATGAGCTGGCTCTCTTAGAGGTGGCGGAATCAGTAAGAATGTCAGTGGACTCAGGGGCTTCAGCTATGCTGGTGTTACTGGATCTATCCGGGGCATTCGATACTGTAGACCACTCAAGATTTCTGCAAAGTATCCGTGACATTGGCCGGGGAGGCAGTCCTGGCTTGGTTGCAGTCGTTTCTCACCAAACGTACTCAACAAATCACCTTACAACCCCACAAGTCAAAATCCAAGCAGATATGGTGTGAAGTTCCTCAGCGGGTCAGCACTAAGTCCTTTTCTTTTCAACATTTATTTGGCCCCGT
The DNA here is from genome assembly GCF_964261635.1 of Lissotriton helveticus. Taxonomy (NCBI): domain Eukaryota; kingdom Metazoa; phylum Chordata; class Amphibia; order Caudata; family Salamandridae; genus Lissotriton; species Lissotriton helveticus. The sequence continues at coordinate 1,040,025,004 of NC_136057.1, forward strand.
TGTTCTCACTCATTGCCAACTGTGGCGTGAAGGCGATATCATACGCCAACGACACCCATTTGGTGCTTTAGTTTAAAGAGCAATCAGATGACGCATTCCAGTGCGGCGAGGGCTGCCTGAAAGATATCTCCTTGAGGATGAATAATAATAAATTGAAACTTAATGCAGAGAAAACTGAGGTGCTCTTCTTTGGAAAAAATCCCCCGTCACCAGCGGACCTATGGTGGCCGCAGGAAATGGGTGCCCCTCCCACTCCTACAGCTATGGCAAAACATTTGGGGGTTAAGTGGGAAACTGATCTCTCTGTTTCGGCAAAGATCCGGCAAGTAACATCAGCCTGTTTAGGCAAATTGAGAAGCCTACGTAATTTCCTCCATCTGTTGCCAGAGGAAAGCACCCGAGTCATAATACATGCCATGGTGACAACCAGATTGGACTAACGCGAATGGCCTCTATGTAGGTCTGCCAGCTTACATGATTGGAAGATTGCAGATGGTGCAAAATGCGGCTGCAAGACTGATCAGAAGAGTACCATTCCGTCATCATCTCGCTGTACATCAAGGAGCTTCAATGGCTGCCAGTAGCCAGAAGAATCGAACTCAAGGCTTTGACATTTGCTTTCCGCTCAATACATGGTAATTGCCCGACCTACCGGAAACAACGGCTTAGCAGCTATAAGCAGAATTGTTTACTGAGATCTAACACACAAAACCTATTGTACACTCCACGGTTTAGGAAAGCCCGGATGGGTGGCAGAATTTTCACCGTCAAGGTTTCCAAGCTGTGGAACTCCTTGCCAAATAACCTGCGACATATTGATTCAGAGCCACTTTTCAGGAGAGTGTGAAAACTTGGCTATTCAGCTTAGGTCAACATGCCTAAGTCATCTGCTGAGCCGATTTCCTCGCATTTCCTCGCTTGCCACAGTATTGCTATAGCGCAGGGACACGTCTGTTTGATGTAGCTGTTCGCGCTCTACAAATGTCGATATTAATATTATTAAACATCAGGCAAAAATGGTGTTATTACAGGAGACCCATATGGTGGGGAACAAATGTAAAGCCCTTACACGGTGGAGTTATAAATTACTGATACACGCTGAATACACTTCAGGATCTCGTGGGACAGGTGTATTTGTTAAAAAGAACCTGGCACTCATGGTGAAGCGCACATGGGTGGACCCAGGGGGCAGATTTGCGGTCCTAGAGGAACAGTGGGAGGGGAGAGTGCTGAATGTTGTTTCAATATACCTCCCGCCAGCACTGTGTAAGTAGGCACTGGTAGACCTGGGCAAGATACTAGTAGACCTTCCTGTGGGGGGGGGGGGATTTTAACATGACCATGGATGGTCAGAGGGATAGGTATCCACAACGGCCAGACAAGACCTAGTGCATTGATGGAAGAGTTCATCACAGCTCTGGGACTGACCGACGTGTGGTGTACGCTACAGCCGGATGGAGCCCAATACACCTACTTTTCTAACACACACAAGAGCTCATCCCTCATTGACTACTTCCTAACACACATTCGGCTTCTATTTGCCACTTCCTCAATCCCCACGCCCTGTCGAGGGGTGTTTCAGATCACTACGCGGTGAGGGTTGAACTTACAAATTTCAACTATCTTCCGCGGGCCACGATAACCCTCCGTCCCTGGCTGATAAAAATCCCTGCTATTAAAGAGGAACTATTTACACACACCATCAACTATTTCAAAGATAACGTGGGGTCAGTAGACTTGGCACAAACCATATGGGAAGCCTTTAAGGTAGTCTTGAAGGGACAGGCCCTGTCCCTCAAGGTGGGATATACTAACAAAAGACAGCAACAGCTAGTCCACTTCGAAAGCTAACTTCAGCAGATGGAGGTCGAAAGTATCAATGCGCCTTCAGCGGAAGCTATACACCGCCTCACGCTTAAACAGGAGGAATATAAGATTAGGCCGAGGAAACAAATGATGGCCAAACTCCACAGCACTCAGCATAGGATATATGAACTGGGGGATAGGGCAGGTAAAATCTTGGCCTGGTTAGAGAAGAGGGATCAGGGCGAGAGGTGGGTGCCCAGGTTGACTCTTAGAGATGGAACACAAATCACACACCCAATGGACGTAGCAGAAGCCTTCGCGGACTATCTGGAGCAAATCTACTCCCCCTCCACTACGTATACGGCGGAAGAATCTGGCCAATTTCTCTCAGATAGTGACATACCGACGCGCTCTGACACTGATAGAGATGCCCTTGAAGAGGACTTGACAACGAGATACAGAAGGCCATAAGTCACATCCAGTTGGGGAAGGTGATGGGACCCAATGGGACAATCATTGAATTTCTAAAAATGGTTGCCCTCTCCAGGTAGCCCCTCACTTGCGGGCCATGCACAATGAGAGTTATGAGAAAGGGATCCTGCCGAAAGATCAACACCTAGCATCTATAGTTGTGATTCGTAAGCCGGGGAAGCCTGTTGATAACTGTGGCTCATACCAGCCAATTTCATTAATTAACATAGAAGCTAAAATCCTCACGAAACTACTTGCCTCACGATTGGTCACGGTTATTTCCTCACTGGTCCATCCAGACCAATCTGGCCTCATGCCAGGGAGGAATACGGCGCTTAATATACGGCGTCTTCACAATGTGTTCGCACACCAAGAGTTTATAGAGGAAGATGCAGTGGTGTTATCCCTTGATGCCTCCAAACGCCATGTTTGACTCTATTGAGTGGCCATACCATTTTGAGGTCCTAAGGTGTATGGGCTTTGGCCCGAAGTTCCTTGGCTGGATAAGACTGCTTTATACGGGTGTACAGGGCCAAGTGCGAGTGAATAACTATACGTATCAAATATTCTCATTAAAAAGGGGCACCAGACAAGGTTGTCCTCTATCCCGCCTGATTTTCTCTCTCATGTTGGCACTGCTGGCTTCCTGGGTCCGACGTGATGTTATGGTGAGGGGGTTGAAGTGGGCAGAGGGGTATGATGACCGAATATCCCTATATGCCGACGACATTCTGCTCTAGCTTGCCTCCCCGTATAGATCTATACACGGGGTATTAAATATATTTACCAACTTTGGTAAGTACTCGGTATATGCTATCAACTGAAGCAAGTCGGTACTATTTGTTCTTCTGACCCGGTTCCTCGGCTTTCCCCGGGTTGCAATGTAGAGGTGGCCACGGAAGGTTTTCGATGTCTGGGAATCTATATAACCCCAAATTCCCAAATTTTTTATGATCATAATCTTGCCGCTCCATTGGCCCGGCTGCGTGCAGATGTTAAGCATTGGAGATCCCTGCCCCTTTTTCTGGTGGGCCAGGCGGCTCTCTTTAAGATGCTGGCCCTTCCACATTTTCTCTTCATCCTTCAGAACTGTCCATACCGGGTCTTAGATGCATATTTTTCCGTAGTGGAAAGTGAAATCCGGACGTTGCTATGGGACGGTGGGTCTCCTCGTACAGCGCTGATCAAGCTAACAGGGGTGGTACGATGAGGGCATCGGCCTCCTGGACATTAGGCTCTATTATTGGGCATCGCAATTAATGGTGGTAAATGACTGGATATATCGCCCCCCTATGGATCCAGCATATCTACTGGACAAATATCAAACCGGGAGAGCAGGGTACTTGGGGGCGCAGTACTCAAAGGGGCGATATTTCGGCCCTATAGCTCATACCAATGCACTCCGGCACCAGGCGAACTCCCGTCTCGGAAGGTCAAATGTCCTCACAAAAGCCACACCACTGTGGTATATTCCAAAATTGGGACTTCTGTGTCAGCCTAGCTTCGACAAGTGGGATATCATAGCGATTTCCACTATTGGAGATCTGATCAAAAATGGCTTGATCCTTAAGTTTGAGGAATTGAGAGAGAAATATGACATGGCCCATGGAGAGGTGTTTAGATAACTTCAAATTAGACACGCCCTCATCACAGCCTTTCCTGACATGAATGAGATACCAGAGTCATCCCCGTTGGAAGACCGGCTACTTAACGGACCGCTGCTCACTAAAGCCATATCATTGACTTACAAAAAACTATGTAACAACTTACCTGACGCCTTCCACAAACTTCGAGAGAGATGGCAGGCAGATCTAGGGCCCATTGACGATGAGGAATGGCAAACAGCACTAACATCCCTTAGGAAAGCAGCCATCACCCTTCGTTTTCAGTTAATACAACTCAAAATGTTACCAAGATCTTACCTGACCGGGGTTACCATGGCAAAGATAGGCTCAAGAGCAGACTCGCTCTGCCTCAGGGGCTGCCAGCAAAACGCAAGCTTCTATCACACAATTTGAGATTGCTCAAAGGTGGAACCAATATGGGAGGGGGCCACGACTCGCATCCAGAATGCCCTGGGAAAAGAGTGAACCCTTATGCCGAGACTATGTCTTCTTGATATGTGGGTGCTGACTGACCTCACGGAGGTGGAACAACAATTGACCACATTGGGCTACACCTTAGTCAAACACGAGATAGCGAAAGGGTGGGGGGTGGCGGGGAAGCCTTCTCCCCGACTGCGGGTAAGAGAGTTTGATAAATGCATGATTGCAGAAAACAAGGTATTTAAATCAAGAGGGTGTCCGAAGAAATGGGACTGGAAATGGGGCAAGTGGAATAGATACCGTGGCAACCTGTGTGTATTCCCCTCAGTGGAAATGGAAATGCAGCGCACTGGAGAGCGACAGATGGACATCCCATGATTGTAACTACTCTACCCTCTATTATGGCGTTAAAACATTGTACAAATATTCAAAATGTTGAATGGAAAATGTATGTGACCGTTGACACTGAAATTACAAAAAATATGTTGTTGGTTTTTAAAAAGTCCCCCATCACCACTTTATCCCCCTCAGCAAATCTTCGCAGCATTGTAAGTGTAGAGCTCAGAAACTGTCTTTGATTACTATTGGGTGCGTATAGAGAGGCAACGGTGCACATTCTGCCATGGATTTGCCCTCTGACCATAATTAGTCTCCACTCCCTGTCAGACTTGTGTCCTGTCGGCTGGAACTTTAGCGAGGAATGAAAGAGCAGGGCAACCCCATTGTGTTTTGTAGATGCTGACGACCGGTAATTAATCGGATATGCTCTGTGGTGTAGTCTATAGTCTTCAGAGAGTTTCAAGTGTGTCCCTTGTAAAGCTACTACGTCATGTCTTTGGTCTAATAGGTACTTCCATAACTTGTGTCTTTGGGATGGGGAGTTAAGACCCTTAGTGTTCCATGCTAATGATGTAACTACCATTGAAACGTAACCTACTGTGCTTCCCCTTATTACCACCTCGAGAAACCCTAGATACCCATATGGTTTCCCCATCTCTCCCCCTTGATCCATAGCAGGCCGATCCCTTCCCCGATGTCCCTGTAACTGTTGGCCTTGTTTTAGAGTGTCTGTACCTCCTTGGTTAAGAAAAAGGGGCAAAAAAGATAAAGTAAACCCACAACCAATTTGAACCTGGGAACAGTAACTAAGTAACGTTGCTCTCCCAAATAAGAAAAGTATCTATTGGGGTGGAAAGGCCAAAGCCTGCTGGTGCAAGGGGCAAACGATGCATCATATTGTGTCTATCCTAAAAAAAAAAAAATACAAAAATAAACGTTCTGGCAAAGTCATGAAGGTGGTCTTAGGGGTTTGTTTCCCATGGCCCCTATTTTACAGTGAATTTTAAAGCATAAGATGTGTGCGGCTCTTCGGAGTGAGCCGTCATGTGTCTCCAGGAGGTCCCAGTGGGTCAAATTTCCTTCACAAAGCATTCTCTTTGTGGCGCAGGTAGTGACTCGCTGCTTCCCCAGATGCGTCCCCATTTCTGCTGTTGGCGCAGGCGTCTCTGGGTGCGCCAGTGTTCCGGTTTGGATGTCTCTTTCACCCGATTTGGGTCTTCACCCTCTTACCCTCTTCTCTTCCCTTGTCCAGGGTCTCCGCTGCTGATGTGTTCAGGATACTTGCTGCTTCCTTGAGTGTGTTCGCTTAATAAGATCTGTGCTTTAATGTCAAAGCAATGCCAAATGGAAATGTCCAACGATATATGATAGCGTCTTTTCTCAGTTAACCCGTGATTGGACGGAATTGCTGTCGGAGGGCTACTGTAGCAGGGGCGAAATCCTGAAACAGTGCACATGTGAAGCCTTGGAAGGCCACCTCTCCTGCTCGTTGGGCTGCCTGGAGAACTGCTTCTTTCACCTTGAATGAGTGAAGTTTAATTAGGACTTCTCTTATACCCTCCAGAGTTCGGCGGGCCCACTCTATGTGCTCTGTATTTTAACTTTGAGTCCCGTAGGCCCCAGTAGCTTTGAGAATAGACCCACTATAAAGGTCTATAAATCCGATCATTCCGCCCCTTCCTCCAAAATGTGAATGCAAATGTTCTCCCTTCTGGAACACTTCTCTAGATCTTCAGGTTTCAGAAGTGATGCTTGGAGTTGAAGCCGGAAGTGTTTTGCTAACGCCTCCACCCTGTTGAGACGTTGTTCTAGGTCTTGTGTTTTAGTTTCAAGATCCATGGTACGATTGCCCACTGAGTCAGCAACATGTTGGAGGGAGGTGAGCTTGCCTTGAAGGTCAACACGTAGGTTTTCCAATGATGTGTTCATATACGACTTCAGTTCTTACCTCAGTTCGCGTTTATAGTCCCTTAAGGACACCAGGAGGTCTTCCCTAGTAAGCGTCATTTTGTCGTCTGGGCTCTCCACGGGGGCTACTCCCCTCATTTCAGATGGCAAGATATAGTTCAAGACGCTGTTTGCCTGTAGTAGATGTCGAGATCCTCCACCTTTCCTTGAGTGCTGTCTGAGTCAGTGTCGGGGCTAGCCTTAAAATTGGTTACTTAGCAATAGGCGCTCTATGACTTTGACTTAGTTAGTGCCTACAGGACCATATACTTGTGGAACTAGCAGAGGAGCATAAGCATGGCGATCTGCCTTCCCCGCGGTGCCGGCATAGTTTATCTCTTCTGGTCTCTGCAGTAGGCAGGAGTATTCCTCTACAACCCACCAATTCGTTATTCTGTGAGTCACCGAAAGGAAATTAGGCCATGTAGCTCCCTGCTCTGTGATTCCGTTGTCGCCATGAAAATGAGCAATGCGGGCTGCCTCCCACCCTCTGTTTGTGTCCTGAGGAACCGCCATTTTAAGGTCAGGCAACCAAGTCTGCTGATTCCACGCTTCGCCGTTTCCAAAGTCAGCGCGTCTAAGGTCCCCAATCCCAGGACCCGGTGAGTAGACCCTTGCCCCTCACCTCTCATGTACCCACCGGCGATGCTTCCTAGTTTGGCTGCCGGCGCCAGCCAGTGGCCATGAACAGAAGGGGGCCCTTCACTCTGTCGTTCCCAGAGCCACTCACTGGAGTGCACAGTTCCTCCTACCAGCCCTGCTCCGTCTCTCTGTTTGTTACCGCCTTCTGGCCAGTGGTGCTAGTGTCTTCGGAGCAGGGGAGACCGAAGCAGCCCGGTCCGGGTATTTCTTGGTCTCGCTTGTTGCCAGCCGCCCCTCTGCCTCAATGTTTCATCTTGCTGCATCCGTCTCTAATCTGCTATTACTTGGGGCTACTCGCATATTCAATGCATGGCAGCCCCTGAACCGCTATTTGTAAAGTCCAAAAGTTGTGCTAGAGGGTCTCATTCCATATTAGTGGCCACCCTTGCAGCAGAGCCCTCACCGATTATGTCCGACCGGATCTTCATGGTTCTCCTTTTTGAGGCCACACATACACTTTACGTGTGAGGTAGCTTTTGTAGTTGCTATTACATTGGTCAGGATGGTTAGTAAGCTTTAAGCTCTTTGTGCAATAGAATCTTACACAATATTTCATTGCAACAGAGTGGCTTTAAGGACACACTCCGCTTTCTTCCCGAAAGTGTTATAGTACTTTCGAATTAATTTAATCTCATCTCTACTGTATTTTTCAGAAATGTCAGTACTCTCTCATCTTTGCCAGAGAAGTCCTCTCCCTCTGTTGATCATGGTGACATTTATCTTGACAGGACCAAAGTAATACGTGAAAGTAACAAACTGTTTGTCAGTTATGGTTCGCTCCTTACTGGCATGCCTTACTCTAAACAATCCATTGCCAGATGGAAAATCTTGTGTATTGCCGTTTGTTATCAGTTAGCCTATAAGCACCTTTCTATGAACCCTAGAGTTCTTTCTACATGAAGAAAGGTTCCTACCAAAGTCTGTTTAAGAAATGTCCCGGTAACATAGAAAAGTAAGGCAGCCATCTGGAAGACTAGCCACACTTTCCTAATCCCCCCTCTTTAGATGAAGATTCAGAAGCGGACACTTTATTTGGCCAAGTTGCTGTGAAGAATCTCTTCAGAGAAGGCTCTGATTGTCAGCAACCATACTAAATGGTGTATTTTTCACTGCTCATAACTTTTAGGACCATCAGTGAAAATCCTACGATGCAGAAGGAAATCTTACATAAATCCTAGTTTATCACTAAAAGTATCTTCATTGAAGTCACTAACACTCCCGCCTCCCCAGTTGTCAATTATTCCAATAGTAAATTACACTTCTATTAATTCACAATTGTGCTTAACTACTTCAAAAAAAACTGAGGCTGTGAAGCAAACTGCCAGTCTAGTGAATGCTGGGAGATGGAACTTGCTGTATCCTATTTTTCAACCAGATCCACTTTTAACCAATTCGGCCCTCTTTCCATCATGTTTCTCTGTCGGATTTCCAAGGTTAAATCTAACAACTCACAATAGGTTTTGCCTTATAGATATAGTATATAATGAAAATGCTACTTACCAGTATGCATCTGTTCTTGGCATGTAGGGCTGCTGAGCATATCTAGGGCTATCTTAGCATAGATCGCCGCCTAGTGTTGGGTCCTGATGATTGCACCTTGTTGTCTTGGAAGAGTCTTCGAAGTATCACGAGATAGGTGACTCCTCCCTTGGACTACAGTGCGCATGAGCATCCACTCCATCCTTAGATTGTTTTTCGCCATTGTGGCAAAGATGGGAGTATAGAAAAGTAAAAGATGGCCATGCAAAGAAAATCCTGCAGCTGCGACAGGCCCCGGGGAGGAGGGTGGGCAATATGAATGTAAGCAGCCCTACATGCCAAGAACAGATGCATACTGGTAAGTAGCATTTTTTCCGTTCGAGGCATGTGGGCTGCTGAATTCATATCTTAGCATAGACTGTATGGCAGTATCTCCTCTAGCGGTGGACACCTGCCCCAGCTGCAGCAGTTTAAAAAAGAGTTTTGAGAACAGGTTGGCCTACAGCACCTTGCTGCTTTGATTGCACATCTACAAAATAGTGTTTAGTGAAAGTGTGTATGGTAGACCATGTAGCTGCTCTACAGAGGTCTTCTAGTGGAATGTTTCCTAGGAAAGCCATGGATGCCCCCATTTTGTGCGTAGAGTGTGATCTTGGGGGAACTGTTAGAGTGCGTTTTGCTTTGTGGTAGCATATTTGAATGCATTTAACTATCCATCTGGCTATTCCTGATTTTGAGATGGGGTTACCCTTATGTCGCTGTGAAAAAGCGACAAACAGTTGCTTTGTTTTCCTGAATGGTTTAGTTCACTCAACATAATATAATAGAGCTCTTCTTACATCTAGTGTATGTAAGGCTCGCTCAGCTACTGACTGCGGGTTTTGGAAGAAAACGGGCAATTCTATGGACTGATTGATATGGAAAGTGGATATTACCTTTGGCATGAACTTGGGGTTAGTACGTAGTACTACTTTATTGGCATGTATTTGCATGAGAGGTTCCTGAATTGTTAGAGCCTGTAACTCACTTACTCGTCTGAGTGAAGTGATGGCAATTAAAAATGCCACCTTCCATGTTAGAAATTGCAATTCACATGAGTGGAGTGGTTCAAAAGGAGGTCCCATAAGTCTGGTAAGTACTATATTTAAGTTCCAGACTGATGGAGGTGGATGTTTTGGAGGGATTATCCTTTTAAACCCTTCCATGAAAGTTGTGATTGTTGGAACTCTGAACAGAGACAGGTGTTGTCCGTTCTGGAAGTATGCTGCTATACCTGCAAGATGTAGTCTTATAGAACAGTATGCTAAATTGCATCTTTGTAGATGCAACAGGTAACAAATAATGTTTTGTATGGAATCGTCTAATGGATTGATTTAGTTATTATTGCAATAAATTACAAATCTTTTCCATTTGGCTGCATAGCATGCTCTAGTAGTTGGGCGTCTTGTCTTGCCTCTTTGATAATGTTCATACAATCAGGAGGCAAGTTGAGATATCCAAATTCTAAGACTTCAGGAGCCAGATCGCTAGGTTCAGTTGATTGGGATCTGGGTGCCTGATTTTTCCATGGTTCTGAGTTAGAAGATGTGGCGACAGACGCAGTCTTTGATGTGGAACCACGGAGAGTTCTAGGAATGTTGTTGTAACGGGGTCGGGAAGGGAGGCCGGGAGTACTGGTGGACCCCTGATTATACCTCCCCTTCTACCCTACAGTCTGGAACAGCGAGGGATGATTGGGAGCTTCAGCAGGATACGAGCGAAGAAACGTCCACAGGTTCCTTTAACTGGGCGTATAACGACGGTGATGAGACCCCGCCTCCAACTGACGTGTACACTCCTGGATGGTTGAATACGGAAGAAGTCCTCTACACGGCGTGTGACGACATCGAAGGAGCGAAGGCTGGAGAACACGAGGAGAACAGGACGGAGAAGCAAGAAGAAGACGGAGGAAGCGAAAGACCAGAGAGTGGAGGAAAGCCAGGAGGCCAACGACCCTGTGTTCCGCCGGGCCATACTCCCGAGGGAGGAGTATGGCTTAGTCAGGTACGGCGGCGTTTGGCGGCCTGGGTGGGGAGAAAGAGTGCCCCTGTAAAAAGTGTATAGATTCCCCTGTGTGTGTCTGTCCTCAGTATTACCCGACACCCTCTACCCATTTCCCGTTTCCCCATACCTTTCTCCAACCCTTGTACCGCACTTCTCTCCTCCCTTCCCTGAGCACAATACACGAGAGTGGCTGAAGTTAACACTGGTGCTCCTTCACAAACACCGGGTCCCATTGGGTGTAGACCAATAAGAGATAAGCGGCTAACGGCCTCCCTCTGTCCCTCTTCTTTCCCCCTTGGGTTCCTGAGACGTTGCGCCAGGGAGAGACGACCCCGGAGGAAGACCAGCGCCCAGAGAAACCCACACAGAGAAGACCACCACCACGGATAACTTAGATTTCGCCAGGGAGAGACTAACATATAGAACACGACGAACTATAAAAATAAAACCCAGTTTAAAGAAGCAATCTAGTCAGCCTATTACTGCTGCGGCACCGGCTCCTAACCTAGAGACTGTCCCCAGCCCCCCTCCCACGCTTACAGTTGTGTACCATGGTTGTCTCGCCCATGTTGGAGCAACCAGGATCATTGTCAGTGACTGCTGACGTAGTTTGCGTGCCACTAGCGGAATCAGTGGGGCTGGTGGAAAAGCGTACGCAGATCTGCCTGACCAGTTCATCCATATCGCATTGCCCTGTGACAACGGATGTGGGAACCTGGAGGCAAAGTACTGGCATTTTGAGTTTTCGCTTGTGGCAAACAGATCTATCTCTGGATGCCCCCATTTTTGAAAGAATGGTTGGAGAGCTTGAGGGTAAATCTCCCATTCGTGTATCTGTTGACTGTGTCTGCTTAGCAGATCCACTATTTGATTGTCTTTCCCTGGCAGGTGTTCTGCTAGGAGAAAAATGTTCTTTGGAATTGCCCACCTCCATATGCTCTGTGCTAGATGAGAAAGCTGTAGAGAGTGAGTCCCTCCCTGTTTCTGGATGTAATACATGGCTGTCATGTTGTCCGTCCGGATCAACACAGCTTTGTTGTATATGTATTTTTGGAATGCTTTCAGTGCTAGAAACACTGCTAGCAACTCTAAGTGGTTGATATGCAGTGTCTTTTGCTTGACTGTCCAGAGTCCTTGGACTGTGTATTGATGTAGGTGGGCTCCCCAACCTGTCAGTGATGCGTCCGCTGTTTAGTACTACTTGTGGAACCGGCTCTTGGAACAGTCGCCCCTTGGAAAGGTTTTGTGGGTTCCACCACTGCAGAGAGTTGTAAGCGCGACTGTCTACCAACACTAAGTCTTTTAGTTGTCCTTGAGCTTGGTTCCACTGCCGTGCTAGGCATTCTTGTAATGGACGCATTTGAAGTCTGGCATGAGGGACAATGAATATGCAGGAGGCCATCATGCCTATGAGTTGCATGAACACTCGAGCTGGTAAGGAGTGTTGTGGCTGAAACTTCTGAATTCGAGTCTGCATGTTGACTATCCTGACTGGATTTGGATATGGCTTTGCTACTGATGTATCTATGGTAGCTCCCAGATATTGTTGTATGTGGGAGGGCTGTAGATGAGATTTTGGGTAATTTATGGAAAAACCCAGACTGTGCAGCAGCTGGAGTGTTTGAGACGTATGGCTTGCACATTGGGCGTACGATTTGGCTTTTATGAGCCAATCATCGAGGTATGGAAACACGTGGATGTGTTGCCTCCTGAGGTGTGCTGCCACTACGGCTAGACATTTTGTGAACACTCTTGGGGCTGTAGTTACTCCAAAAGGGATAACTTTGAACTGATAGTGTTGACCTTCTATTGTGAACCTGAGATATTTCCTTTGAGCTGGATGTATAGGTACGTGGAAGTATGCATCTTTGAGGTCTAATGTGGCGAGGAAGTCGCCGTGCTGAAGTAACAGGAGTACCTGTTGTAGAGTAATCATATGGAAGTGCTCTGACAGTATGTATTGGTTCAGAGGTCTGAGGTCTAATATGGGTCTGAGCGACCCATCCTTTTTGGGAATTAGGAAGTATAGAGAGTATACTCCTGTTCCTTGGTATGAAAAGGGATTGGCTCTATGGCGCCCATTTGTAGCATGGATTGGACCTCTTGTTGTAACAGTGTTATGTGTTCTTTGGACATAGGACAGTGTTTGGGTGGTATGTTGGGTGGAGTAGAAGTGAGTTCCAGGCAATAACCATACTGGATAATTTGTCTCACCCACCTGTCTGTGGTAATTGCGTTCCAGACAGGTAGGAATTGGTTGATTCTGCCTCCGACTCGTGTTAGATGGTCTGGAGGGAGTGTGATGAAGTCACTGTTTGGTGGCAGTGGAGGCTCGGGTGTTATTGCCTCCACGTCCTCTGCCTTTGTTATTGTTGCCCCTATAACCTCCTCTATTGGAGCCTTTGTTAAAAGTGCTCTGTGTATTAGATTTGAAGGTAGAGGAGCTTTATGATGTGTTGCCTCTTCCTGCGTCTCTATATGAGGAGCGACGAAAGGAACCTCGATGTTGTTGGAACTGAAGTGCCCCCATTGATTTTGCAGTTTCAGTGTCTTTCTTCATTTTATCTAAAATGGTGTCTACTGCGGGGCCAAACAGGAAATCTTGGTTTACTGGTTGGTTGAGGATGGTGGATTGCACCTCATTCTTAAAACCAGATATGCGTAGCCACGCGTGTCTGCGCAGTAGAACGCTGGTATTGATAGACCTGGCCGACTTATCGGCTGCGTCTAGCGCACATTTGATGGAAGCATTGGTAATGAACTTGCCTTCCTGAATGAGTTTGTTAGCCTGCGCCTTAAAAGGTTCTGGTAGGTGTTGCATGAGACTTTCAAGCTGGTCGTAGTGTGCTCTGTCGTATCTCGTTAGAAGAGCTTGTGTATTCGCAATTCTCCATGAATTTGCGGCTTGTGAAGCGACCCTTTTCCCTGAGGCTTCTAGTATTTTAGATTCTTTATCAGGAGGGGAAGCATCTCCTGTTGTCTGTGAGTTAGCCCTTTTACGAGCATTTGCAACTACTAATGAATCTAAAGGCAATTGTTGTTTTATATAAGTAGGGTCTGCTGGGGCTGCCTTATATTTTTTCTCAATCCTCGGATTGAGCACCCACGCCCTAGCACGATCTTTAAATATGTCTGGCGCGTGCTTTAGGACCCCTTTTAGCATAGGAAGTGTTTTGACATTTATTTCAGAAGTGGGGAAAGTGTCAAATAAAAAGTCCTCCCCTATAGGGTCAGTGTGCATGTCAACATTGTGATATTTTGCTGCCCTGTCTATAAGCTGATTAAACATGATAGTGTCGTTAGTAGGCGATGGTTTTGTAGGGTATGGGGAAGTGTCTGGGATGGGTAGCGCTTCGTCAGGGTCCTTTTGGTCATCCCATGTATCATCTTGTGGATCAGGATCCCCTGGTTCATCATAAGTGTACTGAGGATCTTCCCCCATGTCCTCTCCCTCATTGTAATCAGAATGTGTGGGAAAGTAGGGTACAAAAGGCATATCAGGAAAAAAAAGAGGAGTAGTAAAAGGTCTTGAGGAAGATGTCCCAAAGTCTTTTTTCTTAGTAGGAACAGGAGAAGGAGTGTCTTGTGGTAAGGGCCTCTTCTTTCGATGGTAAACTACCACGTGTCCTGTTTTAGGGCCTAGAGTTCTTCCTCGACAGTCCGTGGCTTTGGCGTCGAAGGCTTCTGTTTATTGACTTGTTTTGGAGTCTTTGGCTCGAGGGCCTTTGGTGTTGGAGCTCCTTTGGGCTCCAATGCCGATTTCGGGTCGGTAACCTTTTTTGGTTCGACGCCTTTTTTCTTTTCACCGTCCTTTTTTGGATCAGCGCCCTTTTTAGGGTCGACGACGGCCTTCGGATCGACGGGAGTTCTTGGTTCGGTAAGTTTTTTGTCCGAAGCAAGGGTTTTTTTCGGGTCGATTGTCTTTTTTGTGTGATTGCCCCCTTTTTTAGGATCAGCGGCCTTTTTTGGTTCGTCTGTTTTGCTAGGATCGACTACCTTCTTGGCCTCGACGGCCTTCTTCGGTTCCGATGTTTTCGGTTCCGAGGGCTTCTTGGGCTCGACTACGCTCTTCGGTTCCGAGTTTTGCGGTGCTGAGTGCTTCTTGGGCTCGACAACCTTCTTTGGGTGTACGCCCTTCGGATCGATGACCTTCGTCTTTGGGTCGATGACCTTTGGGTGGACCACCCTCTTTTGTTCTGCGCTTTTCGGGTCGACCAGCTTTTTCGGTTCGACGACCTTTGGCTGGAAAGCTCTTTTTGGTTCGATGTCTTTCTTCGGGCCTGGGCGACCGTAAGGCGTGTGTTTAGGCTTCAGAGCCGAGCCGAGAGGTGGGGTCTCCGAATGAATATCTCGATCTTGGCTAAGGCCTTTCGGCGATGCTTCGACCGGAGCCTTCGTTTTTGGGCTGATTGGAGTGGGGGGCTGAGTACTCACAGTTTGCCCCGGCGTGATCTGGTCATCGGAGTCAGATTGGTCCTCAACGGTGATGATCTCTAGATCGGAGTCGGCGGCTTCGGGGAGATATTGTTCGTCCTCGAAGATATTCTCCAGTTCCGACTTCTGCATCTCTTGCCTGGCAGCCAGTCGATTCCTGATGGTTTTCTTGGATCGGAATTGGGCACACGCTGGGCAATTTTCTTCTTTGTGTTCAGGTGACAAACACTTGTTGCATACTGTGTGCTTGTCAGTATGCGGGAATTTGGAGTGGCATTGTGGGCACCTATTAAATGGACACCTTTCCATCGACGAAAGTCGCACGTGGCGTCGATAAGGCCCAACGGCCCGCGTCAACGACTGGGTCAAGATGAAAAGTTGAGTGGAGGGGTACAGAGCGAAAACAATACCATCGAGTTCGAAGGCCTTTTGGCCTTAAAAAGTAGTTTGTTTCGGTACCGAAGTTGGAGTATAGGAAATAACATCGAACCCAATGGCTGAAAAAAACAATCTCAGGATGGAGTGGATGCCCATGTGCACTGTAGTCCAAGGGAGGAGTCACCTATCTTGTGATACTTCGAAGACTCTTCCAAGACAACAAGGTGCAATCATCCGGACCCAACACTGGGCGGCGATCTATGCTAAGATATGAATTCAGCAGCCCACATGCCTTGAACATGGCTATTACTAGGATATAAGTCCAGAAAAGGCTGGCCTGTTTGTTCTAAGGCAGTTCGATCAATGCTTTGGGAAATGGCAGGTTTTACCTCAAACTCAAAGGCATGGATGATGAGTTTACTCAGCACATAGGCAGGAATATTCTACATCAGGTGTCTCCAGCCAGTCGATTGCGAGCTATGAGTAGCTTGCAGACACCTTCAAAGCAGCTTGCAGCCTTTAGTTAATTTTAAAATAAGCACAGGTCACATTTCCTTTTTAACCCCTCCCCTGCTGGTGACGGAACCACTCCGTCATCAGCTGCGGTCGCGCTGTGCTGATGACGTAGCGGTTCCGTCACGGCCTGCTCGGCACGCCTGCGCGGCGCAGATTCCGCGCCTGCGCTGAGCGTTCCATTGAGCGGGCGGGGCCGTGACGGAACCGCTCCGTCATGAGCACAGCGCAACTGCGGCTGGTGACGGAGCGGTTCCGTCACCAACATGCGCCCGCCGCTCGGCCGCCCGTGCCCCCTTAGCACTGCGGCGGAATAGCCGCCGCAGTGAAGGGGTTAAAGCCAAGGGAAGGCTGTGTTTATTATGATCATTTGGCTACATGATAATGAGTAGTGCAGTAAGCTTTATGACGCAGGCTGGGGCACAGAGGTGAAGAACCGAGGTATTTAAAAATCTTAAATAAAAATCCTTGTCAACTCAATACTGGCGCATGTGAACAAAATGTTTCTGAATGCTTTTAAATGGGTGAAAAATAAAAACGAAGAGTTAACCTAATAACTCTTCGTTTTAATTTTCTCCCATTTCAAAGTGTAGCGTATTTCATCTTTCTCACATTCATTCCATGTCTTTAATACTCTGGCAAGTGAAGGAATTATTTTCATGATTCGGACAGGTTTCTGTCAGAAATGCCTTCACTTTTTGTTAAGTGTCCTTTGTGTGGTAGGAAGAAGTCAATAGCAGAACCTTACAAAGAGTGTGTGCTATGACTTTGAGCAGCTCATACTGTAAAAGACTGCAAGATATGCCAGATGTCTAAAATAACCTTGAAGGCCTGTGAAAGCATAAGACTAAGAGACATGCTGCAGGAAATGAGAGGTGAAGAAAAGAGGAAAAAGAGAGAACATAAAAACCCTCTTCTCAACCCATCACTGAGAAGCAGCAAACGCTACAAAAGACTCAGACAGAGGGAGATGAAAGGAAAGGAGGCTGAATGCGAAACATAAGCACCATCACCACCACTCTTGACATTATCAAAGTTATTCAAGATCGAGGTCTCTGGCAACAGCGTTGCCCTGGAGGGCTTCGATTATGGCGTGTTCACCAAAGGCTGACTCGACATCAACACCATCAATCATCATCAGCAGTGCTGAAAAAGAGTATTGCTTATTTCAGCATCACAATTTCAGCCCATCTTACCACATGCAAACCACACTACTAATAGATATTTGCACACCCGGAAAGTGTATATGGCGTTGTATCATGTTTCATTACTCTAAGGGCATCTTGGTACTTCCGGAACCCTAGCTTTTTACATAATGGGCAAGTCCATTGCTTCCACGTCCTATCATTTGCCAGGCAGAAGAACAGAATGTGTGCAATATCTTCATTGTGGCACAAGGTACATGGAGTGCAAGACATTTCTCCATGTGGTTTTCATTTCACAGTATAAGCCTTGATTTGGAGAGTTTCATGCCAAAATTTCATATACAGAATTCTTGCCAGCTGTAGTTGAATATAAAGGGATTGTTCATAACATGAATTAGGTTTCACAATAAAGAATTTGGTAGCCAATCTCCCTAGGTTGGATTTGCTATGAAGAGCATTAAGGATATGCAACCAATATGTTTGTTTCAGGTTTTTCTTTGAACTTTGCACCAGCAATTGCAGTTCCATCTAATTAGAATGAAGACCAAGCTTGTCAAACCATTTCTGAACATGTCTAAGCCAAGGGAAAGTTAGTGCCTATCAAGTTCTAAAATGTCCTTAATGCCTTCTCTATAGTCCACCAGCTCCGGAGTTGTCCATAATCGAATCCAGTAAAGCACCATGCATAAAATTGCAAGATGCTCCACCAGCTTTATGTTTGGATCACGATACATGGTACAGTGGTATTGCTAATGGTAGTCCCAATATCCTTCTCATAAATGTATTCTCACCAGACTTTAGTTGTTTGATATTATCAGTGCCCCACAGTTGAGACCCATATAGGGCAGCCACGTGTGCTTTATGCTTATTGATCTCTAAGGCTGGTGTAATCGGTTTGGTCAAAGATGAGTTATATTTGTTAATAATGGCCCTGGACCCTTGTGTGATGACCATTGTGGAGTGACATGTTTGTGGCTTCCATGACAGCCTTGAGTCGAGTGTAATGCCTAGGTACACAAAATTAGACACACCTTCTAATTGTTTCCTTGGCTGTCAGTACATTCTGTCTGCGCCATGTCGACTCTACACTCACCAACAGTTGCAGCACCACAACCTCTATCGAAGTCACCCAAATTGACACAGCGATTCTCAATGTCATCAGTATGTTCAACGCCAATCAAGACACTTCAGCTCGTTCAAGAACAGAGCCCCTCAAGACCAACCTTTTCTCTGCGCCTGTTTTTTCTGCTAGATCCAGTTCCATTTCCTGCTTGTCCTACAATGCCTACACTTGTTCTTGTGCTCAAGGGAAAGAGGATTTACTTGTGAGCACTTGGGGAGGTATCCCTGAACTTTACAAGCAGAAGCTAGAGGAAAAGCCAGCAACAATAATAGGGGAAAAGAACGGGTCACTGCAAAGTGTAAGAAGTTATGGCGTGTGAGAATCAGTTTCTTTCCCACAGTTATAGGAAGGAAAAAATACAACTGATTAGTGTTCTCTCACCCAAAGGCAGCGGGCTTAGCCATACAGAACTAAAAACAGCATGTATGGCACTGGGATTGACAGCTAATTGAGCATTTTCCAGTATGGACAATGCGAAAGAAATATTGGCCACACAAGGAGAAACTGAAAGAAGATATGATACTGAAAACGTGCAACTACAGAGCCCTATGTTGGTGGAAAAAACACCTAAACCAGACAAGAGAATGCAGGAGCAAGAGAAAACAGACAGCCTTTTACCTAGAGGATCAGTGGATGTTCCCTTGAAGATGCAGCGGTAAGATGTGAGGAAAATAGCTCCTTCAGCTGGCAGCAGGGGGGGTCCTCCAATATTTCCTCCTGATGCCTCTTCCCGTCCATCTGGTATGAGATAAACACGAAGACCTTCCATCACATACTCTTCTCCTGTTAGCAGCACAGGTCGGAGCAGCTTGGGCTAGAAGGAAGGAAAAGAATCAAGGCACAGAAGAATATTGAGGTACAAAGGAAAGCGTGGCATATACTGAAGCAGCAAGTTATCTACAAATGCTCTGTCCAATACGATTCTTTAACAACCATCATACGTGCCAACAAACTTAAAGGAGTCCTCGATACAGACTGTACCCATGAGGAATTATCAACTTTCAGGGTGATCTTTTGTAGACTGGCATTCAGGCAAGAAAAACAGTATAAATGCTGCATTTATGATCACTGTGAAAGTATGTAGATACACTTATTTTCAGGTAAAGTAGAAGGAGAAATAGAAATCCACTCAATAAGATTTCAAGACACCACCACTATTGTAAGGAACAGTGTGAAATGAATTCTTGGTATGCTTCCAACATCTTTCATTGATTATAACTCTTAAGTCACATTTAGAACTTTTTTACATGCACATCCAGGATCTATATAGTACAAAATTACTTGAAAAGTATCTCTGTAAGTCGAAAAATTCTTCTGTGGATTATAGATGCGAGTAATGCTCAACTATGAGCACCACATAGTTTCTGTGCAAGGAGCCAAACCAAATCAGTTATCTGGAGTATATACCTGGTGTGGTAAGCATGTCACCCTATTCTGCCCAACTTAAAGTTGCTGCCTACATTTTTAGGTCTCGCGACCTATCGATGCGCGCATGCGCATCGAGCGGAGCGAGAATTCAAGTGGCGAAAACATCATGAAACCACCAGCTTTTTGCTGGCGTTTTCATGAAGTTCATGTGAACCACGTGTTCAAACATGAACGCGCATCAGCCTCCCTCCATTTGCCGCACAGCACATCAAAGGGCTTCGCCCAGCGTGCGCTCTGCGGCTTCTCGGCTTCTCCTCCCCTAATTACAGCCTTCCTTGCATTTCTCCTCCCCCTCCCCAGCCAGCTTCCCCCAGGCCGTGTTCCCTCAGATATGCTATTGCATATCGTTTGCTACCTCTTGTATTTTGTTTGCTCTTGATACTTGCACAACTGTCACTATTGCCTCATGTAATGTAACGTTTGCTTTTGTAACATGCTCACTTGTAATTTTTGCTTCATGTATCACTACTGTTGTCCGCACTATATAATAAAAAATGCCTCCCTCGCTCTTCTGCTGCCGCCATTGCCTTGGGCTCTCGCGCTCCTTTCTCCCTCTCTCCCGCTGCCTAGTCCTCCCACCCCCTCCCTCTCCAGTGCGCGCTCTACTCGCATCTGCCTGCTGCTCCGACCCAGCAATGCCGAGAAGCTTGTTTCCTCTAGTAACATATCGTTTGCTACCTCTTGTATTTTGTTTGCTCTTGATACTTGCACAATTGTCACTATTGCCTTGCTTTTGTAACATGCTCACTTGTAATTTTTGCTTCATGTATCACTACTGTTGTCCTCGCTTTATAAAAACTGCTCCCTCGCTCTTCTGCCGCTGCCATCGCCTTGGGCTCTCGCGCTCCTTTCTCCCTCTCTCCCGCTGTCTAGTCCTCCCACCCCCTCCCTCTCCAGCGCGCGCTCCACTCGCATCTGCCTGCTGCTCCCCCGCCCACCCCCCCACTCCCCCACCCAGCAATGCCGAGAAGCTTGTTTCCTCTAAGAACATATCGTTTGCTACCTCTTGTATTTTGTTTGCTCTTGATACTTGCACAACTGTCACTATTGTCTCATGTAACGTAACGTTTGCTTTTGTAACATGCTCACTTGTAATTTTTGCTTCATGTATCACTACTGTTGTCCGCACTATATAACAAGCATTGGCATAGCCAATAGGTCTCGCTTGTGGACCTTATAAGTATTTAGTTTTGCAGCACAATATCCTTGTTGCATAATCGGATATTGTGCTGCAAAACTAAATACTTATAAGGTCCCACAAGCGAGACCTATTGGCAATGCCAATGCTTGTTACTTATGATTCTTATTCACTTTTTAATTGTGAATTTTAAATACTAGAATGGATTAAGATCCAATACATTTCTGCGGGATAGCTTTTGTCTAAATCATTTTGTGAAATTCCCATTGTAACATTTTCCTCACAATGTTCCTACTCATGATTGAGAGAATTTGTTCCTTGAGAACTTCAGAGGATTTATTTTTGCCCCTTTATGACAGTCCTCTAGTATCCAGTTGCTGCATGTTAATATGCAATGGGACCAGCAGTGGTTCTTAACCTTTTAGCTTCTTTGGACCCACACTGAATCACTACTAGAAACAGAGTAAACCCGCCTAAGTAATATCTATTAGTTGAACCTCAAAACAATACAAAAGCAAGTATACACTAAACTATATACAGAAATGACAAAATGTTTTGCTTACATCACAGATAAACTAAACAAAAATCAGAAGTTCATTTTAATGGGAAGGTTAGAGCTTTTCAATATAGGATTTCATTACTAAAAGATGAAGGGAAATGCTAGCCTGTGGCATATCACTGTCTTTTTTGGTTTTAATGCATGCTTTCTCTTTTGTTGGTGCATGCCTGCCCTTCACTTGAGGCTCACAATCACCCATACTAAATTCTATTTGCAGTACCGCTGTTGATCCCACAAATCAAGCTAAGGATATCAACTTAATATTTTGCCTCCAATTTAAAATTTGCATACATTTACATAAGCTTGAACATTTCCATTTTGTTTTTTATGTATACATACTTTATTAATCTGCTACAACTTTCTAATTTGCTCAGTAGTTGCAGACCCCCTGGGTAGGTGTTGAGGAGCCTAGGTGTTCCATGGACCACAAGTTAAGAACCACCAGTCTAGAACTGAATAAAGCAGGCCAAACAATTCGGACAGATGCTTAATAATAGTCACAAGTATTACTCAGCTTTACCACACTCAACTGGTAACGCAATGACTTCTTCCTAATAAAACACTGGGAAAGAACCTTGAAAAGAAAAACTGTCTAAGAAAGCTATCACACACACTAAGAAACTCGTTAGTCAGATCAATAAGCAACTTATAATCATTTGCTGAGACTCGATACAGAACCAAAACAATGAAGAGCAAAGGGTAGGGAGGGGATCAAAAGCAGTATAAAGGTAAGCAGGGAGCTGAAATAAGAGCCAAATATAGCATAGACCAAGAGTGATGCAAGAGTGATACCTTTTGGATGGGAGGGAGCCTCTTGCTTTCTCTGTGGACAGCATCAAGCGTCTCTATGTGCATCTGGACAATATCTGAAAGAATAAAATATTAAACTAAGGGTGGTAAGGGAAAGAAATAAGTGGGACATAAGAAAAGACAGAGCAGCTTAAGAAAGGAAACCACCGTCTAAGAATTAGCTGTCGTGCTGGCCCCCCAGTAGACAAGTTTTAATGCAGACACAAAGGAAAACAGCAGTCCAACTGCAAATGTCTAAGAAATTCTCTGGCACATATGGATGTCCTATGTGGGATTTTGACTGTCCAAAACGTTGGCTGCTCATTAGCTTCCAAATGCACTATTCACAAAGATTACTATTATCTAATACAAAGTCCGTATAAGGAAGAAAAAAAAAGTTTTCAGCGAGCTCTTCAAGCATGCTATTAGAAACAGGGACATGAACATTGGTGATGTACATAATAACCCTTGTAATCTACCTTTACGTTATTAGAAATCATGACGATAAAACCCTAAATCTATTTGGAATTGTGTAACATATACACATAAGCTGACCCTCCGAAGCCCGCCTGAACCTCTTAAATAAGATTGGGAAACAAAGCCCTTATGGTTCTTATGTAGTCTCTGTAGTCTTAATATACATTTTATATGGAATTATGAAACTCAGTAGCCTGCTGTGGACCTGTTTTGGTCCCTTACCTGGAATCATTATATGAAGTCCCTTCAGGTGTTCATTTGTGACACCACTTTCTGTGCACACTTTATCTACAAAACGATTGATGATTCGCACCACAGTATTGGCAACATCAGAGTTCTCTGCATCCTCAAAACCACTCTCCGTGTCATAGCTGTCAGCTACACTGCCAGCGATACTACATGGGAAAAGAGGTACAGGGTGAAAGATCACAAAACTGAAGGGATTGCAAAGAAGCTACTGCTTTGAAATATACTACCATCTACCAGTCATGCAAATTAGAAACAGATGTTTTTTTTAAATAATACATTCAGGATGCTGTATTTACTGTTCACAGTAGTATGAACTACACTGCTATCCCCAACAATATACAGGGATAAAAATGGAGTAAGCAATACAAGGAAAAAAAATTTAAGGTAACAGGACTTGTGTTGTTGACTTATTGGCTTTGCCAAACCTTTTTGCCATTAGGCATCATCAAAAAAAAAAAAAAGAGCAACTATGCCCTCATTTTTTTGTACCCATCATTGATGAAGTATCCACATTTAGGCATCACCATGGTTGCAAATGAGCGTACTGAATAATGTGGGCACCCTTTTTAGGCCGAGCTTACCAGACAGCGCAATCTTTCTGGTTGCGAAAACCTATTGTGAGCTCTGCTTACCATTGGTTGACTTTATTGTCACTCTTGTTCGCTTGCTTCTGATTCAATGACTTGCCTTGTCCATCGTGCGTTTTTCCCTCCACTGGAGCTTAGCCTCTTTAATTATGCCCTTCCACTACTCACTTTTAGAGAACTACCTTTTTACTTTTAGGTTAAACAGGCCATGGCAGTGCATGTATTTTCCAGCTCTCTCCCTCCTGAGGTTATGGTTAGCCTGAATAGTCATGTGATTGCGGCACACTCTCCATCCCATGAGTAAGGTGTCTATAGTAAAGGTCACCTGCAGCTCAGGGTCCAAAAATGGTGTGTCCAGCAACGAGTTTGTTATTCTACCATTGGAAATTCCATTGAATAAAGGGCTCATATCAACATTAGACCCTCCAAATGCCCCTCCGCTTATGACCAGTGCCTTACCATTCACTGTTGCAATGGACGCATATGCAACCATGCGTTCAACACTACTGCGATACATGAAGCCATCGTTCCCAACAATATCATTACCATCCTCACTGTGATGTTGGAAAAAAGGATAGTACGATTTGAAATGTCATCACCTTGTCTTGTCTTGATTTTTGCAGGCTTTCCATGTTACAGAATTTAACAATCCTCCTATGAAAAGGTTGTATGTGATGTGGATCTAGAAGCAGCTTTTTCACAATGACTATGAACTCTAGCATTTGTAGCAGAGACAGTACTATCGGTGTGTGTTAAGACATTGTTCTCGGCTCCTTCGTTTTAACTGCCAGCCTTCCAAGTATGGGAGAACGTGAATGAAGTAAATTCTAGATGTGCAGCCCCACTGCTATGCATTGGTAAACACTCTTAGGACTGCTGTGACCCCAAAGGAGAGAACGTTGACCTGGGGGTGCAGGCCACTTACCACAAAGTACAGGTAGTGGTGAAGCGTCAGATGTCAGGGGATGCGGCAGGTGGTGTCCTTGAGGGTAAGGGTCGCCATGTGGTGTCCCATGCAAACTAACCCCTTTTGTACCGCTTTGGCCACCATAAGTGTGGCAAGGTATGCTCAGACGTGAGTCCCTTGCTCACTTTGCCACTGGATTGAAGCAAGCCGGGCTGAAGACGGCTGTAATGCCAGAAACCGGTCCTCGGAAGCTTGTTTCCGGTCCAGGGAAGGCATGGCTTGGCAGTTCGGGCTGGACTGTTCCCATGAGGCACAGGGTCAGACTGATTTGCATATAGCCATGTCTGAACTGGGGTGGCAGAGTGGGCTAAAGAACGGTGATGGATCAAACCCAGATCTTTTGACTGGGTGTGAGTGTTTGATTGGTTCAGATGCTCCGTCCATCACCACCCCCTTTTGTACCATGCAAACTAACAGCATGAAGAACCACATGGTTGTTTGTTTGGAATGCTCTGACATGCTGTACCGATTCAACAGCCTAAAATTGAGAATCTGTACAGGGAATCATCCTTTTTAGGATAAGAAGGTACAGGAATTATACTACTTGGCCCCAATGGTGTTGTGGTACTAGTTTGATGGCATCTTTATTGCGTCACGTGCCTGTACTTCCTCTTGCTTACAGCCATAGATGGCCTTGAGTCTCTGGGTGCTGTTGAGGTGGTGTATCTGGTATGTAACTCCAAGCAGGGCAATGGAAAGGACCCACTTGCCTGAGGTTATTTACACCCACTGTGGAAGGAATAACCTGATTCGTCCTCCTCCACGACAGGTGTTGCATGATTAGAGAAAATGTATGGAAAGTCATTGCTTTGCGGTAGAGGCACGCTTGCTAGAGCTGCCTATTCCTGTGCCTTGATTATTGCCACAGTAGCCACCAAGATGGTAGGACCGGAAAGTATGGCCTTCCTGAAGGGATGCTACTGATGGAATTCTCACCACAGTGATGAAGGTACAGCTCTGGCTCCCCTTCTAGAGTGCTGTTTTCGAAGCCCCGTTTTAGGAGAATGTGTCTAGAGGGCAGCCATAGTTTTAATGGTGTTAGTATCTTTTTTTTAATCTGCTCTTGCATTTTGTCTACCCGACACCCCAAGAGATGTTCCCCATAGAAATGGACATTGATGAATCGTTGTCGAACCTCAGGGAGGAAGCCAGACACCCTTAGCAATGCATAATGGCAGAGAACAATACTGGTATTGACTTCCATGAAGACTATGTCTGAGTCTAGAGTGCCCTAAATGTTGGCATTAGCTAAGAGCTTGCCTTCTTGAGAGAGCTTTCACCCTCTTTTGCAGCATGCCGCTGGAAGATGTTTTACCAGCATCTCCATTTCTTCCCAGTGGTAATCCTCCAGTGGATTGACACCCCCATCTGCAAGGCACTTGCCAGATGAGTTTATTTCCTTAATCCCCCTAGCAAGGGGTGGGGCGTCCTAACTGGCCTGAAACTGGAGCTCTTTTCCAGGCTGTAGTGTTAATAGTCCAGTGGAACATGGTCTCGAATATAGGGTGAATTGCTAGGAGCAGGCTTTTACCTTGGAGGTACCGCTGAAACCTTTACAGTTTCTTTAAAGTTGTCAGAGGCAAACCTTGTCTTGCCTTTAAGAAGCGGTAAATACTGCATCAATCATACAGTATTTGACAGTGTTTTTAATAGGAAATCCTCCTTCACTACATGTAGCGCTACCATATGATGTTAAGCTGCCCTTTTGTAATGCTGCATGTTTGCAATGGTGTCATCAGGAGATAAGGATAAGGCTCTAGATCAGGCTTCTCCAACCACTAGCTCGTGGTCTACTGGTAGCTCTCCAGCTCCCTATAAGTAGCTCTCCTGTGTGAAGTCCAGCCTTTTAAATCAGACGATTGTGCTTGATTGAATATATGTATGCCAACATTTAAAAGTGTGTATACGAGATGGAAATGGAGGTATTTTGAGAACTTATAACCCTATACTTGAAGAAAAACTGTTAAATTCCAAAATATATTTAAAGCGGATATTTGAATGAAAAATCATGTTTAATTGGAGCAACTTATTTCCTTGGCACTAAAAGTATTGCAGCTATGGCTGTTATGTTATCCATTTGAAGGCATTCCAAATTTTGAGAAATACTTTTAACCTTACTGGGCAACTCCGATGCACAAACGTGACTGCTGCTGCTAAGCTTGGATACAGTGGCCTATAACAATCTCTTTTGATGTGATCGTAATTACAGCACTAATATAGCTAAGGGTGATTTTCAAGGATTATAATTAGATCTTAATAAAGAAAAGGTTGGAGACCGAGAATGAAGGGCAAGATGGCAGCCAGAACGCTGGCTGAGTGAGCTGGTCTCAGCAAACACTCATCTGGAATGAGCCGTCTATTTTGAGATAGCCTGCGCGGGGCTGTGCAGTTACTCGTGCTACGGTTTCCACCACCTTGTTTGTTTCAAAAGAAGATGCTTTGGCGGCTTTACACTTACCAGAATACTTTACCGCTTTGGTTGCTACCAACGCGCTGCCTCTCCGGCTTCAGTGTGTCAGTTTCTCGTCGGCAGCTCCAACTCTACCAACGTCTCCAGCGCTGCCACAGCGGAGTCGCAATGCCGCCAAAAAAACAGAATCTCCCGAAAAATGCTCCGAGGGTGCAGAGCAAAACGACGACAGCTTCAGCAGCGGCTTCATAATCGCCGCAAGCGGATTCCATAAAAAAGCCTCAGGCTGACGCTGCCGGCAAGCCAGCGAAGAACGTGAAGGCTCTTCCTCCCCCGGTACCAGCGATGTTCAAAACTCACAGAGGCTCGGTAGCTAAAGGTCAACAGAGCCCGGCTCCGCGGAACTCTGCAGGCACCCCCACAGCTGCGCTGTTGGACACCACTGTGCCAGTGATTGGTAAGGCTAATTCTACTTTAAGCGCATCCTCTGTTGGTGCTACCCCCAAAAATATCGCTGGGGGGGGGGGGGTCGCTGCAAGCGTACTGGTACAGGTAGTAGAAGAGGGGGTGCCTGTAGGTGCCGGGGGGCAAGCTGCATTGATCGACTCCACTCCGGTCTCTAGTTTACATCCCAGCGGGATTGTGGGAGAAGTAGTCCCTGTCCCATCAAACAATGTTCCTGAATCAGAGATAGATAATTTCTTTTCTCTTTCTGAGCACACCGAGTCGTCTGCTGACGAAGCTGGGTTGGATAAAGATTGGTCGGATGAGGAAGGCAGTGAGTTGGGGGACTGGCGCACAAACGATGTATTGAATAGCATCGGGCTACCTACAGTTCGCAATTTGCAGCAGGAGGCTGGTAACTTTTTAAATTCTGGACCCCTTGCCTGGGACTATTCATTTTCTGCTCATCCTGGAGTACAAGAGAATTCTTCTTTCCCGGTCTTAAGCAGTCAAGACCCTAATGTGAATCTCCAGCCGGGTGAGATGACATTAGCTATATTGTACCTGACGATAATGGCCCATCGGGAGGAGACCCTGCGGAGAGCGCCCGCGCACAGGGATCATGTCGCAGAATACAAAATTCATTGCGTAGAGTGATAAAGACTTGCACGGATATTGCAACCAGGATTACAGAGGCAGAAACACAGATTTCTACTCTCGAAGACGAGGTAGTCACTCAAAAATCAACAATTGACGCAATTCAGTCCCAGAGGCTCGACATTCAAATGAAATTGATGGACATGGAAAATCGCACACGACGAAACAACTTAAGGATCTTGGGGGTGCCCGAGGGCACGGAAGGGTCGGACATTCAGCAATTTGTTGTCAATCTTTTGCAGAGGCATTCCCGGAAGTGAAGGACTGGGACTGGCAGTTGGAGATCCAACGTGCCCATCGTTTTCCTTTTAAAATCAAACCAAGATCAGGTCAAACTAATAACAGACCCCGCACTATCTTAATTTGTTTTCAAAATTTTCTAGCTAGAGAAAGAGTCTATGATCTGGCCAGGCCAGATAAACAGAGATCAGGGAAAGGTTGCCAATTTTTTGTTACGCCAGATTTTTGTCCAACTACGGTTGAACGGAGGTGGCAGCTCCGTCAGTTTATTGTCCCCTTTCAGTCAAAGGGGGCACAGGTTTTTTTGCTCTTCCCCTCTAAATTGAAGGTTATCCATCAAGGCAGGACCAGATTTTTCGAGTCCGAAATTCAGGCTAAACTATTTTTGGACTCATTGTGAATTGATGAAATGTTGCTAAATGTACGAGTATGATTGTACAGTATATTTTTTTCTTTTCTTCTTTTTCTCTTTGAGGGCCTGGCTTCGGGTCTCTGTAGGGGAAAATCATCGAATTTGAAATGCCAATTAAGTGTATTGTTATGTTTTCCTCTATGGGGCATATCCTACTCTTGATGAAAACAAAAATGCTCTTTTTTTTTGGGCGGCGACTCTGAGGAGTGTCTTTGCTCACACCAGTCTCTCCATCACACGGACTCAGGTCCTGTTGCCTAGATTGGGGGGAGGGGGGTGGGGGATGGGGGGTAGGTGGTAGGGCTAGGAGGGGTTTGGTGGGGGTTGGGGGAGGGGTGGGGGCGCATTCAAAAAATCTGGTTGAAAAACTTTCTTTTCCTTTTGGCAATCATGTATTAAAACAACAAATTATTTTCAATAGTGATGTTAATGCATACGCACTCTAATGGCGTCAGGTAAAATAAATATATCTTCATGGAATGTTTGTGGCCTGAATAATGGTAAGAAGCGTGCTTTGCTTTCTTGAATTATCCAGGGTCTTCGTTTGGAGGTTGTGTGTTTACAAGAAACGCATGTACAATGGAACAATCGAAGTTGTTTAAATATCCCTGGGTTTGACTTAGTAGCATGCTCTCAACAGTCTTCCATGATAAGAGGGGTAGCTATATTGTTAAAACGCGGGGTGGGTACTTGTGCAAGATCTAAACAGGGAGATGTGCACTAGCAGAGCTTGTGATTAATGGCACATCATTTACGGTATGTACTGTATACAGCTCAAACTCTGATGACCCCACGGTTCTGGATTACTTAAACAGAGTTAGCCTTATGGCCACGCCCGGTGTATTTTGGTGGGGATTTTAATATTAATTTACCAGCCAGTTTTAATTTGGCTGAAGGTCAGAAATATGTGGGCCTGAAACCCATGGTTTTTCGGGCCTTGCAAGCTGTGGTACAAGAACACTCAATGGTTGACCTTTGGTTCTATTTTTGCAAAAATGTTGATGGCTCAACTTATTTTTCAGCTTCCCATAAAAAAATGGTTTGTTTAGATTATTTTTTTGTGTCTGATCAAATTGGAGACTCTACTTCAATTACAATGATGCCTAGAATCATTTCAGATGATAATTTTACTATTAGGTGTACTTTAAAAACTCAAGTAAGAACTCCAAAATCATGGACATTCGAACGAAAACTACTAATGGATAAACTGTATATTGATCCTATGAGGTCCTGGATAACGTATTTTTTAAATATTAATACAGGCTCAGCTTTCATTCGGGTCCTGTGGGATTCATTTAAAGCCGCACTTCGCGGTGAGACAAAAAGTGTTTCATTTCATCGTCAGAAGTTACTCCAAACACAGACTAATGACCGAATTGACGAATTACGTCAGGCAGAGATTCAGCTAACGAATGCGATCAGGGATGGTCACAACACAGATTCTATTCAATCGCGTGTGGCTTGCATTAAGTCCTCTCTCCTAGAACTCCTGGGCCAGGACCTCGCTGCTAAATACCTACAGTACCGCTCGACAATGTTCGAGTTTGGGGAAAGATCAGGCAGGGTCCTCGCCAAGCGACTTCAGCAGCGGGGTTTAGCCAGCCGTATTGTTAAGATACAAGACACTAGGGGGCAGGTTCACGACACTCCAGAAGGGGTACTAACTGTTTTTTCGGAATTTTATCAGTCTTTGTATATTGAGGAAGTTAGTGACCTTACTATAGATCAGGAATTTGGCACCTTTGTGGCCGATCTCAACACGAGTAAAATCTCTGAATCTCAGAATTCCCTTCTCGCTGCTCCTATAGAGTGGGATGAGGTGGAAGCAGCGCTGAATTCTTTGGCTAAGGGAAACGCAGCTGGGCCCGACTTTATTCCATTAGAATTCTATTCCACATTTCAGGCAGAGATTTGTGAAGATCTCTTAACAACCTTGAGGCAAGCTCAGCTTGGGATTACTCCGGATTCGTGGCATTTGACAACTATTATTCTGATTAAGAAAAAAGATAAGCCAGAGCTTGATCCAGCCTCATATCGTCCGATTTCGCTAATCAATACGGACAGTAAAATCCTCGCTGCTAGGCTTGCACTAGTTATATCCCTTTTTGTTTCAATCCGCCAACACGGCTTTATCCCGGGCAGGGATACGGCGGACCATGTACGCCGAGTTATAGCTTTGCTGGATTGGGCCCAAGTCACGGATTCTCCTTTAGGGCTTATCCTATTGGATGCCGAAAAGGCATTCGATAGGGTTGCTTGGGGGTTTCTGTGGAGGGTTCTTCAATGGAAAAACTTCTCTCCAAGCTTCATACCTGCTATACAATCATTGTATATTATTCCATGTGCAATGTTATCTATATCAGGTCTCCTTTCAAGTCCTTTTGGAATTGGTAGGGGCACCAGACAGGGGTGCCCTTGCTCACCTCTGTTATTTGCCTTATATATCGATCCGTTTATTAATAAAATAGAGTCTTGTCCAGGTACAGCTCCCATTAAGATCAATGCGAATGAATTTAAAGCATTAGCGTATGCCGATGATATTGCTGTTTGAACTACCAATGTGTCACCTGCATTTACAGCTTTACAGAGATTGGCAGATTCTTATGGTCAATTGTCGTTCAGAAAACCCAGGTTATACAAACAGCTAATATGGGGCCTCCGGACGCCCCAGTGGTACGAAGTGCTAAATACTTGGGGGCTGAAATTATAGCAGCAGTGGAACTTCTACCGGAAATAAATATTTTGCCAATTATTCAAACAGTTAATGCTACTCTGACTAGATTGGATAGGTTACATCTTTCTTTATTTGGTAGGAGGAACGTTTTGAAAATGCTTGTTTTACCAAAGTTTTTGTATATGTTTAGGACAATCCCTCTGGAATTTGCCCAGTCCAGCCTAACTCGAGCACAAAGCTGTTGCAATAGGTTTCTTTAGGGTTATCCCTCCACCCGGAGGGCGGCCAAGTGGATGTACTTACCATTGAATAGGGGGGGGGGGTGGGCAGTTCCCGATTTGTTACTATATATTTGGTCAGCCCTGCTGCAACATCTAGCTCTACCTCTGTTTGGGTCAAAAGCCTCAATTTTAATAGCTTGTTCCCCCTCTATTTTTGAGATAGTGCTGGGCGATGACGCCAAGGGGATTCTTCTCTCGGTGTTGGAACCTATCGATTATAAACAAGCATTGAAAATGCAATAGGTCTCGCATTAGGAAAGTTTTTTTATTTTTTATTTATGTGTTGGTTTTGAAAATAGCAAAATTAATACCTTTGTCAGGTGGATGTGGTGGTGGATGTGGTGGTGAATGCGATGGTGGTGGATGCGATGGTGGTGGATGTGGTGGTGGATGCGATGTTGGTGGATGTGGCGGTGGATGTGATGGTGGATGCGGTGGATGTCATGGTGGATGTCATGGTGGATGTCATGGTGGATGTCATGGTGGATGCGGTGGATGTGGCGGTGGATGTCATGGTGGATGTCATGGTGGATGCGGTGGATGTGGTGGTGGATGCGGTGGTGGATGCGGTGGTGGATGTAGTGGTGGTGGATGCGGTGGTGGATGTAGTGGTGGTGGATGCGGTGGTGGATGTAGTGGTGGTGGATGTGGTGGTGGATGTGGTGGTGGTGGATGTGGTGGTGGATGTGGTGGTGGTGGATGTGGCAGTGGTGGATGTGGCGGTGGTGGATGTGGCGGTGGATGTGGCGGTGGATGTGGTGGTGGATGTAGTGGTGGTGGATGTAGTAGTGGTGGTGGATGTGGTGGTGGTGGATGTGGTGGTGGTGGATGTGGTGGTGGTGGATGTGGTGGTGGTGGATGTGGTGGTGGTGGTGGTGGTGGTGGTGGATGTGGTGGTGGATGTGGTGGTGAATGCGATGGTGGTGGATGTGGTGGTGGATGCGATGGTGGTGGATGTGGCGGTGGATGTGATGGTGGATGTCATGGTGGATGTGATGGTGGATGCGATGGTGGTGGATGTGGCGGTGGATGTGAAGGTGGATGTGATGGTGGATGTGGTGGTGGTGGTGGATGTAGCGGTGGTGGATGCTGTGGTGGATGTAGCGGTGGTGGATGTAGCGGTGGTGGATGTAGCGGTGGTGGATGTAGCGGTGGTGGATGTGGTGGTGGTGGATGTGGTGGTGGTGGATGTGGCGGTGGATGTGGTGGTGGTGGATGTGGCGGTGGATGTGGTGGTGGTGGATGTGGTGGTGGTGGATGTAGTGGTGGTGGATGTAGTGGTGGTGGATGTAGTGGTGGTGGATGTAGTGGTGGTGGATGTAGTGGTGGTGGATGTAGTGGTGGTGGATGTGGTGGTGAATGCGATAGTGGTGGATGCGATGGTGGTGGATGTGGTGGTGGATGCGATGGTGGTGGATGTGGTGGTGGATGCGATGGTGGTGGATGTGGTGGTGGATGCGATGGTGGTGGATGTGGCGGTGGATGTGATGGTGGATGCGGTGGATGTCATGGTGGATGTGATGGTGGATGCGGTGGATGTGGCGGTGGATGTGGCGGTGGATGTCATGGTGGATGTGATGGTGGATGCGGTGGATGTGGTGGTGGTGGATGCGGTGGTGGATGTAGTGGTGGTGGATGCGGTGGTGGATGTAGTGGTGGTGGATGCGGTGGTGGATGTAGTGGTGGTGGATGCGGTGGTGGATGTAGTGGTGGTGGATGTGGTGGTGGTGGATGTGGTGGTGGTGGATGTGGTGGTGGTGGATGTGGTGGTGGATGTAGTGGTGGTGGATGTGGTGGTGGTGGATGTGGTGGTGGTGGATGTGGTGGTGGTGGATGTGGCGGTGGATGTGGTGGTGGATGTGGTGGTGAATGCGATGGTGGTGGATGCGATGGTGGTGGATGTGGTGGTGGATGCGATGGTGGTGGATGTGGCGGTGGATGTGATGGTGGATGTGATGGTGGATGTGATGGTGGATGCGGTGGATGTGGCGGTGGATGTCATGGTGGATGTGATGGTGGATGCGGTGGATGTGGATGCGGTGGTGGATGTAGTGGGGGTGGATGTGGTGGTGGTGGATGTGGCGGTGGATGTGGTGGTGGTGGATGTGGTGGTGGATGTGGTGGTGGATGTAGTGGTGGTGGATGTAGTGGTGGTGGATGTAGTGGTGGTGGATGTAGTGGTGGTGGATGTGGTGGTGGTGGATGTGGTGGTGGTGGATGTGGTGGTGGTGGATGTGGTGGTGGTGGATGTGGTGGTGGATGTGGTGGTGGATGTGGTGGTGGATGTGGTGGTGGATGTGGTGGTGGTGGATGTGGTGGTGGTGGATGTGGTGGTGGTGGATGTGGTGGTGGTGGATGTGGTGGTGGTGGATGTGGTGGTGGTGGATGTGGTGGTGGTGGTGGATGTGGCGGTGGATGTGGTGGTGGATGCAGTTATAAAGCCTGTGATTGATAGAACTTAGAAACGGCAAAACTATGATAGCAAGCATATGTTTAATTAAGCGCATGTGGACAGTGAATTGCATTGCATGAAATCCTTTCCTTAGTGTGGCATGTCAGATTTAGTCCAATCCCTAGTGCAAAATCAACATGAATCACTTTTCGTTCCAAAAACACATGTAGGAGCAAAAATCAAAAATCTAACTTAGGTGAACAGTCTCTAATGCAGCAAAGTAACCAAGTGTGTGGCATTTCTTATAGGTGTAAAATCACTCTGCATAGAGAGAAAATTTAGTTTGATGATGAATGAGTTGTGAAAAATGTGTATTCGTATGACATCCCCAGCACATAGAGGTGCAAAAATTACATTTAGTTGCAAAATCACACTTTGTGAAACATCGATAGAAGTGTGAACACACTGCGATGAGCTAAAATAAAATTAGTGTTATAAAGCAAAGCAAGCAGATATCGTTATTATCAACATCGGATTAAAAAAAAAAAAAAAAAAAAAAAAAAAAGAAAAGGAGACACGGCCGGCCAGCCGTGAAACTGAAAGCACGGCCGGCCGGCCGTGAAAAAGCCTTTGATGCAGCAGGGGGTAATTAGGGGAGGAGAATGGCTGGGCTGAGGCAGAGCGCCAAGCCTTTGATGCAGCAGGGGGCGGAGCGGGAAGAGCTGCTGGCGGCACTAAGCTGACGATTTGATGCTGTGCACTCGCATTTTAACTAATTGCGCTTGCGCATTGAGTTAAAAGTGCACATGCACTTCATCAAATCGCCAGTGAATCGCCAGTGTAGGTAAGCTTTGTTTAAGCCCCCATAGTCTCGCTCTGCTCAATGCGCATGCGCATTGACAGGCGAGACCTAAAAAACGAAGTTCAAGGTAATTCAAACAATGTATTCAGTTTGGAGGAAAATACGACGGAAATGGGCAATTTCTAACTATAATTTTTATACACCTCTGGCGGCTGCCAGGCTGCCTGCCATTTTTCAGGATTGTGTCACCATTAGGTGGAGAGCACAAGGTATTTGTATTTTGGGAGACTTAGCTGTTGATGGTAACATGGCTTCTTTTTCATTTTTAAAAGAAAAATTTGGATTAGGCAAACATGAATTCTTTAAATATCTACAGGTACGCAGCTATACTGATAAACTCCTGCAACGTACCCCCACTGTACTTGGTAAAAACTCACTTATGGAACTTATTTCAGGAAAACGCGCATTTTGAATTTGTATCAGAATTTATTAACAGGGTTGCCAGACGATCTTTCTTCCCAAAATTTTAGATTGGATTTCAAGTTTGGTAAGAGTGGCATCGATATTCCATCAATATTGGAGTTAGCTAACTCAGATATAATTTCGGGGAGTTTACGCTCTCAAAGTTACATGGCTCTTTTCGATCTTTATGTCACCCCGGCTAAGATCTCCAAATGGGGGGGTTCTAGTGCCCATGGGTGCCCAAGATGTCGCCAATTAGCTGCTAACGACGTGCATATGTTTTTCACATGTCCGAAATTGGGTCGGTTTTTTCAAGATGTTTAATTTTTTATTACTAGCGCTCTTAAGATCCCTGTGGTTATTTAAGCTGAGTTAGTCATAACAGGGTGTGAAAATGATTGTTTACTAGATCAACACATGAAACTGCTTATCTGTGTATTGCTTTGTCTGTTATTCGGTTAACTATAACTTCTGAATGGATTAACCCCATTCCCCCAACTTTTGTTAATTGAAGAGCAAGGTTTCTTGCTCTTCACAACTTGGAATCAGCAGTATTTCAAAGAGGGGGGAAGAGGAGGCGAGAGAGGGGGTTGAAAATATGGGCTCCATTTGTACATTGGATGAATAACTGAATGTTATGATTTTGCTGATCTGATTTTGATTTTTTCTCTTTTTTGTATACTGCTATGGTTCAAATATGTTGATTCTCTAGATTGTCTAAGGATTGCCGTAAGTCTGGTATGATATGTATCAATTAAGGTGCCAGGCTGAACAATAAAAAAAAAAAAGAAAAGGTTGGAGACCCTTGCTCTAGGTTAATGTCTTCCTGTGGACCAAAGTGGATGTCATTCCCATACTCCAGTAATGCAGGCTCGAAGTAGGGGGTCTTGAAAGTCAGCCAAATGATCACAGTCTGAGTATATGTGGAAAGAGTGAACAGACCATTGAGGAGAGGATGGTCTGTGTGGTTACTAAGCTGTGTACTGTGTGTATGTGGTGCTGGTAAATGAGCAAGTGAAGGGCAGGCCTCAAGAAATCTACTTGCCTACTCGCTAAGGCGAGTCTGATTTTATCATCAAAGAACAGGTGTTCGGTTTACTCAAAGTGAAGGAGCAATAAAGATGCATTTTAATCTTGATTTTATCGTGTCACATCTGCTCCGTGTTCAGAGACGGTCAGAAGTCATATTATGCCTTCTTACAATTACTTTTCTTTTTCTGACTGCAGAGTTCCAGGATTTTGTAAAGAGAACTGATTGACATGATGTACAAAAGAGTGTGAAATGAAAGGCTGCAGAGCAACCATTTTTTCCAAACACACAACATTTCAATAGCTAATAAGCCAACTGTACAAACATTTCAAAATATATTTCAGTAGTTATGAAAGTCTATTTTTGTACTTCTGTGAGATGAAAAAAATATTTTAATAGGATGAAAACACATTACTTGGTGAGGTGCAAATTATAAATATGCTTTCTGAAACCCAATTTTCACAAATTATTGTTTATAAACTATAACATTTTATCAGTAAAGCTGAATGTTAGAGAGAAGGTTTTTGGCCATTTTTTAATGGTACGTTTATTGTCTGTAAACGACAAAGCGCTACCACATCAAGCTTTAGTAATATATTTATTAAAAGTGAGTTTTAAACAGGAACTGAGAAATACTCCTGCCCCAATGGCAAAGCTATTAGTAAAGTAAGAGGCAAGTTAGGGATCATGTGTACCCTATATGTGGGCTAGGTTCTTATTATATATGGAGCAACGTTTAGTCTATTTAAGCAAACAAGAAGAGTTTTTTTTCCTACAGCAGAAATGCTGAATTCACATATTTGAAGGTGCACTCATGTGAGAGGAGTTGGCCTAATGGCTAGGGCGGTCGACCTCGAATCTGGGAAACTGGGTTTGAGTCTCGTCAATGACGCTGAACATCCTGTGATTCGGGCAAATCACTTAATCTCTGTGAGAAGTTGGCCTGATACAAAGTGCTCACTAGAATAGTGAACATTATATATCAGTCCAAACAACCCTTATTGATGATTGGTTGTAAGTCAACCTTATAGACCAGCTATCCTAGTAGCATGGATACGAGCAGTCTAAGGCTAAGACTCTAGAGGGCGTGTTAAGCCAGCTGTTTTACCATCACATTACCCCATGAACACCCAGTGAAAGGACACCACACAAGTTGTTATGAAAATAAATGTATATTTATTTCTAACAAGTCTACCCTGAACTCTTAATGAGTCAGGGAGCTAAGCACAATACAAAACTCTTATAAAAATACTTAAGTTAGCACAGTATATACAAATGCCCGAGGGGCACGGGAAACCATATACTCAAAAAGTGGAATGCGAAACTACTAGCAGGTAAGTACAGTACTAATAGGCTTTGGAATCGCTAGGACTTGACTATAGAATCGTTAGATTACTTCTAGGAGGCCCAGGGGACTCGGGTGCAGAGTGTGCACTCTCACGCGTGATGCGGGACAAAGTCTATGATAGCTAGTAAAGGTAAAGTTAGTGTTCACGGGCGAACCCGACCTGGTAGGAAGAAAACGACAGTGGATCCTGACCCTTGGATAGTGAGGCTATGCTGGGGCACCGAAATGCCGAAGTTACCTAGCCCAGGGGCTGCAGCTGCATATGTCTCAAAAGACGTCGGGAATCCTCGTAGACGAACCAGGAGCCTGGAAGAAAGATGCTGGCAGGCGACCAGTGAAGAGAGTTCGAAGTGACCCAAGCCTGGATCTTGAAGATGGATGACACCTGAAAGCAGAGGGGACCAAGTTCGTGACTACTAGCCAGTAGTCAGGGGCACCAGGAGGGCACCGGAGGGTAGTCACCTCGACTAGGTGAGTGGGCGACGCTGTGCTCTGCAGATCTTACGGACCAGGAGGCGTTGTCGGCGACCAGGATGGAGGGGCGAGCTGTCCCACGATGGATGAATCTGTCGGCGTCGAAGGACCCAGGATTGGGCAACAAAGCCTTGGCTAATTCAAGCCCACGCGGTGGACTCAAAATGGCGTCTTGAGTGGACCAGGAGGGTCCGGGGTGCTCCTCTTCTGGAAGGGAGCAAGAACCAGTCTGGAGCAACCAGACCAGCAGCAGTGATGTCGTCGGGCGTCGTTCAGAAGGCCACAAGCCAGCAGGCTAGTAGCCAAACAACGCGGTGAGCAGCAAAAAGCAGAAGGGCCCCACGCCGATCGTGGAGATGCTGGGGGGCTGATCTTCGGTGCTGGAGCTGCTCAGGGTCGGGGCTTCTCGGACCCCAAAGCACTCGCCAGTAGATTACCCGGCGGGCTTGCTGTGAAGAAGTCGTGCAGTCTTGGCAATAGTCGGTCCCTTGAGGTCTCGTCGCACTCACGGTTCTCAGCTTGGCTGTAGAGGTGAGTAGAGGTCGGAGGTGCCAGGGAAGCCGGGTCTTGTCGAGCTGGACAGTCGGATTCCGGAGGAAGGACTTGCAGCAGACCGCAGTGTTCTTAAGGTGGTGCCTGCGGATGCAGGGTGACTACTCCTTAGTCACAAGGGAGAATCTTGAAGAAGAAATCTTGATGTCCTTTCGTAGAAAGTCGTGTCTTGATTCCAAAGATGATCTAATTTGGAAGGGGGCCAGTTCCTACCTTTATCTGGGAAAAGGGGGCTGGCACGCGACTAAGTCCTGCCCTATGGGTGGGACCAGGAGGGGGGTGGTTACACCCCTCTCCTTTGGCGGGCTTTCCCCAGGCCAGGGGCTGGAGTGCCCCTGGAACTGGTTTCAGCCGGCCTATGCACAGTGAGCACCGGGGTGCCACT
Organism: Lissotriton helveticus; assembly: GCF_964261635.1. NCBI lineage: Eukaryota > Metazoa > Chordata > Amphibia > Caudata > Salamandridae > Lissotriton > Lissotriton helveticus. Next base: position 1,040,064,126 of record NC_136057.1, read on the forward strand.
TGCAGTCACCTTCCTCTGTAGCCCTGCCTACCTGGAATACACAAAACCCTGTCTGGGACTATAACCGCGAGGATTATAATGCACTTAAGAGTATATGGTATGCAATATCATGGAAACGGCTAAGGGATGGATCCCGAAAGCCGCAGACAGGCTCAGCTCATGCCAGAGCACCACCTCACACGATTCCAAGCACTCTGCCTTTAGGATTGTTAAGGCCTGCCATAGGAGTGACTGATAGGAGATCTGTGTGTCCATTTTAGGGTTAGATATAGGTATACTATATCTAAAGCAAAGGGTGATTACACCACCTTGCCCCAGCTGTCGTGCAGCCAGTTGTGTCAGTTTAGTTAGTCAGCCCAGGGGTGGCACAATACATGCTTCAGCCCCTGGGAGACTTCTGGGTACACCTCAGCCCTGGGTACAGGGACTTGGAGAGGGCCCAGTGCCAATTCAGTACCTGAGTACAATTTGGATAGAGAGAACAGCTAGGCTGTGGGTCTGATTAGCAGGCCCACAGCCAGGGAAAGTCGTAAACCAGTGCAGCAAAAAGCAAAAATCTGGGTGATCATAGGATTGCAGACCCTACTCTCCTACAATCTCCCTGTGCCAAACAAAAACGAATGTGTCCTCATGTAATGCAACTGGTGCTATGTAAAGCGCTCTAATACCCGACTCGGGTCAAGTTTGCTCTATATAAAACTCTGTAAAAAAAAAAAAACATGTGAGAATGAAGAAAAAGGCAGCTCTGTAAAACAAAATATTTGCCTAGGATCACACAATTTGAGAACAGTTTATGGGTCAAGTACATTACAGTTAGATCGAGTAGATTATCCAAGTTACTCAACCTGCAGGTCTAGCAACATTTTCATGTTTTTTCGAGGCCTAAAATGTGTTGTGGGCAATGAGCAGTTCCCTGCTTTTCTTCGGTATGGTAAAGCAACGCAGCACCTTAAATATCTTCTTTTTAAAGGCAAGCCAATTTCTGGAAGTGGCTGTCGTATGTTGTGGTTCTTTAACAGGTGGTGGGCATGCAAGAAATTGTCTCGTAGAAGGATGTTTTTATATGTTGAACTGCCTAGTATCAGGCATTTCATGTAGCTCAGATGCCTCACTCGATTATGATCTCAACACAAAGACAGAAAGATCATAAGAGCCAAATTACTCCCCTTGATTACATATGGCCAACTAGCATTTCCCACGGCATCAATTAACACCATGGAACGCGCCAATTGCCAGGCATTTAAACAGATCTTTCACATACCTGCCCATGCTCGGAACACCTTGGTACGCCTTGAATTTGGGCTAAACAGCGCTATGAACATTGGGCATCGATTGTACGGTACTACCGAGGGGTTTGTGCTGCCCCTCCTAACACAATGAAGGCAATCTTGAAGGAAATATTTGTGAAAAGTAACAACTCGTAGGCCAACGGCCTTCTAACTGCTTGTACTGAATTGCACCTTGACTTGTCCAACTGGCAGGATTTTATTTATCAACCCTGAATTTGTAAAAACATTTTAAAGAAACACGTTAGATTGCTATCCAAGGAAGAGGACTTGAAGGAACTAGAGTCCTCCTGCAACGACATCAGGCTATTAACCAGTTCCTTGAAATTAACAAAAAGGGAGGTAGAGTAAACGAAGTAGGATTCTTACTCCACAATCTAACATGTATAAACAAAAGGAATCCTACCAAAGGAGAAGTGTTACCCAAAGGATATGGGAGCACTTAGTGTCTTTTAAAATACCCCTCACACACCAAAAGGCCCCTTGGTGTCATGCTTCATCATCAGGGTCTTCGCACCCCTCTAACGGGATGCGGCGTGCTACGACCTACGACTACGCGGGAGCACTGATAAATGGCTATGTGTGTGGTGCAAGTGATAAAGCAAAATAATGTGAGTGGTGGTGGGTAGTGACTGGTTTAAAAAGTACCTGGCTCGTAGGTGAAAGAAAAATGTATTCAGGACCTCGGGCTGGCACTATTAAAAGAAGTGAAGTGCGAGGTAACTTCTGTCTTGTTAATGGACAGTACCTCTTGTGTGCGACGACATGTTTCGGAGCAAACGCTCCTTCTTCAGGACGGGAGCACAACTTCCCCACCTTACTCACGTTTTACTAATTAGTAACTCAAAAATTCAACATGGTTTAATAACAAAAAGTGAAAATTTAAGTGAAAAAAAGGCTATAATGTGCCTACAGCGGTTTTTGCTCAGGAAACATGCAATTGCATGACCTGAAAAAGAAAAAGAAAAAAGGAAAAATGAAATGGTCTCCCAAATAGTGGGTAGTTCTACAAGTGCAGTCACCTGGAACCAACCATATAGCACAATTTGCCCTGTAAAAGAAAAAGACTTACACAACATACACTACATGGAACACACAAGACTGTTTGTATTATGATATCAGGGAAATGTGGGTCATACTTAGTAGATGTGGTTTTGCTTGCTTTCATGAGCTCTCAGGGGCGTCTGGGGGTAATTGCTAGTTTTTGCAATCTGAGTGGAAAGATAAAAAGGAGCAAGTACAAATAAATAAAGGAGTTGGCCAATTCTTACTCACTTGTTCTGGAAGAGAAGTGCAATTGCCCTGCCATATATACTCACAGGACGTAGACGAGTATTCTCCGCCTTCCCCACACGCAGCTCCGCTCGAATGGTGATGCGTGCTTGCTGTGGGCGGTATTTATACCATGTAGTCCTAATTAAGCTAGCCCTAATTACCACGGGAGCGGATGTGATAAACCGTCCAAATATGGACTTTCCGCTTGTCCAATTACCGGTTTTCTGGTCCCTCGCACCAGGACCAAATCAATTCCTTGTAAGGGGAGGTCCCGTACATAACCGGGCGTTGCCGTTTAGTATCTTGGCTTAGCGCGTGCTCAGTTTAATCTAGCAACAACGCGCAAGGTCGGCAAAAAGACAACGGTTGGCCGCGCATGGGCGTATGGATGTGGGAAGATCCCCTACACGGCCGGGCGTTGTCGTTAAGTATCTTGGTCACGCGCGTGCGCAGTTTGTTCTAGCAGCACTGCGCAAGCTCGCCAAGGAGACATAGGTCGGCCGCGCATGGCGGTCGTATGGATGAGACGCCTAGGTCTACTGTTCTCAGAATTGAGTAATCTATGAAAACCATGGCCCCTGATTTTATTTTCGGTCAAATACATGTTTAAATTAACAAAGAGAGTCTTCTAGTTAATTAAAATAAGTTGATATTAAATAGTGAGGGAGTATAATATTTACAGAATTCAGGCCTTTATATTAAGCAAAGAAAGATACCTTCTGATTGTGACAAATAGTTCCCATAGGGCATTGTTGTGGGAGATTGAGGGTTGTGCATCTCCAATGGTAGATGATAATATTACCCCATGTGTATGGGTACCCATCCATCATTCAGAATAGGACATATTTTAGGACCTTTTCAGTTATTGTGTTGCCTTTAATTGGATAATTGTGACCACGGGACATCATCATTAAGTCCATGAATGTGTGTGCCCAGGCGGAACACCCATCTTTGTTCCTTTTGGAACAAACCGTTTTCAGACGGTAGTGATTCGATGACTGTCCACCTTAGGTCATTGACACAATGCTGTTCTTCCAAGTAATGTGTGGCCATCTTTGTGGTGCTTTTTTTACACCGGACATTACTTTTGTGTTCGCTTAGTCTCGTTTTCACTGCTCTGGTGGTCATCCCTACGTATTCCAACCCGCAAGGACAGGTTATTATGTAGACCACGTTTTTGGTGTTACAGTTAGTGAAACGTCGTTGCTCCCAGGTAGTGCCGTTTCTGAATGTAAGAGTCTTGCTCTTTTGTGTCAAGTGACAACTGCTACAATTGCCACAAGGAAAATGGCCTTGGATCCCGACTGGGTTTGTCCTTGTATCCGTACTCATTTTTGGTCTGGTATGCACCAGGATGTCCTTTAGGTTCCGTCCTCTACGATGTGCATGCATTGGTTTCTCCAGTTGCAGGGTGCCACAATTCAGAATGGACCAGTGTTTATTTATAATTTTAGACACTTCATTGGACACCGTGCTGTAGGTGGTGACACAAATTGGTCTTTTCTTATCATCACTAGTCTCACATTCTCTTTCTTCTAAGAGAGCTTCCCTATGGTTGTTTCTAGCCCTCTTCATGGCTTTATTGATTGTCTTTTCTGGATACTGTCTTTGCAGCAGTTTTTTCTTGAGGTCACAAGCCTGTGACCTATACTCAGTCAATTCGGTGCAGTTACGCCTCAATCTTAGAAATTGGCCATATGGCAAGTTTTCTCGTAAATGTCTAGGATGAAAGCTGTCATATCTTAAAAGACAGTTCCTCGCAGTAGGTTTGAAATGTGTGGTGCTTTTCAATTTACCACCCTCTGTATAGACATTTAGGAACAGAAAGACCATGGACTGGTCTGAAACTGTGCAGGTGAATTTTAGAAAGGCTTTTTGATTGTTCAACCACTTTAGGAAATCCATCGCTGATCTGTGATCCCCATTCCAGATGACGAAAACGTCATCTATATACCTTTTCCAGGTGTCAATTTGACTCCTATACGGGTTATCTGAATGTAGTATCTTACTTGTCTCCAGGTGGTGGACGTATAACCCTGCCAGGCTAGGAGCAAAAGTACTGCCCATGCTGGTACCATGGCTTTGCAAATAGAGGGTCTGTTTATACTGGAAAAAGTTCTGTTGTAGTGCCAACGAGATACATTCAAGAACCACTCCTCTCGGTGTTTGGTATTTCCAGGGAGTGGTGAATAATACCTCTTCGATGATTTGGAGTGTCTCGTCATGAGGCAAACTCGTGTACAGACTCTCCACGTCTAAACTCATCAGGAGTTGTGTGGAGGGGTCAAAATCTCTGTTGTCCAACAGTTGTAGGACTGATTTAGTGTCTTTTAAATAAGTCGATGTGGACTGGACCAACGGGCGTAAAAAGGTATCCGCAAACTTAGAGAGGGGTTCCAAAATAGAACCGATCCCTGACACAATCGGTCTTCCCGGTGGATTGGTCAAGTTTTTATGGATCTTCGGGATGCAGTAAAAATAAGGGGTGCGTGGTGTGGGTTGTTTCAAGAACTCAGCCTCCTTTCTGCTCAACCAATCATGTGCAAGCCCCTCTTCGATCATGCCTCCTATCCTCGTGCGGAGTCTCTCTGTAGGGTCATCCTGCAAGACTGTGTAGTTTCGTCTATCAGATAGCAGTCTCAGACACTCTGTGTCATATGCCTCTGTTGTCTGGACCACAATGGCCCCACCCTTGTCCGCAGGTTTTATGATTATTTCGTCATTGCCAGCTAGTTCTCTTATGGCTTGTTGCTCCTGTTTGGTGGTATTATGGAAAACCTTAGTTGTTGATAGGTTGATTTTGTTGACTTCCGTCATTATCGCCTTTTCGAAAGTTAAAATTTCGATAGGCAGAGAGGAGTCAGGAGGTGTAAATGTGGACTTAGGTCGTAGTCCTGTGTCTGTCATCCCTTGGTTAGGTGGTTTATCCTGAAAAAAAGCCTGTAGTTTCAGCTTCCTCACAAAATCCTTCATCTCCATATTCAGTCTGAAAATATCTGGTTTGTGCGTGGGCACAAAACCAAGTCCCTTGTTTAATACCCTTTCTTGGATCTCAGTGAGAGGCCAGGGGGTCAGATTGACCACTAAGTCCCCCTCTTGCTCGTGGATGGATGATTCGGGAGGGATCCTGTCATACTCCTCGTTGTCCTGGAGTTGTTCTGTTCCTGCTGGTCTTCCCAGACCACATTGTTGCCCTTTCTGTTTCGTCCCCGTGTCGCGGGGCGTGTGCCTAAAAAAGGCTGCTGATCATAGAAGCCCTCGTTGTATTCCGGGTTCCACTGTTGGTAATTTTGTCCTGCAACTGGTGGGCGAAAAAGGGGGAAATTGTGGCGGGCCCATGTATATAGGATAATGGGGCTGTGGTTGGTGCTGGTAACCTCTCCACCCCCTTTGTCTGGGGAATTGCTGCCTTCTTTGTTCCCACTGGAATTGGACCCGGAGGAGCCAGTGTCCGAACCAACGCTATCAATATCACTGTTTGAATTATTGGGAACATAGTCAGCTTTAGTGTATGGATAGGCCCCTTCTGGTGTGAATTTCGCTTTATCCTTGCTTAGTTTGTTAGCAACTAAGCAAGGATAAAGCGAAATTCACACCAGAAGGGGGAACACAGGGTATAAACAACGGCGAGGTGGTTGGAGACAAAGAAGGCAGCAATTCCCCAGACAAAGGGGGTGGAGAGGTTACCAGCACCAACCACAGCCCCATTATCCTACATACATGGGCCCGCCACAATTTCCCCTTTTCCTTTTTGCCCACCAGTTGCAGGACAAAATTACCAACAGTGGAACCCGGAATACAACGAGGGCTTCTATGATCAGCAGCCTTTTTTAGGCACACGCCCCGCGACACGGGGACGAAACAGAAAGGGCAACAATGTGGTCTGGGAAGACCAGCAGTAACAGAACAACTCCAGGACAACGAGGAGTATGACAGGATCCCTCCCGAATCATCCATCCACGAGCAAGAGGGGGACTTAGTGGTCAATCTGACCCCCTGGCCTCTCACTGAGATCCAAGAAAGGGTATTAAACAAGGGACTTGGTTTTGTGCCCACGCACAAACCAGATATTTTCAGACTGAATATGGAGATGAAGGATTTTGTGAGGAAGCTGAAACTACAGGCTTTTTTTCAGGATAAACCACCTAACCAAGGGATGACAGACACAGGACTACGACCTAAGTCCACATTTACACCTCCTGACTCCTCTCTGCCTATCGAAATTTTAACTTTCGAAAAGGCGATAATGACGGAAGTCAACAAAATCAACAACTAAGGTTTTCCATAATACCACCAAACAGGAGCAACAAGCCATAAGAGAACTAGCTGGCAATGACGAAATAATCATAAAACCTGCGGACAAGGGTGGGGCCATTGTGGTCCAGACAACAGAGGCATATGACACAGAGTGTCTGAGACTGCTATCTGATAGACGAAACTACACAGTCTTGCAGGATGACCCTACAGAGAGACTCCGCACGAGGATAGGAGGCATGATCGAAGAGGGGCTTGCACATGATTGGTTGAGCAGAAAGGAGGCTGAGTTCTTGAAACAACCCACACCACGCACCCCTTATTTTTACTGCATCCCGAAGATCCATAAAAACTTGACCAATCCACCGGGAAGACCGATTGTGTCAGGGATCGGTTCTATTTTGGAACCCCTCTCTAAGTTTGCGGATGCCTTTTTACGCCCGTTGGTCCAGTCCACATCGACTTATTTAAAAGACACTAAATCAGTCCTACAACTGTTGGACAACAGAGATTTTGACCCCTCCACACAACTCCTGATGAGTTTAGACGTGGAGAGTCTGTACACGAGTTTGCCTCATGACGAGACACTCCAAATCATCGAAGAGGTATTATTCACCACTCCCTGGAAATACCAAACACCGAGAGGAGTGGTTCTTGAATGTATCTCGTTGGCACTACAACAGAACTTTTTCCAGTATAAACAGACCCTCTATTTGCAAAGCCATGGTACCAGCATGGGCAGTACTTTTGCTCCTAGCCTGGCAGGGTTATACGTCCACCACCTGGAGACAAGTAAGATACTACATTCAGATAACCCGTATAGGAGTCAAATTGACACCTGGAAAAGGTATATAGATGACGTTTTCGTCATCTGGAATGGGGATCACAGATCAGCGATGGATTTCCTAAAGTGGTTGAACAATCAAAATGCCTTTCTAAAATTCACCTGCACAGTTTCAGACCAGTCCATGGTCTTTCTGGACCTAAATGTCTATACAGAGGGTGGTAAATTGAAAAGCACCACACATTTCAAACCTACTGCGAGGAACTGTCTTTTAAGATATGACAGCTTTCATCCTAGACATTTACGAGAAAACTTGCCATATGGCCAATTTCTAAGATTGAGGCGTAACTGCACCGAATTGACTGAGTATAGGTCACAGGCTTGTGACCTCAAGAAAAAACTGCTGCAAAGACAGTATCCAGAAAAGACAATCAAAGCCATGAAGAGGGCTAGAAACAACCATAGGGAAGCTCTCTTAGAAGAAAGAGAATGTGAGACTAGTGATGATAAGAAAAAACCAATTTGTGTCACCACCTACAGCACGGTGTCCAATGAAGTGTCTAAAATTATAAATAAACACTGGTCCATTCTGAATTGTGGCACCCTGCAACTGGAGAAACCAATGCACGCACATCGTAGAGGACGGAACCTAAAGGACATCCTGGTGCATACCAGACCAAAAATGAGTACGGATACAAGGACAAACCCAGTCGGGATCCAAGGCCATTTTCCTTGTGGCAATTGTAGCAGTTGTCACTTGACACAAAAGAGCAAGACTCTTACATTCAGAAACGGCACTACCTGGGAGCAACGACGTTTCACTAACTGTAACACCAAAAACGTGGTCTACATAATAACCTGTCCTTGCGGGTTGGAATACGTGGGGATGACCACCAGAGCAGTGAAAACGAGACTAAGCGAACACAAAAGTAATGTCCGGTGTAAAAAAAGCACCACAAAGATGGCCACACATTACTTGGAAGAACAGCATTGTGTCAATGACCTAAGGTGGACAGTCATCGAATCACTACCGTCTGAAAACGGTTTGTTCCAAAAGGAACAAAGATGGGTGTTCCGCCTGGGCACACACATTCATGGACTTAATGATGATGTCCCGTGGTCACAATTATCCAATTAAAGGCAACACAATAACTGAAGAGGTCCTAAAATATGTCCTATTCTGAATGATGGCTGGGTACCCATACACATGGGGTAATATTATCATCTACCATTGGAGATGCACAACCCTCAATCTCCCACAACAATGCCCTATGGGAACTATTTGTCACAATCAGAAGGTATCTTTCTTTGCTTAATATAAAGGCCTGAATTCTGTAAATATTATACTCCCTCACTATTTAATATCAACTTATTTTAATTAACTAGAAGACTCTCTTTGTTAATTTAAACATGTATTTGACCGAAAATAAAATCAGGGGCCATGGTTTTCATAGATTACTCAATTCTGAGAACCGTAGACCTAGGCGTCTCATCCATACGACCGCGCATGCGCGGCCGACCTATGTCTCCTTGGCGAGCTTGCGCAGTGCTGCTAGAACAAACTGCGCACGCGCGTGACCAAGATACTTAACGACAACGCCCGGCCGTGTAGGGGATCTTCCCACATCCATATGCCCATGCGCGGCCAACCGTTGTCTTTTTGCCGACCTTGCGCGTTGTTGCTAGATTAAACTGAGCACGCGCTAAGCCAAGATACTAAACGGCAACGCCCGGTTATGTACGGGACCTCCCCTTACAAGGAATTGATTTGGTCCTGGTGCGAGGGACCAGAAAACCGGTAATTGGGCAAGCGGAAATTCCATATTTGGACGGTTTATCACATCCGCTCCCGTGGTAATTAGGGCTAGCTTAATTAGGACTACATGGTATAAATACCGCCCACAGCAAGCACGCATCACCATTCGAGCGGAGCTGCGTGTGGGGAAGGCGGAGTATACTCTTCTACGTCCTGTGAGTATATATGGCAGGGCAATTGCACTTCTCTTCCAGAACAAGTGAGTAAGAATTGGCCAACTCCTTTATTTATTTGTACTTGCTCCTTTTTATCTTTCCACTCAGATTGCAAAAATTAGCAATTACCCCCAGACGCCCCTGAGAGCTCATGAAAGCAAGCAAAACCACATCTACTAAGTATGACCCACATTTCCCTGATATCATAATACAAACAGTCTTGTGTGTTCCATGTAGTGTATGTTGTGTAAGTCTTTTTCTTTTACAGGGCAAATTGTGCTATATGGTTGGTTCCAGGTGACTGCACTTGTAGAACTACCCACTATTTGGGAGACCATTTCATTTTTCCTTTTTCAGGTCATGCAATTGCATGTTTCCTGAGCAAAAACCGCTGTAGGCACATTATAGCCTTTTTTTCACTTAAATTTTCACTTTGTTATTAAACCAAGTTGAATTTTTGAGTTACTAATTAGTAAAACGTGAGTAAGGTGGGGAAGTTGTGCTCCCGTCCTGAAGAAGGAGCGTTTGCTCCGAAACATGTCGACGCACACAAGAGGTACTGTCCATTAACAAGACAGAAGTTACCTCGCACTTCACTTCTTTTAATAGTGCCAGCCCGAGGTCCTGAATAAATTTTTCTTTCACCTACGAGCCAGGTACTTTTTAAACCAGTCACTACCCACCACCACTCACATTATTTTGCTTTATCACTTGCACCACACACACCACACATAGCCATTTATCAGTGCTCCCGCGTAGTCGTAGGTCGTAGCACGCCGCATCCCGTTAGAGGGGTGCGAAGACCCCGATGATGAAGCATGACACCAAGGGGCCTTTTGGTGTGTGAGGGGTATTTTAAAAGACACTAAGTGCTCCCATATCCTTTGGGTAACACTTCTCCTTTGGTAGGATTCCTTTTGTTTATACATATTAACCAGTTCCTTCCACGATAAATTGAGCCAGCCATACCTTTACTCTGCCCTGAATAAGTCAATTTTAAAGAACATTCTGTCAGTGAGATTGATGGTACTACAGATAAAAGACATCAACAGCCATTGGAAAACATTAGAGGTTGTCACTACTTGCAGATTTTGTAACCAATATGAGGAATCCAGGGTACACATGGCCTGTATATGTCAACGTTTGAATTACGCACGCCGCACTTTACTGAAATCCTTGTTTTTAAAATATGGGATACGCACCTGCTTAGATGCCATGAAACTTCTTTTTAAGCTGGGATCCCAATGGAACTAGCAAGATTAGCAAAATTTGCCCACAAGGTGAAAGGACTATTACATAATGACTCAGTCAAAGACTAGAGACAAACTGTTGTTTTAATCCCGCGGTCCCCCCTTTTTTCTTAAATTAGCAATCAGTATGTTTTAAAGAAATGATTATGCCTTTATATATTACTAACAGTTTCATTAAATGAAATGATCATGTTTTATTTATGCTCAAAAAGTGTCTGGACAGACAACCAGCCTTTTTCTTTTTGTTAACAATTTTAATTAATTGAAACAATAAACAAATACAAATCAAAGACTTTTTCAGTACTGATTTGAATCTCTACTTTGAAATGGTCTTATAGTGGATTTCAACCCTGAGGGAAGCTGAACTGTCCCCGGAGGTCGACTCTGTGTTGGCTGGAGACAAGGCTTGGTGGCCATGCCTTAAGGCTTTTCTGGGTCCGAAGGCAGCTCTCAGTGCCAACTAGGCTTAGCGGCAGAACTAAAGTTCAGTGCCTCTTGTAACCAATCTCAGTCCTTCAGGGGTGGTACACAGCCTTTTGCTCAGGTGGCTTTCGAGGACAATCCTCTGCTGGTCATCCACCCGGAATTGTTTTGTGTGATCCAGATAGAATGAAAGCACACATTTTGGATCCAGACGATGGAGCCTCTCCTCCTCTTTAGAAGGATGCGGGGCGGGAAGAAGGTGGGCAAAGTGATTGCCTGTGGATGTGGAAAGAAGAAACCACTTTGGGAAGAAAAGAAGGCCTAGTGCGAAGGACAACCTTGTCCGGATGAATAGCCAGGAAAGGAGGTTTGGAAGAAAGAGCCAAACAAAAAAGGCAGTTTTGCGTGTTAAAAGTCTGAGAGGACAGTTATGTAGTGGCTCGAAAGGAGAACACATAAGTTAGGTCAGAACCAGGTTCAAGTCCCACTGGGGCATTACGAATGAGACAGGAGGAAACAAGTGAGTAATGCCCATAAGGAAACGATTTACAATAGGGGACTTGAAAAGAGAAGGTTAATCTGGAAGGCGAAGGAAGGCCGAAATGGCCAAGATATAGCCCTTGAGAGTGCCCAGAGCAGAGCCCTGCTCTGCCAAGGAACGAATGAAGAGGAGAACCTCTGAAAGGGGGGCAGAAAGGTTATCCACAGCCTTTGCTGCACACTATACTACAAATCTTTTCATCTACAGGCATATACCGTTTTGGTGGAGGGACACCTGGCTGCCAAGATAACGTTACAGACTTCGGGAGGAAGGTCGAAAGCTGTCAACTGTCGCTGCAAGATCTCCACGCAAGGAGGTGGAGGCTAGACAGGTTCGGGTGGAGGACCGTCCCCTGCTGCTGTGACAAGATCCTCCCGAAAGGTCAGTCTGATCGGAGGATCGATGGCCATGTGCAAGAGGTCTGGATACCAGACTCTTCGTGCCCAGTCCGGAGCTACAAGAAAGACTTGGGCCCGGTCACGCTCGATCTTCTTCTGCACTGTGGGTAGAAGTGGTATAGCCGGAAAGGGGTATAGAAGACTGCAACTCCACTCGCAACAAATAGCCTCACCTAGCAAGTGCCGCCTTGGATATTCCAATGCGCAGTGGCGAATAGATCTAACCAAGGCTCTCCCCACTGCTAAAAGAGACCTTGCATCACCTCCGAGTGAAGACGCTATTTGTGATCCATCATGCACGGGCGGCTGTGTTCGTCCACCCTGGTGTTCAGTGAACCTGCCAGGTGTTGAACCGCCAGGGACATGCCCTGATGTTCCAACCATGTCCAAAGACGAAGAGCATCTTGACAAAGGGGCTACGACCCCTCCCCGCCCTGTTTGATGAAGTACAACATGGCAGTGGTGTTGTCCGTGAACACCGGCACTAATCTTCCTTTGACAGAAGGAAGGAATGCCTTCAGTGCAAGATGAATCGCCCGGAGCTCCAGAAGGTCGATATGAAGCCCGGATTCTGCCAGAAACCAGAGGCCTCTGATCTCCGCCTCCCCCATATGCCCGCCCCACCCCAGAAGTGATGCATCTGTCACAACTGTAAACTCTGGTTGGGGAAGGGTGAGGGATCTGCCGTTGACCCAATCCTGGTTCGTTAGCCACCACTGCAATTGGTGTGCAGTGACCTCCGAGATTTGGATGCAATCAGAAAGATTTCCCTGATGCTGTGCCAACTGCAACTTCAGGTCCCACTGCAGAGCCCACATATGGCACCTGGCATAGGCCACTAGCAGGATGAGGAGGCCATGAGGCCCAGTAGCTTCAGGGTCATTCTGACCGAAACCTGGGATAGAGCCTGAAAGATCGGAATCATAGCCCGAATAGCCTGGACTCGCTGCTCGGGAGGATAAGCCCGACATAGCGCTGTGTCCAGATCCGCTCCGATGAAAAGGAGCTTCTGAGAGGGAATCAGGTGTAACTTCAGCACATTGAATGTGAACCCCAGTGAATGCAGGAGGTCGGCCGTAGTCTGGAGGTGGGATTTGACAGCCTGGGGCGAGCCCACCTTTATCAGCCAGTCTTCGAGATAGGGGAAGACTGGAACCCTGATCTGTGCAGATGAGCTGCGAACACACCTATCACTTTTGTGAACACCCGAGGGGCGCTGGTAAGGCCAAAGGGGAGCATGGTAAACTGAAAATGCTCGTGGCCTACCGTGAACCGTAGGTAACGCCTGTGGGCCAGCAGGACGGGTATGTGAAAATAAGCGTCTTGCAAGTCCAACGCTACCATCCAGTCTCCAGGGTCGAGGGCAGACAAGACATGAGCCAATGTCAACATTTTGAACTTCTCCTTCCGGAGGAAGTGATTGACGGTCCTGAGGTCTAAGATAGGACGCAGGCCCTTGTCCTTCTTGGGCACCAGAAAGTAGTGGGAATTACAACCACAACCTACTTCTGGGGCAGGAACTTGCTCAATGGCTCCCTTGGCCACGAGAGACATCACTTTCTAGTAGAGAAGGGCCAAGCGATCCTCTGACATGCAATGGAATTGAGGTGGCATGGATGGGGGGGGTAGTCTCGAAGGAGAGGGAGTAGCTCCTTCGGAATATCTGCAAAACCCACCTGTCCGACGTGATGTCAGTGGGGGAAGTGATGGCGGATCCTGCCACCCACTGGCTAATGGTGGATCTGACAGGTCGGACTAGGAGGGCTCAGAGGCTGCTGCAGAGGGGGAGCCTGTGGACTGGCCAGCCCGCCCGCTGGCCCCAGACCTACGACGGAGGGTCCTACGTCCCTGGCCGTGCAGAGGCTGGAAAGCTAGCACAGGCCTGTGGCTCTGGGCGGAACGTGCCGTCCTCCCTAAAGTAGCCAAGAAAGGGGCGAAAAGCAGACTGCGCTGGGCGAGAGGTAGAAGCAAGGGCAAAGGACCTGGCCTTAGCCCCTGAGTCCTTAAGGCACTCAAGCGCATGGTCTGCTTTGCCGCCAAACAAGCGACTGTCATCAAAGGGCATGTCCAAAAGTGTAGCTTGGACATCACCCGAAAAGCCAGTGGACCTCAGCCAGCCATAGAGTCTCAGGGCAACCAACTTTGAAATCGTCCTGCCCAGCGAGTCTGCAGTGTCCAGTCCACATCACGTGGCGAACTTGGCTGCATCTCTCCCTTCGGCAACTGCACGAGAGAGCATGTCCCGGGACTCCTGGCAGCACCTGCGTGACTGTGTCCCAAACAGAATGGGAGTAACGGCCCACAAGACATGCAGTGTTCACCGACGCAGTACTAAACTGGAGGAAGAAAACATTTTCTTCCCAAGATGGTCAAGCTTCTTGGATTCCCTGTCAGGTGGAGCGGTAGGGAATGCGCCCTTGGAAGTTGAAGCTTGGGCCACCAAGCTCTCGGGGGTAGGGTGTTGGGAGAGGAAAATGGGGTCGCCCGGGGCCGGGCAGTGGCATCGGGCAATCATCCTATCCACAGGGCCCCCTGTGTTGGGCTTGGACCAAGTGCCCAAAAGGATGTCATTGAGGACCTCAATGACCGGCAGCAGGGGCTCCGAAGAGGCCGCGGCCAGTTGAAGCATCTCAGTTAGGAGGTTAGTCCTGACCGCTACCGTAGGTTTAAGGCCTCAGCCGCCCTACGCAACACCACTGTGTATGATGCACCCTCCTCCGTAGCCACGGTAGGTGGAGATAGCATGCCAAGGTCGGGAGAGGTGTCCAGACCACAGGCCTCACCCAACTCCTCTCTCCAGTCCAGTTCTTCTAACTAGTCTGCCAGAGGCCCCACAGACCCCTCCAAGTCCTCCTCACTCACCTTTGGTAGCCACTCAGGGTGATAGGGAACAGCAGGTGCAAACAGGGGTACAAAAGTACCGGTCTGCGCCGGTACAGATGTCGGTCGACACCGGTCCGGCTCTGTTTCCACGTCGAGTGGGAGGCTGTGGACGACGTCGGTTGGGGACACAACAGGCGTCAGAGGGGACGGAGTTGTCGCCAATGGATTCAGCGCCGGAGGAGGTGTCATAAGGTCACCCGGTGCCGATCCGGATCCAGGCCTGGATGCCTGGGGGCTCTGTGGCACTGGAGCCGAAGCTGCCAGCATCGAAGGCCTAGAACCACCGGCCGAGTTTGCGGGACCCAAAGGCGAGCCGGCGGCGTTGGGGGCTTCGCAAAAGCTCTGAAGTTGGGCATGGGCGCTCCGGCTCCCGGGAAGGCCGGAGTCGAGCCAACAGGCTCCACAGGTGTAGCAGGGCGACTACCTTCCGCATCCCTTGTCGGGTCGGCCGACGGACGGGGAGAATGTAAAGAGCGATGATGTTTCTTCGCCTTATTCTTGTGCTTTGACTTACCCGAAGGTGACGACTTCAATGAGGAGTGTTGGTGAATGCTCTGCAACGGGTTCCGCAACCTCCCTCTCGACCGGGACCTCGGGCGGCACGGAGCCGACTGCCATGCCTCCAGAAGATTTCGGGATCACTCCCGCAAAGACTTCGGGGCCATGGCCCGGCAGTCGGAGCATGACTTCGGGTCGTGGTCGCTCTCCAGACACCAGAGGCATACAAGATGGGGGTTCGTCACCGACATAAGCTTGTGGCAGGAGCCACAAGGCTTGAAGCCCGTCGCCGAGATGGCATCCCTGTGCACCAGGAGTCTGACGACTCAAAAAGATGTTGACAAAAAGTTGACAAAAAGTGACTCGAGGTACCGCTCTCTCTGGATCTGCGCTGGCTGGCGCGGAAAAAGAATGAACTGAGGTCAGCACGCAGGGGCGGCGTCTAAGTAGATACCGCAACATCATTGCAGCGATCACCACGCAAACGACGAACGCGGAGTTGACTGACGCCACCTACCGAGACGCAGGAGTACTGCTGAAGAAAAAATTCTACGGATCCAGTCTGACGCCTGGGGGTAATTCTAAGGAAAGGAATCCATAACTAATAGACTCTTTCAGATATGTTGTTTATAAACTGTCGGACCCATTTCTTTTGGAGCATAAATGTCAAAGTAGGAGCAGCAGATAACCACCTTGCAGGCCATCACATGTCCATAAGTGGAATACTGCCAATAAATTGCGTGACTGCGGTGAAATGGTGATAATATTTTTGGAAGAAATCTCAAATGTATGCTTACGGCTGCTTCTTCATTATGCACCTGAATGAAGGTTCTTCCGCTGATAACAGTGATAGAAGTTCCCTTGATCTACCCTAGAAAGCGACAGCTACAAGAGAAGATACTTTCAAAGTTAGTACCTGAAGTGAGAATGACTGCAGAGGCTCTAGAGTCTGGCTTATAAGTCTAGTTACGGACAATGTTAAGATCCTAAGTAGGCAAGTATAGTGCTCTAGGTGGAATAACTTAACAATTCCATGACTACTTTATTGACAGGATTTTTTTCTGAACAGATATGTGCTGTCCGTTTTGTAAGTAGTCTGCTATTGGTAACAAGTACATAGAGATGGAGGCGTGCGCTAAGACTGCATCTTTAAAGATATAAGATATCAGACTATGTGTTATGGAGTTGCAGTGAGTGCATTTACAAGAGCTCTGACAGTAGCAAACAGAGCGTTTCTACTTTGTTGCATAGCATGCCTGTAACACAGGGCGATGTGCTTCCTTAAGAGTAGTCAAACTCAGGCAACAAGTTTATATATGCAAATACTAGGACTTCAGGACCCAAATGATTAGACTGACTAATTATGTACTGAGATGGTAAATTAGATCTTCCTGCATTGTCAACACGTTTTTGCAAATTCCGAGATTGCAGTGTTGCTGTATAGTAATTCCAAGTAACCGAGATACCATTTCTGTCCTGTCTATGTTAGCACAGCATAGATCAAGGCCATGGGTGCTTGCCACATTTTTGTACCCCTGCTGGATCAATGGACAAAAGATAGAAACATATGCAAATGTCCCCGACCAATTGATTGACAGAGTATTCCCTTGGGACTGGTGCTGTGGAAACGTGGATATGAACAATGGTAATTTTTTATTTTGGACTGAGGCAAATAGATCCATGTCTGGTGTGACCTAACTTTGGAAAGACGTGTTGAGAATCCTGATATTCAGTTCCCACTTGTTTTCCAGGTTGTGCCTGCTGAGTAGGTCTGAAGAGATGTGTTTTCCTTGAAGGTGATCTGCCAGGAGATGGATGTGGCACTAATGCCACATCAACAGAGTTCAATGTCACATGCTACATAAGTAGGCATATTAGAATATTTTTCCCCACAAGTTTGTTGGGAATGCCTTTAGCACTAGAAATACTACTTTTAATTTCAAGAATTGATGTGAACTTATTTCTTTGCTCCATTTTCTTTGTACTGTGAAGAGGGGTATATGTGCTCCCCCATCTCTGAAGGTAGGTGCCCATCATAAGCTGTAGAGCTCCAAAGCATTGTCTTAGTGTGAAAGTGTATATGTTCCACAACAGCAGTTTGTGTTTGATTTGAGGAGAAAACAACACTAGGTACCCCTAATCCCCAGGTGCCTATATCAACTCCTAAAACTCCTGCAACAGACGCATCTGCAGACATGCATTAGGATCTAACCCTTTGCATGAATGCATCATTCTCACGGGTGAGATCATGACGAGAGGAAAACTGGAATCAGTTTCTGAATAGCTTATTTCAACCTTTGGAAAAGCTTGAGAAAACTGAGGATTCAGTGTGTGCCAGATAATAGTGAGACTTCAGTTGCTCGATTTTTTGACACTGAAGGCGAACCCTAGTGGGGGAAGCAGTTACACTGTGTGAAGAACAGACATTGCTGAGCTGTGTTCCTATTTACCTGGCAAATGTCTAGATAATAGATAACCGCAAACATGAACTTCCTGTCAGCAGAGGTGTGCAATTGGATCAGATTTTATGCTGAAAGGTATAACTGCATTAATAATGCTTTGCACCTACTTTAAATAAAAATTACTTCTGATAAGCTGGAAGCTTCAGGACATGGAAGTAGGTGTTCTTTCGGTTAAGTATCTCTATTAAATTGCATTCTTGTAGAGTCTGCATCATGGTCTGCTGCACAGTCATCTTGAACTTCTTGGTTTGCAGGAAGGTACTGATGACAAGCAAATCCAATATGGATCGTTGTGTGCCGCCTTTGGAATTATAAAGTACATGGAGTAGACTTCCTGATCCCTCAGATTTTCTAGCTCTTCTTCTAATGCTCCTGTGCTTAACAGTGAACAAATGTCTTCCAATAGTAATGGTATATGATTTTTAATAATGATGTGCTTTCGTGAATGTATATTTGGGGTTAGATGTGTGAACTCGGAGTAAGCATGCTGTACCATTAATAAACCCCATATTTCTGCTGTCCTCTAGTCCTGACTGCAATCCCTAAGCTGACCCTAAACGGGAAATCTTGGTATCGCGGGATAATATGTGAGTAACTGGATGCGGCTGAAGCCCTTCTTGAAATAAAGTCCGTCACTTTTTAACTGCACCCTAGAAACTCTCCTGTAGAAAGACCAGGTTTTGGTTTTTCAGGGGTTTGTTGCTATTGTACTCATTGCTGAAAGGACTGCGTGCCTTGATAGGGCTGTCTAGTGCAAGAGGCTCTTTATCATGTTCGTGGACGCTTGAACAGCTGTGGTTGCTGGAGAGCACACAAAGACATGACAGTAATAGTGTTCTAAATCTTTTCAATGGCCTCAACAACATGTGGGCCAAATACATGGGATCCATCAAATTGCAAATCCAATAGGTATTATTGTACTTCAAGGAGGAAACCCAACACATATGGAAAGGTATGGCGACGTGAAATAATGCACATCAGTTTGCATAAAACAACATTTATATTCCTTGTCAAGCATGTTTTTGAGTCTCAGTTGAAAAGAACATACGCAAAATTAGATGTCCAAGGATGTTTGTATTAACTTAAATTGCATTAATTTTTCTCATAAAATACCTGTAGTTAATTTTCAAGAAAATTTTTCAAGTATGTAGATGAGAAGGGCAGTACACATTTAAAGACAAGATGCTCTGTGGTCGCATAAAAAACATCAAACGTGGTTAGATGGTGCTTGAAAATACTTTGGATGTTAAGAAAATCTATGGTGGAATGCTCATCCATAAACATTTTTGGCACAAAGAGAGGGAAATGAAGGAGCGGGCCAGGGTCTATGCCAAAATCACAAGGACTTCCTTATATAATCCTCTGATAATCTGCATGCATAGTGTCCTAACACCCCTCTGCATTGCAGACACAGATTCCATCCCATGGATAATTCCAGTGTATGATGCTGTTGCAATTAAGTTTATGATGCCTGTAGGAAAGTGGCTGTATATATACTGGACCAAAGTAAGGTACAGTGTGTATAGAGTCCCCAGTCCCCAGAGGTTTGGCAGCGGCTAAAGTCAGATATGACCTTACTCTCTAAAGTGGTAGCTTGGTCGAGCAGTAAGGCAGTATCAGAGGACAGTGTAAAGCATTTGTTGTACACACTCAGTCAGCAAACGGTCTCACACACTCAAGAACTGAACTCTAGGCCAATTGTTTTGTATCAAAAGATATAGTCGTTTTATTTTAGAACCAACAAGGTATCAAAATATACTTTCTCAGGATGGGTTACTTTAGTTAAATATTTTTCAAATAGGCAATAGAGTTTTTGAATGCAATAGTTACAGTTTGTTGCAATAGGCAACACAATTTCAAACAATGCAACATTGAGCTCAATGGGAATTTTGGGATAAATGCAATTAGATAATTTGTAGATTAATTTTCTAACCACCGGACTGGATCCTAGATTCAGTCCCGGGACATGAGCTGTAAACAGTTAAGTAAAAGCGTTATGGTTACAGTTGTGATTTTTAAGGAATATTATTGTATTTTAAAAGTTGACACTTGGAAAGTTTTTCAGTTGAAATTACCAATGTTATCCTTTGGAAGGAAATTCAATTTACAGGTAAAGCATGTTCACGTTACTTTTGTAATCCAGTGCTGGACTCCTAGGTTCAGCACTGGGACCTCTATCTAAAACAGGCAAGTAATTACGTTTTTATCGTTGGCACAATATTTTAGAGAATATTTGTAAGTTTCCAAAATCGACAGAAACTTTTTCAGTAAAAAGCAGGCAATGATCTCCCATGGAAGGAAATTCAAGTTACTGTTAAGTACAGTTAGAATTACTTTTCAGGGTCAGTACTGGGCTGAAAAATACAGCACTGAGGTCTCTCCTGATAGCAAGTGAGTAAATCGGAATTCGTAATTCAGCTGATTTTAGATGAATATTTTAAAGTTCCAAAACTCCAAGTGAAACCAGTCCATGGTAACCTAAGGAAGGAAAATGAGTTAACGGCTTTTATGTAAGTACTCGACTGGTAGAGTTAAGGTTCTGGGCATAGACTCAGGGGTCTCCCAGGGTCAGGTAGGCCCAGTTGGTACACCCTAAGCGGCACAGGGGCAGCTGGGTGCAGAGGTAGTTAGGCCCAATGTTATCCAATGAGAGGCAGGGGGCCTTCGGTTGGTGGCTGCTGGCTAGCAGGCCACGCGGCTGTGGGAGCTGGGCTCCTAGGCACTTGCTCAGGGCAAATGGGGAAGTAGGATAGGACAAAGGTTTCACTACCAGGGGCACTCGGGCGGCTGGGTGCAGGGTGCTTATGAGCCGTTGGGCGCTCAATGTTATTCAGTGGAGATCTTGAAAAGGGAACAAAGGCTGCAGGCTCGGGGACCGTGGATCTTCTAGAGCGACCAACACTTCGAGGGGTAAGTTGGGATCTTGGAGGGTAGGTAGGCACCCCGGAGTTGGGCACAGGAGGCAGGGGTGTCTTTGGATGTCGGGAAATCTTACACTCTGCTGGTCGCGGTTCCTGGTTCTGAGTCTGCAGGCGTCATCTGGGTCGGCGAGGAGGGTCCTTGGGCACTGGATTCCAGGCCAGAATCGCCGGGGGGGTCATCCTCCGGGTTTTTATCCACTTGGGCTCGGCGGGTGCAGAGTGGGCTGGATTTGCGGTTCGTGGCTGGCACCAGGGGTATTGCTATTTGAGCAGAGCCACTGCTCGTGGGAGTCCCAGTCTCTAAGAGGGTGCAGGCAGGTCCTCCGGGGTTCTTGAGGTTGCTGTTCGCAGGAGAAGACGGGATTTAGCAGGAGCAGGTTCAAAGATCAACAGGCCTGTAAGGCTGGGGCTAAGTCAGTTGGTGTCGTCCTCTTGTTAGCAGCTGCACGGCAGGTCTTCTTCTTCTTGGTCTTCTTTCTTGTTTCAAAATCAGGATCTGAGGAAGGAAAGTTCAGGGTAGCTCTAAATACTACATTTAGGGGTGTTACAGGTAGGGGAAGGGCAGGGACCAATAGGTCCCTGTCCTGGGGTGAGTACTCCCCCCTAGCCTGCTCCTCTCCTGTGGGAGGGTGGCAGGAGCTTCACCTCACCTCTCCCACCTGAGGGGTGGAGTTGGCACAGGCTGGCACACCCCCTTTCCTGGCGTAGGGTTTCCCGCCAGTCTTCCCGCCAGTGGGGGGGGGGGGGGGGTCAGAACTGGTGGGGGCCAATTGCTGAGTACAGCAAGTGGTCTGGAGAAGCTCACAAAGGCGGTATGCCTTTGAAGCTTCCCCCTGCCCATCCTGGGGGAGGAGGCCTAGCACCTCGCCCAGAATGTGCATTGTTGCAGTCCCAGGAGAGCGGGGGCTCTCCACCCCGGGGTCCAGCAACATGTCTGCTGTGTGGCAGCCTAGGCAGCCTCTCGGACAAGACGTGGATTGTAGGTTAGGTTTCAGGGGGCATCTCTAAGATGCCCTCTGTAGTGTATTTTACATTAAATCATCCCACACTGCCATCAGTGTGGGTTTAATGTGCTGAGAAGTTTGATATCAAACCTGTCAGTCTTCAGTGTAGCCATTATGGTGCTGTGGAGTTCGTAATGACAACCTCCCAGCACCATATACTCTTAATGGCATCACTGCACTTACAGTGCTCAGGAATGGCCTAGGGTACTGTAGGGGCACATGGCTCATGCACCTGTGCCCACACCACTGGCATAGGGCACCCAGCTAGAGGGGTGACTGATAAATGCCAGGGCAGTGGGTTTGTGGGCATGGCCCACAGGGATGTGTGCCATGTCGACTATTTGTTTAGGTCTGCACCAGGACACTCAGTCTGCCAAGGCAGGGTGGGGGTATCAGGGTGAAGGGCCCCTTAGGGGGGCACAATAAGTGATGCAGCCCTAAGGGGTCTTCTCTGGTCACAATGCCCTGGGTACCATTTACCAGGGGCTGACATGTGGCCAGAGATGCCAATTGGGTTTCAGCTTCAATACAATTTTAGGGAAGGAACACAGGCCCTGGGCACCTGATTGGCAGGAGCCCAGGGCACACTCAGTCAAAGCACAGCTTACAGCCAGCAGGCAAGCTAATTTGATTTTTTTTTGCCTCAACTGTTGTTATTTAGTTAAACAAAAGTTGAACATTCTTAATTTCATGCTGCAAACTCCATTTTGAAGACCATAACTGTACTGCAGCTTGCAATCTTACTAAAGATTGAGAAGCTCCTCAATTCATGTGTAATGTTCATACTGAGTTCATGTCCAGGCTTCCTTTACCTGGTAAGCATCATTTGAAACCCGATTGAGAAGAATGTGAAGTTGCATTCACGTGGCAGGATGTCAATTTGTTAAGTTTGGAATAACTTTTCATTCAGGAAGCCAGGTGGTAAGAGGCGATAGAGATGGAGGGCGAACTGAACAGGGTAATCCAGTGTGTCAGAAGTGGTTGGCCAGTGGAAAGGAAAGTTCTAGGAGAGATGTTGGTTTTTTTAAAGTGCAGGAAGAGCTAGCAGTGGAGAAGGGTATTGTCGTAAGAGGTAACAAATTTGTACCGCCTTTTAATTTGAGGAAGGTCATGGTGTATATAGCGCAGGAAGGACATCAGGGTATGTCAAGCACTAGGAGGCAGTCAGAGCGAATTTTTGGTGACCAGGATATATTCATCTGTGAAACATCTTGTGAGGATGTGTGGTAACTGTGCTGTGAGTGACAAAATGGCAAAGGCATCGACTCCTGATCCACAGCCGGTTGAATTACCTGGCGCCCGATGCGGAAATAAGGCTTGGATATTACTGGCCCGTTTACAGTGTTAAGCAGGAAGCGTTTGGCATAGTCGTGGAGGACTATTTTTTCAAAATGACCTGAGATTATAATGGTTAAGGAAGTCACCTCAGAGTGTGGTGGAGGCTTTAGGTGAGCTTTTCTACAGAGAGGTTATCCCTCAAGAGATAGTAACTGACAATGGCCCACAATTTCATTTTTTGTCAAATCTTTTTTTATTGGCATTTTTTCAAGAAAGCAGTTTCAACAACTTAATGTACGCGTCATAGACAGCTCTTCCAATTACAGTTACAAATACCCCATTGCTCCATTATCAGTACTTTGATGACATCAGCCCCTGGTAAGGCGCTGGCATATTATGACGTGTACGTGGGGCGACTGAGGTCCAGGTCATCTCGTACTGTCATAGTTCGTGTGAGTCTTGCAGCTCATCTCCACTTGGGGTGCCAGTTCATATAAACGTTACTCGTTTACAACCACAACATTCATGGAAAAGAAACAGTAGTAACAAGATGCAGCCGTAACATCTGTGTACAATGCAGATCAGTCCCCCTTTCTCCTTCCCGGAGATCCCCTCCCCCCCTTCAGCCAATGGCCCACAATTTCATGTTGATTATATGGAAAAGTACCTGGAGAAGTTTTAGGTGGTGCAGAAACGTATTGATGTATTCCATCCCTAGGATAATGGTCAGGTGGAAAGGTTTAACCTTGTGGTTAAGGAAGCGATTCAATTAGCAGTAAAGGGTAGTTTGAACTGGAGGCAGGCTTTACTGTCCATGCTGTTGTCTTACAGGATTTAACCCAACACAGTGACTTCAGTGAGTCCATTTGAGTTATTTAGGGGACAGAAATTTAGAACTAAATTGGTTCCCTGGTGGTTGAGAAATCAGAAGAAAAATGTGGATGATGTGGCTGAAGGCGATCCAACTTAGGGTAAAGTAGTATAACTTGAAAAGGAGAGACACAATAGGGAAAAGGAGCTAGTAACAGATGGAGAACGTTAATGATATGGTGCGTCTCAAGAAAGGGAGGACGAGTGGTAAGGGGATTGCGTGTTGGTCAGATTCTATGCAGGTCACTGACGTTTTTGAAAATGCTGTGCAGGTGAAAGGAGGAAGTGTCTGGAATCTCAGTTATGTGCCTTTGTTCAAAGGAAAGGATTTTGGTCCTGGGGAACATTTGGAAAATGTTTTTTTTTTGGATGGGGATGATGAGGATTGTGTGAAAGACACAGTCATGACTAGAGAAACGCAGCCCAGTGAAGGAGTTGACAATATGGATGGGCCTGGAAGCATGAGGACACGCAAACCTCCCTTGAGATTCTGAGATTATGTGGTGGCGGTACATAAAAATAAATATATCATTTTATTTAAAAAGGGGGAAGGTGTGTTACATGTGTCTATTGCGCATGAGTGAGACATGTGTTATGGTCGTGCCTATTTACCGTGCAAGTCCTGTTTCAAATTGATGTTTTTCTTCTAGTACACAACTGTGGCATAGCGTTGTGGGCTTGTGTCTATTGTTATGTTTCATATGTGTGCTGCCTAATGTGTGGGGCATGCTCGAGGATCTGTATTTATTAAAACCACAGGAACTGTATATATAGGGGTGGGGAATGTCAGTTGGGAGCATTCAGTTGTTAACATGAGCTTGAGGCACTACATCTGTTAGTCAAACAAAAATAAGTTTTCCTGGTACCTACTCACAAAGCTGCGAGGATCATTTTAAACAGTGTGGACTACTTTTGTAACAGTAGTCAACAAAATGGGCATTGTGCGCTTACAGACATCATCATATCCAGGGTCCACTTATGTCGAAGCCCACCACGAGTAGGGAATATTATTTGTAACCCAGAACTTCCAGACCCAACCACTATATAGCTGAATTATGCACAGCATGTAGACCCAGAAGAGATTTTACACTGCAAAAATAATTTATATGTGTAGTTTATATGTACACTGTGTGTCCCACAGCTATGTCCAGAACTCACACCAGGCACTAAACCGGCAAGCAGTAAACTAAACAAAACCATAAGAGCAATAATATAATAAAAATAAATACTTCCATAATGTGCACAGGAGTCACCTTGGCTCTATAAAACAAGCTGCAGGGTACTGCTCCAGTCTAACCATTAAAGGAATCTCCATGTGGGCAGGCTAAACCAAAAGAGCTCAATGTATACTCAGTCATTCTGACCCCAGAACAGTCCTCCTTTACATGCAAAAATGATATGCCTAGATTCTTACCCTCAATTTCATTCTTCCTCGTTGGGAAGGATTCAATGAGTTTTTCCAAATGTGACACTGCTGAGAAAGTAAAGATCCCTCTCTTTGTTTACACTGACAAAAGAGAAAGGAAGACAATACTGACCACATACTCATGATAGAGTACAGAAACCTGCTGCATATTATAGCTGACTTAGTACCTACAATTGTCACCTGGACCCCAGGAACCCTTTAGTTCCACAATTTGTTAAAACACATTTTTAATGCTTCCATCATATGTAGAGGCAGACTTCACCTGCTGCATTACATGCAGAGTCACCACAGCCTCAGGTTTACTAATTTATCCGCTCCTACCCCTTCCCCCCCCCTGTAAGTAGTGCAAAAAGCAGTCTGTGGCTCAAATACACAGTACTAGAGACTACATAATCTTCTTAGAAACAACAGAGTCCATGAAAATTTTGTCTCTACAGGACCGCACCACCACACTCTTTGGAGACCAAATTCAGTAATCTCATTCTAAGCAGCATCATAAACATATTGCATCACACTCAGAAAAAGCTTAAAATGTCAACAAATAAGTTTAAAGTGTCTGCTTGTAAACCAGAATCTCCCCCATACACCAAGTGGTATACAAAAATACATAGTCTCACCTGTTGGTAACAAAGCTGTTGCTGACACTCTCCCCATCAGCGATGCCGGTGCCACGCAGCATGCGATTCTTGGTGGTGTCGAGGGGTAGCAGGAGGTAACTCATGCGATTGGCATAGTGAATGGCCTGGCTAAACACCGTGCTCTCCTCCTTTTGAATCAATTCTTGCTGCTTCTCCCTGCTCATTGTGGGCCACAGCCTGCGCTGCTCTGAGGCGATTTCTAGAGCAGATTTTTCCTCCTGGCTGCTATAGTCATTCTCCTAGTAATAGAAGGAAATAAGAATTATCAAAACATAATACATATGTTCTGAAAAACACATTGAAAACACTAACCATGGCAAGTAAAAAACACACCAACCCTTGCAAAAAAACCTCAAAGATCAGCTATGTGAATTCGCGAGACATAAGTCCATGTTACTTCATCATTGACAACATGCACAGATATCACTGCTGAGATGAGACATGTGCACCCCATCAATGTCCCAATGTGCAGTAACAGAACTGCTGAGGAGAGGCATATGCACACCATTACTGCTCTATACTACTGACACAAAACTGCAGAAGAATAACATGTGCATTCCATCTGCTGAAACACCATCTGCATGCTATCAATAACTGGCAGCAGAGAGAAAACCTGATGAGGAAAGGCCCAAGCACACACCACCTGATTGGAAGTACAGCATGAGATCTTCTGAGGAGAGTCACTGTTAGAAGGTGGTTCTGACCATCTGAGCCGCCTGTATTTTTCACTTTTTCAACACCTACTTGTTGAGCTTTTACTGTGGGAGAGCTTCATAAGTTGGGACTAACCCACAGGGAACTCATGATGAAAGACTGCATGTGGATTTTACCAGTGTCCCCCTGGTGAGAGTAGGCCGCTGTGCTGCAGCCGGAGTAAAGGGCACCGGGCAGGTTACATGCAGACACGTGTGTACATGCGTGTGCACATGTGTAGGGGCTGTGCGGGGGAGATTCCTGGCGTGCACAGCTCAGGAACAGGTGCAGATAGAATGGTGTGGCAGGAATTATGCAGAGCTGGGTGGTGACATGGAATAGGCTTTATACTATGGGAAGAAACATTTAAGGTAAAGTCAGTTTGCTTTACTGTTTTCACTGAAGGAAATAGTTTTCTCTGGGGTAGTTTCACTTCCTTAGGGCCTACAAATTCCAGACACGTACCAAAGTACACTGCAACTTATGTGAGAAGAAGTATTCTGCTGAGTACCAAGCCATATCTGTATTGCTTATGCCATGCGTCATCCAGAAATGTCATATTCCTCTGACTCAGCTCATAACCAAAGCCTGGCTGGGTGTGACGATGCCAGGCTGGATTAATGACCTTCCTCCCGAAGCTGTAGCATCAGAGACCTATGCCTTCACGGCAAGAATTCTAAGGGAGAAGGTCTCCTCTCCAAGAGGGAGAGAAGGTGGGTGGAACTGCTGGTATCCATCAGCAGCTGTCACCTGGTGCAGGGCACCAAGCTATCCTGGAGAGAAGGCAGCAAGGGGGGAAGGGGGCTTTTCAGAGACCATGTGGCATGAGACCCCTGGACGACGCCATTTTGAACTATCCCAGAGGCCTGGGTAGGAAGGAGGGAGCAGGGGCAGAGAGGTGATGTGTCGCTGCCGGATAGGGCAGCATAGCCTTCCTGCCAACCATCTCCAAATTCTTTTAAAAGGCCTTGCACAGAAAGAGGAGCTCTCTCCGAGGTGCGGTCTGCTGAGGAAGGCTGGTACCGGAGCCTGGCGCCATGTGCAGTGGGAAGGAAGAACCCCCTGACTTGAGAGCAAGAGGGCGAAGGAATGTGCTCCCAGTGGCTGGGGCCGCCACCAGGAGAAAGACAAGGCCAAGATGGCGAGAATTGGTCCCCTGGGGGCTGAGAAATGGCCCCCAGAAGGTAGGCGACCTATGACCTCCGGCCTGAGCGACGACAAAGCGTGCGGGGCTCCGCCGCCGGTCTTGACTGGGCCCCGGGGTGGATTAAGCCCGAGGGCTGCCCCCAAAAGAAGACTAAGTTGGGGTGCGCCGTCGAGCTCCCCATGAAACTCTACGCCAGGGGGATGCCAGGTGCCCATCCTGGCACCCCGAAGACACTGGAGGAGGGGGAGCGCCGTCGCACCCCCCCCCCCCTCGAAGAGGTCTCTGGGGCCTGGGAGCCCCAATTCTGGGCCCCGCTGAAAAGGAAGCCGGGGAGCACCGTTGCGTTCCTGATGAAGATCTCGGGGGCCCAGGATACCCAACTCAGGGCCCCGGTGTCTGCGAGGAGGGGACAGTGCCGTCGCACTACCCCCCTTCGGAGGAAGCCAAGCCAGGGAGCGCCGTCATGCTCCCAGCGAAGATGTCCTAAGGGGGGCCCGAGATCCCCAACTCCGGGCCCCCGTGTGATGGAGGAGGAAGGGGTAGTGCTACTGCACTCCCCTGCAGCAGAGGGAAGGCGGGGGGAGTGCCGTTGCACTCCCCCGAGGACCTGCTGTGCCGAAAACAGCCTCCGCGTCTGCCCGCAGGAACGGGCAGACCAGTATGACAGGCTGGCACCCGTGGCAGCACGCGAGGGTGCTGGCCAGTCGGGAGACCGGCGAGGGCAGCCGGGGTGGGCTCCTCGAGCTGCCATCCAATGTACCCGAAAAGCGGGGTGCCCAGGTGGGACCGGGCGCAAGAGAAAAGGCAGGAGCAGCCGGGGTGGGCTCCCCGAGCTGCAATTGACTCACCTGTGTGCAGGGGGGTCGGGTGGGACCGGGCCACCCAACAGAGGGCGGAAGCGGCGTGAGGCCGCCAACGAGCGAAGTACAGCTCTCCCAAAGCAGCGGGGGAGCCGCTGTTATGTTATCACATGCTGGTGAGAAGCGCCCCATAACGCCTAGCAGGGCTTGGACAGGCCTGCCTGAAAACTTGCCCATATTTCAGCTTGTGGTGGCCCCAGGAGGTCATAAGCAAAGTGGGGTTATATTGCTGAACATTCCTGCTAGGGTGTCCAGCTGCATATGCTTAATCCTGTGAATAGAACTGTGATGCCTTTTAGGGGCTTTTTTTGCTATGCATTATAACGGTTAATTGCTGGATAAGTACTGTCATTTTAAGTGATGCTTAAACATTCTTCTGCTGCATTAGGTGAACAACAACCCAGGCTGTTAACCACTAAGTTGTAAAGGTGTATATTGTATGGTCAGTATGAGAAGCTCAGTCAGGGTTATGTGTCACCATGGCAGGTTTGCCCATTTAAAATGCTTGCTGGGATATTTGGGTGGGTCACCACTGGGATGGTGCCGGTGGGCAAGGCCCTCACTCCAGGTTATGGTCAACCTACTGCATTAGGGAGCAAGAAGATGTGCATACATGGGAGTGGTGGTACTAGACCCCACGCCCCCCTGCGGGAGGGGTGGGAGTGTTATGCAATGTCACAAAGTAATTCCAACAGCTTATGTATAGTTGTAAATTGTTGCATAGTATTGAGTATTGTGTGTTTAATAAATGTACTCATCCTTTTATAAAGCAAAGTATAGACTGGACAATCAATTATTGAGTGTTATTTCTGCGTACTGGTAAATGGTGATTACTAGCCCACACCACCTCCCTTGAGTGAGCCTTAGACTGCTCTGCAACGCTACCCTCTGAGAGTCAAGCGCTACAATGGAGTGTTTGGTTCCCAGTGAAGGACAAATGTAGTCATGTTAATTGTGCAGGCCTCACAGATACTGCCTCGGTTTCCAACAGTCACATTCACCTCTTTGATGAACCAAAGCACAATATGGTTGAAAGCTAAGCAACTGCACACCAGCATTGAACTATACCTCTAGAAGCAGTACTGCTTAGGAGTAACACCAGCATCCCAGGTCCTCAAATACACACACCACACTGTGGAGGAAAGGTCTTTGTACCCAAGAACTGTTACATAGTACACATACATCCTTGTTGATACACAGGTTTGCCTGTCCCCTTACTGTTCTACAGTAGATGGGCCTGCTGAAGGAAAGGCTTTTGTACCCCAGCACCGTTACGCAATGCAGACAACATTTTCGCGTTAGATGTATTCAACTAGTAATGGTCCATATTACTAGGCCTGGGCGGTAAATTCTGTCCCGCTTGCGGAATTTGGGTCATTCACGTTCCGTGGAGAACGCGGAATTGCCAATTTTTTTTTTGCTTGTTCGTACTTTCAAAATGGGTGTTTGCAAGTTATTTCCCCCCGAGCATGCAAACAGCATTCGCGAACAGGTAAAAAGCATCGCGAACGGGCAGCACAAGCAATTTTGCGTGTTCGCGGAACTCTGCATGCTCGCAGAGAATTTTTACTGTTTCGTGGAGCATTGCGTAGGGCGACTACGCAAATTCCGCCCACCCCTACATATTACACAGAAATGATAAAATAAATGTCACCTTCTATTCACCAAAAAACAGAAAGACAGACAGTATTCTGCGGGCTAGAGAACCTTCACCATCAAACCACATATCCTAAAATTAGAACACATGCTTCACTTTAACATGAGTAAATATCAGGGTTGAGCCCAAAGGTTCCTTTCATAAACGTAACCAAAGATTTAATTCTCCAACCTGTTATAATGAGATTTATTTATTGTAAGTAGTTCCTTTTCATGGTCAAACACCCACTCCATCACACAAGAGTCTGATATGGTGAGGGATATCATATTGCCTCACAAAATATGCATTTCCTATATCAATGCTAGATTATTTCAGAACGAAAAACAGCAATCCACTATGTTAAAAAGCTACACTAACACCCACATGGAGAGCCTTAAAGGATCTTATTAGCATGCCACAGACTGATCAAAATAATCCACAGAGCACTACTACATCATATCACTTAGTATCTACCAAAAGTAAGATGCTATTACTGCTGAAACACCACAAACCACTGGGTTTTCATCTAAGCAGAATGTGCTGTGACTTGGATGTATAATTTTACAATTCCCTCTTCTGTATCATCTAAGTTAACACTGTGAAAGAATGATTTTGATACTTTGTGACTACTGTCGAATATCCTTGGTTAGTTGTTTCTACGAGAAGTGTGGGTAGTCCCTAAGTGGTCATGACCTGCATAATTATTCCAGTACTATTCATAAAGTACTCCTAAATAAGATGACAAACTATAGAGAGATCAAACCAACATTTTTCACCTAATCTTTGGCCTGAAGACAGCCAGCAACGTTACTTCACCATAGTTCAACTAGACTTGGTACTAACAAACGGTTCATTTGAAAGTCCTCAGCCTAGAGCTTAAAGCACTGAATGGCCCTGTAGTGAGCATCTGATAGGCCTTTTTTACACTTTACCAGACAAACAGCTTCTCAAACACAAACTGTACCTTCACACTGAAATAAACTGTGCCTAGACACAGTGCAATACAAACACTAAGAGTAGAACATCCTCATAAACCTCCATAAAGACCTGGACGTTGTCAGATTAAAGCACAAATGAATTAACCTTTTATTCCACACAGCAGGTAGCCTTCACTTTGAAGTGTTAGGTCGTCCATTCAGAAAATAGGTACCAAGTGGGATTTCCTGTTTCTGAACCGATCCAAATTAATCGCTTAAATCTACATGAACTATTGGCTCAGGCAAGATTTGCTAGCACCATCAATTCCACGTGTACCCCTTCCCTGCAGCCCTTACTGAAACAAGATTTAAAAATGGCACTGCAGCAGTTTTAGTGTATCAAAAAACAATATAATAAAGGAAATAATTGATACAGTATTCGCAATGGAGCTAGAGCAACACACTGAACTCTTCACAGTTCTGGATTTGAGAGGCTGGACAGGCTAAGTATAAGAGAATATTTTCATTCCATTTTCTATGATCATATCCACCCCTAGAGGGAAGACCAAGTCATTTAGAGGAAGCGGCAACATGTTCTATGACAATAACTGCCAGTGAATGAGCAGTACAAATCAGATAGATTGTGACTCTTGTTATTTAGGTGGTAGATTTTTAAATGGCATTGATCTTTGCCTTTTTAAATTGAAAAATTAGCAGCTATTGCTTTAGCCCACAAACATTTCCAGTTTGAATCCAGAATACCGATATATGACAGTAATGTTACTATATTATTTTTACCTGCCTTTTTGTACCACTGACTAAGGGTTTGTGAGTAAACATTGTACTAATCCCAGAGTTCTAAAATGTATGTGTTTGTTTGAGCAAAAGCTTGTAGAATAAAAAAAAAATAGGAAAGAGAATTGGGAGGCACGAAAAAAGAGGTTGCGTCAAAAGGATTTGTGTGCATTTGTGCATATTGCACATTAAAGTCACATACGTTGGCTTTGATAATGCTTGTTGTCAATGTGTCTAAAGTCCCTAGATTTTACCATTTCTGCCTTCAGTTTAACAAAGAAGTGGTCTGACTGATACAGTATGCACATTTGTATATGCTGCTTTTTTTTTAATTCACAGTAAATCCAGTTGGTTAGGGACGGAACATTGTTGTACTAGGTTGCTGTCTCTTTAACAAACAAGTTACTTACCTTCGGTAACGATATAGCTGTAAGAAACATGGGTTAGTTATAGATTCCTTACCTTAGAATTACCCCCAGGTGTCAGACTGGATCCGGAAAGTTTTTCATGAGTAGTACCCCTGCGTGTCGGAAGGTGGCGTCGGTCGACTCTGCGTTTGTCCTTTGCGTCGTGGTCACTGGGATGACGTAGCAGAATCTACATGGACGCAGCCATCACGCGCTGACGTCAGTTCTGTACACGACTTTCCATGCCAGAAGCGTAGCGCCATGCAAGACACTGACCACTGGTGCACAAAACTAGGGCCCTGAATGGATGTCCTGAACCCTAGAAGTCCGTTCGCAGAACGTGGAGGATGGGTGAGGCGGTAAGGAATCTATAACTAACCTATGTTTCTTACAGATATATCGTTACTGAAGGGAAGTAACTTGTTTATCTGAAAGAAACAGTTTGTTATAGATTCCTTACCTTAGAATAGATACATATATATCAACAACAAGAGAGACCAGGGTCAGACTGCCACTCTTATACCCCTTAGAGTTATACTAATAAACAACAAAAGAGTAACTAGTAAAAAAGTAGAACAAGGTAAGTGGCGGTTAAGGATACTACCATCACCACTACAAAGACTGGGAGAGAAAGTTAGTACACACTGTGAAAAAAGTAGAACCCTCAGGCATTTCCCGTGTGGGGGATGCAGCGTTTGCCACCTGACGGCACCTACAAAAACATTATCTTTGGAGTCTGGCAAGTTATGGCATCAGCGAAGCCATACGAATTGCAACTCAAATAATGTTATTTATTTAATCACATGCCCGTGCCAGTTGAAATTTATAAATGTAAATGTATGCAGGACTTAGAGTCAAAGAGGACAGATTTGTGATCAAACTCTCACTCTGCTCCAGGTGTTGTCCCCCACAGCCTCCGCTGAATCCCAATGTACTTGATTGGTCCCTCTCCTTTTGCCCCTGCCCCTCCGACCCGAGCCTAAAAAAGGCTGGGGGTACATATTCGGATTGAAAAATGGAGGGGGCACAAAATGTGGATTCCAACCCATTCCTGGTGAGATGGTTATCGGATTCCCAATCCATGTGTCATCAAAGATATTTAGGTACCGGTGAACCTCTCCTGGGTAGCTGTTTGATACATAAGAATAAGGTAATGCTTGATATGACAAAATAGTTTTATCAATAGCCAGACAAATATCTAACATTTAGTCACTGTACATAATGCACAACCATTAAAATTGAGGGTTCCGCTAGTGCCTACTAGACTGGGGTTCGAACCCCTGCTCTTTCCGAGGCTTCTGCGGCGAAATTGAGTCATGTTTCTTTAAGAAACAGCGGGTTTGGCGGAATCACGTGACCCCCGCGTAATTCGTCGACGCCATCCCGGACATTCAAAACAACGCCAGGGACGAGCGGTCGACTCCTCCGGGCTGTGGATGTCACCAAAGTAGGTTTAGCTGCGGGCGGTCGCTCAGAAAAACGTGAGTAACCTCTCTGCTTAGGTATAAAAGAACAATCGCCCGCTTCTTGTTATTGAAGCACTAACTGTCAAGCTTGTAGGAAATACGCCCGTGTGCAAGTCGTGACCCGGGTCTCTTTTCTTACAGTGATTCTGGGCGTGAAGATTCCCCTGTCATGAGCCCATGTAGAGACATCGCAATTCAAATTGAGTGAGTTTTTGACCATTTATTTGTATAAAGGCTGCATGATCGTGGTTGTCAGATACCACACTAATTTTGTGATGAAGAGAAAAAAGCATTACGATTAAGTTTGACTTCAATTGTTCAGGTGTATTTTTAAGGGCACGTTTTGAGAAACCTCTGTAGTCATTCACCATTAAGGGTGATGACTGTTTTACGGAAGGTTACTATAATGTAGAAGGATATTCATTCCTGTTCTATCGTCTCATTTTTTATGTGGCGCATAGACACCACAGCAGAGGGTAATTGACCCATGGCGTGTTGTGTTGTCCTTCTTTCCTATTAATCTGTTGAATTATATATAATGAAAAGGCACTTTTTGTTTCAACTGGGTTAGAGTCTGTTGGTCTCACCAGCTCACACTAGTTTTCACTTTGATTTTAAAAAAAATTTGAAGTTTGTTTGTGAGTTGTTACTTGCTAAGACTGTGAAAAAGAGGTTAAAGTTATATAATGCTTTCTCTTTCTACATTGGAAGTTTCCTCTTTTACGGATAATGCCACAGAAATTCTGTGATTTGGTTTTTCCCCCCTTTTTGGAGTTTGCGCCTTAGTGTGCGCCGAACACCAGCTGGGGTATGTATGTGGTCCTGACGAATGCTGAGCTACTAGAGCTCGAGATAGCAGAAACATGTTGACCAACTCTTAAATTCAAAGGACAGATTTGGTTCAAATTAACTCGACCATCTTTTGTCCGCTTTGCACTTTATTTTAATGAAGGTGATTTGTCCCTCTATTAAAAGAAATCCTTGACATTAGGGAACGTATGCACCTTTTTTAACATCACCTTTCCACTTATGGTACCAATGTTCATACCTATAAAAAAGAACCCAATGATGAAAACTGGGCACTAACTTTGTTGGTGCCTGAGGGTTCTACTTTTTTCACAGTGTGTACTAACTTTCTCTTCCAGTCTTTGTAGTGGTGATGGTAGTATCCTTAACCGCCACTTACCTTGTTCTACTTTACAACTTAGAATAGATACCCCAGCAATACCAACCCCGGTGGTGAGTATGCGAACTAAGTTCATACCAGAAAGTCCTGGAGAACAGAACGGCCAAAGACGCTGTCTCTCCAAACTTGGCTGTCCAGGCAGTAGTGCTTGGTGAACGTGTGCAGTGATGCCCACGTAGCTGCCTGACAGATATCATTTAGGGGGACTCCCCCAGTCCCAAAGCAGTAGTAGCTGCCATCACCCGGTAGAATGGGCGCGCAGCCCCACTGGAGGCTCCTTCTTTGCCAAAGAATAGCAGACCTTGATGCACAGAACGACCCACCTGGAGATGGTCTGTTTGTGCACGGCCCGACCTTTCTTAGCGCCCGCGTAACCAACAAAGAGCTGGTCGTCCACCCAGAATTGTTCGGTGCGCTCCAAATAAAAGGAGAGCACACGTTTTGGATACAGATGGTGGAGCCTCTCTTCCTCTTTTGAAGGATACGGAAAGAAGGTGGGTAAAGTGATGGTTTGGCCAATATGAAAAGAAGGGACCATCTTTGGAAGAAAGGAAGGTCGAGTTCTGAGGACGACCTTGTCCGGATGAACAGCCAGAAAAGAAGGCTTGGAATACAGAGCGTGTAGCTAGCTCACCCTGCGTGCAGAGGTGATGGCCACCAGAAAACCAGTTTTCAGAGAGAAGCGTCTGAGAGGACAGTTATGTAGCGGCTCAAAGGGGGCGCACATCAGATAAGTAAGAATCAAGTTCAAGTCCCACTGAGGCATTATGAAGGGAACAGGAGTAAAAAGATGAGTAATGCCTTTGAGAAATCTATTTACAACAGAGGTCTTGAAAAGAGAAGGCTGATCAGGCAGTCTGAGGAAGGCTGAAATGGCCGAGAGGTAGCCCTTAAGAGTGCCCAGAGCAGAGCCCTGCTGGGCCAAAGACAGGAGGAACAAGAGAACCGCAGAAATGGGATCCACAGCCTTTGCTGTGCACCATGCCACAAATGTATTCCCTCTGCAAGCGTATACCGCCTTAGTGGAGGGACACCTGGCTGCCAAAATTACATCAGAGACCTCGGGAGGAAAGTCAAATGATGTCAACTGCCGCCGCTCAATCTCCACGCAAGGAGGTGGAGGCTGAACAGGTTGGGTGGAAGACATTGCTGCTGCGACAGAAGATCCTCCCGAAGAGGCAGGCGGATCATGGGATCGATGGCCATGTTGAGCAGCTCAGGATACCAGACTCTTCGTGCCCAATCCAGAGCCAAAAGAAGGACTTGGGTCCCGTCGGGCTTGATCTTCTTCAGCACTCTAGGCAGAAGCGGTTTAGGAGGAAAGGCGTATAGAAGACCGCAACTCCACCCGCGCCGAAAAAAATCGCATAGCGAGTGCCGCCTTGGAAATTCAAACGCGCAGAATTGCTGACATTGCACGTTCTCTTCGGTGGAGAAGAGATCTAACCAAGGCTCTCTCCACTGTTGAAAGAGACCTTGCATCACCTCTGAGTGAAGACGCCATTTGTGATCCATTATGCACCTGAGTTTGTCCGCCCTGGGGTTCAGTGAACCTGCCAGGTGTTGAACCACCAGGGATATGCCCTGATGTTCCAGCCATGTCCAGCGGTGGAGGGCCTCTTGGCATAGGGTCCACGACCCCACCCTGCCTTGCTTGTTGCAGGGCCACATGGCGGCGGTGTTGTCTGCGAACACCTGCACTACTCTTCCCCGGACAGAGGGAAGGAATGCTTTCAGTGCAAGATGGATCGCCTGAAGCTCCAGAAGGTTGATGTGGAGCTCGGACTCCGCCGGAGACCAGAGGCCTCTGATCTCCGCCTCTTCCATGTGGCCCCCCAATGCCAGAAGGGATGGGTCGGTCACCACTGTGTGTTCTGGTTGGGGAAGGGAGAGGGATCTGCTGTTGACCAAATCCTGGTTCGTGAGCCACCACTGCAATTGTCGTGCAGTGCCTTCCGATATCTGGAGCAATCGGACAGATTCCCCTGATGTTGCGCTCACTGGAACTTCAAGTCCCACTGCAGAGCCCACATATGTCACCTTGCATGCTCAACCAGCAGGAGGACATGAGGCCCAGCAGCCTAAGGGTCATCTGGACCGAAACCCAGGATAGAGGGAGAAAGATCGGAATCATAGCCCCGATATCCCGAACTCACTGTTCGGGAGGATAAACCCGAAACTGCGTCATGTCCAGAAACGCTTCGATGAAGAGGAGCTTCTGAGAGGGGGTCAGGTGTGACTTTGGCACGTTGATGGAGAACCCCAGCGAATGCAAGAGGTCGGCTGTGGTCTGGAGGTGGGAGATGACTGCCTGGGGCGAGCCCGCCTTCAACAACCAGTCTTCAAGATAGGGGAAGACTGGAACCCCTGATCTGGGCAGATGAGCTGCGACCACCGCCATCACTTTTGTGAACACCCGAGGGGCGCTGGTAAGGCCAAAGGGGAGCATGGAAAACAAAGTGCTCGTGGCCTACCGTGAACCACAGGTAACACAGGTGAATGCGCTTTGGGACGTTGAAGCTTGGACCACTAAGCTCTCGGGGAGAGATGTTGGGAAAGGAAAGTGGGATCGCCCAGGCGGTGGAGTCAGGCAACCATCCTATCCACAGAAGCCCCTGTGTTGGGCCTGGACCAGGTGCCCATAAGGATGTCCGTAAGGCTTCATTAAACAGCAGGAGGGGCTCAGAAGAGCTAGCTGCCAGCTGAAGCACCTCTGTAAGGAGGTTAGTCCTGACTGCCACAGTAGGTAGCTCGAGGTTTAGGGCCTCGCCCGCCCTGCGCAACACCACTGTGTAAGACGCTCCCTCCTCCGTAGCCACAGTAGGAGGAGACAACATGTCAATGTCTGGCGAGGTGTCCAGATCACTGGCATCCCCCAGTTCCTTTCTCCAAAAGACCACCAGACCCCTCCCAGTCTTCCTCACCCTCCTCTGGCTGCCAAACTGGCGGAAAATGGGCAGGGTGGAATACAGGTGCAAAAGTACCCATTGGCGCTGGATCTGGCATCGGTCGACTGCGGTCCGGCTCCGTATACACATCGTGGTGGAAGCCGGGGTCGACGCCGGCTGGAGGTCCTGCGGCCTCGGCTGCGGACGTGGTGCCGATGGAGGTGTCACGAGGTCGCCCGACGTCAATCCGGATCCAGGCCTGGATCCAAGGCGGCCCTGCGGTGCCGAGGCCAGAGCCGCTGGTGTCGAAGGCCTAGGGCCCCCAGCCGAGTCCGCGGGATCCGAAGGCACACCGGCAGAGTCAGGCTGCCCAAAGATGACATGCATCGGTCCATAGAACTAACGAAGCTGGGCAAGGATCGCTCCAGGTCCCAGGAAGGGAGGGTAGGCCAGAGTCGACCCTGATGGCTCCGCACTTGGACCCGTGGATGGGACACCATCCGCATCCTCCGTCTCGTCGCCCGACGGAAAGTCGAAGATGCTTCTTCGACGACTTCTTGTGCTTCGACTTACCTGACCCCTAGTGCGAAGACTTAGGCAAGGAGTGGTGATGGCTCTGCGATTGGTCCCTCGACCTCCCACGTGACCCGGACCTCGAACGACGCAGAGCCGACTGCCGAGCCTCGAGTAGCTTTCGGGCTCGCATCTGCAAAGACTTTGGCCATGGTTCGGCAGTCGGAGCACAACTTGGGGCACATGCGGTGCGGATCCGTCACCGACATCAGTCAAGTACAGGAACCGCAGGCCTTGACACGGACATCCCTCGTGCACCAGGAGTCGATGTTTGACTCAAAAACGAAGTCGACAAAAGTCGCAAAAAAGTCAGTCAAAAAGTGACATGGGGTACCGCTCTCTCTGGATCTGAGCTTGCTGGCGCGGAAAAGAAAGAACTGACGTCAGTGGGCGAGGGCGGCGTCTTTGTAGCTTTTGTGACATCATACCGGCGTCCAACGACGGACGCGACCGATGCCGCCTTCCGATGCGCAGGGGTACTACTGACGAAAAACTTTCTGGATCCAGTTTGACACCTGGTGGTGGATTCTAAGGTAAGTAATCTATAACTAACTTTCATTCTGATAGAAGAGGTTGAAATATCTTCAGAAAATGTGATCAAAGTAGGTGTGTTGATGAGTGCTATAATTCAGAAAACCATCAACAACTATTTTTTGTTGCCAGATGGGAAATGGTGAGCCTCAGTTATTTAGATGTCATGTTTGTATTCTCCACAGTGATGCATTGGTGCAAGGAATTAAGAGTTAATCAGTTTGCATTTAAGGGACTCTCTACCATCGTTTTGGTTCTATCAATGCAGGGATATTACATCTTAGTGGTAAGATGGTGATATAGAGGAAGCGCAGAATCGTTATCAAAGTCTCCATCTTGGATGAGGCAGGTAAGGAGTTGGAATAGAGATTGCAGATCTATAGCTGAGGAGTGCATCTATTAAGAGATGCATAGGCTAATTGGTTTAATTTGCGGAGGGGTAGTGATGATGAAGGGTGAACAAGTGGTGCCACAGTTAATAGAGATGTTTAGGCATTACAATTAACACCATTAGTCAACATGCACACTTTTAGAACCTTCATGATATAATACAATGCAATGAAGATATCAAGGTTGATATTTAAGGAATAGACCAGAAGACATTGGCTATTCCGATTCCATAAAAGGACTGGGAGGATTATATATTAAGAACATCCTTTGCCACCTACAACAATTAGCTCAGAATCAGAATATTATACTTTCGGAACAAGCCGGTTTTAGGAGGAATCACAGCATTGTAGACAAATTGCAGTCCTCCAGACTATTGTAGAAAAATATGTCTTCCTTCAGGGTATGCTAATTTATAAGGTATTCATTGATTTCTCCACAGCGTTTGATAGAGTGAACTGTCAAACGCTGTGGAGGAAGCTTCTTCTTTTGGGTGTTCCGCACCACCTCTTGGGTCTCATCATGGAGCTGCATTTGGATACTTGGTGGCAAGTTTTTTTTTTTTATAATTCTTTTTATGAAACAACATTAATCGGTGTGGTTGCATGAATCAGGTGGTTAATTTACAGATAGGAGGAATTCATTCGATAACAGTGACAATCACGTTGACTACAAGAACAGAGCAATGAAACATCATGGGATACAGCATTTATCGTGGGGACAGGTCATCAGAAATGGAGTTGCGTGGGGGACAACAGATCTCCCCTCGGTATGTGTTCCATGCCCCCCAGATTTGAGACCACTTCTTGGGGCAGCCCCTCGCAATATACACCTTTTTTTCCCGGAACATACACCAGTCAATGTGTTTCTTCCATTCTATTATGGTAGGTGGGTTTGTGGCTTCCCATAGCTGAGCAATATTCCTTCTTGCCACCATGAGGCCTAGCGTTACCCAGATCTACCCATTCTGCTCAGGTCCGTGGGTTCTCATACAATCAATAGGCACCTCTTCGCTTCAGGGTGGATGACCAAATCCAACACCCCGCCAAGAACTGCATGTATTTGACACCAGTACCTCTGAATAAGATCACATTCCCAGAGGATATGCATAAACGTTCCCTCATGACCACATTGTCTTCTGCATTCCCCCCTTCTGCCCTCCCCATGCACACCAGGCAAGGTCCAGTAACGTACACCCTATGCAAGATTTTGAGCTGGACGAAATAGCCACTTCTCTTGGGGGGGCCAGTGCCTCTTGCCATTCCTTGTCGTCCAGCTCGTAGCCATCTCTTTCCCACTTTGCCCTGGTGCCCCGGAAGGGGTCCGCAGTGTTGTTTATCAGCTTTTTATATATTATGGAGATTGCTTTCTCTGGTAAGTATCCATCAAGCAGTCTATCCTCGAGAGGTATGGATTCGGGGGGGGGTGCCTTTAGTTAGATGGGACTGTAGTGCATGTTGGACTTGGAGGTAACATAAGTATTCTGGGTTAGTGAGCTCCTATTTCTGTTGCAGGGAGGCAAATGTCACTACATCACCCTTTACCCACATGTCTCCGATACTCAAGATCCCTATGAGGTTCCATTTATCAAACCCTTTCGACTTCCATAGATCACCCAGCCTCTCTGAGTCCCAGAGAGGTGTTGCTGGCGTCAGTTTCTGCTCCCATCCCAGACTTTTGGTTACTGTGGGCCAGACCGGCACAGAGTGTTTTGTCGGCCCAGTGAGGGGGAACCGCTGTGGCCTAGAATAAAGAGCTCTGTTGTAATTCCCTCCTGGGAGGATCCACCGGTACAAGGTGTAGCCCGGGTCGTCCATGCGGCGATATGTGCCATGATTAATAGCTGTACGGTGGGCCGCCTAATAGTATTTCTTAAGTTCTGGAAGGCTGATCCCACCGTCATACCAGTTAAGGGTGAGCTTGGTTAGTGCTATCCGAGGTTTCCCTCCCCACAGCAAGTCCCTCTGCAAGCCCTCAATTTCCCTAAAGTGACGAGTAGGCCAGGGTCAGGGTAGTTTTGTAGCACATAGAAGAAGCGAGGCAGAGACATCATCTTAAAAAGCGCTGCTCTGCCCAACAGTGAGAGAGGAAGTGCCTTCCATGCAGTTATGTCTCGCTTCAATCTTTACTTGGGGTCAAGGTTTGATGGGAGGATCGGATGGATGCACAACAGGCTTAAGCAGGTTTGCCTGTTGCCCCCCTCTTGTTCTCTCTTTATATTTTGATCTCCCAGGTGTTTTAAAACGAGAGAGGGGAGATGTCCCTAGAATTGGCACAATGTCTATTGGTTCTTTATTATATGCTGAGGATGTGGCCATATTTGACTTCACGCCTATTGGTCTGCAACGTCGCTTGGAAGCGTTGGCTAAATATGCCAGACCCCATTTCCTGATAATTAACACTGCCAAAAGCAAGGTTTTCATCTTTTGCAAGAAAGGGTTCAAATTAAAGAGGAGTTTCTAATGGCTTCTGGGTACTGAAAAACTTGAAACAGTATACTCTTATCTATACCTTGGAAAGGTATTTTCCAAAAACGGGTGGGATGTAAAACTGATAAAGCTTTGTGTAAGCAGGGCCAGCGCATTGCATAGATTTTACAGAATCCATGGGAGTTGCCATTATGGGCATGTACTGTCAGTATTTAGGGTTAAACTCCCCCCTCTTTGTCCTATGCCGATGAGGTGCTGGATATGAGTTACTGGTTTCCTTTGAATGGTCTTAAGGTCGAATTTTGCAACAAATTTGCAACCTAAATTCTCTGGCTGCTCCTCATATTATGCGCCTGGAATTTGGTTTAGTTTCCTTCTATAGCTCCTCCTTGGCAGCGGTATTGAGGTGGGGGCAACACACTCCTTACAGGGGATGAGGGAACAC
This sequence comes from Lissotriton helveticus, assembly GCF_964261635.1. Taxonomy (NCBI): domain Eukaryota; kingdom Metazoa; phylum Chordata; class Amphibia; order Caudata; family Salamandridae; genus Lissotriton; species Lissotriton helveticus. The sequence goes on from NC_136057.1 coordinate 1,040,106,648, forward strand.
TTAAGGCTGCCTTGACAGCTAAGATCTTTTTTTTAAGTTCAAAGAATGGTCAGTGTTTTTTTAAGGTCTTTTGAGTGAGCAAATGAAGTGTTTGGGCTTAGTTTGCATATCGACTCCTTTATGTCAAAGTCTGCTTTGAAGATGTGCATAAAGACCTCTGTGTCCACCATTAGCTTGGCCAGAGATATTGCCTCAAGTCAGTCCAAGCTGCGTAATAAAGGTGGTTTGTGGGAATACTTTGGGAAATAAACCGCAGCCCTATTTAATTTGCAATTTACCTCATGGGATCAGAAGGTTGTTCCTCTTGTTGAAACTGGACCTGTTGCCCCTATAGGAAATTACTGGTATTTGGGGCAAAATACCGAAAAAGGATAGAATCTGTGGCTTGAGTCACCAACATATCCAAGATATCAATTGCGTGTTATTTGTATGTCCGGTGCTGCAAAACGCCAGACATTATTTTCTAGGACCGATGTTTATTAAATTTAACATTCAGTCCGCTTTGGGGGCCCGTTTATTTTGCCCACCTACCCCTCCCCCCACCCCAAAATTAAAAGGTTTGCAATAGGATCTATCAATTTTTTTAAAACCTTTTTGGATATTTATTAGGAATTTTATTGTTACTTCTGTTCTGTGATATTTTTTACTTTTAAACGGGCTTATATGTTCTCTAAAAGTTTCAGGACATTCTTAATTCTCCTAGCACTGTGTATTTTGCACTTTGCTCTTTTATAAGATTGTTTTAATTCCTCTTTGTATTTTGCACAGTATTGTTGGCAGATGGTATTAAGTAGGCTGCACTGTACAAAGGAAAGTTATTTATGCATTACATAATGGAGGAAATGGATTGAGAATTTATAGTTTTTTTAAATTATGATTGTATATATGATTAATGTATTATCTGCAGTTGTAGAATTTTGTGGACTTCAGTTGGAGTTTCGTACCATAATAATATGTACTTACTAGAAAGACCAATATCTCTCCATTTACCTACAGGGTAGTGTGCAGCTCACATTTTTTATTATAGTAAAGTGAAATAAAGTGTGTTTTTTTTTTATTTCTGTAACAGATTTTGGTGTTCTTTGAGACTAAGAAAAAGCATTGTTTAACAAGTTACTTACCTTTGGTAACGCTTTTTCTTGTAAAGATTATCTAATGGCAGATTCCTCACCTTAGAATATTACTCAAGCGATCTCAGGTTGATTTGGAAAATCTTAAGCATTACCTTTGCACGGCGGTAGGTGGACTGAGTAGGACCGAAGTCGGTAATGTCGATGCGGTGCACCACATACGTGCCAACCTGGCAGGCTGATATCCACTTCTTTTGTGACTACTTCCATGCCAAAAACGAGGAACCATGTAAAAAACAATGTTTGAACAGTGTGCTGGGTCTAGTGGGATCTTTTAGGTGAAGAGCCCGGTTCACAGAACAGGGAGAATTGTTGAGGAATATGCAGTTATATAGAGTTCTCTACCAGAAAAATTGTTACCGAAGGTAAGTAACTTCTAAACGCAGAACCCTCACCTTGGAACAGATAACTAGGCAATACCTCCCTGAAGGTAGGTCTGCGAACTGGCTTAAACCAAAATGTTTTGGAGGATAGAGAGGGTGGAATGCCCAACTCTACGGACGCTACTGTCCTAGCAGTAGTGCTTCACGAACATGTGAAGTGACGCCCACGTAGCAGTTTGGCAGATATCCAGGTCAGGTATCCTGCATGCTAAAGCAGTAATAGTGGCCTTGGTGGAATGTACCGGCAAGCCCTCAGGAGGCTTCTTTGCAGCGAATGCGTACCAGGTTTTAATAATGAGCACAATCCATCAAGAGGTGGTGCGTTTCTGCACCGCCTTGCCTTTCTTCGCCCTGGGAAACCCCATGTAAAGTCGATCATCCACCTGGTGTCCTCTGGTGTGATCGATATAAAAAGAGAGGACTTTTTTTTGGGTCCAAACGGTGATATCTCTCCTCCTCCTTGGAAGGATGAGGGGGCAAATAAAGTGAGTAGTGTGATGTTCTGAACTACATGAAAAGGAGAACTCACCTCTCGCAGAAACGAGCCACGTGCCCAGAGAACCAGTTTGTCTGGGTAGAAGCTGTTGTATGGAGGGTTGACGAACAGAGCTTGAAGCTTGTTAACCCTCCTGGTCAATGTAATGGAAGTGAAAAAGACTGTTTTTAGAGACAACAGCCACAAAGGGCAACTGTGCAAGGGCTTAAATGGGGCACACATCAAGAATGTCAAGAGTAGATGAGATCCCAATGTGGTATTACAAAGGGAGTGGGAGGAAACATATGCTGTAAACCCCATTGAAACCTCTTGACTCGAGCAGAGAAGGTTGGTCCTGAAGTCGCAGGAAAGCCCACAAAGACAACATATAACCTTTAACAATGCCCAGAGGAAGGCCTTGCCAGGCTAACAAAAGAACATACAATACTACATCTGACAAAGACACCGAAATGGGATCCACCTGACGTATGGAACACAAAGCCACACATTTATGCCAATGGAAGACGTATAGTGTCTTGTTGGAGAGATGTCTGGCTGCCAAGTTGACATCACAGACCTCAGTAGGGAAATCAAACACTCCACTATCTCCACACAATCTCCAGGCATGAAGGTGGAAAGAGGCGAGATTTGTATGCAGCACCCTGCCATGTTGCTGCAACAGAAGGTCCAACCTGAGAGGCGGCCTGATTAGAGGACTTATGCTCAGGCTAGGGATATCAGAGTTCTCCATGCCCAAATCAGACCCACAAGAATGAATTGAGCCCGGTCGGTCCTGATCTTCTTGATGGCTCAGGGGCAGGAATGGTATCGGCGGAAAGGCTGAAGGAGTCCTCAGGTCCACTCAAGTCGGAATATGTCTCCAAGCGGAACCCGCCTTGGAAACGCCAGCTTGCAGAAGTGCTGACATTGCCTTGTTCTTGGCAGTGGTGAACAGATCGAGCCAAGATTCTCCTTATTCTTGGAAGAGGTCACTGGCCACCTCCTGGCAAAATTACCATTTGTGATCCATAAGGCATCAATGACTTAGCTCATCTGGCCTGGCATTTAAAGATTCTGCCAGGTGCTCTACAACTAGGAAAGTGACCTGGCGCTCCAGCCAAGTCCAAAGGCGCAAAGCCTTCTGTACAGGGTCCATGACCACACTCTGCCCAATTTATTACAATACCACACGGCATTGGTGTTGACCCTGAACACCTGCACCAGCCTTGCCTTAATGGACAGAATGGAGGCTTTTAATGCCAAGCAGATGGTCTCAACTCCAGGAGATTGATGTGGAGATTACACTCCACCAGAGAACAGACTCCTGTGATCTCCACCTCTCCTACATGACTGCCCTAACCCAGGATTGACACATCTGTCACTACAGTAAGCGCAACAACTTATTTTCATGCTTTCTCAACTTCGAAAAGGACATCTTGGACCAGAATGACGAGCGTCTGTGGTGATGGCTCCAGGAGCAGTCCAGAGATCTTCCTCAGGAAAGGTAATGGTATGCGGCATTCTTTTGCTGTGCTGCCAGGAGCTCCATAACCCGCCCGCTGATCGCCTTGGGGGGAAGGACTTACACTCGGCGCAGGCCTAGGGGTTGTGCTCTGATCCCAGGCACCAGAGGCAAATCAATTGCGGATTCAACACCAACATTTGTCTCTGACAGTATCCAAAAGGTTTAAAATGCATAGGTTTATAAGGGGACGTGTTCCCTAAGCAGCCTAGGAGTACATGCTCAAAAAAGGGTCGACAAAATGTCAAACAAATGGTCCAAAAATTACAGCGGTAGATCTCCAGATCCGCGTTATTGATGCAGAAAAATGTCAGCATGGTGAGGTTACGTTTTTGTGGCACTGCAATGTCACTTCTGATACAGACGACGCCAAGCCAACCAACGCCACGTACCAGCAAGCCGAGGTACTGCTCAAGGTTTTCCAGATCCAGTCTGATGCCTGGGGAGTATCAGAAGGTGAGGTATCCGTGTTCGAAAGGTATCAGAAAAATTAATTTAGCAAATGATATCCTTAGTTTAAAAACAAAAAAGTCAGCTTTAACAGCGTTCAGTCTAAAACTATGGGATTTGTCACAGATTAAATGTTCCTGGTTGACAAGCAGTAATCTGGGTTTGTAGTATTTAATAGCAGTTTGGGGGGGGGGGATGAGACTCGCATGAGTTGATATAAAGCTTTGTTTTATTTTTCATGGCCTTCATAAGACCATTCGAAAAAAACATAGGTAATTCATTTTGACAAGCAGATTCAGTATGGGACACTCGCAATGTGCAAATGTGCGGTGTCATTCAATTCACCCTGGATGAATCTTTAGGAGCACAGTTCACATTAATATGCAGTATAACAAGTGGGTGAAAACAAAACACTTTGGTGCAAAATCAAATTTAGCAGGAGGGCAGAAACACTTTCAAGGGCAAAATCTCTCAACATAGAAAGATGAGGTAGTAAGATGTCATATTCGGTGAAAATGGTGAGCAGCAGCAAGACATCGCAGTTGGCTGACAACCTACCAGGGGAAAACTATTGGTGCATTATCTGCTTGAGTGTGCATACATTGTTAGGAGTACAAATCACAATTTGGTGCAAAATCACATTTAGGTGCCAAGTAGGTAGCATTGAAGTATCACATTTAGAAGCATAAGTTGCATGAAAACACAACATCACATTAAGGTGTGAAATCACTAATGGTGCAGCACCAACAGAACTGTGGACAAACCTCCAGAAGCACACATGTGTATCCACTGCAGCGCATGTATGCTTTGTTTCATGCCCATGGGTCCCAGTAGGCAGACTAACACACGTAATAGTAATTTACTGTAGGTTTATGGTGTTGATAACATGAGGTCAGGCAAATATCTAAAGCTATCTTATAACAAAATCCAAAGAGCAAGGATCATTCCTTACCCTGGTATCTTTCCTACTTACCTGATGAAAGTGGTTGTCTTCACTGTTCTCCAAGTACAGGGCTCTAATATGGTTCTGGACGTCAGAGTAGAACATGGATTCCCAGAACTGCATGTTTGTCCAAACTAAGTGCTCCTGAACACAGCTGTAAGCAAACTGGGTGATTCCAGAAGTCAGTTTCTGTAAATTGGATAGACAAGTAACAAATGAGCAAAATACATCCGATTTTAGAAGGAAAATGTGTTCTACAGGTTTAAATGCCCAATTTTGGCATGCAAAACCAGTATTATCTAGATATTTAGCACTAAGAATGTCTATAGTTCGGGAAACGTCACCAAAGAATGAAAAGGTACAAAGCACAATACAAACATGAGAAGAAATTAAGGATAAGGGGAAAACTCTTGCAACTGCAGCATCTGTAACCCATTTTATACAAGCAAGACTCTTCTTTATTTAGACAATGTAAGACACCCATTGTCAGCTGGATGTTGCACAATTCCATCAAACTCAATATAGACAAAAGAGAGCCAATTATCATCCAGCTCATAGCTCTCCTGATCTTCATGCACTAGTCATTTAAACCCCACTCCGTCCATCATCTCCTTGTGTTTTGTTTGTTCACCCTGAGTTGGCAGGGTATGCCGAGACATGGGTCACTTGCTCACTTTGCCATCGGATTCAAGCTAGACTGGCTGATGAGGGGTGTTACCCCGAAACCGGGCTCAGGATGCTCGTTTCCAGTCCAGTGAATACCTGCTTGGCAGTTCAAGCTGGACTGTTCCCATGAGGCACAGGGTCAAGACCAATTTGCATATAGCTGGGTCTGAACTGGGGTGGCGAAGTGAGATGAAAACGATGATGGATTCAACCCAGATCTGTGATTGGGGGTGAGTGTCTGGAAAGTTTCAGCACTCCATCCATCATCTTCTTGTGTTTGCTTTGTTCGCCCTAAGTTAGCAGTGCATGCCCCGACGTGGGTCTCTTGCTCGCTTTGCCAATGATTCAAGCTAGCCTGGGTGATGAGGCGTGTTACCCCGAGATCGGTCCCAGAACAATGATGGATTCAACCCAGATCTGTTACTGGGGGTGAGTGTCTTAAAAGATTCAATGCTATGTCCATCATCTCCTTGAGTTGGCTTGGATTAGAGTTATGTCAGATGCCTATTGCTGCATATTTACGTGCACCCAAAGTCTTTCACTCTGTACAATAGAGACTTTTTACAATGCAGAATTTGAAAAAGTACTTCTTGTGATCAAGTTAAAGTAGGGTGATCAGCCTAAGGATAAGTGGTGTTGCACTGTGGGGAAAAAACAGAAGGGTGTTCCTTCCATCACATTCTGCTTACCCACATTCTCCTAACTATTTTCACAGGGATGAACTCAAACGAGTTTTAGGCATTGCATGATCAACTATTGCCTTAAATTTGGTTGTTCATGGTGTAGGAAGCTGGCTCTGTATATACTATACCAAAATGAGGTATAGTGGAACCTCAAAGGTAGGCAGAGGTAAAAGTAGATAGCACCTTACTCTCTATTTGTGGTAGTGTGGGCGAGCAGTAAGGCTTTATCAGAGGGTAGTAGTGTTAAGCATTTGTTGTACACACTCGGGCAGCAAATGACGTCACACACTCAAAGATGGAACTCAGACCAATTTGTTTGTAGCAAACATGTTATTACGTTATTTAATTTCTAGAACCAAGCCAAACCCGGTGAGGGAAGTGAAATAAATGCTTTGCAAAATCTTATGTTTTACAGTTGAATACAGGTGCAAATGCAGTACATTGAATTACAGGTAAATCAATGTTTAAATTAAATAAATCCGTATTTGTAAAGCGCAAATTACTCACCCTTACGGGTCTCAAGGCGCTGGGGCCGTCGTTGAATGAAGTGAGCTATTGCCTAGAGTCACATGGTGCTGAGCTAAGCTGCCGCCGGAGGCGGGGATCGAACCGTGAACCCTATGCTCTGACGTCAGCTGCCCTGGCCGCTGCACCACACATCTCCATGTTTAGAAATTACTTTTCAGTTACTTTACACATTACTTTGTACATCACTTTAAAGATTACTTTTTCTACTCATTGTGATATGCCTAGCTAGCACACTGGGACATTTCCTAGAGAAAAGGTAAGTCAAAGAGGTTTTGTACATTTGCAGGTCTTCAGTGTTTTATACAAACCAACTAAATGAACTTAACGGTTTGCAGGTCAGTACAAGTTGTGGGAGTTGGTATTCTGGGGTGAGACCCAGGGTTCCCCAAGGTCAAGGATGCACTCTTAAAACACACTCAGCGGCAGTAGGGCGGCCGTGTGCAGAGTTCTGAGGCCCAATGTTATCCAATGGGGGATAGAGGGTCTCCCGGTGGTGGCTGCTAACGAGCAGCCCACTGGGTTGTGGGAGCAAAGCTCCTGGTGTTAGGCTCAGGGCAAAGGGCGATCCGAGTTAGCACCCAAAATACACACACAGCGGCGGCTGGGTGCAGGGTGCAGTTTTGGTGTCAGTTGCCCTGTTGTTTTCAATGGGGAATCTCCGGTTGCAACAAAGACTGCCGGCTCGGGATGAAGATCTTCTGGAGGTGACCACCCATTGGAGAGGTAAGTTGGGATGCCTGGGAATGCGGGGACACCCTGGGCCGCCCTGGGACGTTGGGTGCAGGTATGTCTTTAGGCGTTGGATTTTTCTTACCAGCTCCGGTGGCGGTCGGGGGGATCCCCCAGAAAGGGGCTGCAGGCTGCACTTGGGGATTCGAGGCAGGTCAGACATCACCAGATCTCAGGTCAGGATAGCAGGGAAGACCTTCTCGAGCTGTTGGGCCACTCAAACTCGGGCCATAGGCGCTGGGTGCAGATTTGTGGTTTTGGCAGGGGCCTGAGCCTGTGGGTGAGCAAATCCAGTGGTCAGGGGAGATAAAAGCTTTGGCTTGGAAGGTAGCAACCTCATTAATTTTGGACCCACCCACAAAGCGGGACATTTGCTCGACCCCATCTTTTCAAATCTTCCTGAACTTATCTGGCAGGAAAACATCCCGGTTTGCTGGTCTGATCATTACTTGATCAAACTTAGCTTGAAATCTCCGGCTAAATCCCTTTCTTCTCCTATACCTCAGGTTTTATTTAGAAAAAACTGGAAAAAGCTAGACATTTCTAAACTTAATACGGCACTCTGCTTAAATATACCCAACAAAATCCACGATATGGAAGGCATTGCAAATGCCACTCAACAATGGCTCGCCAAAGCGGCTGAGTCGTGTTTGCCTGTATCTAATGCCAAGAGAGAAAGACACCGCCCTCTAGTCCCTTGGTTTACGGACTCCCTCAAAGAAGAAAAAACTAAATGCAAGGTACTAGAAAGACTATGGCGCAAAGATTTTTCTCCAGATATGAAAAAACAATATCATATTGCCAGAAACCTATATCATACAGCATGTAGGAAAGCACGCGCCGTATATGTTTCTAACACCATCACGGAAGCTGTGAACAAACCTAAAACCTTATTTAATACGGTTAAAGATCTAGCGGGAGCTCAAACCACTGCTCCGGCCCGCCCGCTGAACAAAATGCAATGTCAGGACCTTGCCCAATTCTTTTCTGAGAAAATAGAGAAACTAATTAAGGGAATAGATAAGAGTAGTGATGACACTACCATTAAACAAGACCTGCTGAACACTCCTACTATTAATCAAACCTTACACAATTGGCCGCCCATAACAATTGATACCCTTCAATCCATCATGAAGTCTATCAAATCCGGCTCTCCGCAGGATCCCATTCCTATGAATATCCTGAAAGAGCTAGACTGTTCCTCCCTTAACATCATTGCTGACACCTTAAATTCTTCCTTAGAACTCGCAGAAGTACCGAGCCTATGGAAGCATGCGATAGTAACCCCTCTTCTGAAAAAACCTACAGCAGACCCCGACATCTTAGCCAATTATAGACCCATTTCCCTTCTCCCAGCCTTCTCTAAATGCCTGGAGAGACATGTACACTCTGCCCTTACAACATTTGTGGAATTAAATTCCCTTCTTCACCCAACCCAATCAGGTTTCCGAGCGGGTTTCTCTACAGAAACCGCTCTGTTGGGAGTTTCAGAGACGATCCGGAAACATCTTGACGACGGTCAAACGGTTGCGCTTATCTTATTAGATTTAAGCGCAGCCTTTGACACTGTGTCACATAAAAAATTGCTTAGCATACTAGAAAATAATGGCATTCAAGGCAATGCCTTGAAATGGATTAAATCCTTTCTAGACCAACGGACTTTCCATATAGCTTCATCTTTGGCATGCTCTGAATCTTTTGATTCCCCACATGGAGTACCGCAGGGATCAATTTTAAGCCCTCTTTTTTTTAATCTGTATTTAAGACCCTTGGCAGATTTAGCTGAAAAATCTGGGCTAACTTTTATGACATACGCGGATGATTCCCAGATTATCTTCAGGCTATCAGAATCCAACTTGTCATCTCCGTCTCTGCTCAAACAAGGTCTCCAGAACATCTACAATTGGATGAATGTGAATCAGTTGAAATTAAACGGAGACAAGACAGAGATTCTGTTATTGGGAAAACATCCTGATCTATGGAATGCCTCCCACTGGCCCTCCCAGTTAGGAAACCTACCAACACCAGTCTCTCATGCTAGGAATCTGGGGGTCATCTTAGACGACGAGTTGTCCATGAAGAAGCAACAGGTCAGCAAAGTGGTCGGACTTTGTTTTACCATCCTTAGATGGCTCAAAAAAATACTATGGATGTTACCAATCTCCATGCAGAAAACAGTAGTCAATGCCTTAGTTACATCTCGGCTTGACTACGGGAACATCTTATATCTTGGTGCCAACAAAGGAACAATAAAGAGACTTCAGATGATACAAAATGCGGCTGCCAGGATTCTCTGTCAAATACCTAAAAATGCCCATGTAACCCCTCACTTGCGTAAACTTCACTGGCTCAGAGTGGAAAGCCGAATCAAATTTAAGACCTTAAACTATATGTTTAAAATAAAAGCGGGCATTGCACCTAAATACCTTCAGACACTAGTGCACCCCTACATCCCTAAAAGAAATCTACGTTCACTCTCAGCGGCAACATACTGTGTGCCCAGATTTAAGCTCTCCAAAATGGGAGGAAGATCCTTCGCCCATCAGGGTCCTTCTATGTGGAACACCTTACCCATTCACATACGCAAAGAAGAGAGCTATTTTAAGTTCAGGAAAGAAATAAAAACCTGGTTGTTCAACCAATAATTTTGAATGACCTAAGACGTTCCACTCTCTTTGCTTTGCTGTGTCTTTGGCGCCGGGAAACCCTTTTGGGTAGCTGTTGCGCCCTACAAGTTCATAAAATAAATATAAATAGGGCAGGTCCTTCAGGTTCTTGAGGCAGCTGGCTGCAGGACACATCAGGATTTCGCTGAAGCAGGTTCGAGGTGGGGACAGACCAGTAGGCTGGGGCCAAGTCAGTGGGTGTCCTCCTCTTCTTAGTTTCTGCACTGCTTCTTCAGTCCATCTTCTCTTCTTCTTGTCGATCCTTGTCTGAGGAGGCAAGGTTCAGGGTTGTCCCTGAAAACTAGATTTAGGGGTGTTACAGGTAAGTAAAGGTTGGGACCAATGGGTCCCTTCCTTGGGGTGGGTACACCCCTATTATGCCAACCTCCAGTGGGAGGCGGGCATATGCCTCACTCTGGTTGGCTGCGTCCCCTCATCTACAAGATGGCAGGGACTGAGAGTTATGCTTCACCTTGTCTCCCCCACCTGAGGGATGGGGTTGGCAAAGGTGGGCACGCCTCTTTTCCTTACTTGGTTTCCCCGCTGATTCTCCCACCAGAAAAGGGAGGTGGGTGTGTCAGAACAAGTGGGGGCCTTCGTGGACCCTGCCCATCCTGGGGGAGGAGGTTTGGCACCTCGTCCCAGGATGTGCATTGTTTCAGACCCCTGAGAGCAGCAGGCTCTCGACCCAGGAGTCCAGAAAAATGTCCGGTGGTGGCAGCTGGCGATCAGCCACTCAGCCTGGATACTAGTGTTAGGTAGTTGGTCATAATGATAAACTTCCAGCACCATATGCACTTAATGGCATTACTGCACTTACAATGTCTAAGAATTGTCTTAGACACTGTAAAGGTACAGGGTTCATGCACCTGTACCCTCACCACTGGTATAGTGCACCCAGCTAGAGGGGTGGCTGACCTATGCTAGGGTAGTAGGCATTGCACACAGGGATGTGTACCATGTCGACGCTTCATTTTGTTGAGGGGGAGGGAGGGAGGGGGAGGGGGAGAGGGAGGGGGAGGGGGAGGGGGAGGGGGAGAGGGAGAGGGAGAGGGAGAGGGAGAGGGAGAGGGGGAGGGGGAGGGGGAGAGGGAGAGGGAGAGGGAGAGGGAGAGGGAGAGGGAGAGGGAGAGGGAGAGGGAGAGGGAGAGGGAGAGGGAGAGGGAGAGGGAGAGGGAGAGGGAGAGAGAGGGAGAGAGAGAGAGAGAGAGAGAGAGAGAGAGAGAGAGAGAGAGAGAGAGAGAGAGAGCGAGAGAGAGAAAGAAAGAAAGAGAGAGAGAGAGAGAGAGAGAGAGAGAGAGAGAGAGAGAGAGAGAGAGAATATATACAAGGCCTCTAAGGGGGGGGGGCACAATAAGTGCTACAGCCCTTCGAGGCATTCCCTGGCAACGGTGCCCTTGGTACCTATGATACCATTTACAAGGGACTGGCCTGTGGCCAAAGAGTGCCAACTGGGTTTTTTTTTAATCCAGTTTTAGGGACAAAGCATACACACGGTCAGTAAAAAAATAAGCAAACCACACACAAATATTGTTCTCCAATCCTTGGTGCAGATATTAAAGACCAGCCAGGCCAGAGAAAGCCATGAAGAGCATGTTGATATTGCAGTCGTTACGGAACACGTCTGAACCCAATGGAAAAAACCCATAATCTAAAGGTGAAGTTGGTACTCGTGTTTTGTGGACTACAGGAGGAGTCACACAGTACCCTGTGACTTGAAGCTTTTTCACAGAAAAACAGCTGGCCGAGTATGCAGAGCATGTGCATCTACAGCTCAAATTGCTACAAATATATATTTAACTAATGTACTTCGACAATGACTAATGTTCACACAAATAATTCCATCGCCTAAATGGATTAACTGTTACAAACTATACAAGCCAATCAATACTAACTCAAATTACATATAGTAACACAAATCTTCGTTGTGGTGGGTCAGCCAAAAATAAGCACTCTGTAAAAGAGTGCTTAACAAGCAGACAGATCCATGTATTAAAGAAAAGCAGGCATTCATTTTTACAAAGGTTGTTATTCAACAGGGACCTTACACGGTCTGCTAAACATAAAGAAACATACATAAGAAACACAAAACAATTCCAATTGAGAATATGCTCTTCTACAACGCATGTTTCACACCCTGTCTTAAAAGGTTAATTAAGGAAGACAGACATAAAAATAATCTTCCAAATTATCTATGAAAAATTGGTCACTAGAATATTGGTACAAGCAAAAACAAGTTTCAATTCAGGACATCAAAGTGAAGAACAACTTAACATTCCGTGTCATATACTGATCTCGAAAGGGAGCATGAAGGCAGTCTGCTGAGCATGTCTGCTTTCACATTTATGACCCCCAAATAGAACTGACTACGGAGCCCAGGCAACAGAGATAAATAGAACAGCTTCAGTCGGTTATGTTTCAGTAAAACATAGAAGTAGTTTTCTGCTGTGTACTAGTACCATAGCCTTTTGAAACTACATAACAAATGCATTTTGCTTTGATCTACACGATGTTGATGGGAAGTGAAGTGTTCTCTGGATCTTTATGTGAAAATTCTGGTGAGGACTTAGACCTGTGGCTTTAATAACTTCATATAGCAAATAGGTGTCTTAAAACTCAACATGCAAAGCCAGACTTCCTCTATGTGGACTTTGGGTCTGAGCTAGATTAATCACATTAAACTTTAAAAAGAATGCCTTTGGTAAACCTTCAAGAATTTAAAATGTAAAAATCACCTCAATTCTTTTCAGCATTTGAGGGAAGAACTCTTGATCTCCATGTTCCAGCAAGACAGCTCAACGACCAAGGGCATCTAAATTTATTCAGGCAGTTCTTCTGTTTCAATTTGTTTGCCTTCGTTATGATTTTGAGGTGGCTAATTTTAAATCTTTAACAATTATGGGTATCTGATGCTGACTAGTAATTGCAAAGAACATACTCGACAAATTTGAATGCTGGATTCCAAGTTGTTCATTAGAATATGGTCTGCAGAACAACATGAAGTTTCTTAAAGGCCTGGAGTTACAATCCTCTGCAGGCATTATGCTTATCACTGTCTTGTTATTTTCTTTATTCAAGATTACACCCCCTCAGAGGATATCACTACTTTTAATTTAGAATTTGTGTAAATGATCAAATACACCAAGAACATTCATAAGACAGAAGAGTCGCACAACTAGTTAAAAAAAAAAGTCCAAGTTGCTCACCATGATGACTACTGACCTCAAGCCCTCCCATCCCTGAGAGTTGTCTAGAGGAGCAAGCCATAGCACTTCAATAGTCTTTTGCAAGACAAAATCTGTTAAAATTGAAGTCACTAGATTACCAATCCATAGGACCATTAATTGCCAGGGGTAACAGAGCTGTAAAGAGGAGTGGAAGAAAAGGAGAAGGGGGGTTTCTTTTACAAGTACAACAGTCAATACAGTGAGTAACTTTTACTTACTAGTCTACTAAAGCTCTCTCCCTTTCGGATATTGGTGTAAAGACTCACAAGAAGAAACCATTCTTACCTCTTTGCACTCTCCCTAAGGAATATCAAGTGGTGTAACTCCAGTGAAAAAGGCCATTACTATGTTTGTAAACTACTTAACGAAGTTAAGAACCCAATAAGCTGCTTCCGAACATCATATGAAAGATAAGAAGGTGGGTCCAAAGGACCGAAAGGAGAGGAAACCTTAACCTCCTAACCCACATAAAATGGGCCAGCGCCCCCCAAATTGGCAGATTAACAGTAGGAGCTCGTTTAGCTTGGAGGCAGAGAGAAGCACATTTTCCCCAAACAAAAGGCTTTTAAGAAGACAATGACATTGAACAACCAGTGAAACCAGTCCAGCTTGAACGACAAACAGCAGGGCTAGTTTCAAGGAGGCCTTATGAGAGTGTAAATAAAAGATCTACCAGTACAAACCCTCACAAGAGGGAGTCTAGGGTGCAGTCCCTAAGTTCACAACTTGATTGAGGAAACAGGTAACCAAAATATCCCAAACGCCCCAACAGTTGCAAAAACTATAAACATGGTATTTGTATGTAATGGCAACAAAAGAGGGCAGAAACAAACTAATACTTTATAGATAAGGAGAGACTGCAGCATTTGCTTCTAGTTCAGGGGTCTCCAAACATTCCTGTAATAAGAGCTACTTGTGTTCAATGAAAATCCTCTCTAGGTGCTAGTATTATTAGAGATCTGGTGGTAACCAGACAAGATTACGTTAGTGGCCACCATATGCAAGACTGCCAGCAGTGATTGCCTCCGTGCTTCAGGCACATTTGCCAGCAGTAATGTAAAAATGCTTTGTCAATGTGGAATGCCTCTGCATGGGTAATACATTAACATAGCTACACTGTCTCTACCACCAAGTTAATAATATTAGTAACAGTCTCCCCAACATGGTTTGATTTGCATCACTGAAATATCAGCTTTAAATATATTTTGGAAATTTGGGGGGCCCCAGAAGGCAGGCAAGCAAAATGGCCGCACTCTAGGCATGCTCCAACGTCCGGAGCTAACAATCTCAAAACATTCACCATGCATGGCGCACACCTTCTATAACCCCGGATGACCTGGTGATACAAGTGACATGCATTGCAACAGCTGATAACCAGAAGGCAGGAGCGCTTTAAGCCTATGGTAAATGCAGGTCAAGGGGATGGTCACGATGGCGGCTTCGAGTGACTACTGAATGGGAAAACCTGCAGCACCGGGAGGCTGCGTTGGCCTGAGATCACTGTGCCACAATTGCAGAACTGGAGCATGCGCTGCAGAACTGAAGCATGCACTGCAGAGAGGCGGGGCCAGCGGCGAGGATGAGAGAACCCGGGCGAGGAGCAATCGTCGGTAGTGCTGTCTGGCTGATAGGCTTCTTTGGCGACGAGGCTGGTCCACTTGGGGTGTATGATGTACGTTGGAAGGTGTCTACTGACCTGGATGCATAAGACCTGCTCATGCCTCCCTCATGACAGGTGTTTAGGCGGGGTTGCAACAAATGCACATCACTTGGCCAAAGGGACTGGCAGTCATGCAGGACAACAATAAGTCACTACAAGGAACCTGTTGTGGGTTGGCTGGTGTAGAAGAAGGCATGCGGTTATACGAACACTCTGGCTACTTGTATACAGCGGCGGAGCCTCTACAGCTGCAAACGACTCTGGACCTCCTTGAGCACTAGAGTACACCCCCGAGCAAGCACAGAACCCATCAGCGAATAGCGCATTGAACTTGGCAGTGGCAGAGACTGACGCAAGACAATTTGATCTGACACAGACCTAGGAGCCTGAGTGTTGGGGACAAAACCCTGGACCACCCTATACTCACCAACAGGGAAAGGAAGATTTGATAATCCTCCTGCAAGACACTCTGAGATCCATTGACCAAAAAATGGGCACACTCAATTTCCACATTGACAAGATAACGTATTAGCTCGAGAAACATGTAGATCACCTGAAGGAAGCAGTGGAACGCACTGTCTTCTCCAAAGACAACGCAATTCACACAATGGAGAAGGTGCTTCAGATTATTGCATCAAAAAATGAGGTTCTAGAGTTGCACTCACGCAGAAATATTCTCTGCATCTTGGAGGTCCTAGAGTTGGCCAATACATGGAAGCCAAACTCTGTGCCCGAGTGCACGCTGACCTCCCTGTTTGGTACCAAAGGAATTCTCCAAGCTGCTATTAGTGAAGCATGCACATAGATACCTTATGGCAAGACTGCTCAGTCCAGACCCATTATTGAACTACTATTATACTACCAGGACAGGGATATTGCACATAAGATAGCAAGGAGAACCTGGAGCTGTTCTCTGATGGGAACTGTGTATCCCTATTCCCAGATTTCAGCAAGTGTGCTGAAAATATGCACGGAATAACCCCTTGTGTGCTCCCATCGGCCGTTGGCCGACGGGAGCACTACCTCCCTAGTGCTGCCGTCGGCCAACGGCCGACGGTGCCCCGCCCACCCTTTAGAACGCCCGCACCGCGGCGGAAAAACCGCCGCGGTTAAGGCGTTAAACAGCAATTGATCAGGGACATGATCCTCTACACCATGCTCTGCCCGATGTAGGCCTAAGGTCATGCTGCATGGGAAGCATCATGTGTTCCAAAACCCGCAAAAGGCAGGAGAATTTCTCAAGGCTCACACTGGAAAAAAATCAGAGAAATTACACAATAGCAGCCAATCACCACACCAGTCCGCTGGGAGTGACAGTCTGACCAGATGATTGCACACGGGTACCTGTTGGAAAGTGCCCCTTTTTGTAATAGCCCCCCCACATTTTGCCACTGGTATTGATGTTTTTCTACTGATGTGCCTAGGGTCCCTGCTAACTAGGCCCCAGTGTCAGTGCTCTTTCCCTAAAAACAAAGTAAAATGGTCTAATTGTAACACAATCGGCACACACTTTAGCACCCCCTGTATGTCCCAAGGAAGTGGCACGCCTGGTACCTAGGGGTCCCACCTTGGAGGTGCCTCCCCAAAAAAACTACCAGTGTCTAGTGTGCTAGCTGACCACAGATTAGCTTCTGATCCCCTGCAGGTAAAAGCCCATGGTTTCTGAGGCCAGAAACAATGCCTGCTCTGGAGGAAGGTGTTAACAGTTTTTCCAGCAGGCGGGCTAGTAATTTAGCATATCAAGGCCAGGCGATTCAAAGCCCTTTCTGCCTTTGATATGTGACCCCAGCATACCCAAGACATGGAAAATGCCACCCCCTGGCCTGAGGTCCATTTGGCACCAAGACAGGTGGTAAATTAGCTATCCAAGTACCAGTGTTGCACCTCCAAGCTAGTCACACCCCTAGGGTGGGCTACCTGATGTGCTCCATGAAGGAAGGGTTCCACCATCTTGTTTTTGGTGGAATGAGGAACTCTAGGATATGGTTAATGCCCCTCCCCAAAGGAAGTGGTCATATAGGGGGTGTAGTAGTTATTGGCATTGGTTGCTACCCTTCACTCCCCTTAATGCCCCTAAAGTTAGCATTTAGGTGGCTCCCTGATACCAGGAAACTCAGATTTGTCTGCCTGAAGAAAGACAAAGATGATATGAAGACGTAAGAATAGTGGACCAGCATCAACTTTGGTGCAAAACTCTGCCTGAATGCTGCTCTCCTGACAATCACCGACTTGTCCAGAAGCAGAACAGCCTTCCCAAACCCTTGAAGGTCTGCCCAGTATTTCCTGGATTCAGCAACATCTCCTGTGGAGTAGAGGAGTTACTCCCCTATACAAGCAAGCACTGACTTCAGCTGCCTGGTACACCGTTCTGTCGACCTCCGGGACCACCAAGGGAGCAGCACCCCAGCAAGAGATGTTTGTACTCCAGTAGATCAGATACATCTCCTTACCAAGTTTGGAGATGCCAGAACCCCCGTGAGCTGCCCTGCATCAATACCCGAGGAACTGGAGCCAGTTGCAAGCACCAAGTCTTGTTTGTGATCAGTTGGAACACCAACCGCTGCCAAAATGTACCTGCATATCGAGGCACTCAGAGAGAGGCCAGCTCCACACCAAGGGTGGCCCTGCTGTAATTAGTTTCCTCTTCTGAAGGAACTCCGAGAACCATGAAAAACAATAACTCAGCAACCTGCCGGACAAAACACCTCTGCACCCGAGATCCCCAGCCCAGACTCATGGAGTGTCTGTGGTCCAGAGACCCCCAAAAGTAGAGTCCCCCCCTTGGGTTCCGGCAGACCGTTTCCCCAGTCCCCCTTTGCAGCCTTTTTTGACAGGTACTTTCTCCACTGACTTTAGATTGTAGTGTACGAGGATATCACTGCTGAAAGCACCTCTGCACCCAGGCACCCCAGAGCAGGTAAACTTGAACTCTTGAGGCTTTCTTGGATCATGGCCCCTATTTACCATAAGTCCAATGCAGTGAACGTTTCTCCCATAGGAAAACATTACTGAGCTCGAGGCTCATGCCTCAAATTTGACAGCTGTAATTTTTTACTGTTTTTATTGTATAATTTGGTAACAGCTAAAGTACTTACCTGATTCCGATAATCTTGGTGTAAAATTTATATAAAAATTTTTTTTTTTCTAAATTTGCGCTTGAGTGTCTTCTAGAGTGTGTGTCTCATTAATTGACTATGTGTTCAACAAATGCTTAACTCTACCTTTTGATAAGTCTAAACTGCTCGCCCAAACTACCACAAAGAGCATTTAGGATAATTAATTTAAGCCCTGTAAGCCAATAAGGGTAGCCTGGACTTTCTAAATAGTGTACCTCAATTTGGAAAACCACATAAAAAGCCAGCTTCTTACACTTCCTACTTGGGTCACTTTTACAAACACGAGCCCAATCTGCAGCTCCTTCGCTAAGTTCTGGCCAAGAGGCCCCGAGGTATACAACTTCATTCACATAGACTGTTTGCTACTTGGTCTGGATATGCAAAGCTTCGACCCACCCTAAGATTCTTCGAAGGAGAAAGAGCATTGGTCAGCCTGCCTGGGCATACCTTCAAACCAAAACATACAGGGCTTACATCACCAGAACGACTTAATTTGTTGAAATTGTTAATGGTTAAATGTGGGAATCACCTTGGTTTGTTCTTCACCAGGGTGGGAGGGAGCTCTGATGGTGACTCATTAGTTGGCTTTAGGATCGGCGATGCTTACCCCAATGATAGCAATCTCACTGGGAGAAGCTGGCTGCTCATCACTCACTGGAACAGACGAATCACATTCTCACTGTTATGAGCAGTGGCCAGGGCAAGCTAAATGGTCTCACATGGAATATGAAAAGTCTCAATAACTACAGGAAAGCTAGTCAAGTCCTCACTTTCCTAGACAGAAACAACAGTCAAATACCACTATTGAAGGAGGCACACCTGAATCCGAGTGTACCATCCCAATTTGCCAATTGTTGGGCTGAGCAGAGGGTAGTTTGCTCCTATTCCACATATGCTAGAGGTGTCATAATTTTGGTTTAAAAAATGAGCTGGAATCTACTTGCATGGCTCGAAAACGGATGATCAGCCATGCTATGAGGCCTTATTGAATAGCTGGTTTCACCTAAGTAAACTGCTATGGTCCAAACAGACACTCCCAGCTTTTATTCTATCCCCTGGGACATGATCTGTGAGACACCGCGGTACTCAATATTGTTGGGTGAGGACTTTAAATGCACACTTAACGAGATACTGGGCAGAAACCTGACTGTACCCGAGCCTAGCTCGACCGTGGCAAGGGACTATTAATACACGATAACAGAGGATGCCTGGCGAATTTGGCAACACTAAAGCAGCATCTCACCAGAGTGGAGCTGGAACTGAAAATACAAGATGCCAGATTAGGGGCGACTAATTCACCAATAGCACAAGCACAGATGCAACAAATGATCACAGAATACTTTGAGGAGGCAGAACGTAAATGTAGACTCGGGGAAATTGCCAAAGCTCGCACCTATGGACAGGGAGAAAGACCTAGTAAATCAGTGGATATGGTGATTTAGCAGCCAAGTGCAGGCAATATCATACTGAAAATTGTGGATGTAGGCAGTACGGTACACCAAGATACTACACACACATTAGGGTTCTCATTGCATATTACGCCGGTTTGTATACATTGCAACACAAGGCTCTCCCCACACAGATAGCAGACTATTTGGAACACACTGCTCTAGCATGGTTGAGGGAAGTTCATAGAGTGTTCCTATTATAACCATTCGAACTAGAGGCGTTAATAATCATATTTTATATTTAGATTTGGATGTCAGTAATGAACAAGTTACAAAAGAAAAGATCTGCCTGCTATTTGCAATGAAGGAAAATCTTTAAGTTTTAAATATTCCACGCTTTTCTTTAAAAAAATAAAACACTCACCCTACAGAAAGCTGTCACCAGTGGTAGCAAAGAGGCAGCTATTCCGTGTTCATCCATGGGTGTGCAGTCCTGTAGTGAGAAGATAAAAGAAAGAAAATTAACAAAAACAAGATAAGGAATTGCATGCTTATGGAATCATACAGTGGCACTCCTTTGCTATCAGCCAATAAAATCTGCAATTTGTAACCTAAAATGACGTTAAAGTTGAACTTAGACATCAAAATAAAATCCAACAGGTAAAAAGAGACCCTGGTTGTCTTGTGAGATTATAAAGAAGTGTTAAGACAGCAACTGTATACAAGTGCAATCAGGAAACACACTAAGGACTTTTCCAACATATGTGGAAAAGCACTGAAACAAACTGCCAATTCAGGATGAGTAACACTGAAGTAAACCGTAACATACTGAATACAAACGTGAGGTACATACCCATTTCGTATGATTTCAAAACATTGACCAAGACCGTCACAGAATTTATTGAACCTATTTAAAAACCAGTAGCAATAACCACAGCCAACTTAATACAAACGACTAGTAAATTAATATGATACAACAGGAAAACTGTGTCTTGGCTCTGTGTGTGTTAGTGGCTGGAGCATTGGTTTCCACTGTGACAATGGCTTGCGGTAGTGGCTTACCAAAATCTTAACAGTTAAAAAACATAGCACATATGTAAAATCCAGAAAATGTATTTTTTAATAGCATAACATAAACCCAACTACTCTTTCACTGGCATTCCTTTCTTACTGAAAGGAGGATGACAATGGACACATGAATGGGCCCACAGCATACTAAGCTTTATTAACATTGAGGCAGATTTTCTCAACTAGTTACCACATAATGCACTATCATAATTATACAGATTAAATTTTCCCTATTAGGATAAATGGTGCAATTTCATCTGGATATCAGTAACTTACTAGAGGAATATTCCACAAAAGGAAAATGCTACTTACCAGTATGCATCTGTTCTGGGTATGTAAAGCTGCAGAGTTACACACTGTGCATAGATGGCCACCTAGTGTTGGGCCCGGATGTTTGCAGTTTGTTTTTGTTGTAGAAAAGTCTTTGGAAGTCAAAGGATAGGTGACTCCTCCTTTGGATGATACTGCGCATGGGCATCGGCTCCATCCCCAGATTGTTTTTCGCCATTAGGGAGGTGATGGAGCTGTACAAGAAGTAGTGATGTCCATGTGGTTTGTATCTAATTAAGATAATACTGGAACAGATAAAGGTAGGCGGGTGGGCGTGTTTATCTGTGCAGCTCTACATGCCAAGAACAGATGCATACTGGTAAGTAGCATTTTCCGTTCAAGGCATATGAGCTGCAGCTTACGCAATGTGCATAGATTGTATAGCAGTACCCACCTTAGCGGCGACCACTCGTATGTGTGCGGTGTAGACCATGCTGCTTTGCATATGTCATCTAAGGGAATGTTCCCTAAGAATGCCACAGAAGCCCCTAACTTTCTTGTAGAATGGGCTTTTGGAGGAATTGTTAACGTGCGTTTGGCTTTCTGGTAACAGATTTGTATGCATTCGACAATCCACCTAGCAATTCCAGATTTTGATATGGGATTGTCTTTATGTGGTGGTGAAAAACACAAAAAGCTGTTCTGTTTTGTGAAAACTTTGTGTTATTTCTATGTAATAAAGTAGATCTCTTTTAACATCTAAAGTGTGTAGAGCTCTTTCAGCGACTGTTTGTCGCTGCGAGAATACAGGCAGCTCCACAGATTGATTTAGATGGAATAGTGAAATTACTTTTGGTAGGAATTTAGGATTAGTATGAAGAACCACTTTGTTATGATGCATTTGCAGGAAAGGTTCTTGAATGGTAAATGCTTGCAGTTCGCTTACTCTTCTAAGAGAAGTAATGGCTACTAGGAAAGCTACTTTCCAATTTAGGAATTGCAATTCACATTTGTGTAAAGGTTCAAAGGGAGGCCCCATGAGACGTGTGAGAACGATGTTTAAGTTCCTCACTGGTGAAGGTGGTGTTCTGGGAGGGATTATTCTTTTCAGCCCTTCCATGAAAGCTTTTATAGCTGGTACTCTAAAAAGAGATAGATGTTGTCTATTTTGTAAGTATGCTGCTATAGCAGCAAGGTGTAATCTGATAGACGTGTATGCTAAGTTACACTTTTGAAGGTGTAGGAGGTATCCTATGATGTGTTGAATAGACACATCCAGGGGGTTTATGTGATTGTTTTGACAGTATATCACAAACCTTTTCCACTTAGCAGCATAACATGCTTCTTTGATGACGTTCATACATTCTTGAGGAAGGTTAAGGTAACCAAACTATGACTTCAGGAGCCAGATCGCTAGGTTGAGCTGAGCTGGGCCCGGGTGTCTGATCTCTCCATGGTTCTGTGTTAATAGGCATGGAGATAGGCTTAATTTTTGGTGTGGCACCACAGATAGTTGCAGCAGTGTGGTATACCACGGTTGTCTGGCCCAAGTTGGAGCAACTAGAATGAGTGTTAGGGAATGTTGCTGTAGTTTGCGTACCACTAATGGAAGTAGTGGGAGAGGAGGAAAAGCGTACGCAAATTGTCCTGAACCAGTTCATCCATATAGCATTGCCTTTGGACAATGGGTGTGGGTATCTGGCGGCGAAGTTTGGGCATTTTGCATTTTCGTGGGTTGTCCCCACGTTTGGAAAAACGGTTGAAGAACTTACGGATGAAGTTCCCACTCGTGGATCTGCGGTGTCTGTCGACTTAGTAGATCTGCCATGGTGTTTTGTACTCCTGGGACATGTTGGGCTAAGAGGAAGATCTTTAGAGGTATAGCCCATCTCCATACCTGCTGTGCTAACAGAGAGCTGCAGAGAGTGTGTCACGCCTTGTTTGTTTATGTAGTACACAGGGCCGGACTGGGAACCAAAACCGGCCCTGGCAAAGTGCTCGGCCGGCCCCAGCCCCCCCTCCGGGGGTTGGGGGTGCCGCCAAGCTCTTTGCCAGGGCCGTTTTTTTATGCTGCAAAAACGGCCCTGTAACAAAATCGGCCCCCAGGGGCCCAACACCGGCCCCTACCCATGCGGCGCACCGAGGGATTGCCCAGTGCCCGCTACGGCCAGTCCGGGCCTGGTAGTACATCGCTGTCATATTGTCTGTGCGGACTAAGACAGCTTTGCCTGACACTTGCGTTTGAAATGCTTTTAGGGCTAGAAACACAGCTAGCAACTCTAAGTGGTTGATGTGGAGTAGCTTTTGTTGCGGTGTTCACCTGCTTTGCATGGTGTGATGCAGTAGGTGAGCTCCCCAGCCGGAGAGCGACGTGTCCGCTGTCATGATTTGGGGCACTGGCTCTGGGAACGGTCGACCCTTTGAAAGGTTTTTTGTGCTCCACCATTGCAGAGAGCGATGAGTCCGACTGTCTACCAACACTAGGTCTATTAATTGACCATGAGCCTGGTTCCACTGTCGTGCTAGGCACTCTTGAAGTCGACGCATTTGCAGTCTTGCGTGAAGTACTATAAATATGCAAGATGCCATCATTCCTATGAGTTGTATGAACACTCGAGCTGGAAGCGAGTGTTGTGGTTTGAATTTTGTTAGGAGCGTTTGTACACTTGGTATCCTGGCTGGAGAGGGATAAGCTAGTGTTAATTGGGTGTTTATTGTAACACCAAGGAATTGTTGTGTGTGCGAGGGTAGCAGATGTGACTTGGTGTGATTTACTGTGAATCCCAAGTTGTGGAGTAGTAGAATTGTGGCGCGAGTGTGTTGTACGCACAGGCTGTATGAGCTTGCTTTTATGAGCCAGTCGCCCAGATATGGGAAGACTTGAATCTGCTGCCTTCCTAAGTGTGCTGCTATGACTGCTCGGCGTTTGGTAAACACTCTTGGTGCTGTTGTGACTCCGAATGGGAGCACTTTGAACTGGCAGTGCTGCCCGTCTAGCACAAACCTGAGATATTTTCTGTGCACTCTGTGGATGGGAATGTGGAAGTAGGCGTCCTTGAGATCTATAGTGACAAGGAAGTCGTTTTGTAACAGGAGCGGAAGGACTTGTTGAAGTGTGACCATATGAAAATGGTCTGACTGTATGTAAATGTTTAGAGGTCTGAGGTCTAGAATAGGTCTCAGAGATCCGTCCTTCTTTGGAATTAAGAAATATAGGGAGTATACTCCCTTGTTGTGCTGATGCTTTGGAACTATTTCTATTGCATTTTTCTGCAGGAGAGATACCACTTCCTGTCTGCGCAGTGTCAAATGTTCTTGTGACATTGGAAGCTGTCTGGGCGGTATGTTTGGGGGGGTGGATGTTAGTTCTAAACAGTAACCTGACTAGATTATTTGAAGCACCCACCTGTATGATGTGATGTTTTTCCAGGCTGGCAGATATTGCTGTAGTCTTCCCCCGACCGGAGTGGAATGGGGCGGGGGAAGAGGAGGGGAGTCATTGGGTAGGGGTGGAGGCAGAGCGGGAATTGTTGGTCTTGCCTCTGCCCTTGTTGTTGTTACCACCCCTTTGGTAGCCCTTACTATATGTAGATTGTGTGGGGGCTTTGTAGGAGGTGGAGGGTGTGTGAAGCATATCCTCTATTGGTACCTCTATAGGATGAGTGTAGAAATGAACGTCTGAGAGCCTGCGACTGCAAGGCTCCCATAGATTTTGCTGTGTCTGTATCCTTCATTTTTTCGAGGCATGCGTCTACTTTGGGTCTGAATAAGTGTTGCTCATCAAAGGGTTGATTGAGTATAGCACTCAGGACTTCAGGTTTAAAACCTGATATGCGTAGCCACGCATGTCTACGCAGGAAAACACTTGTGTTGACTGCTCTGGAGGCAGTGTCTGCTGCGTCAAGTGCACAACAAATTGAGGTGTTGGTAATATTTTTCCCTTCTTGGATAAGCTCATTAGCTTTATCTTTGTACTTTTCCAGGAGGTGCTGCATCAGTGACTCTAGTTCATCATAGTGTGCTCTGTCGTAACGTGCCAATAATGCTTGTGTATTGGCGATACGCCACATGTTTGCTGCTTGGGAGGCAGTTCTCTTTCCTGACGCATCAAGGAGTTTAGACTCTTTGTCAGATGGGGGAGCCTCACCTGACGTTTGTGAGTTAGCCCTTTTGCGTGCGTTTGAAACTACAAGCGAGTCTAGGGGAACTGGGCCTTTAATATAAGCTGGATCTGAAGGTGCAGCTTTATATTTCTTCTCTATTCGTGGGTTAATGACCCGAGTTCTAACTGGGTCTTTGAAAACCTCAGGGGCGTGTTTAATAACTCCTTTGAGCATGGGTAAAATGGATGAAGATCTTTGTGCATTGTCAAATGTATCAAATAGGAAGTCTTCCTCTACTGTGTCTGTATGCATATCCACCCCATGATATTGCGCAGCTCTGTGTACCAACTGATTAAAGCCCATAGTGTCTTCTGGCGGGGAAGGCCTAGAGGGGTATATGTCATCTTGAAGGACATTTGGAACGTCTGGCATGTTATAATCGTTCCATGGGTCAGGTGAGCCTGGGGGAATAGATGGATCATCTGCGTTACCCCCTATGTCATCGGAGCCATCATTCCCATTATCATCATGTAATGTAATGTAATGTAATTTGTACTTGTAAAGCGCACTAATACCCCAAATGGGGTGTCCTGGCGCTGTAACGCATACCGCTGTGGAACCCTTCCTGGTTTTTCCCTGTGAAATGTCCACTCCTGGGCACCCCCAAGGTGAAGCCAGGCATCCCAGCGCTGTTGGGCCGTTGTGGAGATTAAGCAAGCTATTGCCCAGAGTTACAGAGTGGGACCCATGATTAGAATAGGCACCGAAGCGAGAATTATCAGGTCCGAGGAAATTGAGCCCAAGACCCGCCGAGGCGGGAATTGAACCCTGGTCCCGGGCCAGACCTCTGCATCAGGGTCTGCCGCTCTAACCATTGAGCCACACTTCTCCACATGTATGATAGTGTGTAGGGGAATGTTGTGGCAGGGGAATAGGTGGTGATGGCATAGCTGGAGGAGAAGGAGAAGGCACTCTTAGAGGGGAAATAGCTATGTCCTTCTTCTTTGGAGGAGTTGCTGGTGTTTCTAGTGGTCGTTTCTCTGAACTTAGTCGACCAGTAGTTGGATTTTTCACCAAAGTCTTTTGTGCAGGGTCTGGGTGAAATAAGTCCTCTGCAGAAGTGTGATCTTTCAGTGTGGAGGAAGGTTTTGGCACCGAAGTTGCTTCTTTTGGTTTTTTGGTAATGTCTTTTACAGGAGAAGCTGGGAACTTTTTCGGCTCCGAATGTTTTGTCGGCTCCAACGATTTTTCTGTGCCGATAAAGGTTTCGGATCGGGTTATTTCTTCGTATCCGATGCTTTGCTTGGCTCCGACCTTGGTTTCAGTGCCGAGGTAGGAACTGCCTGTTTCGGTGCCGATCGTTTCGATGTGGGCGTGGCAACAGATGGTGTCTTTTTCGGTGCTGGTAGGTGTGCGTCGGCACCGTGTGGAGGTCGACCCGAGTCACCTGAAGGCTTTGTTAGCTTCTTAGCCGGGCCCGAAGGTGGGGCAGTAGAAGCAGTGTCTGGGTGTGTAACCGAGCCGAGGGTGTGACCGGAGCCTTTTTGGGGTGTGTCGAGGAAGGGTCGGGGTTGACGGTCTTACTTACGACCCGCTGCGCTGGAGTGACATCCTCGACATCGGAATCTTCTGCCTCGGAGTTGCTGTCGACGCCATGTTGTTCTTGGACGTCAACGCCTTCCTCGAAGATGTCGTCTGGAATCGGAGCTGAAGATCTTTGAGCCTTTGTTCTCCGAGCTCTTCGGTCCCGGATCATCTTCTTGGAGCGGAAGGAGGCACAAGTAGAACAGTCTCTGGCCTCGTGCTCCGGGGAGAGGCAAAGGTTACACACCTCATGAAGGTCGGTGTGGGGAAACTTCGACCCAACATGGAGGACACTTTTTAAATGGCGTCCTTTCCATGAGCTGGAGTCGAGGCCTAGTTGGGCCCGAAGGCCTTCGACGACGACCGGAATCGATGTCCTGGATGTTGATAGAGTAGCGTCGACTGGAAACGCGTTCTTAACTGAATTCTCGAAGCTGGTGAGGACTGCGCGCCGACGGAAATTGGTTCCAACACAGAGCGCTGGAAACACATCCGAGCCCAGTGGCGGAAAAACCAATCTGGGGATGGAGCCGATGCCCATGCGCAGTATTATCCAAAGTAGGAGTCACCTATCCTGTGACTTCCAAAGACTTTTCTACAACAAAAACAAACTGCAAACATGCGGGCCAAACACTAGGTGGCCATCTATGCACAGTGTGTAATCTGCAGCTCATATGCCTCGAACATACAATTTCTGGATATTGGCAAAATTGCAGAAAAAATATATTAGACCACCATAAAAGTCATCAGTGCATATAAGTAGACAAGCTTCCACCCAAATAATCTGTAACTGCTCCATCACTGCAATAATGAAACAGATATAGTAACAAGGGACAACCACTCAGACACTCCTGTAAAGAAATGTTTATAAGTTTAAGGATGCTTTGCCACAAAATATACAAAATACAGCCATTGGTCTGGATAGAATAATAAATATGGACAATCATAAAATTAAATTTAGTTTCCAGAAAACAGCCATAAATCTGGCACGTATCCTAATTAGAAAAACAAATTCAAATAAGAAGGATCAGATATAATCCCGAATATAGATTTGGAGCACAACCCCTGCAAACACACAGCACTTTCCATGACCTATGCAACGTAAAACTAATTAAGAGACACACATGGACAAACTAAAATGTATTCATGTATTGTTTATGGGTATGTACCTCCTACATGCAATAAAGCACAAACAGGCACTACACATCAGGGTGTATCTACAAGACACCACTTTGAAACTGGAAATATGTATTGGTGGAACACTTCTAAATACATTGAAACTTACTGCAGGACCTTTTACACTGTCAGATTGAAAAGTAGCCCTAAAATTATCAATGTCCACAATGAGATAATTGTTTAAAGGTGTTATGGAACTAAATCACGTATTAAATATTCAATTGGAGGGAACCTTCCTTCATACCATTATTAACAATTTCAGTCTAAAAGCCCCGTTTTGATAACATGGCTTTTTGCTGCCCTTTTTGTTGGAAGAGCCAGATAAGGCAGCACATCCTTTGCCTACCTAAAAGTTCTGGCCTGGAGTAAACTGATTTACACTGTCTGACAGACCAATTTGTTGTTTAGTATTTTGTAAGCAAATGAAAACCTACATCTTATGTCACTTTATATTTCCTGGCTGTTCTTCTGTCTTTAGCGTCAGGACAACCGATTCACAGATGTTTGCGAACTTATACATTTAAATCAATGAATAAATATACCTTTACGCAGACTTGGTTCTTGCAAGAAGTTAAACTGAACAAAATGTTATCTATGAAGAATAAATTCCAACTACTTTATGAACTACTGTGTGTATTACTTTTATTTTGTAGTTCCACCACATTCTGCCTCCTGGCCCCTTGTATTGCTAACAGTCAGCAGAACATCAGGATAAACATAGTATTCAAAGTGAAAAATGCTGTCTCCACATAACTCTCATCGTACGTAGAATGGATCACGGATTGCCACATCTAAAATACTATTAAATGAATTATACTTTTTTCGTTGATGCAATAAAAGGTATCATTAGCCCCAATCATGGCAGTAATTAAAACAATGCTCCATTTGACAGCATGAAGTCTCTTATAGATTCAGATGATAGCATAATCCTAGCATGTATGGTTGGTCTTGACAACGGGTAACAAATTTGGACTAATCACCACAGAGGTACCAACTTGCTGATTCATATGCCATTAGGACATTCCTATGATGATAGGTATAGTCCCACAAAAGCACACATATCTACTTCCCTGTTAGATTATTTGTCTAGTCATTGACTTCAATTAATTCCATTATTGTAACCTTGTTACTTGGTAGTGATATGAATCTGCACCGTCACCAGCAAATGCAGCCTATTTGTAGATACTCAAAAGCCTCTGGAAAGCGCAGGCTGAGGCAAACTTACCAACCTGATGCAGATGGATTTGTAACCCATGTACCTCCCATGAGCCACTTGAGGATAGTGTGATCAGGGAAATGGCCAGTCCTGTGAGGCTACAGGATTGTTTATAAGTGCGTTCCATAGCATCTTTTCCCCATGGATGAACTCACACAAGAAATCAAAACTATATATTTAAAATGTTTTTTTAATAAGTAATGCCCTAATCTACTTCATACTATATTAGTAAATTACTAGAAATTAACTTAATGATTAGGAAAATGAAGACAAAAACCATGTACTAAAAAGAATATTAACATATTAGTGTTAATTAAATCAAAGCACTTAGTGATGCAACCAATCTATAGTTTGAAACGTTTAGCTGCAAACTGGTCAGAAATGTAAAATGACACCCAATATCTTGCTAGTTTTGCAGTAGATAAGTTATTGAAGTGTAAAAAAAAAGATGGATAGATTCTTTGAATAAATCTCAGCCACTCGTAATTGCTTGGGTCTCATCCAAGTCCACCATTATTTTGCACACCATGCCACTTTGGTTTTAATCAAGCCATATGCAAATCAGCTTCGACCGTGCTCCAATAGTAAAACTGCCAGACACTCAATCTTTTGAGTTCCAAGAGTTTAGGGGTGAACGTTTGGAACATAGCAGGCTGGATTCAATATTAAGATCAGGAGAAATACACTTACAGCACAACTCTTGGTGTTTTTCTCCAAGTACTTCTAATCAAATGGCATACACTATCCTAAAAAGGTAAGTGTCAGAATCTTTTTCAGATGGGCAGGGGCATGCAAGGGCTACCGGGCCCATCCGTGGTGGTTGAGATCATTTTACTCCTGATGTCCCGGGGCCCAACATACTATGAATTCTGGGAAACGGAGCCTAATACCCCTTTCGCACTTTTTAAAAAATATTATTTTTAGAGATTTTCAATAAACGTTACACAACTCTGAAGGCAATGGGAGTTACATATATTACACTACAACATAATTTAATGCAATATCTGAAAGATATAACTAAAACAGCAATTTGTGCCATCAGTGTTGTTGTAGTCCCTTGCAGTTTCACAAATCACAGTAACATAACAAAGCAACATGATAACGTCAGTCTTATACCATGGGAAGCACCTAGGGCAACAAGTAATAATGAGCATGCTACATGGTTTGCAATATTTGAGCTACCAGCATGTTGGACGGTAAGATACTGTCTAGTCTCTAGCAAGGGCTAAGGGGGATTTGGTGTCACTGCACTAGTGTAAAGGCATGTCTACAGCGTAATAATTTGTTTATCCAAGGATACCAAAGTAATGATTGGGGGGTTGGGGCGCGCTTCTGTGGGTGTAGTCTCCGTGGGGCAGGTCTTTCTCTACATGGGTGCGGGCGCAATATAACCCTAAGATGTTCCCTGTGAAGGGATAGCGATGTGCCGTTTTAATTCGTTTAACGTAAGGTACTCCTTCCAATCTGGGGGGTTTAAGGAGGATTGGGCAACCCAGGATATTGCCGCAGGACAACTCGCATTCGGCCACTAAAACCTTGAGAAGGTCAGCAAGCCACAGTTGAATGCGAGCAGCAGAGCTCGATTTCTAGGACATAGCTACCCTCTGTTTAGCCAAGCCGAAAGCTAAATCTAGGAATTTGTTAAGAGTTTTGCGCTGTGCATTGCGTTTTGTGATGCCCAGCAGAAAGGGTGAGCCTTGTGCTGTGATTTCTGCACCTATGGCCTCGGATAGAGTGTTGGCCACTCACTGTATTCCAGTACGCTGATAATTGGGGGCATTGCCACACATATGTAGAAATGTGGCATCTGTACTGCGACAGCATGGCCAAACATTAGATGAGTTTGGGTACATGAGCGCCTCATTGTGTGGGGTGTAAGGTATGTGTGATGAAGATAATTAAATTGTGTGTACTTAAGTCTGGCGTTTGAGCAAACAATCTTAGGGAACCCTAGGCTCTGTGCCCACTGTTTGTCAGCCAGTGTTGTTGAAAGTGCTGTGTCCCAATATTCTCTGAGCGTTGTTAAGGGGGACACTGTGTCATCCTTAAAGAATTGTACAACATTGCAATTGCCCGTTTGTCCGTACCGTGTGTTAGTAAGGTCTAAAATAGTCAAAATACCACAGGTTCATCATGAGTCTTGCCCCATATCTTATATAATTGGTGAGTAAGGGACTTACATCAAAAAGGTGCCTGGAGGTATTCCAGAGTCGTCCACGAGGGTTTCAAACTCGCATAGAATCGAAGAATAAGTAATTCCATGTGCTGATGCCTGCCCCGGACCAGCCCGCCATCTCAGGGCATGGGCCTCTTGTTATACTGCCAGGAAGCACCCAAAGTGGCAAGTCAGGGGCAAAATGGGGTATAGATTGTGTTTTGGGAATCCTGACTCAGATCTGAGCAGCCACTCCAATATCGTGTATTGCCATAGCCCAGTGGCCAACTCTCCAATTCTGTAGTATTGCGGCCAGCCAGTCATCACATTGGCCTTTGCAGTTGTGCAGCCGCATAATAGTGTTCGTAGTAGGGGGCTCCCAAACCCCCCTTCCGATAGTGGGGTGTAAAGTTTGGTGAGAGAACCCCGAATTCTGGCCTTACCCCAAATAAGAGGCGTTAGAAGTGACTCAAAGTCTAGTACAATTTGCAGGGAAACAGAAAGGGAAGGGTTGCAAAAAAACATAGTAGCCTGGGTAACAACAACATCTTCGATATGGCTGTGCGCCCCATAGGAAAGATCGGTTGCTCTGTCCAAAACACTAAGGAGGAAAGAGCATTGGTTATCACCCTACCCAGGTTCCCGTCTTTTAAGTCCGATTGTGAATGATAAACCTGAACCCCCAGATATTTAAAGAAGTCACAGGACCAGGTAAGCAGGGGTGTGGCAGGTTGTGTCTTTGTTCCGAGGACAGAAGCATCATAGGGAATAAAAGGGATCTACCCCAATTCACCTTTAGACGAGATATGCGCCCAAAATGATCCAGCAACTCCATTAGGCCATGCAGTACAGTCATGTACCTACGGAGATAAATCAACGATTCGTCTGCGTACAGTGAGACTATGAAACATTGGTTGTGCGACTTGATGCCCAAATTTACTGCCTGGTGGCGGAGTGCACTGTTACAATCCATATAGGTACCCCAATATCGGCTCAGGTACTAATTGCACCTTTCACCTACATTGCCCTCATATTGCACTACATAACGGTTCTTAGGACGGACCTTTTACCTAGTTGAGGTAATGACTAGAGGACGAAAACAAGTTACTTACCTGTAACTACAGTTATCCAGTATTGGTATCTTTCATAGATTCACATGCCTGAATCATTCCCCGTCGTCGAGGCGGGAGTCCCACGGTAAATTATATATATATAGCAGTGCCTAAAAACCATTAGTAGTAGGCTAGAAAAGGATATAGGCCCAACTAGGCCCAAAACTTAGTAGCCTATCTACATCATTATGTAAAAAGAACTGAAAATGTAGCCTCAGCCAATCAGCTAACCTCACCCTCTAGAACCTTCCCAGCCCAGGCAGTTCTCCTCAGATTTTCCCAGCACAAGTGAGAAGTAGTATCCATAATAAGAACTGCCCAGTCGGGGAGGAGGGTGGGTGCATGTGAATCTATGAAAGATACCAATACTGGATAACTGTAGTTACAGGTAAGTAACTTGTTTTCTTATCCAGTATTGGGGTATCTTTCATAGATTCACATGCCTGAATCAGAATAGCAAGCAGTAATAACCATAACTGTCGGTAGAGGAAGGTGGGAGACAATCCAAACCATATATCCCCACACAACCTGGAAGGTACTAGAGCAAGAACATATTCAGTACATATGCATAATCATGACAATACCTTCATATACCATATATATAGAGCATTAAAACAGTATGTTAGCACAAATGTAACAATAGAAAACAAGAAAACCATAAAAGGCTGACCTCAGTGAAGAAGATGCTGCAACACTGCTTCTCCCACTGACGTATCTTCATGTAGCACCGGCTGCAGGCAATAGTGCTTGGTAAAAGTATGCACACTTTTCCATGTAGCAGCACGGCAGATGTTTTCCAGGGTCACCCCTGCAAATAGGGCTGTAGACGCTGACATCATCCTGGTGGAATGCGCCTTAACCGTTCTTGTCAGGGGCTTGTTCGCTTTCTCATGACAGAAGACAATGACAGAGGAAAGCCATCTGGCAATAGTTGCTTTCGTCACAGCCTGACCACGTGTAGCTTGGCCATAAGCTACAAACAGTTGGGTAGATTTGCGCAAATCTTTTGTCTTTTGTAAATAGAATTTGAGGCATCTTTGGACATCCAAGGAATGCAGCATCCTTTCAGCTGGAGTCTTGGGGTCTGGAAAGAAAGTTTTGAGTTTCACCGGTTGATTGATGTGAAACTGGGTCGGAACTTTGGGAATAAACTTAGGATGAGTTCTAAGTGTCACACAATCTTTTGAGAAATGTAGGAAAGGTTCCGATATAGTGAACGCTTGTATCTCACTTACTCTCCGGGCTGAAGTGAGGGCCAACAAAATAGCCACTTTCCAAGTCAAGAATTTAAGTTCTGATTTATGAATTGGTTCAAAAGGCCTTTTCAGCAATTGAGATAACACAATATTGAGATCCCACTCAGGAGGAGGAGGCCGCACTGGAGGGAAAACTCGAAATAATCCTTTAAGGAACTGTTTAATTAAAGAGGAAGAGCACAAAGATGGTTTGTTGTAACTCTTTCTGAATCTGGATATGGCAGCAAGGTGAACTTTGATAGAAGAAAAAGCGAGACCTGATCTGGCTAGAGACAGCAGATAAGGCAGAATCTTCTCTGGAGGAGCTTGTAGTGGATGGACATCACGCTCTCCGCACCATAAACAGAATCTCTTCCATTTGAAGCGATAGGTTCTGATGGTAGACTGTGCACGAGCCTGAGATAGAACAGCTCTACAGTCTGGAGAAATCTCCAGGTCCTTAAACTCTAGGAAGTCAGGAGCCAGGCGTGCAAGTGCAGCGACTGAGGATCTGGATGAAGTATTTGTCCTTCCTCCCTTTTCAGCATTGAAAGTGTCGGCTTGAGGCGCAGTGGAGGTTGATGGGAGAGTATCAGAAGCTCCTGGAACCAATACTGTCTCGGCCAGCGAGGAGCAATTAGGATTAGAGAGCAACGTTCTCTCTTCATTTTCTGTAGAACCTTTGGGATGAGAGGAATTGGAGGGAAGGCATACGCAAAGATTCCGGTCCACCTCATCAACAGGGCATTTCCTCTCGATCCTTGCTGGTGGAACCTGCTGGCAAAGTATATGCATTTGCTGTTCTGTTGCGTGGCAAACAGGTCCAGCGTTGGTGTGCCCCAGAGCTGGAAAATTGTTTCCACTTGGCTTTGTTCGAGTTCCCACTCGTGACATCCTGTGAACGATCTGCTGAGATCGTCGGCCAGAGAATTCTGAATTCCCTGAACATGTTCCGCTCTGAGGGAAATTTTGTGATGGAGTAACCATTCCCACATTTCTTGCGCTTGAAGAGACAGGGCTAGAGATTTCGTGCCCCCTTGCTTGTTTACGTAAAACATGCTGGTGGTGTTGTCCGTGCGCACCAGCACTGCAGAGCCCGCAATTCTTGGCAGGAAGGCTCGCAAGGACAGAAAAATGGCCCTCAACTCGAGGCAGTTGATGTGTTTGTGCTTGTACTGATGGGACCACCGTCCCTGCACTTGAAGGTCTTGAAGATGGCCTCCCCAACCCTCCATGGAGGCATCTGTCGTCAGAGTAAATTCCGGTAGGGTCTGAAGAAAAGTGAGCCCCGGAGACAAATTGTTCTTTGCCGCCCACCATAGAAGAGCTTGTTTCATCTTGGGCGTGACCTTGATTCGGTCCTCGAAAGATCCGGCTATCTGCCGCCACTGTCGATGCAATTCCTCTTGTAGAGGCCTCATTCTGAGTCGAGCCAGTGGGACTAGATGGAGTGCAGAGGAACACATCCCTAGCAGGGAAACAAACTGTCGGACCGAAAGAGACTTTTTTGACCGTATTTGACTTGCCAGCTTTGTGATTTTGTCCTGACGAATTTGGGTCAAGAAGGCCTTGCACTGAGAAGTGTCCAGTACTGCTCCTAGGAACGTCAGAATTCGTTTGGGTTGCAGTTGTGATTTTTTGACGTTGAGGGTCAGGCCCAGATTCGAGAACATTGATAGAGCACTTGTGACCGATTGCCTTGTTGAAGTTTTTGTCGGACTCTTTATTAACCAATCGTCGAGGTACGGGAATACTTGGATTCCCTGTGACCTCAACGCAGCTGCAACCGGAACTAGAGTCTTGGTAAAGATTCTCGGTGCAGATTTCAGGCCGAAAGGGAGGACCTTGAATTGAAAATGGACACCAGCCACTGTGAATCTCAGATACTTGCGGTGGTTTGGATGAATGGGAATGTGGAAGTAAGCGTCTTCCATATCCAAGGAAGCCATGAAATCGCCTTCCATGAGGCAATTGAGGACATCCGTGAGCGTCACCATGCGGAAACTCTGCTTTTTCAGATATTTGTTTAAGTTTCGTAGATCCAAAATTGGACGCCACTCTCCTGAAACCTTTTCCACAAGGAAGAAGCGAGAGTAAAACCCCTGATTTTTCTGGGATGTTGGAACTTTTTCTATCGCATTTTTGTGTAGCATCTTCATGGCTTCCATGTATAACAAATGAAGACGAGGAGGGGAGGGACCCCTGGGCGGTGACGTTGGAGGTTTCTGCAAGAACTCCAGAGTGTGTCCGTGTTTGACTATGTCCAGAACCCACTGATCTGAAGTTATCTTCCGCCACTGTTGATAAAAGGCGGAGATCTTGGCGCCCACGGGGAGGGAAGGAAGGGAGGATGGTGTCCGGCAAAACTCACTGGCGTTTATTTGAATCGCGTCCCTGGTAGTTAGAACGTCGTTTCCCTCCTTGACGAGAGAAACCCGCTGACGATGACTGTCGATAGGACTGTTGGTAGTACGGCTTATTCTGAGGTTGATACTGGCGGTTTTGCTGATTTTGATAATGTCCTCTGGAAGGAAAACCACGGCCTCTTGCTCCTCTGAAAAAACCTCGCTTATACTGTAGTGTACCAAGCGATTTGGCCGTATCAGTATCCGTTTTGATCGCAAGCAATGCTTCATCTATGTGTTTGCCAAACAATAACTCGCCATCATAGGCCATGTCAAGTATTTTGGTCTGGACTTCAGGTCTGAAAGAAGTCGCCTTGAGCCATCCATGCCGTCTAAGAACTGCCGCTCCGGCCAATTGTCTAAAGGCTGTATTAGAGACATCGAGGGCGCAGTCGATAATCTCAGAAGCTGCCCGCTCGCCTTCCATGACAACCTTCCTGACCTCTTCAACACGGTCTTCGGGAACCAGGTTGATGAATTCCGACAGATCTGACCACATTTGTCTGTCATAACGTGCTAAAATTGCCAAAGAATTAGCAATCTTAACAGTAGCAGCGGCATTAGTTGAGAACTTCTTCCCAATCGCATCCAACCTCCTGCCCTCTTTGTCTGGAGGTGTTGAAATTGGTGCTGCCGGATTCTTGGATCGTTGTTGAGCCGCTTGTAAAATCACTGAGTCAGGTCGTGGATGACCGATCAAACATGAAGGAGTATCCGGTGGTGCTCGGTACTTCTTGTCGACTCTTGGAAGAACCGCCGGGATGGACGCTGGCGTCTTCATTATATTAATCCCTTCTTTCCAAATGTATTCAATGATAGGGATAGATCTGGATACCCTTCTATACCCTTCTTTGAAATCATGAAGAAAACAGTCAGTCTGCTCAACCGAAACTGTAATTGCAAATCGAGCAGCTGCCCGATGCATGATGTTATGAAAACCTCCTATGTCTTCTGGCGGAGAATCTGAAGGTTGTGGCAAATTAGGAGAAGGCATAGGAATGATGTAATCATTCCATGGTTCCGTAGGCGTAGAATCCGGAAGTTCACCATCCTCACTTTCATCCTCATCTGGAGAGGAGACGTCAACATCATGACCTCCAGTCCCGGGGTCAACATCCTGCCTTGGCGAGTGCGAAGGATGTGGCGGGGAATTTGTCGGCATGTCTACTGGCACAGGATTTGGAGCAGGCAGAGTTGGTGGAAACCTCTGACGATAATCAGCCAGCATGGCCTGCAAATCATGAATTAGAGAAGACGGAAGATGAGTCGTGTCTTCTGCGTGTTGTTGCTCCTGATGATAAGGAGTAGCTAAATTTTCCTGATAGTAATGAACGTCATCATCATCTTCATCCTCTTGATATTTGATGTGTAACTGGGAAGGGTGATGGGCCACTCCAAAAGGCTCGTCATCATCCCCTTCATCATCAGAATCTGCCTCCACGTAGTTTTCCAAAATATGCGAAGGCAAGAGGGGAGACAAATGAGAGTAACTCTGTCTCTGAAATGATTTCATCTGGAAATGGGTATACTGTACCCTTACCGGAGATGTGGGCAATAAATGCGTAGACGGCACATTCAAAGATGCCAGCGCTGCTGTCGACGGTAGAAGTGAAACAGATGTGTGAGTTGCCGGCATTGTCGTTGACGGTATCGTCATCGGTGTTGGAATCGTCGACGAGGACTTTTTTGAAGGCGTCCTAGTAGACGGATCCGTCGACGGACTCTTCGTCGTCGATGGAGCTGAAACCTTCGTCGACGGGCTCGTCGTCGACGGACACGTCGTCGACGGGGTCTTCGTCGACGGACTTGTCGTCGACGGGGTCTTCGTCGACGGGGCCTTCGTCGACGAGGCCTTCGTCGACGGGATCTTCGTCGACGGGATCTTCGTCGACGGGATCTTCGTCGACGGGATCTTCGTCGACGGGGTAGCCGTCGACGGAAGCGTCGACGGAAGCGATGACGAATGCTTCGTAGATGGTGATTTGGTCGTCGACGGAAGGCTCGTCGACGACGAGCTTTTCTTTGATGATTTTTTCTCAGAAGAAGAAACCATGACGGACATCACAGGAGAAGTAATTGCTGAGGTGGTAACAGTACTTGAAGACGTAGAGGACGTAGAATAGGTGGTGACAGCGAGAGAGGACACCAAAGAGACAGCTTTAGTGCGGACTGTACTCACAGTAGAAGACTCTGTTGACGCAGCACTCTTCGTGGACTCAGAGGGTTTATGAGAGAGTTTAGGTTTTTTCAGTCTCTCAGGAGAACACCTCTCTTTGGAACTGGCTCTCTTACTTGAGGTAGAGGCTCTGTCCTCATCATCTGTGGCAGACGACTTCAGCCACAAAAGAACTCTTGCCTCTCTATCCCTGATGGTCTTAGGAGGGAAGGTTCGACATATCCTGCAATCCTTCACAACATGTGAAGGATGCAAACAATAAATACAATCAGAGTGCTGGTCGTCCACATGTACCCTCTTCTTGAAACAGGAACCACAAGCCTTGAATAGAGCCTTCTTTTCAGACATCTTGAGAGAATAGAAGAAATTTTGAAGAAATTTGAAGAAAACTGAGTAGGCACTCAGGGAGACTCCCTTACACACGAAGTGCGGTGAAAATCTGAGGAGAACTGCCTGGGCTGGGAAGGTTCTAGAGGGTGAGGTTAGCTGATTGGCTGAGGCTACATTTTCAGTTCTTTTTACATAATGATGTAGATAGGCTACTAAGTTTTGGGCCTAGTTGGGCCTATATCCTTTTCTAGCCTACTACTAATGGTTTTTAGGCACTGCTATATATGTATAATTTACCGTGGGACTCCCGCCTCGACGACGGGGAATGATTCAGGCATGTGAATCTATGAAAGATACCCCAATACTGGATAACTGTGGTTTTCTCCGAAAGTCCTAAGCCACATTCATTTTGCTTGAGGATTCTTGGAATCACAGCTGGACAGCAGGCCGAACATCTCCTGCATAAAAACTATGTACAAGGGTCATTCCTTCCGTCATCCTAGTTCGACATGACACAGCGAGGTATATCCCAAGGGGGTATCACTTTGGGTATATATACACCATCTCTAGCTAAGGTAGAGAGAGGAGAAAAAGAATTCCCAGCCGACACACTGACACGAGACGCTGAGGCTCCTGCATGAAGATACTCCAGCTGTCAGTGGTCTGACATCCCTTGCGGGGTGTCCACCTCGAGACCAGAACGGGGTTCCCACAGTCTCTCACTTCAGGTAATGAGGTTGACTTTATCCTAAAGGGATCATTGGCTTCCACACCTACATACATGCTAGGTACACTTAGGTACATCTAGCTAGGGTCGCATCATAGGAGTATGCTTTTATTACTGTCATGTATTTTTATACTTGCCTGTATTTATCGTTTTAGCAGTATGGTCGAGATCGACCATCCTTTTACTTCGTTAGTGCTTATAATCATCTATTTCTATTACAGTCTAATGATTGTGTCAGCACATCTATTTTACACTAGAATGACACTGGTTCAATAAATACTTACTGGAAAACGTACACATTGTTTATTCTGTGTATCTCTCTCTCGGAGACAAAGTGAGTACGAATGACTGAGCTACTAGTAGCACTGAGGGATCAGGGTTGTCATGTTCAATAGTTGCCAAGTACTATTCTCTCCTTGGTAAGAGGGGTTTCTAATGGCAATGTTAACTAGCTGGTATACTGGCTAACATACTCAGTGGGGGTGTCCGGAATCAGTTTGGACACCAAGCCCGCAGTGTATGTTGTCTAAACGTGCAGATTATATGGAAAATGCTACTTACTAGTATGCATCTGTTCTTGGCATGTAGGGCTGCTGACATTCATATCTCAGCATAGATCGCCGCCTAGTGTTGGGTCCGGATGATTGCACCTTGTTGTCTTGGAAG
Source organism: Lissotriton helveticus (assembly GCF_964261635.1). Classification (NCBI taxonomy): domain Eukaryota; kingdom Metazoa; phylum Chordata; class Amphibia; order Caudata; family Salamandridae; genus Lissotriton; species Lissotriton helveticus. Next base: position 1,040,146,437 of record NC_136057.1, read on the forward strand.
AGTCTTCGAAGTATCACGAGATAGGTGACTCCTCCCTTGGACTACAGTGCGCATGGGAATCCACTCCATCCTTAGATTGTTTTTCGCCAATGTGGCAAAGATGGAGTATAGAAAAGTAAAAGATGGCCATGCAAAGAAAATCCTGCAGCTGCGACAGGCCCCGGGGAGGAGGGTGGGCGATATGAATGTCAGCAGCCCTACATGCCTAGAACAGATGCATACTGGTAAGTAGCATTTTCCGTTCGAGGCAAGAGGGCTGTTGAATTCATATCTTAGCATAGACTGTATAGCAGTATCTCCTCAAGCGGTGGACACCTGCCCCAGCTGCAGCAGTTTGAAAAAGAGTTTTGAGGACAGCTTGGCCTACAGCAGCTTGCTGCTTTGATTGCACATCTACACAATAGTGTTTAGTGAAAGTGTGTATGGTAGACCATGTAGCTGCTCTACAGATGTCTTCTAGTGGAATGTTTCCTAGGAAAGCCATGGATGCCCCCATTTTGCGCGTAGAGTGTGCTCTTGGGGGAACTGTTAGAATGAGTTTAGCTTTGTGGTAGCATATTTGAATGCATTTAACTATCCATCTGGCTATTCCCGATTTTGAGATGGGGTTACCCTTATGTTGCGGTGAAAAAGCTGTGAGAAGTTGGCCTGATATATGATGTTCACTAGTTCTAGTGACCACCTTGTATCAGTCCAAACAACCCTTATGGTGATTGGTTGTAAGTCAACCTTATAGACCAGCTATCCTAATGGTAGCATGTGTAGGAAGGTAGATCCCTTACTATGGTTGCCCCCAACTTTTTGCCTGGTGTTTTGCTGGTTTTCTGACTTAGTTGACCTGGGGCCCTGCTATTCAGGACCTCAGGCCCACTGCTCTCTCTGTTAAAATGGATTCCATGTACCCTAGGTACATATCTGATTGGATACTGAGTCACCTTATTAGTCCCTGTACAGTATACCTTAGGTATCCAGGGCACAGGTGTACCCAGGGCCTACCAGGGGCTGAAGCATGTATTATGCCACCCCTGGCTGGACATCCAAAACTGACACAACTGGCTGCTTGACAGCTGGGGCAAGGTGGTGTAATCACCCTTTGCTTTAGATATAGTATACCTATATCTAAACCTAAAATGGGCACACAGATCTCCTATCAGTCACTCCTATGGCAGGCCTCAACAATCCTGAAGGCAGAGTGCTTGGAATCGTGTGAGATGGTGCTCAGGCATGAGCTGAGCCTGTCTGCGGCTTTCGGGATCTATCCCTTAGCCGTTTCCATGATAGCGTCAGACCATATACTCTTAAGTGCCTTATAATCCTCGCGGTTATGGTAACTTTGGTCTGACAATATCTAAACATATTGTGTAAGGTGTCATACGCTTTGGAATACTACCCCCTCGCCAGTTCTGGCGACGGGGGTAGCATTCCACCCCTCTAGAGGGAGAAGACATGTTGGTAGCCTGTAACCCCGGTTAAAGTTGAACATAGCCTCAGCTCCACAAAATGGATGCTGCCACCGAGACACAAGTCTGACCTCCTGCTGCTGGGAGTCCTTCCAGCGAGGAGTGCTTGGACAAAGGGTTTCCTGTCAGGGGCGGTGCCAGCACCATCCCAGACAGGGTTTTGTGTATCCCAGGTAGGCAGGGCTATTGAGGAAGGTGACTGCAAGTGGCACCCCGGTGCTCACTGTGCATATGCCGGCTCAAACCAGTTCCTGGGGCACACCAGCCCCTGAGCTGGGGAGAGACCGGACAAAGGAGAGGGGTGTAACCACCCCCCTCCTAGTCCCACCCATAGGGCAGGACTTAGTCGCGTGCCAGCCCCTTTTCTCAGGATAAAGGTAGGAGCAGGCCCCCTTCCAAATTAGATCATCTTTGAATCCTGAAACTACTTTCTACGAAAGGAACTCAAGACTTCTTCCTAAGATTTCTCCCTTGTGACTAAGGAGTAGTCACCCTGCAGCAGCAGGCACCAACTAAGCATCGCGGTTTGCTGTAAGTCTCTCCTCCGGATCAAGACTGCCCAGCTCGACGAGAACCGGCTTCCCTGGCACCTCTGACCTCTACCTGCATCATCAGCCCAGCTGAGATTCGTGGGTGTGACGAGACCTCGAGGGACCGGCCATCTTCAAGACTGCACGACGCTTGCCCAGCACGACCACCGAGGGATCCTTGAGTGAGTGCTCTGGGGTTTGAGAAGCCCCAACCCTGAGCAGCTCCAGCACCGAAGTCCAGCCCTCCAGCATCCACGAGATCTGCGTGGGGCCCTTCTGCTCTTTGCTGCTCACCGCGTTGTCCAGGACACTTGCCCGTTGGCTAGTGGCCCTTCTGACGACGAACCACGACGACAACGCTGGTCTGGTTGCTCCAGACTGGCCCTGGCTCGCCTCCAACAGAGGAGCACCCCGGACCCTCCTGGTCCACTCCAGATGCCATTTTGAGTCCACTGCGTGGGCTTGCACTTGACAAGACTTGTTGCCCCAATCCTGGGTCCAGCGACGTCGACAGCAGATACCTTCGTGGGACAGCTCGCCCCTCCATCCTGGTCGCCGACAACGCCTCCTGGTCCGAGAGACAGCAGAGCCCAGCGTCGCCCACTCACCTGGTCGAGGTGACTTCGCCCGGTGCCATCCTGGTGCCCACCTAATCACTGGCTAGTGATTCAGGACTTGGTCCCCTCTGCTTACAGGTCTCCATCTTCATCGATCCAGGCTTGGATCACATCGAACATCTTCACTGGTCGCCTGCCAGCAACTTCTTCTTTCAGGCTCCATAGACTGCAACGAGGATTCCCGACGTCTTTTGAACCCTATGCAGCCGCAGCCCCTGGGCTAGGTAACCTAAGCATTTCGGTGCTCCAGCATAGTTTAACTATCTAAGTGTCCAGATCCTTTTTCGTTTCAGTTCTACCTAGTCGGATTCGTCCGATAACACTAACTTTGCATTTACTAGCCTCCATAGACTTTGTTCCGCATCCCGCGTGAGAGTGCACACTCTGCACCCGATCTCCCTAGGCCTCCTGCTCGTAATCTAAAGGTTCAGTAGTCTAGTCCTAGCGATCCCAAAGCCTCTGAGAATAGTTACTTACCTGCTAGTAATTCGCATTCCACTTTTGTAGTATATGGTTTTTCGTGCCCCTCGGGCATTTGTGTAAATTGTGCGACTTTAAGTATTTTCTTAAGAGTTTTGTGTTGTGCTTAGCTCCCTGACTCATAAAGAGTTCAGGGTAGTACTGTTATAAATAAATATACTTTTATTTTCATAACAACTTGTGTGGTGTCCTTTCACTTGGTGTTCAAAGGGTAAATGTGGTGGTAAACAGCTGGCTTAACACGCCCTCTAGAGTTTAGCCTAAAGACTGCTCTTGTCCATGCTACTAGGATAGCTGGTCTATCAGGTTGACTTACAACCAATCATCAATAAGGGTCGTTTGGAATGATACATAGTGATCACTAGAATAGTGAGCACTGCATATCAGGCCAACTTCTCACAGCATGGACAAAGCACCACACAGGTTGTTATGAAAATAAACAGTATATTTATTAATAACAACACCTCTGAACTCTTTATGAGGTCAGAGGGCTAAGCACATGACAATCTCTTACGAAAAATACTACAAGTCGCACAAAATTACAATGGTGCCCTAGGGGCACGACAAACCATATACTAAGTAAGTGGAATGTGAGAGTCGATAAAAGGAATGGAGCTGTCCAGAGGCTGTAGGATCGATGGGACCACACTACACTAACTTCAGTTAGGTAATAGGAGGCCCACGGAACGCGTGTGCAGAGTGTGAACTCACACGCGAGATGCGTAACAACGTCTATGGACAGTACAGTTCAAGTTAAAGGTGAGTACGGACAATCCTGACTAGGTAGGACAACAACGACTGTGGAACTGGACACTAGGACAGTTAAACTACCCTTGAGCACCGAAATGGTCTTGTTACCTCACCCACGGGCTGCGGGTGCACAGGTGTCAAAGTGCATCGGGTTCTCGCGTTGAAGTCTATGGGGCCTGAAAGAAAAGATGCTGCAGGCGACCAGGAGGAAGATGTCCGGTGCAATCCAAGGGTGGATTGGTGAAGAAGGAGACCTGAAAGCAGAGGGGACAATGTTCACAGTCACTAGCCAGTGACTGGAGTGGAACCAGGAAGGAACCAGATGTCGACGTTGCGATCAGGTGAAGAGTGGACGCTTGACTCTGCAGCCACGTGGACCAGGAGGTGTCTTCGACGACCAGGATGGAGGCACGAGCTGTTCCACGCAGGCTCTTGCTGTCGGCGGTGTTGGTTCCGGAATCGGCGTCAACAGGCCTTGGCAAAGGCAACCCACGCGGTGAGTGGAGAAAGCGTCTGGTGCGGACTAGGAGAGTCCGGGGTGCCCCTCTTTTGGAAGGGAGCAAGGGCCAGTCTGGAGCAACCAGACCAGCAGCAAAGATTCAAAGGTTCGTCGTCTAGGAGGCCACTAGCCAGCCGGCAAGTGACCGGACAACGTGTCGAGCAGCAACAAAGCAGAAGGGCCCCACGCAGATCTCGTGGATGCTGGAGGGCTGATCTTCGGTGCAGGAGCTGCTCGGGGATGGGGCTTCTCAGTCCCCAAAGCACTTGGTCGAGTTTACCTCGGGAGTCGTGCTGGAAGCGAAGTGCAGTTTCTTCCAAGATGGCCGGTCCCACGTGTCTCGTCGCACCCACGGGTCTCAGCTTTGCTGCAGATATGGGTTGAGGTCGGAGAGGTCTGGGAATCCAAGTCTCGTCGGGCTCTGAAGTCTGGATCCAGGAAGGAAGACGACAAAGGGAAGCCGCTGGACGCTTGATGGTGCCTGCTTGTGCAGGGTGGACACTCATTGCCCACAAGGGAGATTCTTCAGTCTTCTGTGGAGCAGAACGTCGAAGTCCAGAGTTTCTTCTTGTAGAATATGTTCAGGATAATCTAATTCGGAATGGGACCAGCTCCTACCTTTATTCTCCTAAAGGGGGCTGCACTACTGACTAGGTCCCTCCCCTGGGTGGGACCAGGAAGGGGGGTGGTTACACCCCTATCCTTTGTCCGGTTTCCCGCCAGACCTGGGGCAGGGATGCCCCTGCGACTGGTTTGAACCGGTGTATGCACAGGACACCTTGTGTGCCCCGGGCATGTCTCATTCCTTTCAAGCCTACCCTACCCAATACACAAAGTCCTGTCTGGGGTGGTGCTAGCACCTCCCAAGGCAGGAAACCCTTTGTCCAAGCCGTCCTCGCTGGAAGGACTCCCAGCAGCAGGAGGTCAGACTTGTGTCTGTGGTGGCAGCATCCATTTTGTGATGCCAAGGCTCGAGTTAACTTTAACCGGGGTTCACAGTTACATACATGTCGTGTCCCTCTAGAAGGGTGGAATGCTACCCCCGTCGCCAGAATTGGCGAGGGGGTAGTATTCCAAATCGTATGACACCTTACTCGACATGTTTTGATATTGTTATACCAGAGTTAGCATTTAACCGCGAGGATTATAATGCACTTAAGAGTATATGGTATAGCGTTATCATGGAACAGCTATAAGGACTTGGTTTCGCAAGCTGCAAACGGGCTCAGCTCATGCCAGAGCACCATCTCACATAATTCCAAGCACTCTGCCTTCAGGATTGATAAGGCCTTCCATAGGAGTGACTGATAGGAATATATGTGTCCATTTTAGGTTTAGATATAGGTATACTATATCTATAGCAAAGGGTGATCACACCACCTTGCCCCAGCTGTCGTGCAGCCAGTTGTGTCAGTTTTAGATGGCCAGCCAGGGGTGGCATAATACATGCTTCAGGCCCTGGTAGGCCCTGGGTACACCTATGCCCTGGATACCTAAGGTATACTGTACAGGGACTGATAAGGTGGCCCAGTACTAATTGGTAAATGCACCTAAGACACATTGAATGTCAATTTAGAGAGAGAACAGCTAGGCTGTGGGTCTGATTAGCAGGCCCACAGCCAGGGAAAGTCGTAAACCAATGAAGCAAAAAGCAAAAATCTGGGGTGACCATAGGATTGCAGACCCCACTCTCCTACAAAAGCGACGAACAGTTGCTTTGTTTTCCTGAATGGCTTAGTTCTGTCAACATAATATAATAGAGCTCGTCTTACATCTAGTGTATGTAAGGCTCTCTCAGCTACTGACTGCGGGTTTTGGAAGAAAACGGGCAATTCTATGGACTGATTGATATGGAAAGTGGATATGACCTGTGGAATGAACTTGGGGTTAGTACGTAGTACTACTTTATTGGCATGTATTTGCATGAAAGGTGAGACAAAACAAAACCATTTAGAAAAAGGGTCCAAGGGATATATATTTTAAAGACCCACACCTGATTTTATCCCCAGCACAAACTGAATGTACAACATACGAAACACAGGGGGTCTGCCAGCCAAATTGAGAGGCTGCACTGTCGATACTGAGTCCACAGGATCTCAAAATGTCTTTATCACACACAGACAACGTCTTGATAAGAAAAAAGAAGGAAAAAGGTGAACACTACATGCATAGAGGAGACCGGTACATCATCGATTATTCGTATATGGCTGATTAATCCACAACAGATTGTAAAGTGTTTCCATCAAAATAGACTCAATGATCAGTCCTATCATTTGGCCAAACCCTGGTGCAAATGAGGCTGGTTCCCTGATCAGTGGGACACTCAGCTCCGCACCTTGTTGTTGTATTAGGATTTGGTCCACCAAATACACAAACCGTCCATGATGACTGATCTTTTGATGGTAGAATGGAAATAACTAGTGCAACAAACAATAAGTGATTTAAAATAGAATGGAATGTCCTCCTTCTGACTACTTTATTCTGCGGACCAGACACGCCTCCTAATTAAAAAATTGCATGAAAGGTTCCTGAATTGTTAGAGCCTGTAACTCACTCACTCGTCTGAGTAAAGTGATGGCAAATAAAAATGCCACCTTCCATGTTAGAAATTGTAATTCACATGAGTGGAGTGGTTCAAAAGGAGGTCCCATATGTCTGGTAAGTAATATATTTAAGATCCAGACTGGTGAAGGTGGATGATTTGGAGGGATTATCCTTTTAAGCCCTTCCATGAAAGCTTTGATTGGTGGTACTCTGAACAGAGACAGGTGTTGTTTGTTCTGGAGATATTCTGCTATAGCTGCAAGATGTAGTCTTATAGAACAGTATGCTAAATTGCATCTTTGTAGATGCAAAAGGTAACAAATAATGTTTTGTATGGAAGCGTCTAATGGATTGATTTCGTTATTATTGCAATAAATTACAAATATTTTCCATTTGGCTGCATAGCATGCTCTAGTAGTTGGGCGTCTTGCCTCTTTGATAATGTTCATACAATCAGGAGGCAAGTTGAGATATCCAAATTGTGAGAAGTTGGCCTGATGTGCAGTGTTCACTATTCTAGTGATCACTATATATCAGTCCAAACAACCCTTATTGATGATTGGTTGTAAGTCAACCTTATAGACCAGCTATCCTAGTAGCATGGATACGAGCAGTCTAAGGCTAAGACTCTAGAGGGCGTGTTAAGCCAGCTGTTTTACCATCACATTACCCCTTGAACACCCAGTGAAAGGACACCACACAAGTGTTATGAAAATAAACAATGTATTTATTAGAATCACAACAACCCTGTACTCTTTATGAGGACAGGGTGCTAGGCACACAACAAAACTCTTACGAAAATACTTAAGTTAGCACGTTATACACAAATGCCCGAGGGGCACGAAAAACCATATAATCTAAAAGTGGAATGCGGAATTACTAGCAGGTAATTACAGTACTAATAGGCTTTGGAATCGCTAGGACTTGACTAGGGAATCGTTAGATTACTTCTAGGAGGCCTAGGGGACTCGGGTGCAGAGTGTGCACTCTCACGCGGGATGCGGGACAAAGTCTATGGAGGCTAGTAAAGGCAAAGTTAGTGTTCACGGGCGAACCCGACCTGGTAGGAAGAAAACGACAGTGGATCCTGACCCTAGGATAGTGAGGCTATGCTGGGACACCGAAGTGCCGAAGTTACCTAGCCCAGGGGCTGCAGCTGCATAGGTCTGAAAAGACGTCGGGAATCTCGTTGCCGGACCAGGAGCCTGGAAGAAGGAAGTTGCTGGCAGGCGACCAGTGAAGGAAAGTTCGATGGATCCAAGCCTGGATCAAGGAAGAAGGAAACCTGAAAGCAGAGGGGACCAAGTTCTTGAATCACTAGCCAGTGATTAAGTGGGCACCAGGATGGCACCGGGCGAAGTCACCTCGACTAGGTGAGTGGGCGACGCTGGCTCTGTAGATCTCACGGACCAGGAGGCGTTGTCGGCGACCAGGATGGAGAGGCGAGCTGTCCCACGATGGATGAAGCTGTCGGCGTCGAAGTTACCCAGGATTGGGCAACAAGCCTTGGCTAATTCAAGCCCACGCGGTGGACTCAAAATGGCGTCTTGAGTGGACCAGGAGGGTCTGGAGGGCTCCTCTTCTGGAAGGGAGCAAGGGCCAGTCTGGAGCAACCAGACTAGCAGCAGTGATGTCGTCGGGCGTCGTTCAGGAGGCCACAAGCCAGCGGGCTAGTAGCCAAACAACGCGGTGAGCAGCAAAAAGCAGAAGGGCCCCACGCCGATCGGGGAGATGCTGGGGGGCTACTCTTCGGTGCTGGAGCTGCTCAGGGTCGGGGCTTCTCGGACCCCAAAGCACTCACCAGGAAATTACTCGGCGGGCTTGCTGTGCAGAAGACTGCCCAGCTCGACGAGAACCGGCTTCCCTGGCACCTCTGACCTCTACCTACATCATCAGTCACGCTGAGATTCGTGGGTGTGACGAGACCTCGAGGGACCGGCCATCTTCAAGACTGCACGACTTCTGTACAGCAAGCCCGCCGAGTAATTTCCTGGTGAGTGCTTTGGGGTCCGAGAAGCCCCGACCCTGAGCAGCTCCAGCACCGAAGAGTAGCCCCCCAGCATCTCCCCGATCGGCGTGGGGCCCTTCTGCTTTTTGCTGCTCACCGCGTTGTTTGGCTACTAGCCCGCTGGCTTGTGGCCTCCTGAACGACGCCCGACGACATCACTGCTGCTAGTCTGGTTGCTCCAGACTGGCCCTTGCTCCCTTCCAGAAGAGGAGCCCTCCAGACCCTCCTGGTCCACTCAAGACGCCATTTTGAGTCCACCGCGTGGGCTTGAATTAGCCAAGGCTTGTTGCCCAATCCTGGGTAACTTCGACGCCGACAGCTTCATCCATCGTGGGACAGCTCGCCTCTCCATCCTGGTCGCCGACAACGCCTCCTGGTCCGTGAGATCTACAGAGCCAGCGTCGCCCACTCACCTAGTCGAGGTGACTTCGCCCGGTGCCATCCTGGTGCCCACTTAATCACTGGCTAGTGATTCAAGAACTTGGTCCCCTCTGCTTTCAGGTTTCCTTCTTCCTTGATCCAGGCTTGGATCCATCGAACTTTCCTTCACTGGTCGCCTGCCAGCAACTTCCTTCTTCCAGGCTCCTGGTCCGGCAACGAGATTCCCGACGTCTTTTCAGACCTATGCAGCTGCAGCCCCTGGGCTAGGTAACTTCGGCACTTCGGTGTCCCAGCATAGCCTCACTATCCTAGGGTCAGGATCCACTGTCGTTTTCTTCCTACCAGGTCGGGTTCGCCCGTGAACACTAACTTTGCCTTTACTAGCCTCCATAGACTTTGTCCCGCATCCCGCGTGAGAGTGCACACTCTGCACCCGAGTCCCCTAGGCCTCCTAGAAGTAATCTAACGATTCCCTAGTCAAGTCCTAGCGATTCCAAAGCCTATTAGTACTGTACTTACCTGCTAGTAATTCCGCATTCCACTTTTAGATTATATGGTTTTTCGTGCCCCTCGGGCATTTGTGTATAACGTGCTAACTTAAGTATTTTCGTAAGAGTTTTGTTGTGTGCCTAGCACCCTGTCCTCATAAAGAGTACAGGGTTGTTGTGATTCTAATAAATACATTGTTTATTTTCATAACACTTGTGTGGTGTCCTTTCACTGGGTGTTCAAGGGGTAATGTGATGGTAAAACAGCTGGCTTAACACGCCCTCTAGAGTCTTAGCCTTAGACTGCTCGTATCCATGCTACTAGGATAGCTGGTCTATAAGGTTGACTTACAACCAATCATCAATAAGGGTTGTTTGGACTGATATATAGTGATCACTAGAATAGTGAACACTGCACATCAGGCCAACTTCTCACATTGGTGAGCAGCGGTTGGGATTTGAGCTTGCTGTTGTTTTACCACACATGCCCTAAGAATATCTTGTGAAAGATCACATAAGTACTAAAGGTACATATAACTTAGCTTAGAATACTCTGAGTTCTACTGAACCAGCTGTTGTAGCTCCTAGGGCCTAGCACACCCTAAACTACAACTCTAGCAAGGGATCAGTAGGCAAACATATAGTGTAGGTAAGTGCACCACTTACACCTCACTAGAAAAGCATGTCTACCCAGGGAGATTCTACTGAGACTCCCCTGGTCAGTGTTGACCCTCCACAGGTCACTTCAAGATATGCAGCTCTCAGTTTCCAGGAGATGAGACAGATCTGTGTCTCCAGAAAACTGAAGCAGGGGTCTAACCCCACCATTCCCTTTCTGATAGGTCTCTTAGAGACATATGATGCCAGAAAGCTTTCTCAATTACATGAGAACATGCCAGCCTTAGAGGGAACCTCTGGGGATCCAGACCTCCCCAACACTGCTACTGCAGTTGAGGAGGAGGAGGATCAGGAGGAACTCTCTGGGGATGAGGTAGACAAAGGTCTTGAGGTAGTCAGAAGGCTAACCAGGACCAACTTAGACTTACTTGGGCTAGGATCTGGGGGACCCCCAGTACTAACCCGAAGTGGGCCTAACCTTGGAGTTAGGAGAGATAGATCTCTTTCTAGGGACTCCAATAGATCTCTGCACTCTAATGCCTCTTCTCAGGGGAGAAGGAATCCTCCACAGAGGAGATTTACTTCCCCTCAGAGAAGGGAGCATGAAGCTAGGATGAGACAAGCTGAACTGAGGATTGAAAGGGAAGAAATTGCCCTGGCCAAAGAGAAGCTTGCCCTGGCAAGAGAGCAGCAGATGAGTGGGTTAGCTCCCACTGGTGGCAGCAATCTCCCAAGAGATAGAGAGAAGGGTTTAGATACTAAACACCTGACTAAAATAGTGCCCCCCTTTAAGCAAGGGGATGATATCCAGAAATGGATGGCTGCTCTGGAGAGGGCCTGCACTGTGCAGTGCATTCCCCAGAGTCAGTGGGCAGCTATACTGTGGCTCTCCTTTGATGGTAAAGGTAGAGATAAGCTCCTCACTACAAGAGTAGAGGATGCTAACAATTACCAGGTCCTGAAGAATACACTGGTTGATGGGTTTGGTTTAACCACTGAGCAGTACAGGTTGCTGTTCAGAGACACCCAGAAAACTCAGTCTCAGGACTGGTCTGACTTTGTGGATTGTGCCACTAAGGCTTTGGAGGGCTGGTTGCTGGGTAGCAAGGTTACAGATTACACAGGATTGTATAATCTAATGATGAGAGAACAAATTTTAAACAATTGTCAGAACCAGTTGTTGCACCAGCACCTTGTTGATTCAGATCTGACCTCTCCCCAAGAATTGGGAAAGAAGGCAGACAAATGGGTCAGGACAAGGATCAAGCAGAACCAGAACCAGAACCAGGGTGGTCAGAAGAAAGCAGACCAGAAGGGTAATGTTAAGAATGAGCAAAATGACCAGAAGTCTTCACCAGGTCCCCAACAAACCAAAGAGGGTGGGGGTCAGGCTTCCCACAAGAAGAAGACTCAAGAAGGCCAGTCAAAAAGGTGGTGCCAGTACTGCAAAAGTAAATCTCACTGGTTTAGTGAGTGCACCAAAAGAGGAGGACAAACTCCTGCCACTACAGCCCCTAAGGCAACTGCACCCCCTAGTACAGTCAGTAGTGGTAGTGTACCTCCCAAGGCATTAGTTGGGTTAACCTTGGGTACTGAGGGGTCTGACAACTTAGTTGGCACACTCACTCAGGCTGTCCTTGTCTGTACAGGGGATATGGATATGCCCCCTGAAATAAGTCCCAATACTTTGGGCAAATACAGGCAGACACCTTTGATAAATGGCAAAATGGCTCAGGCCTATAGGGACACTTGTGCCAGTGTCACCATGGTGACACCTAACTTTGTGGACCCTGGACAGATCATGCCAGGTACTGATTTCCTGGTGACCAATGCCAGCAATGTCACTACTAGTCATAGTGTGGCAATTGTGGCTTTCTCCTGGGGTGGAGTGAAGGGACAAAAGAAAGTTGTAGTCAGTTCAGACCTCCCAGTTGATTGTTTGTTGGGCAATGATTTGGAGTCATCACAATGGTCAGAAGTGGAGCAGAGGACTCACATGGAAATGTTAGGCTTGCCAGCACATGTGCTTGCTGTGACTAGGTCACAGGCCAGAAAATGCCCCACTGAACAGGTGCTGGATCCTGAAATGATGGACCAGACACCTTCCAAGAAGAAGAGCAGTAAGGGTAAGGCTTTGCCTTCCCCCTTACCCCAGGTTGAGGATCAAGTCTCTGAGGAGGCTGATCTGAGAGAACTGAGGGAAACTGAGCCTAAAGAGCTTGAACTTGATCAAGTTGAGTTTCTGGGCTCAGGGGGACCCTCCAGAGCAGACCTGGGGAAGGAACAGTTGAGCTGCCCTTCCCTTGAACCCCTCAGACAGCAGGCTGCTGCTGAGGCTGCAGGGAATGCCACAGGTGCCCACAGGGTATACTGGGAAGATGGACTCCTGTACTCTGAGTCAAGAGACCCCAAGCCTGGTGCAACCAGGAGGCTGGTCATCCCCTTGTCTCTGAGAGGTTTCCTTCTCACCTTGGCCCATGAGATTCCCCTTGCAGGTCACTTAGGTCAGACAAAGACTTGGGACAGGCTTGTCTCACACTTTCACTGGCCCCATATGAATGAGAATACCAAGGAGTTTTGTCGCTCCTGTGTCACTTGCCAAGCCAGTGGTAAGTCAGGTGGCACAACAAAGGCCCCCCTCATACCACTACCTGTGGTGGGGGTTCCCTTTGAAAGAGTGGGGATTGACATTGTTGGTCCAATGGAACCCCAGACAGCATCAGGGCACAAGTTTATACTGGTGGTGGTGGATCATGCCACCAGGTATCCTGAAGCTATTCCCCTTAGGACCACTACAGCACCTGTAGTGGCAAGAGCCCTAGTTGGAGTGTTCTCCAGAGTGGGTTTCCCTAAGGAGGTCGTTTCTGACAGAGGTACAAACTTCATGTCAGGATATCTGACTGCAATGTGGAAGGAGTGTGGTGTGAACTACAAGTTCACCACACCCTACCACCCACAATGCAATGGGCTTGTTGAGAGCTTCAACAGGACCCTGAAAGGGATGATTCATGGACTACCTGAAACTCTTAGGAGAAGATGGGATGTCCTGATCCCCTGCCTCTTGTTTGCTTACAGAGAGGTCCCACAGAAGGGGGTTGGCTACAGCCCTTTTGAGCTTCTGTATGGGCATCCTGTAAGAGGACCCCTGTGTTTGGTGAAGGAAGGATGGGAGAGACCTCTCAAAAAGCCTGCAACCAACATAGTGGACTATGTACTTGGTCTCCGCTCCAGGATGGCCGAGTACATGGAAAAGGCATCTAAAAACCTTGAGGCCAGCCAGGAACTTCAAAAAGCTTGGCATGACCAAAAGGCTGTTCTGACTGTGTACCAGCCAGGACAGAAGGTGTGGGTGCTGGAGCCAGTGGCCCCAGCAGCTCTGAAAGACAAATGGTCTGGGCCCCACACCATCATTGAGCAAAAGGGAGAGGTTACCTACTTGGTGGACCTTGGAACTCCCAGGAGCCCTCTCAGAGTGCTCCATGTTAACAGGCTCAAGGCATATGTTGACAGGAAGGACATGAGCTTGCTCATGGCCACAGATGAGGGATAGGAGGAAGAGAGTGACCCTCTCCCAGACCTGCTCACTCAGAAACCTGATGATGGATCAGTTGATGGTGTTGTCTTTTGTGGCAGCCTCACTGAACATCAGCAACAGGATTGCAGGCAAGTTCTGCAATCCTACAGACATATGTTCTCTCTGACACCCAGCCAAACTGATTGGTGTACCCATGATGTTGACACTGGAGACAGTCTGCCTGTCAAGAGTAAAATCTACAGACAGCCTGATCATGTTAGAGACTGCATCAAAACTGAAGTGCAGAAAATGTTGGAGCTGGGAGTCATTGAGCCCTCAGATAGCCCTTGGGCTAGCCCAGTAGTTCTAGTGCCAAAGCCTCACACCCAGGGTGGTAAGAAAGAGATGAGGTTTTGCGTAGACTACAGAGGCCTCAATGCAGTCACTAAGACTGATGCCCACCCAATACCAAGAGCAGATGAACTTATAGATAAATTGGCTTCTGCCAACTTCTTAAGTACATTTGATTTGACAGCTGGGTATTGGCAAATCAGGTTAGCTGAGGAGGCCAAACCCAAGACAGCATTTTCTACCCTGCCCTGGAGGGCATTATCAATTTGTGGTAATGCCCTTTGGACTGAAAAATGCACCTGCCACCTTCCAAAGGTTGGTGAATCAAGTCCTCACTGGGCTGGATGACTTCTGTGCAGCATATCTAGACGATATTGCTGTCTTTAGCTCCACCTGGGAGGATCACCTGGTCCACCTGAGGAAAGTGTTAGAGGCCCTGCAAAAGGCAGGCCTCACTATCAAGGCCACAAAGTGCCAGATAGGGCAGACACAGGTTGTATACCTGGGCCACCTTGTAGGTGGAGGCTAGGTTCAGCCACTGGAGAGTAAGATACAGGTCATCAAGGACTGGACTCCTCCAATCACCCAGACTCAGGTTCGAGCTTTCTTGGGCCTGACTGGGTACTATAGGAAGTTTGTCAGAAATTATGGGTCCATAGTGACCCCTCTTAATGACCTGACAAGCAAAAAGATGCCAAAGAAAGTTCAGTGGACAGCAAGCTGTCAGAAAGCATTCAATGACCTAAAGCAGGCCATGTGCACAGCACCTATCCTAAAGAGTCCAGATTACTCCAAGCCATTCATTGTCCAAACAGATGCTTCTGAGTTGGGTGTGGGGGCTGTTCTGTCTCAACTGAATTTTGATGGTAATGATCAGCCTATTGCTTTCATTAGTAGGAGGTTGACACCCAGAGAGAAAAATTGGTCAGCTATTGAGAGGGAGGCCTTTGCTGTGGTCTGGGCCCTGAAGAAGCTGAGGGCCTACTTGTTTGGCACTCACTTCACCATTCAGACAGACCATAAGCCCCTCTTGTGGCTAAATCAGATGAAGGGTGAAAACCACAAACTGCTTAGGTGGTCCATTTCCCTACAGGGGATGGATTTTACAGTGGAGCATAGACCTGGTACTGATCACAGCAATGCTGATGGGCTCTCCAGGTATTTCCACTTAGAGCAAGAAGACTCACCTGGTCAAGGTTAGTTTATTGTCCCAAAGTTTAGGGGGGGGTCATGTAGGAGAGTAGGGTCTGCAATCCTATGATCACCCAGATTTTTGCTTTTTGCTGCACTGGTTTACGACTTTCCCTGGCTGTGGGCCTGCTAATCAGACCCACAGCCTAGCTGTTCTCTCTATCCAAATTGTACTCAGGTACTGAATTGGCACTGGGCCCTCTCCAAGTCCCTGTACCCAGGGCTGAGGTGTACCCAGAAGTCTCCCAGGGGCTGAAGCATGTATTATGCCACCCCTGGGCTGACTAACTAAACTGACACAACTGGCTGCTTGACAGCTGGGGCAAGGTGGTGTTATCACCCTTTGCTTTAGATATAGTATACCTATATCTAACCCTAAAATGGACACACAGATCTCCTATCAGTCACTCCTATAGCAGGCCTTAACAATCCTGAAGGCAGAGTGCTTGGAATCGTGTGAGATGGTGCTCTGGCATGAGCTGAGCCTGTCTGCGGCTTTCGGGATCCATCCCTTAGCCGTTTCCATGATATCGCATACCATATACTCTTAAGTGCATTATAATCCTCGCGGTTATATGCCAACTCTGGTATCGCTTTATCAAAACATGTCGAGTAAGGTGTCATACGAATTGGAATGCTGTTAGTATTCCAATTCGTATGACACCTTACTCGACATGTTTTGATAAAGCGATACCAGAGTTGGCATATAACCGCGAGGATTATAATGCACTTAAGAGTATATGGTATGCGATATCATGGAAACGGCTAAGGGATGGATCCCGAAAGCCGCAGACAGGCTCAGCTCATGCCAGAGCACCATCTCACACGATTCCAAGCACTCTGCCTTCAGGATTGTTAAGGCCTGCTATAGGAGTGACTGATAGGAGATCTGTGTGTCCATTTTAGGGTTAGATATAGGTATACTATATCTAAAGCAAAGGGTGATAACACCACCTTGCCCCAGCTGTCAAGCAGCCAGTTGTGTCAGTTTAGTTAGTCAGCCCAGGGGTGGCATAATACATGCTTCAGCCCCTGGGAGACTTCTGGGTACACCTCAGCCCTGGGTACAGGGACTTGGAGAGGGCCCAGTGCCAATTCAGTACCTGAGTACAATTTGGATAGAGAGAACAGCTAGGCTGTGGGTCTGATTAGCAGGCCCACAGCCAGGGAAAGTCGTAAACCAGTGCAGCAAAAAGCAAAAATCTGGGTGATCATAGGATTGCAGACCCTACTCTCCTACACAAATTCTAAGACTTCAGGAGCCAGATCGCTAGGTTCAGTTGATTGGGATCTGGGTGCCTGATTTCTCCATGGTTCTGAGTTAGAAAATGTGGCGACAGACGCAGTCTTTGATGTGGAACCACGGAGAGTTCTAGGAATGTTGTGTACCATGGTTGTCTCGCCCATGTTGGAGCAACCAGGATCATTGTCAGTGACTGCTGACGTAGTTTGCGGCCACTAGCGGAATCAGTGGGGCTGGTGGAAAAGCGTTCGCAAATCTGCCTGACCAGTTCATCCATATCGCATTGCCCTGTGACAACGGATGTGGAAACCTGGCGGCAAAGTACTGGCATTTTGAGTTTTCGCTTGTGGCAAACAGATCTATCTCTGGATGCCCCCATTTTTGAAAGAATGGTTGGAGAGCTTGAGGGTGAATCTCCCATTCGTGTATCTGTTGACTGTGTCTGCTTAGCAGATCCGCTATTTGATTGTCTTTCCCTGGCAGTTGTTCTGCTAGGAGAGAAATGTTCTTTGGATTTGCCCACCTCCATATGCTCTGCGCTAGGTGAGAGAGCTGTAGAGAGTGAGTCCCTCCCTTTTTCCTGATGTAATACATGGCTGTCATGTTTTCCGTCCGGATCATCACAGCTTTGTTGTGTACGTATTTCTGGAATGCTTTCAGTGCCAGAAATACTGCTAGCAACTCTAAGTGGTTGATATGCAGTGTATTTTGCTTGACTGTCCAGAGTCCTTGGACTGTGTATTGATGTAGGTGGGCTCCCCAACCTGTCAGTGATGCGTCCGCTGTTAGGACTACTTGTGGAACCGGCTCTTGGAACAGTCGCCCCTTGGAAAAGTTTTGTGGGTTCCACCACTGCAGAGAGTTGTAAGCGCGACTGCCTACCAACATTAGGTCTTTTAGTTGTCCTTGATCTTGGTTCCACTGCCGTGCTAGGCATTCTTGTAATGGACGCATTTGAAGTCTGGCATGAGGGACAATGAATATGCAGGAGGCCATTATGCCTATGAGTTGCATGAACACTCGAGCTGGTAAGGAGTGTTGTGACTGAAACTTCTGAATTCGAGTCTGCATGTTGACTATCCTGACTGGATTTGGATATGCCTTGTTTTATCTATGGTAGCTTCCAGATATTGTTGTATGTGGGAGGGCTGTAGATGAGATTTTGGGTAATTTATGGAAAAACCCAGACTGTGCAGCAGCTGGAGTGTTTGAGACGTATGGCTTGCACATTGGGCGTACGATTTGGCTTTTATGAGCCAATCGTCGAGGTATGGAAACATGTGGATGTGTTGCCTCCTGAGGTGTGCTGCCACTACGGCTACTAGTACTAAGAGGAAGGGGTCCCAGTGTGAGTCACAAGGAATAAACACAAATCAAAAATATAATTCACCAAACAATTAATGTATCCACACTGTTTTAATTCACAACGGGATACGGTGTATTTCAATACACAGACAATTTATGAAATTTGCGGCGGTTGCAAGGTGCCCAGGAAAGGAGGAAAAGGGGGGTGAAGTGATGGTCAAGTGAAATGGTGGGGATAGAGGGATTAGGTGACAATCAAATCGGACGATTTACAGTAGTGTATTGACAAATTAAATACACAAAAAGACCAATGGTTCAAGCATGTAGATAAAATGACATCCTCCATATAATACAATTAATGTAACAAATGATGGCGTGGAGTTGACATAGAAAGGTGGTTGTCGACGTTTCGACCCTCTAAAATGCAGGGATTAGTTGTGCCCTTGCTGTGGGGTCTTCTTCAGGACCAGGAAGGGAGCGGGACAAGCAACCGATTGCCTTGGTGCGTTGACTGAAGCAAGCAGTCGGTAGACCGATCACACCGCCATGATTGCGGGCGGGGCCACCTTTATCATACAGACGTGGTAACTCCGAGATTTCAGTAGAGAGTCGGTAGAACGATTTCACCGTCACAGTTGCGGTTTGTGGGCGAAGCCGCTTTTATCGTGCAGAAACGGTAACTCCAAAATTTCACCGTCAAAGTTGCGGTCTGTGGGCAAAGCCGCTTTTGTCGTGCAGGGACGGTAACTCCGAAATTTAACAGCCGAATCAATCGGGCTGGAACCGCCTCGCACCTCGCCACTACGGCTAGACATTTTGTAAACACTCTTGGGGCTGTAGTTACTCCAAAAGGGAGAACTTTAAACTGATAGTGTTGACCTTCTATTGTGAACATGAGATATTTCCTGTGAGCTGGATGAATAGATATGTGGAAGTATGCATCTTTGAGGTCTAATATGGCGAGGAAG
Source organism: Lissotriton helveticus (assembly GCF_964261635.1). Classification (NCBI taxonomy): domain Eukaryota; kingdom Metazoa; phylum Chordata; class Amphibia; order Caudata; family Salamandridae; genus Lissotriton; species Lissotriton helveticus. Next base: position 1,040,165,384 of record NC_136057.1, read on the forward strand.
TCGCCGTGCTGAAGTAACAGTTGTAGAGTAATCATATGGAAGTGCTCGGACAGTATGTATTGGTTCAGAGGTCTGAGGTCTAATATGGGTCTGAGCGACCCATCCTTTTTGGGAATTAGGAAGTATAGAGAGTATACTCCTGTTCCTTGGTGTTGAAAATGGACTGGCTCCATGGTGCCCTTTTGTAGCATGGATGGGACCTCTTGTTGTAACAGTGTTATGTGTTCTTTGGACATAGGACGGTGTTTGGGTGGTATGTTGGGTGGAGTAGAAGTGAGTTCCAGGCAATAACCATACTGGATAATTTGTCTCACCCACCTGTCTGTGGTAATTGCGTTCCAGACAGGTAGGAATTGGTTAATTCTGCCTCCGACTGGTTTTAGATGGTCTGGAGGGAGTGTGATGAAGTCACTGTTTGGTGGCAGTGGAGGCTCGGGTGTTATTGCCTCCACGTCCTCTGCCTTTGTTATTGTTGCCCCTATAACCGCCTCTATTGGAGCCTAAGTTAAAAGTGCTCTGGGTATTAGATTTGAAGGTAGAGGAGCTTTGTGATGTGTTGCCTCTTCCTGCGCCTCTATATGAGGAGCGACGAAAAGAACCTCGATGTTGTTGGAACTGAAGTGCCCCCATTGTTTTTGCAGTTTCAGTGTCTTTCTTCATTTTATCTAATGGTGTCTACTGCGGGGCCAAACAGGAAACCTTGGTTTACTGGTTGGTTGAAGATGGTGGATTGCACCTCATTCTTAAAACCAGATATGCGTAGCCACGCGTGTCTGCGCAGTAGAACGCTGGTATTGATAGACCTGGCCGATGTATCGGCTGCGTCTAGCGCACATTTGATGGAGGCATTGGTAATGAACTTGCCTTCCTGAATGAGGTCGTTAGCCTGCGCCCTAAAAGGTTCTGGTAGGTGTTGCATGAGACTTTCGAGCTGGTCGTAGTGTGCTCTGTCGTATCTCGCTAGAAGAGCTTGTGTATTCGCACGTCTCCATGAATTTGCGGCTTGTGAAGCGACCCTTTTCCCTGAGGCTTCTAGTATTTTAGATTCTTTATCAGGAGGGGGAGCATCTCCTGTTGTCTGTGAGTTTGCCCTTTTACGAGCATTTGCAACTACTAATGAATCTAAAGGCAATTGTTGTTTTATATAAGTAGGGTCTGCTGGGGCTGCCTTATATTTTTTCTCAATCCTCGGATTGAGCACCCGCGCCCTAGCAGGATCTTTAAATATGTCTGGTGCGTGCTTTAGGACCCCTTTTAGCATAGGAAGTGTTTTGACATTTTTTTCAGAAGTGGGGAAAGTGTCAAATAAAAAGTCCTTCTCTATAGGGTCAGTGTGCATGTCAACATTGTGATATTTTGCTGCCCTGTCTATAAGCTGATTAAACATGATAGTGTTGTCTGTAGGTGACGGTTTTGTAGGGTATGGGGAAGTGTCTGGGATGGGTTGCGCTTCGTCAGGATCATTTTGGTCATCCCATGTATCATCTTGTGGATCAGGATCTCCTGGTTCATCATAAGTGCACTGAGGATCTTCCCCCATGTCCTCTCCCTCATTGTAATCAGAATGTGTGGGAGAGTAAGGTACAAAAGGCATATCAGGAAAGAAAGGAGGAGGAGTAAAAGGTTTTGAGGGAGATGTCCCAAAGTCTTTTTTCTTAGTAGGAACAGGAGAAGGAGTGTCTTGTGATAAGGGCCTCTTCTTTCGGTGGTCTATATATAATTTTGGCTGCTCTTCAGTCACCGGATCTGGATGGAAGAGTTAGTGAGTGGCTTTGGCGTCGAAGGCTTCGGTTTATTGACTTGTTTTGGAGTCTTTGGCTCGAGGGCCTTTGGTGTTGGAGCTCGGCTCAACTGCCGATTTCGGGTTTTTGGGCTGAGTGGAGTGGGGGGCTGAGTACTCACAGTTTGCCCCGGTGTGATCTGGTCATCGGAGTCCGATTGGTCCTCAACGGTGACGATCTCTAGATTGGAGTCGGCGGCTTTGGGGAGATCTTGTTCGTCCTCGAAGATTTTCTCCAGTTCCAGTGCCGACTTCTGCATCTCTTGCCTGGCAGCCCGTCGATTCCTGATGGTTTTCTTGGATCGGAATTGGGCACACGCTGGGCAATTTTCCTCTTTGTGTTTAGGTGACAAACACTTGTTGCATACTGTGTGCGTGTCAGTATGCGGGAATTTGGAGTGGCATTGTGGGCACCTTTTAAATGAACTCCTTTCCATCGACGAAAGTCGCACGTGGCGTCGATAAGGCCCTACGGCCCGCGTCGACGACCGGATCAAGATAAAAAGTTTAATGGAGTCGAGGGGTACCGAGTCTCTGAAGTCGTGTGGCCTGTCTTGACCAGTGCCATTGGGAGTTATATAAAAGTGTAATCCATCGAATAAACCGGACGCCTATACCATAGCCCATGAGCACCGCTTGCTGATATCCCCACCCCAGGGTGTCAAATGCCTTTTACAAATCTAAAGAGGCGATCCAGGCCGGGTCGCCCCCCGTCATGTGTCCCCACTCCAATAGCAGAAAGAGCATGCGCAGATTAAGCCAGGTATGAATCCATTTTGGTCAGGGTATACTAAAAGTTGGGTTACTGCCAATAATCTACTGGCCAGCACCCTGCCAAGTACTTTGTAACGCATGATCAAGAGTGAAAATGGCCAATATGAACCTACCTGTAACGGATCCCTGGGAAGTACCACTAATACAGCCTCAGAAGTGAGGGGCAATATACTCTTTTCCAGCGCCTTGAGACATCACGGTGATTTGTGCGCTATATAAGAACGTTTGACATTTGACATAAGCGTCCATGTACAAGGTGTAAGCGAGGAGTCAGTTGTGTGAGGAATGTCACGTAAACATCTATGGGCCTCCCGCTGACCCCCGGGGTGTTTCCTCTCACCATCTGTTGAATGGCTTCTGCCATTTCAGTTTTTGTAACAGAGCATTCAAGTGCTGCGTGATGTGCCCGCGGGACTAGAGGAAGGGCTATTTGCTCTAGAAAAAGTTGCATCTCTGTTGGGTCTGGAAACGGAGGGGCTTTATAAAGGGAAGTGTATAATAGACAGAAAGCCAATTTAATCTCATCTTGTGTGTTAACTAAAAGACCCTCCGTTTTATAAATGGCAGTGAAGGGTGTACTAGGTGAATCAGACTTAAGAAGCAATGCTAACAGCCTGCCCGGCTTTTCTCCCTACACATGCTTACTGGCAAGATATTCTTTATAGTCGACGGCACAAAACCGGTCGAGAGTTGTTTTATGGAACAATCTAGCTTGGGACAATTTAGTCGCGTCCACTGCCAGATCGCTTCAGAGCTAGTTTGCGGTCGTCCCCTGCCACAGTACCGGACTGGCCTTCGCACAGGATCCGGCCGATGTGTCTGGATCTTCGTAGGCCTCATAGTACAGGAGCACAGGACATCCCAGGCAGGGCCGGAGTAGGCTCCACACCCCACTCTCTGCCCAGAAGGGCCTTGCAGTCCTCTAGGGCAGAGAAATCAGTGTAGGAGGTGCCTCCAGGCTCGCACTCCGTCTTCATTACAGGGGGCAGCCTCAGCATTTCCGGTTGCACCAGGCGAGGTTCGTTCCTCCACCGCACAGGGCTCCTGGGGTCTATCCACCCCGTGATGTGTGCTCGCTCTCCTGCCATTCACTGGGGCTATCTCCGAGGGTAGTAGCACCGGCGCGGCAGGGAGGGGCAGTGGCGCCCATCCCCACCCAGTACCGGGCAGACATGGTACCCTCTATGGATGGCTGCCCAGGCCAGACCAGGCCGCGATGGCGAAGGGAGCCTGACGTCTTCAGTCCGGATACTGCAGGGCCACGTCCTCGAGTCTCGGCCCCACCAAACACGAGCCGGGGGACCACACCTTTATTACAAGGGGGTTTTCAGCACCATCGATGCAGTGTGGGACAGGAATTATAGCAGCATTTTTGTGGGCCTTGCGGAGCTTCTTAGTGTGAGTCTGCCTTGGTTGACATCTTGTCCACGTCCCCCAAATACCCCTTTAGCACTTGACTTTCAGTGGTAGCTCTGGACGACCACTCAAAGGCTCCCTAAAAGGGAGGTGGGAGGAGTGTAGATACAGGGAAATGAGGACCTAACTTATAACTCCAAGTGCACGCAGTACGAACAATACATCACAGCCAAATACTTAACTGCTGTTCAAAAAAGTATTTTATTTTCTAACTCTACACATACAAAAGAAAAAGGACATTTATGAGCAATAACACAATTCCTTTGAGATTAGGACACTAATCATTGTCAAGCAAATCCCTGTCTCACTCTCCTTTTTATAACGTGGTTGAGAGTTATGCCCCATTCACTGATGGCCGCATCCAGGGAATGCTTACTAGTCAGCCGCGCTCAAGTGTTCACTTTGACTCCTTAGGATTTAATCAAAAGTGTCAATGGTGCCACAGCACAGTTAGCAGCGAGTACCCCGGAGCCCCAAGACCCAGTTGCACAAGTTACTACTTGTGTAACGATATATCTGTAAGAGACACCAGCCACCGTCGTTGCCATCGCCCTGCCCAGTGAGTCCGTGGTATCCAGCCCACACCGGATGGAATATCGCGCTGCATCTCGACCCTCCGCAAGGGCTTGGGCGAGTTTTGACCGGACATTGTGGCAGCACGTCCGCGTCCGTGTCCCACAGGGTGTGGGTGTAGCGGCCCAAGAGGCATGCGGTATTGACAGACCGCAGTCCCAAACTCAGGGACGAGAACAGTTTCTTTCCTAATTGGTCATACCTCTTGGATTCCCGATCGGGCGGAGCCGCCAGGAATGCGGTCTGGGAAGTGGAGGCCTGGATGACCAGGCTCTCGGGGGTGGGATGAGTGGACAAAAAGCAAGGGTCACCCGGGGCCGGGCGGTAGCGTCTGGCCACGTTCCTATCCACAGGCGGACCTGTGGCGGGCTTGGACCAAATGCCCACAAGAACGTCACACAAGGCCTCAATAAACGGCAGCAGAGGCTCAGTGGAGCTTGTCTGCTGTTTAAGGACCTCAGTGAGGAGGTTAGTCCTCACGGCCGCGACGGGGAGCTCAAGGTGTAAGGCCTTAGCCGCCCGCGTCAACACTACACTGTAAGCAGCCCCCTCCTCCGTAGCCACGGTGGGAGGGGAGACAAATCCAGTGTCTGGCGAAGTGTCAAGTCCACTGGCCTCCCCAAGCTCATATGTCCAGTCCTGTTGAGACTGGCATTCTTGTGCCAGAGGATCCACAGACCCCTCCCAATCACCCTCGTCACCCATCTCCTGAAGATCAGGGTCAACAGACGGGGCCGGTTCATGGAAATAGAAATCTCCAAAGGTTGTCGCGAGCGGCGTCCAGCGGCGCCGCTCCGGCGCCGGAACCGGACCGAGGGAAGGATCGGGGACGGCATCCATAGTGGGCGCCGGGGGCGACACCCGCAGGGCCGGCGCTGGTGAGGTTGTGAGGTCGACCGGCGACGACCCGGATCCGGAAGTGGATCCAGTGAGGGCCTGCGGCGCCGGGACCGAAGTCGCCGGTGGTGCCGGAGCCGAAGCACCCGGCGGCATCAGAGCCGAAGCACCCGACCCGCTAGGCCCTCCAGCCGGGGCCGTTGGGCCCAGAGGCGCCACGGAAGCCGGCTGAGGAGGGAGGGACCTTATGGCCATGATGTACCGCTCGACCTCCTCTGGCGTCGCATCATGCCCAGGGACCCGAAGGTGTGGGGCAGGCGGCGACGTCCGCGACTCCGTCGTAGCCGCATGGGTGGTGTCACCGGAACCCCCGGCCACATCGCTCGAGCGTCGGGGAGGGTCGGAGGAACGATGATGTCTCTCCGACCTCTCATGCCTCTTACCTGAGAACTTGGATCCTGACGACCGATGTCCACTCCCGGAGCTGCGAGAACTCCGACCCCGCGAACGGTCCCTCGACCTCTTGTGGGACCGGGACCTGGAGCGGCGCGGGGCCGACTGCCAGAGCTCAAGTCGCTTGTGGGACCGCTCCCGCCTAGCTTTAGTTGTCAGGGCCCGGCAGTCGGAGCAGGTGCGGTCGTCCTGGTCGAGGCCTAAACACTTGAGGCACCGGCGATGGGGGTCGGTAACCGACATCAGTCGGTCGCACTTCGAACAGGGTTTAAACCCGGGCATCCCTACCGGCACCGTCGGAGTAGAGAAATGATCAAAAGATCAAAAAAGTTTAGTCAAAAAATGACTAAGGGGTAGAGCTTCTCAGGATCTGCGCTAGCTGGCGCGGAAAAAAGAAGAACCGACGTCAGCGCGCATGGGTGGCGTCTAAGTACACGGACGACGTCATTCCGGCGCTAACGATGCCGACGACGGACGCGGACGACACCTGCCGGCGCGCAGGGGTATTGCTACTCAAAATTTTCCAGATCCAGTCTGACGCCTGGGGATATTCTAAGGTAAGAAATCTATCACTAACGTGTCTCTTTCAGATACAGTCTTACCAGCCCTGACGGTATGGAAGCGTTCAGGGGTGCAACGAGTGCCCTCTCTGCGGGTGCGTCTAAATCCTGATCGGCGAAGTCGGGCTGCTAGGGTACACAGGGCTCCTCCTCTCGCTCCTTGGAGCAGCACTGCTAGTTCGTTCCAGAGATTGGAGCTGCTGCCGCTCAGCTAACCTGAAGTCAGTCCCCTCACTTTAGGGAGTTTGGGTGGGGGCATTTGCTTCTGAGGCTCCCGATTGGAGCCCAGCGAGGGTGCAATATCTCTGGCAGCGTCCTTGTGATCTTCAGGTGATCAGTCAGGTGCAGGTCTCAGTGTGCAGGCTTGACCCACCAGTCACAGCCCCAATTTGTCCATCTGGGAAATGACCGGAACTCTTGCCCACAGTAGTGCCGGAAGCCCCTCCTTTCATACGGGGTTGCTGCGGTACTTCCAGTCTTGCACAGACTCTTTCAGTACAATCCCTTTTACCACAGCAGCTCCTCCTGGCATACGGGTTATGGACATGTCTCAATGCTACTGGCCCAATAAGTTAAACGGCGGCCCCCTCTGCCATAGGGGGTCACCGCAACGAGGCGGTGAGGGCCTATTACTTCCCACACAGCACTCCTTTCATGGCTCAGATCACAGCATTCCACTTCTGGCATACAGGGTTCACCTGACCGTTCCTGCACACAGGCAATAACCTGATCGGTGCGCAGCTGTTCACCTAACACATCGTTCAGAGAGTCATCTCTGTTGGCTACCCTCTGGAACTCGGTCCCTCCAACGCTCTCCTCTTAATCACAGGATGCACCAGTCTTGGCCAGCATGCAGGCGCTGGTACTCCAGGCTCCAGGGCAAGCGGTTTTGATTTTCATTGGTGATGTCCCCTCACCCAGCAGGGGGCCGGAGTACTGGTCAAAAGCATAAGTCTTGAACAGTTTCCCCTTCTAACGCAGCCCATCTGGCTGCTTGGCAGATTAAAAATGTTAGGGTCTCACCCTCCCTTTGTATTAATGCTTTTCCAGACATCAGCTGTGATTTAGGGTCTGAGTCTTTGACATTTTATGGTGGGGTTCCGCTTCTTTTGAAGTGTACATGTTTCCTTTTCTTCCTTCCTCTTGAAAGGGTGTCTGTTCAGCAGGCAAGACTCCAAACTTGACTTAACCACAACACAGTTCATGGGAGTGACCGATACTCATACCTGGATGTAAGTCACAGTGATATTTGCAACAAAAGGTTAACCCTGGGCTCCCAGGCCTAGTCTTTATGATTCCCCTATCAGCCCCATCTCCTTTTCTGAGATATGGCCAGTTCCCTTCCTTGTGACCTACAACTGAATCAAAGAGAAGCATTTTTGTAGTGTAAAGGGAAAGTCGCTTCCTCCAGTGTGTGTGCCACCAAGCTCATAGGAAAGCAGCAATATACAAATCTTTCTGCAGGGGATTCCTCTACTCATTCTGCCTTCAAAACTGGAACCCAGTACAAATATAGAACTCTATTACTGGGCGGCACATCTAAAGCAGATTAATTTTTGGTTACATGCCTCGCAAACTGAACCTACATACCTTGCCGACAGACACTCTTTGGAAGACAGGGGTCTGCTGGGTAATCTATACAGCCCCCGTCCACCCTCAGACCTGATAGGCCCAACGCAGCACTCCGTGCAGCTCTGGTACCGGGCTAACAGGTGACTTAAATGCTTAAGAACCATCACCCAAATGACACCACTGTGGGACCTCAAGCAGACTTGGCCTCCTCCGAAATAGCAAGGGTTTCCAGGCCTGGGATAACATTGGTATCTCAGTGGTAGGAGATTTATGGGAGAAGGATAGGGTGGTAGACTTCGCCCATCTGCAAACACAATATGAGATGTCACAGACAGAGATATTTAGACACTTACAAGTTAAACATTCGCTACAATCGGCTATACCAGCTGGCACTATCCTTGAGGAATCCACTCCTCTCGAAGATAGGCTCTTGACCGAACACATGCAGGAAAGGGCCACCTCCCTCACATACAGGAAGCTTGTTAATAACCTCCCTGACGTTACAGCCACACTGAAACGACACTGGTCTGAAGAAGTGGACCCACTTGATGACTCTGAATGGCAGGAGGCCCTTGCCTCTCCCCGGGAGGCGGCGATCCCCTCCAGATTAAAGCTGGTCCAACTGAAAATATTACACCGTACATACTACACCAGACCACTCCTACACAAGATAGGAAGAGCTGTGCATAAATTCTGCCTACGGGGTTGTGGGGAAGAAGGGACATTTTTCCACACCATCTGGGAATGTAGGTCCATATCGATGTACTGGACAGCAGTGATGCGCACGATTTCTCAAACAATAGGCATCTCTCTGCTGCCGGAGCCTCGGCGATGCTTATTGAAAGTGTGGGAACCAAATGACTTAAACCACCGGCAGCAGGACTGGGTGATGTTGGGCATGCTGATGGCAAAACGTAATACCGCCAGGCTGTGGGGTTCTACAGTACCACCGACACTGCATAATTGGTGTAAAGACGGGGCGATGGTAGCGGAGAAGGCTGTATATATCCACCGTGGTTGCCCAAGTAAGTGGGGTAAGATAAGGGGTGAATGAAACGCATTCAGGGTTAACATCTGCGAACCACCAAACACTACTGGGGATGATGAGGAGCTAGAATGATTGTATTTACTTGGATGAATAGCTGATGCAGCGATGTGCTCACTATGTCATGTTTAATATCTGGGATCTCAGATTGAATGTTACTGCGAAAGGCCCGCCATTATGTTAATATGTCTGGTGTATTTTTCATATGCACATCTGTCCTAATTGCTGTGTTGTTACAAAATAAAAAACAAATTTAAAAAAAATGGAACCCAGGGTCCTACATATAATGTACCATTGAAGGCACACTTGCATTCAGTGTACTTTCCTAGCACACATGCTCTCCAGTACTGTTACTTCCATCCATCGTGCCACTACAGACACACCTGCATTCAGCACGCACATTCAGTCTGTGGGCCCTGCTTAGTAGTTTAGTCTTTCTATATTGCGCCAGAGTGCACTATTTGCAAACACACACTATGTCAGCACACACACACCATGGGCTAACTGCACAATTCACCCTTCATGTATTGCACCTAGCACATGCTTTCACTTCGCATGCACTGCACAGCACTACATCTCTCATCTAATGCATTACTCGCATGCATACATACACCCAGTACATGCACTACCATACATGCACTGCATAGTACTCCTATACCCCTGCACTGTACCCTTCATAGGAACATATACATCCAGCATTGATACTATTCCTGCGCTGCACAGGACTCCACATCTACCTGATGTAAGCCAAGTGTGAGTTAAGCACAAGGCAGCTGAATTTTTTAAGAAGGTGAGTGAGCCTGTAGGCCTCACTCCAGTGACTCAGGGTAAAAGGGAACTACTAATGATCACCACACGGTATGCTGCCACCACTGTGCTCGTGGCACTGAACTCTTGGTGAAGTAGGTAGCCTTTTACCATTACCAGGGTAGTGCTTTGAGCACCCTTCCCAGTCCAACAAGATCGCAATCGGTGAGGCAGGCCTATGTCATGCTGCACATTTATGATCTATGTTTACCTATGACAAAAAAAATCTGCATTAGGGAATTCTAGACAACAGTACAGTTGGGCACCTAAGGCACGGGTTCAGGTCCCCAACCAGGCAGCGGACTTTTCCATCCCAATTAAGAGTGTCTCCTATTACACTACCAAGAAACAAATTAACAAAAGATGTACTTGGCTTTAGACATCAGTCAAATAGTTCATTTCAGCTTCACTGTACTGTCTACGCCATTTTACCTTCTCTGCTGGTCTTTGACATCTGCATTACTCAAACAATAAATATTTGATGAGCAATGTAATCAAATTCAATGGAAGTAAAATGTATAAACAATATGACCAAGTGCATTAGTGGGGCTATCATTCATGTCACATGGAGTATATGAAAACAGATAAATCTTTAAGTTGATACCCAACTATTATTTCCTAATTGAAGTTGCATGACAGGAGTCCAAAACATGTACATCTGTAATATAATCTTGGTGTAAAACTGTGATACCCACCACTGATCTAGATCAAACACCATCAGCATCTGTGTATAATTGATGAACACAAATATAACATATGAGGCTAAGGAAAATGCTACTTACCAGTATGCATCTGTTCTTGGCATGTAGGGTTGCTGACATTCATATCTTAGCATAGATTGCAGAGTCTTCGAAGTATCACGAGATAGGTGACTCCTCCCCTGGACTACAGTGCGCATGGTCATCTTCTCCATCCTCAGATTGTTTTTCGCCATTGTGGCAAAGATGGAGTATAGAAAAGTAAGAGATGACCATGTAGATGTATATTAAGAATGTAACCGTGCAGCTGTGACAGGCACCGGGGAGGAGGGTGGGCGATATGAATGTCAGCAGCCCTACATGCCAAGAACAGATGCATACTAGTAAGTAGCATTTTCCGTTCGAGGCATGTGGGCTGCTGAATTCATTGCTTAGCATAGACTGTATAGCAGTTTCTCCTCTAGCGGTGGTCGCCTTTACAAGCTGCAGTGGTTTGAAAAAGAGTTTTAAGGACAGCCTGGCCTACAGCAGCTTGTTGCTTAGCTTGCACGTCAACACAGTAGTGTTTAGTGAAAGTGTGTATGGTAGACCATGTCCCTTCCTGTATTAGGTCGTTTGCCTTTGCCTTATAAGGTTCTGGTAGGTGTTGTAATAGTGCACTCTGTCGTAACGTGCTAGGAGTGCTTGGGTATTGGCAATTCTCCAGGTATTTGCTGCCTGGGAGGCCACTCTTTTACCTGAGGCTTTTAAGATTTTTGACTCCTTGTCAGGAGGGGGAGCATCACCCGTTGTTTGTGAATTCGCCAGTTTCCTAGCATTAGAGATGGCTAGTGAGTCTAATGGTAGCTGAGACTTAATGTAAAAAGGGTCTGTAGGGGCTGGTTTACATTTTTTCTCAATCCTTGGATTGAGGGCACATGCTCTGGCTGGGTCTTTAAATATGTCTGGCGCGTGCTTTAGTACTCCTTTTAGCATAGGGAGTATATGTACACTCTTCTCTGATGTTGGGAAGGTGTCAAATAGGAAATCTTCCTCTATAGGGTCAGTGTGCATGTGTACGCCATGATACTGAGCTGCCCTGTCCACTAGCTGGTTAAAAACGACAGTGTCCACGCCCCGCAGGACGACCCAGCATTCAAGTCGGACAGGGCACAACTGGGCACCACCAGTTTACTGGCGCCTCTGTATCACAAGGGTACGGCGGCGAAACTCATAGGACCCACCAAACATACCGTGCAGCTTTGGTACAAGGCGCAAACGAAACTACACTGGGAAGGGACCATCACGAAACTCACACCACTGTGGGACACTAAGGCACTGGGACACTTGCGGCGTACTAAGGGTTTCACCCAGTGGGACAACATTGGGATATCAACAGTGGGGGACATGTGGAATAGAGAGGGAGTGGTCCCGTTTGTGTCACTTCAGGAACAGTATGAATTGGGGGACACTGAGCTGTATAGATACATACAAATTAGGCATGCCCTCCAGGCGGCGATCCCACCGACTAAGATACCCCCAGAGTCCTCCCCGCTGGAAGACTGTCTGCTCACAGAATTTATGCAGGAAGGTGCAACTTCCTTAACATATCGTAAGTTGCTTAATAACCTACCTGACCCACTGGGGAAATTGCAGGACAAATGGGTGGAAGACGTCGGAGATTTTGATGACTCCGAATGGAACGCTGCCATTGCATCCCCGCGTGAGGCTGGCATATCAGCTAAGTTCCGCCTGGTACAATTAAAAATCCTACATAGGATATACTATACGAGACCTACTCTACATAAATTGCAGAGGGCAGATCATCCTTATTGTCTTAGGAGCTGTGGAGAGGAAGGCACTTTCATGCACACACTTTGGAGCTGCACGAGCATCGTGAGTTACTGGCAGAGGGTACTCCGCACTATCGCTCAAACACTTAACACCTCACTGACACTGGGCCCACGGGTATGCCTGCTGAACGTGTGGGGACCCACAGATCTAATGTTTTATGGGAGGACTTGGACTACGATAGGCCTCATGACGGCCAAACGAGACATTGCACAAAAATGGGGGGCGGCAGAGCTCCCCACCTTGGCACAATGGAGCAGAAACATGGATATGCTTATGTTAACAGAGAGGGCGGTATACAAACTGAGAGTTAATCCGCGTAAATGGAATAGAGTTTGGCAGCCCTGGAACACATACAGAGGGGACATTTGCGAACCATTGCCGGAGGATGATCTTGATAGCTCTGAGGATGCGGAGGACATTGAGTAGCGGCTAGGGGTTACGGTGGGAGGAATACACGAGGGGTACGGGCTTAGTTTAATACAATGGGGCCTAGTGGTGGTATGGGTAAAAAGCAGGATGTAATACTGTGCGGCTTGCAGATATGATCTCAAACAGGGTAGCGTTGATACCGGTCAGCAAAGTATATATAAAGTGTATTCATACCGAGTCATGTATTGAGTTTCTTAGTTCTACATAAAACACAAAATGCAAGTTAAATTTATGTATATATTGACTCCGTCTCTATTGATCAAACAACCTAATTGACCGTTAAAGCAGCAACGACCTGGGAAGGCGTGAATGTATGTAAGTGGACCTTCCATATGACACCTTGTATGCCGGCCTCAGGGTTGTAGGCACAGATATGTACTGTTGTTGGAGATATCTATATGACCTTGCAATAAAAAAATAAAAATAAAAAAAAAACGAGAGTGTCGTCAGTAGGGGATGGCTTTGTGGGGTATGGAGAGAGATCAGGTATGGGTGTTGGATCATATGGGTCATTAGGGTTATTGTGGTCACTCCATGTGTCATCCTGGTTTCCCTGATCGTCAGGTTGTATAAAGTCATCCTGAGGATCTTCCCCCCATGTCTTCTGTTTCATCACAATCTAAGGATGTAGGAGAATATGGAACGTAAGGCATGTTAGGTGTTAAAGGTCTTGAAGGAGATGTTCCAAAGTCCTTTTTCTTAGGAGGAACAGGAGAAGGGGTTTCAGTGTCCAATCTTCTTTTGTTCTTATTGTAAACTGTTATATGTCCTGTATCAGGGTCTATATACAGTCTGTGTTGTTGTGGGCTCACTGGATCTGGATGGAAAAGTTCTTCCTCAACTGTCCGTGGCTCTGGCGCCGAGGTTTTGGGATCGGTCGCTTGTTTGTCTTTATTCTTTGATTTGTGGAGAGTCTCGGGCTAGAGGACTCTTGGGTGTGGAACTTTCTTCGGCTCGACGGGCTTTACCGCCTCGACTGCTCTTTTTGGCTCGACTGCCTTTTTTGGCTTGACGACTTTCTTCGGTTCGACAGCCTTTTTTCGCGGCTCTGCTGCGTCTTTTGGCTCGAGGACCTTTTTCGGTTCGATGGCCTTTTTCGGTTCGATGGCCTTTTTCGGCTCGACGGCCTTCTTCGGCTCGACCGTAGTCTTGGGCTCGGCGGCCTTCTTCGGCTCGACAGGCTTTGTCGGCTCGATGGCTTTTGTCGGCTCGATGGCAGTTTTCGGATCGACTGCCTTTTTCGGGTCGACTGCCTTCTTCGGGTCGACGCCCTTTTTGGGATCGACGACCTTCTTTCGGTCGACGGTCTTCTTTGCATCGACGACTTTTTGGGGAAATGTCTTGCTTGGTCCCGGGCTACCGGAAGGCTAGGGTGTGGTCTTCGGAGCCAAGCCGGAAGGCGGGGCTTCTGAAGCAGTATGACGTTCTTGGCTAAGGCTTTTAGGCGATGCTTTGACCGGAGACTTGTCTAGAAGTGTAAGCGGAGGAGGGGCTTTGGTACTCACGGTTTGCCCCGGTGTGATCTGGTCATCGGAGTTCGACTGGTTCTCGACGGTGACTATCTCTGGGTTGGAGACCGCCGCTTCTGGGAGTTCATGTTCGTCATCGAAGATGTATTCCGGTTTCGTCAGTTCCGGATAGTTTTCTTCGACCGGAACTGAACACAAGCTGGACAGTTTTCCTCGTTGTGCTGCGGAGATAGGCACCTGTTGCATACTGTATGCTTATCGCTATGTGGAAATTTGGATCCACATTGTGGGCATCTTTTGAACGGGGTCCTTTCCATTGGCAGGAGGCCCACGTGGCATCGAAAAGGCCCAACGGCCCGCTTCGACGACCGGAGAAAGATGGAAAGTGTTGTCGAGTCGAGGGATACCAAGCGGAAACAATACCGACGAAGGTAGAATGTTTTTGGCCATAGAAAGTTGGAAAACTTCGGTTTTGAAGATGGAGTTGTTGAAGTGCATCCGAACCCAATGGCGTAGAAAAACAATCTGAGGATGGAGAAGATGCCCATGCGCACTGTAGTCCAGGGGAGGAGTCACCTATCTCGTGATACTTCGAAGACTCGGCGATCTATGCTAAGATATGAATTCAGCAGCCCACATGCCTCGAACACATTTGTATCCTGAACTACCTGTAAGTGGCACATATTAGTCATTGTTTCAGGACATACCATCTTTATCCAACACGTGCAAGTAAACTGCACCACTGATACCGGATAGCACTACCATCTTCCTGAAAATAGCACTTAAGCGTTATTATTCACATCTTTAAACAACATACAAGAGAATTCCTTTGAAGGCCACTGTAAACAACCAGTAAAAACTCACTGTACTGCACAATTTCTTCACTCCCATGTGCGTATGTACCTGTAAACAGGAGTTCATCATGCGCACAATGAAGTCAAACTGCTGGTGATCCAGGACGGCCCGATTCTGCTGTACATGTAGGTTAAGCTCCTGAGTCAGGCACTGTCTGGCCGCACGTCCCTTCAGAGCCCGTAGTACTGCTGGAAGAAGCTTAAGATTTGGGAGACAAATGAATTAAGTTCAAACTAACAATAAAGAAAATAGACATTTACTTGCACACACAAAACACAGGATCCGTAAAAACTAAGCAAACAACGTACTTACCTTCGGTAACGCATTATCTGGTAGAGACTTTATCTAGCTACAGATTCCTTACTTTTAAATTTCCCAGCCGTCAGGCTGGATCCGGAAACTTTGGCTCGAGCAATACTTCTTGTGCGCGTAGTCGAGTGGCTCCATTCGGATCCGCGTGACGTCGTTGGTAGTTGTTATTGTCGATTAAATCGCCGCAGTCACCTATATAGGCACCACCCGGGCAGACGTCAGTACCTTTCGTTTTTTCAACGCAAGAAGCGCAGAGCCATGAAGTAACTGACTTAATTGTGCGCAATCCTAAGGCCCTGAAAAGGGGAGTATGCCTAGCCGTAACAAAATCAGTCTGCAATCAAGGAGGCATGGGTGGGCCTGTAAGGAATCTGCAGCTAGATAAGTCTCTACCAGATAATGCTTTACCGAAGGTAAGTAACTTGTTCATCTGATCAAGACTTCTAGCAGCAGATTCCTTACATTTGAATTAGATACCCAAGCCATACTCTCCCTGTGGTGGGTGGAGGACAAATTCCTCACCCTAGGAAGTCCTACAGGACCGAATGAGCAAAGTGCCCGTCCCTGTGGACCGGACTGCTTGGCAAATGTGTGCAAAGATGCCCATGTTGCTGCCTGACCTATATCCACGACAGGGACACCCGGAGCCAAGGCCATAGTCACAGCCTTTCCCCTGGTGGAATGGGCCCTTAATCCCCCAGGGGACTGCTTCTTAAACAGGGCATAGCAAATCTTAAAGCAGAGAATGACCCAGTGAGAAATGATCCTTTTCTGCACTGCCCGCCCCTTCTTAGCTCCCACGTAGCCCACAAAGAGTTGGTTGTCCACCTGGAATTCTTTTGTGTGGTCAAGGTAGAAAGACAATGCTCTTTTTGTGTACAGGGAGTGGAGACGGTCCTCTTCCTTAGAGGGATGCGGGGAGCAAACAAGGTGGACAGCATGACAGACTGACCCAGATGGAATGGGGTCACCATGTTCGGCAAGAATAAAGCACAGGTGCGAAGCACCACTTTATCTGGAAAGGACATCATGTAAGGAGGCGTACAAGATAGCGCCTGCAACTCACTCACCCTCCGGGCAGATGTTAGCGCCACCAGAAAGGCTGTCTTGATGGGAAGTAACCGGAGGGGACAGTTGTGTAAAGGCTCGAAGGGAGCACACATAAGAAAAGTAGGGAAAAATTAGGGCCCCACTGCGGCATTACAAAGGGCGTGGGTGGAAACAAGTGAGCCAGCCCCTTCAAAAACCTATTTATAATTGGAGACCTAAAGAGAGAGGGTTGGTCTGGCAGCAGAAAAAAAGTGGATAGAGCAGAAAGATAACCATTGAGAGTACCTAACGCAGAGCCCTGCTGGGCAAGGGTAAGAAGAACAGTAGAAAGAGAAGTAGAAAAAGGGTCAATAGACTTTTCTGCACAGTATAATACAAATGTCTGCCAACAGCAGGTGTATACCGTCTTAGTGGAGGTACATCTAGCCTCCAAAATAACAGTGCATACTTCGAGAGGAAGGTCAAAAGCCATCAACTGCCGCCGCACAATCTCCACACATTAAGACGAAGAGTTGAAAGGTTCGGGTGGAAGACCTGCCCCTGCGACAGAAGATCTTCACGAAGGGGCAGCCTGATCGGAGGATCGATGGTAATTTTCAGAAGCTCTGAATACCAGACTCTCCTTGCCCAGTCCTGAGCCACAAGAATGACTTGGGCCCAGTCGTTCCTGATCTTCAGAACCCCGGGCAGGAGTGGTATGGATGTAAAGGCATACAGCAGGCCTGCGCTCCACTCGCAACGAGAGGCGTAGGTGAGCGATAGCCGCCTTGGAAACTCTAGAGCGCAGTATTGCTGAAACTGAGTGTTTTCTTCGAAGAGGAACCAATCTAACCAAGGATCTCTCCAGCGCTAAAAAAGACCTTACGCCACATCCGAAAGGAGACACCACTAGTGATCCACAAGGCATCGACGGCTGAGTTAGTCCACTCTGGCGTTAGGAGAAACTGCCAGGTGTTGAACCACCAGGGTTATGCCCTGTTGATCCAGCCATGTCCAGAGACGCACGGCCTCTCGACAAAGGGTCCACAACCTCACCCTGCCCTGCTTGAGGTAGTACTACATTGCGGTGGTGTTGTCCGTGAACACCTGCACTAGGATCCCCTTGACAGAGGGAAGAAATTCCTTCGATGCCAATCGAATCGCTCGAAGTTCCAACAAATTGATGTGGAGCCCCGACTCCGCTGGAGACCAGTGTCCCCTGATCTCCACCTTTCACAGATGGCCACCCTATCCCAGAAGTGACACATATGTCATGACTGTGAGATCTGGTTGGGGAAGAGAGAGGGGTCTTCTGTTGACCCAATCGCGGGTTGTCAACCACCACTGCAGATCTCTCGCAGTTCCTTCTGAGATATGGACCCTTTTTTATTTTTTTTTGTACATTTCTTTATTGCCATTTAAGGAACTTACATTCAGCAATATAGACACATCTGATATCTGTATACAATTGTTATAATTTTCTCTAACAAATCGCAAGCACTTGTTACAGAGATATGGACCACTTTGGTGAGATTTCTCCGATGCTGGGCCCACTGGAACTTCAGGTCCCACTGCAAAGACAGCATGTGCCACCTGGCATGTTTTACTAACAAGATGCAGGAGGCCATGAGGCCCAACAGCCTCAGAGTCAGTCTCACCAAAATCCAGGATCGAGGCTGAAACATCGGAATCATAACCAGAATATCTTGGACTCGCTGCTCGGAAGGATATGCCCGAAACTGCACTGTGTCCAGAACAGCCCAGATGAAAGTGAACATCTGAGAAGGAGTCAGGTGTGACTTTGGCATGCTTGTAGAGAACCCCAGCGAATGCAGGAGGTTCACCATAGTCTGAAGGTGGGAGAGATGACAGACAACAGCCTGGGGCAAGGACGCATTCAACAGCCAGTCGTCGAGTTAGGGGAAGACGGGAACCCTTAACCTGTGCAGATGAGCTGCGACCACCGCCGATCACCTTGGTAAACACCCAAGGGGCACAGGTAAGGACGAAGGGGAGCATGGTAAACTGAAAATGCTTGTGGCCTACCTTGAACCGCAGGTAACGCCTGTGGCCCGGCAGGATAGGTTTGCGAAAATCCGAATCATTTCATTTCATTTTTAAAATGTATAAAGCGCAGCTTATACCCGTAGGTGTCTTGGCGCTGAATCCTGCTGGTCCATCGCTTCCATCCAGTCTTCTTGGTCTAGGGCAGACAAGATCTGAGTTAAAGTAAGCATCTTGAACTTCTTCTTGAGGAACAGATTGACTGTCCAAAGATCTAAAATGGGCTGCAACCCTTTGTTCTTTTTTGGAATCAGAAAGTAGCGGGAATAATAGCCACTGCCTACTTCTGAATCTGGGACCCGCTCTATAACTCCCTTGGCCAGGAGAGCTGTAACTTCCTCTTGGAGCAATTTTAAATGATCCTCCACCAGCCGTTCTTGATTTGGCAGAATGGGAGGAGGAAACGAAAGGAAAGGCAGAGGACAGCCCTCCTGAATGATATGAAAGACCCACTTGATCAATGTTATGGACCTTCAGTGGGGGGAGATGATGATTGATTCTCCCACCAACTGGAGTGGTGTGGTCTTGCAGAGTCACACTAGGAGTGCTTGGAGGCTGCAGCTTCTGAGGGCAGGGTGGCCAACAACTTCTGGCTTCCATTCCTTGGTCGGAATGAACCGCGTCGATGTCCCTGCACAATTGGGAAGTCTGCACAGGATGGTGGCTGGAAACCCCTTCCTTTGCCACAAAAGCTGCCACGAGGAGTAGGAGAGGCCCAAGGTTCTGGCGGTAGCTCAAGAGTCCTTGAGCCGCACTAGGGCCGAGTCTGCCTCCTCACCAAAAAGACAGGATCCATCAAACGGCATGTCCATCAAGTTTGCCTGGACATCGCAGGAGAAGCCAGTTGTTCTAAGCCAGGCGTGGCATCGCAAAGCCACTGTCAATGAAATCGCTCTGCCCAACGAATCAGTTGTGTCAAGGCCACACCTTATGGTGAATTTTGGTGCATCTCTCCCGTCCTTAACCACCTGAGAGAGCACAGACCAGGCCTCCTCTGGGACTTGTGGCAGCACTTGCGCAACCGTCTCCCAAATGGAGAGGGAGAAACGGCCCAATAAGCATGTGGTATTCACCGACCACAATGTCAGGCTGGAGGAAGAAAACATCTTCTTTCCAAGTCATTCAAGCATCTTGGATTCCTTATCTAGAGGGGCGGAAGGGAACGTGCCCTGGGAGGTAGAATCCTGCACCACCAAGCTTCTAAGGGTGGGGTGTTGGCTGAGGAACTTTGGGTCCCCCAGAGCCGAGCGAGGGCAGCATGCAATTGTCCTATTCACAGGAGCCCCTGTGCTAGGCTTGAACCACGTGCCTAGAAGGACATCAGTAAGTGCTTCACTGAAGGGCAAAAGATGTACAGAGGTGGAAGCCCCAGGCTGAAGCACTTCGGTCAAGAGATTAGTCCTGACCTACACAGAAGGCAATTCCAGTCTGAGGAACTCTGCTGCTCTCTTGACCACAGTGGCATAAGATGCCCCCTCCTCCGTAACCACAGTTGGCAGAGAGACAACGCCAGTATCTGGGGAAGTGCCCAGTCCACTGCCCTCTCCAAGTACACCATACCAGTCCGTCTGCTCTGCAGACACATTCTGGTGTTCTAAAAGGTCCATAGACCCTTCTCAATCCTCTCCCACGCCTAAAACATCATCAAAATGTTCGGGCGACAACATAGAACCATGGGGTTCAATCGGTGTCGGAATCGGCACCGAGCAACGACGTTCCCACTCTGTGTCGTCGGGGAGAAGCATGGGACTGGTGCCGGCGCCACTAAGGGCATTGACTTCTGATCCGATGGCAGGGAAGGTCGAGATGGCATGACCCGTGTCGCCCCAGATCCGGAATCGGGAGCCTGAGGCTCCACCGGCGTCGTGGACGGAGCAGAGTGCATTGAATCCACTGCATCCCATTTGGACCTCGTGGGGCTTGAGGGCTCACCAGAGGGGTCGGCCCGCTCAAATACGCGGTGCATGGCATCGTAAAAATCTTTAATTTGAGAGGGGGTCACTTCGGAGGGAGGCGCTAAGTCGACCCTGGGGCGGCAGAGGCATGCCAAGAGTGTAGGTGCACCTTAATTCTTTCGTCGAAGGACCACAGTCGAAGCGAATATTAAATCCGCTTGGACGACGACTTCTTCTTGTGCCACTTCACCGAGTGTTCCAATGACTTCGAGTGGGATGAAGAGATCTTGGGACTACGGGGGTGGTCCAGGGACCTCCTCTTCTTCGATCTGGACTGGGACCTCCGCAGGGTCTTGCTGGATGGTGTTGACTGCCAGGCAACAGACGTTTCATAGCCTGCCCCCGCAAGGCCTTCAGAATCATAGTTCGACAGACCATGACTTAAAGTCTTGGTCACGCTCAAGATACTGGAGATAGACGAGGTGGGAGTCAGTAACTGACATTATGCAGTAACAGGCTCTGCACAGTGTAAACCCTGTCTTCCTCGAAGACAACCTGGCACACAATGGAAAAAAATCCCAAAGTCGACAAAAAGTCGAAAAAAGGCCTGCCAAAAAGCGACAGAGGGGTATCTCTTTTTGGATCGTCGCTTAACTGGGGCGGAAATTCACGCTTGAGCAAAGGTTTACAGATCTAGCCTGACGCCTGGGAAATTCAAAGTAAGAAATCTGCAGCTAGTAGTTTCTATCAGATAGTACATGTAGCCTGTGTCCCTGCCTCTAACAGATTCAGTTAAAGAAATTCAGCTTTAGCTTTGTGACTCACAGCATCCCATAAGAATTTCAGGACAGTTTAAGTCCTATTTGGTATTCCTGTTTCCGAAGTCACCACTGTAATCTCTAATTTCAGGTGACTGCCCACACAAAAGAAACATCTTTGAAAATGAGAGTAACATCCCACCTCTGTGCTTATCTAATTTCTCCCCTTGCCCGTCACATCTCCTACGCCTTTACATTTCTTTTCCTGCTACAGGCCCTTGGAAACCTCAATACATTTTCAAGGTCCAAATGTTTGTCAAACACTTTACAACCATGTAGATGTTCATACCCCAATCCTTATGTAATGCATTTTTTCCTATACGGCAATCACTTTCCCTGCCTTACAGCATTGCTGTGATTCATCCCTACATCTATCACTATTCATGTGCTGCTTTCAAATCCACTCCCCCACATCCTGAACTTTAACTGTGAGCCCCTTCATGACCCGCTGTAGAGCCCCTGCGACTACACAACTGGCAAGTCGCATCTGTGCGCATAACAGTCAATGGCTGTCATAAATACAGGGTGCTGTGCGCCTTCACAAACTGGGAAATAACACAATAAAAGCAAGCATGTAGTGACCTTTCCACACATGATAATGTTAAAGATCCTCTTGAAGTTTTGGCAACCACAGATTTGTTTGAACGGACCACGGACAACAACCCACATGGAAGAAATAACAGCTTATAACTGTTCTATAAGTGAGTTAGCGAAATATCAAATTAAAAGGATTAAAAGTGTGATGTGCCCACATGTCAACCATTTAAGACAGAAGGGAGATACTTTAAGAAATTTTCCTTAAGGTCAGCCAAGTCCTCATTCAATTACTCGCCTAAAAAACTCCAATTGTCAATGTTTCTAGGAGGTCAGCAGGAATAAAGTATGCTCTACAAAGGGGTCAAAAAGTGGCAAGTTGATATTTAAAGATGTGAGTCTTAACTTCCTTATGAAAGCGGAGAAGAGAAAGCAGCCATTCATAACTACATCATAAACAGTTCCAGTCCCTTGGAGTATAGCAGAAGGCCTGACAGCTTATGTTCTACTTTGTAAACCTTCTGGCCTTAAGGATATGAGGCCTGTGGGCTCAGGCTTTATGTGACTATTGCTGTAAAGTCTATTCTGGGGTAGCATAGTAGTTGGTGCTCCAATAAGGGAATTCTTGGCTATGACAATACATATCAAGATCTATTAAAGTGAAATCGTCCAAGACTTGAGCCAATGGTAGTCTCAACCTAATCATTCTCATTCATCCACGGTTAAGAATTCATAGAAGACAGAATTCCTTCGACAAGTATATGTTACTTTATGACAGTGTCTTTCATTGTCTTTGCTTCTCTGAACTTAGACATCATCAGCTGTTGCAGAATCCAAGAAGAGTACCGGTCCTTTGGGGCTTGGCCAAGATGGCGGCCGGAGCGGGTATCATAAACACGAGCACTGTCCCACCACCAACTGTCTCCTGGTCTAATTGAGCTGGTGTTCCCCACCCTGGCATATTTTAGGTGAAGCAACTTCCCCTGGCACCCCCAGCAACCACAGAAGACCTGAGTGAGTGGTGTGAGCATTGGCAGCAAGTCAGTGCACCCCCAAAGTACATGGCGGCCAGGCGGCCGCAACAGCTGCTGCCGCTGCACAGGCTTTCCGTAGGGGGCTCTGCAGAGGGTGACCCAGACTTGGAGCAGGGAGAGATGGCACACCCTTAGCCATGAAGACCAACTATCCTGTGCACTGACCGTATGCTCCATTTTGCCACGGTTGCGGCATGGAGAGGAGAGCCGCCCCCTTCCCCATAGGCAGCGGTTCCACGACATTAGACATACGGAGCTAGGCCATGATGAGTCAGGCTAAAAGAATCCTTCTGACAGTATCCTGCTGTTGTGTCCTGCTATTCAGAAAAGGGGGTGGTGATGAACAGAGTGTCTGAATTAAGCAGACCACTCTTACCCAGTCCAAAGATCAGGGCTTGATCCATCACCGTTATTTAGCTCACTGCCCCATCCCAGCTCAGAACCTGGCTATAAGCAAATTAGTCTGTCCCTGGCCCAGTGCATCATGGGAACAGGGCAGACCAAACTACCAAGCCAATTCTTCACCAGAAAGGATACAAGCTACCGGGGACCGGTTTCTGGCATTTCAGCCTCGTCGGCCCGGCTTGCTTGAATCCTGATGGAGCAGTGAGCAAGGGACTCATGTCTGAGTATACCCTGCCACACCTATAGTGGCCAAAAACGATTCAGAAAAGGGGGTGGTGATGAACAGAGTGTCTGAATTAAGCAGACCACTCTTACCCAGTCCAAAGATCAGGGCTTGATCCATCACCGTTATTTAGCTCACTGCCCCATCCCAGCTCAGAACCTGGCTATAAGCAAATTAGTCTGTCCCTGGCCCAGTGCATCATGGGAACAGGGCAGACCAAACTACCAAGCCAATTCTTCACCAGAAAGGATACAAGCTACCGGGGACCGGTTTCTGGCATTTCAGCCTCGTCGGCCCGGCTTGCTTGAATCCTGATGGAGCAGTGAGCAAGGGACTCATGTCTGAGTATACCCTGCCACACCTATAGTGGCCAAAAACGATTCAGAAAAGGGGGTGGTGATGAACAGAGTGTCTGAATTAAGCAGACCACTCTTACCCAGTCCAAAGATCAGGGCTTGATCCATCACTGTTATTTAGCTCACTGCCCAATCCCAGCTCAGAACCTGGCTATAAGCAAATTAGTCTGTCCCTGGCCCAGTGCATCATGGGAACAGGGCAGACCAAACTACCAAGCCAATTCTTCACCAGAAAGGATACAAGCTACCGGGGACCGGTTTCTGGCATTTCAGCCTCGTCGGCCCGGCTTGCTTGAATCCTGATGGAGCAGTGAGCAAGGGACTCATGTCTGAGTATACCCTGCCACACCTATAGTGGCCAAAAACGATTCAGAAAAGGGGGTGGTGATGAACAGAGTGTCTGAATTAAGCAGACCACTCTTACCCAGTCCAAAGATCAGGGCTTGATCCATCACCGTTATTTAGCTCACTGCCCCATCCCAGCTCAGAACCTGGCTATAAGCAAATTAGTCTGTCCCTGGCCCAGTGCATCATGGGAACAGGGCAGACCAAACTACCAAGCCAATTCTTCACCAGAAAGGATACAAGCTACCGGGGACCGGTTTCTGGCATTTCAGCCTCGTCGGCCCGGCTTGCTTGAATCCTGATGGAGCAGTGAGCAAGGGACTCATGTCTGAGTATACCCTGCCACACCTATAGTGGCCAAAAACGATTCAGAAAAGGGGGTGGTGATGAACAGAGTGTCTGAATTAAGCAGACCACTCTTACCCAGTCCAAAGATCAGGGCTTGATCCATCACCGTTATTTAGCTCACTGCCCCATCCCAGCTCAGAACCTGGCTATAAGCAAATTAGTCTGTCCCTGGCCCAGTGCATCATGGGAACAGGGCAGACCAAACTACCAAGCCAATTCTTCACCAGAAAGGATACAAGCTACCGGGGACCGGTTTCTGGCATTTCAGCCTCGTCGGCCCGGCTTGCTTGAATCCTGATGGAGCAGTGAGCAAGGGACTCATGTCTGAGTATACCCTGCCACACCTATAGTGGCCAAAAACGATTCAGAAAAGGGGGTGGTGATGAACAGAGTGTCTGAATTAGGCAGACCACTCTTACCCAGTCCAAAGATCAGGGCTTGATCCATCACCGTTATTTAGCTCACTGCCCCATCCCAGCTCAGAACCTGGCTATAAGCAAATTAGTCTGTCCCTGGCCCAGTGCATCATGGGAACAGGGCAGACCAAACTACCAAGCCAATTCTTCACCAGAAAGGATACAAGCTACCGGGGACCGGTTTCTGGCATTTCAGCCTCGTCGGCCCGGCTTGCTTGAATCCTGATGGAGCAGTGAGCAAGGGACTCATGTCTGAGTATACCCTGCCACACCTATAGTGGCCAAAAACGATTCAGAAAAGGGGGTGGTGATGAACAGAGTGTCTGAATTAAGCAGACCACTCTTACCCAGTCCAAAGATCAGGGCTTGATCCATCACCGTTATTTAGCTCACTGCCCCATCCCAGCTCAGAACCTGGCTATAAGCAAATTAGTCTGTCCCTGGCCCAGTGCATCATGGGAACAGGGCAGACCAAACTACCAAGCCAATTCTTCACCAGAAAGGATACAAGCTACCGGGGACCGGTTTCTGGCATTTCAGCCTCGTCGGCCCGGCTTGCTTGAATCCTGATGGAGCAGTGAGCAAGGGACTCATGTCTGAGTATACCCTGCCACACCTATAGTGGCCAAAAACGATTCAGAAAAGGGGGTGGTGATGAACAGAGTGTCTGAATTAAGCAGACCACTCTTACCCAGTCCAAAGATCAGGGCTTGATCCATCACCGTTATTTAGCTCACTGCCCCATCCCAGCTCAGAACCTGGCTATAAGCAAATTAGTCTGTCCCTGGCCCAGTGCATCATGGGAACAGGGCAGACCAAACTAGCAAGCCAATTCTTCACCAGAAAGGATACAAGCTACCGGGGACCGGTTTCTGGCATTTCAGCCTCGTCGGCCCGGCTTGCTTGAATCCTGATGGAGCAGTGAGCAAGGGACTCATGTCTGAGTATACCCTGCCACACCTATAGTGGCCAAAAACGATTCAGAAAAGGGGGTGGTGATGAACAGAGTGTCTGAATTAAGCAGACCACTCTTACCCAGTCCAAAGATCAGGGCTTGATCCATCACCGTTATTTAGCTCACTGCCCCATCCCAGCTCAGAACCTGGCTATAAGCAAATTAGTCTGTCCCTGGCCCAGTGCATCATGGGAACAGGGCAGACCAAACTACCAAGCCAATTCTTCACCAGAAAGGATACAAGCTACCGGGGACCGGTTTCTGGCATTTCAGCCTCGTCGGCCCGGCTTGCTTGAATCCTGATGGAGCAGTGAGCAAGGGACTCATGTCTGAGTATACCCTGCCACACCTATAGTGGCCAAAAACGATTCAGAAAAGGGGGTGGTGATGAACAGAGTGTCTGAATTAAGCAGACCACTCTTACCCAGTCCAAAGATCAGGGCTTGATCCATCACCGTTATTTAGCTCACTGCCCCATCCCAGCTCAGAACCTGGCTATAAGCAAATTAGTCTGTCCCTGGCCCAGTGCATCATGGGAACAGGGCAGACCAAACTACCAAGCCAATTCTTCACCAGAAAGGATACAAGCTACCGGGGACCGGTTTCTGGCATTTCAGCCTCGTCGGCCCGGCTTGCTTGAATCCTGATGGAGCAGTGAGCAAGGGACTCATGTCTGAGTATACCCTGCCACACCTATAGTGGCCAAAAACGATTCAGAAAAGGGGGTGGTGATGAACAGAGTGTCTGAATTAAGCAGGCCACTCTTACCCAGTCCAAAGATCAGGGCTTGATCCATCACCGTTATTTAGCTCACTGCCCCATCCCAGCTCAGAACCTGGCTATAAGCAAATTAGTCTGTCCCTGGCCCAGTGCATCATGGGAACAGGGCAGACCAAACTACCAAGCCAATTCTTCACCAGAAAGGATACAAGCTACCGGGGACCGGTTTCTGGCATTTCAGCCTCGTCGGCCCGGCTTGCTTGAATCCTGATGGAGCAGTGAGCAAGGGACTCATGTCTGAGTATACCCTGCCACACCTATAGTGGCCAAAAACGATTCAGAAAAGGGGGTGGTGATGAACAGAGTGTCTGAATTAAGCAGACCACTCTTACCCAGTCCAAAGATCAGGGCTTGATCCATCACTGTTATTTAGCTCACTGCCCAATCCCAGCTCAGAACCTGGCTATAAGCAAATTAGTCTGTCCCTGGCCCAGTGCATCATGGGAACAGGGCAGACCAAACTACCAAGCCAATTCTTCACCAGAAAGGATACAAGCTACCGGGGACCGGTTTCTGGCATTTCAGCCTCGTCGGCCCGGCTTGCTTGAATCCTGATGGAGCAGTGAGCAAGGGACTCATGTCTGAGTATACCCTGCCACACCTATAGTGGCCAAAAACGATTCAGAAAAGGGGGTGGTGATGAACAGAGTGTCTGAATTAAGCAGACCACTCTTACCCAGTCCAAAGATCAGGGCTTGATCCATCACCGTTATTTAGCTCACTGCCCCATCCCAGCTCAGAACCTGGCTATAAGCAAATTAGTCTGTCCCTGGCCCAGTGCATCATGGGAACAGGGCAGACCAAACTACCAAGCCAATTCTTCACCAGAAAGGATACAAGCTACCGGGGACCGGTTTCTGGCATTTCAGCCTCGTCGGCCCGGCTTGCTTGAATCCTGATGGAGCAGTGAGCAAGGGACTCATGTCTGAGTATACCCTGCCACACCTATAGTGGCCAAAAACGATTCAGAAAAGGGGGTGGTGATGAACAGAGTGTCTGAATTAAGCAGACCACTCTTACCCAGTCCAAAGATCAGGGCTTGATCCATCACCGTTATTTAGCTCACTGCCCCATCCCAGCTCAGAACCTGGCTATAAGCAAATTAGTCTGTCCCTGGCCCAGTGCATCATGGGAACAGGGCAGACCAAACTACCAAGCCAATTCTTCACCAGAAAGGATACAAGCTACCGGGGACCGGTTTCTGGCATTTCAGCCTCGTCGGCCCGGCTTGCTTGAATCCTGATGGAGCAGTGAGCAAGGGACTCATGTCTGAGTATACCCTGCCACACCAATAGTGGCCAAAAACGATTCAGAAAAGGGGGTGGTGATGAACAGTGTGTCTGAATTAGGCAGACCACTCTTACCCAGTCCAAAGATCAGGGCTTGATCCATCACCGTTATTTAGCTCACTGCCCCATCCCAGCTCAGAACCTGGCTATAAGCAAATTAGTCTGTCCCTGGCCCAGTGCATCATGGGAACAGGGCAGACCAAACTACCAAGCCAATTCTTCACCAGAAAGGATACAAGCTACCGGGGACCGGTTTCTGGCATTTCAGCCTCGTCGGCCCGGCTTGCTTGAATCCTGATGGAGCAGTGAGCAAGGGACTCATGTCTGAGTATACCCTGCCACACCTATAGTGGCCAAAAACGATTCAGAAAAGGGGGTGGTGATGAACAGAGTGTCTGAATTAAGCAGACCACTCTTACCCAGTCCAAAGATCAGGGCTTGATCCATCACCGTTATTTAGCTCACTGCCCCATCCCAGCTCAGAACCTGGCTATAAGCAAATTAGTCTGTCCCTGGCCCAGTGCATCATGGGAACAGGGCAGACCAAACTACCAAGCCAATTCTTCACCAGAAAGGATACAAGCTACCGGGGACCGGTTTCTGGCATTTCAGCCTCGTCGGCCCGGCTTGCTTGAATCCTGATGGAGCAGTGAGCAAGGGACTCATGTCTGAGTATACCCTGCCACACCTATAGTGGCCAAAAACGATTCAGAAAAGGGGGTGGTGATGAACAGAGTGTCTGAATTAAGCAGACCACTCTTACCCAGTCCAAAGATCAGGGCTTGATCCATCACCGTTATTTAGCTCACTGCCCCATCCCAGCTCAGAACCTGGCTATAAGCAAATTAGTCTGTCCCTGGCCCAGTGCATCATGGGAACAGGGCAGACCAAACTACCAAGCCAATTCTTCACCAGAAAGGATACAAGCTACCGGGGACCGGTTTCTGGCATTTCAGCCTCGTCGGCCCGGCTTGCTTGAATCCTGATGGAGCAGTGAGCAAGGGACTCATGTCTGAGTATACCCTGCCACACCTATAGTGGCCAAAAACGATTCAGAAAAGGGGGTGGTGATGAACAGAGTGTCTGAATTAAGCAGACCACTCTTACCCAGTCCAAAGATCAGGGCTTGATCCATCACCGTTATTTAGCTCACTGCCCCATCCCAGCTCAGAACCTGGCTATAAGCAAATTAGTCTGTCCCTGGCCCAGTGCATCATGGGAACAGGGCAGACCAAACTACCAAGCCAATTCTTCACCAGAAAGGATACAAGCTACCGGGGACCGGTTTCTGGCATTTCAGCCTCGTCGGCCCGGCTTGCTTGAATCCTGATGGAGCAGTGAGCAAGGGACTCATGTCTGAGTATACCCTGCCACACCTATAGTGGCCAAAAACGATTCAGAAAAGGGGGTGGTGATGAACAGAGTGTCTGAATTAAGCAGACCACTCTTACCCAGTCCAAAGATCAGGGCTTGATCCATCACCGTTATTTAGCTCACTGCCCCATCCCAGCTCAGAACCTGGCTATAAGCAAATTAGTCTGTCCCTGGCCCAGTGCATCATGGGAACAGGGCAGACCAAACTACCAAGCCAATTCTTCACCAGAAAGGATGCAAGCTACCGGGGACCGGTTTCTGGCATTTCAGCCTCGTCGGCCCGGCTTGCTTGAATCCTGATGGAGCAGTGAGCAAGGGACTGCTAGACACAGTCTAGTGTTTTATCTGCCTCTTCCACCAGGGCTGGCCCATGCACTCACCCAACACAGGTGTCACCAGTCAGGTGACCCTGCCAATAAAAGGGCCTGAGTGCACGTGCTCCTGGCCAGTTCCAAGTACTATACTTAAGTGTCCTAGTCAATTATCCATAAAGTATAGAGAAAGTATAATATTTGCGCGTTGCCACGCTGACTGAGAGCGGAGGCACGCTTTCATTTTAATGCATCTTTGTTTTTGAGTGCGACTTTTGCAATGCTCATTTTCTAACCTGTACTGAAAATTCACAGGTTTATTAACTACCTACCTTGCTTTTTAGGGGCTGTGCGGGGCTGGCTGGCAGCTAACTCCATTGCGGGCTCCCAGCGGCTGTGGCCGCCATCTTGGCTTGGGCTGTATCGCCCAACCCCACCCACGCCACTCCCCCCACGCCGCGTCTCCATTTAAACGTCGCTTATGTGTCAGCGCAGCGGACGAGCGCAGCGGGCGCGCCGTAGACGCGCCGGAGTCACGCCAGAGTCCAGCCCGTCTGCGCCCGTCCGCGGCAGGCTGGGGCAAGGGGCACCTCCTCATGTCCCGCCGCTGTCATATTCATCCCTAGCCCTTTTGTCCCATTGGATCCCAGGCACCATCAGCTCGCACGTGCGCAATGTGTTGCAAAACCTAAGTCTCCTTTCGAGACCTCCGGCCACCCCACCTGCCGTCACACCAAGCCCCTCTCCCTCCTCTTGCATCGCTGCCCCCACTTTCTCCTCTCCTCCTGCCCCCCACATGCCGATTTTTAACACTACTGCTGCGCTTCTTAACACCAGATCAGCAGTCAGTCATCAGTATGAGCTACTGGACTACCTCGACACCCATAACCCCGATCTCCTGTTTTTAACAGAGACCTGGTTTAAGGCCGACTCCCTGCCCAACGTTTTAGCCGCTCTCCCTCCCTCATATTCCATCATCCGAGCGGACCGACCGGAGGGCAGAAGAGGCGGTGGAGTGGCCTTGATAGCTCATACTGACTCCCACCTTCAGATCCTTCCTTCTCCCCCCATCTCTGAAGTCGACTGCTTGATAATTCGCGCTAGTTCTCATTCGGCTCCCCTCACTGCTGTTCTCATCTATCGCCCCACCCCACTCCCACTTTTGTCTCCAGTCTCCAGGATATTCTTGCAACACTGGTCGTTAACAACTCGTCAGTTTTGGTGTTGGGCGACCTTAATTTCTGGCCCAACGACCCGGCCGAAAGCCCCTTATCCAAAGAATTCACCGACCTTATGACTAGCCTCAATTTCATCCCCCATGTTCATAGCCCTACCCACGTGCATGGCCACTTACTCGACCAGGTCTGGGCCTTGAATATCCCCATTACTCCCCCCACTATTTCCCCTTGCTCCTGGTCGGACCACTTTTTAATTTCCTTCTCCCTTGCTTTAGCTCCAGCGACCAAACCCCCCCTTCCCAAGAACACCTGGGTTAGAAAATGGGGCAAGGCAGACATGCCATCCTTCTGTTCATCCTTAGCCAATTCCTGCCCCGACCTTTCAGGCCTCGCCGCCTCGGTCCAAATGGCTACTATTGATAGCTGGCTGACACAGGCAGGTGACGACTTTGCCCCTTTGAGGCGGATCACGGTCAAGCGAGCTCATGCTGCTAACCGCTGGTTCACCTCTGAGCTCAAGGAGAAGAAACTGGCCGCACGCAGAGCGTGCATGGAGAAGAGACTACTGCCCCGCCAAAAAAGTCACCTATCTCTCCGTGCTCAAGGCATATAAGCAAGGCATCCTTGACGCCAAGACCCTGTTTTATTCTAACAGGATATTGGCAGCAGAATCCCAAACCAAAGAAATCTTTGCAACGGTACACGAGCTTGCCTCATCTAATAGAGCCACGGCTTCGATCCCCCCTTCCCAATCGCTTTGCGACTCACTCAACGATTTTTTCGTTGACAAGGTCGCAAAGATTAAGGCCAACATCCCCCTTCCTTCCCCCACCTTCACCAACCCCTCCCCACCTGCTGTTACTTCCAAACTCACCTCCATTCCCCCCTTGACTAAGGCTACGCTTCTTCCCTTGCTTCACAAGGTAAAGTCAGGCTCTCCCCTAGACTTTGCCCCGGCTCATATTTTGAGAGAAATCTTCCTAAATTGTCCTACCCCTCCCCTCACTCTTCTGAATGACTCACTCGGTAATGGAGTGGTGCCCACTGCTCACAAATTCGCGGCTGTTATCCCTATCCTCAAAAAGCCCAGTGCTGACCCTTCATCCCCCTCTAACTACCGTCCCATCTCCCTTCTGCCCCACCTGGGCAAGGTTCTAGAAACCCATGTTACCAGCACCCTGAGCACCTATGTGGAAGCTAATCATTGCCTCTCCCCCCGGCAGGCGGGTTTTCGCCCCCTCCACTCTACGGAGAAGGTGGTGACCTCAGTGATGGACTGCCTACGCGAGGGCATTGATACCAACCTCCCGCAGGCCCTCATCCTCTTAGACCTGTCCGCCGCTTTTGACACGGTGGACCACTCCCTCCTCCTCACCCGTGTCAGGGCGGCGGGCATAGAGGGCCTGGCCCTCGCCTGGCTCGAGTCCTTCCTGAGTGACAGGGCTCAGGCGGTCCACCTAGCTGGTTTCACTGCTGCCTCTCGTAGGGTTGTATGTGGAGTCCCCCAAGGTTCCTCACTTTCCCCTCTTTTGTTTAATTTATACATCTACCCCCTTATTTTTATGTTACAGCAGCTCGAGGTCACGGTGTTCAATTACGCCGATGACCTCCAGCTAATTTTTAACCTTTCCCACTCTTCCTCTTCTTCCCTGAACGTCCAATCCGTCATGTTGTTCATCCAGGATTGGATGAACTGCAACCACCTCAAACTCAATCCGGACAAGACGGAACTAGTCTTGACCGGAGGTGGTTGCAGTCCCTGGTCCCCTTCCCACTGGCCTTCCTCACTCGGTGCCCCTCCGCTCCCTGTCCCCAAGGTTAAAACCCTTGGTATTTTCCTGAACTCTTCACTTTCCGTTCACTCACAGGTCAATTCGGTTGTTTCTTCCTGCTTCTTCTCCCTCAGAATCATTAGGAAGATCTCTCGCTTTTTCTCTCTACCTGCCCTAAAGATCATAGTGATGGCTATGGTGCTCTCGCGCCTTGACTATGGCAACATCATCTACAACGGCACCCCAGCCTACGCCACTCACCGTCTGCAGCTAGTGCAGAACCAGGCTGCCCGCCTGATTCACGGCCTGCCCAAATTCCATCGAGCTACTCCTTTATTGCAGGCCTTGCACTGGCTGCCGGTGAAAGAGCGAGCCTTGTTCAAGCTTGGCTGTACCACCTTTCAGGCCAAAATGGGCACCGCCCCGGAGTTCATCTGCTCCGCCATCAAGCTCTACACGCCGGGCAGAGAGCTTCGATCCACCCATCAGGCCCTGTTCACTACCCCCCGTTTCAGAAAGAAAAAGGCAGGCGGAACAAAATTTGCAGTTCTCGCTCCTGCGTTCTGGAACTCTCTCCCGACGGAACTCCGTGGGACACCCTCCTACACTGAGTTCCGGAAAGGTCTAAAAACTCTCCTCTTCTCCCGAGCCTATAATGTCTAGATTCCCTCTGCTCCTGTTTGCCTCCTCGCAATTTAAAAGCGCCAAAAAACCGCGTGGTAAAAGTGCGCTATACAAATGTTTTTAAATTCAAATTCAAATTCCACAACTTTAAATAGGTGACGAGCTGGTCTAACCATGTGTCTGCTGACTGCAACTCTGCAATTCTCCACGGGGGTAGTTGCCAAGTAAGACACCCCGCACCTGCTCACAGTGTAACAGCCTGTGGAGAGAAGGGGGCACCATCTCCTCCCTGTGAAAGAGGAGAGTGAAGAGACTGTTCGTCTTTCACAGTTCGATGTCCCCGCGGTCGCTTGCCAGCTGAGGAACTGAGCAGTGCGATAAGGAGAAGTTGGCGCAGAAACCGGAACATGTCCGGACTCCCACGAGGTGAGGCAAAGCCCAGCAATAAGCCTGCACAGTGCAGCCGCAACTGGCATTATCTAGCCTTGAAGGTCCATAACGCCACCGGCAGGTGTGATGTCGCACAAGCGCTGAGAGAGGCCTGCACTGGCATTGTCAGCCCTGTGCAATCCATTGTTCCCCCTATGAGGAAGGTGAGAGCTACAGAAGCTGTAGCATAAGATGGCACGCCCACTGATGCCTCCCTACTGACACCACTGCCCCTGCGCGGAGACTGGTCTGCCTCCTAGTCCGCTATCATAGCACCCACAGAGCCCTGATAAGAGACACACTAACTAGTGCACCAGCAGCTGACTGTGGCAGCCCACCAGCAGAAAAAAGGATTGAAGTCACTTACTAGAATGAAGCCCATCAAGGACACGAGGAGCACCGCACCAGCGCTGCACAGTGACCAGCACTCGCATCTCCAGCAACAGGTGTACCGCAACGTCAGCAAGGCCCCAAAGATTGCTACGAGCAGCTCATGAAGGGGTCCTGCAAGACCAGAAGAGTCTAAGGATGTCACCAGCATGACAGGACATGTTATAGTGCTAGCTATTGCAATATATATGATCCATGCTGTTGTAATAGGAGTGTTGCTTCTCAAAACATACTGAGATATCACCGATGTGCTTATGTTGTATGTCTGTACTGGTTTCAAAATGACAAAAAATATTTTATTGAAAAAAAAGTCACGCCTTCCTGGACTCCGCTGTGTGTCTAGTTTTCAGAACTGTCTGAGTCTGGTAGGTTTCCCTGCATGGCCGCTGAGCCCAAGACCAAAAGCATAGGTTACCCTTTTAAAAACCAGGTCATTTTGCAATACCTAATTTTGATGTCTTCACAATAGGTTTTGCGCCGTTTGCCGTCGCGGGCACTAGGCCTACTTATACAAGTGATGTACCATTTTTATCAGGAGATCTGGGGGGAATGTGGGGCGGGTAAGAACTTTGCGGCTCTCCACAGATTTCAGAACTTTCCATCTCAGAAATGTGAGGATAATGTATTTTATTTAGACAAAGTTTGAGGTATGCAAGGGATTCTGGGTAACAGAACCTGGTGAGAGCTACACAAATCACCCCATTCTGTATTCCCCATGGGTGTCTATTTTTCACAAATGTACAGGTTTGCTAGGATTACCTAGGTGCCAGCTAAGCTAGGGTCCAAAATCCACAGCTAGGCATATTGCAAAAAAACTGGCTGTTTTCACTGGAAAAATGTGACGTGTCCATGTTGATTTGTGGGCCATTTCCTATTGCGGCCACTAGGCCTACCCACACAAGTGAGGTACCGTTTGTATCGGGACACTTAGTGGAACACAGAATAGATGAACATGTGTTATCACCAATTGACTTTCTATGCATTTCGGCCTTCTAAATGTAAGACAGTGTGTAAAAAAGAAATCATTTTGAAAAATGCCCGTTAATTCACATGCTAGTATGGGTACCAGCAAATTCGGAGATGTTCAAATAACTATTGCTTCTAAACTTCATGTTGTTTCCATTTCGGAAATGCATATGTTTCTCTGAAATCTATTTTTACTCTCGAAATTTCACCAGATTAAATGCTGTATACCCGGTACAAAAGAAATATCCTTTCAAGGTACAGCTCAGTTATTGGTTCTGGGTACCTTAGGTTCTTGGTGAACCTAGACGTCCTATATATCCCTACAACCAAAAGGGTCCAGCAGACGGAACGGTACATTGCTTTAAAAATGTGCCATACTGAGAAGAAGTTACAGTTGAAAACGTAGGCACAAATGGCTGGTTTCTTCAACTCAATTTCATTCTTTTTTTTTTATTTCCGCTGTTACTTTCTCGAGGAAAACCTTGAAGGATCTCCACAAATGACCTCTTCCTGAATTCAGAATGTTACCTACTTTCAGACATGTATAATGGTCCAAGATCCATTATTGGTTTCACACCCATTTCTACCATCAGTAGGAAGGAGGTTGAAAACACAAAAAAAGTCTCTGTCCTAGTAAAATGGCAAAACTGCGTAGAAAAGTTTGGTTTTCTGACAAAAGTCTGCCTGTTCCTGAAAGCTGGGAAGATGGTGATTTCAGCACCGCAAACTCTTCATTGATACCATTTGCAGGGAAAAAAACAGCCCCTTTCTTCTGCAGCACTTTCTTTCCATTTTTTCCCTAACAAAATGTAGCTGTATTTTGGCAAATTTCTTGGTCCTCTCCTGGGGAATCCATAAGCGCTGGGTACCTTTAGAATCCTCAGGATATTGGAAGAAAAGGACACAAATTTGGAGTGGTACCTTATGTGGACAAAAAAACGTAGAGGCTTAAGCGAGAACCAATCCAAATAACCAAAGAAAGACTTAGCACTGTGTGGGGGAGTGCGAAGACTTAGCAGTGAAGGGGTTAAGGAGAGAATGCAATATGCATCTAGATGATCAGGCAGAGCAAACATTCTCTGGCAGCAAAGATGTGCGTGTCTGCAGGGCTCAACTGTTAGTTCTGTGGCACGTGCTGCTTTGCTTCTTCATCAAAAGGAGAACATCCCATGACACACAAAGGGAGGGAACTAGGGATAAGAGTAATATATGCATACATAAATATAATTTTAAACGTTCACCTTTTTTGCTTCCAACATCTTGTTTTCAAAGACGTAGGAGATACAGTTCCTCACCACCTCCAGTCTTCGGGCACTGTTTGCCACAGCAGTACCATTTCTGTCAACAATAGCAGCTGGTGCAGATAAGGAGGAGAAGCAAGAGACAAAGGGCTGAGTTAGTAAAACTAATAAAGTCACTAAAAGGGCACAGTCTAATAAGGAGTTACCTTTAACAATGGGTTTGGGGATTGCGCTATTGTAGGTTAATATGCTATGTGATCTCCTGCTGTCTTGTGTTAGGTTAACAATATTACATATCTGTAAATATTCTACGCCTTTTTTTCGATTTTGACACATTAAACGATTGTGATCATCCCCCGAAAACCACAAGGAACAATCAATCAGAGTACTTGTAAAGCGCGCTACTTACCCATGAGGGTCCCAGGGCGCTGAGGGGAGAGGGGGGTGCTGCTACTGCTCAAAGAGCCAGGTCTTGAGGAGTCTTCTGAAGGCGAGTAGGTCTTGGGTCTGCCGTGTGTGGGTAGGGAGGGTGTTCCAGGTCATGGCGGCGAGGTAGGAGAAGGATCTGCCGCCGGAGGTCGTTCGTTGGATGCGGGGGACAGCCGCGAGGGCGAGGCTAGAGGAGCGGAACTGGCGGGCGGGGGTGTGGAAGCTGAGTCTGCTGTTCAGATAGGCTGGTCCGGTGTTGTGCAGTGCTTTGTGTGCGTGGGTGAGGAGCTTGAAGGTGTTCCTCTTGTCGACAGGGAGCCAGTGTAGGTCTCTCAGGTGGGGGGTGATGTGGCTGCAGCGAGGGACGTTGACGATCAGTCGGACGGAGGCGTTTTGAATGCGTTGTAGTCGTCGTAGTTGTTTGGCAGGGATTCCTGCGTAGAGTGCGTTGCTTTTGTCTAGTCTGCTGCTGACGAGGGCCTGTGTCACCGTTCTTCCTGTTTCGGTCGGGATCCACTTTTAGATCCTGCGAAGCATGCGGATGGTGTTGTAGCAGGAGGAGGAGACGGCGTTGACTTGCTTAGACACGGAGAGGGAGGAGTCGAGGATGAATCCTAGATTGCGTGCATGGTTGGTGGGTGTTGGTGCTGTTCCCAGTGTGGTCGGCCACCAGGAGTCGTCCCAGGCTGAGGGGGTGGGTCCGAGGATGAGGACCTCCGTCTTGTCCGAGTTTAGCTTCAGACGCTACTCCTCATTCAGTCGGCGACTGCCTTCATCCCCTCGTGGAGGTTGGTTTTGGCAGTGTGTGGGTCCTTGGTGAGGGAGAGTATGAGCTGGGTGTCGTCAGTGTAGGAGATGATGTTGAGGTCGTGATGGCGGGCCACTAGTGCGAGGGGGGCCATGTAGACATTGAACAGCGTTGGGCTGAGGGATAAGCCCTGGGGGACGCCGTAGATGATGTTGGTGGCTTTGGATTAGAAGGGTGGGAGGCGGACGCTCTGGGTTCTGCCGGAGAGGAAGGACGTGGTCCAGTCAAGAGCCTTCTCTTGGATTCCAGCTTCTAGGAGGCGTGTCTTTAGAGTGCGATGGCAGACCGTGTCGAAGGTGGCTGACAGGTCCAGGAGGATGAGGGCTGATGTTATACCGTTGTCTAGTTGGCGCCTGATGTCGTCTGTGGCGGCAATGAGGGCTGTCTCGGTGCTGTGGTTTCATCTGAATCCGGACTGGGACGGGTCCAAGATGTTGTTGTCTTCTAGGTGGCGGGCCAGTTGCATGTTGACGATTTTTTCGATGACCTTTGCCGGGAATGGAAGCAGGGCCGGAAGTTCTTGAGGTCCTTGGGGACCGCTTTGGGCTTCTTGAGGAGGGCGTTGATTTCGGCGTGCTTCCAGCTTTTTGGGAATGTCGCTGTTTCGAAGATGACCTTCCGTAGTTGGGGTGCGATGGCTGCGTCTGCTTTGTTGAATACGTGGTGTGGGCACGGGTCAGACGGAGATACTGAGTTGATGGAGTTCATGACCTTGCGTGTCTCGTCGTCGTTGATGTTGGACCAGGAGGTCAGGCGGTTGGCGCTGGTGGTGTTCACAGGGGAGGTGGAGTCTGGCGCAGTCGGGGCGGTCGTGGTGTTGAAGCTGTCGTGGATGTCAGCGAAGAAGATGGCTAGTGAGTCGCACAGGTCTTGTGAGGGCGGGATGTCGTTGGCGCTGGGGTTGGAGAGTTCCTTTACCATGCTGAAGAGCTCTTTGCTGTCGTGTGCATTGTTATCCAAGCGGTCTTTGAAGGAGGATCTCTTGGCTAATCTGATGAGGTGGTGGTGTCTGCGGTGGGGTCCTTGTGGGCTGCGTGGTTGTCCAGTGTGCGTTAGTGGAGCCATGTCTTCTCCAATTTCCGGCATGCGCGTTTAGCGGTCTGTAGCTCGTCGGTGAACCAGGAGGCTCTCTTATTGGCGTGGCTGTTGGAGGGTTTCTTGAGCGGGCGTGGGTGTTGGCGCAGTCATCGATCCACTGTCTGAGGTTTCAGGCTGCGGCGTCTGGGTTGGTGGGGTCGGTGGGTGGGTTCTTGGCGAGGGAGGTGATCAGCTGGTCTTCGGTGACTTTGCTCCAGCAGCGGCGAGGCAGCTGTTGGGTGCCGTGGTGCGTGGTTGGTTTCTTGAAGGTGAAATGGATGCAGCGGTGGTCGGTCTAGTGGAGTTTGGTGGTATGGTCGAAGGCAACGTGGGAGCCTGTGGAGAAGACAGGATCCAGCGTGTAGCCGGCGGCGTGGGTGGGTGCGGTGACAAGTTTTCTGAGGCCGAGGTTGGCGACGTTGTTGATCAGGGTGGCGGAGTTGGCATCGTTGTTGTTCTCGAGGTGGAAGTTCAGGTCCCCGAGGAGGATGTAGACCGTGGAGGCGAGTGCGTGGGTGCTGGCGAGGTCGGCGATGGATCGCTGAACTGAGCCTGGGGTCCGGGGCGTCTGTAGACGAGTGTTCCTCTGAGGGTGGTGTTGGGGTCGGTGTGTATCTGGAAGTGCAGGTGTTAGACGGTGTTGA
Source organism: Lissotriton helveticus (assembly GCF_964261635.1). Lineage (NCBI taxonomy): Eukaryota > Metazoa > Chordata > Amphibia > Caudata > Salamandridae > Lissotriton > Lissotriton helveticus. The sequence continues at coordinate 1,040,204,531 of NC_136057.1, forward strand.
GGGTGTCATCTGCTTGGGTTGCAACCTTGAGGGTGGAACAAGTTCACATACTCCACCTTGAATACTTTAACTTTTCCCTAGCAGTATGTGTTTTTTTTGCAATTGTTAAATACAATGAGGAATTTACTAAATAACATCCTAACTCCTTTCCTGCATCTGGGGTTAGTGGAAGGTTTGCACTGGACACTACATCAGTTCAAGCTTTACACCGATTGCTATGGATAAGCAAAGTATGAAGGTTTCCAGAGTGTGTTATTGAACTTCGCATACTGTGGATAAACTGTAAAGAAGTACCTTTCTGCTCTACAGTTGTGGCTTACTTCAGGGATGTGAAATTTCGATAACCGGACGCTCAGAAACATATTGTTTGGGGTCAAGGGCAACAAGTTTCCATGTTTATTTTGTCCTTAGGACAAGTAGGCTCACACCCTACATCACAAACCCTTTGACTGCCAGTTTACAGTATCACATTATATATCATGGAAAGGCACTGCCTGCAGTTAAGGTAATATTTGTGCCTATGTGTTAACACTGTTCAAACTTGTATTTATGGTTCATTAATGAAAAACCTTTATTATTAGGGTAAGCGATCTAAGTACATGTTTTACACTCTGACTGTACTACTGACAGTGGTTCCAGCATAAAAATGTGTACACATGTTTTCAATGTTTAGCAATACGAGGCTATGCATACTGCTCCCAGAATGATCTCTGATTAGATGCAAATACATGCAGAAGCTTGAAAGCAAGATTGATTATTCTTTGCTTTCAAAATAAAATGTTCACAAAAAAATGCAAAAATATTTAGCTAAATTACTGCAACATTTTAGGTACCGTTTTCCTGCACCATCATTTAGTAAAATGTGTTGATGTATGCTAGTATTTCCCAAAAATATTCATAATGGAAAATCAGTGTAACCATTTTTAATAAGATTATGGGCAACTTACAAATAAACAAACATTGCTAAAGCCAATAGGTCTGAAATTATTGATCAGCCTTTTGGTTTTGACAACGTGTGACTTGGTTTGGCATGTTTTTTGTAAAACCTTATTGGCGTGTGAGCTGCCCGGCCCTCATCATTATAACAAACATTGACAAAAGCAAAAACTGTTTTGGTCTCAAAAATCACACATTGCCACAGTAGTTCCTGGCACTGAACAAAACGATCGCGTGTTGATTATGCTCCTTGTGACCTGCACAGAAGGAGACAGAGGCTGGCACCCGTTTTCTAAATCAAGGAAACCATAACCTTTTCATCTGCACAAGCCGGTAGATTAACCACCACTGAGGTTGAAGGACAACCGTGTTGACTGAGTCGGCCGACCAGCAACTCCAATCATAAAGGACCAGGTTTCCAAGAGGAGCCGAGGTTCATTGAAGGCTTTCCCACCTTGTACAGTCCTGATGAAGACCCGCCCTTGATGCGCACAACCAGCGCATCGCCCCCCCAGGGTCGAAACGTCGACGCATTTCTTCTTTCCATGAATCAGCTATACAAAAACCCACTAGGACCCAAGAATTAATTGATGTACCTATTGGTTTATTGCATTTATAGTTGCCCTTGTTAAAGAACCGTGTGATTTGACATCAATGTATGTTAGTTTTTAAATGTATATCAATTCTGCACAAAGTCTATGCAGTGTATATGTCTTATATGTTTTTGTTGGACAGCAAAATTAATGTTTTTAACATGATTCAGATATGATGGAAATATATGACTAAAACTACATTTCCCTCTTGTGGTTAGTGTGCTTTGTGTGTATTGATACCACTATCCTGGTACCCGTGCAGGGACGGATTCTTTAAGTAACGCAATAAGAAATACTATATCATTGTGTATTTCGTTCCTACAGAACCATTATTAATAGTTTCATTACCCACCCAGGTTCTGAGGTTTACAGGGTTACCCCATTACATTTAAGGGACACTCACAGTGAAGCTAGCCGAGAGACAGAATTTTAATAAACACAAAGGTCATGGTTAACGCCAGACCTAATTAGGGGCCCAATTATTGAATAAAGTCTCAAAAGGGCATTTTTTTGTCCTTGCATTAAGTGCAGATATATGACTTTCGTGAATTCACAAGACTTTACAGAAATAGGCCAAGAAATAGTACTCCTAGAAAATATTTGTGAACTGCATTTTAGCATGAGCAAATATGCATGTGTAGATTTGCTTATGCGAAAATTTGAGTGTTTGCAAGTTCACTTACCCTCCAACCACTTTTTATCCCAACCCTGGAAGAAGTTTTATGTCTGCCATTTTCAGGAGTAAATTTCCAACCTTTCTCAGTATGGGAAAGGATTAGAGAAGAGTTGGTGAAAACCCTTAAAAGATGGAAGTTAGTAGGTTTGCACAGACTCAAAAGGGCATTCCAACTCTGGAACTCATGCTTACCTTCAGCACCAGTATGTAGATCTGGGGAAACGTGGCAACATAAGGGAATTGCTAGCATTCAAACCTTACTATGGAAGGAGCCCTGACATAATCAGAGAGGCTATTTCGAAGCTCTTATACAATGAGATTGCTGCTATAATTTGTCACCGCATTACATTGCACAAAAGGGAAAAGTGGATTTTGTTAAAGGACAAGTATATTTATGAAGCAACCTGCTTCATGGACAAGTAGATGTTTTATTAAATTCCACACCCCTGTACTTAAAGTGGTGAAAGTTGTAGTAAATGTCTTCACAACAGTCTTGTGCCTCTTTCAAGGCCTAAATGTCCCCAAAGTAATTCTCTCTGCCCCTGTAACCAAAAGCTACTTTTGATACATCAGCTAAGATAATGTTTATCAGAAAAGCCACTTTGCCTCCTTTTTTACAAATAGTTTGCACTCTTATGTTCTTCACAATGAATGTCGTTAGTAGATGCAGGCTATTCTAACAACATAAGTAATTATGAAAGGATCTCTGCTATGTTATGGATTTTAAAATAATGGTACTCAATGGATTGATTGACATAAAAGGAAGAGACCATCTATGGTAAACAAATAAAAAGTGTGGATGAGTAAGCAGGCCTCCCCTGTCCTTCTGTACCTGTAAATAGGGCTTACCTCTGAATACTAGTTGTCTGAAACATATGTGTCCTTTGTGCGTGATGTTTAGGTGTCTTAGATGTAGTGTCTGAACTAAGCAGTGCATGCTTCTCTAAAGAATAAGGTACTCTAGGATCATTGCACTGGTCCTGGAAAGGTGACTGGCTCAGTTTCTTTCATTCACATCTGTGATGTTGGACCGTTCCATAGCCTGTCCAGAACAGTGCATTATGATGTCTGTTTCAGTGGATGTGATGAAGAGACTCTGAACTTATACAACTAGTAATATCCTGAACCCAACCCTAGATGGGAGGAGAAAGCATAGCATGTGATTTGCAAAATATACTGCAATAGATACATAAGCAATCAGTAACAGAGGCAGGAAGAACAATCATTGACAGTCATTTGACCCTCACTAACAGGCACAGAGCTTCTGTGTAATAAAGAATTGGAGTGCCAACTGGACTGCAGAGGCATTGACATTGAGGTCCTATGCTGATATTAGCAGAGAACAGTAACTTTACAGGCTACTGCTCAGTAACGAGTGGCTAAGACACTAAGAAAAGGCTTCACGCTGACCCTGATGCTGCACTCACAGGTGCTGCGTCAAATTTTGTTTTGTTACACCAGCATACCACAAAGCTTGCCTAGAGGGGGAAGATTCTCAAATTGTATCCTCATCCACAGTGAAAAGTGGCTACAGCTCTCTCGTAAGACGGAAGGTAGACTGAGGGTTGGTGGTGGCTGATTCCAGAGTGCAAGGAAGAGGGCATCCTAACACCCATATTCGAAATTCTGGCTCTTTCATTTCATCCTGTATCTGTTGGTTATGGGACATGAGCATTGGCTGTAGTGTGTTTGTAATTTTAGGTTATAGAGATGTGCGTCCATGTACTTCCTCATCAGGAAGACTATACTCTCAATTTGTGTATTCATATTGCATTGAACATTTTGCACCCACCATTTTAAATCCTTTGAATAAACGCTGGGAAGATGCCCTCAAAACTGACTGACCTACTCAAATTCATCAATTGCCCTCTCATACACGGCATCTTTCTAAAAGGCCATAAGGAAGGCCAGGCCATCACAGTTCTAAAGAAACCTACATTAGGCTGAGATGCCCTCGCCAACTACTGGCCCATCACTCACCTAGCCATCATCAGTAAACCTAGGGAAAAAGCTATCTACACACAACTCTGAGATAAAAACAGCAGCAACCACTCCTGTATGAGCATCAATTTGGCTTCAGCTCATACTGTGGAATGAAGACACTTTCATTACAAATCACTGACGACAATGCCATTCTGAAAACAAATATGGTACATACCTCTTGATAGTAAAAAGTTCTGAAAACACCAACATATCTCTACTGGAAAAATGTCCAATGCTCCAGACATCCAAGGCCTCACATGCTGCCAGGCCTGGATGTCCATCACGTACCGGAAGCTCAGTGCCACCAAAACATTCCTTCTAGTCGCCAAAAACAACAAGCGATAACTAGGACAAAACAGCTCAATGATATGTACCTGAACGTATTCAAACCCCAAATTTCACTCAATATCAAGTCACCCAGATTTACCCTGTGCAATGAACTGACTTTAGGGGACACACCTACAAAAAAAAAAAAAACAAGACAGTCTGGTACCAGGTGCTGAAGAAAGTAAAGCCATTCTTCTCTAGAGGATGACATCAGAACCGTTATAACAGAAATTCTGCATCTGGATGGTGGCAAGGCCATGCTCCACAGCCTCTCAGATTCCACGTTGACCTCTCTTAACGGCCTACATGATACAATAAGGCTCATCAAGGGCTGAAAAAATAGGAACACATCACACCCAACCTGATCGAACGTCATTTAATCCGGTTGCGAACCCACTTTTTTCCCCACAAAATATTGTTTATTGCATTTTCCATAAATCACAAACATTCTTATGTAACATTCCCTGTTTTCCCGCCTTAGTTCTACTGAGTATAAAGTTGAGCTGTTGACAAGGGAATGAAATTATGTCGCCAATTTCAACACCAACAAACCTTTTGTCTGAAGCAAAAAGTCAAATATTGTCTCCCCAGTCCTCCCTCCTCTCTCAAACATCCTCCCTCCCCTAACTAAGGGAAAAATAATAATAGAAACAGAAAGAAAAAAAACTGATAAAAGACAATTGTGTAGGGCAGGCCATGGGGGATCTTTCTAGTCCATGGCTCCATGGTGCGAGGAGAGAGGCAGAGACTTCACAAAGTCCACGGGCGTTGCATCAGAGCTCAGAACTGAAAGAGATGCAAAGTCCTCGTGGTCGGGGGGGCAGTCATCAGAGGCAGACCCAGTGAGGTAAGTTATTAAAGGACCTTAGCTGTATTCAAAGTTTTTTAAATCATCCCTAAACATCTCTGCCATTCTCTCCATCGTTAATGCCCTCCAAAGTCGGTAGTACCATTGCATCAGTGCTGGGGCTTCACATTTTTTCCCGACGGCTGCAATCAGAAGTTTGGTTGCTCCAAGACGGATCTACAATATGTCTCTGTCACTTTTAGTTTGGTACTGCAGACTTTGATCTTGCAAGCCCAGCATAGCGAATTTGGGGGAGTTAGGGATTGAGTAACCCCGTATTTCCCTGATCTGTGCCAGAATTTCCATCCAGTAGGGCCGTATTGTTGGGTAATCCCACCAGATATGACGGAAGTCGCCCAGGAGCCTGCACCCTCTCTAACACAGATCGGAGGTGTTTGGGTATATATTTTTTAATCTCGTAGGGTACATGTACCAGTTGTAGAGTGTTTTATAGAGTGCTTCCCTCATTCCCACGGAGCGATTGCACTTGGTGATAGCTTTCCATAGTGTTGTCCATTGCCCCTTATTGATTTCTGTTCCCAGTGTGTGTTCCCAAAATCACCATATGACGTGGGCAGTGTAGTGTCCAGTAGCAAAGCATATATAAAGGAAGTCACTCCTTTCAAGAAGCCCACCCTTTTAACAATCTGTTCTATAGGTGTATGTTCTCTAGTGGCCACCTGCCTCACATTAGGGTTCAGCGCCCAGTGCCTCAGCTGGAGATAGCGTAAGTCTTCATTGCTGTGGAGTAGGAAGTCTCTGACAGTTCTCATAGGTTAAAATGTCATAGTTGTGGAAGAGATATGATAGGGTCAAACATCCCTCCTGTTGCCAAGCATGGAATGGACCTGGTATCAAAGCTGGGGGGGGGGGAACGGTGAGTTAAAATGTATGAGTGTATTTGGGTAGAGGAACGTGGTCCATTCTGTACAGTTGAACATGTTATCCCACGTTTTAAGCGTGGTACTCGTGGGGGTGCTTAAGTAAGCGTTCGGGTGTTGGTGTTCCTTAGGTTTCCAGAGCACATCCCATATAACCCTGCCGACTAATGCTTTGTACATGTGCAGCCAGTGCTTATAGAATTCCCTCGCTGACCATTCTGTGATAACTCTTAGAATAGAAGTAGCATTTGTAAAGCGCATGGCTACCCATGGGCATCCCAGCGCTAGAAGTAAGAAGAGGCCAATGAAACTTATCTGGGGAAGAGCCAGGTCTTCAACAGCTTGCGAAAAATCAGGTGATTAGTTTCTTTCCGTAGCTGGAGAGGAAGAGAATTCCAAATCTTGGCGGCATTATAGGAAAAAAGCCGACCTCCGCTTCTGGCTCTTCTAATCCTTGGGACAGAGGCCAAATGCAGTTCATCCGATCTTAGAGGTCTATTAGCTTGATAGGATTTAGCTAAAGAGGTGATAATCTTTGGTCCGTTCCCTCCAAGCGATTTGTGAGTAATACAAAGAGCTTTAAAATGGATTCTCTCCTGAATGGGCAGCCAGTGTAAGGCTTTCAAAGCAGGTTTGGCGGACTGTCGATAGGGAGTTCCCATGAGGGTTCTTGCCGCGCAGTTCTGGATCATTTGAATCTTATAGAGTACTGCCTCTGGGGCACCCAAATAGAGTGCAATGCTAAAGTCCAAGCGTGGAAGAATGAGCGCTTGGACTGCAAGTTTCCTAGCTTGAAAAGGAAGTAGAGGCAACACTTTGCTAAGCATTCTAAGCATGTTGAAACAGGCGGCAAGCACCTTTCTGGCTTGAACTTTGAGGGTAAGGTCAGAGTCCAGCCAGAATCCCAAACTCTTTATGTTTGCTTTGGGAACAGGTGCTAATCCCATTACCATCGGCCACATCTCCGTTGGTTTAAATAATGAAGGATTACCAAGGAGCATAAGCTCAGTCTTATCCCCATTCAGCTTCAGATGGGAGTAATGCATCCATTTGGCCACTTCTTCAAGACAAGTACAGAGGCAAGATGAGGATGAGTCAGATTGGTTGAGCGAGACCAACAGCTGAGTGTCATCAGCATATGTTACAATATTTACTCCATTGGGCTGTATAATTTCTGCCAATAGGGCCAACTAAGTATTAAAAAGTGTAGGGCTTAAGGAAGAGCCCTGTGGGACTCCACATGAGAGGGACCAGGGCTGGGATGCCTTGTGGTACAAAGCAAAGTCGGGTAAGGCCAGCCCTCCCTTCTCTTTGGGTTGTCCTAATAGGTTATATTCTGCCCGGGCCAGGTGTACGGGTAAGGCCTGAAAAATGTATAGCAATTTTGGGAGAGCTGTTATTTTGATCGCATGGATACATCCTATAGAGGAAATATACAAGGGGCCCATCTGTGAAAGTCATTATTTAGTTGTTGAAGGGAGGGAGGGTAGTTAGCCCGGAATAGCCCCTCCAGGTTAGGAGTGAGCTTCACCCCAAGGTATGTGAGGTTGCATATCGCCCATTGAAATGGGGTGGCCGCCACCAGTGCAGTCATGTCGGTGGTCGAGAGAGTGAGGTTCAGCAGGAAGGATTTAGATAGGTTTACTCGAAAACCTGCTACCCCTTCAAAAGGTCTGCAGTTAATTCCGCACAGCCTTCAGTGAGGTCTGTGGGGTTGAGAGCGTCAAGAGCATGTCCTCGGGGAACAGTGAGATTTTATGTTCTGCTGACCCAAATCCTATGCCTTTAATCTGCGGTGTTGCCCTGATTCTGGCAGCCAGCAGCAACATACTAAGTATACATAGCAGTGGGAACAACGGACAACCCTGTGTTATCCCTCGACTCAGGGGGAAGGATCCCGGGCCAGCCCCGTTGACCAGAACCTGCAACTTTGGTTGGGCGTAGTTAGCTCTGATCATTGCAATGAAGGTCTCACTAAATCCTAATCTATTCACTGTGCTAAAAAGACAGGGCAGGGGGCGTGTCCAGCAGCCAACCAAGATGGCCGTACTGTGAGAAAGCTCCAATGAGCACCCGCTCATACCCCCAACAATATTTATTAAAATATCCTTCGAAGCACACTACACTGCAACCAGAGATTCCTGGCACCACGTAGGGCATTCCGACAAAGTTTGAGGGTGCGGATTTGGAGCAGAAACTCCCGGTCGATGGATGCGGTCTGAAGTGGAAGAGGGCCGTAGTGACTGCGTGACAGGTGAACACTCGGAGAGTGGCGTCCTGCAGGTCCCTCGCTGCATCAGGCAGAAGGGAAAGCAGCAACCCATAGGCTGAAGCACTGGAAAGCGAGGAGGTGCACAGACAGAGACACCGCCTCACTGAGCGAGAAGACTGCTGGGCAGTGCGTGCCGGAAGCACTATCGGACTGTGCTGATAATTAGGGGCAGCCGGTCATCGCCACACTTGCAGACTTGTCCCAGGTAGGAGGTGCAGGGGAAGCGGAATCCCTCTGGTGAGTGCCAACCAGAGTGACCTAAACCGCCTCGGTTTTGGGGAGGTATCAGCAGGAGGCCTGCAGTGTGTCGGCCGAGGCCCGCTGCAGATGCGACTGCTGAATGATTACAATATGGAGCTGGCAGGAGGGCAGCTACGAAGCAACCAGTGAGGCCGGTAGGGCACGAATGGGCTGTACGAACAAGATCGGCCTGGTTACTGCCAACAGAGATCTTGATCCAAGGAGCTACCGCTGCCCTACTAGATGAGCTTGTATATAGGCAGTATTGAACCACCCATGACAATGATAAAGGAGCAGGGTCAATGTTAAGGTTAGAGATAGAGAATAAAAAACACAGTCTCTACGCCGGCACAAGACATCAGCGGCATTAGCTTATCCAGTATTGAAACATCAGCATTCCCACAGCCGCCCAAGAGAAGTGTGATCGGTCGGTTGCGAGCCAGAGGCACAAGAGACAGACTCCTGTGGCAGCGGCATAGTGGCAGTGGGACCTCCGAGGTGGTTGGCCATTGCGCTCAAAACAGTGGCTCGACGGAAGTAAGGCAAGTGACCAAAAGAAGACGAGGAAGACTGCCCCAATACACCCGAAAGGAAGGTAGAAAATGGTATCCCATAAGGGTGAAAAGATGTCTCATCAAACAAAATTGGACACATTTACCCACCCCAAAATAGACACCAAGATGGAAGAAGGAGAGAAGCAACGTCCGAAGTGAGGAAAGGGAGAAGGCGGCCCCACATTACAAGATTTAATGGTTGCCATTCAGGGAATTCGCTCAACGCTCGAAACCAAGATAGACATGGTGGCCTTGGCGGTATCACTGATACACACTGACCGTCGAAATCTGGGACCCCAGTAAAAGCCACTGAAGACCCTGTAACCAAGCTCAAAACGACTACTAAAGAGCTCGAGACACATGTGGAACAGCTCCAGCCCACACCGACTGCCCTTGAAGCGAGACTACAGGACTATGAAGGGCGTGCACGCAAAAACAATGTTCGTATTTTGGGAGTGCCAGAGAAAACAGAGGGCCGACCAACTGATTTGTTTGTGGAGGAAATTCTAAAAAAAATTGCAGCCCCGGCACCTCTTTATTTTTCTGTGGAGCGTGCCCATCGAGTACCGGGGGGGTCCGCTGCGACCAGGCGCCCCAGCCTGTCCCTTACTGACAAGGATTTTTTATTTTAGAGACCGAGATACCATATTGCAAGAAACCCACTCTGCACCTCCATTACACTATAAAAACGTCACAATAACCTTCTTTCCGGATTTTACAATCAAGGATAAGAACCTAAGGCGTCCATTTCTGGAAATTAAAAAATGGCTGTGTGAGAAAGAACTGAAATACGCTATGCTCTTTCCTGCCAAGCTCCGAGTGGTGGCGGAGGGGAAAACGAGGTTCTTTGACTCTCTCGAGGTGGTATGCGACTGGCTGGATTGCTGGAAAAAGCAGGGAGACAACAGAAGTCACTCCCACCAACGAAAGGGTGAGAAGGAATGGCGCCAACCGGGACGGCAACTAAACGAAGATACAGAGGTAGCTGTTAAAAGATCTATTGAAGGCCAGCACCTGCCCAATGTGCAGATCCCTCAGGTCGGCGGCAATACAAACTGAGATGCTTGCACATGCCACCATCACTGAAGGACCAGTAATAGAGTTAAGTGGCGCCCAACACTGTTTGTGGCACTATGGATGGGAAAAAGACTCCTAACTGAAGTGACAAGATCCCGGAAGTGATAAGAGAACTGAACCGAAGTCGATTTGAGATCAAATTAATCCTAACTATATCAATGTGCTGTGGTAACACTCACTATTTGATATGGGGGCTCTAATGCATGGGAGGGTGGTTGGTCACACTCCCCATTACCAAGAAATAAGGTAGAGGGACTACAGGCACTCTGCAAAATTCGGGGGGGGGGGGGGCAGTTTTGCGTCCCCATTGCAGGGAAGCAGGGAGGGGGAGGTAGGGGATAGTTTCATTCTTGGGGAGTTTCAGTTTAGTAGATACGCTTCACAGATAGCTAAGATAATACAACAGGCCGCACACCACAACCACGATACAGGACACTACCCTTACTGTCTCAGGAATGGGTAGCGAGTTTTCCACTGACCAATCCCCTCAAGTCAGTGCGGGGGAGATTGTTGAAGCCCGAAAGGCGGACATAATCCAGATGCAAAATACTTTAAGTAGAGGAATATCCCTCCATTCAACTTGTGATCCTTTCCTGGAATGTAAATGGATTAGGGGACAAAATTAAAAGGAGAGAGGTATTGCAATATATTAAGAGACGAGCACCTGATATTGTCCTGCTGCAAGAAACTCATATAAAGAGTATGGCCTAGAGCGCACTCAACAGAGGGGGCTATAAGCTAGCGGCACATGCAGAGTACACCAGAGATTCAAGAGGGGTGGGCATCTTATTACGCAAGTCCCTTCCATTTACGGTTCGGGCTGTGAGCATTACCCACTCATGCATTTTGTGACACTGATGGGGAACTGAGACAGTAGGCTATTACATATAGTCTCGCTATATATCCCAGCGCCTCCACTCCCTCACGCTGGCTGAGGTGGGTACTCATGTAGTGAAATTTCCACAAGGTGAATTATTGATTGGGGAGGATTGCAATGCAACCCTAAATGGAGAAATGGATCGTTGGCCAATCAGGCAAAAAGACAATTCAGGAAAAGCACTGACCGAGTTCCTGTCAGCAATCGGCCTTATTGATGTGTGGCGTGTACGCAATCCTTCTACCCGACAATATACCTTCCACTCAGGTGTGCATGGAAGTATGTCTCAAATAGATTATGTATTCGGGTTGGTAGATCAGCTGTCGCAATTTCGGGAGAGGACCTTCCTCTCAAGGGGTATTTCTGATGATTCTCCAATCAGTGTAACCTATGGAGGCACACCGCCAATTCGGGGAACTCACATATTACTTGATCCATGGTATCTCAAAATTTCAACTATTACAGAAGACTTATTGAAAACATCAATTAATTATTTTGAAGAAAAACAGGGGTCGGCCGGCTCAAGGCAATAGAAGAAGAGATTAGGCAGCTGGAATTAGAACTGCTGCGTTCGGATACCCCAGACGGGCAACATAAGCAACAGATTAAGTAGAAGGAATATAAGGACATAGCCTAGGAGCAAGCCAGAGCGCATATCAGGCAACCTTGCACCGACTCTACGAAGTGGGCGATAGAGCGAGAAATTACAGGCGTTCCTGGACAGACGGGAACAGGCATCAAGGTGGGTCTTCGAAATCACTTCAGAAGTGGGGGAGCAGATCAGAGATAGGCAGGGCATTGCAGATACCTTTGCAGACTATTACCGACAACTGTATACGTGATCAACTCAAATCACCCAGGTTGAGGCGAGGGAACTCCTGTCCACTCTCAATGTACCCGCCCTCGATAAGTCAGATAGAGATAGTCTTTATCTGGAGCTCACAGAACGCGAAGTGACACAGGCGATTCAGGCATTGGAAACTGAGAAAACAATGGGCCCCAATGGCCTGCTGATTGAGCTATACAAGGTGACAGCCTCCACAACAGCACTGTATTTATTGAAAATGTTTCAGTAAAGTATCCCAGTGGGGAAACTATCTGAGAACTTGACTTGCCAATATTGTTGCGATTCATAAAGAAGGGAAGCCTTCAGACGGCTGCGCTTCATACAGACTGATCTCTCTGCTTAACATAGAGGTAAAGGTTCTAGCCAAGATCCTGGTGACTCGCCTGGCCCCGTTGATGAATAACTTGGTTCACCCTGACCAACTAGGATTTATGCTGAACAGAAATACAGCGCTCAACCTTAGGCGACTTCATGGAGTGCTGGGAAGGGCCGACAATATTAGAGAGGAGGTGGATGTAATATCATTGGACGCTAGGAAAGCATTCAATATGATTGAGTGGCCTTTCCTATTTGCCATCCTAGAAAGGATGGGCCTTGGGGATGGTTTTGTAGCATGGGTCAGGATCCTATTTTCTTTTTCTTAACATAGCTCATAGTAGCATACAATGACAAATAATATCCAAAAAGCATGTCAGGGAATAGCATTGTGTTTAACAAATTAAGACACGTGAGGACACAAGTGGGATATCCCATTATTGTAGTTACTCCCCGACTCTCCCTCCAACCCTCTGTATTTCAACCAAGGCCCCCAAACTTTCCTCCATTTATTAATACAGCCCCTACTCCTGTATATAGTCTCTTTGACCCTTTGGCACCAATCAAGGTCCCGCCTCCACTGTTCCCATTGCAGAGGTGTCCCCCACCCACTGGCAAAGTTTCTTTTAGCTACCCCCGCTGCCAATGCTAGTGAGATCTCCGCATATCTGGACCAGTCAGTGTCACCGTTAATCATTAGCAACAGCCACTTTGGCTCCATCGGAACCGTGTCACCCACTACAGAAGACATAGTGTCTGTGACCATGGTCCAGAAGGGAACAATCTCAGGGCACTCCCATAGCATGTGATAAAAGGAGCCTTTCCCTTGACAACCCCTCACGCAGAGGGCCGACAGACTCCTGCCCCAGGTTTAGAGGTGTGTGCAAGGATAGTATATGTAGTGTGGGATCTTTAACTGCACCAACCTGAACCTTGAGCGGATTGCTATTTCACGAGGACCTTGTATGCCGTTTTGCCAGTCGTCGTCATCTAGGGTACCAATGTCCTGGGCCCATGCCGGCCGAAGCGTCACCAAAGGGTCAGGCATATTGTTTATGAGTTTGCAGTAAATGGTGGATGTGGGCTTTTCTAGTATGGGGTCCAGGAGCAGTTTATCTTCCATGGCGGAGTATTCAAGGAGTGATGCGCCACTGTGTATGTGTGAATGTATGGCATGTATGAGGCGTATGTAGTGGTAGGTTGTGAGTCATGAAGGTCATATTCCTTCTTAAGATATACAAAGGATCGGGGGGCAGTCCCTTTCCAAACTTTCACATAAATATTCAATGCCATTTAGCTTCCACCCCCTGAAACCTGTTAAGTGTATCACCTCTTTCAACTGATCTCCGAGCCACAGAGGGGTTCTGCCAGTCAGCGTATCTCTCCATCCCAGGAACTTATTTGCCTCTCTCCAACATTGAACAACCACCCTTGTGCATTCTGCGGGCATAGAGAAGGGGCTCACAGTTTCCCCAGGCATGATCATCCTATCAACTCTATAAGCAGGTTCAGAACCGTCCGTGTATACCCAATCGTTGACTCCTTGGAGCTGTGTCACCCAATAGTACAGTTTGACTTCTGGAAGCGCAAGTCCACCATCATATACCCCTCTGGTAAGCTTGTGAAGCGCTATACTCGGGCTACCACCATCCCACAGCAGCATTCATAGCGCCAGTGATATTCGTGTAAATACCGGAGGGACAGGATACGGTGTATTCTGTAGGATGTATAAGAGGCGCAGCAGTGCGCGCATCCTAAATAATGCCACCTGGCCCTTGAGGGAGAGAGGCAGTGATCGCCAGTGACTCACGTCGGCCCCAAGGCGAGCCAGTTGGGGCTCGAGGTTTCTAACAAAGAATCCCACCTTGTCTCTCGTGACGAAAATCCGCAAGTACTTGAAACCGTCGGTCGACACGGAAGCAGTACACCTAGTTGGGATCTGAGGGAGAGGGCCCGACAGTGGGAAGATCACTGACTTTGCCCAATTAATTGTGTAGCCAGAGTAGCTGCCGAATAACTCAAAGAGGTGTAGCACCTGCGCTATCAAATTGTACGATCTTGCCATATATAGCACAATATCATCGCGTATAGGGAAATACGCTCTTCCCACTCGTCGGTGAGCGCCAAGCCCCAAAACGACCTGTCTCTCCTGATCCAGTGAGCCAACAGATCCAGAGCCAGGGCAAAAAGAAGGGGGGACAGAGGGCAGCCCTGCCTGGTGCCCCTCCTAAGAGGGAAGACCCTGGACATGGCACCATTGACCCTCACACAAGCCTTAGGCTGCTCGCATAGAAGGTGCACCCAACTACAGAAGATCGGGCCAAAGCCCAGTTTCTGGAGCACCATAAACAGGTAGAGCCATTCAATGGTATCGAACGCCATTGAGGCATCTAACGCCATCAATGCCGTCTGTGTGCTCCCCACATCCTCGGTCATGCGGAGTACTCCATAAAGACGTCGCAAATTGTGGCGGTGCTCCTACGAGGCATTAATCCTGATTGGTCAACATGCACAAAGTCAGGAATAACAGACACTAATCTGTCCGCTAGAGCCTTGGCCAGGAGTTTGGCCTCAACATTAATGAGGGAGATGGAGTGATACGAGGAGCATTGGTCCGCCGGCTTCCCTGCTTTATGAATGACCACGATCGTGGCTTCACGTTGATCAGTGAGGATCCTACCTAACTCGCACGCCACAGAATACATCTGAAGAAGAGGGTTGATAATGACGTTCACCTGTCATTTGTATATCTCGACTGGAAGCCCATTGGGTCCAGGCGCTTTCCCAGATTGGAGGGAGTTGAGGGCATTCCCAACTTCTTCCCCCGTGAAGTTTGCGTCAAGGCGGTCTTTTTGGTCTTGGGATAACGAGGGCAACGCAAAATCTCGTAGGAACTCTGCACAATCGTTTTCCGTCCTGGTGCAGACTGGGGAATACAGCCTTTCGAAGTGGGTCACGAACGCTTCCGCTATGCCCGTGCTGGTGGATACTAGGGACCCCAACACGTCTCGCACATCGGCTACCCAGGAACGCTCCCTGTCTCGCCACTCGAGCCACGCAAGCAGCTTCAGGGGCTTGTCGCCTACGGCGTAGATCCGGTGTTGTGTGGCGAGAGCGTACACAACGTGTTCCAGCTGCTCAATTTCGTTTTCTAGTCGACTGATCTGGATGGATTGCTCCTTTTTCTGGGCACCTGTCAGTGCCTGAGCCTGCCCTCTCAGCACCTTTTTGTATGCTTCCCATAACGTTATATGGGATTCAACTGAGCCCCTGTTTTCCTCAAAGTAGAGCTGAGAACACTCCCAGAGTTTATCCACTATGATCTGGTCTCGGAGACACCACAGATATATCCTTGGAAAAGAAACCCTGTTGATCACCGGGCCCCTAAATATGACGCTGACTGGGGAGTGATCAGGGCAATAATCTGGGGTTCAGCAAAGTCGCCAACTGATCAGTGCGGGTGAAGAAGGGGTCAAGTCGTGTGAAGGACCCGTGTCAGGCTGAATAAAACACATATTGCCTATGTTAAGGGTTGTGAGTGTGCCACAGGTCGCTAAGTCCCATGGCTGTGACAAAGCCATCCAGGCCCGCTCCTCCCTGCAGCCCAACCGAGCACTAGAATGGTCCAGGTCTGCGTCCATAACTGCATTTGTGTCACCACCTATCAGGAGTACCCCCGGGGGAAGATCAGCCAGGAAGGAGCCCAGCCGCGGGAGAGTCAAGGAGTGTAAACCCGGCTGAATATAGCAGGAGCAGAAAACTATAGCGCACCGTTCCCATTTACCCGCTGTCGCGGCCAAGCAACATGCATCATCAGTCCATTTACCCGAAATAACAATGGGTAGGGTGTTGCGGACTGAGATGCCCACCCTCCGTGAGCCAGACGTGAACCTGGAATGGGCCACCATTTTGTACCCAAAATGATCTAGGGCCTTATACCTATTGCCACGCAGGTGTGTCTCCTGAATTAAGACCCCATCGGGTGAATGCCTTTTAAGGTGCTGTAGTACCAATATACGTTTAATCTGGTTACTAAGCCCATTCACATTGCACGTCCATATTGCTATATTAGCTGAAACACCCATACGTGTCAGAGAGTCTCACCTTTCTCGGATAATCGCACGGCCCCACTGTGTCACTAGGCAAATTCCCACTTGTAAAAGGACTAAGTTGGTCTAGAGCAAATCATACTAACCCCTGAAACACACCATGATGTCTCTCAATGAGGGGCCTGGGCCACTGTCGACAGAGTCTTCCTGCTGGCTCCCGCCTGAGCTCCTTCCTCTCTCCCCATGGACACCGTGTACTTATCTATCTGGTTGGACTGACCCGGGCCTGTCAGTCTGTTTTGGCCATTGGCTTGGGGTGTGCCACCCGCCATAAAGTCCAGCCTGGGTGCGGTGGGAGGGAGGCCCCTGTAACTACTGTGAGTTCACGACGCGCGGCAGGCCGTTGGGGACCAAGAATAGACTGTATCTAGTTGCACTATGACCCAAAGAGGCAGGCCTTCTCTCCGCGGTAGGCCCACGTTTCATAGGTTCAATCTGGCTGGTATGTCCAGTGGAATGGCCCCCTGGCCGATTTGTTCCTGTGCGAGGCTCCCTCCCTCACGCCAGTCAGGGCACTCCACACTGCCCCTTCTCCAATCCCGAGCGGCCGCTCCCCTCCGTGTCTGGCACTAAGTTCGCACTGTATGGGAACTAGGCCCCATCGGTGATCTGGGATGGTGCCCTGTAGGGTCCGCGCTCTACTTCGGACCGCGCAGCCCGCACTTCATGCACCACTCGCTTCCTGCCTCCAGTCGCGCCGCCCCAATCTCGCACTCGCCGGTTGTTGGAGGGAAGGCACACCGCTCGATACAGGCCTCCGCTCTGCGGCGTCCTCTGTCCACTCCGGGTCACACAGCTCACTTGCAGTCTGAATCGCGGCGTCACACAGCCAGCCATGCTACCTCAGGTGCACCCTTCCGATCTGCAATATGAAGGGCATGCCTCGGCGCTACCTTCTGCAGCCGCAGTACAACGGAGCTAGCAAGCGCCATCTTAGCTTCGTCGGGCTGAGCGTCTCCGTTCGCTGTTTTCATGGGTCGTGGCGCTGTTAGGCGGTCGCCTTGAGTCCGATCGACACGCTGCGCACTCCAATATAAGGTGGCACTGACAAGCGCCCCAGTTGCCCACGGATGATGCCGGAATATGGGTTCAACCGCTGACCGCTAGCGTAGCTTTCTCAGCAAACGGCCATCTTCTGTGGTTGCAAGCCACGCCCCCCAGGCTCCTTTTTTCTGAGCCCCTGGTGCAAGTGACAGTAAACGGAGGACGCTCATCAATTTTTAGACTCCATAGAGGTACTAGGCAGGGCTGCCACCTGTCCCCACTAATATTTGCCCTGGTGTTAGAGCCCCTAGCTGTATGGAGACAGGGCGATCCACTTACCAGAGGACTTAAGTGGACGGTGGATTGGGAGGATAGAATCTACCTCTACGCAGATATCTATTTGGCCAAAACTTATTCATCCTTACACAGAGTGCTACATACTTTCCCCCTCTATCAAAAGCAATCAGGATATACCATAAACTGGGATAAATTTTGTATATATATTTTGTGGGGTGTGAACCCGAGACTTCCTAGAAATTGTGCGGCCTGGGTGGTGACAGAAGGATTCAGGTACTTAGGAATTTATAGCCAAAATGTAGTCCCCCTGCTACGCCGTCTGCAAGAAGATGTGCGAAATTGGAGAACATTACCTTTGTCACTGTGGGGCAGGGCAGCCCTTTACAAGATGATGGCGCTACCCGGCTTTATATATGTATTGCAAAATGCGCCAAACCTGGTCTCCCCGGGATACTTCAAGGCGGTAGAGGCTGAGCTAAGGACACTCCTCTGGTACGGAGGTAATCTGCAGATCGCACTAACCAAACTGACCTACAATATGGACAGGCATAATATGAGACCAAGAGGATACTTCAGAGCCATTTATGGCGGGGAAACAGACAGCACAACTCCACACCCCAACATCAGCAATAACTAAGATATGGCACACAGCGTCAACGGCGTTGGGTTGGAAAGACAAGATAACCTTAGCTACGCCTCTGTGGGATACTAGAGGCCAGGGATTACTGGGGAACCAACCGGGCTTTGATAAATGGGACTTGATTGGTCTCTCCAAGGTGGGTGACCTCTGGGTGGGGAGGGGGGAGGTTAGACCCTCTGCCGACCTTCAAAAAGCCTACGATTTAGCTCCCTTCGAGACCTTCTGATACCTCCACGTCAGGTATGCATTGCATCAAGCCATCCCTAGAGATGCAGATCCTCCGGCCTCTTCCCCTTTGGAAGATAGGCTCCTAGACGATTATCTAAATAAGAAGGGAATCTCGCTAACCTTTCGGAAGATATTAAATAATTCCCCAGGCACGTTAGAGAATTTGCGATCCAGATGGGAGGAGGACGTGGGGAAGCTGGATGACGAGGATTGGCTGGAAGCACTCGCGTCACCCCGAGAGGTGGCGGTCCGGTCTCATTTCAGACTGATCCAGCTGAAACTACTCCATAGGACATATTATACACGCACCACGCTGGTTAAAGTGAACAGACTTGACTATGCACTTTGTCCCAAAAATTGCAGCCAAGAAGGCTCCTTTACACATCATGGATGGAACTGCCCCAAGATAGGAGATACTGGAACAAAATCGCCACACACACACAACAATTATGTGGCAAGCATGTACTTGCCGCATAATTGTTGTGCATGGATGGCATAGCACCGATATGCAAAATATACAGGGCGACAGAGTAACTAACAAAGGCATGCAGACTAGACAGTGAATTAACAGAGGCAAGGCTAAAGCATTAGAGTAACAAAGGGCATGTGGAATACCCTGGAGTAGGGGTATTACAGGTATTCAGTGCAGGCTTGGAATGCAGTAACTTGTGCATGCATCATATATTGCTCTTAACACATGCACCAAGTAATACTTTACAACATGACGTCTCAATGGCCCAGAGACAGACCATGTCGGAGGCCCTGGTGGAGGCGGGTCGATTACAATGGTTCTTGGGAATGTAGGTCAAATTAATAAGCAGACGGAAGTGCCGTCTTGGTGGTTCAGTTGGACAAATGGAGAGCAAAACGAAGGCCCGGGAGGGTGGGTCGGACAGAGATCCTGAATCAACGTGGGATCTGGAAATGTGGGTGAAGCACAGACACGCAGAGCCCTCGGGGTGGGAGTACATTTGGGATCTGAGGCAAGGGGGCCGCAGTGCAGTGCAGACACAAAATCTAGCGCGTGGATCAGACCCAGACGTGCAGCGCACACACAGGGGTTGGGGCACTTTCTTTAACTAGAAATGCAGGGCATCCGTGGCCCTGCGACAGAGGGCTACCCTCAGGCTTGAGTTCAGAAGTCTCCGGGCACTTCCTGGCGCTTTGTTGGCGGAGGCGGGCTCGTCCCGTAAGGGTCCGTAGGAGCTGTAAATTCTGATGTAGCCCATCTCGTAGGGCTTGGCCAGGTAGGGAACGGAGCTCAGGCTGCCGGGTGGTACTGGTAGGAGCCCAGCTGCCCGAAGGGGGAGCCACCTCCCCGCAGTGCTTCTGGTTGGTGTAGTCGCTACTGTCCGTGGCAGTAGACACTGGTAGCGTGGGCGACTCCTGCGGCTTGTGAAGGCTGTGGTAGTTGCTGGGGGTCATCTGGGTGGAGTGCATGTTCGAAACTAGGCTGTGAAAGACGTCGGTCATTTCTGGGCGTGCGCAGAGAGGCGGCGGCAGCGCTCACAGGCAGCGGGGAGCGCACTGAGTCCTGAGGAGTGATCACAGGCGGGCTGCAGCGGGCATGGTCGCCCCAAGGGAAGTAGAGGTCCGGGTAGTCTGGCAGTGTGATCAACTAGAGGGTTGAAGACATTAGTCCTGCCTGCAGGTCTCTGTCAGATAAACACAGAGTACAAAACGAGCGCGGTGTGCCTAGCATGCGTCGCACTTATTAAAGTAAAAAATAACAAGCTATAACACAAGCATTTATTTTTTTAATTTACCGCGATGGGTGGATAAATGAAAGAAAAAATAAGTAGCATGCAATTGCTTTGCTTTTTTTGAAGAGCGGGTAGGGGGAGAGCAACAGGGAAGACATGGCTGCAGCATGCATGTCAAAAGATGCAGGTGCTGGAACCAACATAGAAGGTGCAGGTGGGGGCAACAGCAAGGAGGGCAGGGGAAAGAAAAAAACACCGATGGTGGATGCAGGGGGTAGAAGCAATGGGCGAGAGAGACCAACATATAGTAGAAGGGAGTGAAGCACATGGGTTGATGCTTTTAGTAAGCAGCGCAGGATGCCGCGCTGTTTATTAAAAGCATCACATATTGAAATATACAGTTTGTCAGTTTGTTGAGCAACGCCTTTACATCGCCCTAGGATTTCGTTTTGACGTGGTGTTACTTGCGCGAGATCAGTCGAGGCCAAATATGTATATTGGGCCATAGCGTCGGTGGCCGCTGCCTGGTATGGGGATTCATAAAATGTACCAAATATCTTGGCTTAATCTTCGGCTGAGCTTTTCAGGTCTCCTGAGTTATTTAGGATACCCCCCTATGTATTCAGTTTCCCTCTTGACTCCAAGTTGTTGTGCTAAATAGGAGCCTACTTTGTTGCTATGTTCGTAGGAGGCGTGTTTTAAACGCAGGAACGTGAGCTCTGCACTGTTCGTGTAAATGGCCCTCAATTTCCCTTTTAAAGTTGTCATTTTGTGCTGGAGTGCCTTCGCTGGGTTGGCTCTGTGTCCTCTCAACCTCCATCAATTCTCCCTCCAGTGTCAGCCGCTCCTTTGTTCTTTGTTTGTTAAGGGTGGAATTTAGTTCAATGCATTTACCCCACATGACAGCTTTAAGGGAGTCACAATTATTAGCAGGATCAGTCTCCTGGGGGAGGTTCATTTGAAAGTAGTCCTTAATCGCCTGTCGTAAGTTATCCCGTGAGTGTTGATCTCAAACTAGAGAGGGAGGAAAGAACCACCGTGGAGTTTTCGGTGTGCAACTTCCCCAGTCTAAGCACATGGATACTGGTACATGATCTGAAATCACAATGGGGTGAATCTGGGCTGCTTTCAAATACCCAGAAAAGCTTGATTCATGAATATATAATCAAGACGGGAATAGGTCTGATGGTTGTGCGAGAAAAAAGTGAAGTCTTTCATGTTAGGATAAAACTTTCTCCACGACTTTATCAGGCCCAGGTCCTTCAAAGGCTTTTTTCCCCTTCTGGAGAAACTACCTGTGAGCACTCTATGTGGGTGTGTGCTGTCCAGGTCTGGGTGCCACGTCAGTTTAAAGTCACCCATCAATATTATCCGTCTCTCGGCAAAACCCTCACCACTGCGAAGAGGGAGTCGACGAAGGCTAATTGACCCATGTTGGGCACGTAGGCTGGTACGAAGGTGTACAACCAACCACTAAAGTGGCCCTTCACCATTACTATCCTCCCTTCTTTGTGAGTTCTATACCCCTCTGGTTGAAACTTCGTGACCGAGTGGAATAGCTGTGCCACCCCTTTCTGTTTTGTACTAGCGGAGGATCTATAAATCAAGGTATAGTGTTTGTGTCTTAGCCTATGGTCCTCCAACAGCTTATGGTGAGTTTTTTGTAAGGCTATTACATCAAACTGTTGATCAACAAGATATTTCCACACTTTTTGACGCTTAAGGGGCGAGTTCAGTCCTCTCACACTCCATGTTAAAGTTGTAATCATCATGGCTGTATTCCCTCCCCCAAAGCCCCTTGCTCACAGATCCAACCAAGCTCCATCCCCCACCCTTAGTCATCCCCCAGTTTCCTCCCTCTCCGTCACATGAATCTCCTGCTGACAAACCACAGTGGCAGTTGCCCCTGAGATACTCTTGAGTAGTGTACTCACAACACCTCCATCCGACCCACATACAGTACCCACATTGAAGGCAAAAACAGATAAACCCCTCAACAAAACCTCCAGGGCAACAAGACCCCGTCTAGCATTCCAAGCCTGTTGAATAAACATATATACATTGTCCTGAGCTATTAATTTTATACCTCCTGCAGGTGAAACTTTCTAATGTTTAAGACCTAGCCCTTATGTCAGCATTTATTACGTTCATCTAGAATTCTTGAAAAGTTATGTAACATCCGCTAGAACAGAGATCAGGCCAAGAACAGGCCCATCTGAAATTCAGTCTGTTTGTCTATTCTGTGTTAACATATATTATACTGGGAGTTCTTTCAAGTTTTTTCTCAGAAGGACCTCTCTGAGAGAAAGAATAAATTCTTGCTGTGCCATCTCCTGCTCTCGCACCGAACAACTTTCTGCAGAAAACATCTTTCACCTCCTTTAAGGTTAGCTTTGTCGTCTATGTTCGATATCTGTTCTTATGGGGCAGAGAATATTGTACTGTGTAGCATCACACTAGGGGCGACATTTCTCATGCTTCACACTCCACAGCATACTGTAAGAATCTAGGGAGAAGCAGGTGTAAGAAACTGGCTCTATATATACTGCACCAAAGTGAGGTACAGTGTGTATAGAGTCCAAGGGTCTCCAGAGGTTTGGCAGAGGCTAAAGTTAAAGTTAGATAGAACCTTACTCTCTAAAGTGGTAGCTTGGTCGAGCAGTAAGGCAGTATCAGAGGACAGTGTAAAGCATTTGATGTACACACTCAGTCAGCAAATGGTTTCACACACTCAAGAACTGAAGGCCAGGCCAATAGTTTTGTATAAAAAAAATACTGTTTTATTTCTAGAACCAAGCAAGCCTGGTGCAAGTAAGCATAAAAATACTTTTCAGTAGTAAATTACTTGTATGAACACAGTTCAAAATAGCAGTGAAACTTGTACTGGTTTTGGTTACAGTTTTAAGAAAGCAGTTTGCAACACATTGCAGGTATAGTACATTCAATTGAATGGGCTTTTTAAGTCAAATGCAGTTAATTACTTTTCAGATTACTTTTGCTAACACAGGACTGGATCCTGGATTCAGTCCTCGGACATTTCCTGAAAACAGGTGAGTAAATGCGTTTTGGTTAAAGGTACGATTTTTTAAGAAATATTATTTTATTTCAAAAGTTGACACTAAGAAACTTTTTTCACATAGAATCACCAATGTTATACTTTGGGAAGAAATTCATTTAGCTGGTAAATTAGGTTATTGTTACTTTTTCTTACTCAGTGCTGGATCCTGGATTCAGCACTGGGACATTTCCTGAAAACGTTTTGGTTATTCGGCTGATTTTTAAGGAATATTTGCAGTTTTCAAAAGTAGACACTTGGAAACTTTTTGGGAGAAAAAGTGTCAATGTTATCCTATGAGGAAAAATAAGTTATCGGTTTCAAGGTAAGTAATCAGTCTTTTGAGTTAGGGTTCAGGGGTTAGACTCAGGGCACTCCAAGGGTCAATGATGCACTGTTGTTGCAACCTCAGCGGCACTCGGGCGGCCAGGTGCAGAGTGTTGAGGCCCAATGTTGTCCAATGGGGGATAGGGAGACTCCGGTTGGTGGCGGCTGGCAAGCAGGCCACAGGGTTGCGGGAGCAAAGCTCCTAGTGTTAAGCTCAGGGCACGTTGTGGACCAAGCTAGCCCCAAAGGGGCACCCCCTCAGCGGCGCTAGGGCAGCAGGGTGCTGTTTTGAGGTCGGGTGCCCTGTTGATTTCAATGGGAATTCTCCAGGACAAAGAAACACTTCAGGCTCGGGGATGAGGATCTTCCAGGAGTGACCACCACTTCGAGGGGTAAGTTGGGATGTAGGCACCGCTGGGTTGGGCACACAAGGCCTCGGGGCGTCGGGTGTAGGGGTGCCTTTGGGTGTCAGATTTTCTTACTCGCTCTGGTCACGGTAGGGGGGGGCCTCTGGATTGAGGCTGCAGGCGTCGTCTGGAGGCTTGAGGCAGGTCAGGGGTCGCCGGATCTCGGGTCAGGATTGCCAGGAGGACCTCCTCGTGGTGTTTGTTCACTCAAACATGGGCTGGGCTCGGCGGGTGCAGGGTGTGCTGGATTCGCGGTTTCTGGCTGGCACCAGAAGCTGCAGTTCAAACACGTTCGGTGTTCACAGGAGAAATAGCTTGGGAAGTAAATGCAGGCAGGTCCTCCGGGGTTGTTGAGGTTGCTTGCCATTGGACAGGCCGGGTTTTCGCAGGAGCAGGTTCAAAAGCGGGGGGGACAAGCCTGTAGGGCTGGGGCCAAGTCAGTGGGCGTAGTCCTCTTGTTAGCTCTGCACGGCTTCTCGTCCTTTTCTTGTTGTTTCTGGATCTGAGGAAGGAAGGTTCATGGTGCCCCTAAATACTAAATTTAGGGGTTTTACAGGTAGGTAGAGGTCAGGGACCAATGGGTCCCTTCCCTGGGGTGGGTACACCCCCTATTCTGCCACTCTCCAGTGGGAGGGGGGCAGGAGCCTGTCCCTGGTTGGCTGGGTCCCCCATCCTCAAGATGGCGGGGACTCGAGGTTGTGCTTCACCTCGCCTCCCCCACACTAGGGGTGGAGCTGGCAGAGGTGGGCACACCTCTCTTCCTCACTTTGTTTTTCCCTCAGGGTCTCCCCCCCAAAGTGGGGGGTAGAACCAGTGGGGACCGGTTGCCGAGTACAGCAAGTGGCTTGGAGAGGCTCACAAAGGCGGTAGGCCTTTGAAGCTTCTCCTTCATGAACCCTGCCCATCCTGGGGGAGTAGGCTTAGCACCTCGTCCCGGGGTGTGCATTGTTTCAGGCCCCCGAGAGCGGCAAGCTCTCAACTCAGGGGTCCAGAAACATGTCTGGGGGTGGCAGCCTCGGCAGTCACTCAGTCAGGTCACTGGGAGTTGGTTGAGTTTCAGGGGGCATCTCTAAATCCCACATTGGCATCAGTGTGGGTTTAATGTGCTGAGAAGTTTGACACCAAACTTCTCAGTCTTCAGTGTAGCCATTATGGTGCGGAGTTCGGATGACAAACTCCCAGCACAATATACTCCTAATGGCAGCACTGCACTTACAGTGCTGATAAATGGACCTGGGTACTGCAGGGGTACAGGGTTCATGCACCTGTACCCTCAAACCTGGCATAGGGGCACCCAGCTAGAGAGGTGACTGATGTATGCCAGGGCAGTATTTTGTGGGCATGTCACACAGTGTGCCATGTCGACTCTGTTTTATTTTGCACCAAGACACACAGCCTACCAGGGCAGTGTGTGTGCGGCAGGGCACGGGGACTCTAAGGGTGGCACAATGAGTGCTGCAGCCATAAGGGGCCTTCTCTGGTCACAGTTCCCTGGGTACCTAGGGAACCATTTACCAGAGATGCCAATTGGGTTTAGGCTCCAATGCAGTTTTAGGGAAGGAACACAGGCCCTGGGTACCTGATTGGCAGGAGCCCAGGGCACACTCAGTCAAAGTACATCAGCAATTCAGCAAAAAGTGGGGGCATACCATGCAAGAAAGAGGACACTTTCTCACAGCAGGTTTCAGGCCATCTGTCTTCACTGCAATAGAAACTCCAAAATCATGATGCACACCAAAGGAGTAAGTCCCCATGCCTTTCTCTCCTAGTACCCCTTTGCACACTTTAGTGACACAGTGTGGCTGACAAAACACCAGATAGTTCTCTATGGACTCACATCTCCCCCATCACTGGCCCAGCTACAAAAGTCTCTAGATACAGTTTGGTGCCTGGGGATCTTCGTAAGTAGAGGAATCTGCAGTTAGAATTAGCCATTAAACATCAGAGAGGAAAAGTATGATATACCCAGCCAATTGTGTATACTGAATCAGTCACCGCTCGAGCAGTGGTAGTTACCATTTCTTGTCTTGTTTTTACTGTAGGTTCTGATGGGAGCAGTGGGATGAATTCAATCATGTTCTTTAGAATATAATAAGATAGCATAGTTATTAACTGAAGCTGCCTAACGCAAGTATTCTGATAGGACCAGGGCCACCGGAATTATGCGATTCTGTCGCCACAGCAATTTTCACAGAATTATGGATTAGCCGCATTTGCACATAATCAATCATCTTCTGCATAATCTGCAGATTTTAACAAAAAAGAATTTTGTTTCTAGCTCAAACGGATCAACAGTTAAAAAAAATATGGGGACTTGTTTTCCTGCACAGCAGACAGCTTTTCACAAAGATTGATCTTTCAGTTGCTTACTGTTGATGTTAAATTAGTACTAATTAAGGTGAACTCTTTTCTCAGACACTGTTACTAGGTGTAATAAATGACAAAATGATGACGCAATACTACCACAAAACGTGCTGCGTTATGCTGCATAATTTACCTATTCTTGCCGCATAATTTAGTAAACCCTGCTGTATAATTGCAGTGGCCCTGGATAACATATTTTGCCTTAAGTTTCCTAAATCTTAGACTTCTTATTTAAAGCAGATGAAAGTTACAAGGCTGGAATTTTCCATATTTATAAGACTGCAATCTCATCAACTGTTTTGATATTTTTTATTTTTAGATATAGACAGTTGGTACTGAATGAGGCTGCTAGATGTCAACAATCATTCAAGGCCCAACATTAACTATTTGGAAAGAAGCTGAGGTAACCAATTTTGAGAAAAGCCCTGCAGACAGTGGCTTAATTAAACTGGAGTGAAGGCCTGTCTAGTCTTTGATATTTATGTAGTTTATGTAAATCTCGTATATGGCGATGTTTAGGAAGATGTGATTGCATTTAGTAAGAATGTAAGGGGAAAACTAAACCACCATCTTTCATATCTACATCAAACTACACAAAAACTAAGTGAAATATGTAGGAAGCTGGCTCTGTATATACTATACCAAAGTAAGGTATAGTGGAAGCCCAAAGGTAGGCAGAGGTAAAAGTTTGCTCAAACGCTCCGTCCATCATCCCCTTTTGTATCGCTTTGTTCGCCCTAAGTGTGGCAGGGTATGCTCAGACGTGAGTCCCTTGCTCACTTGGCCACTGGATTCAAGATAGCCTGGCTGATGAGGATTATGAATCCGAAACCGGTCCCAGGATGCTTGTTTGCGGTCCAGGGAAGACATGGCTTGGCAGTTCGGGCTGGACTGTTCCCATGAGGCACAGGGTCAGACTGATTTGCATATGGCCTTGTTTGAACTGGGGTGGCTGAGTGGGCTAAAGAATGGTAATGGATTAAACCCACATCAGTTGACTGGGGGTGAGTGTTTGATTTGCTCAAACGCTCTGTCCATCATCCCCTTTTGTATCGCTTTGTTCGCCATAAGTGTGGCAGGGTATGCTCAGACGTGAGTCCCTTGCTCACTTGGCCACTGGATTCAAGATAGCCTGGCTGATGAGGATTATGAATCCGAAACCGGTCACAGGATGCTTGTTTCCGGTCCAGGGAAGACATGGCTTGGCAGTTGGGGCTGGAATGTTCCCATGAGGCACAGGGTCAGACTGATTTGCATATGGCCTTGTTTGAACTGGGGTGGCTGAGTGGGCTAAAGAATGGTGATGGATTAAACCCAGATCAGTTGACTGGGGGTGAGTGTTTGATTTGCTCAAACGCTCCGTGCATCATCCCCTTTTGTATCGCTTTGTTCGCCCTAAGTGTGGCAGGGTATGCTCAGACGTGAGTCCCTTGCTCACTTGGCCACTGGATTCAAGATAGCCTGGCTGATGAGGATTATGAATCCGAAACCGGTCCCAGGATGCTTGTTTCCGGTCCAGGGAAGACATGGCTTGGCAGTTCGGGCTGGACTGTTCCCATGAGGCACAGGGTCAGACTGATTTGCATATGGCCTTGTTTGAACTGGGGTGGCTGAGTGGGCTAAAGAATGGTGATGGATTAAACCCAGATCAGTTGACTGGGGGTGAGTGTTTGATTTGCTCAAACGCTCCGTCCATCATCCCCTTTTGTATCGCTAACAATCATTCAAGGCCCAACATTAACTATTTGGAAAGAAGCTGAGGTAACCAATTTTGAGAAAAGTCCTGCAGACACTGGCTTAATTAAACTGGAGTGAAGGCCTGCCTAGTCTTTGATATTTATGTAGTTTATGTAAATCACGTATATGGCGATGTTTAGGAAGATGTGATTGCATTTAGTAAGAATGTAAAGGGAAAACTAAACCACCATCTTTCATATCTACATCAAACTACACAAAATCTAAGTGAAATATGTAGGAAGCTGGCTCTGTATATACTATACCAAAGTAAGGTATAGTGGAAGCCCAAAGGTAGGCAGAGGTAAAAGTTTGCTCAAACGCTCCGTCCATCATCCCCTTTTGTATCGCTTTGTTCGCCCTAAGTGTGGCAGGGTATGCTCAGACGTGAGTCCCTTGCTCACTTGGCCACTGGATTCAAGATAGCCTGGCTGATGAGGATTATGAATCCGAAACCGGTCCCAGGATGCTTGTTTGCGGTCCAGGGAAGACATGGCTTGGCAGTTCGGGCTGGACTGTTCCCATGAGGCACAGGGTCAGACTGATTTGCATATGGCCTTGTTTGAACTGGGGTGGCTGAGTGGGCTAAAGAATGGTGATGGATTAAACCCACATCAGTTGACTGGGGGTGAGTGTTTGATTTGCTCAAAACGCTCTGTCCATCATCCCCTTTTGTATCGCTTTGTTCGCCATAAGTGTAGGCAGAGGTAAAAGTAGATAATACCTCACTCTCTATTTGTGGTAGTGTGGGCGGGCAACAAGGCTTTATCAAACAAAGGGTAGTGTTAAGCCTTTATTGTACACATTTAGGCAAGAAATTATGTCACACACTCAAAGACAGAACTCAGGCCAATTTGTTTGTATGAAAATATTATTTTGTTATTTTATTTCTAGAAACAAACCAGGGTGGTGCAGGTAAGTGAAGGAATATGCTACTTACCAGTATGCATCTGTTATTGGCATGTAGGGCTGCTGACATGTATATCTATGCATAGATCGCCGCCTAGTGTTGGGTCCGGATGATTGCACATTGTTGTCCTGGAAGAGTCTTCGAAGTATCACGAGATAGGTGGCTCCTCCCCCTGGACTACAGTGCACATGGGCATCCCCTCCATGCTCAGATTGTTTTTCGTCATTGTGGCAGAGATGGAGTATGATACAGTAAGTGATGACCATGCTTTGAGAATAAAAGTGATTGCTACAGCTGCGACAGGCACCGGGGAGGAGGGTGGCGATATAAATGTCAGCAGCCCTACATGCCAAGAACAGATGCATACTGGTAAGTAGCATATTCCGTTCGAGACATGTGGGCTGCTGAATTTATATCTATGCATAGAATAAATAGTAGTACCCTCCTTAGCGGCGGTTGCCCGAGCCAGCTGCAGCAGTCTGAAAAAGAGTTTTTAGAACAGCTTGACCTACAGCGGCTTGCTGTTTTGAGTGTACATCCACACAGTAGTGTTTGGTGAATGTGTGGATGGTGGTCCATGTGGCTGCTCTACAAATGTCCTCTAGAGGAATGTTACCCAGGAAAGCCATGGATGCCCCTAACTTGCGTGTGGAATGCGCTCGTGGGGGGACTGTTAATGTGCGTTTAGCCTTTTGATAACAGATTTGTATGCACTTAACAATCCATCTGGCAATACCTGACTTTGAAATTGTGTTGCCCTTGTGTTGTGGAGAGAAGGCAACAAACAGTTGTTTAGTTTTTCTGAAGTCTTTAGTCCTGTCTATGTAATACAGGAGAGCCCTTTTAACATCTAGTGTGTGTAGTGCTCTGTCTGCCACTGAATCAGGATTTGGAAAAAATACTGGTAGTTCAATAGTTTGGTTAATGTGGAACTGTGACACCACCTTGGGCATAAATTTAGTGTTGGTACGCAGCAAGACCCTATTAGCATGAATTTGAATGAAAGGCTATTGAATAGTGAGGGCTTGCAGCTCACTAACCCGTCTGAGCGACGTGTGCCACCAGAAAAGCAACTTTCCATGTGAGAAATTAAATCTCACAAGAGTGAAGAGGTTCAAATGGTGGACCCATGAGCCTGGTGAGGACTATGTTGAGGTTCCATACAGGCGAAGGCGGGTGTGTTGGAGGAATGACTCTTTTGAGTCCTTCTATAAAAGCTTTAATGGCCGGCACTTTGAAAAGGGAGAGGTGCTGTCTATTTTGAAGATAAGCGGCCATTACAGCTAAATGTATCCTGATGGAACTATACGCAAGATTGCATTTGTATAGGTGCAGCAAGTAACATATGATGTTTTGCGTGGAAGCATCCAGTGGATTAATGCCATTATTGGAACAATAGATGACAAAACGCTTCCATTTTGCTGCATAGCATGCCCTGGTGGTAGGTCTTCTAGCCTCTTTAATGATGTCCATACAGTCAGTGGGCAGGTTTAGGTAGCCAAACTCTATGACCTCAGGAGCCAGATTGCAAGGCTTAACTGTCGCGGATCTGGGTGCTGAATGTCTCCATGGCTCTGAGTGAGGAGCCTAGGTGTGAGTTTTAGTCGCTGGTGGGGCACCACTGAAAGTTCCAGGAACGTGGTGTACCAGGCCTGCCTTGCCCACGTTGGAGCAACTAGGATGAGTGTCATGGAGTGCTGCCTCAGTTTGCGAGCCACCAGCGGTATGAGTGGTGCCAGAGGAAAAGCGTACGCAAATCTGTTTGACCAGTTCATCCATATCGCATTGCCCTGAGACTGCGGGTGTGGGAACCTGTCGGCGAAGGTGCGGCATTTTGCGTTTTCTGGCGTGGCGAATAGGTCTATCTCTGGATGACCCCACTGCTGGAAATATGGTTGGAGCACCGAGGGATGCATCTCCCACTCGTGCATCTGATGTCTGTGCCTGCTGAGCAGGTCCGCCATTTGGTTGTCCCTGCCCGGGAGGTGTTCCGCCAGAAGGAACATGTTCCTCTGAATGGCCCACTTCCACATGCTCTGTGCTAGGTGTGATAATTGTGGGGAGTGTGTCCCCCCCTGCTTTTGAATGTAGTACATTGCAGTCATGTTGTCCGTCCGGATAAGCACGACTTTGTTGCAGAGATGCAACTTGAATGCCTTTATCGCCATGAAGATTGCCATCAATTCTAGGAGGTTGATGTGCAACCGTTTCTGCTGTGTGGTCCACAGTCCCTGCACAGTATAATGGAGGACATGAGCTCCCCAGCCGTGGAGAGATGCGTCCGCTGTTAGCACCACCTGTGGTAGAGGCTCTTGGAACGGTCGTCCTTTGCAAAGGTTTTGTGTGTTGCACCAATGCAGAGAGTTGTATGCATGACCGGTTACCAACACTAGGTCCTTCAGCTGACCGTGAGCCTGGTTCCACTGGCGTGCTAAGCATTCCTGAAGCGGACGCATGTGTAGCCTCGCGTGAGGGACTATAAAGATGCAGGAGGCCATCATGCCTATCAGTTGCATGAACACTTGCGCTGGGAGGGAGTGTTGTGGCCTGAATTTCCGAATCAGTGCCTGCATGCTGTTGACTCTCGCTGAGTTTGGTTGCGCTGTGGCAGTGAGAGTGTTTATTTCCGCGCCCAAGTACTGCTGTACAGGGGCGGGTTGAAGATGGGACTTTGGGTAATTGAGTGAAAATCCTAGACTATGTAGGAGGTGAATTGTGCGTGTCATGTGGCTGGCACACTGCTGGGCCGATTTTGCTTGCACCAGCCAGTCGCCTAGATACGGATAGACATGGATGTGTTGTCTCCGAAGATGCTCGGCCACTGTCGCCAAGCATTTGGTAAACACCCTGGGGGCTGTAGTGTCCCCGAAAGACAGGACCTTGAACTGGTAATGCTGGTTGTTGATGGTGAACCTGAGATACTTCCTGTGACTGGGGTGCATGGGAATGTGGAAGTAGGCATCCTTCAGATCTAGGGTTGCTAGAAAATCTCCCTGACTGAGCAGTGGCAGAACTTGCTGTAAGGTGATCATGTGAAAGTGTTCTGACAGGATGTATTGGTTTAAGGGTCTGAGGTCCAGAATGGGCCACAGAGACCCGT
Source organism: Lissotriton helveticus (assembly GCF_964261635.1). Classification (NCBI taxonomy): domain Eukaryota; kingdom Metazoa; phylum Chordata; class Amphibia; order Caudata; family Salamandridae; genus Lissotriton; species Lissotriton helveticus. The sequence goes on from NC_136057.1 coordinate 1,040,236,814, forward strand.
CTTTTTTGGGGATTAGGAAGTACAGTGAATACACCCCTGTACCTTGCTGGTCTAAAGGCACGAGTTCTATGGCCCCTTTTTGCAGCATGGAGATGACTTCTTGCTGCAATAAGTGCATGTGCTCTGCGGACATAGGACGGTGCCTTGGGGGTATGTTGGGTGGAGTGGACGTTAACTCTAGACAATAGCAGTGACGTATAAGTTGTCTCACCCACCTGTCTGTGGTAATGCTTTCCCAGACTGGCAGGAACTGTTGAAGTCTCCCCCCGACTGGTGTGGTATGGTCGGGGGGCAGTGACAAGACGTCACTGTTTGTTAGCGGCGGAGGATCTGGTATTATTATTTCCAGGTCCTCTGCCTTTGGTGCTGTTCCCACGGTATCCACCCCTATTGTTCTTGTTGTAGGTGGATTGTGTGGCTCCTTTGGTGTATTGAGCTTGATGCGATGCCTGGCCTCTAGAAGCTACCCTGTTACCGGAGCGACAAAAGGAACTGCCTCTGAATTGTTGAGACTGCAGAGCACCCATGGATTTTGCAGTGTCAGTGTCCTTTTTTATCTTTTCTAGAGTGGTGTTTACCTCAGGACCAAACGAACAAGTTACTTACCTTCGGTAACGCTTTTTCTGGTAGATACTATATCTGCCTGTGGATTCCTCACCTTGTGAATATCCCCTTGCGTCAGCAACATTCGGAAATTCTTTTGTAGCTTCGCGCCGACGTGGATCCGGACGTCACAGAGGCACGGCATCGCACGCGACCTCGCTGACGTCACCGGCGCCTATAACAGGCCCACGCCGGCGTGATGACATCAGTTCCGCCCTTTTTTCCGTGCCATCGAGGCACACGGACGGACCGATGATAGTAGAAATATACACAGTATACGTAGTATAGAAATAAGGTAACACACACAGTGTGAAGCAAATGCAATAACAACATTTGAAATAAACATTTCCATGACAATAAAACAACACATCATAGAAACTCTGGCATAGAAGAGTGGACAACGGGGAGGCGGGTGGGTCAGTGAGGAATCCACAGGCAGATATAGTATCTACCAGAAAAAGCGTTACCGAAGGTAAGTAACTTGTTCTTCTGATAGATACATCTGCCGTGTGGATTCCTCACCTTGTGAATAGAGTCCCACAGCAGTCCCCACTCCCGGAGGAGGGTGTCCACTCTGCTATACCAGGAAATCTTGGAGGACAGAGCGCGCGAAGTGGCCGTCCCTCCTCACCTCGGTATCCAAGCAGTAGTGCTTCGCGAAAGTGTGGAGGGAGGCCCAAGTCGCGGCTCTGCAAATGTCCTCAACAGGTACACCTCTAGACAAAGCAGATGATGCAGATTTTGCTCTAGTCGAATGTGCTCTAATACCCTCTGGAGGGTCCTTACCAGCCAAAGAGTAGCAGATCTTAATGCAGAGCACGATCCACCTCGACAGAGTCCTCTTATGGACCGCTCTTCCTTTCTTGCAGCCAGCAAAGCCAACGAAGAGCTGGTCGTCCACTCGACAGTCTTTAGTCCTGTCCAAGTAAAAAGACACCGCCCTCTTGGGGTCAAGACGGTGTAATCTCTCCTCCTCCTTGGAAGGGTGAGGGGGGAGGATAAAAGGTAGGAAGGGTAATGGATTGACCCAGGTGGAAAGGAGTCACCACCTTAGGCAGAAAAGCAGCCCTGGTCCTAAGAACCATTCGTTCAGCATGAATGGTCAGGAATGGGGGCTTGGAACTAAGAGCTTGAAGCTCACTTACCCTCCTTGCCGAGGTAATTGCGACAAGAAAAACAGTTTTAAAAGTCAGAAGCCTCATGGGACACTTGTGAAGAGGCTCAAAGGGAGCACCCATCAAAAATGTCAAAACTAGGTTCAAATCCCACTGAGGCACAACAAAGGGTGTAGGAGGGAACCTATTAGTAAGGCCCTTCAGAAACCTTAGAACAATGGGAGACTTAAAAAGAGAAGGCTGGTCAGGCATACAGATAAATGCCGACAGCGCAGACAGATATCCCTTCACCGTGGCAACAGCAAGCCCCTGCTGGGCCAGGGAAAGGGCAAACTGGAGCACATCAGATAAATGGGACCTCAAAGGGTCTATAGACTTCTCCCTGCACCAAACAACAAATTTAGACCACCTATAAGAATAGATGGACTTAGTGGAGTCACGCCTGGCCGACAAAATGACATCCACCACATCGTGAGGGAGAGAAAAAGAAATCGGGTTGCCCCGCTCAATCTCCAGGCATGAAGGTGTAAGGTCTGGAGGTGGGGGTGTAGAACCTGCCCCTCCATCTGAGAGAGGAGGTCTGCCCTGTAAGGGAGACGGAGCGGCGGGTGAGAGGAGAGGTGGAGAAGGTCTGAGTACCACACCCTTCTTGGCCAATCCGGGGCGATCAATATGACTTGGGCCCGGTCTTGGCGAATCTTCCTCAGAACCCGAGGAATCAAGGGTATGGGAGGAAACGCGTAAAGGAGTTGATTTCCCCAACTCAACTGAAACGCGTCCCCCAAGGCTCCTTGCATCGGATACTGGAGACTGCAGAATGACAGGCAGTGAGCATTCTCGTGAGTGGCGAACAGGTCCACCCGAGGTGTCCCCCACATCTGAAAGATGTCGCGAACCACCTCCGGGTGAAGCCTCCACTCGTGATCGGCAGAGAACTGCCGACTGAGACTGTCTGCACGAACGTTCAGAACCCCGGCCAGATGATTTGCCCTCAGACAAATCTGATGGTCCTGAACCCAGGACCAGAGACGCAGAGCCTCTCTGCAGAGACACTGCGACCCCACTCCTCCCTGCTTGTTGATGTACCACATCGCGGTCGTGTTGTCCGTCAGGACCTGGACTGACTGACCGCGAAGGGAAGGGAGGAAGGCCTTGAGCGCCAAACGTATCGCCCGCAATTCTAGAAGGTTGATGTGAAGCAACCTTTCCTCTGGAGACCAAAGACCCTTGACCTCCAGGTCTCCCAGATGAGCACCCCACCCGAGAGTGGATGCATCCGTTATCACTGTGGCCACCGCTGGAGGAAGTTGAAAAGGCTTTCCTTTTGACAGATTGCCTTCCACGCTCCACCAAGACAGATCCGCTGCAGCTTCCCTGGAGATCCTCACTGACTTCCCGAGATCTCCGTTGTGCTGATACCACTGCCTGCGGAGGCACCACTGGAGTGCCCTCATGTGCCAGCGTGCATGGTTGACCAACAGAATGCATGAAGCCATCAGACCGAGTAGGCGAAGGACCTTCAGGACTGGAACGACCGCTCCATTGTAAAATAAAGGAATCATCTCCCGTATGTCGTGAATTCTTTGAGGGGGAGGGAATGCACGACATACGGTTGTGTCCAGTACCGCACCTATGAACAGGTTGCGCTGTGAGGGCACCAGGTGAGACTTGGGTACATTTATCGAAAAACCCAACCTGTGCAACAACTGAGTTGTCTCTTGCAGATGATGGAGCACCTTCTCTGGCGACTCCGCTTTGATCAGCCAGTCGTCTAGATACGGAAATACGTGAATCCCCGTTCTCCTGAGATGAGCCGCCACCACTGCCATCACCTTGGTGAAGACTCGAGGTGCAGTAGTAAGGCCAAACGGAAGGACCACAAACTGGTAATGCTGTGACCCAACCGTGAAACGGAGATACTTTCTGTGAGACTTCAAGATGGGAATATGAAAATACGCATCTTGCAAGTCGATCGACACCATCCAGTCCTCTTCCAACAGCGCCTGAAGAACCTGTGCAAGAGTGAGCATTTTGAACTTTTCCTGCTTCAGGTAAAGGTTCAAAATCCTGAGGTCCAGGATTGGCCGGAGTCTGCCATCTTTCTTGGGGATCAGGAAATACCGGGAGTAGCACCCCTGACCCCTTTCCTGCTCTGGAACCACCTCTATTGCACCCTTTCGAAATAATGCCAGGACTTCTTCCTGCAAGAGAAGCAGGTGGTCTTCTGAACAATAACCCTGGCAAGGAGGGTAATTGGGAGGGAATTCCTGGAAAGGAAGAGCATACCCATTCTCTACAAGATTGAGAACCCAAAGATCCGATGTTATAAGTTCCCAATCTTGTAGAAAATGAGTAAGCCGACCCCCTACTGGGCCCACATGATCCGGAATGGCGGATCTAGGGCTGCTTTGCTGCGTTGGCCGGGGGTTGGGAAGGAGAGGAGGAGGAGGAAGCTTGACGACCTCTAGGACGGGGTCTTTGTCTGCCTCTGTATGACTTGTACCGCGTGTTCTGCTGCTGAGGCTGCTGCTGCTGGAATGATCTGTAAGATCGAAAGGAAGATCGGCCAAATCCTCTGAAACGTCTTCCGGTAGTACCTCTGGATTGAAGGCCTAAAGATTTTGCAGTGGCCCTACTGTCCTTAAAACGTTCCAAGGCAGTATCAGCCTTCTTTCCAAACAGACCTGAACCATCAAAGGGTAAGTCCATTAAAGCAGACTGGACATCAGCCGAAAACTCCGAAGATTTGAGCCAAGCAGCTCTCCTAGTAGCCACAGAGGAACCCATGACTCTTGCCACCGAGTCTGCAGTGTCTAAACCACTCTGGATGACCTGTCTCGCAGCCGCTTGGGTGTCCGAGATTACTTCTTGAAAATCCTTCCTGTCATCCTCAGGAACCTTTGGAATGAGTTGTTTGACAGAGTCCATCAACGCATGGATATATCTCCCCATCAAACATGTAGCATTGGTTGACTTCAATGCCATGCTGGCTGAAGAAAAAACCTTTTTAGCATTTTGGTCCTGTTTCCTGGATTCCTTGTCTCCAGGAACCTGTGGAAATGCCCCAGCAGATTTTTTAGAACAGGCAGCCTGCACTACCAAACTCTCAGGGAGAGGATGCGTTGTTAAAAATGCAGGGTCATCCGGTGCAGCTCTATATCTTCTTGCTACCGTTCTAGAAACCGCTGGAGCAGTCAAGGGTTTCTTCCAGACCTCATAGACAGGTTCAGACAACGCCTCATTGAATGGTAACATAGGCTCGATCACAGATGAGGGTGAATGAAGTACCTCAGTTAAAATATTGGGTTTATAATCAGCTGTAGGCAGAGTTATATTTAGTAAACTCGCTGCCTTCCTAATCACAGTGTGGTAAGGCACCACATCCTTAGATGGAGCATTCGATACAGAAGCCAGCTCCCATTCAGGTGACAGTTCAAGACCACTGGCTTCACCTAACTCATCAAAGGGATCCTCAGAATCCTGTAATTCTCCTTCCTCAGTGTCAGAATACCCATACTTTTCCTCTTCTAAAAGTCTCTGGGCCTTTCTCCGAGACCTTTCTTTCACAATCGAAGTTAAAGGATTCGGAATCGACTCCGACGGGGTCGCTGCCGGCGTCGAGCCCGACGTCGGACGAGGCTTCTCGACACGAGGTCGGACAGAATCCTGCCTCGGAGTCACGGGTATCGGCGTCGATGGGATCGGCGTCGATGGAGCCGGCGTCGTGCGCTTCGGCGTCGACGACACCGGTGGTGTCGGAAAATGCCAATGCGGCGGTAGAGCCGGCATAAAGGGCATGAAGGGTGCAGGGGCATACGCCTGCGGAACCCCTAGGTTAAAGGCCATAGGACCCGTGGGACCAACAGGTGCACCAGACGGGAACATTGCCCTCGAATACACACCATACATGGCGTTCAGGAACTGGGAAGGATCCTGACCTGGAGTCGGAAACTCAGGATACGGACCTCTCGGATGTTCCCGGGGAGGCGGAGTCGATACGACGTCGACCTCTTCTTCGGGCGCCGGAGCCGGAGTCGATGAACCATCGGGTGCCGGAACTTCGGCTCCACCATCCCCCTGCTCCTCACCTTCATCCTCCTGACCAGAAGGATTTGATGGAATCGGAGATTGGACCTGTTCCTGAGGCTCGGGTGAAACTGGATGCACAGCCTCTTCATGTTCCGACTCCGAAACCTCCACTTCTTTACACACGAGCTTGATCTGGGACTTTGGTTTCGAGCTAGAGTCCTTCCCAGAGTGATGACGTGACTCATGGGACTTCCTTCTGTGTTTCTTCTTCGAAGACTTCGAAGCGTGAGCTGACGATGACTCCGAGTGCGACCTCGAACGAGACCTCGACCTCGATCTCGACCTCGACCGACGAGATCGAGATTTTGACGACTTCTTAGCTTTTTTGTTCTTGAGTTTCGCCATAAGGAGCTTTGTCTCCCTCTCTCTTAATGCTTTTGGAGTCATCTTCTTACAACAGGAACAGTCCTCGACATCGTGGTCCGAGCTCAAACACCATACACAGCATTCGTGGGGGTCGGTGATTGACATGGTCTTGCCACATTCACCGCAGGCTTTAAATCCCGTCTTCTTCGACGACATCTCGAAGAAAATGTAAGAAAGACACAATTACGAAGAAATAGTAACAAAGTTACTGGAAGCTACTACACGATCCCTGAAAACCGTTAGCGTCGACGACGCGGAAAAAAGGGAACTGATGTCATCACGCCGGCGTGGGCCTGTTATAGGCGCCGGTGACGTCAGCGAGGTCGCGTGCGATGCCGTGCCTCTGTGACGTCCGGATCCACGTCGGCGCGAAGCTACAAAAGAATTTCCGAATGTTGCTGACGCAAGGGGATATTCACAAGGTGAGGAATCCACACGGCAGATGTATCTATCAGAAAGGAAGTTAAGGTTAACTGGCTGATTAAGTAGAGTGGTTTGGATTTCTGACTTGAAACCAGAGATGCGGAGCCAGGCATGCCGCCTAAGCATTACACTAGTGTTTATGGCCCTAGCTGCAGTATCAGCTGCATCCAAAGCACACTTAATGGACACGTTGGAGATTAACTTCCCTTCCTGTATAAGCATTTCTGCTCCCTCCTTATAAGCGTCTGGCAGGTGCTGCAGTAGCTGCTCTAACGTGTCATAATGGGCCCTGTCATATATTGCTAACAGGGCTTGTTTGTTGGAGATCCTCCAAATATTAGCAGCTTGAGCCGCTACACGTTTCCCAGAAGCCTCAAAGATCTTGGACTCTTTGTCCGGAGGAGGAGCATCACCAGTTGTTTGAGAGTTCGCTCTTTTGCGAGCATTAGCCACCACTAAGGAGTCCAACGGGAGTTGGCACTTGATATGCGTAGGGTCCACAGGCTCAGGCCGGTACTTCCTTTCAATTCTGGGGTTCACCACCCTCGCTTTAGTGGGCTCTTTGAAAATGTCGTTGGCATGTTTGAGCACACCCTTGAGCATAGGCAGAGTCTTTACAGATCTTTCTGACGTGGAGAACGTATCAAAAAGAAAGTCTTCCTCCACAGGGTCAGCGTGCATGTCGACATCGTGGTTAAGGGCTGCCCTTTCAATGAGTGCGTTAAACGCAGCAGTGTCTTCAGTAGGCGAAGTTTTGACTGCATACGACTGAGTGTCAGGGGTAGTGTGTGGTTCATCAGGGTCAACAGTGTCCGCCCATGGCTGGGACTCATCCTGATCCGAGTCAATGGGATAGTTAAACTGCTCCTCATTGTCCCCTTCCTCCACATCCTCAGTGACTGGTGTGGGTGAGTAGGTATAGTCTTGCCCATAGGGGTGTATGGGTTCGAAAAGGATAGGAGATGTAGTAGAGTCTCTCTTTTTCTTTAGAGGTATTTTGTAAGGTTCCATAGGTGTTTCAGGCCTGATTTTCCTTTTGGAAACGGTGACCCTGCCTGATTCGGAGTCGATGTATAATTTCGACTGATCGTCTTAGGTCGGTGGCTGGAACTGAACGTCTTCGGTTCGAGGCTGGGCGGTTGCAGCTACTGATGTTGACTTGGATGAGTCTGTAGCTTTTTGGAGTTGGACAGCCTTAGGCCTTGCTGTTGGGGGCAGGCCGTATTTGATCGGCGCTGAAGGCACCGGTGACGGACTGACTTGCTTTGAAGATTTCGACTTTGATCCGACCGACTCCGAGTGGTCCGTGTGCTTGTGGCTTTTTGTCGACTCGATCCGTTGCTGCGCAGCAGGGACGCTTGCGGTCTTCGAGGAGGTTTGTTCCTTCGTGCCGAGGGTGGTTTTCGGCTTGAAGGCCTTGACCAGTTGCGGCTTCTGAATCTTCGGCTCGACGGCCTTTTGGGCCTTGAGTCCTTCGGAAGAGGCGCCATCTTTGGAGCCGGGCTTCGACGTGAGCGTGACGTGTTTAACAGTAGACAAAGGCTTTGTCGCTCCGATCTTCGGGTCGACGCCCCCTGTCGACCCCGAGGGGTCGAGCACACGTTTTAACTTGGGAGGCTCCGAAGTCTTCGAGCCGATGGTGGCCGTGGACACTTTCGGTTTCGTTTTTGTGTCTTTATGTTTCGGTTTCGACTGCTCCACTGTTTGTGGCCGCTCGATCGATGGCTCTTTGGAAATGTTCTTAGTCGGGCCTCGAAGCGGGACTAGAGAACTTGTATGAAGATCTTGGCTAAGGCCTTCCGGCGATGCCTCGACCTGAGCCGTGGAAGAGTCTGTATGAGGCCCCGCTACTGCGGTTGGGCCTAGCTCCTCGCTTGAGTCGTCTTCGACGGCTCCGAGAGGTGGTACGTCGTCTCCTACCTCGACGATGTCTTCATCATGGACGTAGAGTTCTTCCTCGTCCTCGTGGTATGGTGAGTCTTTGCCCGATGTGGGATCCGAGTGCTGAGCAGGATCCTCTTCGTGTACACCCTCCTCGCCGTCACCCCCGAAGATATTTTCTGGGACGGGTGCCGAGTCCCGCGCCGACTGTCGTGCAGCGCGTCGAAGACGAAGAGTCTTCTTCGATCTGAACTTCGAACAGGCCATGCAGCTGGCCTCGTCGTGCTACTGCGAGAGACATTTATTGCACACCGGGTGCACGTCGATGTGAGGGTATTTCGAGTTGCAAACGGGGCAGCGCTTGAACGGACTTCGTTCCATCGTCGATCGTTGATGGGGCCTCCGGCGTCGAAACGAAATCTCGTCGACGACTTGTTGGAAACAAGCGTAAGGCACCGAACGAAAGACAATACCGACGCCCCGAAGGCCTTGATAAAGAGTTTATGCATATATTCCTAACTTAAGCTAAGAAAGTACATCCGAACCCGATGGCGGAAAAAAACAATCTGAGCATGGAGGGGATGCCCATGCGCACTGTAGTCCAGGGGAGGAGCCACCTATCTCGTGATACTTCGAAGACTCTTCCAGGACAACAATGTGCAATCATCCGGACCATACACTAGGCGGCGATCTATGCATAGATATAAATTCAGCAGCCCACATGCCTCGAACATAATACTTTTCAGTTATATTGCAGGTGAAATACAATTGAAATACAGTTGGATGCAATTGGCTTGTTTACAGGTTAAGTCAACTATCAAAATTACTTTACAGTTACTTTTGGGATTAGTTTGTACGTTACTTTTCAAATTACTTTAAGTTACTTTTTCTACTCAGTGTGATATGCCTCTATATCACACTGGGACATTTCCTAGAGAAAAGGTAAGTAAGTAATTCAGTTTAAATCATTTGCGGCTTTTCAAGGTTTCATACAAACCAACTCCACCGTTGGAGATTTTTCACAGAAAAGCAGTCAATGTAGCCCTACGGGAGAAAACAGTGTTATCATTTAGATGGTAAGTACCAGGGTTCCCCAAAGCACCCTCAGCGGCACTGGGATGGCCAAGTGTTGAGGCCCAATGTTATCCAATGGGGGATAGTGGGCCTCTGGTTGGTGGATGCTAACGAGCAGGCCACACGGTTGTGGGAGCAAAGCTCCTGTTGTTAGGCTCAGGGCAAAGGGTGATCCGATTTAGCACACAAGGTGCACCCAGTGCGGCATAGGGCCGGCCGGGTGCAGGGTGCTGTTTTGGCGTCGGGTGGCCGTTTAATTTAATTGGGGATTCTCAGATTGCAACCAAGACTGCAGGCTCTGGGTCTAAGATCTTCTGGAGGTGACCACCAGTTGGAGAGGTACGTTGGGATGCCTGGGGTTGCTAAGACACCATTGGTTGGGCCACCCAAGGCCGCGGGGCGTCAGGTGCGAGGGAGTCTTTTGGCATCAGGTTTTTCTTACGGACCCTGGTCGGGGGGAATCCTCCAGAAAGGGGCTGCAGGCGTCGGTTGAAGACTGGAGGCAGGACAGGAATTACCAAATCCCAGGTCAGAGTCCTCCACGTGGTGTTGGGCCACTCTAACTCGACCGTGGGCGTCAGGTGCAGACTCACGGATTTGGCCGGAGCCAGAGTCTGTTGGTGAGCAAATCCAGTGCTCGCTGGAGACAGTCTGGTTTGGGAAGGCAGGGCAGGTCCTTCGGGTTCTTGGGGGAAGCTGGCTGCAGGACACAGCCAATTACGTTGGAGCAGGTTTGAGGTTGGGACACGCCTGTAGGGCTGAGGCCAAGTCAGTTGGTATTCTCCCCTCCTTCTTTCAACGTGGCTTCTTCAGGCCTCCTTCTCTCTTCTTGTCTGAGGAGGTAAGGTTCGGGTTGTCCCTACATATTAGATTTAGGGGCGTTACAGGTAGGTGGAGGTCGGGACCAATGGGTCCCTTGCTAGGGGTGGGTACAACCCCTATTATGCCTCCCTCCAGTGGGAGGGGGAGCATAAGCCTCACTCTGGTTGGCTGGCTCCCCCCATCTGGAAGATGGTGGGGACTGAGAGTTGTGCTTTACCTCCCCGCCCACACCTGAGGGGTGGGGTTGGCCAAGGGGGGCACACCTCTCCTCCTAACTTGGCTTTCCTGCCGATTCTCCCGCCCAAATTGGGGGTCAGAATCGGTGAGCGCCAGTTGCTTAGAGTAGCAAATGGCTGGGGTTGCTCACAAAGGCGGCAAGCCTTTGAAGCTTCCCCTTCGTGGACCCTGCCCATCCTGGAGGAGGAGGAGGCATGGCACCTCGTATCAGGATTTGCTATATTTAAGGGCCCCAAGAGCGGCAGGCTGTCAACCGAGGGATCCAGAAACATGTCTGGTGGTGGCAACTGGCGAGCAGCCACTCAGTCAGGACACTAGAGTTAGGTCGTTTTTCAGGGGGTATCTCTAAGAAGCCCTCTGAGTGCATTTTTCATTAAATCCCACACTGGCATCAGTGTGGGTTTAATGTGCTGAGAAGTTTGATACCAAACGGCCACTTTTCAGTAAAGCCATTATGGTGATGTGGAGTTTGTAATGACAAACTCCCAGCATAATATACTCTTTATGGCATTACTGCACTTACAATGTCTAAGAATTGGCTTAGACAATCAAGGGGTACAGGGCCTATGCACCTTACCCTCACCTCTGGTATAGTACACCCAGCTAGAGGGGTGGCCTAACTGGGCCAGGGCAGTGGGTTGTATGCATGGCACACAGGAATGTGTGCCATATCGACTCTTCACTTTGTTCTGCACCAAAACACACAGCCTGCAATGGCAGTGTATGGGTGTAAAGGTACAGGGCCTCTAAGGGTGGCACAATACGTGCTGCAGCCCTCAGAGTTCCTCCCTGGTCACAGTGCCCTTGGTACCTGTGGTACCTTTTACAAGGGACTTACATGTTGACAGTTGCCAATTTTGCATCAGTACGGTTTAGGGAAAGAACAGAGGCCCTGGGTACCTGGTTGGTATGAACCCAGGGCATTCAGTCAAACTACATCAACATTAGGCAAAAAGTGGGGGGGCAACCATGCAAAAAGAGGCACTTTCTTACAATAGCCAAACCCTTGCTACCTTTCTAAATAGTAACAATAATTGGCCCAATTATAAAGTATCCTGCAGGACCTTAATTGAGGGATGTGGCCTACGTAAATCGAAGCAATACTGCAGATTTCAAAGTCCTCTGTGGAGCATCTCAAGACACTTTAATTTTTAAAAATCCTGCTCCTCTATTGTATAGAGCTATAAACATCAAGGAGAGCACCTCAAACTGCACTCAGTATCTTACTGGTCGCATATGCTGCGATCTTTTCTTTTTCAATATTGCTATGACATATTAGGATGCCTGCAACACATCCCACAGGGTCTTCCCAATGCTCTCATTCAGGGCCATGCAATAGTCAAATTTTACTGACAGACCATCTAAAAAAATCTGGTGATAAAATGTTTAGTGTGAGCAGGCCGATGAATGGTTAAAAAAACAAAAAACATTGTATTTATCTGGACGCACATAGACAAAGCAGAGTTTAGCAAGACACTTCTCCCTCCAAAACATTTTACCCAATTAGCTGCCATTATATTATGATTTTAAAACATGAGATGATCTATCAAGATTTTTTTTGTGAAACTAAGAAAGAAGAGGGAGAGGCCCTCAAAATACCACACAGTCAATCATATGCACAAAAAGGCTTGTGTCAACATAGAGCCCTGTGGCATTCAGTAGGTTGTACAAAAAAGCACAGATAATGTATCTCAAATTATTGCTCAAAAGAAACAACTTGCCAAGAGATATCTGAAAACCCTGACATGCCAACCATATAGTTCAATCTTTGCTGGAAGACTCAGTAATCTAGGATAAGGGCAGAAGGCCCCTTCCAACAGCACCACAAGACCCCTCCATACAACCATATAACAATGTGAAACCATTCGGTTGGTTGCAAAGGCAAACCTTCATCCTCTTAACTCTAAATGAGTATTTAAGACTCCGACTGATGTGTGACATGACAGCTGTCTCAGAGACTAGAGCTGTGTATACACTATAAGTAAGATATGGGGACATAGCTGTGCATACACACTGTATAGAGCTATATATTCTAAAAAGGGGCGAGAAACATCTTTGAAACTCTAAATAACACCCAATATCTCTTAGGAGTGGTAGGCTGCGAGGTAGTACTCCGATCCTCCTGATACTTTGAAGGCTGAGGTACTGCAACAGGCAATAGAGAACTGGCTGGAAGACCTTTTTAGGAGCCTGTAATACTTGTGGCTGATGAGAGTTGTTGCTTACTTCTACCAATCAACCTAACTGATTTAGATATAGTGGGCCTTAATGGCTCGAGAAAGTAATGGTCCAGAGAGAGTCAAAATCACTATGTGACCATATCAATGGCAGAATTTATAATGTAATGCAGACTTTATAATATAATGTAGTATAATATCAATGTTGTGTACTCAAAAATTTGGATGTTAGAGATGTTCTATCTGATTTAAATGAAGGAACTGAAGAAAAAGGTGTCAAGTTAGGACCAGCAATTACCACAATGTGAAAAACATAATACTGCAAGAGTGGATACAGCGCATTACACTGGGGGAGTTTGCTTAATTTAATTTTAATTGGACAACCCTTATCATCTGGAACAAATACAGACGTGCCAAAACCCTCCGAAGGAGCAGAGATATTCCAATCTATCTAATCTCCTGTCCTACATCTAAATCTGAAATATTGATGGAATCAGACTGAAGTACTGAAGGCTGAGGAACAACCTGTTGTAGCATACCATATAAAAGTAATTTCACTAGAATAGGTACTGACTGGGAAGATGTATCGCACAAGAAGCTACCCTGGCTAGGTGTCTGATTTTTAAAGAAGGTAGAGGCACACTATGCCGATTACCTATGTGGTGTTGGGCATCTCAAAAAAATGAAAGGACTGTCCTAACACACACCACCAGGTGTCATGCTTCATATCGGCAGTTTTCGCTCTTTAAAAAACGCGTTTGATAAAGAGTGGCCTTCACCTGGAGACAGGGAGGCACTTCTACAACTAAGTGGGGGGCCGTGCTAAGAAAGTGAGTGAGTGATGTTAAAAATCGATGCAAATGCAACATGAAAACTTTAATTGCGTAGAATTTGCTCAATATTAAAACTAATAGAGGGGACTTGGGGGGGGTGGGGGGGGGGGGAGGATCAGTACCCCATCCCCATCTGTGCTGCCAACATGTTTCTGCCATCGGGGTCAGGAGGGTCCATGGCATTCATCAGAGCTTACTAAGATGAATCCACTTAAGTAGGTTGACCTTGGTCCGACTCTACTATGAAACTTCAGAAAACCTGTAAAGATAAAGGTATATCACAGTATAAGAAAAGGTTTTAACTCGCACTGGAAAGGAGAGAATCAGACTGAAAACAAGCATATGGTACATTGAAATGCATGTGGTGGTGAACACACGTGTCACTGCAAACGTGGTGCTCAAAGATTAAAACAGTTGTGAGACCAGCTCACAATCTTACCCCGGATTAGGGGTAGGGATGTCCCATGGGAAGGGAGGATTAGGGGACCCCTGTAGTAACACTCTGAAGACCAAGTTTGGGAGAGATCAAGAATAATAATGAAAGATAAATGCTTTTTGTTAAGACTCAACACAGGCATTCATTCATACTGGTAATAGATGCAAGCTCCAAGTTGACTAATCAGGCATTCATGCAACCCCTTTCCGCCTCAAGGCGTGTCCCTCGTGATGCTCCTTTGATCCGTCCCGATTGTTGCCCCGCTGGTAACTGGCTCAGGAAGGGAGCGCGGTTTATATAGGCGCCCGCTGCCCGGAACGACAATTGGATCATTGAGCTGTGGGCGGACACCGCCCGAGTACGTAATGAGCTGCCACTGCGTTAAATCGCCATCACAGTGCCGCATGGCGCTCCGACTAATCGACACGCTTCCGTTGTCACAACATCTGCTTGAGCAGCGTGTCAGAGGTGAGGGACTAAATAATAAATCACCGCTTGTCCTGTTCGATGCGTATGACGTTGAAAGGAGAGCTGATGCCGAAATGTGCACTTGCCCGCGTGAGGCCGTTAAAGTGTTCCTAGATCCGTGCACGGGGGCGCAGAGTGCGCCTGAGCAGTGCGGAACAAGTGTGAAGAGCTCTTCCAAGTCGAAAATGAACTGTAAAACTTCCATTTAAAACAGCGGTAGTTGTGGCAGCCAAAGCTACACAGTCAAGGGGCTGCTATCAGGATGTTACGTGCACTTGTGTAAAACACTATGGGGAACGAGTGGGGCATGGCTGCTGGTTAAAAGAGTAACAAAATTACAGGGTGCCATAGAACCTGCAACTGAGCGCCCCACCAGAACTAGATGGCGCTCAGTTGAGGTTAACTTCTATGGCACCCTATACTTTTGTTACTCTTTTAACCAGCAGCCATGCCCCACTCGTTCCCCATAGTGTTTTACACAAGTGCATGTAACCGTCCTGATATCTGCCCTCTGGTTATGTACCTCTAGCAGCAATAACTATAGCTATTTCATCGTGTAGTGCATTTTTACAATCTATTGAGACTTGGGAGATATTTTTTTCACTTCCTTTGCACTGCGCTGACACACACCGCGCCCGGGGCACGTAACATCCCGATAGCAGCTCCTTGACTGTGTAGCTTTGGCTGCCACAACTACCGCTGTGCATGACAATTGGCACTATCGGTTGAATCTTTAGAAATTCTACCAGTGACTCTTTGGCTGGCTCCATTTTTGTGACTCAGTGCACTTATGAACTAATTTGCACTATGAATTATTCTACTGGAGAGGTTTGACTATTCATCTCCCCTACTCCTGTTTTTTTTCTTCTCTTTTTTTCAAATTCCTTTTGGTCCAGAACTGGAACCATGTTTAGTCTTTTTAATAATGGCGGCGGGTTCAATCTATTTGAACAGTTAAGTAAGATATGGGCTACTCAAATTTGTTATTTAAATACCATAGGTACCTCTACGATTAGACACATTTTGCTTGATACAAGAAGGTCTTGAAGAAGGTGGTTTGTACAAGGTCTTTTCCACCGAAACGCACGTCGACCACGGTGTATGCACTCAGCCCACGACAGGTTCATGAAGACCCAAAACATCTTTCCTTCTGACCGGATTGTGTATGTGCATGTGGGTTGAGTGTTAGTTTGAATGGTGTGGTTGTGAGTGTATGTAAGTCATACTGAATTATTTTTGTATTCTTATTGTGTAGATAGGGGTCCACTGTTGGTCATTATATGTTTGTATACAGCAATATAGTATTGTTCATATATTAGGACGTGTTAAAAAAGAAAAATAATATACATATAAAAAAAATATGTCGTAATAGCATGTATGTTTTCAGAAAATTCTCTGTTTATGTGCTGATGAAATAAAAGAAATAAGTATAACTATTATGAGATAACAATGATACCTGAAATAAAAGAAGGTTGATAAGAAATACAACATATCTTAAAATATACTTCTTTCTAATAGCCCTATCCGAGCAGATATTGCCCTTGTGACAAAGCAATAGAGGTTAAGTGGCAGGTTTCTTTATTAGTCTGACTTGAAGACAAACCTTGTCCCAAATCCTCAGCTGTCTTTTACAACCTTGTCCTCTGGTTTATCAATCTGCAAAGTAGTAGTAGGGCATGAGCTTGCGACTCCATTATAATGTTAATGAAGATGATAGAATATTGAGTAGGAAAGGAAATTGTCACTTCCTCTATAGACATCGTTTCGTGGCATGTAGTGCTGTAGATTCACATGCTGTACATACTCCAGCCATCTAGCGTTGGTCTCAGATGAGTACAACTTGTTTTTGTTTGAAGAAGTCTTTCGAGCCACAAGGTATATGGACTCCTCCCTTAGGTAGTATTGCGCATGAACTTCGGCTCCATAGTTCAATTATTTTCCTCCCGCCGGGTGTAGGATAAATAGTAAAGTGAAGCACAGGAATGTTCATGCAATAAGAAAGAATAGCAGATAAAGAAAAATAGAGCTATCTGCAACAACAAAGGCATAAGGGGAGGAGCGTGGAGCATGTGAATCTACAGCACCACATGCCACGAACAGATGTTTACAGTGTAATTAACTGTAAGAAGCTGGTTCTTTATATAGTGGACCAAAACGAGATACACTGTGTAATGAGCCAAGGCAAATCCCAATTGGTTTACAAAGGCACAAATAATAACCCAAATGTTCTCTTTTGTGGTGGTGTGGGCGAGCAGTTAGGCATATCAAAGGGTAGTGTTAAGCATTTGGTGATGTACACAGAAGAAGAAGAATAAGTTGTATTTTTATATAAATTTAGATTCCAAAAACTTCGTTATCAAGTACTTTTTAAAATATTGATTTAGCAGGTAAGAAAATGTTCACTTAAATGCGCCTTTACGCACAATGCCTTCCTATCGGTGAAAAGGCATGTATAGCATAGTTATTTGCTTTCGGTTTCTGGGGGTCTCCTTGGGGACTTTGGGCTGTAGGGGTCCAAGGTTCAAAGTACCGCCAGCAGACACTAGGTACCTACCCTCGGAGTTGTTGTTGTGGAGGTGCTGGTCGAGTTGGTAGCTGTGCACGGGGCAACATAGAAACAGGCTGCAGTAGGGGACAAGTCCGGGAGCTCCCAAAGGGGGGCTCAGGTCACAGTGGTCCTGGGGACAAGGGAGCACAGTCGGTTTGTTGGTACCCAGGCTGAGGCGCTCATGTGAAGATTGGAAAAGACGGCTGGGCTCTGTGCGCCTTGGAACCTTGTGTTCGTTGGTCTACCCGATTGAGGGTGCAAAATCAGAACAGCTGGGCCACTCTGGAAGTGGATCTCTGAGGTGCTGACATTTATTGGAGGCCGCTTTGTCTTGGAGTAGTTGGAGTCCCGACTAGACTCTCACGATCTCGTTTTGCTGCAAGAGGTCAGTTACCCCGGTTATTAGCCCTATGTGGCTCCGGTTGGTCCTGGTGCCCTCAGGAGCACAGGTTCCTCTTCCTGAGGGGCTGAGTCCGGACTTTGCATTTCAGTACCTGCAGACTGCTCCTCTTCTCTAAGGAGACTGCTTGGTGGTTTGCGAAGACTTGGAGTCTCCCGGGGTTCTTAGAAGCTGGACAGTTGCAGGTCAAGTTGCTGGGCCACGACTATCGAGACTTACTGCGACAGGCAGGGTTTGGCAGTATTCAGTTCTCGTTCTTTCTTACAGCTCTCGTTGTCCTCTTCTTGATTTGGCGAATCTGAGTTCCTGGTGTCAGGGGAGCAAACTAAATACTGAATTTAGGAGTGTTAAGGGTAGTGAAAAGTAGTACCCAAAGGGCTACCTATCTGTAGAGTGTCTACACCCTCTATATGACTATTTCCTAAGGGAAGTGGGCATAACCCTGACCAGAGAGCCTAATTCCACCAAAACGTAGATGGTGGAATTCTAAAAGTTCTGTCCATCAGGTAGCCCACTTCAGGGGTAGTACTAGCCTGAGAGGGGGACACGCCTCCATATTAGTTAATTTTCTCGCGTGTGCTGGTGCTAAACTGGCCTGGGGCAAGGGTGGCATTTTCCCTGTCTGAGGAAGTCTAGGGTCCCATATCATGGGCAGCAGATGCTTTTGATGCCTCGTGCTTTGATATGCAGATCACTTAGCCATCCTGCTTGGAGGAGGTGACAACACCGCTGGCCAGAACAGGCACTGTTTCTGCCCTCAGAGTGAGGGCTCTAACATACAGAGGGTCAGAAACCTGTCTATGAGGAAAGGCTGTACACCAGTCAGTCAGCACACTAGCAGTCTGTGGGTTTTCAGGGGGTACCTCTAAGGTGTCTTCCCGGGTGCTTGTAGTAATAAATCCACCACTGAAATCAGTGTGAGCTTAATAATACGAGATGTTTGATAACAAATATCTCTGGTTTCAGTGATGCTGTCATTTAGCTGGGGCATTAGTTTTCATCAGTGTCCAGCACGGATACTTAAAATGTCTTCCCTGTTCACTTGCAAACTAAGAATCGACTAGTGCCTCATAGAGGCACATCTGTTCATGGAGAAATATCCACACATGTAATATAGAGCACCCTGCCTTTGGGTCTGTAAGGCCTGCTGTAGGGGTGGCTTACCTATACTGCATGCAGTGTCTGCAGGCATGGCACACAGGAGGTGAACCATGTTGTATCTTCGTATTTCTCTGCATCATGGCACACAGCCTGCAATGGCAGTTAGCATGTTGGTGCTGATGGGTCAGTTAGGGTGGCACAATAAACACTACATCCCTCAGGGACCCTATTTAGCCACCTTTCCCTAGATACCAGGGGTACCACTAACTAAGGACTTATAAGGGGTGCTAAAGGTAGTGCCAACTGGGGAACCAATGGTACAGTTTTAGGGGAACAGGTCTGGCACTGGGGACCTAGATAGCAGGAACCAATGCACTTCTGTCAAATTGCATCACCTACCATGCAAAAAGTGGGGGTAACAATTTTAAAAAGGGGCACTTTCCTACATACCCCACCCCCAAACGAAAAAGAATGAGACTAACGATTCCCAAGAGAGTCTTTATCATCTAAGCAGAAAAGCCTAGAAAGGCCATCTGCATTGGCATGGTCAGACCCAGGTCTGTGCTACTCTTCCATACCCTGTATGGAGATGGACCATCACAAGAGTTTGGGGTTTTCACCTTTGATCTGCATTAGCCATCTGAGAGACCAGTGGTTGTTTTGGACAATAAAGTGAGTACCGAACAGGTATGGTCTCATTGTCTTTACGGACCAAACCACAGCAAAGGCTTCCCTCTCAATGGCACTCCAAAGCTCCTCTCAGGGGTGTAACCTCCTGCTAATGAAGGCAACAGGCTGGTCATGGCCACCATCATTGGTCTGAGACAAGGCTGCACCAATCCCATGTTCAGAGGCATCAGTCTGCAGTATGAACTGCTTTGAATAATCTGGAGTTTTAAAAATGGGTGCTGAGCACATTGCTTCTTTCAGGGTGTCAAAAGCCTTTTGACAGCTCACTGTCCAGTTTGTCTTCTTTGGCATCTTCTTGGAGGAAGGTTCTGTGAGCATTCCACAATGGTACCAAACCCCTTCACAAACCTCCAGTAATACCCAGTCAAGCCAAGGAATCCCTTGACTTGGGTCTGGGTTGTTGGAGCTTCCCGGTCCAGAACTGTCTGGATATTGGGCTGTAAAGGTTGAACTTGGCCTCCACCTACAAGGTGGCCCAAGTATACAACCCCGCTCTGTCCTATCCGGGACTTGCTTGCCTTGATAGTGAGACCTGCAGCTTACAAAGCCTTCAAAACCTTCCCAGGATGGATCAGGTGATCTTACCAAGTTGAACTATAAACAGTAGATATGGTTGAAATAACTTGTAAATACTTTTATTGATTTTATGGTCGCACTGGAACTTTCTATCAAATTTACAAAATCCCATATAATGTCATCTGACAATATAAAGCGGAAGAAGTGATCACTGTTGTGTAAAAGTGGGGCAATGTCCAATGTCGCAACCTATCCATACTTGGGTGTTCTATTTGATGAAAAGGAATCCTGGGTGGCCCAGAAAGCACTCAAGAAAAATACTTTAGCAAGAGCCGCAGGACCAACACTGGATTTCGCCAGGAGATTCGGGAGCACACCCTTATTGCCATTACTGAAGGTTTGAAAAATGCGTCCCCATGACAACATATGGTAGTGAGGTTTGGGGTTCTAAGGAGGTTAATGAGGTTAATGATCAGCAAGGGGCCGAAAATAAATATTTATGGAAACTTTTAGCTCTCTTTAGAAGAGGCTCACTCTCTACTTCCTGATCCTCATCAGCGACCATGAGCATAGTCACATCAGTCATAAACAAAGAGGTAATAGAGGGTCCTAGGGAATTTATAGACACATTCCGTATTAACTCCCCAAATCTCTAGTGCAAAACACAAACAAATAATCCGGGGTCTGCTAAACCATCTACTTATTAGGAGAGAGAAACTACACTCCCAAGACCTCAAGAGTAGCACCACAGGAAAAAAAGACGAAAAAGGAAAAGAGTATTAGAAAATGAGAAGACCCTTGCTATTGATAGGATTCCCATCACTCAGCATTTGTGATCATTATCATCATTTGGGTCTCCATCCAACCAACAACTTACCCTCTTGATCATAGAGGGAACACGGGTGGATTATATCCTCTAGAAGGGGTCATATAGAGGAAACAGGAAGAAACAAGGAGAGATATGTGGCCCTCCCCAAACCTGAATGAAAATCACAAGATACATGGGAGAATGAGAAGTGCAGTGCAAGCATGTCGGAAATTAAAAAAAAATTCACAAAAGATAGAGATAATCTATTTATTAAAGTATCTAATGCAATCCTCACTTAAAACAGTGCAAAATTAAAGCTGTTCAAATTCACTGCTTTAAAAAACGGTCGACATGTTTAGCCTATTGGAGAAATGGTCCACGGCTTTCTTCAGGACCTATCGGTTAGTATCTATTGCTACTACATAGAACACTTTATGTGAAAAATACAAGGAATATAAAGAATAAACAGTATACATACAGGTTGGAACTAATACAACCTCTGATGTAACGCTCTGATCCTCCGTATCAGCAAGATGTGTACAACATCTGAAAAACATATATATAGTGATACTCTGAGTAACAGGACAATAAAGAGAGAGGTGTGTAGAATCTATTAGCTGGAGAAGTGCTCCAAGGTATAGTCAATATATCTTGAGAACAACTACAATTGTGTAGTGCAAGAAACAGTTTAAAAAAATAATTGTTTTGCTCACCCGTCTGGTACGAGGACTGGACCTCACCTCACCCGGTACCAACCCAAGTCAATGAGGCCAGGCTCTGACATACATAAAGGGAAAGGGGCAAGTAAGGATAGGTCACATGGATCGAGCTACCCTACCAATACCCAAAAGTGCCCTAACTGTAGGCATGTCAGGATAGAACCCTGTCAAATAATCAGGGAGTGAAGAGTTTTACTAGGGGGTCTAATGTGAGAATGAAAATCCTATTGAACCTTATTAAAAATATGGCAAAGAACTATGCAAGGTTTAAACACCTGAAACACTTTGAACACATGCATTGTCTGTCTATTAACGTTTCAGATTGGTGGAATATGGCTATTAAATCTCCAGGAAGCAAGAGATTATACTTGATGGATCAATCTATACTTTTTCAAATGTTTTATAGTTTCCAAAAGTTGTTATTGCAGAATGTTATCATCTAAAAATGTGTACATCAAATATCCCCAAAATTTACATATACATGAGCACAGTGCCGTGCATGAGATTCAATCATTTATCACTGTGCAGTTGTAAGATTGGGCATGTCTCAAACAGTTCTCGCTACCATAGTCGCCATATGCACTCCGATGTAGAAAGCAGAAAAACAATGTATCGTTATTTAAATCTACAGCGGCGTAGGAGTATGCAAATGCTGGCTAACATACCATCCTGTTGAAGCTCAGGCTATATAACTCGCTTCTCTATTGGAAACAAAAGAGAACAAGAAAAAGCGAAGTGTCCGGGCGTTTGAACTGGCAGCGTGTAGAACGCTAGACACAGTGCCGGTATGAAGCTGTTCCTAAACCCGCCCCGCTCCTTACCTGTCCGTTGTTACCTCTAGCTCCGCGAGAGCTGGAAGTGGAGGTAACGCACAGGGAGGACGGTCGGGTTTAAATGTGCTGTGATAGCATCCCAGTATGCACGCAAATGGATGCCATGTCGCTTCATGATTACATCACTCCGAACAACAAAGTGAAGTGTTTAACGTCGGGAAATGTAGTTCCGAATTGTCAACGGTAACAAAGATTCAGAGAACTACAACGTGACGTACCAAGTTTAGGGAAATGTAGTTCCCAATAGCAGATGTCAGTTTCTTAAAGTGCAGACGCCTCTTACTGATTTGAAACTTCATATGTATCCTATCATCTACACTTTTACCATGTATTTCAATAGTGCATATTTGGAGTCGTGGTTCTGAATAAATTTGCACTCAAATTATATAGTGGCTGATTTCCATGTTGTTGAAAAATGCGCTTACCACTGTGTATAGCACTTTGTTTTATGTAGCGGCTGACTTAATGTTGTGAACGGTCAACACCTACTATAACACTTTATATTATATATGGTATGACTGGTTTTACCTAAACATTACCCTACCTCACACGTCTTAAAACAACTCTACTGGCTCCCAGTACGACGGCACATTGAGTTTAAATCACTCTGCCTGGTTCATAAAGCCCTGTTTGGCGGTGGGGCACAGGACGTGCAGTCCTTGTAATCCCGCTATACACCAACGCGGGATCTAAGATCGGCCATGCTTGGGTTGGTCATACCTCCCAAGATAAAAAAAAGCAAGATGGGGAGGAAAACGTTTTTCCTTTCTTGCATCTAGGTTATGGAACTCAATACCAGGTCACCTGAGAAAAGAAACTAACAATGTTGTTCCGGAAGGAAATCAAAACCTGGTGTTTTACTCAACAATAACCCTTGTTTGCATTGTGGTATCTTCTTTTTCTCTAGCGCCAAGACGCCTCGGCAGTAGTGCGCTCTACAAATATTTTCATTCATTCATTCATTCATTCATTCCTTCACTGGTTCACGTATTGTAGATCAACTGTGCTCAACACTTTGTGCAATATAAACAGAGCTCGATCTATGCCTAAGGAAATAGTGAATATTAGGCCCACAATAGGAGCTAAAGTTCGCAAGAGTATGTGTATCATTGCCGGCTCTTACATTATCATTACAAAAGCGCACCACAGTCCAGACCTACATGAGACTCAACTCCACATATGGGGTCATAGATCACCAAAGAATGTGTATATAATCTCATGTTACAATTCAAGCGCTCCACAAACCAGATTCCTGGGAAAAATAGCAAATCACACGAAAGCGGCATGAAGCCGCAATTGTGCCTGTGTGTAGAGATATTGGTAACACTTTCATGGGCATTGTATCTAGAGCATCTCTTTACTAGTAAATTGATCAAATTAATTTAATCCAAAAATGGATCCAGGTCTCTGTGTAGACAAAATAGAGAGCCCTCTATTTGCTTAATGAGACCCAAGGTATAGCATCGTTCAGACCTGTTGTATCACTGAACAGCTTGAACACCCATTTTTGCTCACGCCGGAAGAGAAATTTGGACACGTCACTAGTATGTGAAGGTATAAAAGGTTTCTCTAGTACTGTCCAAGAAAAATCTTCGGCCTTGTGTTCTAAATCAAAGAAATGTTTAGTCAGTTTGGTGTTTGTCTTTCAGCACCTAAATGTGCTCTTATGTTCCCACATTCGTAGTCTCACCTTCCGAGTGGTCATACCCACATATCGAATGTTGCATGGACAAGTGATCAAGTTTATTAAATTATCACTATTGCAATTAGTGAAGCAAGTCTGGACCCATGGCCTGTTCGTGCCTATGTCAATGGTCATTGATTGTTTGGTCAAATGGCATAAGACCCGCAGGGAAAGTGGCCTCGAACCGCAGGGAGATCCCCTAATGTACCCACAGTGCGTTGAGGTAAACAGAGCGGTCGGGTATGTACCAATTTATCCCTAAGGTTTGTACCCCTTTTCAAAGAAAATAGTGGAAGAGGTATCTTGTCTGTGCAGCTGTTCAAGATCCGCCAATGTTTTCGGACACACTTTTATATGCCATTGGTTAATGAGCTGTAGGTATTGACAAAAGTAAGGCGACCTAAAGGTGGTTTACCAAAAGGTGGTTCAAAGAGTGTCTCCCGATTATTGTTAGTCACACGTTTGTACGAGCGTTTGATTAGTTTCTTTGGAAAATTTCGGACTCTCAATTGCTCCACTAGACTCGTAGCGTGTTCGTTGTACTTGTCCATGATACACGCTCTTGCGAACTTTAGCTCCTATTGTGGGCCTAATATTCACTATTTCCTTAGGCATAGATCGAGCTCTGTTTATATTGCATAACGTGTTGAGCACGATTGATCTACAATACGTGAACCAGTCACACCATATATATAATATAAAGTGTTATAGTAGGTGTTGACCGCTCACAACATTATTCAGCCGCTACATAATACGAAATGCTATACACAGTGGAAAGCACATTTTTCAACAACATGGGAATCAGCCACTATATAATTTGAGTGCAAATTTATTCAGAACCATGACTACAAATATGCACTATTGAAATACATGGTAAAAGCGTAGATGATAGGATAGGTATAAAGTTTCAAATCCGTAAGAGGCGTCTGCACTTTAAGAAACTGACATCTGCTATTGGGAGCTATATTTCCCTAAACTTGGTACGTCACGTTGTAGTTCTCGGAATCTTTGTTACCATTGACAATTAGGAACTACATTTCCCGACGTTAAACACGTCACTTTGTAGTTCGAAGTGATGTAATCATGAAGCGACATGGCGTCCATTTGCGTGCATACCGGGATGCTATCACAGCACATTTAAACCAGACCGTCCTCCCTGTGCGTTACCTCCACTTACAGCTCTCGCGGAACTCGAGGTAACGACGGACAGGTAAGGAGCGGGGCGGGTTTAGGAACAGCTTCATACCGGCACTGTGTCTAGTGTTCTACACGCTCCCAGTTCAAACGCCCGGACACTTCGCTTTTTCTTGTTCTTTTTCGTTTCCAATAGAGAAGCGAGTTATATAGCCTGAGCTTCAGCAAGATGGTATATTGGCTAGCATTTGCATACTCCTAGGCCGCTGTAGATTTAAATGACGAGACATTGTTTTTCTGCTTTCTACATCGGAGTGCATATGACAACTATGGTAGCGAGAACTGTTTGAGACATGCCCAATCTTACAATTGCACAGTGATAAATGATTGAATCTCATGCACGGCACTGTGCTCATGTATATGTATATTTTTGGGATATTTGATGTACACATTTTTAGATGATAACATTCTGCAATAACAACTTTTGGAAACTATAAAACATTTGAAAAAGTATATATTCAACCATCAAGTGTAATCTCTTGCTTCCTGGAGAGTTAATAGCCATATTCCGCCAATCTGAAACATTAATAGACAGAGACACTGCATGTGTTCAAAGTGTTTCAGGTGTTTAAACCTTGCATAGTTCTTTGCCATGTTTTTAATAGGGTTCAATAGGATTTTCATTCTCATATTAGACCCCCTAGAATAACTCTTCACTCCCTGATTATTTGACAGGGTTCTATCCAGACATGCATACAGTTAGGGCTCTTTGGGGTATTGGTAGGGTAGCTCGATCCATGTGACCTATCCTTACTTGCCCCTTTCCCTTTTTGTCTGTCAGAGCGTGGCCTCTTTGACTTGAGTTGGAAACAGGTGAGGTGAGGTCTAGTCCTCGTACCAGACGGGTGAGCAAAACAATTTTTTTTTAAAACTGTTTCTTGTACTACACAATTGTAGTTGTTCTGAAGATATATTGACTAAACCTTGGAGCACTTCTCCAGCTAATAGATTCTATACACCTCTCTCTTCATTGTCCTGTTACTCAGAGTATCACTAATTAATATATTTTTCGGATGTCGTACACATCTTGCTGATACGGAGGATCAGAGTGTTACATCAGAGGTTGTATTAGTTCCAACCTGTATGTATACTGTTTATTCTTTATATTCCTTGTAATTCATTACTAATTTTTCACAGAAAGTGTGCTATGCAGTAGCAATAGATACTAACAGATAGGTCCTGAAGAAAGCTGTGGACCATTTGTCCAATATGCAGAAACATGAAGACAGTTTTTTAAAGCAGTGAATTTGAACTGCTTTAATTTTGCACTGTTTTAATAAGGATTGCATCAGATACTTTAATAAATACATTATCTCTTTTTTGCAAATCCTTTTTTAATTTCACCACGTTTGCACTGCATTTCTCTTTTTCACATTTCTCTTGGGATTTTCATTTAGGTTTGGGGAGGGCCACATAGCTCTCCTTGTTTCTTTCAGTTTCCTCTATATGACCCCTTCTAGAGGATATAATCCACCCGTGTTCCCTCTATGATCAAGAGGGTAAGTGGTTGGATGGATTAAGACCCAAATGATGATAATGATCACATTGGTGAGTGATGAGAATCCTATCATTAGCAAGGGTCTTCTCATTTTCTAATACTCTTTTCCTTTTTCGTCTTTTCATCCTGTGGTGCTACTCTTGAGGTGATAGGCGTGTAGTTTCTCTCTCCTAATAAGTAGCTGGTTTAGCAGACCCCATAGTAACATCAGTCCTGAAAGGCTTTAGGCGGTTAACATGGATGACCCTATGAGGGTCCCTGCTAGGCCCAGGTCTGCTAAATAGGCGACCTCGCCTTTCCTTTCAAGGATAGGGTAGGTAGGACCACTCTCCTTGTTCTGCAGGGCCCTACGTGGCACAGGCTCCAAATCCTTACCTTCTACCCAGGTTGCAACTCCACCAGTGCAGCCCTTTGGTCATACCATTTCTTCTGGAGCTCTTGGGTGGCCTCAAGGTTTTTGAATGCTTTACCCATGTACTCTGCAATCCTGGAGTGTAGGCCTAGTGCATAGTCCACAATGTCTTGTTCGGGCTCTTTGAGAGGACTCTCCCAGCCTGCCTTAACTAGACACAGTGATCGCCTTACAGGAGTCCCAAAGGAACTGAATCATATTCCCTTCGGAGGTACTGCTCTGTAAGCAAAAAGCAGGCATGGCAAAAGGCCATCCCATCTCCTTTTGAGTTTTTCAGGAAGTCCAATGTTCACACCTTTCATGGTTTTGTTGCATCTCTAAACTCCTACGTCTGTCTGACACCACGTCCTGAGGGAAATCCACTCTTGTGAAAATACTTGAGAGCTCTTACAACTGCAGGAGCAGTTACAGTTCTAAGGGGTATAGCTTCAGGGTACCTGGTGGCATGATCCACTACCACCAATATGAATCTGTTGCCTGACGCTGTTTGAGGGTCCAACAACATCAACCCCTATCCTTCCAAAAGGAGCCCCGAACACTGGAAGTGGATTTAATGGGGCTTTTGGGGGTGGTTACATGCTTTGCCACAAGCTTGGCAGGTAAGACAGGAGTTACAAAACTCCTTCAACTTCTGGGATGTGTTTGGCCAGTAGAAGTTGCTGACTAGCCTTCTCCAAGTCTTGCTCTGTCCAAGATGCCCATTTAGGGAGGATGTCATGGGACAATGAGAGTAAAAACTTTTTGTACTGCGGAGGCACTACCACTCACCTAGTGGCACCAGGTTTCGTTTCTCTGGCTTCAGTGTACAGGACTCCCTCCTCTCAATAGATCCTGTGGTTTCCACTGACATCTCCCTTTTCCTATGCAGCAGCTTGCTGTCTCTGGCTTTCAAGAGTAGGACAGGTCCTCTGTTCTTGGTACAGCTCTTCACTAGAGGGTCCCCCTGAACCTAGGAGCTATGCTAGGTAGGACCCAAGTTCAGGGGGTTCAGTTTCCTCTAGGGCGGACAGGTTTTCTCCCCGAGGAGAGGGGACCCACGCTTGTGGCTAATCAGAAGCTGACTTGCCAGACTTCCTACCTTTCCTCTTGGAGGATTGGAACACTATTTCAGATTCCAACACCTTTTTTCACCCTGGGCTTTGCTCTGTGCTCTGGTTTTTACGCACACCCTTTCAGGGATTGCCAGCATGACTGCATGGGATCTTAGCTCTACCTCAGCCCATGTAGAGGACTCCAGACTATTCCCCGGCAGACATTCAACAGGAATTGCAGACAACATGACCATCTTCTCTTGGCCAGTAACCCCTTCCCACTCAAAGGACACCATGGCCATGGAATGAACCTTGGTCAGATTATCATCATTGGTGACTGGATAGGTTTGTCCAGTCAGATACTGTTCTGGACATACCAGTTTTTCAATCACCATGGTGACACTTTCAACTGTATCGCTCAGTGCTTCCACCCTGATCCCATTAATAAGAGGCTGTGGTCAGCTACATCCACCCCAACCTCAGAGACTAAAGTGGCTTTAGTGTGCTCTCTGACTTGGTCAGGGCACACCAAGGAGCCCATATGGAGACTTACTACTCCAACAGTGCCTGCAGGTACACAATGGGGATTCTTTTTGGGATAGGTAGGGTCTCCAGTTCGGTGCCCATTGGTTTTGCAGTGAAAGCACCAAGCCTTCTAGGGATCCCAGTTCTTAACCTGGAACCCACCCTTGACCTGTGTATTGTCTTGGGCCCACCATCCTAAACACATTTTGGGGGGACTTTTAGAAGGTTGTTTCTTTATTATTAGGCTGTTCACTGTCTTTCCCTGGGACGGGGGTTGTGACCCCATCATAAGTTGTCTTGGTTACCCTACTATTGACCCAGTGGTCAGCCTTCTTTCACAAACCTTGGGGAGAGGCTCGACCTAGGTCCACCAAGTACTGATGCCACTTTTCAGACACAGTTACTTAACAGAAGCACTTTCATAATAAGATTATGAAGCCCATCATAGTCTTACAAATTGTTATCTTTTAACCAGCCACCTAGTATGTTGACTGAGAAGTCAACAACAAAATCTACCCAGGTCTGACTTGAGGTTTTGCAATTTTCCTTGAACCTGATCCTGTATTCCTCAGAGATGACTCCAAAGCCCTCAGTCAAGGTATCTTTCAAGAGGTCATAGGAATCAGCATCTGCCTCATTCAGTGTCAAGGGTCTATCCCTTCACTTTCCTGAAAACAGCTCCATGCGTTGAGACGAGGCCCACTACTTCTGGCTGAGTTTCCTCATTTTACAAGCCCTCTCAAAGGCTGTAAACCATTTGGTGATATCATCACCCTCTACATATTTGGAGACAATTCCTTTGGGGATTTTAGGGTCAAAAGCCTCTTCTTTCTCACTATTTAGAATCCCTCTGCCACCAGAGATGAGTGCTAAGCCCATCTAAGCTCTCTCTTTTTCCATAGCTAAGAGTTTAGTTTCTAAAGCTAGTCTCCTAACAAGTTTCTGAAGTTCAGGATCCTCATCCTCAACTTCATCTGGGGTTCTGCCAGAATTACTCCCATTGGAGGTGCTGCCAGCGGGTACGTTGGAGGATTCATCATCCTCATTAGCATCTCCATCCCCGGCATTCTCAGTGTTTTCTTCCATTGCTGTGGCTCTATCCTGCTCAGCAAGCACGGTCTGTAAATGAGCTTTGTTAGGTTTAGACCCCATGGCAAGTTTACATGCTATGCAGAGGTCCTTAAGTTGGGAAACGTAAGTTTCTTGTAGGGACCCGGGTTGAGCCTCTGTCTCAAACATGGTATTAGATTAGTTGGGACCTTTTTACAAAGTTAGAAAAAAAAATCTACCAGATTAAACTTTTGAAAGGCCCAACTGTCTGGGATATTTTTAAAACTCTAATACAATTGGACTTGGGGTCTTAACCAAGGACCTACCAGTTCATGTTTAGAAATTTGAAAAAAATCGACAATAATTCAAACATTTTATTTTTACTAATATCAATTGTTTATCTACTTTGGGGAGTCATCTATTGACAAAGTGGTATCAGCAAATGCAAAGTCTTGTATCCCACCGCTGAACAATCAATGTAGGAAACTGGCTCTTTATATAGTGGACCAAAACGAGGAACACTGTGCAGAGTCCAGGCAAAACCACATCTGGCTTACAGAGGCACAAATGATAATACCAATGATCTCTTTTTTGGTAACGTTGCGAGCAGTTAAGCATCTCAGGGGGTTGTGCTGCCATTTGTTGACACACACAAAGGCAATAAATGAGACCCACACACAAGAATAAATCAGAGACCAATTTAGAAAAATAATTCGTATTTTTATGTACATTTTCATACCAAAAAGTACGTTCATTAAAAAGTAAGTACTTTTTTAAATATTCATTTTAGCAGGTAAGTGAAATGTTCATTTAAATGCGTCTTCACGCACAATGCTTTCCTATGGGAGAAAAGGCATAAATAGCATAGGGTTATTTGCATTTGGTTTCTGGGGGTCTCCTTTGGGATTTGGGGTCCTAGGGGCGTACACCCAAACCACCACCAGCAGACACTTGTTACCTGTCCTGGGGCGTCCGGTGGCAGAGATGTTGTTTGAGTTGGTAACTGTGCATGCTATGACAGTAGAAAGAATGGGGGCCACCTAGAAACAGGCTGCCGAGGGGGACTTGGTGACAAGTCCAGGAGCTTCCAATGGGGGGCTTGGGACACAAGGGCCCTGGGAACAAGGGAATAGAGAAGATTCATCTGTACCCAGGCTCCAGTGCTTAGTGGAAAGGCCAGCTGGGCTCTGTGTGCCTTGGAACCTTGCGGTTGTTGGTCTTGCCGGTTGAGGGTGCAAAATCAGGACAGCTGGGCCACTCTTTAAGTGGGTCTCTGCGGTGCAGACATCCTTCGACAACTACTTTGTCTTGGAGTCATTACAGTCCTGAATGGACTCTTCACAGTCTCTGCTTGATGCAAGGGGTCCAGGACCCCGGGTATTGGTCCTGTGCAGCTCCGGTTGGTCCAGAGTGACCTCTCACTTGGTGGGGGGACAAATCTGACCTTCATAAGTACAGGCTGCTCTTACTGGAGGGCTGCAGCGTCTGGCTGGCTGGGAGCAGCAACACGGTCATCTGGACTTTGTGTTTTAGTGCCTGCAGACTGCAGGGGAGTAACTGATTGGCGATTTGTGAAGGCTGGCAGACTCCCGGGATTCTTGGAAGCTGGTCAGCTGCAGGACGAGTCACTGGGTCGTGACTCGAGACTTTGCGCGGCAGGCACGTGTTGGCGCCAAATGTCCACAGCAGTCTTCAGCTCACGCTCTTTCTTGCGTCTCTCTGTGTCCATCTCTTCTTGATCAGTCGAATAGGAGTTCTTGGTGTCAGGGGTGCCACCTAAATACTCAATTTAGGGGTATTAAGTGGAGTGACAGGTAGTAGCCAATGGGCTAACTACCTTTACAGTGTCTACACCCTCTATATGACCACTTCCTGTGGAAAGTGGGCATAACCCTGACCCAGAGGGAGTTATTCCACCCCAGTCAAGATGGTAGGATTCTAAAAGTAGTGTCCACATCAGGTAGCCCACCTTAGGGATGGTCCACGCTTGAGAGGGGGACATGCCTCCTAACTAGCTAATGTTCCCGCCTGCCCTGGTGCCAAATAGGCTTGGGGCAGGGGGTGGCATTTCCCCTGTCTAGGGATGCCTCGAGTCACGTATCAAAGAAGGCAGAGGCCTTTGAAGCCTCCTGCCTTGATATGCTGATCACTGAGCCATCGTGCTTGGAGGAGGTGACAACACCTCGGGCCAGAATAGGCATTGTTTCTGCCCTCAGAGAGTGCAGGGTCTCACCTGCAGGAGGTTAGAAACCTGCTTGTGGTGGCAGGCTGGTCTACACCAGTCAGTCAGCACACTAGTAGTCAGTAGGCTTTCAAGGGCTACCTCTACGGTGCCCTTTGGGTGCTTGTATTACTAAATCCATTATCGGAATCAGTGTGGGCTTATCAATAAAAGATCTTTGATACCAAACATCTGTAGTTTCAGTGAAGCCATTATGTACCTTGGGAACTCGTTTTCACTAGTGTACAGCACATGTACATAGAATGGCCTCCCTGTTCACTTGTAATATCCAAGAATCGACTTAGAAATCACAGGAAAACAACTGCTCAAGCAGATATGTCCACACATGTACTATATAGTACACCCTGCCTGAGGGCTGTAAGGCCTGTTGTAGGGTCGCTAACCTATAGTGCAAGTAGTGTCTGCAGTCATGACACACAGCAGGTGTGGTATGTTGTGTCTTCATTTTTCTCTCGGCCATGGCATGCAGCCTGCAATACCAGTTTCCAAGTTGGTTCTGAGGAGTCCCTTAGGGTGGGAAAATACATGCTGCATCCCTCAGGAACCCTCTTTAGCCTCCTTGCCTTAGGTAGCATGAACCCACTGCACTTCTGTCAAAATTGCATCAGATACTAGGCAAAAAGTGGGGGTGACCTTGTCAAAAAGGTACATTTTCCTACAGTAACATTTTCAGTTTGTGGCTTATGTAGCTGTAGATACACATGCTGTGCACACACTGAAAAGCAGTTTACCCTATAAGGTAGAAGCTAGCCAAAGGATGTTGCAGAACACTGGAAAAGTGTACACAAAACAGCTTGACCCACCTGGGCTTGCTGTCTTCCGAGAAGGTCCACACAATATAGTTTAGTAAAAGTGTGTGGTGCGAACCAGGTAGTAGCTTTACAAATGCCAGCAATTGGAATGTTTCCTAAAAAAAGCCATTGCAGCTGCTTTTTACAAGTACAATGTGGCCTTGGAGGTGTGAGGAGTTGCCTTATAGCTTTGACATAGCAGGCTTCAATACACTTAACTATCTAACGTGTCCTTTTGAAATAGCAATCCCTCTACATGGTTTTGAAAAGGCCACAAACATATTTATTGAGACTTGTAAAATTGTTGAGTTAGGTCAATGTAATAAGCAAGGGCTCTTTTTATATCTAACGTATGAAGTGCCCAATTCTGCTACTGTCATTGGATGTGGGAAGAAAACTGACAGTTCTAAGGTTTGGTTAAAGTGAAATGAAGATACCACCTTGGGTAGGAATTTTGGTTTCTTTTGAAGGACTACCCTGTCAGCATGAACTTTCAAAAAAGGTTCTCTAAAGTTAAGACTTCTAAGTGAAGTAATGGTAACTAGGAAGGCTCCTTTCCAGGACAGAATTTGCAGACGGCAAGAATGAAGGGGCTGAAAGGGGATCCCCATTATTCTTGTGAGGACTAAATTAAGAATCCAGGAAGGGATTGATGGTAGTCTGGGATGGATGACTCTTAAGCCCTTCCATGAAAGCTTTAACTACAGAGACTCTGAAGAGCGAAGAATGTTCCCTGTTTTGCAAGTATGCTGCTACTGCAGCTAAGTGTAGACGAATAGACGTGTATGCTAGTCCTGAGTGTTGCAAGTAAAGCGGATAGCAGAAAATGCCCTACAAAGTTGGTTTTAGGGGATTGATATGTTTGGGAATGCAGACGTGGACAAACCTCTTCAACTCTGCTGCATACCTGGCCCTTGTGGTGGGCCGATGAGCCTCCCTGAAAATGTCCCTGCACCCAGAGTGTAAATTTAGGTGACCAAACTCTAGGATTTCAGGAACCAAACCGCTATGTTGAGTTGTTCGCGATTCGGTTGTCTTAAGCTTCCCTTAACCAGCCCTGTGTTTGCCACTCCTAAAAGATGCCGCAATGAGCTAAATGGTGAAAAAATGCTGCAATCAATATTAATGCATGCATACAGTACCTACGTAACCAAATGAATCACGTGGTTCATATGGTAGAGCCTAGTTGCGCCCCATGGACTCGGAGGGGTTCAGTATCCCAGCAATTTGCTAAAGGGATACCTCCCTCTGTTTCACCTAATCGTGTGTCTCCGGACCGGACTGTGTAGTCCTGAGGAAGTGCTTGGGGGATGCACGAAACATGT
This sequence comes from Lissotriton helveticus, assembly GCF_964261635.1. Lineage (NCBI taxonomy): Eukaryota > Metazoa > Chordata > Amphibia > Caudata > Salamandridae > Lissotriton > Lissotriton helveticus. Next base: position 1,040,270,705 of record NC_136057.1, read on the forward strand.
TGACAGACAGGAGTTGATAGGTACACCTAAACACATTGCCTTTTGGGTATCATAATACTTCACCCCGGTTTTAACTCTACCACCTGGAAGCAAGAATAAACAATTTAACGCTTACTAGGCAGGTATTTTTAACTATTTACACATAACCCACTCCTTCACATCACTACATTCGCACCACACATAGTCAATAATTATAAGTGCTCCTACGTAATTCGCAAGTCGCAGCACGCCCCAGTCCGCAGCGGACTGGGATGGCCCCAATGATGAAGCATGTCACCGTGGGGCAACCCTGGTGTGTGAGGGGACAACAAGAAAAAGAGCAATACTCTTTTTCTATCACTATACACACTATTCCAACTCCAGTGAATGTTGTGAATAGGACTATAGTTAGTAGCTAGGCTCTCGATTTCTGTCTCTCAGGAATACAAATTGGCCCCTGCTTCCAATTTCAGGAGATGCTGCCAAGCGTGTACTGTCGCATTAACAGAGTCTAGGATTCCAGTTCTACAGGTAGGCAGTTTGAACAGGAGCGCAGGCCGTGGGAGTGGTGTCGCCACCACCTTCTCAATCTGAATATGAGGAATTCCAGGGGCTACAATCAACAAACAATTATTCAAGGGTTCAAGGGAAGTGTTTAAAGACCTGGGCACAGTTATACCCCCCACACAAGTATTAAAGAACAACAAATAACTGTGGGTCTGGTAAGGAACTCAAGACATGCTGTGTGTTGCTGGCTATGTGTCTGCTACTACTATTAAAATAGAAGACAGAATGGACAATTAACCACTGTGAAAAATGTCCATCAGTTACGCGTTTTTGGGCACCCAGTACATCATTTGGTCTACTCCACAATAGTTTGGCCACCACTCTATCCCCATAGATATATATTGGAGATACGTAGTGATGGATGGATGTCTGGTGGATTTTATTTGTATGTAACTGAGAGCAGTGCATAAAAAGTGAATGTAAGAAAAAATTATAAGTGTAAGATTGGATAGTGCATACAATTATTACTTTATTCTGGGGTCATGCACCTCCAATATTAAAAACAACAATAGTGCAAAAAAGTCAGGTGGTTCAAACAAATACCTTCTGACTGGGCTATCTGGTCGACATGTTTCTGCGGGTTAATGGTCAATTACTATACCAACCGCTTCCTCAGGACCCATAAACTTCCAGGGGCGCCATGCATCCAGTAGTGAGCATGAGAGCTTTGAGCCGCTTATCAAATCAACATTTAATAGGGATACAGGATGATACAAGGCGCAATCCAATGGATCTTTGCCCAGTTTAGGTATCACAACCACCTCCACCATAGACATCGTAGGCCAGGGCTCCAGTTTCGCTAAATGTGTTAAAAAGACAGACAAGCAGCGGGGTGAGATCGGAGGCATAGGCTTTATAAAATCGGCTGAAAACCGGTCCTCTTGTGGTGCTTTCCCCGAGGTGAGTACCGAGATGACCTGTAAGACATCGTCCTGGAGGATATCCGCATCTAATTTGGTTGCGTCGGGGGGTGGGAGAGAGGCCACCGGTGCCTGGCGCACATAGGCCTCGGCCGCCTCCGGGTCCAGGCGATCTGCCATGTAGAGATCAGTGTAAAACGTCTCAAATTCGGCTGCGATGGAGCTAACTGATCGAAGGCTCTCACCTTGAAGGATTTTAGTCCCTACAATGCGACGAGCATTTGTCTGAGAGCGAAGAAAGTGTGCCAAGAGTTTCCCGGCTTCGTTTCCCCACTCATAATAGCGCTGCTTAGTGCGCAAGACAGCATATTCTGCCCGGTTGCAGTCCAGGGCCATCAATTGCTTCTGTGTGGTGTTGAGTTGTCGTCTGGTCTGGACCGCGCCTGAATGGGGATGCAACCCTTCCAACTCCCTGATCTGCGACTCCAGGTGTAACGGTTTGTCCCTTCTATCTTTGAACAGGCCCGCCACAATGGCAAGTAACCCCCCTCGTATGATGGCCTTCAGTGAGTCCCACACCAGGCAAATCGAGACCAAACCGTCATCATTAGTTAAGTAAGCTTGTATAGCTGCCCGTATTTTGTTGAAGTTGGAATCGTATGTGATCAGTTTGTGATTTAATCTCCATGCTCTCCGGCGCAGAGACCCAACCGGCTAGTTGCAGTACAAAGGAAATCGGGGAATGGTCTGAGGGAGCAGCCGTCCCTATCATGACCTCCTGGGTGTTCCTCGTAGCTCGCTGGATGTCAGAAACAGATCTATGCGCGCATAGGTTTGGTGTGCCGCAGAGAAAAACGTGTATTCCTGAGCAGTGGGATAGCGGTGTCTCCAGGCGTCTGTCAATCTAACCTCCCCCAGCTTCTGTATCATAGAATCCGAGTGTCCCATCCGCTGCACCAACCTATCCATTTGGGGGTCGGGTTCTATATTAACCCCCACTATTAAATCTTCATCCGGGGATTTGAAGATGGTATTCAGTGTTTCCCAGAGGAAGGTTTCTTGGTGTTCATTTGGGCTGTAAATAGAAGCGTTAGTGTGTGTGTAAGTGTCCAATGTTACCTGCAGTGCCAACATCCTACCTGGCATTTCTGCATGCACGCCCAGCACTGTTCCCGGGAACTGTGTTTATAAGAGGAAGCCCACCCCTACCCTTTTCTCCGTCGCCGAGGAAAAGTATTGTCTGTCAAACCATATGGACCGGAGGCGCTTCCAATTTAAGCACATCAGATGGGTCTCTTGCAAAAGGCAGATGTCGCATTTGGTATCTCTAAGCATAGCAATGTGTGCGCGCCGTTTAATGGGCGAGTTGAGGCCCCGGACATTAAAACTTCGTATCAAAATCTAAAGTGTTGTCATGTGGAAGGTTTAAGGGAACGCCTTAGGGAATCACGTGGGGGTTCTAGGTGGGGCTTGCGGCCTCTTCCCACCCATACCCACCCTGGGATGCGGTAGACAGCCGTGATCCGGCAGCGGATGGCCTCGCCTACCCCAACCCCATTCGCTGCCAGAGAGGTGGAGCTGCACTGAACCCGTTGCTAGTATCCCACATGGAGACCCAAATATGAAAGCCTTGCTTGGTTTAGTACCCATTGAGATTTCACACTAATCATCCCAAGATGGAGGCCCCCCCCTTATCTGCCAAAGACTGGCCCTCCACGTCTGTGGTTCATTAAGCCTTGGTGCACCCTGTGTCCCTGGCCGACCTGACTGAGGCACTGACCCTTCCTGTAGAGAAAGTGTCCTCGGATACCAGAGGTAAAGAAAGAGGGGGAAAGAAGTGAGAGGAAAGTAGAACAGGGGAAACACATAACAAGAAAATTGCCATCCATCGGGCATGGATCGCATCATCGTGCTTGGGTCCATGTGTCCAGTAGTTGGTCATCACCTAGAGGGTAACGAGCTCCCTCCACCAAGGCCGATATTGATCTTCACCGGGACACATCAGCTGCCTGCAGCGGCCCGTGAACAGAAGATAGGTGCACAGTCTTGAGTCCAGTCATAAGAGGACTCTCCTGTACCGTCTCGACTCAGTAACTGCTGAATCCAAATTTCTCTTTCTTTCTGACTTTCCAATTCAGAGGGTCTTGTGCGTTTCTCCCTTCCGATCCCCCGTAACCGGCTGGGTTTTGGTGGCCTATGAGATATTGTGTTGTCTTTCTGCAAGTCTGAGGCTTCCACTTCTTCCAGGTTAATCCTGAGTACTTCCTGCGCTACTTTTAGGGACCGCACCACCTGCAACTCCTTGTTCCATACGAAAGACAGTTTGTCTCGCAGATAAGTTTTAGCTGGTTTCAGGTTTTTACGCCACTGAAGAGGGAGGGGTGAGAGGTCTTGATAGATTCCAACATGAAGACCCTCAAACGAAATGGTCGCTTTGTCCCGGGTTGCGTTTCATTATGACTTCCTTCTGTTTAAGAGTGGAGACAGGTAAGGCTGTCCTGCTGCTGACCTGGGCTTGAGGCCGGCCTTCCGGCGCGGTGAGTGCGATCCAAAGTGATCTCTTTGTCCACAGTGCAGGAGTAGCATGTCGGAAGAAGCAAATCACCCAATCCTCTAGTTTCCCACCATCTGTCTGGAGTGGCATTCATTTGAAGCGGATGTTAGACCGCCTTGAACGGTTTTCAAGGTCCTCCAGCCGGAGGCAGAGTTCCTCATACGGTCTCTGAGTTCCAGCAGTTCCCGAGCATGCACAGTGATCTCCTCTTCTCTACGGTCGCCAGATCTCTCAAGTGAATCCATCCTATCACTTATTTCTTGGATCTCTGTTCTGATCTGCTAAATGTCAGAGGTGACACCCTGCCTCAGGCCTGCAAAGTCTACACAGAGCGTGCCAAAAAGCTGTTCCAGGAAGCCAAGCGTCATCGGTTCCTCAGTGTGCTCCCCCTTGGGGTCCATATCTTTCTCCTGGGGTTGGGCGGCCAACTGTTCGGAGCCATGTCCGCCCGCCCTCTTTGAGCCTGGCTCCTGTAGGAGGTCCTTGATTGTGGGCTCCTTTCTTTCCCGGTGGGTAGTCATCTCTATAAAACCTCTTCTGTAAGGGCCCCAGGATCTCTCTCAGCAAACAGGCCGAGTTCTGGCCACTTTGAGTCAACTGAGGATGCCTGTATGCCCTCTCCCCTGCTCGCTCACTGTGCGATCTCCATCCCCCGGTACCCCTCCAGCAGCAGGGGAAGGATGTACATGGGGGGGGAATGGGAGGGGGGTGTGCGGGATAAGCCTCCCTTTTGGGACCCTCACACCCGTATCTTCACCAGTGGCAGCTTGCTGTCTTGCCGGGAGGGTTTAAGGTCTCAGTCTCAAGGCCTACCTTCAGCCCCCCATCCAAAATGGCTGCTGCGGTTTTCGGCCTGCTCTGGGCTCTTTACTTCCTCTCAAGTCTTTCCTCGCCGTTCAACCCACCCGCGCGCCGCCAAAAGCAGTTCTCGCGCACAACCAGTCTTCCTTGCAGATGCGGCCAGTGCTTTAGGAAGGTTGGGTCAATGGGAGGGGGGGTGGTCGGCAGTGCGAATGGGGGGTGCCGGGTCCTCGGTTGCCTTGTCCGGTTGTGGCCACGTTGCCCAACCGCACGTTTTCGGACTCCCAGCAAGGGGTCTGGCCTACCTGTGGGGTGCCCTTCATGGCACACACTGGAGCCTGTGTCTGCAGGAGGCAGCCTCGGGCGGTCCTAGGTCAGATCTCACCCTGTTCGAGTACGTGTCGTTTCGGCATCCAGGCCCACCTCCGGCATATCTGCCAAAATGGCCACCAGACGTCCCCCTCAGCATTCACCCTCATCTATGCCGCTCGTGTACAGCGTCTCCAGCAGCGCCGTCAGACGCCGACCAGGTGTCCCACCGGTATCCGCAGCACGCGCAATCAGCCTTCTCGAGCGGAGGCCGCGGTCCACGGCTGCTCCACTGTTCCCCAGCCCGACGTCGGGGCCGCCCGCTCACACCTCTGCACCGGCTCCAAAACAGCTCAGGCCGCCAATTCCCGGCTCAACACCTGCTATTGTAGCTCCAGCTCACAGTCCTCCCTCCACAGCACCTGGGGTCTCGGGATAGCAGTGTAGATGCTATTGTCTGCCTTGGCAAGCGGAACGCAGAAGAATCGCTGCTATTCCGCCGCCATTGGCCACGCCCCCTGTCTCCTTGCTTTAGAAGTGCTATAACATCTTGTAGCGTAACAATATGGAAATGTTCTGATCTGATGTACTTGTTTAGGGGTCAGAAGTCTAGGATGGGTTTGAGTGAAGCATACTAATTGGGAATTAGAACATACAGTGATTAGACCCCCTTGTTTCGGTGGCAGTGCACCACTAGCTTTATAGATCTCTTTTGGAAGAGGGAGTTTAATTCCTCTTGGAGAAGATTACGGGGAGAGGGAGTGAGGTCATGGTGGGATGTTTGGTGGTGTAGTAGTGAGTTCCAAGCAGTACCCATGTTCCACAATAGCTACCACCAATTGGTCTGAAGCGATGTTGTGCTATTATGGCAGGAACCCATATAGTATTCCCCTGATAACAAGGTAACATTGGGGCGGCTGATTTAGCCGCTCCACCTCTACCTCTTCCTTTAGTGTTGTGTCCTCTATATGATCCCCTTCAGTATCCCCTGGTAGGTTGTGTGCACAGTTGTTGCCTCTGATAAGATGTGTGTGCTTTTGGGGAGGTGTTTTGGGAATTTCCGCTAGACTGTGTGCAAGAAAAAGTTGCCCTAGAGGATAGAGATTGTTAAGTCCCCATGGCTCTGGCAGCATCCGTATCTTTTTTGATATTCTCCAGCATCTGATCAACCTGAGGGCCGAATAGATGTTCTCCATCAAATTGCATGTTGATCAGATGATGTTGAAGGAGTAGTTTCTGTCCTGTAACTCCAGTTCTGTAGTAGGGGTATCTCTGTTATAGTCATAATCTAGTGAATAGTCCCGCCCATGTGCGTGGACCCCGGAGCAAACAAAAATAATCTCTTAAGGTGTCGAAAAATGCAGAACTGCACAGACACTTAAGAGAGAATTAAAGACAGATAATGCAGCCTATATCCACAGGCTACACTGTCCAGTACGTCAACTAGAAATTCCACCAAAAATCCACAAACAGCAAAGCCTGTCCAGATTTCCCTTGCTTTAACAGCAAAAACCCTCTGGAATGATAGAGAGGAAGACAAGGACAGACAAGCCCCATAGGATGCCTTTATGTGGCTCATAACAGGATACTGTGCCTTTAAGAGAACTTTCCAGAACTTCACAGTATCCCAGAATGCACTGCTGGTCCCTTTTACTTTCAGTTCTTTTTGAAGGCGTAACACTCCAGACCTGTAGCATTCCTTACATGAATATCTCTCTCCACCGGGGAGGCGGGCGGGCGCTTATGACTATAACAGAGATACCCCTACTACAGAACTGGAGTTACAGGACAGAAACTACTCCTTCTGTAGTAGGGGATCTCTGTGTATAGTCATAATCCAGTGAATAGAATGGCAAGCTCATCCCCACACCAAAGCGGCGGTGGAGAAAAGAGAAATAACACCACTACTGTGCGAACAGATTTCGCAGCGAAGCCTGCACAACCTGAGCGTCTGCCCTGGCATCAGTGTTCAGGCAGTAATGCTTAGCAAAGGTATAGACCGACTTCCAAGTGGCCGCCTTGCAGATTTCTGCAATGGGAACATTACGGAGCAAAGCAGTCGTGGCAGCTTTGCCCCCGGTGGAATGAGCCTTAGGTTTACCCCCTAAGGTCTTACCAGCTTTTTGGTAACACAACTGTATACAGGACACATTCCACCTAGAAATAGACTGTTTAGAGGTAGCAAGACCTGTCCTGACGGATACATAATTGATAAACAATTGGTCTGACCTACGAATATTCCTGGTTTTATCCAGATAAAATTTCAACACTCTCCTGACATCCAGGGAATGCAGGGACATTTCCGCTGGAGAGGAAGGATTCTGAAAAAACGTAGGCAAAGTTATGGTCTGGTTAACATGAAAGTCAGATATAACTTTAGGAAGAAACTTAAGGTGAGTACGCATAACAACCTTAGCAGCATGAAATACAGTATAAGCTTCTTAGCAACACAACGCCTGAATTTCACTCACCCTGCGGGCCGATGTAATGGCCACGAGGAATGCCGCCTTCCAGGACAGGTGCTGCAATGAAGCCTTATGAATAGGTTCAAAAGGCTCCTTCATCAATCTGGACAGTACCACATTCAATTCCCATGAAGGCGAAGGAAGCCGGACAGGAGGGAACACTTTCTTCAAGCCTTCCAAAAAATCTTTGATCACAGGGATCTGAAAGAAGGAAGTCTGTGAAGGGCATTTCCTGTAGGCAGTCAATGCAGCCAGATGAACCTTAATGGAATGGACATTAAGGCCAGACTGCGCCAGATGTAGAAGATATGGAAGGATGACATCTTCCTTACATGTTGTTGGGTCATAGTTCTTGAACTGGCACCAGATGCAAAACCTCTTCCACTTGTAAGCATAAGAAGTCCTAGTGGAAGGTCGCTTAGCCTCCTTCAGTATGTCCATGCAATCTTCTGGTAGATTCAGATGGCCATATTGCACTATCTCAGGAGCCATGCCGCCAAACTCAAAGACGAGAGGTTGGGGTGCAACATCTGCCCCCGAACTTCGTGAGAAGGTCTGGCCTGCACGGCAGCCGTATGTGAGGAAGGAGAGACCAGTGAAGCAGGTCCGTGAACCACCACTGTCTGGGCCATTCCGGGGCAATCAGGATCATCCGCGCCCTGGACTGGGACAGCTTGATGAGCACCGTCGGAATCAGGGGAATGGGTGGAAAAGCGTACAGAAAGCTGTTCAACCAGTTGATCGATAACGCATTCCCCAGCGTCCCTGGCTGGTAGTACCTGGAGGCGAAGTCTCGGCATTTGCCGTTTTCGGCGGTGACGAACGTATCTACGTCTGGAGTCCCCCACCTTGCGAAGACTTCTCCTAGTACTTATTCGTTTATGACCCATTCGTGGTTTTCTTGAATCAGTCTGCTCAGTGCGTCTGCCTGAACATTCTGCACACCTGGTAGATGGGTAGCCGTTATCGTCAGTCCTCTGGCCAGAAGCCAGTGCCAGATCGCCTGCGCCTCCTGCGACAGGGAGCGCAATCTCGACCCCCCCGCTTGTTGAGGTAATACATCGTGGTCGTATTGTCCGTTTGCACAAGCAGAGAGTTGGTCTGGAAGGATGGAAGAAAGGCCTTCAGCGCCAAGTGAACAGCTCTGAGTTCCAGGAAAGTGATGTGGTACGTGGCCTCCGTCTGGGACCACGTCCCTTGAATCGGTAAGTCTCCGGAGTGCACCCCCCAGCCGTGTAGAGACGCATCCGTCACGATAGTCTGCGTGGGAATGTCCTTGTGGAAGGGAACCCCTCTCAGGAGATTCTCCGCCGAACACCACCACTTCAGGGACTAAAGAGCATGTAGAGACAGTCGTATCCTGTCGTTCAAGACCCTTTCCTCTGATCCCACTGATCCTCCAAGCACTCCTGCAATGGTCTCATGTGCAGCCGTGCGTGTGGCGTGAGGAAGATACAAGAGGCCATCGATCCCAGTAGAGAAGACCCCGTGCTCACTGTTGTAGATGGAGTGGTCATAAGAGCCTGAGCCTTCCGAAGGAGTGATAATCGTCGCTCCTCCGAAGGAGACACGCTTGCTGACAGCGTATTGATGGAGGCTCCCAAGTACTGGATGCACTGGACCAGAGTCGGGACAGACTTGGACATGTTGATGTGAAACCCCAGCTTGTTCAAGAGAACGCACGTCTTCTGGAAGTGCGCTTGAGCTTCCGAGAAGGAGGAGGCCTTGATCAACCAATCGTCCAGGTAAGGGTAGACAAACACCTTGTTCTTCCTTAGGTGTGCGGCTACCACTGCCATGCACTTCGAGAATGTCCTGGGCGCAGACTTCAGTCCGAATGGCAGTACTGTGTACTGATAATGATTGGCGCCGACTTGGAATCGCAGGAACTTCCTGTGTTTGTATGCAATGGGCACATTGAAGTATGCATCCTGTAGGTCTATGGCACACAGCCAGTCTCCCTGTTGCAGCTGTGGATAAATCTGATGCAACGACAGCATGCAAAACTTCTCTCTGCGAATCCACTTGTTTGCTTGTCGCAAATCCGGAATGGGCCTGAACTCGTTCTTGTCCTTTTTGCGGACCAGGAAGAACCGGGAGTACAGACCTCTTCCTCTTTGAGACAGAGGTACGTCTTCTATCGCCCTTTTCCTTAACAGGATATCGGCCTCCGTCTGGAGCTCGCGCAGCTGAAACTGCGAGCTGATCGGAGGAATTGATGGAGGTGGGCTGGTGAACCGAAGACTGTATCCATTGCAAACAATATTCAGCACCCACTTGTCCCGAGTAATTTTTCTCCACTCTGCCAGAAAAAATTGAACGCTTCCCCCCACCGGAGCGGGTAACGGATGTAGGGGAAGTAACAGCTCAGGGTCGAGACCCCGCCACGCCCTTGTTTGCTGTAGAGGACTGCTGACCTCCTCTACCCTTCTGGCGCTTCTGGAAGGGCCTCCGGAACTGCTGCTGTTGTTGCTGCTGCTGTCCCAAAGCCTGTCCTTGCCCTCTGCCCTGCGCCCCAAACCGTCTCTGGAACGGGCGGTAGGCTTTCTTTTCTTTGGGCTTCTCCAAGCCCACAGCCGTCAGAGTCTCGGCCTCCGCCTTCATGCGGGCCATCTCATCATCAGCATGTTTTCCGAACAGGGTCTCCCCCGAGAAGGGCAGATTAGCCACTCGCTGCTGGGCCTCCGGCTTGAGTGATGTGAGCCTGAGCCAAGCATGGCGTCGCTGGTTGATCCCATGACAGTAATCATGGGCCGCCAAAAGAGAACCATCAGCAACCGCGCTGATGACCTGGTTCGAAACCAGCATCCCTTCCTTCTGGATTTCGAGGAAATCCTCCCTCTTATCTCGTGGCAGGAGTTCCGTGAACTGCTGGAGGGATTCCCACAGGGCACGATCATACCGCCCCAGCAAAGCCGTATCGCTAGCGGTCTTCATGGCCGTAGCTGCCGTCCCACAGGCCTTCCTGCCATTTGAGTCGATCCATCGGCTCTCCTTATCCGGAGGCACGGTAGAAGACGGAGAGGTAGAATGTTGTTTTCTGGCTGCCGTCTCTATAACGGAGTCCGGAACAGGATTAATCCTCAGAAAAGCCGGGTCGGAATCCGGAGCCCTGTACTTCTTAAGAAGACAGGATGGAGCGGCTTTCGTCACTGCAGGTGTGAGGAACAGCTCCTCCGCTGGCTCTACCAATCCTGGCACGAGCGGTAGTAGAGGGCGAGACAAATGCTTCTTGTGAAGCGTCTCAAAAATCACGGACTTCGTAGGTGTTGGAGCCGTCACCGTGATTCCTAATTTTGCTGCACCCCTCAGGAGAACATCCTGGAACGTGCTGATGTCATCCACGGGAGATACCCTCGTCCCCGGGGAGTCTGACAAGGTCGGGGAGTAGGACCTGGTTCTGGAAGAGTCCGTGCGGGACCGTGATCCGCGCCTCCTGTGGCGCCATCTTGACCTCATAGAGGATCTGTGACGACTGCACGACCTCCCTCGCCGTCCGGAGCGGGATCGCAACTTCCTTGGCTTCGGTCGCCCTGCCGGTTCCACCGGGACGGGAGACTTTGGCTTGGATGGGGACCTCGGCCAAGGGGTCCCCTTAGGAGGAGTTGGAAATCGTGGTAACGAACCTGTCCTCGGAGGAATCGGAGGATGCTTGTCAGCCGGCAACTGGGGTTGCGGTTGAGGCTGAGGAGGAGGCGGGAGTTGAGGCGGGGAGGGAGCCCGCGGAGGAAGACCTCTCGGTAACGGAGGAGGAGGAGGCGTAACTGTCTTCGGCCTAGCAGGGGTATACACAACAGAGTACACCGAGCCGGGTGACCTGCCCTCTTTACTAGGCTGGGACTTTGGAGAGCCTTCCATAGGCCCGTGACGCCTGCCAGACTGACTCATGGCGCCAGAACTCCTTTTGCCTCTTCCCGGCGTTGAAGAACGGCGACCAGACGGCGAGCGTCGGCCCCTCGACGGCGAGCGTCGGCCCCTCGACGGCGAGCTTCGTCTCCTCGACGGCGAGCGCCGATCCCTCGACGGCGAATGCCTTCGCCTCGACGGCGACCTCCTTCGCCTCGACGGTGACCTTCTACGCCTCGACGGCGACCCTCGCCTCGACGGCGATCTTCTCCTCGACGTCAAGGATCCCCTCGACGACGACCTTTTCCTCTTCGCCGACGGCGAACGGCGGTGTCGCCTCGACGGTGAGCGCCGAAGCCGGGCCTCTCGACGTCGAATACTCGACGACGACGCCGATGAAGACGACGACGAAATCGTCACCGGAGACTTCGACGGCGGCCTGTTCAGTTCCCTTGACGCCGAGCGTCGACATCGCCTCGACCCAGAGCCCTGGGGAGATGGGGAACAGACTGCAGTCATCCCTCTCGACGTCGTGGTCGGTGCAATCGACGCCGACGGAGAATGGGGACGTTTGCTGGTCTTCCTGCCCCTGGGGAGCCCCCCAGAGGCCTCAGCATGGGCAGATGAAGCCCCTCCAGACCCACCTTGTGCCTTCCGTCTTCTGTCTTCAAGGCCCTGAAGCCTGATCTTCATCCTATCCCTCAGGGTCCTGCTAGAGAAACCCTGGCAGATGTCACACTCCTAAGGGGACATGGGATGAAGGAAGGCAGATGATACACACCTCGTGTGGGTCAGACTTGGCCTTCTTCCTGGAGCACTCAGGGCATTTGTCGAATAATGCAGGCATATTTGACAATTAAAGAGTGCACCCAAAGACAAACAGGAAGAAACAGCAAAGTACTTCAAGAAAAGCACTCAAGGGGAGGAGCTACGCTACGAATCAAGATGGCCGCATAAGCTCCCGGCTCCGTCGACCTCCGCCAACAGCTCGATTATCCTGTCTTTCATCCTGTCTGCACACCTGATTTTCTTGTCTATGAAGGTCTACTGCTTCCAGAGGTGCAATCCCGAGATTTCTACCTTATCGGCTGACGAAGATACGCCGTGTTTCTATTCTCGGCCTAACATCGTGTTGAAGCCGGGGCCTCGATTTCTGGACTACCCGAGTCGGAGTTGAACAACATCGGCCGTGAGACCTGGACTGAGCCCGGTCTCCCGAAGAGTGCCTGAATTGTTGATTTTTCTGACGATCCTTTGAACGATCCACACCCGGGACACGCCAGCGTGCCACGCCGGCTGCTGTGGTGGGGGCCCGGCGCCCGGAGCCCTTTCTGCCCCATGGGGGTCGACGGGCTGGGTCCTCCCTGACGGCGAAGGTGTGTTCTATAAGACGAGGAGCGCCCATTATTTGTGATCAGATTTACGTGGCCTGTGACTCCGGAGCAGCCGGCCTCCAGGGTCCGAACCCGGCTCTGTCGCCTACTGAGAGGAGATGGAGCGGACGGAGGGCACGCCATCGCTACGGGCCGTTGTGGCCGCCATTGGGGCGCTCCATTCGCACACAGTCGCTGTGTTCCGGACACTGATGGTGAAAGTGGACGGTATCCTGGCACCTGAGGACGACACCTCGTTTGGTCTCCAGCTGGGGATGGTACCAGCGATGGATGGCATCTCAGAGGCCGGGGTCCCTGTGCATCGCCCGGACTTTATGATTCTCGACGGTCCCCTATTGCCGGCTTGCCAGCCCGTGCTTCTTACTAGTGTCTTTTGCCTGACCCTGCTGCCACCCATCACTTCTATGGACAAACTTCCCTGTGGCCACGAGTTATTTGCTGATGGTTTCGGATGCTCGCTGTTCTTGGACATCTTTCCTAGTTCGAGCCATGTACTTTTATCCTGTTTTCGATCCTCTTATGCTGCAAAGAACTTTTATGGACGCTCTGCCTTTTCTATCAAAATGGCGGCTCGAGTGGCAAGGACTCTTAGGACGGACCGTACTGGCCAGGGCTGAACTTTATCGCTGGGTTCCGATATAATAGCTTTTCTTAATGCCGGGGTTGTGCCTATATTGTGATGGGAATTGGGTGGCTGTTATTTATCCTACCGTGACTGGTTTGTATAATTGCTGAATATTGGTTTTATTGTGTCTCCGGGTGGTTGCTGTTGGCGGTGGGCATGGGAGTCCGGGAGTGTGTCTGCTTTCTCCTCCTCCGCTTTCTCTTTTCTTTCCCTCTCCTTTGGGGCAGTTCCTGGGCGACAGGCACGCTGTTAGTGGGGTAGGCCGTAGCCATTACAGTGGTGTAGGGTGGCGGGTGTGGGGGGGTTTGTTATTTTAGTTTGTTTTGTTCTATGGTCCCTTTCTTCTTTTTCCGTCTGTTTCTGGGAGGGTTCTTTACCTCTTTAGTAGGGTTGGCTGTCTTTCTTTTCCTTTTTCCTTTCTTATAAGGCTTCTACACTCAACTATGCCTTTAGGTTACTGGGGGGCGAGTTTTCAGAATGGTGCTCTGCTTTATTGTTTGCTGTCGTATTGTTTTTGCTCTAGGTCCGCCTCGGCGACTGTATTGTTTTGACAACTGTGTGGTTCATCAACTGATTCTGTTTGCTCTGTGGGGTACGTCCCCCCCTTACCTCTTCTTATTTTATTATGTGGTGTGACGCCATTGCTCCTGCAGCCGTTCCTACTCTACATAACTTTAAAAAAACGAAAACCTCATATATCCTTATGCTTTGCAGTGCGCACTCACACATGACGTATCTATGATATTGCTTTTTTCTGTCGTGTTCTTGTTTCTACATCCTGATTCATTTGATACGCTTGCGGCCGGCCCCTGTGGTTGTGGGCCTGCGCATGTAATACTTTGCAAGTTTCAATAAAGGTTTTAATATAAAAAAAAAAAAAAAAAAAGAAAAGCACTCAAGTAATCTGAAAAAATCACCAATAAACCCTTGAAAAGGGAGCGCTCAATGCTCCAGGGTCCTGCTTGCAGGAGCCGGAAAAAAGAACTGAAAGTAAAAGGGACCTGCAGTGCATTCTGGGATACTGTGAAGATCTGGAAAGTTCTCTTAAAGGCACAGTATCCTGTTCTGAGCCACATAATGGCAGCCTATGGGGCGTGTCTGTCCATGTCTTCCTCTCTATCATTCCAGAGGGTTTTTGCTGTTAAAGCAAGGGAAATCAGGACAGGCTTTGCTGTTTGTGGATTTTTGGTGGAATTTCTAGTTGAAGTACTGGACAGTGTAGCCTGTGGATATAGGCTGCATTATCTGTCTTTAATTCTCTCTTAAGTGTCTGTGCAGTTCTGCATTTTTCGACACCTTAAGAGATTATTTTTGATTGCTCCGGGGTCCACGCACATGGGTGGGACTATTCACTAGATTATGACTATACACAGAGATCCCCTACTACAGAACTTCTGGCTTAAAGCCAGATATCTGTAGCCAAACATGTCTCCTGATATGGATACTTGAGTGGCTTCTTCCATAACAGCAGTGTACGCCGCATCAAGGGCACATCTAATAGAGGTATTTGAGATGGTCTACCCCTCTCATACAATTTCTTGTGCCTTTTGTCTATACTGCTCTGGTAGGTGCTGTATAAGCTCCCCCGCTTAATCCGACTAGGCACAATCGTATTTTGCTAACAGCCCTACCGAATTGGCAATAAGCCAATGTGTTGCTGATTTTATTTTCTTTCTCCGGAGCATCTGCTCCCTTGCATGCAGCATGTACCACCAGTGAGTCCAGTTGGATTTGCACTGTAATATATGGTGGATCAGAAGGGGAAGGCTTATATTTTTTTCGATCCTTTCTGTGATAATTCTGCCTTTACTGTGTCTTTGAATACTTACTGTGTTGGTTTAAGCGCACCTTTAAGCATTGGCAGAAATTGGGTGGATCGCTGTGTAGGAGAGTGGATTTCTTTTTTTTTTTTTTTTTGTAAACCTTTATTGGTATAGACAGGATATACAAATCTGGGCCTACAACCAAACTGGCCGGCCACAACACGTGTAAGCAGTCAAGAAGTCCAGAATGAAGTTACAGAATCAATCATAGAGGAGCGTAAGCAATACAATCTGAAAAAGGGGGGGGGAGGAGAGAGGATCCAAATGGCCAGCAAACAGGAGCAATGAAGGTTATTTTTTATAACAGGGCAAGAAGGAGCATGACAGGCAGGGCGACAATATAAAAGAATCCGGATTCCCAAATCAAACTATTGGTAACAGAAGGGCTAAAGGGCAGCCATGCAGGAATATCAGCACTGTATATATCAGAATAAAAAAACAGGGCCGTGAACACAAGTCAATATATAAGTAAGAACGACTTTGTATCCCCACCACCCAATAGCACATCGGAAACAGAACAAAGGGGGCCGGAATAGCGACGACACCCAGACCAACCCGTCATACTAACCTTGGGAGAGAAGGAAAAAGGGAGGGAGGGGTGGGGGAAAGAGGAAAGAAGAGAGGGAAAGGAAAACACAGACTGAAAGAAAAGAATGCCGCGCCTAAACAAGCGTCCCGTAGTAAAGAACACATAAAAGAGCGATAATATCAACAACGAGGAGGGCATGGGAGTCGCAATGGAAAGCAGCGGAACTACAAAAAGAAGAACAGCGACATTACAGACCCCACCCCAAACATACCACGGAAGGCAAGGACAGACGCGGCACTCCAAGAAAGAGATACAAAAGGGCCATAGAACTGAGGAAAATAAAACATCAAATAAGACCCAACCCACCCATCCCACCCAGCACCCCTGCAGAAGGCTATGGCCTACCCTCCAAACAGCGCGCCTGTCGCCCTAAACCAGAACCCGAAATGTAGTAGAGACAAGAGAAAAGAAGAATATAAAGACAAAAAAAGGGACAGCAAGACAAAAGAAATAAATGGGAGGGAGGAGCAAAAGAGCAGAAACAAATACGGTCGGCCACCGCCCTCCACCCAACCATACGAACATATTATATGTGAACCAGAACGACACAATCTCGAGCGCCAAAACACTTACAGGGGGGTCTCCCACAGCACTAGAAATATGAGCAACTTCGCCACAGATCTGTACGTCAATAAACCACCGGGAGCCGTGCATCTCACCCCATCCCTTTTCTAACCACAGTTACCACCCACCACAGGACAGTGTGAAATAAGCAACACGATGCGAGGCTAGCACACAATTGAAAGAGAATACGAACAAAACGTAGGCCAGGGAGGGCAATCAATGAGCAAGTGGGCAAGAGTTCAAATAGGCAGTTCAAATGTCTCAGCAATAACAACAAGGGCAATAATAGACAGGAGTTCAGTCTTGCCGCCAGGAAAAGCGGGGGTTTCCCTGCAAAATAGAAACACGACCTCATCAAGGCAAAAACAGGCAGCGGTCCACCATTGTTCTCAGGCACCCGGGGAGGATCGGATCCCCGCACGACATCCAAGTCCCCAAACTCCAAACATCGAAGAGCAGGAGGTTCCAAATCCACCGGCCAGCAAATCCGTCGACGGATAGCGACAGTAACTCTCGTAGCGACCGGGGGAGGCGAGGCGGTGGCATCACTGAGACAAGAGGGGACCATGAAGGAGCGTTCATCCAAGATGGCGGTAGAACAAATCGAGTCTCCCGGAGCACCGGGGGCCAGGGCCGCGCGTAAGGATCGTAAGGCATCAAGAACGTCTCCAATCGTAGGCTCACGCACACACGTCCAGGCCCCCGTGCCGTCCAGCAACTCAAGCCCGTCATCACGAGGAGACCCACAGCACAGGTCGTCGGTAGCCATTTTGTGAATTCAGCCTCCTCACCACCCTCCGCGATGTTCGATACAGTTCACAAATGCGGGCCTTTACAGATTTCCGGGGGGTCCCAGCAATGGCAGCCTCGGTGAAAAAAGGAGATTCGCCCAAGGCGAGGGGCCGTCTGCAATATCGCTGGCGCTCCACTCGAACAGAGTCCGATGACGAGGGTCCAGGGTCGATGGACGGAGCAGCGGCGGGGGGACCCCTTCACATGATCAGTCCACGGAGCACCGCGCTCCGCACCAGCCTCACGGCCGTCAAGGCGGGCCCGGATCAGGGTCACCGGGATGTTCCCACAACGGCTCTCACCAGTGGCGCAGTCTCTCGGCCGGGGCAGACGGTCACCACAGCGCCAGGCCGGATCCGATAGGCGAGGTCCCGGTCTCAACACCACGAAGGCCCAGGTCCCTTCGGGGGGCACAACTTCAGAACCGCAGCACGCCGGAGTCTCCAGGCCAAACGGTGAGTTAGAGCGAAACGTTGCGTTGCTATTTCTTCGAAATTGTGTCGTCTCTGGGCAGGATATACAACAGGATATGCGAGTTAGGCCAGAGGGCTGACGGAGCCGAGCTACAAGGCGACCATTACGCTCGCGAGCTTGGCTCCTCCCTCGAGAGTGGATTTCTAGTAACAAATCCTCATCCTCCAGAAATGGAATGTTAGTTCAATTTATGAAAGTTAACTGCACTTTGAATAACCTTGTGATATGATGTCATCAGGAGGACAAGGCTTTAAATTGTACAAATCTGGGTCATTGGGGCCTGGAGATATCACCTCAATCATCCCATGGATCATCTTGTGGGTCCTGGGTATACAGCACTTCATAAAACTCTGGTTGAGGGGGGCTTCCCTCCCCACAGTATAAATTAGAAGAGCTGTGAGACGATGTAGGTTGTTGTGGAGGTGGTGGAGGAAGAGGAGCAGGAGGAGTAGAAGGAAGACGAGGGTAGATACATGTCAGGAGTAGAAGGCTGGTGCCCCTGTCAAGCCTTTTCTTGATCTTAGGAGGCAGTGGTGGCTCCATTGTTAACTATTCCTTGAAGGTAAGCTGTTGTTTTCGAAGGAGAGTTTGCTGACTCTGAGTTAGAAGCTTAGTGTTGATTTTGCCTGTGTGGGGATGCATGCATATGGGTCGCTGGCAAGAGTCCAACTCCTGCTGAAAGTGTTCAAGGATAGGCTGTTGAACATCAGAGTCTGCTATTAATGGAACTGAGCTGTGTTGGTTGGCCTCGAAGTCGCTTTAGACACTGATGCGTTTTTTGTCTCCGAAGGTGTTTTCCCTATCAAAGCTCCTTTCAACTCTGAAGCAGGTTTTGACATAGAAACGTGCCTGGACTCCAAAGAAGTTTTTAATGCTGACAGTTGTTTTTGCTCTGAATTGTGTCTTCATGCCACCCCGTTAGAGGGCGTTGAAGAAGGTATTGGCATCCAGGATAGCTTGGATTAGGGGTATTGACTCTGACGGAATGTGGTCAGAAGTTGGCTCCAAAGCTTTCAATCTGCGCTGGCCATGGCTGGAAATCAGAGGCGCCCCAGTGGACTCTGAATAAGCACTCGAAGCCCTGCCCCCCAGAAGGGCAATCAGTGGCATGTTGGGAAGTACTCACTGAATGTATGCTGTCCTGAAGCTGGTTGTGGATATGGATCCACTGACTCCCAACAGTGATTTTGGTTCCGGGCTGAAGGCTATGACTTGCCAGACGTCGATATCCTCTTCTACGTCCTCCTTCTACATTATATATAACCATAACCTACTAGCGTTCATGAGTAGGTAGCTATAGTTAGTGCAAGATTAAGCATTTTTTATTTTGCTAGTAGCTGGCACTGTTAAACGAATCTTCACAACATTTTCAAAACTAGTATGCCAATCACTTCAGCTGGTGTCTGGAAAGTTTTGAGGTGATATGTCAAGCAGGGACAACAAAAAGAGGGGGAGTCGGGGGGTCCAAAACATGTTTCCCCCATCCTATTTCCCATAGGGATTTTGAACACAACAACACCCTGAATCGCTGAACGAAAATAAGCCAAATTTGGTGAAAATCTAGATCTTGGTCCAGAGAGATCTCTTTTTGTGATTTGGTGTAAAGTTGTTTAGTTGTTTTGGAGTTATTCAATACAAAATTAATTTGTGCATCTAGGGACGCAGAGGGTCATCCCAGTGACCTCAAAATGAGATCTGATCGACTGCCAACACTTCAACCAGGAAGTATTGGCAGCGATTTTTGGACTCTGACTCAGTCGAGTCCCAAGAAAAACGTTTTTAAAAAAGTACAGAAGGGGGCAAGGTAGGAATACCCTGATTTCGAACTAGTGTCATGTGCTCCAGTTAGATCTGGAGGGAAACACTGCCATTTTACATATACATGGGTCTTTCCTAAATTTGCTGTCCCTTTTACATGATTACTTCTGACACACATTTGTATCTGTGACAGCCTAGATTAGTGTCTTGGAAACTATACTTGCTTATAAAATCAAATTTGCAAGAACACTATCATGCTACCTTGACACCATGTACAAGGTTTATACATATGTTGTGCAAATGTGCTTGTTGTTTTCATACACATGGCAACATAGGTATCTATAACACACAAACAATGGCAGCCGGATCAAGATCTCGGCCCAAAGCAAGGATGCCTTATGTTATCACAAACATCTGTTTCAGGGTGTTGGCAGAGGTATGGTTTGCTGTCATTGTCAAGGGCTCTACATGCTGATGCTTTGTCACAGCAGCCCACTGATATCTCTACGAGGGGTGTCCAGCTTGGTCCCACAACGGGGACCTACATTCTTTCCCTTCAGGTAATGGGGGTTGGATCATCCAGTATGGGGATTCTTGGCAGAACTCACATGCCCTAGACACTTAGGTTAGGGAATGCATAGTAGGAGTATATCAGATTACTATATTATTTTATATGCTTGGATATTTACATTGTTTCAGCCCAATGGTGAAACTTTTCCTTCTAACAATATTGCCGGGCCCTGGGAGATGCAGTTCCTGGGGCCAAAACAATGCCTGAGGAGGCCAAGTACTTCCCTCCCCAATAAAATGTGGTGGTCCCCAGGGGACAGGTTCCCCCGGGTCGAATTTGGCCTGGCGAGGGGGGTTGCATGCCCCCCTCTCAGGTTGGCTGAATGCAAGTGTTGACTGCGGCAAGGCCCTATGGCCAACCCCTGCAGCGCTCAGAATTTACACATACAAGACCATAGAATTTCAGCTGTCATAGTTGGAATTATTTCAATAAACTGCAACTCGTCCTCTAAGGTAACATGCACTAATAACATATTACATCACTCAATACATATTCCATGACATAATCAATATTATGACAACAACATCTGCAGTGAAATTACTAAAGAGAATACTGTGCATGGCAGAGGTGTGAGTTATAGTATCCTTAGGGCACGAGTTTATGTTTCTTGAGATAACGAACTATAACTGCTGAATTTCTATTGTTTTGTGTGTGTAAATTCTGAACCTAACTTTAATGTCCCAGTAACCCACAGGGACCCCGCATGAGGCCAAAAAAGATTTTCTTTTGTTGCTTTTTCAGAGGATTCGCGTGTCCAGGGCATAAAAAAAAGTCTCCCACGCCTGTTTTTTTCATTTGCCCCTCAGAAGGGCCAGATTTCTTGCCCTTTTTGCCCCGGAGACCTATCCCCCGGCTGATATGCACAGTAGGGAGGGGGCCACATAGCCCCTACCGATTTTGGCTTTGGGGACCTGATTCCTGGAGCCCGGCCCTGCACTGCAAAGGAGGGGGTTGTGCAGTCCCCCCGTCCAAGAGTTATCACCCAGGGCCAGGCTCAGCTATGCCCTGGGGTGCCCACCTTCAGGACATAGCGGTTTCCCTGTCCGCACTGGCGCGGGCAGGGAAACCTGTTTGCTCTCGCTTGGAGGGAGCAATTTAAACTCCCGTAAACCGAGAAGAAAGAGTAAGTATGCCCCCAGCGGCTTGGAGCAGGAAAAATGCTTCTGCATGCTGGGAGCAGAGCAGATTTTTTATCTGTTTCCCTGCCCGATGTGAAGCAGGCAGGGAAACAGATGAAAAAGTTACTCCTGGGGGTATGGGGTCTCAGGGGTAACAATTGGCCTCGGGAGGGGGGTTGCGTGCCCCCTACCAGGTTGGCTGCCTTTGGGGGGTTGGCTGCGGCCAGGCCTTAGGGCCAACCCCCTGCTGCGTTAAAAAAAAAAACATAGAAACTCACTGAAAAAAGGTTACAGGGAAGTTATAGTTAGGTTCAGAATTTACACCCACAAGACCATAGAAATTCAGTAGTCATAGCTAGAATTATTCATCATTGCATCCTAAACGCAAGCACCCGGCCCGGTGGTGCGCAATTTTGGTTGCGTTGGAGGGCAGTTACCCTCCATGTCCACTTCTGGTGAGTTGCTGGTAGGAGTCCACCTGGAAACCACCTAGTCCGGTGCACTCTCAAAGTGGAGTTGAGTCCCAGGCCCTAATGAAATTGCCACAAATTTCCCAGCAATGAAACATGTTGGCCATTCAGGTTAAAATGGCCTAAACCTGCCATTATTTTTAAACTGAGTGCGAAAATCATCTAAAATTAAAGAATATGTGTGACAGGTGTCCGCAACTCGATTTTAACATGAGGAGAGTATAGTTTACCTCCCTTACACTACAGTAATTTAAACTCCCGCAAACCGAGAACAAAGAGTAAGTTTGCCCCCAGCGGATTGGAGCAGGAAAAATGCTCCTGCATGCTGGGAGCGGAGCAGATTTTTTTATCTGTTTCCCTGCCCGCTGTAAAGCAGGCAGGGAAACAGATGAAAAAGTTACTCCTGTGGGTATGGGGTCCCAGGGGTCAAAATTGGCCTGAGAAGGGGGGTTGCGTGCCCCCCTTCCAGGTTGGCTGCCTTTGGGAGGTTGGCTGTGGCCAGGCCTTATGGCCAACCCCCTGCTGAATTAAAAAAAACATAGAAACTCAATGAAAAAAACAAGGTTACAGGGAAGTTATAGTTAGGTTCAGAATTTACACCCACAAGACCATAGAAATTCAGTAGTCATAGTTAGAATTATTCATTATTGCATCCTAAACGCATGCACCCGGCCCGGTGGTATGCATTTTTGGTTGCGTTGGGGGGCAGTTACCATCCACGTCCACTTTCGGTGAGTAGCTGGTAGGAGTCCACCTGGCAACCACCTAGTCCGGTGCACTCTCAAAGTGGAGTTGAGTCCCAGGCCCTAATGAAATTGACACACATTTTCCAGCAATGAAACATGTTGGACATTCAGGTTAAAATGGCCTACACCTGCCATTATTTTTAAACTGTGTGTGAACATCATCTAAAATTAAAGAATATGTGTGGCAGGTGTCCGCAACTCGATTTTAACTTGAGGAGAGTATAGTTTACTGCCCTTACACTACAGAGCTTGGATGGTAGATAGATATCATTTTTATTGATACACCTCACTCCTTTAGTTTTTATATTAATTAGAGTTAGGTTACGTTCTTTTCTGTGCTGATGATGACAGAGTGAGCCAACTGGTGAGTACCAACCAGTAGTTCCATGGGTGCTGCTTATGTGAGGCACTTTCTGACCCACCTCACATTTTTTACATTCTTTATATCTTCTTTGCCTGTCCTGCGACCATAGGCTGGTGGGCTCCCGACTTGACATGGGTGGTTGATTTTTTATAAATTTGAATAACACATATGGGTGGGCATGACTAGATAGCCAGTGTTGCCTTGCCGAAGAAGTACGATGTGATGCTCATTAAAAAACTCATTAGAATTGAAATATATGTGTTTGCTCATAACCAGGCATTTGCTTTTTTTGAAAGCTTATGAGTGGAGGGCTTCCTGGTTTTATTTCCCTCTTTTGTAGAGGATAGTTAGAATTATCTCAAGAAACTATGGCCCGTGCCCTAAGGTAATATGCACTGCTAATTATCCCACATATTACATCCCTCAATACATATTCTATGACATCATTAATAATATGACAGCAACATTTGCAGTGAAATTATTGAAGAGAATGCTGTGCATGGCGGTGGCGCGAGTTATAGTAACTTTAGGGAACGAGTTTATGTTTCTTGAGATAACTAACTATAACTGCTGAATTTCAATTGTTTTGTGTGTAAATTCTGAACCCAACTATAACGTCCCTTTAACCTTTGGTTTTTTTTAGAGTGAGAAAAAGAGAGAGAGCGAGTGAGAGTGTGTGGGTGGGAGAGAGAGTGTGAGTGTGTGAGAGAGAGTATGAGTGTAGAGAGAGTGTGTGTGGTGTGTGTGTGTGTGATATGCTACAAAGCATACACTGTTTTCAAAGGCAAGTAGACTGTCTTCAAGATTTACTTCTATTATTTGGGAAAAACTGTATCCATTATCAAACCTGAACTAAAGAACCAAACAGCTTATCTGAATATAAGTAACCATTCCATTCTTAGCAAATTTTAAAACAAAGCAATGACACTACTCAAGAAATCATATTATTTTACTGGGGTGACGGTACAGTACTTGGGTTACATACCAATTGGTGGTCCAGATGGCACCATGCACTTCTTTTCTGATTTCACAGCAGGAGGTGTATTCTGTAGTTTGGCAGTGGCCTGGTCAATTATCCACTGTACTGTGCCCTCATCAAGCCGGGGAAAAGGCCTCTGGTGTACACGCAAATGACAGCCTTCTGTGGGCTTCTGCACCTTGTGCATGCTCACTGCTGGGTATGGATTTTCCTACAATAAGAAAATATGACACACATTAAACCTGGACTGTGTGCCAGTCCTCGTGTGTGAACTCTGGGTCATTGCATTATCCTTTAACACTCGCCCAAGCTATGTTTTCCCTCATCTTGCGATATGTGGAAATCATAAAAGTGTGGATTGTTTTCACTTCAAACTGTCAGTCCACCAAGCAGACAACACCTTTCATGCTATTGTACACACTTGGGAAGAACATTCTTTGTTCACAATGAAAGATGTAATCACCTTTGCACTAACTCAACAGGCTCTGGGTACTAGTTTATAACATGAGGAAGTCAGCTTATCCTGTGCATTTTGTTATAACATCTTAAGTCATCTACTTTGTTTGGAGAGGTGAATATGCCAGGGCCCTACTGGTTAAACATAGTTTGTAAAACACTTGTATTTTACCATCAACAAATCACTATGGGAACACCTGGAAATAATAGTATTGTACATTTTTCTGTCCTCTTTTCATCTTTGCTCAAGTGGTCTACCCATTGTATTTGATGAACATATTCAACTAACCTTCTTCCTTCATGTTCTGTACGTCGATACGCAGACCCTCAATTAGTAAGTAAACTGCTGTTCACAGGCTTGTCATTCTGGACAATGCAGTTTACAACCCTAGCTAGAACTGGGCATATTGCAATTTATGCTGCCTGGAATTTTGCAGGATGGTGAACACTCCATGCATCTCTTAGCTTGCACACAACTCCTGAAACTGTGAAGGGTGCTGTTCACTCCTTCCATCCTTATGTATAATACACTATCACTTCCAATCTATATAGTGCAAGGCGTATTTTTATCAGCTCTGCATTTTGCAGGCTGCTGCTTAACACTCATCATTGCGATGATCCTTAAAGTGCTGAAACCCGATTTGCTGCAGGTCACATCCCCTGGCTATGTGCATTTTTCAGATCTATCCCTCCCACTGGGGTCTTAGTTCTTCAGACTCTCCAGCCCTGCATATGCTGATGATTAGATCACACATCTCATAATAGAATGTATTGCTGGGAATGATTCCTAGTGATGTGACAACTTCAAACAATCTCCCAGAGTTCTTATGAGGAAATGGGGTGTATTATATGGTGTGGTTGTGGGACCTCACCGTGTAATTCACTTATCAACCCCTTTAGGAACAGTAGGTTTGTTTGTGAAATCGTTCGCTCAACCCTGGGTAGCTGTGGGTCCGAGCAGTTAGGCTTACACAAATGAACAAGTGTTAAATATTTAAACAGCATCAAAACAGTTGAAGAATAAATACACAAGATACTCACGAAATCTGACACCAATTTATAAAAATATGTATTTTAGACCCCACAACTAAAAAGATCCACCGGGAGGATCCTTGAGAAACAGCAATTACAAGGAATAGTATATATGCCCTTTTTCCCTCAACCACAAACAAGCACTGGCAAATTAAATGAATGTGACACAAACATTTTCAGGAAAAACGTAAGTAATTATCAATGCAGTTACTTTTAATTACTTTAGGCGACTAGCTACGGGAGCGAGCCAGTCAGGGGGACCATTAAGGTCCTCAGAAAGCAGTTACGTCGGAGATAGAAGCAGTCTTCAGTAAGTTCTAAGCACTTTTATCTCTGTGCTATAGGTTCCTACAGAAGTGGTCCTGGTGCAAGGGATACAGGATGCTGAAGATGGTCAAGGATACTGTGGATGTGAGGCAGAGGACAGGGTGAGGGGGGCCTTTCTGCAAATACTCCCATGTCCATGAACTTGGTGAGGTGGTTCTGGTCATAGGGGTTGATGTCCCTTGAAGTCCTCTCAGTCTTTGTAGAAGTCCAGTCGCCACTTTGCTACCAGTCGCCCGGTATTCCAGTTACAACCAAATCCCTTCCTGGGAGGTAACTCGTCTTCTGTGCGGCCAAGCTGCACTCCCAGGTCCAGCAGACTTGAGTGCAACTTTAAGGATTGGCTTCTGGTTTCTGGTGCTGCACAGTGGCGAGTGGCGGGTATGTGAAGATCTAGGCTACCAAGCTGCCCCAATAGGCTTCTTCAGCTGATGTACCCCAGTGTTGCAAAACGGAGGTCAGCCAGCTGACCCTTGGAGTATCTTGCTTTAGCTGAGCACAGTCTCATCTCCTTCGCTAGCCACCAGGTTCAGTACGTGCAGTCCATACTGGTGCAGTCTCTTTTTGACGGTTTCTCAGTACACGAGGGAAATCCTTCATTCCTCTTGTTCAGTCCGTTGAGATCTAAGTTCTGGGTGCAAGGGGTGCACTTTTTATGCTCAGAAAATGCTATCAAAGTAAGATGTGGTTGGTGGACAATAGGCTACCAAGTTCTCTGCCTCCTGATGACCACTTCCTGCGGTGTGGCATTGTCCAGCCCAAGATGCACCATTGTTCCCACTTCCAACATGGCAGAATGCGTCTCTTGGCGTGCAGAGCTCCCTAACCAAACCCAGAGAGGTGTGGCTACCAAGGGAACAACACACCCCTAGAAAAAGGGTTTGACAACTGGTTCCCCTATCCTTCCGGAGTGCTAGCTTTTGTTTTTTTTTTATTAAAAAAAAAGCTTTATTCATTTCACAGTGGAGAGACAGCAATAGTGCCTACAACCCTGGGGCAATCAATAAATTAGCTAGTTCTTGCAATAATTACACAGGCCATCAGCCGACAACCCTGAGGTCCGGCGGCGCTTTGTATATATATGCACGTGATTCAGGCAGCATCCAGCATTATATCAACTATGTGCGCAAATGTCTAGTGTAACATCGAGCTGCATGAAGTCTCTTTTACATTGTGATCTGTACTGTCAAAAACTATCCAACTTCGTAATAAGTAAATTACAAGCTATGTGTGATCTATCTGTGTAACTAACAAATACCCCCCTCCCACCCCTCTCGGCTCACACACACAATGTCATGTGCTGGCTATACACAAATCGAGGATTCTTCAAGTGTTTATGCACACCTGACCCTCAGTACACTCTCTGCAAGAATAGCAGGGCGCACATACCCTGCGTTCTCCCTTCGTAGCGGTTCTCCCCCCCGGGATCCAACAAGGCCCCGTGTGAGATGTTGTGAGGAGTTCGCAGCTACTTCACACTTCCATCCACCCGACACACTCCCCCGTCACCTCCTTGGTATGGCGGCATCAAGTTCCGTTTCGCAAGTCCCTCCCGTGAGTGTCTATTTCACAGTACTTTCCGCAGCATCTACCTGGGCCCCCCAATGCCGTCCTCCGAGTCTGAATCTCCCCCAGGGCAGCTCCACTTATGTATGATTGATACAGTCCCCAGAAATTTTTCGGGCGACTTGTAGGGGGTAGGAGTTCACTATAGTTTTCAGTTTGTGTGCAATAATAAAGCATATCTTGAGCCCAGCGGGTTGCAGTGGGCAGTGGCCCTCTCATCCAGCAGAGTGCCACCACTCTTCGCGCCATTAGGAGCCCCATGTCTGCCAGTCGCCGGAGTGCAAGAGGGAGGCCCCTAGAGTATCCCATTAGCGCCAGTGCCGGGTCTGGAGTCAGCTCGACCTTAAGAATCTTTCTCATTTCTGAAAACACCGTATTCCAATATGACTGTACTCCAGGGCAGCTCCACGCCAAGTGTAGGAAGTCCGCAAGAGGAGCACGACCTCTTTTGCATGACGCCGAGGGGCGTAGACCGTACCTCTGCAGCCTTTCAGGTGTATAATATACCCTCTGGAGGAATTTGAAATGGATCAATCTGTGCTTCCCATTCAAGGAGATCTTCCTAGTGTTAACGCAACAATATTGCCACATTGCGTCATCAATTATAATCTCTAAATCTCTCTGCCATTCCGCTCTAGCCTTCATTAGCTGGTGTTCCTCATGTGACATTGCAAGCCTGTAAAAGTTGGATAATAATTTACGGGGAGATTCAGTCTTTATGACGTAGGTGAGCTCCGGTACTTCTGGTGGCTCCGCCAGGTCAGGCCCCAACAAGTCTAAAAAGGCACTTCGGACTCTATGGTATTGGAATCGGAGTAGCAGCGTGAAATCTCTACCATCGCCCACCACGTGCTCCCAGGTTTTAACCTTGCCCTCCTTGAACACATCGCCCACAAGGCGTATGCCGAGTTGGTGCAAAGCCCGGACCACTCCCTTTTCACTGAGAGGAGGCAGCCACACTGCCCAGTCTACTGGCATGAGCGGTGAATATAGCAGTACACCACCCTGCCTCTGCGGGCAGAGTGTGCCACGCGTGATTAGTGGCTGTGATTGAATCTAGAATACCAGTCCTGCAGTCCAATGGCAGAAACACCATGACCGGGAGGGCAAGCGGCTCCGCGAACAGCCTCTCCATGAGTACATGTGGGATACGCTGTTTGCCATACACCCAGGTGTGCAAGTGTGACGCCTGCGCCACTCGTTAATAGAGTTCTAGATTTGGGGCGCCAAGGCCACTTATACTGTACAGCAATGTAAGGGTCGTCCATTTAACTCTAGGCTGTTTACCAGCCAATGCCAGATTGATCATCAGCTGAGTCAGTCGTTGGAAGAAGGCATTGGAGAGTACGCTCGGGATTGCACTGAAGAGAAACAGCAGCCTAGGCAAGACGACAATTTTCATTATGGCAAAGCGCCCCATGAGCGAAAGAGGGAGCTTGTTCCAAGTCGCTACATTGTCCTCCAGTTTGCTAACCACCACACCGTAATTTTCCCTAAGCAGAAGCTCTGGGCCTAAGTATCTAATAGGGTCCTCAGTCCATTGTAGTGGGTACTCCATGTCAGACTTCTGAGTGACCGGCGTTAGGGGGAAGGCCAGAGACTTGGACCAGTTTACCTTCAATCCCGAGAGGGCGCCGAAGTGGACTACCTCCCAGAGCATCGGGGGCAGGTTGTTTACGGGATCGTGGACATACAACAGGGTGTCGTCTGCGTACATGGAGACAACTATGTTATAAGTAGGGAAGCGAATGCCTTCGGTGCCGTGATATTCCCTCAGTGCGCAGGCCAGCGGTTCAGCTGCCAAGGCGTACTGTAGTGGGGAAAGGGGGCAGCCCTGACGCGTCCCTCTCCCAATAGCAAAGGGATCCGTAGCCAGATTGCCGATTCGCACCCTGGCCGTGGGCTTGTTGTAGAGAGCACCTATCATTTGGAGAAACGGCTCGCCCAGTCCCATCCAACGCAGCACCTGCCTCAGAAAGGGCCATTCTACTGAATCAAAGGCATTCTCCATGTCAAGGAAGATGGCAATGGCCTTAGTATCCTGTTTGACATGTTGAATCGTGCCCAACACCGTGCGGATGTTATATGTTAAGTTTCTACTGGGGATAAAGCCCGCCTGCTCCGGTGCCACCAGGCTAGGGGCCAAATGCGCCAGACGTGTTGCCAGCACCTTAGCGTATAGCTTGGTGTCAACATTTATCAAGGATAGCGGCGTATAGGAGCTGCACTCATCATGTGCCTTTCCAGGCTTAAGTATCGTAACTAGTAATGCTTCCCGCATTGACTGCGGCATGCTGCCCTCCACACATATGTCGTCAAATAATGCGGACAGATGTGGGATAAGTTGTTCCTTAAAGGCTTTATAAAATTCGACTGTGAGGCCATCCACACCTGGGGCACTGCCGGACCGCATGGATCCTAGGGCTTCTAGTATTTCCTCCTTATCTATGGGGAACATAAGGAATTCTCTGTGAGAGTTAGTGAGCATAGGCAAGTCAATATGCTCCAAGTACTCCGAGATTTCGTCAGTGAGATCACCACCCTTTGAAGAGTATAGGTCTGAATAATAGTCCCTGAATGTGTGTGCTATTTCCAATTCGTCCGTGATGGTCCGGCCATCACTAGATTTTAATTCAGTTATTTGCTGCTTCCCTCTCTTACCCTTCAGCATTCTGGCAAGGACCGAGCCAGGCCTCTCTCCCTCACCATATAAGCGCGCAGTAGCGTATTTATCCATATGTTTGACCTCCCTGTCTGCTTCCTCATGATATTCCGTGAGAAGGGTTTTTATCTCTTCCGCTACTGTTGTGTTAGGGCAGCTCAACTGTCGCTCCTCCAGCTGCCGTAATTGTGTCTCCAAGTCGTACAGCCTCTGCCTGATGGATTTAAGGACACCGGAGTGCTTGGACATAGCAACACCTCGTATATAGACCTTAAATGTCTCCCAAACTGTTTGGAAGCTTTTCACCGACCCAACATTAGTGTCGAAAAAGACATCTATTTCCTCCATTAATTCTCCCCTGAAGGCTGGGTCAAGGAGCGAGAACGGGGGGAATCGCCAAGTGAAGGGGGAATCCCCTTCGTCGGGGCATCAAGCACTAGTAAGAGCGGTGAGTGATCCGATAATGTGCGGGGCAATATCTCGCAATCTCTAATTCGTCCCATCCTGGAGGAGGTAGCCTGCCAGTAATCAATCTTAGTGTGAATATCGTAATAGGCCGAGTAGTGGGTGTAGCCCCGCTGAGTCGTGTTTCTGAACCTCCACACATCTTCCAGGCCCGAGCTAATGAGGAGTGAGGTCAGCAGCTGGGCTGCTGCTGATGGTCTGCGTTGTGGACCTGCGGATCTATCTAGCTCTGGGTTGAGTACTAAATTGAAGTCTCCTGCCCACAAAATTTGTGCGGCGCCGTAAGTGATGATAATATCTGCTAAGGACCGAAAAAAATCCGGGGAGTCATAGTTCGGACCGTATACATTAATTACCACAAAATCCATGCCTCGGCCTTTGCAGTGTGCTATCGCAAAGCGACCCTCTGTGTTCACCCGTAGGGAGGTTAGGGTAAGGTTTGAATTTGGATTCACCCATATTAGTACCCCACTGGCGTGGGTCGTGAAGCCTGCAGCTACAGTGTTTCCCTCCAAACCCCTACTGTGCAGTATTTTGCTCGTAAGCGGCAAATGCATCTCCTGGAGAAGGGCTATATCTACCCGAAGACGTTGCAGGTATCCCAACACTTTTCTCAATTTACGGAAGTCGTTCAGCCCTCTCACATTCCACGTGAGTGCCCGTAGCGCAACGGGAAAATCGCGATCCTGAAGGTTAGGTGTACTCATTGTTGGTACAGAAACAGTAGTGTGTAGCAATGCAATGTACCGATGAACCTAGGATGACGAACGTGTGTGAACCTTGCAGAAGCCCCCCTCCCTTCCCCACAAACCGCTCCAGATAGCAAACATTTCCCCCCCCTGCCACAGCAGGCCCTCCCCAACTTTGCCTTGCAGAGTACACTCCCCTCCCTCCCTCCCTCAACTCAAACAGGGTAGTCTCCGTAGAGATAAACACAGGTGATCTGCACGCGGGGCCAAGATTGCCTGACCGCGAGCCAGGAGTGCAAACGCGCACTACCCTGGGGACCCCCCTGCCACCACCCGCAGAAGTCCATAAGAAGCATCAGTGAGGTTGTATCCTTGCACATTCAGTCATTATAAAAACCAGACCACAACAAAACAATCTGTATGTGTATAGTGTCCTATTTCTGCAGGTCAGGTCTTAAATACACTCCCCCAGACCTCCAACGAACACCTGCTGCCTTATCTTCATGCAGCCACCAGGCCGCCCCGTGTAAGCATCATGGCAGGCCCCAGTCCAGCAATGTTCGAGAGGGCAGCCCTGCACTGAATCCAGCCCACATTACCGACCCTGCTCCTATAACAAAAGTCCCGCAGGTCAACTCAACAGTCCGCGCTGCAATCAGCAGGTACGCCACCTTACCATCACATGGTGTCATCGGGAGGCAGACAGTCACTCCTGTTCCACCTGTCGTTCTCCACCTTCTGCTTCCTCCGCCGGAAGATTCGCCTCCCTTCGTTGTTCCTTTGACCAGTTCTTTAAGGCGTGCTGCAGCGCTCTAGGGTCAGTGAACAGGTGTGAATGGCCCTGCCGGTTAACGCGTAACTTCGCCGGATAGAGCATGGCGTAGTCTAGACCAAGCTCCCTTAGTTGTCGCTTGAGCGGGGCAAAGTGCTTGCGGGCCTCCTGAACTTTGGCAGTGAAGTCCGGATAGAGCGAGATCTCCGATCCCTCATATTGCAGCGATTTCCGTTCCCTAGCTTGTCTCAAGGCTGCGTCCCTGTCCCTGTAATTTAACAGCTTGGCTATGATAGGGCGCGGAGGGGCCCGCGGACGCGGGCCCAATGATCAGTGGGCTCGCTCTACTACGAACATCGGGGAGAAAGTTTCGGCTCCGAGGAGGGTGGTCAACAATTTTTCTATGAAGAACTCCATGTTGCCTGTCTGTGTCGTCTCCGGAAGGCCTGTTATTCGGAGGTTGCAGCGCCGGGAACGGGCTTCCAAATCTTCCGTTTTGTCCTGCAAGGACTGCATCATCTTGTCCAGCCTTTTGTGGTTTTTGTCCAATTCTGTCTGCGCCTCCTCCGTTTCTGTTATCCTCCTCTCGGACATGTCAAGGCGTTCTGCGTGCTTATCTATGCGCTCCGTCATTCTGTCCATTCTGTGGGTGAGGGTGTCTAGCTTCGATCCCAGCGACATCATGCTATTTTGAAGGCCTTTCTCCATGGCTAGGAGCATGCTCTTAATATCCGCCCCCCCCCCCCCCCCCCCCCCCCCGGACATTTCTTCCTCTTCCTGCTCGGCGTTCCTTTCCCCGGCGCCCGCTGTGTAGTGTGTTTATCTAGGGACCTGTATCGATACTCCAATTTCTGACCCTTGTCCGGTTATAAATCACTAATATCCATACAACGGCACAGAAACCCGTTTCATAAATAAGTCATAGCGCATGCAGTCACATTGAGCAAGCACTATTCCTCCAGCCCCCTAGAAAGCACACCGAGTTCTCTAAACAAACCAAGCCTCCAGCAAACCTGGGAAATCCCCGCTGCTATTGTTTTGATTTCGTTCGAGAACTCCTGTAAAGAATGTAAGAACGACCAGTTCTTAATGACATCTTTTATTGACCTCTTATGTCCATCCTTACGTCAAACCCGGCACCTTTCAGGTATAAATATACCGACGCTGCCCTAAGCAAAGACACGGTGGTGATGAGCTTGGAGCAGTGACTACTTGCCGGAGAGCCCAGCTGATGCAGGAAGCCCACGGACACTGCCCCTCCCTCCTGACGCGCTGAGAGAGACGCTGCCTTTTCTCCTGCCGAGAAATCCAGCTTCCAGCGTTTCCAACTTGCCCTCGCGGGTGATTGGGATACCGAGTCCTGAGACAGAGATACCAGCCCTCCTACCTTCTAAATCCCAGGTACTGAACTGACTAACCCCTTACAGAGAATTCTTGAGTCAGATTCTTGGCAAAACAAACTTAACTTAAACTGCTACTTACTTACTCCCTCCCACGTATTAGGCTTAGGTCAGGTACACCAGGGTAGGCGTAGTTAGAAGCACCAGTTGAGTACGATTAGTCAATGTATATATGTGTGTATATCTTTTATCCACTTTAAAGTATCATATGGCTAAGAAACCATATCAATGCTTTTACAGTATTATTTTATAATCCTGCTTTTACTGTATGCACTTTACTTAACCTTAAGTATTGCTACTGTAGCGATTCATTTCTCTTGTATGAGAAAAAGAGACTGA
This sequence comes from Lissotriton helveticus, assembly GCF_964261635.1. NCBI lineage: Eukaryota > Metazoa > Chordata > Amphibia > Caudata > Salamandridae > Lissotriton > Lissotriton helveticus. The sequence continues at coordinate 1,040,304,058 of NC_136057.1, forward strand.
TCAATAAATAACACCTTTTATTGAACACGCCCATCTCTTCTTTCTCTACAATCTGGTGGAACTAAGTAGGCACGTACTGACTGAGTAAAATAGTTGTCTTTTGTTTTCACACGACTCTGGAGATATACTCTTGATTAGGGAGAGCAAAGTTGTCATGTTCTATGGTTGTCAGAAACTAAATCCCTTCTTGTCTATCCAGGGAGGTTAAACTCCTCCTCGCCTATTCGAGAAAGTTTCTAGTGAACTCTGAGCTAGCTGGCACACAAAACGTAAGTCTAATATCGTCAGTAGAAGACCTAGTTAACCTCTGTCCTACGTCTATACTATTGAAGATATTATTCCAATGCTCAGAGCCTATTGGGATAATAGTAACTACACTACATGGCGCCCAACGGTTTGGTAAGGCGATAAAACTAACGCAAGACATTAGAGTAACTCAGTCGTGCTTTTCACACAGACCCTTTTTCCCATAAATACTCCAAAGACGTCTGGAGTGGGTAAAAGGTTAAAAATCCGCCAAACTTAGTAGGAGGAGACTCCTATGTATGTTTTTTTTGGTTTATTCAACGTTGAAGGATACAGTGTTCCAAAATATTGTGCACCTAATCTTTGTTTCTGTGAAAATCTGATCTGCAACAAAAATCTTCTGGTCAGTAAAATGTCAGACAATGAAGAAGATAGGGAGACAGCTAGAATAGCAGCTCAACTCCTAGCGGATGACACAAGTCTCCTACAGACACCACCACCTCATCAGTTCAGCCAAGAGGTCCTCCTTCAAAGACCGACTGGACAACAACGTACACGACAGCAAAGAGCTCTTCGTAAAAGAACTCGCCAACGACATCCCGCCCTCACAGGAATTGTGCGACTCCCTCACCAACTTCTTCCACCGAAAGATCGCTGACATCCACGACAGCTTCAACGCCCGACCGACCCGACCGCACCAGACCCCACCCCTCCTGCGAATACCATCAGCACCAAACTCCTGACCTCCTGGTCCAACGTCTGCGATGACGAGACACGCAAGGTCGTGAACTCTATCCACTCAGGATCTCCGACGGACCTGTGCCCGCACCACATATTCAACAAGGCAGGTGCAGCCATCGCAACCCAGCTATGGAAGGTCGTCAACATCTCCTTCGAAACCGCAACTTTCCCGGAAAGCTGGAAATACGCCGAAATCACCGCCCTCCTCAAGAAGCCCAAGGCGGACCCTGTAGGAAGGTAGATCCCTGACTATGGTTGCCCCCAACTTTTTGCCTGGTGTTTTGCTGGTTTTCTGACTTAGTTGACCTGGGGCCCTGCTATTCAGGACCCCAGGCCTACTGCTCTCTCTGTAAAATGGATTCCATGTACCTTAGGTACATATCTAATTGGATACTGAGTCACCTTATCAGTCCCTGTACAGTGTACCTTAGGTACCCAGGGCATAGGTGTACCCAGGGCCTACCAGGGGCTGCAGCATGTATTATGCCACCCCTGGCTGGCCATCCAAATCTGACACAACTGGCTGCACGACAGCTGGGGCAAGGTGGTGTAATCACCCTTTGCTTTAGATATAGTATTCCTATATCTAACCCTAAAATGGGCACACAGATCTCCTATCAGTCACTCCTATGGCAGGCCTTGACAATCCTGAAGGCAGAGTGCTTGGAATCGTGTGAGATAGTGCTCTGGCATGAGCTGAGCCTGTCTGCGGCTTTCGGGATCCATCCCTTAGCCGTTTCCATGATATCGCATACCATATACTCTTAAGTGCATTATAATCCTCGCGGTTATGTGCCAACTCTGGTATCGCTTTATCAAAACATGTCGAGTAAGGTGTCATACGAATTGGAATACTAACCCCTCGCCAATTCTGGCGACGGGGTTAGCATTCCACCCTTCTAGAGGGACACGACATGTGTGTAACCTGTAACCCCGGTTAAAGTCAGACAGAGCCTTAGCTCCACAAAATGGATGCTGCCACCGAGACACAAGTCTGCCCTCCTGCTGCTGGGAGTCCTCCCAGCCCAGGAGGCAAGGACAAAGGGTTTCCTGACAGGGGCGGTGCCAGCACCGTCCCAGACAGGATTTTGTGTATTCTAGGTAGGCAGGGCTTTAGAGGAAGGTGACTGCAAGTGGCACCCCGGTGCTCACTATGCATAGGCCGGCTGAAACCAGTTCCAGGGGCACTCCAGCCCCTGGCCTGGGGAAAGCCCGCCAAAGGAGAGGGGTGTAACCACCCCCCTCCTGGTCCCACCCATAGGGCAGGACTTAGTCGCGTGCCAGCCCCTTTTTGCAGGATAAAGGTAGGAACTGGCCCCCTTCCAAATCAGATCATCTTTGAATCCTGAAACTACTTTCCACGAAAGGAACTCAAGACTTCTTCCCAAGATTCTCCCTTGTGACTAAGGAGTAGTCACCATGCAGCAGCAGGCACCAACCAAGCATCGCGGTTTGTTACCAGTCTCTACTTCGGATCAAGACTGCCCCAGCACGACGAGAACCGGCTTCCCTGGCACCTCTGACCTCAACCTACATCATCAGCCCAGCTGTGATCCGTGGGTGTGACGAGACCTCGAGGGACCGGCCATCTTCAAAACTGCACGACGCTTGTCCAGCATGACCACCGAGTGACCCTCGACCGAGTGCTTTGGGGTAAGAGAAGCCCCGACCCTGAGCAGCTCCAGCACCGAAGTTCAGCCCCCCTGCATCCACGAGATCTGCGTGGGGCCCTTCTGCTCTTTGCTGCCAACCGCGTTGTCCAGGTCGCTTGCCCGTTGGCTAGTGGCCCTCTCACGACGCTCCACGACGACAAATACTGCTGGTCTGGTTGCTCCAGACTATCCCTTGCTCCCCTCCAAAAGAGGAGCACCCTGGACCCTCCTGGTCCACTCAAGACGCCATTTTAGGTCCACCGCGTGGGCCTTGCATTTGCCAAGACTTGTTGCCCAATTCTGGGTCCAGCGACGTCGACAGCAAGAACCTTCGTGGGACAGCTCGCACCTCCATCCTGGTCGCCGACAACGCCTCCTGGTCCGAGAGACTGCAGAGCCCAGCAGCGCCCACTCACCTGGCTGAGGTGACTTCGTCCGGTGCCATCCTGGTGCCCACTCAAATCACTGGCTAGTGATTCAGAACTTGGTCCCCTCTGCTTACAGGTTTCTTCTTCCCTGATCCAGGCTTGGATCACTCCGAACTTTCTTCACTGGCCGCCTGCCAGCAACTCTTTCTTCAGGCTCCTGGTTCTTCAACCTGGGTTTCCGACGCAACTTCAACCCTATGCAGCCGCAGCCCCTGGGCTAGGTAAACCAAGTACTCCGGTGCTTCAGCATAGTCCAACACCCTAAGTGTTCGGATCCACCCCCGTTTTCGACCCACCTAGTCGGGTTCGCCCGAGAACAGTAACTTTGCAACTGCTAGCCTCCATGTACTTTTTCCCGCCTTACGCGTGAGAGTTCCCACTCGGCACACGACGTCCACAGGCCTCCTGCATCTAATCCCAGTGTTTAGAATTGTAGGCCTAGCGATTCCTGAGTCTAGAAAAGTATTACTTACCTGCTAGCAAGTTCGCATTCCACTTACTGTGTATATGGTTTTTCGTGCCCCTCGGGCATTTGTGTAAATTGTGCGACTTAAAGTATTTTCGTAAGAGTTTTGTTGTGTGCTTAGCTCCCTGACTCATAAAGAGTTCAGGGTAGTCTTGTTATAAATAAATATCTGTTTATTTTCATAACAACTTGTGTGGTGTCCTTTCACTTGGTGTTCAAGGGGTAATGTGATGGTAAAACAGCTGGCTTAACACGCCCTCTAGAGTCTTAGCCTTAGACTGCTCGTATCCATGCTACTAGGATAGCTGGTCTATAAGGTTGACTTACAACCAATCATCAATAAGGGTTGTTTGGACTGATACATAGTGATCACTAGAATAGTGAGCACTGCATATCAGGCCAACTTCCAACAGACCCCAAAGACCCCAAAAACTTCCGGCCCATCTCCCGGCGAAGGTCATCGAGAAAATCGTCAACATGCAACTGACCCGCCACCTAGAAGACAACAACATCCTGGACCCATCCCAATCCGGATTCGGACGAAACCACAGCACTGAGACAGCCCTCATCGCCGCCACTAACGACATCAGGTGCCAATTAGACAACGGCGAAACATCAGCCCTCATCCTCCTGGACCTATCTGCCGCTTTCGACACGGTCTGCCATCACACACTAAAGACTCGCCTCCATGAAGCCGGTATCCAAGAGAAGGCCCTCGACTGGACCACGTCCTTCCTCTCCGGCAGATCCCAGAGTGTCCGCCTCCCGCCTTTCCGATCCGAAGCCACCGACATCATATGCGGCATCCCCCAGGGCTCCTCCCTCAGCCCGACGCTGTTCAACATCTACATGGCCCCCCTCGCACAATGGCCCGCCACCACAACATCTTCTCCTACGCCAACGATACGCAGCTCATCATCTCCCTCAGCAAGGACCCATGCACTGCCAAAACCAACATCCACGACGGAATGAAGGCCATCGCCGACTGGATGAGGAGCAGCCGTCTGAAACTGAACTCGGACAAGACGGAGGTCCTCATCCTCGGGCCCAACCCCTCAGCCTGGGACGACTCCTGGTGGCCTACCACTCTGGGGACAGCACCGACACCCACCGACCACGCACACAACCTGGGATTCATCCTCGACTCCACCCTCTCCATGTCCAAACAGGTCAACGCCGTCTCCTCCTCCTGCTACAACACCCTTCGCAGGATCTACAAAAGGATCCTGGCCGAAACAAGAAGAACGGTGACACAGGCCCTCGTCAAACACCTACAACGACTCCAGCGCATCCAAAATGCCTCCGCTCGACTGATCGTCAACGCACCACGACAACTGCCACATCACCCCCCATCTAAGGAACCTACACTGGTTCCCCGTCGACAAGAGGATCACCTTCAAACTCCTCACCCACGCACACAAAGCACTCCACAACGCCGGACCAGCCTACTCAATAGCCTACTCAACTTCCACACCCCCACCCGCCAGCTCCGCTCCGCCAGCCTCGCCCTCGCCACCGTCCCCGCATCCAACGAACTACCTCCGGCGGCAGATCCTTCTCCTACCTCGCCGCCAAGACCTGGAACACCCTTCCTACCCACCTACGTCAGACCAAAGACCTACTCGCCTTCAGAAAACTCCTCAAGACCTGGCTCTTCGAACAGTAGCGTCCCCCGCCCCCCCCCCCCCCGCCACCCCTCAGCACCTTGAGACCCGCATGGGTAAGTAGCGCGCTTTACAAATCCCGCTGATTGATTGATTTATTGATTGACTGGATCCAGAAAATCTTAGTCAGTACCTTTGTGTACCACTAGGTGGTATCGATCAGCCGCACGTTGGCATCCTCCGTGTCGGAAGTGATGTAGTGGTGCCTATATAAGCGCCACACCAGCACAGTGACATCAATATCTTTCACAACAATTTTAGCACCAAAATGCAGAGCCAATAACACGGAGCCACGTAAAAATCAATATTAGATCAGTATGCAGTATCTAATTGGATCTATTGAGTGAAGAGCCCACTTCGAAAAATGGGAGGATGGTAGAGTCGGTTCAGAATCTGCAGTTAGATAGAAAGCATTACCGAAGGTAAGTAACTTGTTTTTCTGATAGAGACTTCTAACCGTAGATTCCTCATCTTCGAATAAATGGACAAGTTAATACCTTCGGTAATGCCTTATCTGGTAGAGACCTGATCTAGCCGCAGATTCCTTACCTTTGAATTTTCCAGGCGTCAGACTGGATCCAGAAGATTTACTTTGTGCAGCACCCCTGCACATCAGTAGGTGGCGTCGGTCAGCTTCAACTGCGTCACCTATATAGGTGCCACCTTGGCACGCTGACGCCAGTTACTTTTCACAACTTTCCACACCAGAAATGAGGAGCCATGAACAGTACTGACACTGGTGTTTTTAAGAGTCCTGAAAGCGAACAGTCCGACCCTAGACACTTGCCTGCAACAGGATGGGTGGGTCGTAAGAAATCTGCAGTTCGATCATGTTTCTACCAGATAAGGTAAGTAACTTGTCCATCTGATAGAGACATCTAACTGCAGATTCCTTACCTTCAATCAATCAATCAATCAATCAGTTTTCTTATAGAGCGCTGCTAATCATCTGTTAGGGTCTTAAAGCGCTGGGACGGTGGGTTCTGCAGTTTAGTCAAAGAGCCAGTTCAGTTGAACATCCAGGTCTTGAGGTTCTTACAGAATTGAGTCAGTGAGGGTGACTGCCTGAGATCTAGAGGAAAAGAGTTCCAGGTCTTTGCGGCGAGGTAGGAGAGGGATCTTCCTCTGGCCGTGGTCTTGCAGATCTGTGGGATAGAGGCCAGGGCCAGATTGATGGGGCTGAGGTGTCTGGTGGGAGTGTAGAAGGAGAGGCTGTGGTTAAGGTATACAGGTTCGATGTTGTGGAGGGCCTTGTAGGCATGCGTGAGGAGCTTGAAGTAGATTCTTTTGTTGATCGGGAGCCACAGGAGGTTTCTCAGGTGGCCAGCGATGTGGATGCAGAAGGGATGTCCAGGATAACTCTTGCAGCGGCGTTCTGGATTCTTTGCAATTTCTTTTAGAGCTTCTTGGTGATGCTGGCATACAGTCCCTTGCAGTAGTCGAGTCTGCTGCTGACGAGGGTCTGGGTGATCCTTCTTCTAGACTGGGTGGGGATCCACTCAAAATCTTTCGACACAGACGATGCACGTGGAAGCAGGAGGATGAGCAGCATTGATTTGGCAGATTCATTGAGAGCAAAGAGTCAAGGATGATGCTAAGGTTACGTGTGTGGTAGGTGGATGTGGGGGGGCTCCGAGCGCTGATGGCCACCAGGAGTTCCAGGCGGAGGGGGTGGTTCCCAGGATGATGACGTTGGTTTTTGTCGGAGTTGACTTTGAGGCGTCAGTCCTTCATTCAGGTAGTGACTACCTTCATCCCGTTGTAGAAGTTGTGGCTGTAGGGTGTAGTTAGCGTTGGAGGCAGTCCGTGGTTTCTGACAATGGCAGCCAGTGAGCTGCTTGTAAAGTGTCCAGCGACCCCTCCGAATCTTCTCCCACTCCTAACTTTTCAGAATAAGGCTCAGATGCGGTACAGGCTCCAGTTCGTCAGGGATCAGAATTGATCTGATGGTGCCAGTGGGCGCCAGAGGCATCGGGAGCATCAGGGAAGGTTTCAGTGGCACAACAGGTGCTGGTTCAGATCCATGGGGGGGGGGGGGATATCGGAACCAGAGCAACCGGCGTGGAACCTGATGGAGCCCCTGTGAGATCAGGCCGCCCAAAAAGTAGGCCATGGCCTAATAAAATTCTCTTAGATTGGCGGGGGTCACTCCGGCTCCCAGAAAATTAAGGCGGCACAAAGCTGACCCAGGCGCAGGTTCCGTAGAACGAAGCCTTGAAAGCTAAGGCTCCTCCGTCACATCAGCTGATTGACGGGGAAAAGTTGTAGCACTCTTAAAGCACAAGTTACTTACCTTCGGTAACTATATATCTTTAAGAAACAGTAGTTAGTATTAGATTCCTTACCTTAGAATATCCCCAGGCGTCAATCTGGATCTGGTAACTTTTGCATAGCAGTACCCCTGCGCGTCGCTAGGCGTCGTCTGCGGCTCCGCCGTAGCGTAGATGTCAGTGGCACCGGGATGACGTCGCTGGAGTACTTAGACGCCGCCCTTGCGTGCTGACGTCAGTTCTTATACACAGCTTTTCCGCGCCAGAAACGCAGAGCCATGATAAAAACTAACACTGGTGCCATAAAACTAGGGCCCTGAAAAGGGTTGGGTGGGGCGGTAAGGAATCTAATACTAACTACTTTTTCTTACAGATATATCGTTACCGAAGGTAAGTAACTTGTGCATCTGAAAGAAACAGGTTAGTATTAGATTCCTTACCTTAGAATAGATACCCCAGCAATACCAACCCTGGTGGTGGGTCTGCGAACCAATAATCACACCAGAAAATCCTGGAGAACGGAACGGCCGAAAAAGCCATCTCTCCGGACTTGGCTGTCCAGGCAGTAGTGTCTTGTGAACGTGTGCAGCGAGGCCCACGTAGCTGCCTGACAGATGTCCTGCAAGGGGACTCCCCGACCCAGGGCAGTAGTAGCCGCCTTGGCCCAAGTGGAATGGGCACGCAGCCCCACAGGAGGCTCCTTTTTAGCCAGTGAATAACAAGCCTTGATGCACAAAACGACCCATCGAGAAATGGTCCTTTTGTGCACCGCCTGTCCCTTCTTAGCGATGGGGCAGCACGTCCGCGACCGTGTCCCACAGAGAGTGGGTATAACGGCCAAAAGGCAAGCGGTGTTAACCGACCGCAACCCCAAACTAAGTGAGGAGAACATCTTTTTTCCGTACTGTTCATACCTTTTGGATTCCCGATCAGGGGGAGCTGTCGGGAATGCGGTCTGGGAATTGGAGGCCTGGACAACCAGGCTCTCGGGGGTGGGGCGGGTGGTCCGGAAACAAGGGTTGCCCGGGCCGGGCGGTGGCGTCTGGCCACGTTCCTATCTACAGGGGGACCTGTATCGGGCCTGGACCAAGTGCCCAACAGAACGTCAGTTAAGGCCTCATTGAACGGCAGTTGAGGCTCCGAAGAGCTTGCCAGCGGTTTGAGGACCTCAGTGAGGAGGTTAGTCCTCACGGCCGCGACGGGGAGCTCAGGAGACAAGGCCTTGGCTGCCCTCGTCAACACCACACTGTATGCAGCCCCTCCTCCATAGCCAGACCCCTCCCAATCCGCCTCGTCCTCCATCTCCTGGTACTCAGGTGCAAATGAGGGGGCTGTATCATAGAAGTAGTGATTTTCTCTCGGGCGCCGAATGCAGCGTCGATCTACGCCGTTCCGAATGCCGGAACCGGATCGAGGGGGGATCGGGGACGTCGTCTGGGGCGAAACCCTAGGAGTCGACGCCGGCGGAGGGGTCGTTAGGTCAATTCAATCAATTCAATAAAACTTTATTTCGGTTATTTTTCAAACCATAAAAGTGCATGTACAATATAAAATTCTTATTTCACAAAAAGATGTAAACACATATCATGTATAGTGCCAAAAGTGAATAAATTATACTTTCTTCCACATGGTAAGGTCAAGACAGAAAATGAAAGTATAAGTGATACAAAATTCACAATGAGTCATTACTGGTCCAAACAATTGCTCAGTTTAACAGTCAGTTTTAAAAATTCCTTAATGTGGAGAAAACTGTCACTATGCAGAAGTTGTAAATACATTAGGGCCGGTCTGATTTGTATAAAATTAAGTTTTTTTAAAAGTGTTACCAAGTAGCGCTTGCGTGGGAATTCATAAAACTTACATAAAAATATAAAATGCAGCATATCCTGCGGAGACTTTCCGTCGCAGCCGCAGGTTGCTGCCAATTTGTTAAAAATATCTGTTTTTGGTCTGATCAGCAGATGATGGAAGAGATTTAACCTGAACCTCGTTAGGAGAAATTTTTCATGGGAGGTCAATGAGCCAGCCAGATACGGTTCTATAGTTTCACAAGTTTTCAGCATGGCAAATTTCCTCACGCTTTGTTTCTGAAGCTCCACATCCTCCCTCTGGGTCCTCCTATCCAGAAGGAAGGTCCATTTAATGAGCTCCAGATCCCCTTTTACAATTTGGCTTGGGTATTCAAACAGATCTAGACGACCAAGCCTAGCAAAGTTAGATTTCAGATATTTCAACCAAGGGGTATACATTGCCTTATCCTGACTCAGAAAATCCCTCACGATCAAATGCGTTAGTGGTATATCCTGATTCAACCACAACTTTAGCCAGCAAATCAAGGGACGTAGAGAAAACAAGTCACTTAGATATTGCGTCCCTAACTCTTCATGTACAACAAGATTGGGGGTGCCTACCGGGACACACAGGAGACGCTTCAAAAAAGAGTTCTCAGCAATCTGCAGGTGCTCACCACCAACATACCCCCAGATTTCACTCCCATAAATGGCAGTTGCCACTGACTTTGCATTATACAATTTCAGCATGGCACAAATAGGTTTGTTCCCCAATTTAGCAGCAAAATTGAAAATAGAAGCATTAACCCTCACAAGTTCTCCTTTCTTTTTTGCAAGGTGAGGGGCCCAATTGAGTTTGGTATCAAAAAGAACCCCCAGGTAGGAGAACGTTTTTGTTAAAGGGATTACAGCTCCATCAATTTTAAAGGTGAAAGTCCTTCTTGGTTGCTGGCCAACTTGCATGACAAATGATTTTGAATTATTAACCAAAAGATCTCTATCTGTCATGAACAGTTTAAAAGCATTTAGGAGAGATTGGAGTCCCTTCTCAGTTCTCAAAATGAACACCGCATTATCTGCGTACAGGAGTATAGGAATTCCCCGCCTTCCGACTCTCTGACAATCTGCCGGCACATTCTGTAACACATTATCAAACTCATTGATATAAAAATTAAAAAGGAAGGGGGCCAAGATGCATCCTTGGTGAACACCCTTTCCAATGTTAAAATTATTCGTTACACTCAGATCTTGGGAGTATCTCACGTTAGCTCTGGTGTTGCTATGCAGATCGGCCAAGAAACCAACCAGACCACTATCTACCCCCTTCGCCCTCATGGACTGCCACAGCTTTCCCCTGTAAACACAGTCGAAATCTGAGGACAAATCCATGAAGGCGAGATGGATGTTGCCCCTTTGCACTACAGTGTACTTGCTTAGTATTAAAAAGAGATTCAGGCACTGGGTTATTGTAGAGCGACCACTACAGAATCCATACTGAGAAATGGACATAATGTTTTTTTTCCTCTGCCCATTCAGATAGTCTCTGCAATACCATTCTTCCTACAATTTTAACCATAGCGTCAATTAATGAGATGGGTCTGTAACAATGTGGGCTACCTTTGTCCCCCTTCTTAAAGACCGGGACAATTGTAGAAACACCCCACGATTGTGGACAACCATCTTTCACAGCAGCGTTAAAAACAGACTCTAGTATGGGTGCCCAGAAGTTAGGCTCGGACTTAAATAGGTCCGGCGGGATCCCATCAGGCCCTGGGGCTTTCCCAGCTGTTAGTCCAACAATGCCCTTGATAACCTCACCTCTGTTAAAACTAATCATTTCACTACCACTGACCGAAGGGGCAGTGTTATGAGACTCATCCAACGGGCAACAATACAATTTTTTAAAATGTTCTTCCCAGTCCTCCTTAGATATATGGCATTCTAGTCCGTCACACTGCTCCTGGGCCAAGAAGGGTTTCCTCATCACTGCCCAGAATCTGGTGCTACACTGCATGGTAGTGGGATCAAGAATCTCACTTCAAGCCTCTTCCCTAAGGGATTCCTTGTGTCTGGCAATAATAGTTTTATAATTCTTCCGGCATAGCTGTACTTTTGCCTTTATTCTTGGTTTAGTGGCCAGTGCTAATCTTAAGTTTTTGGCTGCTTTTGAGCATTCATGATTAAACCATTTAGGTCCCCTGATCTCCAGCTTCTTAACAGGAGCTGACAACAGCTTTGAAACCTTAACCGTTAGATTTTGAAAAGCACTGAGGACATTATTTGGCTGTGCGCCTTCTTGCATACAGACCATGATCTCATCAGCACAGGTGACTTTAATCTCTTTGTACAACAGGTCTGGGGTGATCTTGGAACATCTTAATCGTCGTCTCCCATCTGTCGTGCTTACCCTACCTGTAGTGTGATTCAGCCCCTCTTTTAACTGTCCATGGGCCCCTCATATATACTGTGAGTGGATTGTGATTGCTAAATTCACTATCATCAATAATGAAGGAATCCATAAAGGACTGCATTGATGATGTTAAAAATGCATAATCAATAAAGATTCCCCTCCCATGACCCTTAAAGGTCGGTATCTCAAAAAGCATGGTAGGGTCCATCAATGCCATTGTCGCCGTTAAGTCCAGATCATTAAGCATATCATTTAAATGTTCCCCCTCAATTGTGTGTTCAAGGTGGAAACCCTCGTACTGCACACAGTGCAGGTCCCTAATAGATTTAAAGAGGGGGTCCCCGCAGGGGTGAACATTAAAGTCCCCCATGATCAAGAGATTATGCGAACAGTCCTTCATTGAACTACTAATAAAAGCATTCAGTGCTACTATCTGGCTATGGGCTGAACAAGAATTAATAGCATTATAAAAATTAACCACACCGGCCATACAGTTTTCCCCCAATAAAATTAGACCGATAATACCAGTATTGCATGTTGGGACTCTACGTACTTTGCTGGATAGTGCAACAGAAACGAAAGTAACCATTCCCCCTTGGGTCTGCCCCTACTAGTTGTTATTGCAGGGACATAAAAAGCCTTATACCCTTCGAGAAAGTGGTTGCATTCAATAGACCAAGTCTCCTGCAGACATATGATTTGATACTGCTTAAAGTACCTGATCCAGTTACAATCCTCCATCTTAGTGCCCAGGCCCGCAATGTTCCATGAAATTACATTATTCTGCCTCGTTTTTCCGCGAGTTATCTCTGCGCATCCCACTTCCTCCAATCTATCATTTCCCTGCCCCACAGCTTCCTCACGTCAATCACATGACTCTAGACCTGAAAGTATATCATATCTATTCTGTGTTGCAATATTAAGCCCATTCCCACACTGATTACCAACATTATACAAATATGCTCCATTAGGGGTCGGTGGCTGGTTAGGTGCGAATGGTCTAAAAGACCCGGAATTCAGTGGGGCTTTAATCAAGTGGGTATAAAAGTAACCAAGAGGGCGTACACATATACTATTCACAGTGTAAACTAGAGAGGTTGTTAGGTCGACCAGCGGCGACATGGATCCGATGGATCCGGCGTCGGGACCAAAGTCGCGACAGCGCCGGGGCCGAAGCACCCGGCCCGCTTGAGCTCCCAGTCAGGACCGCGGGGCCCGAAGGCGCCGCGGAACCCGACGGAGGAGTGAGCGACCTCATGGCCATGAGGAAGGCATCGATCTCCTCCGGCGTCGCGTTCTGCCCAGGGACCGGCGGGTATGGAGCAGGCCGCGACGCCTGCAGCTCAGGCGGAGCCACGAGGGCGATGTCACCCGAACCCCCGGCCGCGTCGCGCGAGCGTCGGGGGGAGTCAGAGGAGCGGTGTAGCTTCTTCGACTTCTTGTGCCTCTTACCTGAGGACTTGGAGCCCGACGCGTGGTGTCGACTCGCCGAGCTGTGATGACTCCAGCCCCGCGACCAGTCCCTCGACCTCCTCCTGGACCGGGACATCGAGCGGCGCGGGGCCAACTGCCGGAGCTCGAGGCGCTTACGGGACCGCTCCCGCCTAGCTTTCGACGTCAAGGCCCGGCAGTCGGGGCATGACTTGTCATCGTGGTCCGCCCCTAAGCAATACAGGCACCGGCGATGGGGGTCGGTAACCGACATCAGTTGGTTGCAGTCGGCACAGGGTTTGAAACCGGGCATCCCTACCGGCACCGATGGAGTCGTTCGACTCGAAAAACAGATCAAAAAGGATCGAAAAAGTTTAGTCAAAAAATGACTAAAGGGTACCACTTTTTACGGATCGGCGCTTGCTGGCTCGGAAAAAAGAAGAACTGACGTCAGCGCGCGAGGGTGGCGTCAAAGTGCTCCGGCGACGTCATCCTGGCGCCAACGACGCCGAGCCACAGATGACGCCTAGCAACTCGCAGGGGTACTGCTACACAAAAGTTTCCGGATCCAGACTGAGGTAAGGAATCTAATACTGACCTGTTTCTTTCAGATCTTCTTGTCCTTTTTGCTCCTCTTACCTGAATGTCCCAATGATTTTGAATGGGACAAAGAGGACTTGGGACTCGTGGAGTGGTGCTGAGACCTTCTTCTCGACCAGAACGGCGACCTCTGAGGAGTCAAGCGATGTGGTGTTGCCTGCCGGGCAGCAAGCAGATTTAGGGACCGCTCCCTCAAACCCTTCGGAGCCATTGCCTGGGTCACTATTTCAAGTTGTGGTCGCGTTCAAGACACCAGAGGCAAACCAAATGTGTGCCAGTCACCGACATGGCGCGGTGACAGGCACCACACAGTTTGAACCCTGAAGTCTTTCTAGACATGGTATACCGGCACACCCAAAAAGGTGTTGACAAAATGCTGAAAAATTCGGTCAACAGGTGACAGAGGGAAGATCTCTTCATGAATCAGCATTTGACTGGCGCGGAAAGATAAAGGACTGGCGTAAGCACGTCAAAATGGCGCCTATATAGGTATCACAGACATCACTTTCGGCGCGGATGTCACCTACCAGCGCACAGGGGCATTGCTCGGAGATCCAGTAGGGCACCTGGGAAATCCAAAGGTAAGGAATCTGCGGCTAGATGTCTCTATCAGATACCCAAGCAATACCACCATGGAAGCGGGCCTGCAAACTGTCTCAAACTATAAATCCTGGAGGACTGAGGTGTGTTTTCAACAGACCTGACTGCCCAATTAGTAGTGCTTCATGAAGGTGTGGCGTAACGCCTACATAGTGGGTTGGACGATAACCAGAACAGGAACTTTGTGTGCCAATGCAGTAGTAGAGGCCTTGGCCTTGATGAAATGGGCCAGCAAGTCTTCAGGAGGCTGTTTCTTAACCAATGCATAGCAGATCTTAATGTAGAGTACACTCCATTGAGAGAAAGCCTGCTTCTGCACATCCATACCCTTTCTCGCTCCAGTGAACCCGATAAAGAGCTAATCGTCCATCTGATGGTCTTTGGTGCGATCAACGTAGAATAAAAATGCTCTCTTCATGTTCAGGCGATTAAATATTCATGGTAAAAAGCCGCAGAGAACAGCAGTGGAGGGGCTCAGAGGACCACATAAGGAACATGAAGACGAGATAAGGTCCCATTAGGCATCACAAAAGGGGTAGGAGAGAACAAGTGTTGCAAACCTTTCAGAAAATGGTACACAATATGTGAGCTGAACAGGGAGGGTTGACCCAACATCTGCAGGAAAACCGAACTGGCAGACAAGTAGCCCTTAACCATGCCCAGGGCAAGGCCCTGCTAGGCTAGAGACAAAACATGCAGCAACGCCTCCAACAATGGTGCAGAAAGGGGGTACACCTGGCATGTGGAACACCAAGCCACAAACATATCCCAACTGCAGGTGCATAGTTTCTTAGAAGAGAGATGCTTGGCTGCCAGAATGAAATCACAGACCTCAAGACGCAGACTGAAAGCTCTCAACTGATGCAGCTCAATTTCCATGGAGTGTGTGCAGGTTTGGGTGCAAGACCTTGCCCTGTTTCTGCAACAGGAGAACCCCCGATGGGGCAGCCTGATCAGAGGACCGATGCTCATGCTCACGAGGTTGGTATACAACACTTTGTGCCCAATACGGAGCCAAAAGAATGACTTGGTCTGTCCTGATCTTCTTGAGATTTGAAAGAAGGAGTGGTACTATGGAAAGGTGTACACAAATACTGAATTAACTCAAGACTAAAGGTGTATCCGAGTGAGAACCGCTTTGGGAACCTCAACGCATAGAATTGCTGATGGCAGAGCCAAACAGATCGAGCCATGATTCTCCCAAACGCAGAAGAGACCATGTGCTACCTCCTTATGTAGTCACCATACATGTGCAACAAGGCATCGACCGCTGAGTTTGTCCGCCGTGACGTTTAGTAAGCCTGCTAGTTGCTGCACAATCAGGTAGATGTCCTGGCACTCCAGCCAAGTTCAGAGGCGCAGAGCCTCCTGGCTCAGAGTCCACAAGGACGGAAAGCTTTCAATGCAATACGAACTACCCTTGGCTCCAGAGGGTTGACGTGGAGTTGGGACTCCGCCGAAGACCAGAAACCTCTAATCTCCACCTTCCCAGGTGGATGCCTCAACCCCTCTTTCCCATCTACACAGAGCAACTATATGCTGCCACTGTGAATGGGGGCAACGGGGGAGTCCCAAAGCACACCTCCCTGTTCTGGTACAGGAGCCACCAAAACTCTTCTGTTTGTACCAAGAAAGGGAGCCAGCACTTCCTGTTTTAGCTCTTGTCTGCAGGCGGAATCAACTGGATTCTCTCCTACCCGTGGGCAGGAGGTAGTGTGCATGGGGAGGCGGGCAGTATGTTTAGTCTTGGACTCATATTTTGCCCTTGGAGTTT
Organism: Lissotriton helveticus; assembly: GCF_964261635.1. Lineage (NCBI taxonomy): Eukaryota > Metazoa > Chordata > Amphibia > Caudata > Salamandridae > Lissotriton > Lissotriton helveticus. Next base: position 1,040,320,130 of record NC_136057.1, read on the forward strand.
GGGTCACCGGGATATTCCTACTTGCGTCGGGCCCTGGGGGATGGAGTCCCCGGGTCCACACATTGGCTCTGGGAAGAGGCCACGCATACTCTCTGCTAAAAAGAAAATTAATTACGTATGTGCCTACCCCTGGCTCTCTCGGAGGGAATTTCAAGGAAAGTCAGCGAAACTTCATTCTCTCTTGGTCTCCCAAGAGACTAAGCTTTAAATGCTGATAACCTGGGACCTGTTGGGCAGGATGTACAATTTTGGGATCGTTTTGCTCCTGGTGGCCAGCCCCAGTTAGCTTCCAGGCCTTTAAGGGGATGCTTAGGATACATTTGTACTGCCTCCTGTGCGAAACCTGTCCCGTGCCAGGGCTGCTGGTACTCTCTCCTGCTTGGAGGACAAATTCTACAGCCAGCAGAACAACATGTATGCCAGTTCCCAGAGCCTTCTAGCTTTGTGAAGAGCACCTGTGTGTCAGTGGAGTCAAGTGCCAGTCCACATAATGTACAAGGGCGCACCAACTGTACCTCAGGGACCTGAAGGGGGGCCAGCAACACCAGTCCTGGAGATACCTATCCTAGACCTGGTAGTCAGCTGGAGTCAACATCCCAAACTCACCCTTACAGGGTATCAGGTGCTTTTTGTTCCAGCTGGGCATTCTTTTGTCATTCTCAGGTCGAGTGTCTTCTTATCGGTCTATCCCTGCTGCATGTGTTTTTAAGTGGGGTGAAAAGTTCTATTAGCCAGGCTCTCCTTGCCAATGCTAGGGTGATGCCTAATCACTTCACCCTGTCTCAACCCTCTTGAACAACATTCTGCAACAAGCAAATATTGCAACTTTAAGTTGTCTCTGGGAAGAGCTTCCCTGAGAGCCTCCGCTCCGCCCCTCGCTGACACAGTTGCCTGATCCCTTCTCACCAAAGCTTCAAACACAAATATCAAAGTTCTGACTCTCCACCTTTGTTTCTGTAAGCCTGGGCTTGTGAAGCGTGAAAATGAAATTGACAGATGCAGATTTCCTTCCCACCCCTTCCTTTCCCAATAACTGGGCCAAGCACTGTTAATGACCACATTGTGCAGGGATCTTTGATCTTCTTGTTGGGGATCGGAGTAATTAACTTGGCCCAGTGTTGGGGAGGGGAAGCAAACCCTGGAATCCGATTCTGAGCTGAGTCAGGGAAATATGACAAGTCCTAAAGTTTCATATTCAGTGTAGTAATGATGGTAGGGACGGTAAATCTACATTTAAATTGCATATTTAGACCCTAGATTGGTATTGGGTGGAACCCTTTAGGCGGGCTACCCTGTTTTAGGTTTAAACCTATATTAACTGATAGAACCGCACTGAAAGTTTTAAAAAAACCTCATCAGTGTAAACACACAAACACCAGCACAACCACTAACTAAAATGCCATTCAAAGAAAGAAAAGTGAAAGAGGATGAGTAATTTTTTTTCTTTCTGAAGGGGCCACCAAAATGTAACTTTGTTGTACAAGGTAGCAACAAGAAAGACTGGTCTATCATTATTGTGTTTGAGTTTTGTTGTTTAGGGATATCATTAGAATATGGTTTCTTCTTCCTTTTGTTTCCTCCAGTTTATGTACTTGGAATAAAGGTGTGGGGTTTAAAAGCATTTTTAGGTCTGAGCTAATAATTTTATATACTGTAGAGAATCTGGGAATATTAACATCATATTTGTTCTTTTAGCAGTTATTAATTCAATCACTAATTGGTTTTATGGCTGCCTCATACTAATCTTAACCAACATGTACTATCACATATACCCACAGACAAAGAAGAGGTAAAACACCCTTTTTATCAGGTCGAGATATTTTTTAGCCCTTACTCGTCCCTGCTGGCATTAAACTTAAGCTGGGAGAAACAGGTGTCTGTTCATTCAGAAACTGAATGAGCAATTAAGACGCCTTTAAATTTTGTTTTTATATTTGACACATTTGCCACTGCGCAAGGGCATTGGTCAAATGTCAGTTTGTCTTTTTACTAATTGTTGCTTATTTGTTCTTAGAAAAATGGCTTTTACTTTTCTTTCTCTTAATACAGTTAATGCTTTTTGTACGTGAGTTGACAAGAAAATAGGATGTAAAATATCATTTTTTTCTTTAACACAACATTTAAACAACTTGTAAATGAATAGTACAAATATTTAAAAATATATCAGGAATTATGAAAACTTTTTGTAATTCAGAAGTGTGATGCAAACAAAAATGTAAATAGGAGCAAAACAAATCAGAACACTTTACTTGGTGATGTTCAAATGACAATTATTTGCAGAAACCTTATTTGCAAACATTGTACACTATTTAGTTTCAAAACCTAATGTCAGCAACACATTCTGTGGCCATTTCAATGTAAAATCTGCAGATTGCAAATGAAAGTATGCTGTTACTTTATGCTATAGTTATGTATTTATTAAAAGAGTTTTTAAACCTGATTTGAGAAACATTCCTGCCCCCGCCCTGATGACAAGGCAGTTAATGAACTAAGAGGCAAGTCAGTGGTCATGTGTATCCTATATGTGGCTAGATTTGTATTCTATATGGAGCTAATGTTTAGTTTATCAAACAAGAGTTTTCTGTACAGCAGACGTGCTGAACTTGTGTACTTGAAGGTGCTCTCATATGTGAAAAAGAAGAAAACGATGTATCAGTGAATTAAAATACTTGCCCAGGATCATATAATTTGAAAACGGCTTATGAGTCAAGAGCATTATAATTAGGTCAAGTAGATTATTTAAGTCACTAGACCTGCAGGTCTAGTAACATTTTTAGGATTTTTCAGGGCTTGCCCTTGATAAATCAAACTCACTTTTCTAACAAGTCAGTATTGACAGCAGCTAACCTGACAAACCCACTAAGATTCAACCATTAAATACAAAGTGTATTAACGGGTGCCTATGAAAAGAGCACTGCCACCATGCACACGGAATAGCAGTGAAAACATGACACAGGATTTACGACATGGCAAATTCATGTACCAGAGCACTAAACATTAAGTAGATCAATGGTATTATAACCAAATGCAGTAATATGTACGAGTTACTTACCGTCGGTAACGGTGTATCTGGTAGAGACGATTCTAGCCGCAGATTCCTTCATGTAGAATTATCCCCAGGCGTGGGACTGGATCCGGAAAATCTATTGCGTAGCATCCTTGCGAGCTGGGGGGCGGCATCACGCGACTCCGCCCAGGAGTTGTCCCCGTACGTGACGTCAGCGAGGTCACAAGTCCCACCCCAGCGCGCCTACGCCAGTTTTCTTCAGAGAACTTTCCGCGCCACAACGCGGAGCCATCACAAACAAAACTGTGAGAATACTGGAACAGTGTGCAAAAACCCAGCGATACAGAAAGGAAAGAAACAATTGGAGAAGAACAGCACCATCCAGAACCGAGCCCGGTACTAAGGCACCAAGATCTGGAATGAAAGAACAGGGCACCGCTACTGGAAAGCAACCCCGCAAACAAAGACAACTGCCACCCCGGAGCAGAAGCACATGAAAAAGCACAGCAGACCAAGAAGGCTGCAGCCACCGCCCGGGACATAAAGGGACACCAAGGTCAGAACGCAGAGCAATGACCAATCAACCTACGACAATACCAGCAGGGAGGAAATCTCCCGAAAGCCACAGTCGATATCAGCTAAGGCACCGCAACCCTAAGGATCGTCAAGGACAGAAATGCAAAGAACTAGCGAACCCTACACTGGACCCCAGGGAGCAGGGCCACAGAAGTGCTTATAAAAATCAAGAATGGAGAAACAACAAGGCGATCATCCCCCGAAGGAGGGAGTACGAAAAGGCACTCGCAGAAGACCACCACCCGGAGGCGAGCGAGTGCCGAAGACCAAGAGGGCCTTCGCAGAACGGGGAGGAAGGGCAGGGCGTGAAGGAATCTGCGGCTTGAATAATCTCTAGCAGATACACCGTTACTAAAGTTACGTAACTCGTACATCTGATAGAGACTACTAGCCGCAGATTCCTTCACGTAGAATAGATACCCTAGCCATACCCGAAGGGGAAGGAGGGTCTGCGAGAAGACCTCCCCATGCTAGGCGAAGCCAGTTCCTGACAGGGGACAAAAAGTGCTCCCCAGGGACTGTGCGTGCCCACGACAACCAGCGTCCCGTCATCAAACAGGAGAAAGAAGGCCATACGAAAAGAAACCATCAGCCAATGTACCAATGTCCTCTGCCGGGAACCGCAGGCACAGGGAAGCTGAAAGGAGACTAGTAGTCATTGTACCAGGGACCTCCATCGGGAACCCAAGTACAGACAGTACAAAAAAAAGAGGCTAACAGCCGATGTACCAGGGACCACCACCGGAAGACCCAGGTATAGGCCATACAAAAAGAGGCCAACAGCCAAAGCACCAGAGATCCCCAGCGGAAGCCCCCGGTACAGGCAAACGAAGGGAGAGAAGGTCAGCAGCCCATGCACCAGGGACCACCACCAGAACCCCCAGGGCGAGGCATAGAGCAAACCAGAGGCAGAACGCCGCCAGACAGAGGACCAGACCAATAGCAACCCAGAGACAGAACACCGTCCCACACCGTAGCCGTCTAAGAAATGCATCAGCGGCATACAGCAACACCAAGAAAGGAAAGGAACCCGCAAGGGGAAAGTCACCCGTCCCAGAGTAAGAAATACCCCACGTAGGGTAGGACACGGCCCAAGAAGTATTGGAACCACTCTTAGGGATGAATTTCCACATCAAAGAACTAAGTAGAAACCCTGCGGCAAAAACCACAGGAGGCTTAGTAAGCAGCCAAAAAGAACACTCTTGCCAACGAGGGCTGAACCCCAACTAAAGAGGTAGGCCGACACAGGGCCCGGAGTGCAAAGAATCTCTCACAGAAAGTGTAACGTACACGCCACACCAGATTCCAGGAGCAGTGGGATAACACCTCCCATGAAGACTCTAAGGATCAACAAAACACCCACTGAGGAGAAAGAGGAGGAGAAAGCCCCACCAGAAGACGCCAGATGGCTGAGTCCGCCAGAGTATTAAAACAGCAGGGCCCGTCAAAGGGGAGGTCGACCAGTGTCAGGAAAAGCAGCATCGCGAAGCCAAGTATGGCGACGGAGAGCCACAGAAGTAGCCATTGCACGGCCAGTAGCATCAGTGACGACCAAAGCTGCACGAAGAATAAATGCGGTCAACTCTTTACCAGGCAACACCAGGGCCTGCACATCAGCATGTGCACCCTCATGCGAGACACAAGAAAGAAAGGACTCCACCGAACCCCACAGGGTAGAAGTGGCCCTGGTCAACACACACAAAGTGTTAAGCGCTCTCAAGGCAGCACTGGAAGAAGCGAAGACATTACGCCCCCACAAACCTAACCACCAGGCTTTCTGAGATGGAGGAAACACCACCACAGGGAAACACAGTAGAGCGCCTTAAGTAGAAGGGTGGAAAGAAAAACAGGCCGATGGCTTCGCAGAAGCGCCTGAGGCACTGGATCGCCCGTGGCAGGGTGCCTCCAGGCCCCCATAAGAGAATCATGGAGTGACGTCTCGGAAGGAAGGAACCATTCACGGCCACCAGAGCTCTGGCGGGGAACCCCCAAGAGATGGTCTGTAGAAAATGGAGTGACAGGTTCACCCATCCTCAGAATACCAGCAGCCGTGGAAGTAGCCCGAACAAAGGCAACACTGGCCTCAGAAAAGGCGCCACAGAGGGGAAAGCAATTCCTCCATGTGAGAGGATCGCAGACTGAGCCGCCCTTCCCTGACTCCAGGGGGGAGCGGCCGTCCCTACCCAGAGGAGAATCCACCGAGGAATGAGGGACCCGCAGGGCCTCAGAAGGAGAAAATGCCAGTGGAGAAGCCAGCCGTGAGCCCAGGAAAGAAGGGTTCGAGGATATTGGCCGCAAGGACTGCGAAGAGCCTCCTCTAGAAGATGCCGGCGAAGAGGCAACTACACGGCACCCTTCCCCCGAGAAGGAGCACATCGACAACAACTTGCCACCAGGGCTCATGCTAACTTTTACTTTCAAAGCACTATAAGAGCCAAAATGGTAAACATTTAAAACTATTCCCTACTCAATTCACTAACTCTGTACCCTGACAGAAACCACTGTTGCATATCCCACAAGTTAAATATCTAGCAACAAACTCCCACCTAGTGTGCTGTGTGTGGCCTCCCGTGGCACTCAAGCCCCTCCCTGCATCACTCAACACCTTCCCTCTGCCACGCCAACCCCCCTTGGTTTAGTGTGTCATAAAGTGGCCCTCAAATGCTACCATAACAATATATTTTTAAAATTTGCTCTAATTTCTACGCTTCTAAAATAGCTGAGGCCAAAAACCGGCCTAAAGAAATCTTTAATATTGTATTTTGCTTAATGGATGCCATAGTACACACTCCCCCGGTCTTTCTTACCCTTAAAATAGGCCAGGAGTTAAGAGACTTCTTCAAAAGCAAAATTACCACAAAACAAACCAACCCCTTGGTGTGCCCTTGACTCCATCTGCCCTTGACTTCCTCTACCTTTGACCCCTCTCATGCCACGTGATTCCACCCCAAACAACCAACCGGTATCATTCTCTGCACCAAATAAAGAGGAACTGACATTTATTTTCCTATCCTGTAAGTCTGACGCTCCACTAAACCCTTGCCCCGCCCCATTTTCTGAGACAACTAACAGATGTTCTATTGCCTGTCTATGCAAACTTATTTAACACATCCCTTCAGACAAGCTCGGTTCCTTTGATATGGAAAAAAGCATGTGTAGTCCCACTACTGAAGAAACCTACCACAAAAAGTAAAATCTTATCCAACTTCAGACCCATTTCCCTCCTTCCGGCAGCCGCTAAGATCTTGGAATCAGTCGTGAATAATCAACTTTCAGTTTTGTTTAGAATATAATTATTTTCTACACCCCTCCCAATCTGGTTCACAGTACAGAAACAGCATTGCTTGAAATTTCCGAGTCATTAAAAATGTTATTGGATAAAGACAGAATGCTGCCCTCATTCTCCTAGGTTTGTTGGCGGCTTTCAACACTGTTGCTTATGACATCCTTCTACAATGCCTATCTAATTTTGGTATCAGGGGACAGGCCTTGGAGTGGCTGACTGCTTTCCCAACAGAAACAACAATCAGTCTGGATAAAACCTCACTTCTCCAACGCCAAAATACTTAAATGTGGAGTACCTCAAGGCTCCTCATTAAGCCCAAAATTATTTCATGTTTACGTGTCTCCTCTCGCCACCCTGGTGGAATATTTGGGCATCACTATCGTCTCTTTTGCCGACGATACGCAGCAGTGTTTTCTTATGAGGACAACTAAGACACTAACAAACAGACCTTTTCTAATTTCATGAAAGCAGTCCCGGGCTCGGTTAATAAAAGCCTACTACAATGCAATCTGTATAAAACGGAAATCCTTCTGTTGGTGTCCAACCCCAATCAGGGCTGGTACGGAGCCTGGCCTACCACCTACCTCATCCACCGACACAGTCAGCAAGAAATCTGGGAATACAACAACTTATCCTTCAAAACTCAGATTGACTCAGTTGCCAGAAACAGTATATGGATCTTTAGGTCCCTTAGCAAATTCCTACCCCTTCTTCGCTGGGAGGCACACAAAACGGTAGTTCGAGCTATGATACTCTCCAGGCTGGACCACACGAACGCCTCTATTTGAGCCTTTCTGCTTATCTAATCGGCCGTCTTCAAGTGATCCAAACACTGCAGTCCGTCTGCTTTATAATCTTCAAAAGGATACCTTGACCTCACCTTTCCTCGCTAAACTGCACTGCCTCCCAGCCTGTAAAAGAATCACCTTCAAAGTACTTACTTTAGCACATTGTACCCGTACAACCAAGGCCCCACCTACCTAAATAAAAGAATTGAAAAGTACCAGCCTAGCAGAAATCTACGGTCCTGTAAGGCCTACTTGATATCCCCACCATGTTTCAAAAGATCTAGATGTTGCGGTGCCTCCTTCTCAGTACATACAGCCAAAATATGGAATCACCTCCCACTGAAGCTCAGAAGCATAGAAAACTAATCCGCCTTCCATAATTCCCTGAAGGACGCATCTTTTCAATCAGTAATGCCCTCTCAAGCCCCCCCCACCCCCACCCCCAAAACCTCGTAAAAACATGTTTCAGCGCCAAGACACGCTTTTTGAGCAGCAAATAACACTGGCTCTGAAAATACTATACCAAAGTAAGGTGTGTGCACAGAGTCCAGTGGAACCCCAAAGGTAGGCAGAAGTAAAAGTAGATAACACCTTACTCTCTATTTGTTGTAGTGTGGGTGAGCAGTAAGGCTTTATCAAAGGGAAGTGTTAAGCATTTATTGTACACACAATGATGTCACACACTCAAAGACTGAACTCAGACCAATTTGTTTGTATAAAAATATTATTTAGTTGTATTTTTAGAACCAAGCCAGGCCTGGAACAGGTAAATAAATAATACTTTGCAAGAATAATGCAGTTGAATATAGTTGAAATGCAGTAGAGTGCAATTAGTTGGTTTACATGTAAGTCAACAGTCAAAATTACTTTTCAGATTTCTGTGTATGTTACTTTTCAGATTACTTTTTAAAGTACTTTTTTTAATCAGTGTGATATGCCTAGATATCACACTGGGACATCTCCTCGAGAAAGGGTGAGTAAATCAGTTTTTGAACATTTGCAGTTTCTTAGGGTTTCATACAAACCAACTCCACACTTGAAAAAATTTCGCAAAAAAGCAGCCAGAGCAGATCGGGGATCCCGCCCACAGAACTACGGAAAGGCGTGAACAGTACCCTCAACACGGGGTGAGTCCTGTTTGAGACAGGAGTAGGAGGGGTGGCAGTAACTTGGAATGAGTGGGCCGTAAGGTGATTTCTGTAAACCTTTATCATTAGGTACTAGCAAGTGGGCCGACCTGACGATAGTAAAACTGAAGACAGGTTTCACTTCAAGAGGGCAAGCATAAAGAAGGCCCCTTATGTGAGTATTTAAAACCGTAATGAGAATCTGTATAATTGAAGGAGATATGATTTATTAATGTCAATATCCTTCAACAGAATTGGAGCGATTTACTCAATAAAAAGATGGAAGTCGGAAATACTATTCTACAGCGAACACTCTGATCCTCTACAAATTATCGAAAGAGGGTAAGCGATCGATGTATATACACAGATCGTCAATGGAAGGGGCACAGATAGAAGGTTAAAAGAATAAGAGGGAGGGTGTGCCTGAACTCTTAGTAACTATACCTTGTGAATAAGGGCATCAAGCTTGAGAAATGTTTACCTATATATTTTAGGTCTATTCACTCAACACTCGCTTTGTGAATATAACTATCAGAGTCCGGTGATACCATTGGAGGCAATATATATAATCTAGGATAAGAGTTATTACATATGTAAGAATAAGAACACACATGACGATACATGAGATTAATTGTATGTATTTATTTGTAGATTTATTATATGAAGATTGGATGTTTTTAATGTTCTGTTCTGAGGAAGGTGTTTGTGCAAGAAACAAAGACACCGTAACGCGGCGACAAAAGGACCACGTTTTAATTGTCGTATTATGTTGCGATTGATTTATGCGTATTGTATGAAATAATCTTTATGTAAAAAACCTTTTTATCTTTGTAATAGCATCTATATGCTAATGTCTAACTGTATCAAGCAGGATGTTTGGGAGCATTTCTGAATTTGTTTTTAAGAAATAAAATAATGGGAAGATAAGCCTTCACGTTTTGTAGACATATGTATTTTTATATAACTAGATTACCAATGGTTGACTGTATAATGCTGTAACAACTTGCACTATAATTGAAAAAACACAGAAAGGAAAAAAAAATGTTGGATTACTTTGTAATACCCGGTCCTTTCTGGTTCACCTGGGGAAACTCTTCTTTTGGAGGCTAATATTTCTTACACCCTGAATAACAAGAGCAGGTGTAGTAAAGTTGATTATTATGTGGTTGTGAGACTTCTCCATGTAATATTATAAAAAATGTGATCAGATTCAGTTAAGTTTCGTTAATAAAACCCTAAGCTCAGTCCAGGAGAGCTGTGGCACAGAGCAGTTAGGCTTATTTAAAGGCACTAGTGTAAGGCATTTAGAAGTACCAAAAGCGTTAAAAAGTAAGAAACACGACACAGTAACAATCCAACACCAATTTATAAAAATAGAAAATACACCCTATCTTAAAATAGACACCAAAAATCTTTTGAGGAAAATCGAAGATATTAATTTTCAAAGGGAAGTAAATGACTGTAGCTCACTCTTAGGAAATGTAATACATCGCTGTGAGTGGTTTAGCAGTTTTTAACTAATTGGCTACAATGGCAACTTCTCTCAGCTTGGATGGGCCACAACGGTTTGGGAGCCAGTCAAAGGGGCCACTTAGCTCCAGGGATACAGTTTCTTGTCAGGTCCAACAGTCCCAGGGTCCTCCGTGCACTTTTCTCCTTTACCGTGGTCCAGCACAGAAGTGGTCCTGATGCTAGGGATACAGGTTGCTGAAGAGATGCAGTGATTGTTCCTGGGTCCATCCTGGTACCCACGAACATCAGGAGTCATCTCTGGTCTCAGGACTCAATCTCCCATGATGCAGTAGTGGAGTCCAGTGAAGGTCCAGTCACCAATGGTCACCTGGTCTCCGGGTTACAGCAGTCTCAGCGGTTGCTTACAGGTAAGAAACTCTTTTCTTTCAAAGTATCAGGCTCAACTTTGGCTGTGGGTCTCATGGACTTGGGGACAGCTTAGGAAGGTCAAGACTGTCACCCAGCAAGCCCTTTGGCATCTTCTGGCGGTCAAGCATTTTGGGGCAGCTGGGCTCTCAAGGAGTGCAAGTTTCCATAGCTTTTGGTGGTCTTGAAGCTTAACAGGAAGCTAGCCAACTAACCCTTTGAATAACTTGATGTGCCATGGCACAGGTGGAGCTCTTTTCCATGAGTGGGCACAGTCCTTTTTGTGGGATCCTCAGGTGCAGTCCAGTCTATGGTGCTGCCTCACTTTCCTGGGTCTAGGGAGCAGCAGGGCAGTCCTCTTTCCAGTTCAGTAGTTGTAAGAAAGTGGTTCTATATATACTGGACCACAGTAAGGTACAGTGAGTATAGAGTCCCCAGTCTCCAGAGGTATGACAGAGGTTAAAGTCAGATATGACCTTACTCTCTAAAGTGGTAGCTTGGTCGAGCAGTAAGGCAGTATCAGAGGACAGTGTAAAGCATTTGTTGTACACACTCAGTCAGCAAACGGTCTCACACACTCAAGAACTGAACTCTAGGCCAATAGTTTTTATATCAAAAGATATAGTTGAGGGCACATCCTCGTGGTCTTGGGTCACTCAGGCACTGGCCGGGCTTGGCGGGTGCAGAGTGGGCTGGATTCGCAGTTCCTGGCTGGCACTAGGGGTATTGCTGTTGGAGCAGAACCACTGCACATGGGTGTCCCAGTCTTACGGAAGGTTCAAGGCAGGCAGGTCCTCCGGGGTTTTCTAGGTTGCTGTCCGCAGGAGACGCCGGAGTTTCACAGGAGCAGGTTCAAGGATCAACAGGCCTGTAGGGTTCTGGGGCCAAGTCAGTAGGCATCGTCCTTTTGTTAGCAGCTGTGCGGCAGGACTTCTTGTTTCTTGGTCTTCTTGTTGTTGCAATCGGGATCTGAGGAAGGAAGGTTCAGGGTGTCCCTAAATACTAAATTTAGGCGCGTTACAGGTAGGGCAAGGGCAGGGACCAATGGGTCCCTGTCCTGGGGCGGGTACACACCCTAGCCTGCTCCTCTCCTGTGGGAGGGGGACAGGAGCCTAGCTGTGATTGGGCAGGGCTCCCCTTCTGCAAGATGGCCGAAGCCCGGAGTCGTGCTTCACCTCACCTCCCCCACCTGAGGGGTGGGGTTGGCATAGGCTGGCACACCCACTTTCCTCACTTAGGGTTTCCCGCCATTCTTCCCGCCAGAGTGGGGGTCAGAACTGGTGGGGGCCAGTTGCTGAGTACAGCAAGTGGCCTGGAGAAGCTCACAAAGGCGGTATGCCTTTTAAGCTTTCTCTGCTCATCCTGGGGGCGGAGGCTTGGCACCTCGTCCCAGGATGTGCATTGTTCCAGGCCTTGAGAGCGGCAGGCTCTCGACCCAAGGGTCCAGAAACATGTCTGGTGGTGACAGCCTCGGTAGCCACACAGTCAGGACACTGGGAGTTGGTTAGGTTTCAGGAGGCATCTCTAAGATGCCCTCTGTCGTGCATTTTACATTAAATCCCACACTGGCATCAGTGCAGGTTTGATGTGCTGAGAAGTTTGATACTAACTTCTCAGTCTTCAGTGAAGCCATCATGGTGCTGTGGAGTTCGTAATGATGACCTCCCAGCACCATATACTCTTAAATGGCAGCACTGCACTTACAGTGCCCAGGAATGGCCCTGGATACTGTAGGGGCACAGGGCTCATGCACCTGTGCCCACACCACTGGCATAGGGCAACCAGCTAGAGGGGTGACTGATGGATGCCAGGGCAGTGAGCTTGTGGGCATGGTACACAGGGATGTGGGCCATGTCGACTCTCTGTTAAGTTCTGTACTTAGACACTCAGCCTGCAAAGGCAGTGTGTGGGTGTCAGGGTACATGGCCCCTAAGGGTGGCACAATAAGTGCTTCAGCCCTTAGGGGCCTTCTCTGGTCACCATGCTCTGGGTACCTAGGGTACCACTTACTATGGGCTGACAGGTGGCCAGAGATGCCAATTGGGTTTTAGTTTCAACACAGTTTTAGGGGAGGAACACAGGCCCTGGGCACCTGGTTGGCAGGAGCCCAGGGTACACTCAGTGAAATGACATCAGCAATTCAGCAAAAAGTGGGGGCTTACCAATGCAAGAAAGATGGCACTTTCTCACAGTAGTGATCTGAGGACTGTGTCTCGAATGGCACTTTTATGCCATCTTCACAGTTGTGGGAGGGGGAACTGACTAGCCAATGGGGCAATAGTTCCCACAGGACAACCCTTCCCACTTTACAACACTTCTTGGGGGTCTGGCCACCCAATAATTCCAAAATATCCCTCTCTACCCAAATCTATGATGGCACAAGCCATCTTCTCCTATGACGAGCCCTGTCCACACCCCAGGTATGTAGCCAGCATAATCATCCACTTGTCCTGGAAAACTGGTTCTGTATTGGGGTTTCCCCTCTGGAAGAGATATCAGCCTTTCTGCCTACACAAAAGAGTCAGTTTGTCATTGTGTTTGTCATTTGCTTTAGTGAGGCAGTAGTGCAATGGGCGGTTGCCTCTGGAGGAGATGTCAAGCTTTCTGCCTACACAAAAGAGCCATTCTGTCACGGTGGGATTTCCATTTGCTTTACTGAGGCGGTAGCCTCTGTGAAGCTGGGTCATCTGTCGCTATCGCCCAGTAGTAATCCTCCTCTCATCAACATCTCACTTTGTTCCTTGTTCTTGGGAACACTTCACACTTTTTAACAGGGAAGTAGCCTGCTGTCTTGGGTGATAACTGCTGCAGATAGACGGGAAAGGCTACAAGAGGTTTGGGCAAAAAATTAGTGACTTTCTAAAGCCACACTTCTAGTACAAATGACCTGAAATACGATCTTAATGTGTCAGATTTAATGTAATGATTAATTTGACACATCAGAGTAAAATCTTTGGAGGTCCCAAATGGATGTCAGCACTTAGTGTGGTGGCTAGTGAAACTAAATGTTAGCTAATGTGACCACTGGCCTTGCGACGGTGAAAACGGCAATTTCGTGTTTTGACTGTCAAGGAATACTGAACGCCAAAGGAACATTCTTTTTAATTCTAAGCACCATGCCTGGAGGGCTACAAAGGCCTTCACTAGCGGAGACTTATTAATATTAAAAAAGGAAGCGTTTGGCCTAGCAAAGGCCTTTATTTTGCCACGTCGAGTTGGTAGTTTTCCTGTTGCCAACTAGCCTGCAATGGCAGGCCTAGAGTCACGTTTTCACCTTTGTCACTGTAGTGGTGGCATAATTATGTGCTGCAGTCTACTAGTGACATTTACCTTACTAGCCCTGGGTTTGTCTTATACCTGAAACTAGGGACTTATAAGTAAGGTTTCAAATGTACACACACTTTTTGGAGCAAAGCACATGCAATGCAGCATTAGTTCAAAAGCTTGGGATGGGTGGGGGGGGCGGCGGGGGGGTGGGAGGGTGGTGGGGACTGTGATCATTCAAAAGAGGTCCTTAACTAAAGCTTGTGTTGTACTGGACCCCAGTGTGTTGGGATTGATTGTTTAATTGTACATAGGACGAATGCCATCAGGCAACCCCTAGCTGAAAACAATGGATATGTTAGCTTATCTGCTACTCCTAACATAATGAATGATGGGAGTAAGAGTGGTGGAGAACAAGTAATCTATGTCCTACAGTACTCTTTACCAATAACTTTTGAGTTCCTGTCAATCCCATAGAAAGTGGAATAAAGTACAAGTGGCTCTGCATCGTCTCCAAGTTTTTGTAGTTGGACTTATCCAAGCTTTGCAACTTCTCTGGTGTGTGGTACCAACGACTATCTTGGCCAATTTCCCAACTATCCAAGCTAATGGCTGCAGTTATTGACCTGGTTAGTTTCCTCCCAATCTCTGCCTCCCACCTCTTTTAACCTGAGGTTGTATCTAATTGAGAGGTGTGATTCAGAAAAGTATATATTTCAGACAGTAAATGTTCGTGGTTTGTTTTAGTAACCAATCATTTCTAAACAGGAGTTAATGATCTCTTGGCACCAGATTTGGTTAATTTATCAAATATCCTATTTGCAAATATCTTGGCCTTTTCCTTTCCTCAAGGCTATAGTCCAAATTACCTTGTTCAAAGGATTTTAGTCGCCCTTAATAAAATACAAAAAATCCCCTACTCTCTTTGTAACTGGCCACTCTTCAGCTCTTTAATTTAGCCTCAACCACTACCAAGGTAAATGCAAGATTTTTACAGAGATACTGTTAGTATAATATCCAAATACTGAATGTTATTCTTGGCCCAGGTGAGGGGAAAACTAGACTGTTTGTTTCTTGTGCTCTACTAGAGTGTGCAGGTTGAGCAGGCATGATTTCTGGATATTGATTTTCAACTCCAGCATTAGACCAAATGCTTCCAACTCCTATAAAACCACAGGAAATCAGTGCAATAGGTCTGTAAGTAAAAAGAAAACAACGTAGGCATATAAATTAAGGATATTTATGCACGTATAGACCTACTAGGATTCCTTCAATGTTTGTGTCTGAGCTCCACATAAGGGAAAATGTCCTAAGTGTACTTCAAACAGGAGGGGAGGGCATCTATGCCTTGTCCCCCTTCTGATGCCAAATATTGCTGTGGAATTTCCATTTATTCTAATGCTGACATTCGGACTCTGGAAGCAAGGTTTTAAATGTAGGAATAAACCCAAAAACACTTTGAAAATCAGACAGTAATAGTCAATGTACATATCAAACACTTTCTCAGCCTTGACCGAAATGAGAAATGCTGAATTGTCTGTTGTGCGGATATTATCTATGATGTACTGAATGTGCCCTATTTTGTCAGCACAGTTGCAGCCAGTATGATCTGGATTTTTTAGAATTTCCACGTGTAGGCCTAATTTGTTAGATAAGATTACTGCAAACAGATTCATGTCTATGTTTAATAATGAAATTGACCTGTAGGATAAGCACAGCATAGTTTATTTGCCAGATTTGGGAAGTACCATGATAGAGGCCTCTCGCATGGAGACTATTATCCCAGATATCCCAAATTAATTGTACAGGGATCATAATTAGTGCCAGTATTTGACTGCACAATTTGTAAAAATAGGCTTGGAGGCCATAAGGGGCAGGTGATTTGTTGTTTTTAAGCCTGGCAATATCTGGGCCTATCTCCTAGTTGACTTTCCCAGGGTATTCAACTGTTCGGGTGTAAATGCCTGTGTTTTCAGCATTCTGAGTTAATGTTCAATATTTTCTTTGTGTCTATCCTCTTCAGTGTACACAGCACCGTAAAATTATTTGAATGCCTTTATCCTCTTAGGATACTCTGCCTCCTTCGGATACTTTGCCTCCATCAGATACTTTGCCTGCTTGTGATTTAATTGAGACCACCGTCTACCAGGCTATCTTAGCCAAAGGTTGCAAGCTAGGAGCTTTCAAGCACTATTTCCCTCTCTGCAGTATGTTTCACAAGGATTAATGCACATTTTCCCCATCTACATAAAAGGCTTTAAGTTGGGGGTGTTTAGCAAAAAGCATGCATCAAATCTTCTCTGATCCAGAGAGCTTATGTTTTGCCTCTATCAATCAATCAATCAATTTGTAGAGAGCGCTATTTACCCGTGAGGGTCTCAAGGCGCTGAGGGGGGGGGGGGGGGGAGCTTCGCTACTGTTCGAAGAGCCAGGCCTTGAGGAGTCTTCTGAAGGCGAGTAGGTCTTCGGTCTGCCATAGGTGGGTAGGAAAGGTGTTCCAGGCCTTGGCGGCGAGGTAGGAGAAGGATCTGCCACCTGAGGTTGTTAGTTGGATGCGGGGGACGGCGGCGAGGGCAAGGCTGGCGAGGCGGAGCTGGCGGCAAAGGGTGTGGAAGCTGAGTCTGTTGTTCAGGTTGGCTGGTCCGGCGTTGTGGAGTACTTTGTGTGCATGGGTGAGGAGTTTGAAGGTGATCCTCTTGTCGACGGGGAGCCAGTGTAGGTTTCTCAGGTGGGGGGTGATTTGGCTGCGGCGGGGGACGTTGATGATCAGTCGGGCAGAGGCATTTTGGATGCGCTGTAGTCGTCGTAGGTGTTTGGCTGGGATTCCGGCGTAGAGTGTGTTGCCATAGTCCAGCCTGCTGCTGACGAGGGCCTGTGTCACCGTTCTTCTTGTTTCGATCGGGATCCACTTGTAGATCCTGCGGAGCATGCAGATGGTGTTGTAGCAGGAGGAGGAGACGGCGTTGACCTGTTTGGACATGGAGAGTGAGGAGTCGAGGATGAATCCAAGATTGCGTGCGTGGTCAGTAGGTGTCAGTGCTGTCCCCAGAGTGGTTGGCCAGCAGGAATCGTCCCAGGCTGAGGGGTTGGGTCCGAGGATGAGGACCTCCATCTTGTCCGAGTTCAGTTTCAGACGGCTGCTCCTCATCCAGTCGGCGATGGCCTTCATTCCGTCGTGGATGTTGGTTTTGGCGGTGCGTGGGTCCTTGCTGAGGGAGATGAGGAGCTGCGTATCGTTGGCGTAGGAGATGATGTTGTGGTGGCGGGCCACTTGTGCGAGGGGGGCCATGTAGATGTTGAACAGCGTCGGGCTGAGGGAGGAGCCCAGGGGGACGCCGCAGATGATGTCGGTGGCTTCGGATCGGAAAGGTGGGAGGCGGACGCTCTGGGATCTGTCGGAGAGGAAGGATGTGGTCCAGTCGAGGGCCTTCTCTTGAATACTGGCTTCTTGGAGGCGTGTTTTTAGAGTGCGATGGCAGACTGTGTCGAAGGCGGCCGAGAGGTCCAGGAGGATGAGGGCAGATGTTTCGCCGTTGTCTAATTGGCGCCTGATGTCGTCTGTGGCGGAGATGAGGGCTGTCTCGGTGCTGTGGTTTCGTCTGAAACCGGATTGGGACGGGTCCAGGATGTTGTTGTCTTCAGGGTGGCGGGTCAGTTGCATGTTGACGATTTTCTCGATGACCTTCGCCGGGAACGGGAGCAGGGAGATGGGCTGGAAATTCGAGGTCCTTGGGATCCGCCTTGGGCTTTTTGAGGAGGGCGTTGATTTCGGCGTGCTTCCAGCTTTCTGGGAATGTCACTGTTTCGAAGGAGATGTTGATGATCTTCCGTCTGCCTTGTTAAATATGTGGTGTGGGCACGGGTCTGTCGGTGATCCGGAGTGGATGGAGTTCATGACCTTGCATGTCTCGACGTCACGGACGTTGGACCAGGAGGTCAGGCGGTTGGTGTTCGGGAGAGGGGTGGAGTCTGGCGTGGTCGGGTCGGTCGTGGTGTTGAAGCTTTCGTAGATGTCGGCGATCATGCAGTGGAAGATGATGGCCAGTGAGTCGCACAGTTCCTGTGAGTGCGGGATGTCGTTGGTGTTGGCGCTGGGGTTGGAGAGTTCTATGTCCCTCACCTAGGTCTCCGGCTTTTCACTCTTCTCCATGTTTTCTCTACTGTGCTTAGTTGCTAGCAAGATTAATGTGCCCCTAATTGTCATCTTTAATGTTTCCCCCTCTCAGTCATTCTCCTGAATTAAAAGGATAAGTCCTTCCAGGATTCGAATCTTGTTGGCCTCGCTATAAAAAAGTGCCCCCTGGACTTCAATTCCCCATAATCCTTCATTGTCTGGGGAGCTTGATAAGGATGTGAATTGGGGCTTTGCCCAAAAGCGACTGGACACCTGTCTCTGGTACATGCACCTTATCTATCAAATGAAGTGACTAAAAGAACTATTCACCTTACATATGTCTTTTGTGTTGCAGAGAGGAAAGTAAAGTCCTTCCATACGAGCATGTGTCTTGCGAAGTATCTCTCAGACTCACATCACTTAGCTA
The DNA here is from genome assembly GCF_964261635.1 of Lissotriton helveticus. NCBI lineage: Eukaryota > Metazoa > Chordata > Amphibia > Caudata > Salamandridae > Lissotriton > Lissotriton helveticus. Next base: position 1,040,338,597 of record NC_136057.1, read on the forward strand.
CTGTAGGAAGATGGCTCTTTATGTAGTATACCAAAAAGAGGCATGCTGTGAATAGAAACCAGCTTTCCCTTATGAGTTGACAGGGCTTACTCCAGCAACCCCAAGGTGCCCTGTCTAGTATAGTGTGTTCAAGCAGCTATAGGCTTATCAGAGAGCAGTGTTAGAGATTTGTTGCACACACAGAGTCAATAAATGACACGCACACTCAAAAGGAGACCCACACCAATTTGGAAAAGGAAAATGCTACTTACCAGTATGCATCTGTTCTTGGCATGTAGAGCTGCAGAGTCTCACACTGTGCTTTAGATCGCCACCTGGTGTTGGGCTCGGATGATTGCATGTTGTTGTCATCAAGGAAGAAGTCTTTGTAGTCACGAGATAGGTGACTCCTCCCTTGGACGGTAGTGCGCATGGGCATCGGCTCCACCCTTAGATTATTTTTCGCCTTGATGGGAAACGATGGCCTTAATTAAGATTGACGTGGAACAGATACAGGTCCCGGGGAGGCGGGGAGGCATGTGAGACTCTGCAGCTCTACATGCCAAGAACAGATGCATACTGGTAAGTAGCATTTTCCGTTCGAGGCATGCGAGCTGCAGATCTCACACTGTGCATTGATTGTACAGCAGTGTCTCCCCTAGCGGTGGTCACCTGTATCTGTTGCAGTAGTTTAAAAAAGAGTTTTGAGGACAGCTTGGCCTACAGCAGCTTGCTGCTTGGCTTGCACATCAACACAATAGTGTTTAGTTTAAGTATGTGTTGTAGACCATGTCGCTGCTTTGTATATGTCTTCCAGGGGAATGTTGATCCTTAGGAAAACCATAGATGCTCCTAGTTTGCGTGTGGAGTGCGCCCTAGGAGGAATTGTTAATGTACGTTTTGCTTTTTGATAGCATATTTGTATGCATTTTACAATCCACCTTGCAATTCTAGCTTTAGAGATGGGGTTGCCTTTATGTGGTGGTGAGAAAGAAACAAACAATTGTTTAGTTATTCGAAAGGATTTGGTCCTATCAATGTAATAGAGAATGGCTCTTTTAACATCTAGGGTGTGTAGAGCTCTCTCTGCTACTGAGTCAGGGTTTTGAAAAAACACTGGCAATTCTACTGATTAGTTTAGATGAAATGGAGTAATGACTTTAGGAAGGAATTTGGGATTTTTTCTTAGGATCACTTTGTTACGGTGTAATTGTAAAAATGGTTCTTGTATAGTGAATGTTTGAATCTCACTTACCCTCCTGAGAGAGGTAATAGCAATAAGGAAAGCTGATCTCCATGTAAGAAATTGTAGTTCACATTTGTGTAAAGGTTCAAAAGGGGGTCCCATGAGCCTAGTAAGAACAATGTTTAGGTTCCATACCGGAGAGGGTGGTAACCTAGGAGGAATGATTCTTTTTAATCCTTCCATAACTGCTTTAATTGCAGGTACTCTAAATAATGACAGATGTTGTCTATTTTGTAGGTATGCAGCAATGGCTGCAAGATGTAGTCTTATGGATGAATATGCTAGATTACATCTTTATAAGTGTAGAAGGTAACATATGATGTTCTGGATGGAAGCATCCAGAGGATCAGTTTGATTATTGTTGCAGTAAATGGCAAATCTCTTCCATTTTGCTGCAGAGCAAGCTCTAGTAGTAGGTCTTCTGGCTTCTTTAATGATATTCATACAGTCTGGTGGTAGGTTAAGGTAACCAAACTCTAAGACTTCAGGAGCCAGATCGCCAGATTCAATTGGCTTGGATCTGGATTCCTGATTTCTCAGTGGTTCTGCGTTAGCATGGATTGTGTCAGGCACAGTCTTTGGTGTGGAACTAGAGAGAGTTCTAGTAGCATTGTGAACCACAGTTGGCGTGCCCATGTGGGAGCTACTAGGATCATTTTGAGAGACTTGTTTTAGCTTGCGCACTACTAGTGGTATTAATGGGAGTGGCAGAAAAGCGTACGCAAATCTGCCTGACCAGTTCCTTCATATCGCATTGCCCTTGGACAGCGGTTGTGGAATCCTGGCAGCGAAGGTTGGGCATTTTGCGTTTTTGTGTGCGGCAAAGAGATCTATATCTGGGCGACCCTACTTGTGGTACATGCACCTTTTCTATCAAATGAAGTGACTAAAAGAACTATTCACCTTACATATGTCTTTTGTGTTGCAGAGAGAAAAGTCAAGTCCTTCCATGCGAGCATGTGTCTTGCGAAGTGTCTCTCAGACTCACATCACTTAGCTACTGTGGGAAGATGGCTCTTTATATAGTATACCAAAAAGAGGAATGCTGTGAATAGAGTCCAGCTTTCCTTTATGAGTGGCCAGGGCTTACTCCAGCAACCCCAAGGTGCCCTATCTAGTGTGTGTTCAAGCAGCTATAGGCTTATCAGAGAGCAGTGTTAGAGATTTGTTGCACACACAGAGTCAATAAATGACGTGCACACTCAAAAAGGAGACCCACACCAATTTGGAAAAGGAAAATGCTACTTACCAGTAAGCATCTGTTCTTGGCATGTAGAGCTGCAGTCTCACACTGTGCATTAGATCGCCACCTGGTGTTGGGCTCGGATGATTGCATGTTGTTGTCATCTTGGAAGAAGTCTTTGTAGTCACGAGATAGGTGACTCCTCGCATTGTCCTTGGACAGCGGTTGTGGAAACCTGGCAGCAAAGGTTGGGCATTTTGCGTTTTCGTGTGCGGCAAAGAGATCTATGTCTGGGTGACCCCACTTGTGAAAGAATGGTATAAGAACTTGTGGATGTAGTTCACATTCGTGAATCTGTTGTGCCTGTCGACTTAACAGATCTGTAATCTGGTTGTGAACCCCTGGAAGGTTTTCTGCTAGCAGATATATGTTCTTTGGAATGGCCCACCTCCAAATATTTTGTGCAAGCTGGGACAGTTGCAGAGAATGTGTGCCTCCTTGTTTTTGAATGTAGTACATGGCTGTCATGTTGTCCGTCTGGATTAAAACAGCTTTGTTTTGTACATGTACTTGGAAGGACTTGAGTGCTAGGAATATTTCTAGCAGCTCTAGGTGATTGATGTGGAGCACTTTTTGTTGAGGGGTCCATTTGCCCTGAATTGTATGGTTTAGGAGATGGGCTCTCCATCCTGTCAGGGATGCGTCTGTTGTGAGTACTATCTGTGGAACTGGCTCGAGGAACTGCCGCCCTCTGGACAAGTTTCCACCACTGCAGAGAGCGATGTGTGCGGCTGTCTATCAACACCAGGTCTGTAAGTTGTCCTTGAGCCTGGTTCCACTGTTGTGCTAGACTTCCTGCTGTGGGCGCATTTGCAGTCTTGCATATGGTACAATAAAAATGCAAGATGCCATCATGCCTATTAGTTGCATGAACACTCTGGCTGGGAGAGAGTGTTGGTTCTGAAACCTTGTGATTAAGGCTTGAATGCTCTGTATCCTGGCTGGACTGGGATAAGCTAGAGCTGTAGACGTGTTTATTGTGGCCCCTAGGTATTGATGTACATGAGAGGGCTGGAGATGCGACTTGGTGTAGTTGATTGTGAACCCTAAGTTGTGCAATGTTTGAATTGTTTGAGATGTGTGTTGAACACACTGGTTGAAAGACTTGGTTTTTATGAGCCAATCGTCTAGGTATGGGAAGACATGTAAGTGTTGTCTTCTGAGATGTGCTGCTACTACTGCTAGGCACTTTGTAAACACTCTTGGTGCAGTTGTGACCCCAAATGGAAGGACTTTGAACTGATAGTGATGTCCTTCTAGCACAAACCTTAGATACTTCCTGTAAGAAGGATGTATGGGAATGTAGAAGTAGGCGTCCTTGAGATCTAGTGTAGTAAGGAAATCGCCTTGTTGCAACAATGGGAGCACTTGTTTTAAAGTGATCATATGAAAATGATCTGAGTGTATATACAGATTGAGGGGCCTCAGGTCGAGAATTGGTCTTAGTGTCCCGTCCTTTTTGGGTATTAGGAAATACAGTGAGTAAACCCCTGTCCGTTGGTTTTGTAATGGAACAATTTCATTGCCTCTTTTTGAAGCAATGATAAAACCTCTTGTTTGAGCAGCGCAAGGTGTTCTCTAGACATTGGACGCTGTTTGGGTGGTATATGCGGAGGGGTAGCTGTGAGTTGGCAGTAGCCATATTGGATAATTTGTCTTACCCACTTGTCTGTTGTGATGGAATTCCAGACAGGTAGGAACTGTGCTATTCTCCCCCCCTACAGGAGTGGAACGCTGTTGGGGGAGCTGAAGGAAGTCACTGCTTTGTATTGGGAGAGGTCCGATTGTTGTTATTACCTCTCCCTCTGCCTTTATTGTTATTGCCTCCGTATCCTCCTCTAAAGTATCCTTTATTGGAGGATGCTTGTGTATTGTTTTTAAAACAAGGTGAGTTGTCTGCTCCAGCTTGTGTGGAGCCTCCTCAATAAAAGGAGCGACAAAAGGAGCCTCTTGTTTGTTTGGACTGCAAAACTCCCATAGATTTGGCCACCACAGTATCTTTTTTTCATTTTTTTCAAGAGCTGTGTCTACAGCTGGGCCAAAAAGCTGCTGTTGATTAAATGGTTAATTTAATATGGTAGTTTGCACCTCTTGCTTAAATCCTGAGATGCACAGCCATGCATGTCGTCTGAGGAGGACACTAGTATTTATTGCTCTAGACGCAGTGTCTGCTGCATCAAGTGCACACTTGATGGAAGCATTAGACATTAGCTTACTTTCTTGGATAAGATCATTAGCTTGTGCTTTATATTGGTCAGGTAGATGCTGTAAGAGTGTTTCTAGCTGATCATAGTGAGCCCTGTCGTATCTTGCGAGGAGGGCTTGTGTATTAGCTATGCGCCATGTTTTACCTGCTTGGGCAGCTATTCTCTTGCCTGAAGCATCTATCATCTTTTTCTCCTTATCAGGAGGTGGTGCATCACCTGCTGTTTGTGAGTTTGCTCTTTTTCTAGTGTTGGAACCGACTAGTGAGTCTAAGGGTAACTGTCCTTTAATGTATGCAGGATCCCCAGGAGCAGGCCTATATTTCTTTTCTATTCTGGGATTTAGGATCCTAGCCCGTACAGGGTCTTTAAACACTTCTGGTGGGTGTTTAATTACTCCTTTGATCATAGGTAGAATTTGCACTGACCTCTGGGCTTGATCAAAAGTGTTAAGTAGAAAATCCTCTTCTGCCTCATCTGAGTGCATTGTGACCCCCATGAAGGATTGCAGTTTTATTAAGTAAGTGTCCAAACCCAATATTATCTTCAGGAGGAGAAAGTTTGGATGGGTATGCATATGGATCAGGAATATCTGGTACATCCTGTGGAACATCTAATGGGATTGGGTACTCCCAGTCAGGTGGATCTGTTGGGTAGTTAAAAGGGCCATTTGGGTCATTCCCACCCCCCATAATATGATCATCGTCATTATTATGAGGAGGTGTATGTTGTGGTGAAAAATGAGGTGGAGAATTTTCAGGTGGTGAAGGAAGAGAGACAGATTGAGGTATAGGAGAAGAAGGGTGCGTAGGTGATGTAGCAGAGTCCTTCTTTACAGGCACTGGATGTGGAGGTGCAGTATCCAATTTCTTCTTTCTGTGTGGCCCAGTAGACACATGTCCTGTGTCTGGGTCAATATAGTTCTTTTTCTGTCGAGGATCAGGGTGAAAAAGCTAGTCTTCCTCAGGAACCGCTTTCGGTGCCGATGTTTTCGGTTCCGAGCGTGGTTGTGTTTTTTGTGTGTCTTTAGCCTTAGGAGTTGTGGCAGAGTCCTTTGGCGTAGATCTTGTCTCCGAAGATTTTGGCTTTGAAGCCGAAGCTGGTTTCGTCGGCGTGGAAGCGTCGGAAACAGTCTTTTTTATACTCGAAGCCGATTGATTTTTTGAAGTCGACGGTTTTGGAATTATTTTCAGAACCAGGACGTCTTTCGGTTTCGGTGCCGATTGAGCTGGTGGTACCGGAACATGCGGTTTGCTCGATCCCGAGCTACCGGAAGGCTTTTATATTTTCTTTGGAGCCGAGCTCGAAGACGGGGCTTCTGAAGTAGTTTTTCGGTCGCGACTGGGCCCCGGAGGCAGAGTGTTGACCTTTGCCTTCGATTTGGGTGTTGGGGATGGGGCAGGGGCAGTAGCAGGGCTCGAAAAATCTAAAAAATGGTACTAGTCCTGCAGGACTAGTACCTTACAAAATGTCCTCGACCTAACTGCAACCTACTCGACCTCCGTTGAGCAAATGTGACAAGATAACAAGATTTAAAGGAATCTTTATTGCTCATTAATTTTGTGAGCAATAAAAATGCCTTTAAATCTTGTTATCTTGTCACATTTGCTCAGTTTTCTCAGACAGAGGACAAAAGTTGGTTTGTTTTCCTACTCGCCAGAAAGGGCGAGTAGGACCTAAAAACAGCGCGACCTTGTTAAATTTAGCTCGACTATGCGAGCGGACGAGTGGAATTTTCGAGCCCTGAGTAGTACTCAGGCTTTGACCCGAAGGTATGGAGTCATCGGAGTCGTCTGTCCCAGATACGATTTCGAGATCTTCGGAATCTTCCTCGGGGACATCTGGACCTTCGTCGAAGATGTCGTCTGGTTCCGGAGCGGATATCTGCATGATTTGTCGACGGGCCCTTCGATCTCGAATAGTCTTCTTGGATCAAAAGGATGCGCAGGCCGGACAGCTGGATTCATCGTATTCTAGTGATAAGCACAGGTTACAGACCATGTGATGGTCGCTGTGCAGGAATTTTGCTCCACACTGGGGGCATTTCTTGAACGGCGTCCTTTCCATGAGCTGTAGGCCTCATGGTGTGGATAGGCCAAACGGCCCGCGTCGACGACCGGAATCGAGCTGAAGAGATGTAGTCTATGTTTCTTGACGTCGAAAGTTGTTTAGAAGAGTTTGAAGTAAGTTTTATGACGCGTCGAACTACTTGAAAGTAGTTTTGAACCGGAGTGGAAAAGTTGCATCCGAACCCAGTGGCGGAAAAAAACAATCTAAGGATGGAGCCGATGCCCATGCGCACTATCGTCCAAGGGAGGAGTCACCTATCTCGTGACTACAAAGACTTCTTCCAAGACGACAACAACATGCAATCATCTGAGCCCAACACCAGGTGGCGATCTAATGCACAGTGTGAGATCTGCAGCTCATATGCCTCGAACATAACAGTTATCTTTATATATATTTTGAACACAAGAACTTTGTTATCAGGTAAGAACTTTTACATGATAGACTTAATACCGTTTTAGCACAGTTAATCAACTGCGTTTTTAAGCTCAATGCTCTCCTATGAGAGAAAGAACATTTACTGCAACTGCATACATATACTTGCGAGGCATTTATGTAAGACCCCTTTCGGTCAGGATGTGGTAGAGGGACAAGGACCAAAGTTCTACCAGCAGTTTAGTTGTATTTGCCCTGGTGAGTCGAGGTGCTGTACGGGTTGGTAGTCTTGTGTGCTACGTTGTAGAAAGGAAAGGCGGGGCGGGGGGTTGCACCTGGAAATAGGCTGCAAGTGGGAACACTGGTCGTGAGGGTCTGGTGAGCATGGGGGAGCAGTCGGTTTCTTTAGTCCCAGTCCAGGAGGCTCAGGTGCAGAGTGTTTGTGGTCAGCTAGTTCTTGAGAGTCAAGGCACTCACTGGTGTCATTCAGGACAAGCAAAGGGGACAAAAACAGGACAGCTGGGCCACTCTTGGTGCTGGCCTCTACAGTGCCGAAGTCCCTTGGTGGCTGATTGTCAGTGATGTCATTGGTGTCCAGACTGGACTGTCAACAAGCGTTGGTCGCGGCAAGAGTCCGGTACCCCTGGTGTTGGTGCAGGAAGGCTTGTGGAGGTCCTGGAGTCTTCAGGCTTGGCAGGAAGACGAACCTGACCTCCTTGAGTGGGCGGACCTTTTCCTGGTTGGCGACTGCTCAGTGGACCATGTGGACAGCTGCTTCTTTAAAATAAATGTTGCGGTTGGTGCCTGCAGGCGAATAGCTCCTCTACTTCAAGGATAGGCTGGTTGCTGGTCGAAGTGCTGAAAACCCTCCGGGGCTTGTGGAGGATGCACAGCTGAGGGACGAGTCGGGTCTTTGCAATTGTCGAGTCTCTATGTGGCAGGTAGGGTTTGGCGCCAAAATTCCATGGCCGTAGTTCGTTCAGGCAAGTTCGGCTCTTCAGTGTCCTCCTCTTCTTTTCAGTCAGTGGAATCTGAAGTTATGGATTCAGGGATCCCCCTAAATACAAAATGTTGGGGCGTTAGGGGAGTGGAAAGTAGTAGCTAATGGGCTACTTACCCTTGGGGCCACTAAACCCCATATATGACCACTTCATGTGGGAAGTGAGCATAACCCTGTCCCAGTTTCCTAAATTCTGCCATCACCAAGATGGCAGAATTGTCTTAGAGTGAGGTTCACCTTAGGGGTGTGACTGTTCTGGGAGTGCTCCACACCTACTTTGCATACTAATTTACCACCTCTCCTGGTGCCAAATAGTCTTCAGGTCTGGGAGTGGCATCTCCCAGGTCTGAGGGATGCTGGGGTCGCATATCAAAGGTGGCATGGCTTTTTGAAGTCTCTGGCTTTGATTATGCCGATTGCTAGCCATTCTGTTTGGAGGAGGTGTAAAACACCTCCTGCAGAAGCAGGCATTGTTCCTGACCTATGCAAGCGGGGCTTTCACCTCCTAGGGGGCCAAGAATGAGTCTGTGGTGGCAGGCGTGACTAGAGCAGTCAGCTAGCACACTAGTGGACTAGTAGGGTTCAGGGGGTATATCTAGGTACCCTCTGGGTGCATGTATTAATAACTCCTTAACTGGAATCAGTTACAAGATAGCTGATACCAAAATTTTTTGGTTTCAGTGAAGCCATCATGTTGCTGGGGAACAGCAACATGATGGCCAGTACATATACTCAAAATGGCTTCACTGTTCACTGGTAATGCCCAAGAAACGACTTGGACATCACAGGGGATATCTGCTCATGTAGAAATGTTCTCACATGTAATACAATGATCCCTGCATTGGGACCCTTGAGGCCTGCTGTGGAGGTGACTCACATTTATTGCATGCAGTGTCTGCAGGTATGGCACACAGGAGGAGTGCCATGTTGTGTCGTCAGTTTTTTCTGCACCATGTCACACAGCCAGCAATGGCAGTCTGCATGTTGGTGCTGCGTGGTCCCTTAGGGTGGCACAATACATGCTGCAGCCCTTATAGACCCTTATAGCCTCCTTGCCCTAGGTACCAAGGGTACCATGTACTAGGGACTTACAAGCGGTGCTATAGATATTGCCAATTGGGTAAACAATTGTACAGTTTTAGGAAAGTTATCTGGCACTGGGGACCTGGATAGGAGGAACCCAGTGCACTTATGTCAAAACTGCATCATTTACCATGTAAAAAGTGGGGGCGACCATGTCAAAAAGGGGCACTTTCCAACAGCTACTTCAACCATTCTCGGAAATACACCCCCTTCTGGTCCACTCTCTCAGCTGATCTGTATAGAGCATTATAAAGGACAATAATAAAATCCCCTCCTAATAAAATATCTGTCTGGGGAGATTCATGATCTGCTATCTCAAAAATGCTTACAGACTTTCCTTGGGAGTTTATACAGAAGCTACTGTACTATTCTAAGTGCTAATGTTTTGCCCTTTGTGTCTTTTACTTCCTCCTTGACTTCACCTTTGAAAAGGTTCACAAGAAGCATGGCTATTTTCCTTAGGTTTGAAAGAGAAATATTGCCTAGCGAACCACTGTGAACAGAACCAGGGCCAGTCCTGAAGAAGATTGTTCACCTGAAGCAGGCAGATGTCACTGGTGAAATTGTGTTGGAGTGAGAGAACTGCATGCCTAGGGCATTCAGACCCCTTACATCTAGGCTGGCTAGCTTCACCCGACAGTGTCTCACTGGGGCTAGGATAGGAAAAGGAAGCCGCCCTTGACCTACTTCTTCAGGGTCACAATCCACCTAGACCCAGTCTTCCTGCCACCTGCCTCCAGCCTCTCAGCCCCAGCCCCAGATAACAGGGCGGGTCTATTGGAGATCTGCAACCGCTGTGCCTTTGTGCTAGTAAGTATCCCTTTGATTGTGCCCTCTCTCTTATTTTTACTGGTGGCCATGGTTAATCTGGCAGTTAGGGTCTAATCACCTTCAAAGGAGCCTTTGGCTGATTCCACCCAGGGGAAGGGTCCTTGCGTGTCCCAGTAGTTTCACTGTTCACTGGATGTAGACTCCACATTTGTTCGGTTCTTAGTGTTGCCCAGCCAGTGCCCGACATGAATAGACCAAGGACCTTTACCCTATACAGGTTGGATGTGCAAACAGGGGACCCATGGGTGCAGCACAGACACAATACCTGTGCCCGAACTGGGCTTTGTTATGGACCCCATGGGCTACTCTCCCCTCTCCGCCAATGGGCAATATAGTCCGGTCCCGTTCATAGGGGCAGAAACACCCCAAGGAGTGGGAGTGTGTAAGAAAGTGGCTCCAAATTATACTGGACCAAAGTAAGGTACAGTGTGTATAGAGTCCCAAATCTCCAGAGGTATAACAGCGGCTAAAGTCAGATATGACTCTACTCTCTAAAGTGGTAGCTTGGCCGAGCAGTAAGGCAGTATCAGAGGACTGTGTAAAGCATTTGTTGTACACACTCAGTCAGCAAAAAGTTTTACACACAAGAACTGAACTCTAGGCCAATTGTTTTTATATCAAAATATATAGTTGTTTTATTTTTAGAACCAACAGGTATTCATTAGTCTTTATTCGATAATTTATAATCATAAAAGACACAACATACATAAAAGTGTCAGTAAAAAATAAAAAATAAATAGAATCACCTTTAAAACTAGCAATACATGCTATAACCATACAAAATGTAAAACTGATCATTATCGAATTCTGACAGAATTTTTTGAAGCTAAAATCAATACATTCAGGTATTCTATATGACTATTTGGTACCATTATCAAGATCTATCTGAATCCTCCACAGTCATCAATTTTTTTTTCCACTCAAAACCCATGCCCAATTCAGAAATTTTGCTATAACAATAACTATACCTGGATGGGTATTCGTTACCAAAATGCGCATGGCTGTCCGGCAGGATCTCGCGGCAAGATTAGTACACAGTGGTTTAAGATACCTGCGACGAGGATCCTGATACTGAGATACTGATGTGAGAGTGCACTGTTTAACATCTCAGTAAACCCCCACTTTACCCTCTCGGGACTATTAATTTATAGGCCCCCTGGTCCTGATGGTGCTTTTCGTCAAAGTCTACTGGAGGTGGTCTCTTCTCTAGTGCTAAAAACTGCTAACTTTACGATTATTGGCGACCTTAATTTACATATGGAAGCCCCACTTTCCAACTCGGTCCACAGTTTGTTGGCAGATCTTGAAGCGCTTCAATTAATTCAAATGGTACAATTACCGACTCACACAGGTGGCCACTTATTAGATCCTTTTCTTACGAATCTGGCCACTAATATCACAGTGCTTCATCCTAGACCTATGGCATGGACTGATCACCATCTGATTGAAATTCGTATAATTACTACCATCTCCTCCTCCAGAAATAACATCCCAGCCAGTTTCAAACGCCCCTGGAGAAACTTGAACTTAGAGCATTTTCATCAGCTTCTGATGAAATACCATCCTCTACCTCCCACCGAAGTTTCCCTTGGCTACGATAGTTTCTGTGATTGGCTAAATCACTCGTTAGATATGCTTATTCCGGCCAAGTGGAGTAAGTCTAGATCCAGCCCCTCCAGTCCTTGGTATGATGAATCGCTTAAAAAACTCAAAGTCTCCTGTAAAAAAGCGGAACGCGCATGGCGTAAAACTTATGATACTGACCTCAAGGCGGCCTATAGGGCCTGCACTAGAGTGTATCATCGGGCCATATGCGCAGCTAGGGCTGCTTTTTACTCCCTGGAGATAAAGAACAGCACCAATCCCACCAAGGTCATTTTCAGGGTGTGTAGGGATCTCACAAGCAATAGGACTAACTCTGCTACTCTCGAACCCTCCATGGCACACTGCCAGGATCTGGCCTCATTCTTTGTCGAAAAGGTGGAGACCATTTATAGGTCCATTCTCTCATCTTTCCATCAGGGAGAATATGCCTACATCATTGGTTTCCAAACCATTGCTGATTATTCCTAGCCCGACTTTGGATGAGTTTAAAGCCTTGACGATTAAAGTCAAATCCGGTTCCCCGGATGACCCCATGAGACCTTTTCAATTCCGGGAACTTGCTGAATGTTGCTATCCTGCCTTGCATAATCTCATCAATATGTCCTTCAGCATGGGCAGTGTTCCTAAGGCTTGGAAACAGGCGACGGTTATTCCTATTCTTAAAAAACCCGCCTTGGATCCTACCAAGCCAGAACACTATCGACCCATTTCCCTACTCCCCTGGTCAGCCAAGTTAGCAGAAGCGCATGCTAATTATATTTTATCATCTCACCTGCAGGAGTCGAATATACTGGATAACTCCCAGAACGGATTCCGTGCAGGTCATAGCACCGAGACTGCTCTCTTGGCTGTGGTGGAGCACATTAGGAAGCTGTTGGACCAGGGGCAGACGGCGGCACTGATCCTTTTGGATCTCAGTGCCGCCTTTGATACGGTGTCCCACCAGATTCTTTTACATCGTCTAGTGGAGGCTGGAGTTGGTGAGGTGGCACTTGAGTGGTTTCGTTCCTTTCTTAAGGATCGGGGCTTCAAAGTATCTACACCCCCTTTTGTCTCTGCTCCTCGCCCCATACTTCAGGGTGTCCCCCAAGGATCGGCTCTCAGCCCTACCTTATTTAATTTGTATGTTCAGCCACTGGCGGAGGTAGTCCAGCGTTTTGGTCTCTCCTTGGTGTCATACGCCGATGACACGCAGCTGGCGGTGGCACTCAATGGCGACTCCAACATGGATGCCCCCACCTTTCAGTCAGCTCTAAAAGCCGTGGCTGGCTGGATGGCGTACAATCAACTCCAACTTAATGCCTCCAAGACTGAGGTCATTATTTTTGGTAGGGAAAGCGGATTATGGGGAGATCAATGGTGGCCCTCTGAATTAGGCCCTGTCCCCACCCCCGTGACGGAAGTCAGAAACCTCGGGGTGTGGTTTGACGACAAGCTTTCGTTTACTTTCCACACTAAACGTGTGGCTGGGACATGTTTCGGCACTCTGCAGTGTCTTCGGCCTATTTTTAAGTTCTTCGATGCGGAGACTAGACAGATTATAGTCCAAGCTCTGGTTCTTACCAGACTGGACTATGCTAGTTCTCTGTTTTTGGGCCTAAATCAGGCCGAGCTTTCCCGCCTTCAAAGGGTCCAAAACGCGGCGGCCAGGATGCTAGTCGGCCTCCCAAAGTTTGTTTCGGCTCGTCGAACTATTCAAGATCTCCACTGGCTACCGGTAGGGCAACGTATTAAGTTTAAAGCATTATGCCTAACTTTTAAAATTCTTAAATTAGCCTCCCCTCCTATCCTTTCCCAGACGATTCTTCATTATGTCCCTGCCAGAGCCCTTCGCTCTGCTGGATTAAATCTTGCCATTGTGCCACGTTTTAAAAAAGCTAGAATGGGTGGACGTTCATTTTCTGTGCAGGCGGCAGCCCTTTGGAACTCTCTGCCGGCTCCTCTCCGCTCCATCCCTGACTTGCTCCCCTTCAGGAGGGCTTTAAAAACCTTCCTTTTTTCCACAGTTTAGACCCTGTTTTCTCTGATCATCTCTGATGTGTTGTGTTATTCAATCCTCCAAAGCGCCGGGACGCCACTTGGCTGCGGCATCCGCGCGCTATATAAAATAAAAATAACATAACATAACATACACCAGGCACGCAAAGAGCAAATGCATTATTGACTCTTCCCTATTGCAGCAAAAGGGGCAATCAGTCGTTGAAATCCTGTCCCATTTAGCTACAAATGATCTTATTGGAAGGGTGCCCACACGGAATTGGTGATAAAGTTTTCTATCATTGATTCATGTAATCACATTCAAATATGGTTCTGCTTTCGTTATGAATTTGTGGTCATAGAAGATACCTGTGAGTGACGAGCTGCTCGTCTTTGACAGGTTCTTCTTTGTTATCATTTCCCAGTAAAGCTCTTTATAATGATTTTTGCTGGGGAACGAGTTCCCTACTGGGTCGACCCACAAATGACTGAGGCCCATTTCAGTCAGATTAGACTTGATATTCTGGAACCATTTCATTTTGGAAGCCGAATCTCGATTTCTTACATGCAACATTACGTCGGCGTAAGGTGCCAGTTCTACAGCGGTCCACAATCTTCTCTAATATGCCAGGGGTCTAAGACCTGCAACCTCATCAATGGAGGTGCAGCCTAGATCTAATAACAAAGGCTTGATGGGGTGGATTGGGGTAGGGCAGTCAGAGATCTTAAAAACCTTTTTTGAGCTAGGACAAGGGGAGTTAGATTTTCGAACCCCCAGAGCTCGGCGCCATAGACCATGGACGATCTTATTTTCACATTGTAAATAGCTACGGCTGGCCCTATAGGTTTAGTAAAGGACATCCTATGTTCCTTCAATAGAGCTCCCGATAGCTCGTTATGTCTAAGGACTAAAAGCTCGATTTGAGGCGCCCAGTTCATCTTCCTACTCATGGTTACCACTAGATAAGTAAATATGTTGGTTTGCTCTAGGGGTACATTATCCATTATGACCTTGCCTTTGACTAGTTTATGTCTGTGCAGTACCCTGTACTTAGCTTTATCGACATTTACTGCCAACTCATGGTCCTTGCAAAAAACAACAAATTGATCAGGGGCTCGTTGCAGACCTGACTGGGATTCTGATAAAATCAGAGTATTGTCCGCAAACATTAACAATAGAACCCTTGTTCCAGCAAGGGATGGAGCATCTGTTGGATAATTAGAATAGTAGGCAATAACCCTATTTATAAAGAGTGAAAAAAGGGTGGGAGCGAGAACGCACCCCTGGCGCACTCCTTTAGTAACTGGAAACGCTTGGGTCAGTTCACCCTGCTGGCCCCACCTTACTTTGGCGTAACTTGCCTCATGTAATTTGATAATAAAAGCGAGGATTTTAGGGGGCATCCCAGCCTCCTTTAATGAATCCCACAGTTTAGAGCGAGGTACTAGATCAAATGCTGATTTTAAATCAACAAATGCAGCGTATAAAGTTCCCCCTGCTGATTTTACTGTGGACCAATATATCATCATAAATCGAAATACCTGGTCTATAGTACTTACGTGGGGTCGAAAGCCCGCTTGGTAGGTAGATAGAACATTCTGCTCGGTGATCCCTCATTGATTCTACCTAGTACAAGTTTCGCAGTTAGTTTCTGTAGTGTATCAATTAGGCTTATCGGCCTATAATTACTGGGACGAGCGCGGTCTCCTTTTTTATATATGGGTATAATTTCGGCCCCTCGCCAGGTGTCTGGTATTGGTGCACCTTTGGCAAAAGCATTTACAATAATGTAAATATACTTAATCCAGGTTTTTCTGGCCTGTTTTTAAAGGTCAGCTGGGATGCAATCTGGCCCCGGGGCCCTTCCAGCGGGCAATCTATCTAGGGCTCCATCAATCTCATTTTTGGAAAAAAATAGGGCTGGCTCTCCCTCGAACTCTGGGTACTTGGTGATATTACTAAACGAAGAATCAAATTGACCTTTAAAATGCTGGACCCAGTGTTCAGGGGGGACATTATTTGGTGTTTTACTAGTCGTGTGATTACCCCATTTAACTATTTCCCAAAATGTGATCCAGTTCTTACCTTCGGAGGCTTTGGTTAGACCTACCCATCTTTCCTCATCGTTTTCTTTCCTGGCCTTATTCTGAACCATTTTATACTTTATCCTTGCTTCTCTGACTAGTTCAGGGGCTCCACCTTTTATTGCTGTGGATAAATTGTGAAAAGCAGTACCACAGGCCTCGTTGTACCACTTAGACCCTCCAACGGGGCGGGGTTCAGCTGATTTCTTTGTTTTTTTTAGTTAGTATGAGCTTCAAGTTTGAGAAAAGATCCTTATGGGACTTCATAATTTCAGATAAATGTAATAAATTATTACCCTCAGCTTCTGGGAGACAACAGGCCGAGGGTCTCTACCGTCGAGGATCGAATCTGCTCCTGAAGATCTTTGTCCTCAACTATCGCCACCCATTTTAACAGGCAACAATCCGGCGTTAGGGTCACCTCTCCTATAGGATCATTTTGAGAGACTTGTTTTAGCTTGCGCACTACTAGTGGTATTAATGGGAGTGGCAGAAAAGCGTACGCAAATCTGCCTGACCAGTTCATTCATATCGCATTGCCCTTGGACAGCGGTTGTGGAATCCTGGCAGCGAAGGTTAGGCATTTTGCGTTTTTTGTGTGCGGCAAAGAGATCTATATCTGGGCGACCCT
Source organism: Lissotriton helveticus (assembly GCF_964261635.1). Taxonomy (NCBI): domain Eukaryota; kingdom Metazoa; phylum Chordata; class Amphibia; order Caudata; family Salamandridae; genus Lissotriton; species Lissotriton helveticus. Next base: position 1,040,354,923 of record NC_136057.1, read on the forward strand.
ACTTGTGGTACATGCACCTTTTCTATCAAATGAAGTGACTAAAAGAACTATTCACCTCACATATGTCTTTTGTGTTGCAGAGAGAAAAGTCAAGTCCTTCCATGCGAGCATGTGTCTTGCGAAGTGTCTCTCAGACTCACATCACTTAGCTACTGTGGGAAGATGGCTCTTTATATAGTATACCAAAAAGAGGAATGCTGTGAATAGAGTCCAGCTTTCCTTTATGAGTGGCCAGGGCTTACTCCAGCAACCCCAAGGTGCCCTATCTAGTGTGTGTTCAAGCAGCTATAGGCTTATCAGAGAGCAGTGTTAGAGATTTGTTGCACACACAGAGTCAATAAATGATGCGCACACTCAAAAAGGAGACCCACACCAATTTGGAAAAGGAAAATGCTACTTACCAGTAAGCATCTGTTCTTGGCATGTAGAGCTGCAGTCTGACACTGTGCATTAGATCGCCACCTGGTGTTGGGCTCGGATGATTGCATGTTGTTGTCATCTTGGAAGAAGTCTTTGTAGTCACGAGATAGGTGACTCCTCGCATTGTCCTTGGACAGCGGTTGTGGAAACCTGGTAGCAAAGGTTGGGCATTTTGCGTTTTCGTGTGCGGCAAAGAGATCTATGTCTGGGTGACCCCACTTGTGAAAGAATGGTATAAGAACTTGTGGATGTAGTTCACATTCGTGAATCTGTTGTGCCTGTCGACTTAACAGATCTGCAATCTGGTTGTGAACCCCTGGAAGGTTTTCTGCTAGCAGATATATGTTCTTTGGAATGGCCCACCTCCAAATATTTTGTGCAAACTGGGACAGTTGCAGAGAATGTGTGCCTCCTTGTTTTTGAATGTAGTACATGGCTGTCATGTTGTCCGTCTGGATTAAAACAGCTTTGTTTCGTACATGTACTTGGAAGGACTTGAGTGCTAGGAATATTTCTAGCAGCTCTAGGTGATTGATGTGGAGCACTTTTTGTTGAGGGGTCCATTTGCCCTGAATTGTATGGTTTAGGAGATGGGCTCTCCATCCTGTCAGGGATGCGGCTGTTGTGAGTACTATCTGTGGTACTGGCTCGAGGAACTGCCGCCCTCTGGACAAGTTTCCACCACTGCAGAGAGCGATGTGTGCGGCTGTCTATCAACACCAGGTCTGTAAGTTGTCCTTGAGCCTGGTTCCACTGTTGTGCTAGACATTCCTGCTGTGGGCGCATTTGCAGTCTTGCATATGGTACAATAAAAATGCAAGATGCCATCATGCCTATTAGTTGCATGAACACTCTGGCTGGGAGAGAGTGTTGGTTCTGAAACCTTGTGATTAAGGCTTGAATGCTCTGTATCCTGGCTGGACTGGGATAAGCTAGAGCTGTAGACGTGTTTATTGTGGCCCCTAGGTATTGATGTACATGAGAGGGCTGGAGATGCGACTTGGTGTAGTTGATTGTGAACCCTAAGTTGTGCAATGTTTGAATTGATGGAGATGTGTGTTGAACACACTGGTTGAAAGACTTGGTTTTTATGAGCCAATCGTCTAGGTATGGGAAGACATGTAAGTGTTGTCTTCTGAGATGTGCTGCTACTACTGCTAGGCACTTTGTAAACACTCTTGGTGCAGTTGTGACCCCAAATGGTAGGACTTTGAACTGATAGTGATGTCCTTCTAGCACAAACCTTAGATACTTCCTGTAAGAAGGATGTATGGGAATGTAGAAGTAGGCGTCCTTGAGATCTAGTGTAGTAAGGAAATCGCTTCGTTGCAACAATGGGAGCACTTGTTTTAAAGTGATCATATGAAAATTATCTGAGTGTATATACAGATTGAGGGGCCTCAGGTCGAGAATTGGTCTTAGTGTCCCGTCCTTTTTGGGTATTAGGAAATACAGTGAGTAAACCCCTGTCCGTTGGTGTTGTAATGGAACTATTTCTATTGCCTCTTTTTGAAGCAATGATAAAACCTCTTGTTTGAGCAGCGCAAGGTGTTCTCTAGACATTGGACGCTGTTTGGGTGGTATATGCGGAAGGGTAGCTGTGAGCTGGCAGTAGCCATATTGGATAATTTGTCTTACCCACTTGTCTGTTGTGATGGAATTCCAGACAGGTAGGAACTGTGCTATTCTCCCCCCTACAGGAGTGGAACGCTGTTGGGGGAGCTGAAGGAAGTCACTGCTTTGTATTGGGAGAGGTCCGATTGTTGTTATTACCTCTCCCTCTGCCTTTATTGTTATTGCCTCCGTATCCTCCTCTAAAGTATCCTCTATTGGAGGATGCTTGTGTATTGTTTTTAAAACAAGTTGAGTTGTCTGCTCCAGCTTGTGTGGAGCCTCCTCAATAAAAGGAGCGACAAAAGGAGCCTCTTGTTTGTTTGGACTGCAAAACTCCCATAGATTTGGCCACCTCAGTATCTTTTTTCATTTTTTTCAAGAGCTGTGTCTACAGCTGGGCCAAAAAGCTGCTGTTGATTAAATGGTTAATTTAATATGGTAGTTTGCACCTCTTGCTTAAATCCTGAGATGCACAGCCATGCATGTCGTCTGAGGAGGACACTAGTATTTATTGCTCTAGACGCAGTGTCTGCTGCATCAAGTGCACACTTGATGGAAGCATTAGACATTAGCTTACTTTCTTGGATAAGATCATTAGCTTGTGCTTTATATTGGTCAGGTAGATGCTGTAAGAGTGTTTCTAGCTGATCATAGTGAGCCCTGTCGTATCTTGCGAGGAGGGCTTGTGTATTAGCTATGCGCCATGTTTTACCTGCTTGGGCAGCTATTCTCTTGCCTGAAGCATCTATCATATTTGACTCTTTATCAGGAGGTGGTGCATCACCTGATGTTTGTCAGTTTGCTCTTTTTCTAGTGTTGGAACCGACTAGTGAGTCTAAGGGTAACTGTCCTTTAATGTATGCAGGATCCCCAGGAGCAGGCCTATATTTCTTTTCTATTCTGGGATTTAGGATCCTAGCCCGTAAAGGGTCTTTAAACACTTCTGGTGGGTGTTTAATTACTCCTTTGATCATAGGTAGAATTTGCACTGACCTCTGGGCTTGCTCAAAAGTATTAAGTAGAAAATCCTCTTCTGCCTCATCTGAGTGCATTGTGACCCCCATGAAGGATTGCAGTTTTATTAAGTAAGTGTCCAAACCCAATATTATCTTCAGGAGGAGAAAGTTTGGATGGGTATGCATATGGATCAGGAATATCTGGTACATCCTGTGGAACATCTGATGGGATTGGGTACTCCCAGTCAGGTGGATCTATTGGGTAGTTAAAAGGGCCATTTGGGTCATTCCCACCCCCCATAATATGATCATCGTCATTATTATGAGGAGGTGTATGTTGTGGTGAAAAATGAGGTGGAGAATTTTGAGGTGGTGAAGGAAGAGGAAGAGAGACAGATTGAGGTATAGGAGAAGAAGGGTGCGTAGGTGATGTAGCAGAGTCCTTCTTTACAGGCACTGGATGTGGAGGTGCAGTATCCAATTTCTTCTTTCTGTGTGGCCCAGTAGACACATGTCCTGTGTCTGGGTCAATATAGTTCTTTTTCTGTCGAGGATCAGGGTGAAAAAGCTAGTCTTCCTCAGGAACCGCTTTCGGTGCCGATGTTTTCGGTTCCGAGCGTGGTTGTGTTTTTTGTGTGTCTTTAGCCTTAGGAGTTGTGGCAGAGTCCTTTGGCGTAGATCTTGTCTCCGAAGATTTTGGCTTTGAAGCCGAAGCTGGTTTCGTCGGCGTGGAAGCGTCGGAAACAGTCTTTTTTATACTCGAAGCCGATTGATTTTTTGAAGTCGACGGTTTTGGAATTATTTTCAGAACCAGGACGTCTTTCGGTTTCGGTGCCGATTGAGCTGGTGGTACCGGAACATGCGGTTTGCTCGATCCCGAGCTACCGGAAGGCTTTTATATTTTCTTTGGAGCCGAGCTCGAAGACGGGGCTTCTGAAGTAGTTTTTCGGTCGCGACTGGGCCCCGGAGGCAGAGTGTTGACCTTTGCCTTCGATTTGGGTGTTGGGGATGGGGCAGGGGCAGTAGCAGGGCTCGAAAAATCTAAAAAATTGTACTAGTCCTGCAGGACTAGTACCTTACAAAATGTCCTCGACCTAACTGCAACCTACTCGACCTCCGTTGAGCAAATGTGACAAGATAACAAGATTTAAAGGAATCTTTATTGCTCATTAACTTTGTGAGCAATAAAAATGCCTTTAAATCTTGTTATCTTGTCACATTTGCTCAGTTTTCTCAGACAGAGGACAAAAGTTGGTTTGTTTTCCTACTCGCCAGAAAGGGCGAGTAGGACCTAAAAACAGCGCGACCTTGTTAAATTTAGCTCGACTATGCGAGCGGACGAGTGGAATTTTCGAGCCCTGAGTAGTACTCAGGCTTTGACCCGAAGGTATGGAGTCATCGGAGTCGTCTGTCCCAGATACGATTTCGAGATCTTCGGAATCTTCCTCGGGGACATCTGGACCTTCGTCGAAGATGTCGTCTGGTTCCGGAGCGGATATCTGCATGATTTGTCGACGGGCCCTTCGATCTCGAATAGTCTTCTTGGATCAAAAGGATGCGCAGGCCGGACAGCTGGATTCATCGTATTCTAGTGATAAGCACAGGTTACAGACCATGTAATGGTCGCTGTGCAGGAATTTTGCTCCACACTGGGGGCATTTCTTGAACGGCGTCCTTTCCATGAGCTGTAGGCCTCATGGTGTGGATAGGCCAAACGGCCCGCGTCGACGACCGGAATCGAGCTGAAGAGATGTAGTCTATGTTTCTTGACGTCGAAAGTTGTTTAGAAGAGTTTGAAGTAAGTTTTATGACGCGTCGAACTACTTGAAAGTAGTTTTGAACCGGAGTGGAAAAGTTGCATCCGAACCCAGTGGCGGAAAAAAACAATCTAAGGATGGAGCCGATGCCCATGCGCACTATCGTCCAAGGGAGGAGTCACCTATCTCGTGACTACAAAGACTTCTTCCAAGACGACAACAACATGCAATCATCTGAGCCCAACACCAGGTGGCGATCTAATGCACAGTGTGAGATCTGCAGCTCATATGCCTCGAACATAACAGTTATCTTTATATATATTTTGAACACAAGAACTTTGTTATCAGGTAAGAACTTTTACATGATAGACTTAATACCGTTTTAGCACAGTTAATCAACTGCGTTTTTAAGCTCAATGCTCTCCTATGAGAGAAAGAACATTTACTGCAACTGCATACATATACTTGCGAGGCATTTATGTAAGACCCCTTTCGGTCAGGATGTGGTAGAGGGACAAGGACCAAAGTTCTACCAGCAGTTTAGTTGTATTTGCCCTGGTGAGTCCAGGTGCAGAGGTGCTGTACGGGTTGGTAGTCTTGTGTGCTACGTTGTAGAAAGGAAAGGCGGGGCGGGGGGTTGCACCTGGAAATAGGCTGCAAGTGGGAACACTGGTCGTGAGGGTCTGGTGAGCATGGGGGAGCAGTCGGTTTCTTTAGTCCCAGTCCAGGAGGCTCAGGTGCAGAGTGTTTGTGGTCAGCTAGTTCTTGAGAGTCAAGGCACTCACTGGTGTCATTCAGGACAAGCAAAGGGGACAAAAACAGGACAGCTGGGCCACTCTTGGTGCTGGCCTCTACAGTGCCGAAGTCCCTTGGTGGCTGATTGTCAGTGATGTCATTGGTGTCCAGACTGGACTGTCAACAAGCGTTGGTCGCGGCAAGAGTCCGGTACCCCTGGTGTTGGTGCAGGAAGGCTTGTGGAGGTCCTGGAGTCTTCAGGCTTGGCAGGAAGACGAACCTGACCTCCTTGAGTGGGCGGACCTTTTCCTGGTTGGCGACTGCTCAGTGGACCATGTGGACAGCTGCTTCTTTAAAATAAATGTTGCGGTTGGTGCCTGCAGGCGAATAGCTCCTCTACTTCAAGGATAGGCTGGTTGCTGGTCGAAGTGCTGAAAACCCTCCGGGGCTTGTGGAGGATGCACAGCTGAGGGACGAGTCGGGTCTTTGCAATTGTCGAGTCTCTATGTGGCAGGTAGGGTTTGGCGCCAAAATTCCATGGCCGTAGTTCGTTCAGGCAAGTTCGGCTCTTCAGTGTCCTCCTCTTCTTTTCAGTCAGTGGAATCTGAAGTTATGGATTCAGGGATCCCCCTAAATACAAAATGTTGGGGCGTTAGGGGAGTGGAAAGTAGTAGCTAATGGGCTACTTACCCTTGGGGCCACTAAACCCCATATATGACCACTTCATGTGGGAAGTGAGCATAACCCTGTCCCAGTTTCCTAAATTCTGCCATCACCAAGATGGCAGAATTGTCTTAGAGTGAGGTTCACCTTAGGGGTGTGACTGTTCTGGGAGTGCTCCACACCTACTTTGCATACTAATTTACCACCTCTCCTGGTGCCAAATAGTCTTCAGGTCTGGGAGTGGCATCTCCCAGGTCTGAGGGATGCTGGGGTCGCATATCAAAGGTGGCATGGCTTTTTGAAGTCTCTGGCTTTGATTATGCCGATTGCTAGCCATTCTGTTTGGAGGAGGTGTAAAACACCTCCTGCAGAAGCAGGCATTGTTCCTGACCTATGCAAGCGGGGCTTTCACCTCCTAGGGGGCCAAGAATGAGTCTGTGGTGGCAGGCGTGACTAGAGCAGTCAGCTAGCACACTAGTGGACTAGTAGGGTTCAGGGGGTATATCTAGGTACCCTCTGGGTGCATGTATTAATACCTCCTTAACTGGAATCAGTTACAAGATAGCTGATACCAAACTTTTTTGGTTTCAGTGAAGCCATCATGTTGCTGGGGAACAGCAACATGATGGCCAGTACATATACTCAAAATGGCTTCACTGTTCACTGGTAATGCCCAAGAAACGACTTGGACATCACAGGGGATATCTGCTCATGTAGATATGTTCTCACATGTAATACAATGATCCCTGCCTTGGGACCCTTGAGGCCTGCTGTGGAGGTGACTCACATTTATTGCATGCAGTGTCTGCAGGTATGGCACACAGGAGGAGTGCCATGTTGTGTCGTCAGTTTTTTCTGCACCATGTCACACAGCCAGCAATGGCAGTCTGCATGTTGGTGCTGCGTGGTCCCTTAGGGTGGCACAATACATGCTGCAGCCCTTATAGACCCGTATAGCCTCCTTGCCCTAGGTACCAAGGGTACCATGTACTAGGGACTTACAAGCGGTGCTATAGATATTGCCAATTGGGTAAACAATTGTACAGTTTTAGGAAAGTTATCTGGCACTGGGGACCTGGATAGGAGGAACCCAGTGCACTTATGTCAAAACTGCATCATTTACCATGTAAAAAGTGGGGGCGACCATGTCAAAAAGGGGCACTTTCCAACAGCTACTTCAACCATTCTCGGAAATACACCCCCTTCTGGTCCACTCTCTCAGCTGATCTGTATAGAGCATTATAAAGGACAATAATAAAATCCCCTCCTAATAAAATATCTGTCTGGGGAGATTCATGATCTGCTATCTCAAAAATGCTTACAGACTTTCCTTGGGAGTTTATACAGAAGCTACTGTACTATTCTAAGTGCTAATGTTTTGCCCTTTGTGTCTTTTACTTCCTCCTTGACTTCACCTTTGAAAAGGTTCACAAGAAGCATGGCTATTTTCCTTAGGTTTGAAAGAGAAATATTGCCTAGCGAACCACTGTGAACAGAACCAGGGCCAGTCCTGAAGAAGATTGTTCACCTGAAGCAGGCAGATGTCACTGGTGAAATTGTGTTGGAGTGAGAGAACTGCATGCCTAGGGCATTCAGACCCCTTACATCTAGGCTGGCTAGCTTCACCCGACAGTGTCTCACTGGGGCTAGGATAGGAAAAGGAAGCCGCCCTTGACCTACTTCTTCAGGGTCACAATCCACCTAGACCCGGTCTTCCTGCCACCTGCCTCCAGCCTCTCAGCCCCAGCCCCAGATAACAGGGCGGGTCTATTGGAGATCTGCAACCGCTGTGCCTTTGTGCTAGTAAGTATCCCTTTGATTGTGCACTCTCTCTTATTTTTACTGGTGGCCATGGTTACTCTGGCAGTTAGGGTCTAATCACCTTCAAAGGAGCCTTTGGCTGATTCCACCCAGGGGAAGGGTCCTTGCGTGTCCCAGTAGTTTCACTGTTCACTGGATGTAGACTCCACATTTGTTCGGTTCTTAGTGTTGCCCAGCCAGTGCCCGACATGAATAGACCAAGGACCTTTACCCTATACAGGTTGGATGTGCAAACAGGGGACCCATGGGTGCAGCACAGACACAATACCTGTGCCCGAACTGGGCTTTGTTATGGACCCCATGGGCTACTCTCCCCTCTCCGCCAATGGGCAATATAGTCCGGTCCCGTTCATAGGGGCAGAAACACCCCAAGGAGTGGGAGTGTGTAAGAAAGTGGCTCCATATTATACTGGACCAAAGTAAGGTACAGTGTGTATAGAGTCCCAAATCTCCAGAGGTATAACAGCGGCTAAAGTCAGATATGACTCTACTCTCTAAAGTGGTAGCTTGGCCGAGCAGTAAGGCAGTATCAGAGGACTGTGTAAAGCATTTGTTGTACACACTCAGTCAGCAAAAAGTTTTACACACAAGAACTGAACTCTAGGCCAATTGTTTTTATATCAAAATATATAGTTGTTTTATTTTTAGAACCAACAGGTATTCATTAGTCTTTATTCGATAATTTATAATCATAAAAGACACATAACATACATAAAAGTGTCAGTAAGAAATAAAAAATAAATAGAATCACCTTTAAAACTAGCAATACATGCTATAACCATACAAAATGTAAAACTGATTATCGAATTCTGACAATTTTTTGAAGCTAAAATAAATACATTCAGGTATTCTATATGACTATTTGGTACCATTATCAAGATCTATCTGAATCCTCCACAGTCATCAATTTTTTTTCCCCTCAAAACCCATGCCCAATTCAGAAATTTTGCTATAACAATAACTATACCTGGATGGGTATTCGTTACCAAAATGCGCATGGCTGTCCTGCAGGATCTCGCGGCAAGATTAGTACACAGTGGTTTAAGCTACCTGCGACGAGGATCCTGATACACCAGGCACGCAAAGAGCAAATGCATTATTGACTCTTCCCTATTGCAGCAAAAGGGGCAATCAGTCGTTGAAATCCTGTCCCATTTAGCTACAAATGATCTTATTGGAAGGGTGCCCACACGGAATTGGTGATAAAGTTTTCTATCATTGATTCTTGTAATCACATTCCAATATGGTTCTGCTTTGGTTATGAATTTGTGGTCATAGAAGATACCTGTGAGTGACGAGCTGCTCGTCTTTGACAGGTTCTTCTTTGTTATTTCCCAGTAAAGCTCTTTATAATGATTTTTTCTGGGGAACGAATTCCCTACTGGGTCGACCCACAAATGACTGAGGCCCATTTCAGTCAGATTAGACTTGATATTCTGGAACCATTTAATTTTGGAAGCCGAATCTCGATTTCTTACATGCAACATTACGTTGGCGTAAGGTGCCAGTTCTACAGCGGTCCACAATCTTCTCTAATATGCCAGGGGTCTAAGACCTGCAACCTCATCAATGGAGGTGCAGCCTAGATCTAATAACAAAGGTTTGACGGGTTGGATTGGGGTAGGGCAGTCAGAGATCTTAAAAACCTTTTTTGAGCTAGGACAAGGAGAGTTAGATTTTCGAACCCCCAGAGCTCGGCGCCATAGACCATGGACGATCTTATTTTCCCATTGTAAATAGCTACGGCTGGCCCTATAGGTTTAGTAAAGGACATCCTATGTTCCTTCAATAGAGCTCCCGATAGCTCGTTATGTCTAAGGACTAAAAGCTCGATTTGAGGCGCCCAGTTCATCTTCCTACTCATGGTTACCACTAGATAAGTAAATATGTTGGTTTGCTCTAGGGGTACATTATCCATTATGGCCTTGCCTTTGACTAGTTTATGTCTGTGCAGTACCCTGTACTTAGTTTTATCGACATTTACTGCCAACTCATGGTCCTTGCAAAAAACAACAAATTGATCAAGTGCTCGTTGCAGACCTGACTGGGATTTTGATAAAATCAGAGTATTGTCCGCAAACATTAACAATGGAACCCTTGTTCCAGCAAGGGATGGAGCATCTGTTGGATAATTAGAATAGTAGGCAATAACCCTATTTATAAAGAGTGAAAAAAGGGTGGGAGCGAGAACGCACCCCTGGCGCACTCCTTTAGTAACTGGAAATGCTTCAGTCAGTTCGCCCTGCTGGCCCCACCTTACTTTGGCGTAACTTGCCTCATGTAATTTGATAATAAAAGCGAGGATTTTAGGGGGCATCCCAGCCTCCTTTAATGAATCCCACAGTTTAGAGCGAGGTACTAGATCAAATGCTGATTTTAAATCAACAAATGCAGCGTATAAAGTTCCCCCTGCTAATGTTACTGTGGACCAATATATCATCATAAATCGAAATACCTGGTCTATAGTACTTACGTGGGGTCGAAAGCCCGCTTGGTAGGTAGATAAAACATTCTGCTCGGTGATCCCTCATTGATTCTACCTAGTACAAGTCTCGCAGTTAGTTTCTGTAGCGTATCAATTAGGCTTATCGACCTATAATTACTGGGACGAGCGCGGTCTCCTTTTTTATATATGGGTATAATTTCGGCCCGTCGCCAGGTGTCTGGTATTGGTGCACCTTTGGCAAAAGCATTTACAATAATGTAAATATACTTAATCCAGGTTTTTCTGGCCTGTTTTTAAAGGTCAGCTGGGATGCAATCTGGCCCCGGGGCCCTTCCAGCGGGCAATCTATCTAGGGCTCCATCAATCTCATTTTTGGAAAAAAATAGGGCTGGCTCTCCCTCGAACTCTGGGTACTTGGTGATATTACTAAACGAATAATCAAATTGACCTTTAAAATGCTGGACCCAGTGTTACGGGGGACATTATTATTTGGTGTTTTACTAGTCGTGTGATTACCCCATTTAACTATTTCCCAAAATGTGATCCAGTTCTTACCTTCGGAGGCTTTGGTTAGACCTACCCATCTTTCCTCATCGTTTTCTTTCCTGGCCTTATTCTGAACCATTTTATACTTTATCCTTGCTTCTCTGACTAGTTCAGGGGCTCCACCTTTAATTGCTGTGGATAAATTGTGAAAAGCAGTACCACAGGCCTCGTTGTACCACTTAGACCCTCCAACGGGGCGGGGTTCAGCTGATTTCTTTGTTTTTTTTAGTTAGTATGAGCTTCAAGTTTGAGAAAAGATCCTTATGGGACTTCATAATTTCAGATAAATGTAATAAATTATTACCCTCAGCTTCTGGGAGACAACAGGCCGAGGGTCTCTACCGTCGAGGATCGAATCTGCTCCTGAAGATCTTTGTCCTCAACTATCGCCACCCATTTTAACCGGCAACAATCCGGCGTTAGGGTCACCTCTCCTATAGTGGATGTAGTACTCAGGCAAGGCCGGCCTGTGCCAGTCCTTCGTAGGGTCAGTATTAAGGGATCATGATCACTTTCAGGTCTGCGATGGACCTCCATGTCCTCAAGTCTGACCCAGAGTTCTAAGCTTAAGAATATATAATCAATCCTACTATGTCTAATCCCACTAATTTATGTAGGGCGACCCTCTACATGAGAGGGAGTTCGCCCATTGGCGGCTCTGATCCCACGCCCCAATGAAAAACGTTTCAATTGGAGTGCCGCCTCCGTCCATTTGCTGATTTATTGCAGGGATATTGAAGGAACCCCCCAGTTTTGATCCTCTTCCATGGTGAGTCTAGAATCCTCCATGCCCAATGGCTCAAATGTGCAAATGAAATCACCAACGATAACAAAAACACATGAGCCTCCTTTGCCATCCATAAATGCCTCTAAAGGGGAAATAACAGGTGATGCTTTCCCACCTGGTAAACCCCATGCATATACATTGATCAGAATAAAGTCTAGCTCACCCTTATGGGAGATCTTAATGGGGAAAATGTCGGGGTTATCTGTTGATAATACCTTTACTTGTATGGATTGTTGTTGCTTGACCCATATAACCAAACCCTGCTAGGTCTCCCCTTTGTGTTCTCAATGGCTCCCTTACCAAACGCTAGATATCCAGGGTGACAAATCGTATCTAGGGACCAAGCCTCCTGTAGGGTTATAAGGTCGTGCCCTTTGACGAAACTCGTTCAGTCTGAGGACAGCGTTTTCCTATAGAGCCCTGCGACATTCCAAGATATTAGGGTTAGAACATCCATGTGTGATTTCCCCTGTTCAACACTAGGTGCGCTTCCCTGATGCATGAAACTGACATTATATATTATATATGGTTTCTTTAAAACTGTGATACCCAGCGCTGCAATACATGGAGGGTCTGCTTTCGCTGCCACTTATATCTTGTTAATAAAGTTCGGCGATTGAAATCACCTTGAGCGCTACCTCATTACCTATCCAACATGGCCGCCACGTCGCGTGATGGGCGGAGTCCCGTCCGGCTTACTTCCGCGTCTCATTCCAGGCTTGGATCGCGAGACGTCGGAAGCGCCGGAGGGACTCGGCAGCGGTATGTGCCAGCCGGGAGCGGTTGTACTTGGTCCTGGCCCGAACGCTGTTAACTCATATCAGTACCGGTAGGACCCCCTCCGCTTTGGTGCACGCTAAGAGCGGCGGGCGCTTTCTTTTTAACCATATTGCAGGTGAGCGGGAATCCTGTGAGGTGACATTGTTTGGGTTTGGTCCACCATGCTAGCATTTGGATTTTGCCGGCAAGTTAGCTCCCTGCATATTCCACGCTGTACATCTTGTAATACTGGCAGCACATGGTCATAAACTTTCCTGTTTTTAAATAACTGTGGCGGCTGTCACCATTGTGCAATTTAGTGGCACAACTTGGTGACAGCAACATGGGGAGCTCCCCTCCAGCTCCTCACTTCACGAGTACACTCGGTTAACAACAGAATCTAACGTGAATATATCATTATGTATGAAATGGCAATGTTATATGTTTTCTGCACAGGTGACTCACACCTAGGAGTTTCCATGACGGATTTGTGATCTTTGACACGCCGTCTTTTTGATGCTCGACGGTATAATTACCATTCTCGAGCATAAGGTAACTATAGCGATTTGCAGCCACCGGCTACGGGGTGGTTTGTTGTGTGCTAGAGCCTCTTTTATTGACTCACCAATTGACCACCGCTTTGCTCTGTTTTTTAATTTGTGTATGTGTACAGGTCCTCATATGAAAAAATGGAGGATTGAGAATAGAGACCCAACTATTCGCCCTGACGAAATTGCCAATGACAAGGCAATGAAACATGTCGGTCCAGTCACAAAAATGAATGGTATCAATTTAACCATTTTTTAACGGTGAAGTTTGGCAGCACCAGAATAAAATTGATTCAGATAGCCAAACCTCACATTTTTATATTTGTTGGTTGTTGGGTGTAGGTACTTGCTAATTTTTTCTGAGCACTTCTCTCTGTCCTACTAGGTAGTGTATTTGTACACTCCTTGTCTGTTTCTTTCTCTATTCTTTCTTGTGCACACTTTTTTTGCACTTGTTTCATCCTCCCAGCAAGGAAAGTAACCGATGATGAGAAGTGGGTATACCGGTGATTAATAAACCGGGAACCCCCTCGGGTGTTACGTCCGTGAGGTACTTTCCTTGCCTTCTCACATATTTTCTTTATGTGGGTGATCCTGTGCACATCTATCTTCATATCTTAAGGCATGTCCGGACCTGTAACACAGCATTGGTTAAATTTAACTTTTTCTTGGTGAGCCAATATGAGGTATGACCCCATTAGTTACAGAGTTTGAGATCCATATCATGCAGGCTGAATAGGGCTTTCTGTTTCATACAACACTAGGTGGAGGCAAGGTCACAGTACAGTCCGACATGATATTAGGTCTGGGGGGATCCCGCTATTTGGATCGGATCATCTATGGGGAGGGGAGCAGGCCTTACTACCATTTGCGAGATTGGGGATTATAGTCAATCACATTGCTCTACATAAGAGAGAGCGGCAAATCTGTTGGACAATGGGAGTACTTGGGATAAGTTGCTGTTTCTAAATCCCAACTGAACCCTGGGGTAATTATACCTCTCCTGTTGAGATTCTGCATGTATGTTGTTAAACCCTGGTCTGTAAAAATACCCCAATGGAACAATAGACATCCCATCCACAGCATTGCCCCTTACTCCCCACAAATTGTCTAGCAACATTTTTTTATATGCTCGTTATTAAAATTTACGTCAATACAATCCCGGTACTCGTGCCTTCCTAGAGGGCCCAATCCAATGTACACGTCTAGCCATTATCATACACTTTTCTACTCCCTTCCCCCTGTAGCCAACTGCCCTGGATCTTGCATTAAGCCAGTAAAGCACTTTGCACAATAACTGTTCTGTAGTTTCGAGCTGGTTATCACGTAGTGGTGGGGCATTTTTCAATACAACTACCAGGGGAGTTGCTGGTGGTGGTAAATTAATTGTCGCAGAGTGTGATGGTGCCATAGTAAGTCCCTGATCTCTCCGGTCATCAAGGTCATTCGATATCAGGGTTTGCCTGCTAAAAAGAGGTCTATTACAAGTATTCGACTTTTCTTGACCCATTGAAGCTCTGCCTTCACCTGGACTGTTCATTGTACATTGGGCAAATTCGCTGGACTGGTTCCCCAAGTCCTCATATGCCCCTTGTTACCTGGGCACGGGAACAGACTTGCTAGTTGCTGCTGCCACAGGATTAGATAGAAATTCTACCACTGTTGGTTCCGTGAATGCCTTGCTTGAAGCGTGTTCGCTTGGGGGAAGTAGTATTGCCACCTCATTTTCTTGGGTTCCCAGATTGATGTTTGCGTTTGTGCACATATGATCATATTGTGTTAGTTTTGCAATTAGGCCCTCCAAAACTATAAGCTTGGAACTAACTAAAGGTTCAAATCTATCCAGGCAGTCTCGATCTTGGACAATCTGCGGGTAAGAGGAGCCAATTTAGCAGTTAAAATGCTTTTGAGTGTCTTCCCCAGTTCTGAGTCATGATTTGGGTTAATACCCTTGCCCTATGCCAGGTGGTATTCGCCTTCGCCCCAATCGTTGCTATTTTTTGGGCTGCCATCCTCCGTTAGGACACAGGTGCAAGATTTGTTCGCCCTTGCCACTTTTGCCGGGCAGGACCTTTGTGAACCTCCTCCCCTTTTCCTTTTTGTAGCCTGTTCTGCTGGTGGGCGTTTGGACATAGTTTTATTCCTGATGGGGCAGCGAGTAGATGCGCGAGTTGTAACTCGGATTGATGTGTTAGTCACGGATTGAGGCAATTTTGGAGTGACCTCTAAACCTCCAGGGGAATTTCCAACTTCGGTACCAGGATCATTGGTGATCCTAGATGAATTTATCAGAGCTTCCTGGTGTACCGGTGAGCACACTTTTGCTATTGTCCCCAGAGAGGATCTCTTGCTTACTAACGGATCCAGGGACAGCCTTCGCTCGGTCAGCTAGATTTCCTTCTCGAGCACAGAAGTCGCTCTAAGGATGAACAGATCCAGCGTCCCCACCACGCTGCCACCGTGTGAAGCGCCTATTTTTTTACCATCACGTTTATTCATCTTTAACGTCCTGGAAGTGCTTAATCCAGCAGAAGATGGGGCTTTGGGAATTAACAATGAATCTCCCTTATGTGAAGAAAAGTAGTCAATCACTTACCCGGACTGCGAAGGTTGGAAAGAGGGCCCAGCCCGGCCTCAGACGGGCCCGCCCTTGGCCCGGGCTTCGCCCCCGCGCGTACCGCGAAGCGGGAGCGGCGAGGTCCTTTGTAGCCCCCGGTATAAGCACAGGTGAGGGCTGTTTGGGCGAAAGACTCCTGGGACGTGCAGTCCGTGGCTAAACAGCACTGGCGTGGCACGATGCGGCTCCCAACAGGTATCAAAATATACTTTTCTCAACATGAGTGACTTTAGGTAATCTAATAAATTGAGAGAAGACCCCACGCGTTCCAGGGAACAGGGTACTAAGTGACAATATAAAGTCAAAGAACAATCCCTGGAGAAGTCAATATATAGGGATACTTTAATTCGAGCAGACAGTATGAGTGTCTAAATTCAATATAAATATTAAACAATCTGGTCACGGACTAGTTTGTGATATTCACAGTTTTTCTATTTAAAAAAAAGAGAATGCATCATAGTTAAAATTTCAGTAGAAATTCAATTATACTGAAAGCATACAATAAAATGACATAATCAAAATGACAAATTTCAAAAATTAAAAAACAATTAAAAAACAATTCAATCTGTGCAAATTCAACTGAACAACACAGTAAAAGGAGATACACAATTTCTAAATCATCAACATGCTATCATTATAGAGCAAAGGATAGAAAAAGGAAAGAAAAAGACCCCTCTATTGAAAAAGATACAAGTATAATCACAAATAAGAGATGATTCAACAGCCTGTCCAATCATTTACTAGAAACCCTGGTATTGCAGTGTGCAAAATATCCACAGTTCTAGAGGCTTGAATTCATGGTGAAGTGTAAAAAGCGTCGACGCGTTTCGGTGTATATGCCTATGAATGTGGCTACACCTTCATCAGGACGGTATCGATAGGGGTCATCTGATTCAATTGGTGGAAATCGGTGCTATGTGAGACAAAAATTTGTCAGTCAATATCAGTTATCACCTATCTTTATTCAATAGTGATATTTCTGCAACCCGCCTTATAGTAGATGGTGGCATTTCATTACAGTTCTGTACAAAATTATGTATCATTTTACCCTCTAGGCATGCTCTATAAATTCGAAACCTCTCATGCTCATGGCACCCTTTGGTTCAATAAATATGCACATATATATCCGATTAAACGATAAAAGCATATCTCGTTGTACATGATTGAATTACTTCCTTCTGTGACATTACAATATAGTCAATGACCAGTTCTGTTACACTTGGTTCTACACAATTTCTCGGGACTACTGACCTTTATATCAGGTACAGGACACCCGTAGTGGTGTTGGTAAATTTTCACACAACTCCAGGGTTACTTTTGGACAATTCCAATCTAATAAAAAATTTTTTTTAACATATATTAGTCACTTTTTTTCCCTGTCGTGAAGTGACAAAAAGTTTATCAGGGTGAGGGATAGGACATTACCATTATATTCAGTGGGACAGGTTTTTAAGTTCTTTTTTCTGTCTGTATTTCATTAGGATCTGGATTCTTTCGTTATGGGTTATTTTCTCCCTTTGTTTCTTGCTGTGCCCCCTGTTAAGATACATCGGGATTTATTTTTAGAGTTTTAGGAGTGCTGCATATTAAGGTATCAAAATCTAGGCTCCATCTCTTATTTAGCATCCATACATACCTTTAAATTAAGGAGGGGTCGCTTTCCCCGTGGTTTGCCTCTTAATTCAGTTTTCTCACATGTCGCTCAGTGACGATCAGTGGGCATTCACATGTATCTGTGTGGGAAATTAATCACACTATTCATGCTAGTCGACGGGCATTATAGATCTCCTGCAGATTTTTACACTGACCTCTATTTATCTTCGCTACTCAATAACTGTTTCTTTTGCAGCGCTGTTTGTGTCTGATTCTAGCTTTTATATGTTTTTCTTTTTCCATTTTAACTTTAGCTATGCAGTTCTACGTCATGCCCCCATGATCGACTTGCTTCATAAGCGTTTTTTGTAAATATAACAATCACCTCTCCCTAACTTACTCTTCATCTAAATGTCTGTTCCCAAAGGACTATCCCTCGGCGGTATTGTTAACCTGAGAGAGTAGACGCCAGTCGTGTTTGTCTAAATGACCCCTTAAGTATTTCTACTATTTTCCTGTTACGTTACAGGAATGGTGTCAGCAAAAATTAGTTAAAGTGAGTCTAGTCCCCGCGCCACGCAGTTTCAAAGGGCTTTTTTTCGTAAGAGAGACTGGCATTACCAAGTCAGGCTAGAAATACTTAAGGGGTCATTTAGACAAACACGACTGGTGTCTACTCTCTCAGGTTAACAATACCGCCGAGGGATAGTCCTTTGGGAACAGACATTTAGATGAAGAGTAAGTTAGGGAGAGGTGATTGTTATATTTACAAAAAACGCTTATGAAGCAAGTCGATCATGGGGGCATGACGTAGAACTGCATAGCTAAAGTTAAAATGGAAAAAGAAAAACATATAAAAGCTAGAATCAGACACAAACAGCGCTGCAAAAGAAACAGTTATTGAGTAGCGAAGATAAATAGAGGAGGTCAGTGTAAAAATCTGCAGGAGATCTATAATGCCCGTCGACTAGCATGAATAGTGTGATTAATTTCCCACACAGATACATGTGAATGCCCACTGATCGTCACTGAGCGACATGTGAGAAAACTGAATTAAGAGGCAAACCACGGGGAAAGCGACCCCTCCTTAATTTAAAGGTATGTATGGACGCTAAATAAGAGATGGAGCCTAGATTTTGATACCTTAATATGCAGCACTCCTAAAACTCTAAAAATAAATCCCGATGTATCTTAACAGGGGGCACAGCAAGAAACAAAGGGAGAAAATAACCCATAACGAAAGAATCCAGATCCTAATGAAATACAGACAGAAAAAAGAACTTAAAAACCTGTCCCACTGAATATAATGGTAATGTCCTATCCCTCACCCTGATAAACTTTTTGTCACTTCACGACAGGGAAAAAAAGTGACTAATATATGTTAAAAAAAAATTTTTTATTAGATTGGAATTGTCCAAAAGTAACCCTGGAGTTGTGTGAAAATTTACCAACACCACTACGGGTGTCCTGTACCTGATATAAAGGTCAGTAGTCCCGAGAAATTGTGTAGAACCAAGTGTAACAGAACTGGTCATTGACTATATTGTAATGTCACAGAAGGAAGTAATTCAATCATGTACAACGAGATATGCTTTTATCGTTTAATCGGATATATATGTGCATATTTATTGAACCAAAGGGTGCCATGAGCATGAGAGGTTTCGAATTTATAGAGCATGCCTAGAGGGTAAAATGATACATAATTTTGTACAGAACTGTAATGAAATGCCACCATCTACTATAAGGCGGGTTGCAGAAATATCACTATTGAATAAAGATAGGTGATAACTGATATTGACTGACAAATTTTTGTCTCACATAGCACCGATTTCCACCAATTGAATCAGATGACCCCTATCGATACCGTCCTGATGAAGGTGTAGCCACATTCATAGGCATATACACCGAAACGCGTCGACGCTTTTTACACTTCACCATGAATTCAAGCCTCTAGAACTGTGGATATTTTGCACACTGCAATACCAGGGTTTCTAGTAAATGATTGGACAGGCTGTTGAATCATCTCTTATTTGTGATTATACTTGTATCTTTTTCAATAGAGGGGTCTTTTTCTTTCCTTTTTCTATCCTTTGCTCTATAATGATAGCATGTTGATGATTTAGAAATTGTGTATCTCCTTTTACTGTGTTGTTCAGTTGAATTTGCACAGATTGAATTGTTTTTTAATTGTTTTTTAATTTTTGAAATTTGTCATTTTGATTATATGTCATTTTATTGTATGCTTTCAGTATAATTGAATTTCTACTGAAATTTTAACTATGATGCATTCTCTTTTTTTTTAAATAAAAAAACTGTGAATATCACAAACTAGTCCGTGACCAGATTGTTTAATATTTATATTGAATTTAGACACTCATACTGTCTGCTCGAATTAAAGTATCCCTATATATTGACTTCTCCAGGGATTGTTCTTTGACTTTATATTGTGACTTTAGGTAATCACTTTGCAGAAAGGCAATAGACTTGGTAAGTACAATGGCTACAGTGGTTGCAGTTGGCAACACAATTCTAAACACAATTTAACATTGAGCTCAATGGGTTATTCTACATAAATGCAGTTGATTACTTTATATATTACTTTTGGAACTCCAGGACTGGATCCTAGATTCATTCCCGGGTCCTAAGCTGAAAACAGTCTAGTAAAAGCGTTTTGGTTATTGCAGTGATTTTTAAAGAATATAACTGTATTTTAAAAGTTCACACTTTCAGTGAAAATCTAGTAATGTTATCCTATGGGAGAAAATTCAGGTCACAGGTAAAGTACGTTCTCGTTACTTTTGTAATCCAGTACTGGGCTCCTAGGTCCAGCACTAGGATCTCTACTCAAGACAGGTAAGTAATTAAGTTTCAGTAGTTGGTACAATTTTTAAGGAATATTTGAAGTTTCCAAAAATAGAAGAAATTTCACAGAAAAGCAGTCAATAGTTTCCTGTGGAGAAAATTCAGGTTACTAGTAAGCACAGGTAGGATTACTTTTGCGGTCCAGTGCTGGGCTACACGGTATAGTACTGGCTTCTCTCCTGATCACAGGTGAGTACTTCGGAATTCGTTATTCTGCTGATTTTAGATGAATATTTTAAAGTTTCAAATCTTCACACTAAGAAGTTTTTTCGAGTCAAACCAGTCAATGTTATCCTAAGGAAGGAAGTGAGTTATCGGATTGCAGGGGAATTACCGAGTGGTAAAGTTAAGGTTCTGGGCATAGATTCAGGGGTCTCCCAGGGTCGGAAAGGTACAGTAGTTACGCCCTCAGCGGCACAGGGGCAGCCGGGTGCAGAGAGAGTAGGCCCAATGCAATACAATAGAGGGGAGGGGGCCTGCGGTTGGTGGCTGCAAGCAAGCAGGCCACGCGGCTGTGGGAGCTGAGCTCCAGGTCACTTTCTCAGGGCAAGTGGGGAAGTAGAGTAGGGTAGTGGGTGCACTTCCACGGCTGGGTGCAGGGTGCTTTTGAGCCACCGGGTGCTCAATGTTATCCAATGGGAAAGTTACAAAGTGAACAAAGGCTGCAGGCTCGGGGACGGAGATTCTTCAGGTGCGACCACCACTTTGAGAGGTAAGTTGGGATCTTGGAGAAGAGGTAGGTACCCCAAAGGACGGCACAGGGGACTGTGGGGTGCCAGGTGCAGGGTTGTCTTTTGGCGCCGGGAAAGCTTACCCTCAGCTGGTCGCGGTTGGAGGGGTCCCTGGTTCTGAGGCGTCTTCTGGGTCGTCGAGGAGGGTCTTTGGGCACTGGACTTCGGGTCCCAGTCGCCGGGGGGACGTCCTCGTGGTCTTGGATCACTCGGGCACGGGCCAGGCTTGGCGGGTGCAGAGTGGGCTGGATTCGCGGTTCCTGGCTGGCACCAGGGTTATTGCTGTTGGAGCAGAGCCTCTGCTCATGGCAGTCCCAGTCTGTTAGAGGGTCAAGGCAGGCAGGTCCTCCAGGTTGTCCAGGGTTTCTGTCCGCAGGAGTCTTCGGGATTTAGCAGGAGCAGGTTCCAGGATCGACAGGCCGGTAGGGATGGGGCCAAGTCAGTTGGTGTCGTCCTGTTGTAAGCAGCTGCACGGCGGGTTTTCTTCTTCTTGATCTTCGCTCTTGTTTTCTTATCGGGATCTGGGGAAGGAAGGTTCAGGGAGCCCCTAAACACTGAATTATGGGGGCGTTACAGGTAGGGCGAGGGCAGGGACCAATAGGTCCCGGTCCCGGGGTGGGTTCACCCCTAGCCTGCTCCTCTCCTGTGGGAGGGGGGCAGGAGCCTAACTGTGATTGGGCAGGGCTCCCCATCTTCAAGATGGCCGGAGACCAGGGTCGTGCTTAGCCTCGCCTCTCCCACCAGAGGGGTGGGGTTGGCACAGGCTGGCACACCCCCCTTCCTGACGAAGGGTTTCCCGCCAGTATTCCCGCCAAAGTGGGGGTCAGAACTGGTGGGGGCCAGTTGCTGAGTACAGCAAGTGGTCTGGAGAAGCTCACAAGGGCGTCAGGCCTTTGAAGCTTCGTCCTGCCCATCCTGAGGGAGGAGACCAAGCACCTCGCCCAGGATGTGCATTGTTGCAGGCCCAGGAGGGCGGGTGGCTCTCCACCCAGGGGTCCAGCGACATGTCTGCTGTGTGGCAGCCTAGGCAGCCTCTCAGACCAGACGTGGAATGTAGATTAGGCTTTCAGGGGGCATCTCTAAGATGCCCTCTGGTTCATTTTACATTAAATCCCACACTGGCATCAGTGTGAGTTTAATGTGCTGAGAAATTTGATATCAAACTTGTCAGTCTTCAGTGGAGCCATTATGGTGCTGTGGAGTTCGTAATGACAACCTACCAGCACCATATACTCTTAATGGCATTACTGCACTTACAGTGGCCAGGAATGGCCCTGGGTACTGTAGGGGCACAGGGCTCATGCACCTGTGCCCACACCACTGGCAATGGGCACCCAGCTAGAGGGGTGACTGAGGTATGCCAAAACAGCGGGTCTTGTGGGCATGGCACACATGGGATGTGTGCCATGTCGACTCTTTGTTTAGTTCTGTACTCAGGCTGCAAAGGCAGTGTGTGGATGTCAGGGAACAGGGCCCATAAGGGTGGCACAAAAAGTGCTGCAGCTCTTAGGGGTCTTCTCTGGTCACCATGCCCTGGATACCAGGGTACCATTTCCTAGGGACTGATAGGTAGCCAGAGATGTTAATTGGGGTTTAGTTTCAACACACTTTTAGGGAAGGAACACAGGCCCTGGGTACCTGGTTCGCAGGAGCCCAGGGCACACTCAGTCAAAAGCACATCAGCAGTTCAGCAAAAAGTGGGGGCATACCAATGCAAGAAAGATGGCACTTTCTCACAGAGTGTCCACCCACAACTCCGTCACCGTTCTGCTTCTTGCAAGACTGTACTATCAGCTCTGCATTCCCTCAAAGTCGGGCAGCCTGCCCCTTTGGGGCCAGGTGCTATATTGAGGGCAACTTTTAATATATGGTCCCTTCTACCCCTCTTTACAGACTGCTGGAGGAAGCACTGCCCACCAACAAAAATGCTGGAGTTCAGCAGGGCTTCAGTTGCTCCACACCACTCAGGCCAGCTCACATGTGAAACTTTGGGTGCTCTGGGCCACTCTCATGCTTAAGTTGTTTCCTTGAGGTTGCACAACTCTGTGGAGCACGTGTCAGAGGTTTCCCCCTTCACCAACTTCAACTGTCGCTCTGCCATAAGCCAATGATCTGCTTCCCTAGATCGGTTGGAAGGAGCTATTTAACAAATGGGCAAGAGGAATGCGTGCAAGTCTCTCTATGCCACCATCTTGACTTTGACCCCCGAAAGACATTTTTATGAGAACATTCTACCCTAAAAGAGCAGAATGTTGTATTTGTGGGATAGACTATATTGAAGGGACTTCGCCTTTGCTTCTTTCAACTTTACTCATGGTTGTCACATTCATCATAGGACCCCTACATTTGGGTGGCAGGCAATTTCTTCAAGATAATAACAGCAATAGTAATCACTATTCCTTCTAGATGACTATAATTGACTTAAAGAACAATCTGAGTGGTCAGGGAAAGCATCTGCAAATCACTTTCAAGACACTGATAAGGAGAATGGTAAAGAAATATCCATATAAATGGTACTCTATAGAGTGGTTGCCAACACAAGCAGAAAGCCAAAGGAGGAAGATTTAAAGTATAAACATGTCACAGGGAATTAACAGAGTTGAGAAGCAAAATGGAATCAGCAAGCAAATTATCGCATATATACTGGAAATGAAACTAAACAAAAACAGCTAGATAGACAACAAAGAGAACATAGGAAAGAAAAAAAAGTGTGAAAAATTACTTTAACCAAACAAAATGCAAACCCAACAGTGAAGGATTACTAACAGATTAAGTCACACTGGGAAGGATCAACATAGTGAGCACAATAGTAATTCAAATTTGATGGTGTGCAATTTTAGTAAGTTTACCAAAAAGAGAAAGGAAGAGAGGGTAAATTCCTGTATTGCTTTGTTGGAAGTGAATGAGACGAGATTAAGGAAAAAAGGGGAAAATATAGACTATGGAAAGGATCGATGAGAGAGAAACAGGTAGAAAGGATTTTGGTTTACGAAGGATTAAGACTGAGGTAATGGTCAAGAATCAATAACTTGTGAGTGGAAAGGCAGAACAAAATACTGCAAGAAAAAAGGTCCGTGACGGAAGGGATAGAAATTAAGATTATTTTGTCATTGGCCTAGTGATGAACACCTAATACAGATGAAGAAATAACCAACTTCCCCAAGATAGTGTGCAAGAAAGAACGAAACAAGGAAATATTGGATATTCCTATGGAATGCTTGCCAAGCCTCTAACGGATCAAGTATTACATATGCCAATCGGGCTGGCTTTAAAAAACAAAAACAAACTAAGTGGATTACTGAGTATTAACAGGCAGCCTACACAATATTACAAACATATTTCTGATATGGAAATTAAGGATAAGTTTCTTACCTGTAATCCTAGTTCTCTTCCAGGGGTGTCCTCATCAAAGTCATAAGCACTGAATATTCCCGCCCATGTGCGGGACCCCGGAAACAATATAAAAATATATATGGAAAAACATATATCTAGCTCCACATATATGTATGTACATAAATCATTTTTTCTCACACCAATGCAGCCCCAAAACTGAGGCTAAACAATGTAATCACTCATACATGCACTGAAATTAGCAAGGAAATAAAAACACATTAGGTCCAATAGCCCTTGAACTTTGTGTTTTATTGAGTAAAAACACTCATAAATCCTGAAAATTGCTAATAAATAGACATTGTTAGCCACAGGCTGCATTGAAAAGCAATAACATAGAAAATGAAAGCATTTTCAACAAAAACTGCCACCGTGCCTTTAAGGCAGCCATGACCCCAGGCTTCCCATCATGCCTCAGGGCTGACAGTTAGGTCAGTTGTTCTTTGCATAACCCTGAAGTCAGGGCTCAACCATAACTCAGAAACGCACAAATCTCATTTACCTGGGGAGGCGGGTGGGTTGCTTATGACTTTGATGAGGATACCCCTGGAAGAGAACTAGGATTACAGGTAAGTAACTTATCCTTCTCTTCCAGGGGATCCTCATCAATAGTTATAAGCACTGAATAGAATAGCAAGCCCATCAACCACCTGCAGGTAAATGAGAAGTACATGACCCAACCAAAACAATCATAACAGCCAAGAACTCAGCTGTTAAACTAATTCCGCAAGGAGGCCTGGCCTACCTGGATATCTGCTCTAGTGTCAGAATCAAGACAGTAATGTCTGGTAAATGTATGGACGGACCTCCAGGTCGCCGCCTTACAGATCTCAGATATGGGCACATTATGGAGAAAAGCCGCAGTCGCAGCTCTACCCCTGGTGGAATGCGCCTTGAGAGAAAACCAGAGAGTCTTCTGTGCCAATTGGTAAGCAAGCTTGATACACGAAATGATCCATCTCGAAATAGAACGATTCGAGGCTGCATGACCTAGTCTGATCGATCCATAGTTAACAAATAGTTGATCAGACTGACGTATAGACTTGGACCTATCCAGATAGAATTTTAAAACCCTTTTCAGGTCCAAAGAATGCAAAGCCCTCTCAGCTGGAGTAGAGGGATTGGGAAATAAAGTGGGCAGAGAAATGGTTTGATTGATATGGAAATCTGACACCACTTTAGGAAGAAAAGACGGATGTGTCCTTCGTACCACTCTATTCAAATGAAACAGTATATGGTTCTTTGGAACAGAGAGCTTGGATTTCGCTCACCCTACGAGCTGATGTGATTGTCACCAAAAAAACAGCTTTCCAGGAAATATGCTGCAAAGTAGCTTTATGAATAGGCTCAAAGGGAGGACCCATTAGTTTTGATAGCAACAGGTTCAGCTCCAAGAGAGGAGAAGGAGGACGCACTGGAGGGTACACTTTTTTCAACCCTTGCAGGAATTCCTTTACAGCTGGCAACTGGAAAAAAGAAGGTTGTGAAGGTGACGGCCTATATGCTGTTACAGCAGCTAAATGCACCTTAATAGAATTAAACTTTAAACCTGCCATAGCCAGATATAATAAATAGGGAAGAACTGCTTCTTCCTGACTCTTAATAGGATTATGACCATTCTGCATACACCACATATAGAAGCGCTTCCATTTGCATGCATAAGAATGTCTTGTGGAAGGACGCCTTGCTTCTTTCAGGATGGACATGCAGCCCTGCGGCAGTCCTAGATGGCCATATTGTAGGACCTCAGGAGCCATGCTGCCAAGCTCAGTGACGGAAGGTTGGGATGATGAATCCTCCCGTTCATTTTGGATAACAGGCCCGGTCTTCATGGCAGCCTCTTGTGAGGAGTCACTGACAGGTGAAGCAGGTCCGTGTATCACCATTGCCTCGGCCAGTCGGGGGCAATGAGGATCATCGATGTGCATGAGTGTGTCAGCTTGGTCACTACCTTCAGGATCAGCGGAAGGGGTGGAAAGGCATACACAAATTCCCCTGACAAGTCTATCAAAAGGGCATTCCCTTTCGATCCTGGCCAGTAGAATCTTGAGGCGAAGTCTAGGCATTTGGTGTTTTCGTCATCCGCGAAGAGATCTATGGTGGGACGACCCCAAGACTGGAAGATGTCTTCTACTACTGCGTCGTTGAGAACCCAGTCTTCCCTGTCTTCGAAATGCCAACTTAGTGCGTCCGCCCTCACATTCTGCTCTCCAGGGAGGTGGACTGCTGTGACAGGCAACTTGCAAGCCAGAAGCCAATGCCAGATGCGTTGGGCTTCCAATGAAAGAGTCCTTGAGCATGTCTCCCCCCCCCCTGCTTGTTCAAGTAGTACATTGTGGTGGTGTTGTCCGTTTGTACTAATACTTCTCGAATCGAGGGCAGGAACGCTTTGAGGGCTATGTGGACTGCTCTCAACTCCAACATGTTGATGTGGTAGGTACGCTCTTTGGAAGACCACGGACCCTGCACTTGGAGATGACCCATGTGTGCTCCCCAGCCTTGCAGAGAAGCATCTGTGATCAATGTCTGTGCAACAGGAGCATTTTCTGCTTCTTTGTCCACTACGGAATGGATGCTCGAGCTGTTTCTGACAGAGTAATCTGATCGTCCCAGTGAGCTGACTGTTGGTCCCACTTGTCCTCCAGATCCTGCTGAAGAGGACGCATCCGAAGCCTGGCATTCGGGACCATGAAAATGCATGATGCCATCGACCCTAGCAGGGAGGCAATTTTTCGCACTTTCTGAACCTTGTTACGAAGCACCAGCGGACACTTCTGAGCTATAGAACACTGTCTCTCCGACGAAGGAAACACTTTCCCTACCTCGGAGTCTAGCAGAGCTCCTAAGAAGTGAATCTTCTGGGTGGGCATGGAATCCCAGTCGTTGACAGAGCTCGATGCAGGTCTGGAATTGATTTCTTACACTGTCTGGGGAAGGACCTTTCAACAGCCAATCGTCCAGGTATGGGTACACGAAGACCCAGCTGTGGCGTAGTGCAGCTGCTACCACTGCGACACACTTCGTGAACACAGGGAGCTGACTTCAACCCAAACCGAAGGACATTGAACTGGTAGTGGGAGGTCCCCACCCGGAACCCAAGGAATCTTCTGTGATTTAGGTGTATCGGGACATGAAAGCAGGCATCTTGTAGGTCCAGCGAACACATCCAATCTCCCCTCTTGAGATGTGGATATATTTGATGAAGTGCCAACATGCAAAACTTTTCTTTTTTGACATGCAAGTTGAGTGTTCTCAAGTCCAGAATGAGTCTGATTCTGCCTTTTGGCCCTTCTTTCTGACCAGAAAATATCGTGAGTACACTCCTTTCCCCCTTTGAGACACTGGCACCCTCTCGATGGCTGACTTTTCGAGGAGTGTAGCTACTTCTTTTTTTAAAAGGTGCAGTTGATGATTTGATGTTGGTATTGGAGGAACTGATGGAGGCAGCTGATGGAAACGAAGACAGTATCCATTCTGAAGTGTAGTCAACACCCATCGGTCTTTTGTAATGGCTTGACACTCTGCCATATGATGCGCGATGCTTCTCCCCACTGGAGTGGTCCACGGCGCTGGGAGAAGGAAGGACTCATTGTTTGGACTGGGCTTTGTTGGAATTGTTGCTCTGGTGTTGATTCCCACCTCCTCTGGAATTACGCCTGCCTCTGAACTGACTTCTGTTGTCCCTGTTGATCCGGACACTGCTGCCAGTGAGGGGTTTGAACCCTCTGTTTAGAAGAGCCCTTGTTGTAGGAGCGATGCTTCTTCTTAAACTATTTCTTTTTCTCAAGCCCTACGGCCTTGAGGGTGTCCAACTCTGCCTTCATGCGCTGCATTTCTTCGTCCGTACTTGCCCCAAACAATGATGTTCCTGAAAAAGGCAAGTTCAAGATCCGAGCTTGAGCCTCTGGTTTTAAAGCTGTGAGACGCAACCAGGAGGACCTTCTTACAGATATCCCATGTGCACAGCCATGCGCTGCGAGGGTAGCTCCGTCCGCTGCGGCGCTGATGACCTGATTGGAGACTTGGCTGCCTGCAAGAGAATCTCTTCAAAGTCTTTTCACTCTTCTTGCGGGAGTTTCTCCACAAAACGCTGCAGGGAATCCCACAGGGACCCGTCATAATGCCCCAAAAGGGCTTCTGCGTTGGACACTTTGAGAAATGAGGCTGAAGTATTACAGACTCTTCTTCCCCACGAATCCTGCGATTTGCTTTCCTTATCCGGAGGTACTGTGGAGGAGGAAGCTACTGCACTGGATTTTTTCGCCGCTGCGATGATGACTGAGTTTGGGGGTGGATCAGCCCTGAGGAACAGAGAATACTCCTCTGGCGAGCGGTACTTTTTGAGAATCTTCGCTGGAGTGAGGAATACCTCCATCACTGGTTCTATAATCCCAGGTACCAAAGGCAACAGAGGCTTGGGTGCAGACCTGTGATGCAGAGTTTTGAAGATCACTGAGGTCTTGATCTGGGGAGCTGTCATGGGCACTCCCAGTTTCAGAGCCCCTCTGCCCAGAATGTCCTGAAAAGTAAAGATGTCATCTATTGGGGATATCCTCGATGGAGGAGTGTCCGTCAAAGTAGGAGAGTAATCTCTATGAGAGCTGGTAGGAGAAGATGTAGTTGGAGATCTTCATTCCCTTCTCCTGCTCCTAGACCTGGTTCTTCACCTGCTGGAACGCACCTGGGAGCGTGATCGTTCTCTGGGCCTAGAAACCGGCCTGTCTTGCATCCTGGGCGCTGTTTCTTTATCTGGAGCGCAGTGATGAAGAGGCCTATACCATCTTGGAAATAGTCTGATGGGAGGCGACTTCTGTGTGTTGTCCCTCATTGGTGAACGTGCAGGAGATGGTACATCCTTCTGCCCGTGCAGCGAACATGCAGGAGAACGCCTTGACCTCTCACTGTCGGATGAATAGATGACCACATCCGGAGACCTATTACGGTGAGATGAATAAGAGCCTGAGAAAGATGAAGAAAGGCTCACTGGAGGCGTGTTTTCCCTTGAAGGGTTCTTAGAAGGGGATCTTGTGTGACTCCGAGAAGCATGATCCTCTGAAACTCTCTTCTATTTCGCAGGATGGCTCATGCTCACTGGAGAGCGTTCCATCAATCTAGACAGTCTCCCTGAGACAGATTCTCCTTCCGTAGCTGAAGCCGATTTTGAAAACCTCTGCGACCGAGGCCCATGACCTGAAGACGGAGATGGAAAACTCGACTTCTTTGTCTGCTCCGACGCTGTGGGTTGAGACTGTGCCGAGGGTTGACAAACTCTCTGCGGTGATCCTGACCTCTGGGATCGTGAAGGAGAGACTTGTCTCAACGACAGATGCTTCGACGTAGAACGCCGGTGAGGTGACGTCGACGGAGGATGCCTCGACGTCGAGCGTCGATGGCTGGACGCCGACGGAGGATGTCTCGACGTTGAGCGCCCTTAACTGGACTCTGATGGATGCCTCGACGTCGAGCTCCAATGCCTCGACGCCAAGCGTAGATGGCTGGACACCGACGGAGGATGCCTCGACGCCAAGCGTAGATGGCTGGACACCGACGGAGGATGCCTCGACGTTGAGAGTCGATGGCTGGACGCTGACGGAGGATGCCTCGACGTCAAGCGCCGCTGGCTGGGCGACGACGAAGGGTGCCTCGACGTCGAACGTCGATGACCAGACGCCGACGGAGAGTGCCTCGACGTCGAACGTCGATGACCAGACGCCGACGGAGGATGCCTCGACGTCGAACGCCGATGACTGGGCGTTGACGGAGGAAGCTGCGATGTCGAAGACTGGTTATTAGGCTTCGACAACAGCTGTCTCGACGTCGAGCTCCTATGCTCAAACGGAGACCTCTCTCTCGACGCTGCACGTCGCCCGGTTGACGGCAGCGGAGGTACCTTGACTCTCGACGCTGAAGTCTTCGTCGTCGAAGGAAGGTGACTCATCGTCGGTGGAATCTTCGACGCCGATCCCAACGCCGAACGAGAGCAAGTCGGGACTTCTCTCGACGTCGATCGCGTCCTTCGCTTTTTCTGTCTCTTAGGAGACCTACCTCTCTCAGAAAGACCATAAATTCGTATCCTCTCTCGGTCTTTGAGGGTTCTCCTGGACAAAGTCTTGCAGTGTTCACAGTTGTCTGCAGAATGTATCTCAGCGAGACAGAGGATACACACAGGATGTGTATCAGTCCTAGCCGCCTTCTTCCCACAGGAAGGGCAGGGGTCAAAAAGCGAAGGCATTTTGACAAAAATGATCCTTTTTTGAAGCTCAAAAAAGGCAGCACTAACTCTATAAGGTCAAAAACCGTCGAGTGAAAGCAAAAATTGAAGAAAATCACCAAGAATTTTTGACAGAAAGTCAAAAAAGGTGGGAGCTGTTAAACCAGGGTCCTGACAGAAGGAGCCGGAAAGAACAACTGACCTGTCACCCCTGAGGCATGATGGGAAGCCTGGGGTCATGGCTGCCTTAAAGGCACGGTGCCAGTTTTTGTTGAAATGGCTTTCACTTTCTATGTTATTGCTTTTCAATGCAGCCTGTGGCTAACAATGTCTATTTATTAACAATTTTCAGGATTTATGAGTGTTTTTACAAATTAAAACACAAAGTTCAAGAGCTATTGGACCTAATGTGTTTTTTATTTCCTTGCTAATTTCAGTGCATGTATGAGTGATTACATTGTTTAGCCTCCGTTTTGGGGCTGCATTGGTGTGAGAAAAAATTATATATGTACATACATATATGCGGAGCTAGGTATATGTTTTTTCATAAATATTTTTATATTGTTTCCGGGGTCCCGCACTTGGGCGGGAATATTCAGTGCTTATGATTATTGATGTGGATCCCCTGGAAGAGAAACAATGATGTTATTAATAAGTGGAAGTTAAGAAAACTGTAATTTGTCTAATAAAGTTACATTTTCCAGTGGCAGTTCTTTTTATGTACTAAATCCTTTGACTTCACCAATGTGACAACTTCTTTATAAAATATATGCACTACAAGCAAAAAAGGAAAAAATATGTTTCCCCACTTGGACCTTGCTTCTACGTACGTTCTTGTAGAGTTGTTCAGCAAGTTCCTTGATGTGCCTGAGGGTCTTCTGAATGCTTACATCTTCAGAACGCATTCGCTTCACCTCATACGCCACTAACTGAAAAACAGATGGCAGAGAGCAAGATAGTTTGACAAGGCACTGGTGGGAGGCCATCTCAGAATCAAACGTAAGCAAATGGAAAGTGAGACAATTCATCAGCTTTATTCATTTGTTACCATTACAATCCATCCTTTTGCTTCACTTCTACACATCATGCTAAGCTATTTATTATTATAAAGAAAAGCCAGCGCAAGGTGTTCTTGGCTGCCCTCACATCCAGTCATTCAACACGGTCTTTATAATGTGCAAGATTAACATTACGCAATTACATACAGTTAAGTCCTGCTGAACAATTGAACATTCAAATACGGTTTTAAAAAATGACTTACTTTCGGTAATGCTCGTTCTGATCGATACTCTATCTAGCCACATGTTATTCTGCTTATGAATCCTTCCAGGTGTAAGACTTGATCAGGAAACCCTCCATAGTTCCTATGCGCCGGTAGGTGGCACCATTGGCAACAACTACACCTCAATTCTGCCCGGACATGATGAGACAGAGCTGCATTTAGGTGTAGCTCCGCCCACTGACAACTTTCTTCTCTTTTGAAAACACACACAAACTCAGACAAGACTAAAATAACTCATGTGAAAACCGGTAGTGAGAAAAGTTTGCAATCATATTCTCGAAAGCCCACTCCACAGAATGGGGTGGTTGGCAGGCGGGACTTGTTGGTAAGTACAGTATCCACTGTATCCACCAGAAAGCGCATTACAGGAGGCAAGTAACTAATTCTTCCGAAGGATACATCTATTATTAATCAGTGCTCAAGAAGTCCCCACAACTAGGCCTGGGTCAGCGGACCTGCGGGTCTGAACTGGCAAAATGTCCTGCCATGCAGACCTCAAATCAATGCAGCAGCACTTGGTGAGAGTGTGGACAGACATGTACATAGTGGATTGACAGATGCCCAGAACAGAACACCCACACAGAGTCATAGTTGCAGCCTCTGCTCTAGTTGGATGTGTCCTGTGGTCTTTAGGCAGATTATTTTTGGCCAGGAGACAGCAGATTTTGACAAGTGAGTAGGACAAAGGCCAATTCTGGACCAGATTCTCCTCTCCAACAAACTTAATCAACATCTGATTATTAGGCCATTATTAAGGACAATATGGAAGATAATGGCATGTCGAGTACCCAACCAATGTAACCTCACCTCCTCCTCAAATGGATGTGGAGGAAAGAAGAATGTGACTCTTCAAACCGTGCCATGTAAACCCTTTGAGCAAGTTGGGGTCTAAAGGTCACATACATCAGGGAAGCCTGGACGTCACCAGAGAATCCACAACATCCAGGGGAGTCTGTGGATAATAACACTGTTTAATGTTTACCTAATCCCCTTCGCGAAATGGGGATTGTGAGTGATCTCATATGCTGATGACACTTAACTGGAGTTCTCCTTCAAAGAACACTCGGAGGCTGCCTTTGCCAATTTTAAGCAATGCCTGATTAACATCTCGGCCTGGATGACTGAGAATTGCTTTAAACTAATCACTGAGAAAACAGAGGTCATACTCTTCAACCAACACCTCCGCCTTCTGAGCTCTGGTGGCCCACAGACATGAACCCCCCCCCCCCCAAACGATCCCAGTGGATTCAGCCAGAAATCTGGTGTTTAAATTTGACAATGACCTCTCCTGGGAGACCCAGATTTGCCAGGTCTCCTCCTCATGCTTCTGGAAGCTGAGAGCTTTACGAAAATTCCTTCACTTCCTCCCGATGGATTGCAGGACGACAGTGGTCCATGCATTGGTCATGGCCCGGTTAGACTATTCTAATAGTCTCCTTCTAGGACTACCAGCCTATCTAGTCTGCGGTCTGCAAATAATACAAAATGCTGCGGCCAGATTAATTAGGACGGTGCTGTTCCGCTATCACATCTCCCCGCACTTGCAGAGCCTCCATTGGCTGCCCGTCAATAGGAGGATCGAATTTAAGGCACTCTCTCTTGCCTATAGAGCTACCAGAGATCAGTCAAGCTATCTGAGATATAGATTGCAGAACTACCATCAAAACCGGGTTTCTAGATCAAATCACCTGAAACTGCTCAGGGTTCCTTGCTTCCTTAAGGCTAGGATAGGAGGATGAGCCTTCTCGATGAGAGCGGAATCACTTTGGAATGCTATGTTTCTTCACCTCCGCATGATTGAGCCAGAACCGATCTTGAGAAGAGCACTAAAAACCTAGCTTTTTAACCTTACATAGCTCTTCAGTTAGCTTTCCTCACTGCGAATATACAACCCAGCGCCGGGCCACCTTCGTTGGAGGTAGCTGTGCGCTCTATAAATTTCACAATAACAACAACACTGGTTCATTAAGTAGACAACCCAAATCTGTGGAATCAGTGCAAGTGGGCCGGGACAAAAAGCCAAAGGGAGGCAACACAGACAGCTCATTTCCAATGGGGGGCCACCGTTTAGCATAAACGGTGACGCCGGCCAATGGAAATGAGGGGCGGCGCTTAAAGCCCTTTTCTAAAAATACTCCAAGACAATAAATCTCGCCGAGCTAGCTGCGCATGGGCGCAGCCACGCTAGCCGAGACCTAAAAATGTCCTTCATTATGGCAAATTTACAGCAGAGCCCCCAACGACTCATTCACCAAACAAAGCTGCACTTTTCTTATAGTGCAACATTATAAGAAAGTGCCCCTATTTTACCTGATTACCCCCACTTTTTGCCTGGTATCTAATGCAATTTTGACAGTGCACTGGGTTCCTTCAATCCAGGTCCCCAGTGCCAGATCTCTTTCCCTAAAACTGCATAAATGTTTCCCCAACTGGCAATATCTTTAGCGCCGCTTGCAAGTCCATAGTACATGGAAAATGTATTGTACAAGCCTAAGGGACCCCTTGGCACCAACATGCAGACTGCCATGGCAGGTTGCGTGCCATGGTTCAGAAGCCACGACATGGCACACCTCCTGTGTGCCATGCCTGCAGACACTGCATGCAGTTATATGTAAGCAACCCCTACAGAAGGCTTTACGGTCGTATCTGCAAGTGATATCTAAGTTGATGCTTTCGTATTGCAAGTGAACAGGGATGCCTTTTTGAGTACATATGTTGGACACTGGTGTTTACAAGTTCCCCAGCTAAATGAGGGCTCCAATGAGACTAGAGATTTTTGGTATCAAATAACTCATATTAATAAGCCCACGCTGATGCCAGTGATGGATTTATTAATAAATGCACCCAGAGGGCACCTTAGAGGAGCCGCCTGAAAACCTACTGACTACTAATTTACTTGTTGACTGGTGCAGGCCAGCCTGCTATCACCCACAACAGACAGGTTTCTGACTCTGTGCAGGTGAGATTATGCACTCTGAGGGCAGAAACAATGCCTGCTCTGGTCGGCGGTGTTGTCACCTCCTCCAAGCACGATGGCTAGGTGATCAGAATATCAAGGCAGGAGGCTTCAAAGGCCTCTGCTGCCTTTGATATGTGAACCAAGGCTTCCCCAGACAGGGGAAATGCCACCCCCTGCCCAGGGCCCTTTTGGCACTAGGATAAGCAGTAAAATAAGGTAGTTAGGATGAGTGTCCCTCTCTCATGCTAGTACCACCCCTAAGGTGGGCTACCTGATGTGGACACGACTTTCAGAATTTCACCGTCTTGATTGGGGTGAAATTAGGCTCTCTGGGTCAGGGTTATGTCCACTTCCCACAGGAAGTGGTTATATAGAAGGTGTAGACACCCTAAAAGCAAGTAGCCCATTGGCTACAACCTGTCACTCCCCTTAATGCCCCTAACTAGAGTATTTACGTAGCACTCCAGACACCAGGAACTCAGATTTGAAGGATCAAGATGAGAAGGACACCGAGAGCCAAAGAAAAAGTGAGAACAGAAGACTGCTGTGTACCTTTGGCACCAAACCCTGCCTACTGCACTAAGTCTCGACAATCGCAACCCAGCGACTCATTCTGCAGCGGACCAGCCTCTAAGAACACCAGGAGTCTGCCAGCCTTCGCAAATCGCTAGGCAATCTCCCTTGGAGTAGAGGAGCTACTACCCTGCAGTCCACAGGCACCGAAATGCAAAGTCCGGTTTTCCATGCTGCCATGCTCCGGCCAGCCCAACGCAGCTACCCCCAAGAAGAGGACACTGTGCACCTGAAGGTCATATCTGCCCTGCTACTAAGTGAGAGGACAAGAACCATCCGGAGCAGCACAGGACCAATATCCAGGGTACCGGAACCCTCGCAGCAATCAGAGCTCGTGAGAGTCTAGTCGGGACTTGGAGGACTCCAAGACAAAGCAGTCCTGAAGGGACGTCAGCATCGCTGACACCCACTTTGAGAGTGGCACAGCTGTCCTGATTTTTGCACCCTCAACCGGAGAGACTGACGACCGCAAGGTTCCCAGGAGCACAGAGTCCAGATACCATTTCAACTATGCACCCGAGTGCCACAGCTTGGGTACCGATAAACCGACTGGGCCCCCTTGTCCCTAGGACTCTTGTGATCCGGGCCTCCCATTGGGAGCTCCCGGACTTGGCCACAAAAGTCCCTCTGCTGCCTGTTTCTGGGGGGTCCTCCTTCGTACTAGTGTAGCGAGCAAAGCTAAAAATTCGACCAGCACCTGTGCAACCAGAAACCCCAGGGCAAGTAAAGAGAATCTGCTGGTAGCACCTTGGACCTTGGCCCCCAACGGCCCTAAGTCCTGTAGGAGACCCTCGGAAACCAATCGTAAATACCTGTATGCTATCTATGTCTTTTGTCCCACAGGAAAGCATTGTGCTTAAATGTGCATTTAATTGAACATTTTACTTACCTGCTAAAATCAATATCTAAAACAGTACTTGCTATCGAAGGTCTTGGTTTAAAAATGTATATAAAAATATGACTTATTTTTCTAAATTGGTCTCGGATTTATTCTGGAGTGTGTCTCTCATTTATTGCCTCTGTGGAGGTCAACAAATGCTTAGCACTACTCTCTGATACGCCTAACTGCTCACCCATACTACAACAAAAGAAAGCATTTTGGTTATCATTTGTGCCTTTCTAAACCAACTAGGGTTTGCCTGGACTCCTTACACAGTGTACCTATTTTGGGTCCACTATATAGTGAGCCAGCTTCCTATAAACATCAAACAAACTCTAGCCAAGAAAGGATATGTTGGGAGCCGCATTCTTGTTGAAGTATCCCCCACTTTTTGCCTGGTATTTGATGCAACTTTGACTGAAGTGTACTGGTTTCTGCTAACCAGGTCGCCAGTGTTCTTTCCCATAACTGTATAATTATTTCCTCAATTGGCAAACCTTTGGCCTCCTCTGTAAGTCCCTAGTAAATGGTAGCCCTGGTATCTAGGGCATGAGGTACTAAGGAGGATCCCTAAGGTCAGCAGCACGAATTGTGCCACCTTAATGGACCCCTCACCAAACACATGCAAGGCTGCCATTGCAGGCTGCGTGTCTTGGTACAGACAAAAGTGAAAGCATAACATGTCATATATCCCTGTGTGCCATGTCCCTTGCTGTGATGTGCATATGATATTTGTAAGTAACCCCTACACCAGGTCTGACTGCCGTAAGACCGGGCGCTGAAGATTACATGCGAGGCCATCTTTACATGAGCAGATATGCCCCTGTGCTGGTCAGTCCTATTACTGCCTGTACAAGTGGACAAGGTAGCCATTTTAAAACGTGCTGGACACTGGCGAAAACGAGTTCACCAGCTACATGATGGCTTTACAGAAAATAAAGCTGTTTGGTATCAAACATCTCGTATTGATAAACCCACACTGATTACAGTGGTGGATTTAAAATACATGCACCCAGAGGGCACCTTAGAGGGGCCGCCTAAAAACCTACCATCCTCTTGTGTGCTCCTGGACTGGCTTTTGCCGGTCTGCCACCGCAATACTGTTGTGACCTCCTAAGACGAGAGCCTTTGCTCTCAGGAGACCCAATAAAAAGCCTATCCAGGAAGACGGTGTAACACCCTCCCACAGGACAACATGCTGATTAGCCTCCTTGGGCAGGCATGCTTCAAAGCGCTGCCGCCTTTGGAATGCGACTCTGGCTCCACTCATAGGAGAGGAAGACACCTCCTTTTGTCCAGGACCCCTTTGGCACTTGGACAGGTGGGAGAATTAGCTAGTCAGGTAGGCGTGCCACCTTCAGGCTAACAAAGCAAAACCAAATGGGATGATGGACGGTGTGTTGAACATTGCAAGCACTCACCCCCAGTCAACTGAGCTGGGTTTAATCCATCATCATTCTTTAGCTCACTCCGCCACCCCAGTTCAGACATGGCCATATTGAAATCAAGTCCGACCCTGTGCCTCACGTGAACAGTCCAGCCCGTACTGCCAAGCCATGTATTCCCTGGACTGGAAACAAGCATCCTGGGACCGGTTTCCGGCTAATCAGCCGTCATCAGCCAGGCTAGCTTGAATCCAGAGGCGAAGTGAGCAAGGGACCCACGTCTGGGCATACCCTGCCAACTTAGGGCGAACAAAGCAAAACCAAATGGGATGATGGACAGAGTGTTGAACATTGCAAGCACTCGCCACCAGTGAACTGATCCGGGTTTTATCCATCATCATTCTTTAGCTCACTCCACCACCCCAATTCAGACATGGCCATATGCAAATCAGTCTGACCCTGTGCCTCATGGGAACAGTCCAGCCAGAACTGCCAAGCCATGTCTTCCCTGGACCAGAAACAAGCCTCCTGGGACCATTTTCTGGCTAATCAGCCATCATCAGCCAGGCTAGCTTGAATCCAGTGGCAAAGTAAGCAAGGGACCCACGTCTGCGCATACAATGCCAACTTAGGGCGAACAAAGCAAAATCAAATGGGATGATGGACGGAGTGTTGAACATTGCAAGCACTCACCACCAGTCAACTGATCCGGGTTTTATCCATCATCATTCTTTAGCTCACTCCGCCACCCTAGTTCAGACATAGCCATATGCAAATCAGTCTGACCCTGTGCCTCATGGGGACAGTCCAGCCCAAACTGCCAAGCCATGTCTTCCCTGGACCGCCCCTACGGTGGGCTACTGTGAGGTGCACATGATTTTTTCAGAAACAACCGTATTTGTGATGGCATACTTAGGAATTCTGGGACAGGGTTATGCCCACTTCCCACAGGAAGTGGTCATATAGGGTGTAGTGACCCTCAAGGGCAGTAACCCATTGACTACTACCCTACACTCCCCTAACACACCTAAATGTAGTATTTAGGGGAGCCCCTGGCATCAGAGAAGCAGATCATGACAACCTAAGAAGAGAGAGGATACCGAAGAGCCGCAAAAGCAGAGTAGAGAAGAAGCACCTGGTACAATCCCCACAGGTCTGTCTGCCACAGTAGACATGTCCTGCAGCTGTTACTCCAGAAACCTGGGAAGACTGCCTGCCTTCAAAAAAGATTCAAGACCTAAGGTGAACATCGAACTTGTTCTGAAGAAACTCCAAAAGAGAAGACTGAGGCCTCTGGAACTGTCAAACCCAGACACCCGAAGTCACCACTGCACCCATCGCCTCCGGCCCGAGTTGAAGTGGACCACCCATGTCAACAAGGTCCCTCAGCCCTCCGGAGCTCGAGACCCCTCCTAGACTCCCTGATGTCGCCTGCAGACTCTGCACAAAGGCCCCATCAACCCCAACTGCTTTGGTAAGGAAAAACGCAACGGCTAAGAATACCCCTGCACCTGTCGCCCCTGAGCCTTGAAGAAGAGGACCAAAGCACCCCCTCTAGCCCCACCCCCCTCTCCGCAAGCATCGCAAAGCTTGAGCCCACTTGATGGTTCAGCCCAACTGACCTCCTAGCCAGAGCATGGAGCCTCTTTCCACAGTGACCGATCTCCATTGGAAAACATTGGGTTCCTGACGCTGTTTTGCACCCTGCTACCCCCGTGCCGCAGGTGGTGTCCTGCTGGTGCTGCCTTGGACCTTGCCCCCCACTCACCTTAACTCCTGGAGATTAGTCTTGTAAGTCGCTGGACCATACCCGTTTGTAGAATTTGTTCTTCCTTCCATAGGATAACATATTGCAGAACTCAGCAATTGATCTTTGTCCACTTTTTTAAAGCAAAAATCATTTATATTCAAAAACATATCCGAAAGATATTTCTCTGATGCATAAACATATATAAAGATACTTACTATTGTTATAAATTGGTGTGGATCTCCTTCTTGAGTCGTGTGTGTCATTTATTGATCATTGTGTGTATTTGCAAATGTCTTGCACTCCTCTGTGTTAAGCCTAAGGCTGATTGACCATACTACTAACTAATAGAGCACTTTAAGATTGTACAGCAAGCCCCTATCCACTGATAAGGGAACCCCTGGACTCCTTACACAGTATAACAGAGTCTTGACATATCCCATAAAGAGCCAGGATATGACTGGAGAATGTGCATTTGGGAGCAATGATGTTGAAACCAAAAATGGAGCCGATGCGACAACGTCTGGTGAGGCCTTCAGCAAAAGATTAGACACAAGGCCTGGCACTGACAACAGGCAGGGCAGGCTCAGCTGGTGCTAAGGACAAGAGCCATGGGCAGAAGTGTGACTAGGTGCTCTGCTGGGATCATGTGACTTGAAGCCTCAATAGAAGAGGAACAGCCACATTGAAAATATGTAGCATTGCCTCTCTGAAGGTTGCAAAACGCTGAAGATCCAAAGATGGCCCTGGAAACTCTGATACATGTTTTGCAGGCTTGGAAGAGGCTGTGAAAGGCAAGATGAGGCTTGATTCATACCACACAGATTCTGACATGGTGACCTAGTCGAGCAGTCCTGTTTGTGGTGCTTCTTCTTTGAAGCCTTGTCTTTCATCTTCAACTTACAGGTGGAGGGTGACCTAGCGAGGCAAAAGGCTCTACTTCTTGCAGGCCTTCCGCACCTTCCTCGCCTATATATGCAGAATGGAACATTTATCTCAGGATTCAGAGTTGTGTTTTGGCCCCAGACACCGTGAACTATTGTCATGCAAGCCTATACCTGACATCTGATTGTGACACAGTTTGAAACCTGTTGCCTTCAGTTGCAACATTCCTTCTTCATTGTCAATATAGTATGTTTTCAAGAAATCTTTTGAATTCAAAAGAAAATTAGAAAAGTGGAGCTCTAAATGTATATAAAAGGGTACAGAAAAAAGAACCTGCAAATAGACTGCAGGGGTGGTGCCCACATATGGCTGTGTGTCGTCATGTCCAGGACAAGATGAAGTCACAGTGGATACCTATGAGGACACCTACTGGGATAGGAGGTATGTATGCTTTTCTGAATGCAGTCTGGTGCCTGGGAGGATTCATAAGGTGAGGAATCTGTCAACAGGAGTATCAGAAAGGGTGTCCTGCTATACCACAAAAACTCAAAGAAGCACCCAACACTATGGGTGTCAATTTCCTGCATAATGCACCTCAGATGGAGCATATACGAAAACCCAAAACATGTTTTCTATTTCCTGGGAGCGGGCACAAAACATGTATCAAATCACAAGAATATACACCAGTCTCACCTCATCAAACAAGTCGATGGCCCTGTAGGGTGATCCTCTTTCTGACACAAACCCAGCAAATGCCATGCCTTCCAACACCTTTGTGAGGAAATCATCTTCGATGAGACCACGTTGACCAAGGAATGCAGCCTACCAGGGGAAGGAAGGCAGTAACAATGAAATATGCAATACCTACAAGAGAACATGCTTTCAGGCACAGCAATGTTTGTATCATTGCTGGCAACAAGGCACTGCGAACAAGTACACACTCCTGAAAGGTAAGCATCACATCACAGATGCACATTAGAAGGATGTATAGGGAAGAACAAAGCAAGAAGGGAACGAACATCAAAAACATAATGCATGCTTGAGAACATGCTTCTAGAGTTCACAAAACTGATGTTTACTTGACTGAGACAAAAGTGGCATCAAAAACTCTGTAAGTATGTTGTAACTACACAGAAGATGTGGGATATGTAACTAACAGCAAAGTTTATAACATGTGAAACAGAAACATCTGCTTGACAAGCTCATTCACAGATTCTTAATGGACAATAATAACCAAATTAGCAGGCAACAAGACACTTAATTAACAGTTTATATAACACCTTTAACGTGTTCCATAAGAAATAAAACAACTGACAGGGTAAATTTAAAAGTAAATGGTGAAAACACTGCTTGTTATCACTACACCCACTTGGATAGTCAAGTGTTTACAGTGAATACCCTGAGTATTCAGGCGATGGTAAGGGAGATACTGGGCACTCCCTTTGGTTTGGTCCTGGTGATTTTTGGATCTTTTTTTCTTCACTTTCCTTGCCCCCTCCTTCCCGTTAAGTGAGGCCTCTACTCCCCGCCGTTTCCTCCCTGGTTCCTTGCTCTTGCGGACAGTGTCTAGGGGAGGGGTTCACTCGATGTGTATCTGCTACGCTGCTGCAGAATATTTTGTTTACCATGTTCGATGCCTTGGTTGTTAGAAGTAATTCGGTGATATAACCTTAAAACGTAATTAAGATGCAGTTTCACATGTTGTACCTTTGAAATGAATTAGGGCTCCCTAGCCACGTGCCAGACCATATTTTCCAACTAATCCTTCTGATTGAAGAATGCCTTGGAATGTATTGTTTTATTCTATGTAATACTGGCATGGGTGCCATGCTGTCATACTATACATTATGCTACTACTAAATAAAAACAAGTTACAAAAACAAATTCAGGCAATGGTAAATGACAGTATAAACTGAGTCGCTTTTTTCATCATGTCACAGACAGTACTTCAGGTGACACTGCCTTGCATCTTTGGTGTGTGACACACAGGTGAATACGGCTGCTTTTCCATCAGGTGGCAAAAGAAGAAATAGATGGCAATCGGGCCCTGGTTCAATGCCCTTTTTTAGGTCTCGCCTGACCCAGCGCATGCACTGATCTGGCAAGACTTTTGGTAAGAGCTTAAAAAATGCTACAATGGCCGGTCTACAGCTTGCGTGCATGTGCACGGGC
The DNA here is from genome assembly GCF_964261635.1 of Lissotriton helveticus. Taxonomy (NCBI): domain Eukaryota; kingdom Metazoa; phylum Chordata; class Amphibia; order Caudata; family Salamandridae; genus Lissotriton; species Lissotriton helveticus. The sequence goes on from NC_136057.1 coordinate 1,040,397,262, forward strand.
GCGCACTTACGAGCAGAGGCGCCATATGGCTTTCCTCCTCATGCTCATTAAGCGCAGTGCTCGCAGCGCACGATCACTTTCACTTTTGCGGCTGCTTCACTTTTGCGGCTGCGTCACTTTAGCTGCTGCGCGGCCAATGCTTGTTTTATTTTATTTTTGCGCGCGCACACACAACTCCCGGTCGCGGCCGCACAGAACATCCCATCCCCTTCCATTAGGCTTGCATAGCATGCTAACCATATACGCCAGCGAGCAGTAAACAGATTAATTACTTTTGTGTGTGCTTTATCCCTTGTGTTATGGCTGTCTCCACTGGATGCCTTTTACTGCATATTCCCATCCCGATGCTTATTTCCCACTCTCGAGCGGCAATTAACCGGCTCACCTCGCATCGGGCCCCGGCGCTGCAAGCACCGTCCTTGAGGCTGCCAAGTCGTAGTCTCTACTTTACCCCTGCACCAATAAGCATATGATGTTGTCCATGCAGTGATCTGGTGTGACAGTTAGAAGTAATCAGTTTTCTCTGAGGCCCTCCTCTCCACGCTTCAATATGTTCGGATTCCATCCAAGCACATCCCAGCATTCTGGGCACCTGGGAACGCCATGGATTGTTAGGCGTTGCTCAAAACTAGCTATCAAACCTGAAGTTAGCGCCCTAGTGCTAAACTCAACCCCGTGTCAAAGAATCTTAATGGCTGGAATGGCGTCTCGTGGGTAGCTGGGGCGGTCTCTTCCGGGGTCAATAGCACGAGCTAACCAATTGCAGTCTTCTTTGGGATGATACGGACGACTCAAGCTTCCACCCAGACACCCCCTGAGGCTGCCTGACGTTCTGCGTAGACTATCTTTCCGACTATCTCTCGTTTTGGCCGGGCTGAGGCCATTTGTGGCATTCAACACCCTCCACCGGGAGATGAGAAGTGAGTGCTACGATGGGTAGCTTATTTTTGTGTGTCTACCTGTGCATTGTAGTAGTATGCCGGTTATCTGTTTCGGTACACTTAAAGTAGTTTTCTTTCCTGCACAACGTATACATCTTGATGAAAGCGCTGACACTATTACATTTTCTTTATGGTTGTACTGGTGGTCCTGCTGTGTTACGCATGTGGGGACGGATATCATGCCTGGTTCTTCCTCAGTATTTCTTTATGGCAGGAAGCCGTCTGAGAGCTGGTATGGCAACGGACGCGCTGTTTGTGTTGGAGTGTGGAGGTGACCGTGCTGCTTTCACGCCGTGACGCTGTTAATGCAGTACTGTAGCACTGCACGACTGTGGTACTGCACTACATGAATGACTTCGGAGGAAGTACCGTTGATTTAAAAATTTGACAGTGGAGGTAGCAGTGAGACTATAACATAGTGATGTGGGCAGTACTGGTGTTAACGCATTTGCTTTCTGCAGGGCACACTGGTACTGTCACGTAATTCTAGATTTATAAAGCATGCTGTCTTCATGTTGTCGTCTTTGTACCTTCTTACCTGTTGTTACTCTTTATGTATGTTTACAACCAGTGCTGCAGCTGTTAAACGCCCTGCTCATGACGGCAGAGCTGTTATTGTTTTCTTGCTTGTCTATATCTGGAGAAGCAACTCCTGCCGTCTCTGTGGTTTCATGAGCAAGCGTGGGCAGTGCTGCTTCTATCACAGCTTTTCTTTATGCCTTTTGCAAGAAGATTGTTCACTGCGTTACTGTTGTCAACTCGTAGTGTTTCAAGCCCCTCAGACACCACCATCTAGGCAATGCACAAGTCCTAAACAAGCATTGGCATAGCCAATAGGTCTCGCCTTTGGGGCCTTATAAGTGTTTAATTATCCGGCACAATATCCTTGGTGCTATAACATCAAGTATTGCATGGCTAAACACTTATAAGGTCCCAAAGGCGAGACCTATTGGCTATGCCAATGCTTGTTATGCTTTGTCAGAGCTCAGTTCTGGCATGATCTGACCCACTTAAAGCACTGATGGTGCATGCAGAGCTCTTATACTTTTAGCCCTTTTTATGTATATTATCCCACTGACTCTGGATGATAGGAGAAGTAGGTATATAAAATAAAATAAAAATGCAAGATTGAGCATCAGAGGCTTTACCCATAACCATTCCAGGTGCCAATCTAAATCCTTCCTATAATTTCTAGTTATGCACCCAATGTATGAAAGAACTCTAGAGTCATGAAGTTGAAAGCTGGACAGTGCACTGCAAGAGTAAAGGAGAAGAGAGAAGAGCAAAGTAGTTACTATTGTAAGTAAAGTCTACATATACCAGACCATACCATTGTATGGGAGGGTACCCAAGCATGAAGTATAATATAGGATGAAGCAGGACAAAGTAATGTAGAGAGATCTAGTCACAGACTGTTTTTAGCATTGCTGAGAATCATGGCCAGTACATTTGGAAAAAAACATTTACTGAGGAGTGTTTGCAGAATACATTTATAGAGGGGCTATTTTACAAAGCATGTACCCAGCAAGAGGCAGGTGACAGGCTACACACTACCTCTGCAAAAACTGTCCACATTTGAATCTATAAGGTAAGAGCAATGTTGGATGGATATATTTTATGGTAGGACTCTTCAATGCAATTCAAAGAGTAATGGCAACCCAAGTTTGCTCATTCCATGGTTAAGGCCTCCAAAGGTAGTAATACTATTTCGGGCTAGACAAAATCTTTTTTTGCCGTTCCAGTAAACATAAAGGGCCCTAAACAGGTCCAGAAAATGAAGACTTCACACATCTCACAGCCTTTGAAAGATGATTCAGAAAGAAAAATGTAAAATATGTTTCTCAGAACGTTGGTTGCTCTTTGAGGATTAAAACTTCAATTTAGGATTTAATATTTTGTGCATGCAACCAATCTCCAATACGCAGGAGGCTCTGTTCAGAAAACAAAAACATTCACACCTTGACAATATAGAGTGACATAACTGTCAGGTAGATTGTGTGGACAAGCAACTTCTGAAAATTACACGAAGCATGTATGAAAATGGGAACAGAATGCAAAAGGAAACACAAGCAAGCAAACCTGCAAGGGCACTAAGCCACAGAAGAGAACTTGTGGCAATTGTGCCCTTCCAAAGAATGGATGTAGCTTCAGCTTACCTTATGGAAGCGAATGACGGGTTCAGGATGAATGCGGATGATGTGCAAGCTCCAGCGATAGCCTTGAAAAAGCTGTGCAAACAAGCGAAGGAAAACAGCTCTTATCTCCTTATCCTATGAGATCAAGAAATAAAAGAAGCTGTGTGGGTGGAAGCTGAAATATGAGTAGTGGCCATCATTGAGAAGAAAAAATAATTGCACTGAAACTACTAATCGCATTAACCTAGTAACCTGAGACTATTTTCCAAACAAACTCAGAGAACCTGTATAACAGAAAAGGCCTTCAAGAATTAAAACAATCAAGAACCAGAAATAGATAACCTGCAGCAACTTCTGTAGGAAAGTATGACATCTACTGCACCGTCCCTAGGTGCAGCTTTTCCTGCTGCCTCTAGCTCACCCCCTCTGTGTCGCCTTGAAGCACGGTTCTCCGTGCTGACTCTTCCAGCCCAAAAGGCTGAGTTGTCGTTTTCCGGCCGGACCTGTCCCAGACCTTTTCTCTCTCGTCTCATCAGGTGTAGACACTGAAGCAGCCAGTGCAGTCCCTTCACCTGCCCAGCTGAGGTCCCCTTGCTCCCCAACTTAAGAAGAACCGCCCAGTCAGTCTACCAGACGATAAAGATGCCTGAGCGGAGAGAGGAGGCCAGCCCGATCGGAAGACGATGCCAAGGCCAGTCCTGACGAGTGGTGGTTGGCCCCGGAGCACGCTTGCTGACCGCCCAGACACTGCAACCGCTTCAACTTTTTGGCGTACACGCTGCTTCAGTCTAACTGTTATTCCCGGCTACATTCACTGGCGCACACAGTGAACCCTACCTATGGCCATATACTTCTCCTCTCCCCTGGAACCGGGACGGAAGTATAACCGGTTTAGAGTGAAGCCTCTTCTTTCTAATTCCTCCATGATCCCTACCTGGATCCTTACGATTCGTTAGAAATACTGACCCTTAAACCAACCAGGACGGAAGTACAACCGGCAGAGAGATCCCTCATCTACTTCTAATTGCCAGAAGCCCTGAAGAAGTCTAGGGGTACACGTGTTGGCTGGGCAATCGTTCAAGATTGAAAGAAGAACACAAAAACTTCAGAGTGTTTAATGTTTCTTATGAATGTTAGTCATTGTTAACTTTGTGATACAGAGTACTGACTCTGCTACCAATCATTGACGTGTGCACAGGCCTTCAGTAACTCTGGAGAGTCGCGGCTAGTTTTCCTGTGCCCTGGCAGCACCTGATCAGGTCTGGGACTACAGCAGCCTGCCTGTGTACTGGGAGACTGAGGCGGTGAGAGGCCCTAAAAGAGAGGCAGAGAGTGGCGCCGATGGGCGTCCAGGAAGGAGAGGGGCTGTAGACTGCTGTAGTAGTGGTGCAATCCCCCCCACCACTCCTCCCGAGCGAGGAAAGTCTCCAGCGGGACCATACCTGGACAATGCGGAGCGGATGTGTAGAGGCTCCTGAGCTGCTGCTGCTCGCTACCCCGATCTAGGCGAGACCGCAAAGGAGCGGAGGATCCTGACTGCCCCAATCTGCGATGGAAGGTGAGCTTGGGAAGGAGGGCGAGGCCCAGCTACCCCCAGCCATATCGGCAGTGCACCTGGGGGGTTAGGGGTTGGAGCTCCTCAGCCAGAACACCGGCGATGCCTTGTTGAGTCCCAGCTGATTTACTTCTTGGGAACGCCTTGTTGAACCTTTCTGACCTGCGGGACTCATGGGGTCCAACATCTTGCTATTTCCTGCTTCATTACACTCTGGTGGGACTCCCAGTCCCAGGGTGCATCGGTTGCCTGCTCCTTCTGTTGGTGTCACTGGGGAGGTGTGGGCATCGCGCTCAAAGCGCTGACTCTTACCCCGCAGCACAGGGCCGAACTGTACCAGTCGGCGACAGGAGGAGGCGGGGCCACCCTCTTGGCTGTGGTTCATGACTGGACGCCAGCTTTGGGCACTGCACCCTACTGAAAGGTAATCTGTTTTGTTGTAGCCCTGATATCACTACGGTGCCCTTTTAGCTCCGACATTAATTGTTACTGGCTAGAACGCGGTAAAAGAAGGAACTAACTACACTCCGGCTGTGAGCAAGCGAGGTGACGAATATTTACAGGATCATTTTATTGGGAGTCCATTAGGTTTTCACCAGTCTAATCTATATAGTGAACTATTGGTCTTGGTTCTGTGCACCTCACGTGATTCTGTGTCCCTGTTGTATTTGTTGAGCAATGGGCAAAAGGAAAGTTCAGAATAAAGCCTAGGGCACTTCTCTATCCATGGGAAAGTCCATCTGTGCTATCTGCTCCGATGCAATGGATAGGATAGAGACCCTACTTGGGGAATGCAGTGGCTGCTCCCCCTTCCCTCTATCTGTCAACCCTAATAATCTGCTACCCCTCTTTTAGTGCCACTACAGCTTTCCCCTGTCCCCACCCTGCTGAGCAGGCCCCTAAAACGAATCCCACATTTGTTTTAAAAAAAAAACAACAATAGATTAATGTGAAAGGTTCAGGATTTAAGAAACCAGAACCTGAACCATCATTCCTGTAGAAGTACAGGTAGTCCAAGTTGAATACCACAACAGATACGCGGCGCTCTCAGAGGAGGTTAATGGAGTGGAGGGGCGAGTACACATTGGATTAAATTATATAAACAACGAAGGTCCCTCCCTATTGCAGAGCCTAAAGGATACCATTGAGTCTCTTAGGGATGAGGTTGCATCTCTAAGAAACATGGTTGCTGACTTGGAGCAATGGAATGGCCAAATCTTTAGGGACGCAAAAAAAAGCACTAGTTAGTGATCATGAGAGCCCCCCTTACTCACCCTGTGTAAGAAAGTGGCTCTGTATATACTGCACCAAAGTAAGGTACAGTGTGCACAAAGTCCACAGTCCCCAGAGGTTTGGCAGAGGCTAAAGTTAGATATAACCTTACTCTCTAAAGTGGTAGCTTGGTCGAGCAGTAAGGCAGTATCAGAGGACAGTGTAAAGCATTTGTTGTACACACTCAGTCAGCAAATGGTCTCACACACTCAAGAACTGAACTCTAGGCCAATTGTTTTGTATCAAAACATATAGTTGTTCTATTTTAGAACCAACAAGGTATCAAAATATACTTTTTTCAATATGAGTGACTTTAGGTAATTACTTTGCAAATAGGCAATAGACTTTGTAAATACAATAGCTACAGTGGTTGCAATAGGCAACACAATTTCAAACAATATAACATTGAGCTCAATGGGGTTTTCTAGTTAAATGCAATTGATTACTTCATAGATTACTTTTCTAACCACAGGACTGGATCCTAGATTCAGGCCCAGGACATTTCCTATAAATAATAGGGTAAAAGTGTTTTTGTTACAGTAGTGATTTTTAAAGAATATAATTGTATTTTCAAAGTTGACACTTAAAAACTTTTCAGTGAAAACCAAGCAATGTTATCCTATGGGAGGAAATTCAAGTTACTGGTAAGCACAGTTATAATTACTTTTTCGGTTCAGTGCTAGGCTGAAAGGTACAGCACTGGCTTCTCTCCCGATAACAGGTGAGTAAATCAAAATTCGTTATTCGGCTGATTTTAGATGAAAATTTTAAAGTTTCAAAACTCCACACTTAGAAGAATTTCCAAGTGAAACCAGTCAATGTTAACCTCTGGAAGGAAAATGAGTTATCGGCTTTTGGGTAAGTACTCGGCTGGTAGAGTTAAGGTTCTGGGCATAGACTCAGGGGTCTCCCAGGGTCGGAAAGGTACAGTTGTTGCACCCTCAGCGGCACAGGGGCAGCCGGGTGCGGAGAGAGTAGACCCAATTCAATCCTATGGAGGGTAGGGGGCCTTCGGTTGGTGGCTGCAAGCAAGCAGGCCACGCGGCTGTGGGAGCTGAGCTCCGGGTCACTTACACTGGGCAAGTGGGGAAGTAAAGTAGAGTAGTTGCTGCACCTCCAGCGGCACTCAGGCGGCTGGGTGCAGTGTGCTTTTGAGCCGTCGGGCGCTCAATGTTAATCAATGGGAGAGTTAAAAAGTGAACAAATGCTGCAGACTCGGGGACGGAGATTCTTCAGGTGCGACCACCACTTCGAGAGGTAAGTTGGGATCTTGGAGAAGAGGTAGGTACCCCAATGGAAGGCACAGGGGGCCGCAGGGCGCCGGGGTGTTTTTTGGTGTCGGGAAATCTTACCCTCAGCTGGTCGCGGTTGGAGGGGTCCCTGGTTCTGAGGCTGCCGGTGTTCGTCGAGGAGGGTCTTTGGGCACTGGACTCCGGGTGGACGTCCTCGTGGTCTTGGTTCACTCAGGTACAGCCCAGGCTCGGCGGGTGCAGAGTGGGCTGGATTCGCGGTTCCTGGCTGGCACCAGGGGTATTGCTGTTTGAGCAGAACCACCGCTCGTGGGAGTCCCAGTCTTTTTAGAGGTTCAAGGCAGGAAGGTCCTCCAGGGTTTTCGAGGTTGCTGTCCGCAGGAGACGCCGGGGTTTCGCAGGAGCAGGTTCAAGGATCAACAGGCCTGTAGGGTTCTGGGGCCAAGTCAGTTGGTGTCGTCCTCTTGCACGGCAGGTCTTCTTGTTTCTTGTTCTTCTTCTTGTTGCAATTGGGATCTGAGGAAGGAAGGTTCAGGGTGCCCCTAAATACTAAATTTAGGGGCATTACAGGTAGGGCAAGGGCAGGGACCAATGGGTCCCTGACCTGGGGTGAGTACACCCCTGCTCCTCTCCTGTGGGAGGGGGGCAGGAGCCTATCTCTGATTGGGCAGGGCTCCCCATCCTCAAGATGGCCGGAGCCCGGAGTTGTGCTTCACTTCCCCTCTCCCACCTGGGGAGTGGAGTTGGCATAGGCTGGCCACCTATTTTCCTCACTTAGGGTTTCCCGCCGTTCTTCCCACCAGAGTGGGGTTCAGAACCGGTGGGGGCTAGTTGCTGAGTACAGCAAGTGGCCTGGAGAATCTCACAAAGGCGGCATGCCTTCGAAGCTTCCCCTGCCCATCCTGGGGGAGGAGGCTTGGCACCTCGTCCCAGGATGTGCATTGTTTCAGGGCCCCGAGAGAGGCAGGCTCTCGATCCAGGGGTCCAGAAACATGTCTGGTGGTGGCAGCCTCAGTAGCCACGCAGTCAGGACACTGGGAGTTGGTTAGGTTTCAGGGGCATCTCTAAGATGCCCTCTGTCGTGCATTTTACATTAAATCCCACACTGGCACCAGTGTGGGTTTAATGTGCTGAGAAGTTTGATATAAAACTTCTCAGTCTTCAGTCAAGCCATCATGGTGCTGTGGAGTTTGTGATAACAACCTCCCAGCACCATATACTCTTAATGGCAGCACTGCACTTACAGTGCCCAGGAATTGCCCTGGGTACTGTAGGGGCACAGGGCTCATGCACCTGTGTCCACACCACTGGCATGGGGCACCCAGCTAGAGGGGTGACTGATGGATGAAAGGGCAGTGTGTTTGTGGGCATGGCACACAGGGATGTGTGTCATGTCGACTCTTTGTTTAGTTCTGCACCAAGACACTCAGCCTGCAAAGGCAGTGTGTGTGTGTGTGTGTGTCAGGGTACAGGCCCCCTAAGGGTGGCACAGTAAGTGCTGCAGCCATTAGGGGTCTTCTCTGGTCACAATACCCTGGGTACCTAGGGTACCGTTTACCAGGGGCTGACATGTGGCCAGTTATGCCAATTGGGTTTTAGTTTCAACACAGATTTAGGGAAGGAACACAGGCCCATGGCACCTGAATTGCAGGAGCCCAGGGCACATCAAGTCAAAGTGCATCAGAAATATAGCAAAAAGGGGGGGGGTTACTGCAACAGAAACCCACTTCTTTACACCCTGGTTTAGCAAGGATGCATGATTGCGACACAGCTGCTGCAATTACCCACAAGCCCCATGGTGCTCCCACCCAGTTTTACAGCCGCGTTTTTTCCAACTATTCAGGAGGCCATTATGTCTATAATAGCAAGCCAATTGCATATTGAGGCATATCCCAGGGTATGGGAGTGGGAAGAGAGCTTGACAGGGGAGAGGTGGTACTTGATGAGGGGTGCTCCCCAATGCGTAGTCTTGCCCAACCATTTGCAAGAGGGGTAGTTAAGGATGGCTTTTACACTGGAACTTATGCCCAGAGAGAAGAAGCAGTCATTCATCTTGTGAGGTCCCAAAACTCCCCAGTGACAGACAAGAGGACCCTGATTCGTTTAAAAATATGGTAAAATATTGGTTTAGGGAAACACAGCACTATTACTCCATCATAAGGGAAACATAAAGCAAGCTGAAAGGATAATCCTACCAGGAATGCCAAATGATTCACTGAAAGTTAGTTTCTTTAATAGAGCTATAGTAGTTGTAGTACTGTTTTACCATCAAATCTAGACCTGCTTTGGATAAGGGCACCGGGTCAAATGCTTCTGCCCAAAAGATAGGGGATTTTGAGAAACTGGCCACAGAGGGAGCCAGGGATGAAAACAGGATGAATGCTGGTTGTCTCTAGAGGCTAACAAATTGATCCCTAGCTCTATTTTTGCCAAACATCAATTAAGGCACTCCTGCTCGCCTCTGTCTTTTGTAAATCACCAAGTTGCTCTGGTCTCAACCACTCAAGGTCTTAAAGGGGATGGTGATGTTATTAACGAGGAGGAAAGGGATGTAATCCAGGAGCACAGGCTCAATTATATCTCCACTGTTGTACCCCACCAGCAATTAAGAGTCCTGGTATGGAATGTCGTGGGGATTGCCAAAATGCTAACGGAACCAGAATGGGGCATTTTTGTGGATTCCCATGATGTGATCTTATTCCAGGAGACCTGGAGTTTGTATACCCCCCCACAGGTGTGGGTGCTCCTCTAATGGCATCAATGCAATAGAGAAAGAGAAGGGGAGACCTTCTGGAGGCTTAGGGCCAGATTCATCAAGCGAAATGCGCTCGCAAAAGGGCCATATTCTGAGAATCTGGCCCTTTGCGAGTGCAATTTTCGCATTTGGGATTCATCATCCCAAATGCAAAAATCGCTAATAAAGAATTCGCTAATATGCGAGGATTAGCATTTAAGGAATCTCTATTAGAGATTCCTTAAATGCTATTCATGAAACATTTAAAAATTGCGAATTCGCAATTTAGGACCGCTATTTACCACGAAGTCAAACTTCGTGGTAAATAGCGAAAACTTAGAAAAATGCATTTTAATGCATTTTTCTAAGTTGCATGTTACACACACACATGTCCTTTGGACATGTGTGTGCACAACATCAGTGTGAATTCACATTTCAGGGGTGCTACAGGGTGTCCTTTGGACACCCCTGCACCCTTGAAATCGCATCCTTATTTGCGATTAGCAAATTGCTAATCGCAAATAAGGAATAACTCCCCATTCATTCCTATGGGCCTGTAGGCCCATAGGAATGCATGGGGAGTTATTCCTTATTTGCGATTAGCAATTTGCTAATCGCAAATAAGGAACATGTAGGAATCGCAATATTTTTTGCAATTCCTACATGAATCCCGTTTTGCAAGTCCTTAATAGCGATTCCTTATGAATCGCTATTAAAGACTCGCAAAACGGGTCTTTGATGAATCTGGCAGTTAGTGAGCTGGGTGAAAACTGCAACTTGGTCCAAAGTCAAACCAGTCCTGGTTGATTCCCAGGACATTTAAGCAATTGATCTCGCTCTACACACGTTTTAAATTGAGAATTGTTAATGTATATAACAGAGTGGCCCCGGGTTCAGAGGAAACCAACACTATAAGTATTTTAGATCATGTCCTGACTGAATGTACTGGAAATCCCCCTTTATTTATAGCTGGGGATTTTAATTGTACATTTGAACCCCTTGCCCCTGCCTTTTCAGTCTTGACTGAGGAGTTGGACGGTTCCTGGCAAATCCTGCAGCTAGACCTCCCAAAGATAAGATGGTCCAAGATGGAGGCCAGGTGTTGGCCTTCACATTGCAGCACGATTTGAGGGCCACAAATGTCAGGACAAAATCTGATCCGAATGGTGAAATGACCTTCAATAGTTCTGGCTATGCTAGCAGAATTGACTACTGCTTGGTTGACCTTAGCCTATATCCCATTGTGTCTGACATGACTGTGGTTAAAAGATTTGATAGTGACCACAATGCTCTGAGCCTTTCCCTAACAAATCATGGCGAGAGCGAACCCGATATTAGGGGCTGGCCCGATTTGGGTAAGCTATCCATCACTAATAACTTGAGAACAATTAGATGGGAATGGGTGGAGGAAAATCCGGGGGCTTTGGAAGTAGTTAAATCCAAAGTCCTCAAGGATGTGGAGATACTGACTAAACTCCCCAAAGTTGAAATAATAGAGAAGCTGAGTAACCAGCAGTTTATAGGCAGATCAGGGAAACACTAGGCCAATTTAAAAAAGGGAAGGATTGTCAGAGATAAAAGGAGGGAAAAGGTGGGCCCCTGAGGCAGACTAGTATAACCAGGAACCTATAAAAGCAAAAGGTGAGCTCTTACATGCAGTAAAATCCAAGATCCGCCCTAATATGGTGGCATGTAGGGCTTGATACAGACAGGCATTAGAGTATGCCAAGAAACAATTGGAATGTTCCTTACGGTCCTTTATACACACTGCACTGGTAGTCAAAGATATTAAGTTCTTTTGGAGGAAAGCGGCCTACTGTCTGAGTGGACCAAAGTCTGCCTATGGAGTTTACAGTCCAGCCGGAAGAGTGGGTCTCTCACTTTGGGGGCCTATTTGCTGTAGGGAACATGGAGGAGAAGGAGCTAGTAGGCAGGAGAGAAAAAGTTCCATCTGGCACTGTGGAAGCCTTAGAAATATCTCTAGAGGAAACTCAAGTAGCCATTAGTTCCTGTATCCCAGCCAGAGTTCCTGGCCCGATCGAAATCCAAAATACCTATACAGAGCTGTTTTAGAAGTGTGGGCCCCATATATTAATATGTTAACCACTGCTATTCTTTCAGGTATGTAAATGCCTACTTCCTGGAACTTAGCTGAGATCATACCTATTTATAGGAAAGGAGATAGGACAATCCCAGCCAGCTTTAGGCCTATTAGTCTAATTGACTCTTTGCAGAAAATCTTATCTAAGCAGCTATTCGCCCTTATTCAGGATTGGATCCTAGAGAAAAATATCTTGTCTGATTTTCAGGAGGGCTTTCATGCCAATATCAGTACCATGGACAAGGTCTTCCGCTTTCCCTGGATTTATTGGAGAGAAGTTGTCATCAAAGGGGGAAGCTATATGTAGCCTTTGTGGATCTGCGCATGACCTTTGAACTTGTCCCTTGAACTAAACTCTGGAGAGTGGTGGCAGAGATGGGACTCCCTCGAAATCTGCTAGATATTCTAATTCATCTGCACTCAGCAAATAAAGCAGAAGTTAGGTGGGGAGAGGATGGTCAATTGGCTGAGCACTTGGGTGAGACAGGGATGTGTTTTAGCGCTCACCTTGTTCTCGCTTTTTATTAACAGGTTAGTATGCTTCCTCGATAGGGATGGGTGCGATGCCCCAAAAGTCGGGGAGAGAAGAGTGCCCGCACTTCTCCTCGCTGATGAAACAGTATTAATATCAAAGTCCCCACAAGGGCTCCAACAGTTGTTAAATGTTTTGAAACTTTTTTGTGATGCACGTGGTCTAGAACTCGATGAGGCAAAAACGAAGTACCTGATATTTGCTAAGGGCACTTCAAAGCCATCTAAGAGGCATATGCATGTAGGGGAACGTACAATAGAACTAGTCTCGGTCTTTGACAATTTGGGAATCCATCTAGCTCCAAATCTATACTGCGTATCCCATATACAGAAAACACAGTTGTCCTTAATTCAGCAGACTGCCCACATAAGCAAGATCCATAAAAACACGGTGTCTAGAAAAATGGCTCCAGCATTAGAAATATATAACATCAAAGCCTTAGGAGGTGTTTTATATGTAGCAGAATGGTGGGGTTGTAGGAACACTGTTTGTCTTACTGTCACCGAACATCGCTTTATAAGATCTCTTTTTATTCTACCAGCCAGCACTCCCCTGACCCCAATTTTCCTTGATCTGGCCCAAGTAAAACTGTCCCACACACTGGACTATATGCTTTTAATGTTCTGGCATCGCCCATGGACAATTGAGCAGCTCGTACCATATCGAGTGGCGATTAGGGATCTTCTGACAGAGTCCAAGGTAATTACAATTCCCTGGTTTAGTACCCTGAGAGAGCTGTTGAGGAAATTGGGGATGGAGGTTTATTGGTCAAGACGGGAGAAGATGTGTTCAATTCCGAAGAGATGGGTTAAAACCCTCTATAGAGAGTCTACCCTGTTGAACAATTTGACAAACTCTGTGGGTTCTCTGACCCAGGAGTTCATTGATTTTAAACCCCTCCCGCTGTTTGAGGAAACAATCGATTAAATTGTCCCACCTCTGGCATGTACGCTATTCCTCCAATTCAGATATAACACCCTTCTCACTAAACTGTTCTGTAGTAAGTGTCGAACTAATGAATTCCCTGATAATAAATGTTCAGCGTGCAAAGGAAGCGCTGAATCCATAGTCAATCTGGTATCTTTCTGCCCGCATTACAAGAACTTGAGGGGTAAGTGGATAACCCTTTTGTGTAGGCTTATTGGTCCTGACCACTATTTCAACGTGCTCAGAATTCTTTCTGCAGACACCCGTATAGTAATAGTTTTTGGTTTAGCAAAAGTTCTGTTAACTCTATGGATCAAATTACATTGTATAATATATTTTCATTGTATTTTAATTGCATATACGGAAGATATGTATTTTTATATGGCTTTTTTTAACCATTTTCTCTATGCTCTTTTTAAGATCTTTGTGATCGAAATAAAGTTATGATGATGATATCTACATGTGTACCAACAAGATCGCAACTGTTCCAAGGCAGGAATACGATCTAGAGCAAGCTGAAAGAAGCTGGTCTGCACTTCTAAGATTGCAAAAGAAGGGATAGGATTTAGCCATAAAAGAGATACTGAATTAAATGCATGGGGAAGGGATGAGATCTACAGTATGAAAATGAAATATTCACATCAGATCAATGAGAAGGGAACCAAGCTAGTACAAGTACACAGGGCTCCCACAACATAAGCAAAACTTAAAATCTCAAAAGAAGGCCCAGGAATTCTGCAACAAGCACATACAGGGAAGGATACAAAGTATAATATGGTAGGGAAAACTAAGGCTCTGCAAAACAGGGTTAGGTCTATGGCCGACTCCGGTGCCTACATGAAAAACAGACCTCTCATCTGTTCTAAACAATTTTATCAAGAGTATGAAAAGAGAAACAAGACCTCAGATCTCTGGTAGAAGAGAACATAGCCAGTACAAGCCCATTCAATCCTGCAGATCTTACATTTCTGTGAAGTAATAGTGTAGGCAGAGTGAAAAACCACACCTCATACTCCCGTCAGAATAAGGTAGCTGAAGATGGACACTGGGAACATAATGTTACTAACCTGTAACTGGAGTCTGAAGACACAAGTATCTTCACGGAATTATGCACCACAAGGATTCGTTTTTTTTGCACTGTAGCTATCTCTCTTGGTGACCTTAGCAGACCAATTTCCGAGATTTTCATTTTTAAATCTAGCCATACAGTAATTGAATACAGGTTTTGTGAGTGAGTTTCACTTGTTTCGTAAAGATGAACCAGTGTGAGCTTGAAATAGGTTCCTGCTCCAACCAAGTCACTAAACTAATGTAGTGCTATCTAAAGCAAGGGAATCTGCGCAATTTTCGATAAAGTTGACTATCGCAAATGAAACGATTGGCACTTGGGAAAATGGTGCTCCTGCCTCGACTCTTCTATTTTTTTCGCCACAGTTTCCGATGGTGATGCCCTTCATATATTTCAGAGATATAAATAGGCTGTTACTGAACTTGATCTGAGGAGAATGTAGGAGTAGGGCGGCCCTGCATAAACTACAACTCCCAAGAGCAGAGGGAGGTCTGGCGGCTCAGGACTATAAACATTATCACATTGCGACTGAACTAAAATGGGTGGGTGAGTGGGCAACTGACAGTGGGAAGAGGTCAACTATATGGGGCAAGTGGGGGGTGGAGAGAGGCTGTTAAAGGATGTGTTGCTGCAAGGTCCTCGAAGACAGAATAGCCTGAGATATTTGGACGTGTCTCAACAGCACTGGAAGTATTGTCTGTTGTGGACCAGCTCAAAGTTGCAATACACTAAAGGAACTAGGTTAAGCTACATGACAACCAGTTGCACTTTTGTAATTTCATACAGCGCCATCAGTCGGCTTGGCTGACACCAGTTCGGGGTCCAACATGGGTATCGGCAAAAGATCATCAAGTAGTATCAGTACCGTCGTAGAGAACAGATACGGCTCTTTGGGCCAGAGTGGAAGTCTGTATCCAAGTGGGAACAGGCCCAGTACTAGGTCCCAAAGAGACAGATCATGTCAGGTAAGGACAGTCAGCTGGATCCCAGCTGGATGCCCCCTGTGGGTCCTTGGGATCTCAAGGGTCGTCAGAGGAATTGAACAGAAAATATGCAGCATGGCCTCTTTGAAAGCCCTGATCTGTAGCATGGTCAATTGCGGCCTGGGAACCCTGGGGTTAGCCCTCACTTTTTGCCTGGTTTTGATATGGTTTCAATTGTAGTACACAGAGTTCTTGACAACCAGGCTCCCTGTGCCAGTGCTTCTTCCCTAAAAACAAATACCAATTGGTACTTCCTATAAGTGGTATCCTGGGGACATAGGGCCTGGGAGCTGAAGTGGGGCCCCTTGGGACCCATCTCACTGGGACTATGCCACGGCCCTTGCAGCTTGAATGCCCCTGTGAGGGAGAAAACGACACAGTCGATATGGCATCCTGCCTGGGTGCCATGCCAGACACCATGATGGCGTATGGCGTCACTGAACACAGGAGTGTTTGGTACCGAATTACTCCTTTCAATACATCAAAACTCATGCCAGTGTGGGATTTATTGCTCCATGTACCAAGAGGGCACCTCAGAGGTGCCCTCTGAAAACCTACCAACCCTGGTGTGGTCTCTGATCGGCTGTCGACAGCCAACCTGCATCAGACATGTTTCTGGACCCCTGGGTAGAGAGCCCCTGCCATGCTTTCTGGGACCAGAAACAATGCACATCCCGGGCAGAGGGGTCACACCCCCTCCCCAGGATGGGCCAGTGCTTGAAGAGGAAAGCTTCAAAGGACTGCCGTCTTTGTAATGCACGCTCAGCCTCAGCCACTAGCAACAGATGGCAGCCCCTGGTTTACAACCTCCAATTTGTCCAGAAAACTGGCGGGAAAACTCAGGAGAATAGGAGGTGTGCCCACCTCTGCCAACTCTACCACTAAGGTTGGGGAAGTGCGGTGAAGCACATCTTTCAGTCCCTGCCACCTTGAAGATGGGGAGACCCCTCCAATCTCGACTAGGGGGCAGATGTACGACCTGCAAATAGCGCCTTGCAAATTGCTTCGCATTTGCTACTTGCAATTAGCAGGTACAACAGTGTGTTTAACACTGTTTGCGATTCCCAATGGGGTCGCAAATTGCGAGGCTCATGAATATTAATGAGCATCTTGCAATTTGGGAGCCCATTATGAATGACAGGCCCTGCCAGGGATGGTGGCCTGCTGGGCTCAGCAGAACACCATGTCTAGGAAAGCTTTTAAATAAATGCAGCCCGTAAAGAAAAACAGGATGCATTTAATTATTATTTTTTTTAAATGAAACGTTTTAGTTTAATTTTTTATGCGCAGGCAGTGGTCCCTGGGAAGGGGTCCCCGGGGACCCCTTCCCATTTGCGAATGCATTACCACCTACTTGAAGTCGGTGGTAATGTGTGAGTGTTTTGCGACCGCAATTGCGGTAGCAAAAGATTGGTACATAGCTTTGCAGTCGCTATTAGGAAGGGAACGCCCCTTCCTAATAGCAAGTCGCAAAACAGTATTTAGCGGGTTACAAAATACTGTTTGTACATGAGCCCATGCTTTTTTGCGTCGTACATCTGGCCCTAGGTATATGCACCCTCCCATAGGAGAGTGGCTTAATAGAGGGTGTAGTCACCCCAGGTAAGGTGCCCATTGGCCCTACCTGGTACTCTCCTAAAACGCCCCTAAATCTAGTATTTAGGTGACTCATCCAGACATAGAAAGGAATATGCTACTTACCAGTATGCATCTGTTCTTGGCATGTAGAGCTGCTGACATTCATATCTGTGCATAGATCGCCGCCTAGTGTTGGGTACGGATGATTGCACTTTGTTGTCTTGGAAGAGTCTTTGAAGTATCACGAGATAGGTGACTCCTCCCCTGGACTACAGTGCGCATGGGCATCTTCTCCATCCTCTGATTGTTTTTCGCCATTGTGGCAGAGATGGAGATAGGAAAGTAAGAGATGGCCATGCCAAAGATAATGCTGCAGCTGCGACAGGCACCGGGGAGGAGGGCGGGCGATATGAATGTCAGCAGCCCTACATGCCAAGAACAGATGCATACTGGTAAGTAGCATATTCCGTTCGAGGCATGTGGGCTGCTGAATTCATATCTGTGCATAGACTGAATAGCAGTATCTCCTCTAGCGGTGGCCCCCTGTGCCAGCTGCAGCAGTTTGGAAAAGAGTTTTGAGGACAGCCTGGCCTACAGCAGCTTGCTGTTTTGCTTGTATGTCTACACAGTAGTGTTTAGTGAAAGTGGCTGCCTTACAGATGTCTTCAAGGGGAATATTTCCTAGGAAAGCCATGGATGCCCCCATTTTCCGAGTAGAGTGTGCTCTAGGTGGGACGGTTAAAGTGCGTTTAGCTTTGAGATAACATATTTGAATGCATTTAACTATCCATCTGGCTATTCCTGACTTTGAAATAGGATTTCCTTTGTGCTGTGGTGCAAAAGCAACAAATAGTTATTTTGTTTTTCTAAATGATTTAGTCCTGTCCACATAATAAAGTAGAGCTCTTTTTACATCTAGAGTGTGTAGGGCTCTCTCAGCTACTGACTGTGGGTTCTGAAAGAACACTGGCAGTTCAATTGCTTGATTGATATGGGAATTGGATACAACTTTAGGCATGAATTTGGGGTTTGTTCTAAGAACCACCCTGTTAGCATGTACCTGCATGAACGGTTCTTGAATTGTTAGTGCCTGTAATTCGCTCACTCTTCTTAGTGAGGTAATGGCAACTAAAAATGCCACCTTCCACGTTAAGAATTGTAGTTCGCATGAGTGTAAAGGTTCGAAAGGAGGTCCCATGAGTCTGGTAAGCACGATATTTAGATTCCAGACTGGGGAAGGGGGGTGTCGTGGAGGGATCACCCTTTTTAAGCCTTCCATGAAGGCTTTGATTGCTGGTACTCTAAACAGTGAAAGGTGTTGCCTGTTTTGAAGGTATGCTGCTATAGCAGCAAGGTGTAGTCGTATAGAAGAGTATGCTAAGTTACTTGTGTGTAAATGCAGCAGGTAACATATAAAGTTTTGTGTGGAAGCGTCTAATGGGTTGATTTGGTTATTGCCGCAGTAAATAACAAATCTTTTCCATTTAGCTGCATAGCACGCTCGTGTGGTTGGTCGTCTTGCCTCCCTAATGATGTTCATGCAGTCTGGGGACAAGTTAAGGTATCCGAACTCTAAGATTTCAGGAGCCAGATCGCCAGGTTCATCTGATTGGGATCTGGGTGTCTTATTTCTCCATGGTTCTGGGTTAGAAGATGGGGAGCAAGGCACAGTCTTTGATGAGGAACTACTGAAAGTTCAAGGAACGTTGTGTACCATGGTTGTCTCGCCCATGTGGGAGCAAATAGGATTAGTGTGAGTGAGTGTTGTCGCAGTTTGCGTGCCACCAGCGGAATCAGCGGTGCTGGGGGAAAAGCGTACGCAAATCTGCCTGACCAGTTCATCCATATCGCATTGCCCAGTGACAACGGATGTGGGAACCTGGCGGCAAAGTACCGGCATTTGGAGTTTTCTTTTGTGGCAAACAGGTCTACCTCTGGGTGACCCCACTCTTCGAAGAAGGGCTGGAGAACTTGGGGGTGAATCTCCCATTCGTGTATTTGTTGGCTGTGCCTGCTGAGCAGGTCGGCAATCTGATTGTCCTTCCCCGGGAG
This sequence comes from Lissotriton helveticus, assembly GCF_964261635.1. Classification (NCBI taxonomy): domain Eukaryota; kingdom Metazoa; phylum Chordata; class Amphibia; order Caudata; family Salamandridae; genus Lissotriton; species Lissotriton helveticus. The sequence continues at coordinate 1,040,416,391 of NC_136057.1, forward strand.
GTGTTCTGCGAGGAGAAAAATGTTTTTTGGAATCGCCCATTTCCATATGCTCTGTGCCAGATGGGACAGCTGTGGAGAGTGCGTCCCCCCATGTTTTTGGATATAGTACATTGCGGTCATGTTGTCCGTTCGGATCAACACCGTCTTGTTGTACAAGTATTCCTGGAAAGCCTTCAGGGCTAGGAATATTGCTAGCAACTCTAGTTGGTTGATATGCAGCTGTTTCTGTTTGTTTGTCCAGAGCCCTTGTACTGTGTATTGAAGGAGATGGGTTCCCCAGCCTGTCAGTGATGCGTCCGCTGTTAGTACTAGTTGTGGTACCGGCTCTTGGAACAGTCGCCCTTCGGAAAGGTTTTGTGGTTTCCACCACTGCAGAGAGTTGTGAGTGCGACTGTCTACCAATACTAGGTCTTTTAGTTGTCCACGAGCCTGGTTCCATTGCCGTGCTAGGCATTCCTGTAATGGGCGCATTTGGAGTTTGGCATGGGGGACAATGAATATGCAGGAGGACATCATGCCTATGAGCTGCATGAAGACTTGAGCTGGCAAGGAGTGTTGTGGCAGGAATTTGCGAATGAGTATCTGCATGCTGGCTATCCTTGCTGAGTTTGGATATGCTTTTGCCACTGTGGTATTTATAGTGGCTCCCAGGTATTGCTGTACGTGGGAAGGTTGCAGATGCGATTTTGTGTAGTTGATTGAAAAGCCTAGGCTGTGTAGCAACTGTATTGTTTGTGACGTGTGTGCCGCACACTCTTGGTACGATTTTGCTTGTATTAGCCAATCGTCCAGGTAAGGGTACACATGGACGTGTTGCCTCCTGAGATGTGCCGCCACTGTCGCTAAGCATTTTGTAAACACTCTTGGAGCCGTGGTAACCCCGAAGGGCAAAACCTTGAATTGGTAGTGTTGATCTTCCATTGTGAACCTTAGGTATTTTCTGTGGGCTGGATGGATGGGTATATGTAAGTAGGCATCCTTGAGGTCTAGTGTTGCTAGGAAGTCTCCTTGCTGCAGCAAGGGGAGCACTTGTTGTAGTGTGATCATATGGAAGTGCTCCGACAGTATGTATTGATTTAGGGGTCTGAGGTCCAATATTGGTCTGAGGGAACCGTCCTTCTTTGGAATAAGGAAGTATAGGGAGTATACTCCTGTCCCCTGTTGGTGGAAAGGGACCTGCTCTATGGCCCCCTTTCCAGCATGCATTTCACCTCTTGTTGTAGCAGGGTGATGTGTTCTGTGGACATAGGACGATGTCTGGGTGGTATGTTTGGTGGCGTAGAAGTCAGTTCTAGGCAATAACCAGACTGGATAATTTCTCTTACCCACTTGTCTGTGGTAATTGCGTGCCAGACAGGTAGGAACTGCTGTAGTCTGCCTCCGACTAGTGTTAAGTGGTCTGAAGGCAGCGTAATGAAGTCACTGTTTTGTGGCAGTGGAGGCTCTGGTGTTATTGCCTCCACGTCCTCTTCCCTTATTACTGTTACCTCTGTAACCTCCCCTGGATGTGTTCTTATTGAAGGAACCTTGCGTGTTACTTTTGTATGAGGCAGATGTTTGCGAAGCATTCCCTCGTGTGTTTGCTCTGTATGAGGAGCGTCGAAAGGAGCCCCTATGTTGCTGAAATTGCAAAGCACCCATAGATTTTGCGGTTTCTGTGTCCTTTTTCATTTAGTCTAATATGGTGTCGACAGCAGGGCCAAATAGAAAATCTGGATTGACAGGTTGGTTAAGAATGGTGGACTGCACCTCATTCTTAAAACCGGAAATACGCAGCCATGCATGTCTGCGTAGCAGTAAGCTAGTATTAATTGTCCTGGCTGCGGTGTCAGCAGCGTCGAGCGCACATTTGATGGAGGCGTTTGATATGAACTTTCCCTCTTGGATGAGATCATTGGCTTGTGCTTTAAAAGGCTCGGGTAGGTGTTGCATAAGGCTTTCGAGCTGATCATAGTGTGCCCTGTCGTAGCGAGCTAGTAGGGCTTGTGTGTTAGCAATCCTCCATGAGTTGGAGGCTTGTGCAGCTACCCTTTTGCCTGATGCCTCTAGAATTGTGGACTCTTTGTCAGGGGGAGGTGTTTCCCCTGTAGTCTGAGAGTTGGCTCTTTTTCGTGCATTAGCAACCACCAGAGAGTCTAGTGGCAACTGGCCCTTGATGTAAGTAGGATCTGTGGGAGCTGGCCTATACTTTTTTATCTATTCTGGGATTGATTACCCGTGCCCTGGCTGTATCCTTAAATAGGTCAGGTGCATGTTTTAGAACTCCCTTTAGCATTGGAAGCATTTTGACACTTTTTTCTGCGGTAGTGAAAGTGTCAAACAGGAAGTCTTCCTCCACAGGGTCACTATGCATGTCTACATTATGGAATTGTGCTGCCCTGTCTGTGAGTTGGTTGAAGACTACTGTGTCGTCTGTAGGTGACGGCTTAGTAGGATAAGTGGAAACATCAGGGATGGGATGGGTGTCATAAGGGTCTGTTGGCTCTTCCCAAGGTTCCTCTTGGTTAGGATCTTGTGGGAAATCGTATTGAGGCTGAGGCTCACACCCTGTGTCTCCCTCATCGTCCCCGTGTGAGAAGGTTAGGAAGGAGCAAAAGGTGTGGCAGGCATGATAGGTTGAAAAGGGATGAAGGGTCTTGATTGAGGGAGAAGTCCCAAAGTCCTTTTTCTTCAGTGGAATGGGTGAATCTGGTACAAAGTCCAAAGGCCTATTTTTCCTATGCAGGATGGTAACTTTACCAGTGTCTGGGTTAATATATAATTTAGCTTGGTCGTCTGATGGATCTGGGTGGAATAATTCTTCCTCTACAGTCCTGGGTTTAGTGCTAGGCTTTTTCTGCTCGGTAACACTTAGTTTTTTGACGTCTTTTGGAGGTTTGTTGGACTTTTTTGGCTCGGGCCCTGATTTCGGGTCGACGAGTGGTTTCGGGTCGACCGGAAATTTCGGGTCGACGCGTTTTTATGCTCTGTAGACTTCTTTGGATGAGTGTCTTTCACCGAGTCGATGTTCTTTTTTGGAGCGACTGCTGTCTTAGGAGCCGTTATTTTTGGGTCGATAGGCTTGTCCGGCTTCGATACTGGTTTCGGTACAGCACCGGTTGCCGGGGTCGACGTTTTTTGGAACAGTAGGCTTGTTCGGGTCGGCGACCTTTTTCGGTTCGGCGCCCTTTGGCTGTGTGCCTTTGTTCGGGTCGACCAGTCTTTTGGGGTCGACGGTTTTTGGCTGAACGGCCTTTGTGGGGTCGACTGTCTTTTTTTGGCTCGATGCTCTTTGGCTGTGCGGCCTTTTTCGGATCGACGCCCTTTGGGTCGGTGACCTTCTTTGGCTCTGGAACCGTCTTTGGGACGATGGTACTGGGCCCTGGTGTTTCTGACGGTTTCGGTTTCGGAGCCGAGCCGGAAGGCAGGGCTGGCGAAAGTTTCTTATGATCTTGGCTAAGGCCTTTTGGCGATGCCTCGACCGGAGCCTTTGGTAACGGGCTAGTTGGTGTCGGGGGTAGTGTACTCACGATTTGCCACGATGGGATTTCATCATCGGAGTCGGAGTAGACCTCGACGGTGACGATTTCGAGGTCAGAGTCTGGTGCGTCCTGTAGATCCTGGTCATCATCGAAGATGTTGTCCGGTTCCGGTGTCTGTCGCTGCATTTCTTGCCGAGCAGCCCGTCGGTTTCGTATAGTTTTTTTGGATCGAAACTGGGCGCAGGCCGGGCAGGTTTCTTCCCTATGGTCTGGGGAAAGGCACTTGTTGCATACTGAGTGTTTGTCAGTATGTGGGAACTTGGAGTGGCATTGTGGGCACCTTTTAAACGGCCTTCTTTCCATCGACGGTAGGCTCACATGGCGTCGAAAAGGCCCAACGGCCCGCGTCGACGACCCATTCGAGATGGAAGTTTGGATCGAGTAGAGAGGTACCGAACGAGAACAATACCGACAAAGTCGAAGGGCTTTTAGCCTTTAGAAAAGTTTTGTTTTCGATTCCGAGTTCGAGTATAGGAGTTTGCATCTGAACCCAATGGCGGAAAAAAACAATCTGAGGATGGAGAAGATGCCCATGCGCACTGTAGTCCAGGGGAGGAGTCACCTATCTCGTGATACTTCGAAGACTCTTCCAAGACAACAAAGTGCAATCATCCGGACCCAACACTAGGCGGCGATCTGTGCACAGATATGAAGTCAGCAGCCCACATGCCTCGAACCTAGATCTGCAACGACCTAAGAAGCAAGAAGATGACCCTGCAGAGAAGACTGAAGGCGACGACTGCCTTGGCCCCAACCCTACCGGCTTGTCTCCAGCTTCTGCGAACCAGCGACCTGTCTTGCAGCCAGCGACTTCTGAAAACCCTGGGAGGACTGCTGCCTTCGAAAAAGACTCAAAAAAAGACTCCAATCTCCAGTAGTTAGCTGACCGGTCCAGAAGAAACAGACTTCAAGGGCTCCGGATCCAGCTTGAACCGCGATCCCTGCCCACTCAGCACCCGATGCCCACAGCTCGAGTGTGAGCAGCTCAACTGTGCAGTGAAGTATCCCCAGAGAGCTTTGGCTGCCCTCTCCTGATCTCCACGACGACACCTGCAGTGTGAATTCAGAGGCTACCCCCGACCACGACCATATCCAGTAAGAAGACTCCCATGTCAAAAGGCACCCCCGAAGACCCTGTGCCTTGGTTAGCTGAACTGATGGTGTCCCTACAACCCCCTACATCTCTACTTACCTCTGCTGTCGTTGGTCTCCCTCCTGTAACCTCTGGTGCCATGCCTTCAGCCTTTTTGACAAAAGAAGAAACCTCACTGAAAAGCATTAGGTGCCTGACATCGAAATAGCACCCTGCACCCGGCTGCCCCTGCATGGAGAAGTGTGGCTCAGGGGTTAGAGGCGGCAGACCCGAAGCTGAGATCGGTCCTGGACCAGGATTCAATTCCCCGCCTCGGCGGGTCTTGGGCTAAAAATTCCACGGACTCGACAATTCTCGCCCCGGTGCCTCCTCGACTCACGGGTTCACACTCTGCGACTCTGGGCAACAGCTTGCTTAATCTCCACAACGGCCCCTCGCGGCGGGATGCCTGACTTTCACCTTGTGGATACCCTGCTATCTCACAGGGGAATATCAGGAAGGGTTCCCTAAGCAAGCGCCGGGAAACCCACTGCGGGTAGCTGTGCGCTATATAAGCTCAACTACATTTACATTTACATGGCTGGTGGTGCATGTTTGGTGCTGCTTTGTGCCCCCCGTGCTGGTTTTAACCCCCAAACCGAGTTTCTAAGTGTCGATTTTTTAAAGTGATAAGTATTTTTATTTAAAAACTTACTCACCTTATTGCGTAGATCTTGGTCTTAAAATAACGTGCAAACACAGTATAATTTTCTAAAATTAATCTGGATCTCCTTCTTGAGTTGTGTGTCCATTATTGATCACTGTTGTGCAATAAATGTCTTACACTCCTCTGTGTTAGGCCCAAGGCTGCTTGCCCACCCTATCACTAATAGAGCACTTTGGGTTTTATATTGATCCCTGTACACTTTTGGGGAAGTGCTCACAGAAAAGTTTATCTTTTAATGACCCATGCTCACTGAAAGGAGAAACGCACATTTTAAAGTAATAAATAGTCACGTTGAGGCCTGACACAAACTAGTGGGATGTTCTGATTTGGTAATTTTCAAACTGAGTTTGGGTGGACAACCATATCTTTTTTTGAATTTTCAGAATTGGCATACAGAGTCAAAGTTCTAAGCGAGAAAAAGGCTCCTCCTGTGGAAAAAACGAGATTCAACCATAACCACATACTATCTAATAACTTGCTGCTGGAGTGGCTTGGTGGGAAGGTGCTGTTAAAAGCACAGTTTAAAGGAAGTTATAGATCTTTACTCATGAGATCTAACATGTATAACTCAATAAAACCCAGTTAAATCTCCCTAAAAAAGAACCTAGTTAAAAGCATGTTATGATTACAATGCAAAACCTACAAACCACTAATCCACCAGCAATGCTGAGCAATACAAGCATATATTCACCCAATGAGCTGCTCATGACCTCGCAAATGGTGATACAGACACATCACAAAAACCTCAACAGTAACATCAATAAAGCTGCTATAGCAAGGGGGCACAGAGTTGTGAATCAACATCATCTCAGCCAATAAAATGTATTTTCCAAATCAAATTTAAGAACTGTCTGGTGAAAACGGTACAATAAAACTTAATTTAGCTGTTTCAACATATACAACAAATACAACACCATTCTAATGGTAGATAGTTCAGCACATCAATACCAAACAACAGTAACCACTTTTATACTGAAGAGGAAAAATTCAAATGAGTATTTACTCCTAGTTCCATGGAGGCTGTTGGGTCCGGGATGTGAGAGGGTAGTGGAATGCCAGAGGGGCATACAGTGCCCCTAGTAATTTGCCAAAAATATCCCCATTATCACCAGGATGAGCAGATTCACCCACACATTTGTGGAGACCGCCAGCAGCATTTTGGGCCTGATTCGCCGATGCAGATCAAGATCCACAATTTAAAAAAAATATTTTTACATTTATTTTTTGTCTACAGAATACCAAATCCTGAAAAAATAATTTAAAAAAATTAAATCCACATAGCAACTCAAAGGCTGTGCATGTGACTACTGTGGACACGGGCGGGGTGCAGGACAATGCTTCTGTTGGTGGGACATAGACATGGTTTGGCCTCAGGCCAATATCCAGCAACCACAGCCCACTGCACATTGCTGAAAGTCATGCACAGCCAATTTTGGAGAGATGGGACAGGTCACATGCTCAACAGTACGGTTGAAGACTACATAACCTAGTTCTGAGAATATCAGCAAGCTAAGAGATATAAAAACTGGTTTCAGACAGTCCACACAATACATAGAAATTCAACAGAGAGGGATACTGTGAACATGAACTGGGCAACTAGTTGTCTGAAGGCAAACCTTCTTTACCAACCTGCATTTTTAGCGATGAGGCAGAGATGGAGGATGGTGGGAAAGCAAGGTCAGCAATTTCCAACTCTGGGTCCAAAACCTGCAGAAAAGACAGAGACACTAGGGGGGTTGCTTCTTAAAGTGTAGAAGGGGTTGAGGATAGGACAGAGATTCAGGAGCAGTAATGCTGTCTCAGCAACTCAAAGTATCTACACCAGTCTTTCCAGAGCAGGATGTCAGAAGCAGTGCTGGAATAGCTAAAGCTCTGGTCAGGATTGCATAAGAGTGATGTATGTTTGTCAGTACTGGAAAAGTAGTGTGCTGGGGATTTGTCTGAGATGTGTTGCTGGAACAGCGAATGGGGCAGTCGGTCAAAACTGGGAAGCATTGGCAGAGCTCTGTCTGGAATAGCAAGAAGTGCTACAGTTCAGGACTGACGCGATTTGGTACAGCTGTGTGTGTGTCATAATGAAATAACACTCATTGTTGCTAGCATACTATGGAGTATGTTGGCAGGGCGAGTTGGGTTCTCAGTATTGGAATATCAAAGGGTGATACAAGTATTAAGGTGAAATGCAGAGCTGAACCAAATACCAAAACTAGACTGACATTCGATGCAATAAATAACAAATGAGCTACACTGGCAACAGTTGTGTGTGATTCTCAGAACTGGGAGAGTAGGCATGCTGCAGGCCACCTTTGTTGGCAAGGTTATGTTGGTCACTGTAACTGATTAGCAGAATATTGCAGTTCCTGACTAAGGTACATCGACATTTTGGGTTGTGATGCCACACATTCAATGGAAAGGGTGCCGGAGGACAGGAAGGAAATGCTTTGACACAGAAGACTATGAATCGACCTGTGTGGTATGTAGGAGGTGTAATGTGGAGGTGAAAAATGTGAGCGAGATGAGTGGTCTGTAGTTTGTAGTATTTTCCCAAGAAAGCAACTCAAGAAAGCACATGTTAGGACTCCAAGACTGCGCTACTGCTGTGTGTAGCTGGAAAACAAAACAAAACGGATTGCGTCTAAGCACACGGCAGTGGGCTTTCATTCTATAACATGTTGTGACAGGTCAGGACTGAAGTGCACCTTGTATGAGTATTTGTGTTAGCATTGTAAAGAAATTAAAGTTGTGATTAGCCATAGACCAGGGAACCCTTTTGGATCTCCTTTAAGATATTTCACAACGAACACCAATGTGCAAAAGAAAGGGTGTGCCTATAAAAATGTTCAATTGAAACATCACAGTTTTTACTGCAGTAGCAGAAGGGAATTATGAAAACATTGTAAGAATTTAAGGTGATGCTATGTTTAGTGCGTCTTTCAGTAAGACAACAGGTGCTCAGTGATGTGCAAGAATCTATCTTGAAGGACTGACACGCCTGATGTAGATTGTAAAAAAAAACTGAATTGTGGAAGTGAGTCGAATTACAAAGAACTAGATAGTATGAAAGGTGAAATATGAGTGAAAACTTAAAGTGCTGAGCAGTATAAAGTAGAATAGAGAATGTAACTGGCTTTCTATACTTACCAGAGACAGCGCTTCCTGTGTGCGGTGCAGAAGAGGTTCTGGAAGAAGAGGGATATGAATGCATTCTGGGACCATCACTGTCCCTCCATCCAGATCTGCAATAATCACATCCAGCTACAAGACAAAATAGATAGTTGTACGGCTTAGTGGTACAAGACTGATGTTTTTTCAACAAGCCCATCTCACACACTATGACAGAACTTTAAACTTACAGAGAAGACTTCTCATTACCCTCAGTATCATCTTCAAATAAGCTGGCATCAAGGATCAAATATGGTATTGCTGGTGAATTCATGAACACGGATTATCAACAGGATCCTGAAATACTTTTATACAAGAGAAAACTCCTTCTAAAAACCTTTTAATAAACCTCAATTAACTACTGTGCATGACTCAGGCTTTATCTTCATTGTAATAGAGCAAACGTCTGCCTTTCAAACAAATCTGTAAAAATCTTAATAAAAATGAAAAAGCTGATGTAATTCACTAATGCTTTTTAAACAATCCCAATTTTGTTTTAAGAAAACAGGAAAATGAAAGTAAAAAAAATTATAGGAAAAAAGCGCTTTGAACAACATAAGAGTAATACAAATTGTGCTGTGATTTAAAAACCACTGGCTGAGCAGGTGTCCCATGAGAACCAACCCCAGGTACTTGAACGGCAGTTCATTTTAAAGCTCTATATCTGAGAGTTAATGATATAGTCCATTCTACGCCATTGTTACAAAGTAACGCCTTTAGGCTCTGGTATAAGTCCACAGTATACGGTGCAGAAATACACCCATTGCATGGAAACTTACATGTCACTTGCGGACTGCAACATCAATTGCGCCATCCACTACAGTGACCGTGAAAACATAGCTTCCGGCCTATCCTTTGCAGCCTAAAGCAGCCTGAACAATGCTGCCCAGATCTGTCAAATTACTCTTTTGAATGGTAAGAAAACTGGATTAAAAATATTAAATAAGTCACCCCTAAGCACACCCTGCTGCTCACAGGAGAGGGTGCATGATATTTAAAACAGAGACTTTTGTGACAGTAGGAATGGCATGTTTCCACAATGGCTAGGCCCAAAACTATATTGCCACTGGTCAGGCTACAATTGGCACATGGGAAAAGTCAAAATATAGATCACACACTTTAATCTGTTAACGTTTGACCTGTACCAACTACAGACTCCGCTCAAAGACTTATTTTTATATTTAATTTTTAAAAAAATCTAATGGTAAAGTCAGATTTATATTAAATATATGGGGAATGTAACTCTTAGAAACTTAGCATAACATTGCCGAAGCTGCTGGAGGCTAATTTGCATTAGCTTTCCAGTAACTGTGCAGCATGTACTTGCCTGAATTGTGTGTGAAAGAGGTGTAAACACGGCTCCCAGATGGCTTGAGAGTGTGGAAGTCTTTTCTCCCCTGGCAGGAAGACCAGTAGTGGTGGGCCCAGGAACTTAACTTACTTCAAAGGGCCCTGTCCTATCACAAGAAAATGTCAGGTGGCACCAGGTAAGGCCTTAACTTGTGTGCCTCCCAGTCAGGCTGGCACCTAACCCAATGGGAGGAAAGCAACTTCCAAAACTGGTTTTGAGTGACCACAGGGGATGGAACTGCTCATTAGCCTAGCCACACTTCTGGGTAGGCACACAGGCTCTGCACAAGGTAAAAAGGGCTTCCTCGTCTTGAATTTTGACAGTGAGGGGCATTGTGGAATTGTTTGCAGTAAGACTAATATGAATTGATGAAAAAGGGGGTAGGGTTGCTCCTGGGAACTTTTACCCCATTGGTTAGCGAGTGCTTAGGAGTCACCTCCACAAACTACCTGGTGCCAAGCATAAATATGGCACTCCAAGGAACCTTGTCACAACCCTTACTGGACCTGGGGAAGATCAGAAGAGGTCTGGACCTTCTGCCTGTAACCTGAGAGGAGTCCTGAAGGACTGGACCTGTTCACTCCTGTACCCAGGACAACGAAGAGTACTCAAAGGATCAGTTAACTAATGACCTGTGTGACTACAGGGATGCACAAAGCTGCAAGAGTCTTTTCCTGAAAATGCCCAGTGGAAACTGGACCTGGACTGGAATTTGCTGTTGGACCCTGCCTGAAATCTTGAGAGTCTCCAAATACCCTTCCCTAAGGTATTGAGGACATTAGAAGGGCACCAGAACAAACATTACAAACTTCAAAAAACGTTTACTGTGGAGCTTTATAGGGCCTGTGGGAAAAAGGTCCCAGACTGTCACTTTCACAGCATCGGATTGAATTTCAGCTTTGTCCCGTTAAAGGTTTCAAGCACCTCTGGAAAAACGAATATGTCATATTATGTGTTAGATATTTTCAACTAGAAATCTCGAGAAATCCAGTAGGTCTAACCTGCTTTAAGTATCTGGCCTTCAGTTCCACTGCAACAGCTACAATTTCAGAAATTGTCTGCTCAGCGAGGAATTTTCTTCTCAAAAAGTGACAAGTTTGTGTGTAGGGACTTTGAAACTTTTTCGAACTTTTTGACTTCAAGATTTTCTTTGGGATCAGTCCACTTGTTGTATATGACCAGTGCTCCATCGCAGTCTGCCTCAAATCGTGCCATTGTCCTGGTCTACTGCTTTTATAGACTATCTGTGCTTTATGGTTCAATTTAAACTTAATTTGTTAAAAATTCATATCTACAGTTGCCTTTCATGGATTTGCCTTTGATTTAAACTTGCTTTGAGTCATGTTACGAGGGATTGAGCAAAGCTTTATTTGAATTAATTTAGTATGCGTGACAACTAGCAGGTGGTGGTCTTATCCTTTGAGGTGGACATCTGTCCATCCTAAATAATAATCCACTTTCCTACAGCCATCCTCAGACTGGTCCCCTGAATTCAGCGAAGAACAGCAGTTGAATATGAATTTAGCAAAGATTTCTATGATGGAGGGCCAGTGTTACACACAAGTAACTTTTTCCTTCTCTATAGTTCGATCCTTGCTGGTACTCATGAGCTTTTAACACAATGGCAAGCTCATTCCTCAGTAGAGGAAACAAAACTAAGAGACCAATCTGAAATTACTTAACCTACACAAAAAATCTGTAGTCTGGTGTCAGAGCCTAGATAATAATAATAACAAACAAATGCATGAACCAGGTTACTGCCTTACCTCACGTATCTCTACAACTGACATTTTCAAAGCACTATTGCTGTCTCTTCCCTTTGTAGAGTGTATTTTGGATTTACACTGAAGGGTTACATTAGTATTCTGATAGTATAACTGAATACAGGAAACTATCCACCTAGAAATGCACTGCTCAAAGCCTTCTACTCTTAAATTTATAGGACCATGTGTAACAAAGAGTTGAAAAGAAAGTGTAGATTTAGTCGTCCTAAATAGATAATCTTGTAGTGCTTTTTATTTTTAACTTCCAGTGTATGTACTTCCTTCTCCACTGAGGAGGGTGGATAAGAAAAAAAATTTGGAAGTGAAATTATCCGGTGCGGATGAACTGCTTTAGTAGGAAAGGTGCATGAATTCTGAGAAATCTTTTAGATCTATGGAAAACTCAATATGGTTCTTTGCTCTGTTGTGCTTGAGCCTCAATAACCATTGTAGCTGATGTAACCGCTATTAGAAAAGGTTGCATGTCTTAACAAAGCATGCCTTTACCGCAAAGCTGTGGAACGCACTCCCAGCACACATACGAGAACTCGAAGATCTGCTGGTTTTTAGGAAGGCAATTAAGACCCACCTCTTTCCCCTAAACTAAGCTTTTCCGGACATTGTCTTGCCCTCCACAGGGCTTGGACGCTCCACTCACTGCTGCCGCTCCTGCCTGCCTGCCGCCTCCTGACCTCGCTCTCCGCTGCTCCTTCCCGCTGATCGCCGCTGGATTTCCCGCCGCTGCCTCCCTGCGGCCCCGCCCCCCCGTGATCCCATTGGCCGCCCCGCTCACGCCACCCAGCTGCTCCTCCCTCCCGGCTCCTTACTTATGACGCCCCCTGAGCGACCATGCAGCGGACGCGCGCAGCGGGAGCACCGACGGAGCGCCGAAGGTGCGCCAAAGGTAAGCCCGTCTGCGCCCGTCCGCGCCTGGACCGCGCCCAGTGCCAGGACCCCTGGCCCCCGACGATGCCAGCCCACACAACGGACCTATGACGCCGCCACTCTCAACGCACTCAATGCCGGCCGGAACCACGCCTGCTGCCTAGCCACCCCGAGACGCACCCACGGACCCTTCACCTGCTGTACCTGAAAGTTCACCTGCCTCCGAACCTGCCCCGCACTCGTCAAGCCAAGCACCAGCAGCAACCACCTCAAGTGCATCCTGATCAACACCCGCTCCGTCCACAGACACGCCGTGGAACTCTGGAACCTCCTCGACGCTACATCACCGGACATCGCCTTCCTCACAGAAACCTGGATGAACGCCTCCTCTGCACCCGACATCGCCATCGCCATCCCGGACGGGTACAAGATCATCAGGAGGGACCGCGTCAACCAGACCGGAGGAGGCATCGCCATCGTCCACAGGAACACCATCCGCATCACAACCGACTCCAACGACACCTTCGCCGCAGCCGAGCACCTCCACTTCCAGATACACACCGACCCAAAGACGACCCTCAGAGGCACCCTCGTCAACAGACCCCCGGGACCACGCACACAATTCAGCGAAGACATCACAGACTTCATCAGCCCGCACGCCCTCCCCTCCGCTGACTACATCCTCCTTGGAGACCTCAACTTCCACCTGGAGAACAACAAGGACCGCAACACCGCCGCCCTGCTGGACAACCTCGCCAACCTCGGACTCAAGCAACTGGTCAACACCCCCACCCACTACGCCGGCCACACGCTTGATCCAGTCTTCTCATCCAGCAAGCACATCACCTTCAGCCACTCCACCGGACTCCACTGGACCGGCCACAGCTGCGTCCACTTCAGCTTAAGAAGAACCACGACTCACCACCACCACCCGCTTCAGATCCCCCACAGAAGCTGGAGTAAAATCACCACCGAGCAGCTCACCACCTCTCTCAGCCAGAACCCACCCGCCAGCGCAACGGACCCCAACGAAGCAGCTCGGAACTTCACACAGTGGCTGACCGCCTGCGTTGACGACCTCGCACCACTGAAGAACCCTCCCAGCAGACCCAGAAGCAAGAAGGCATCCTGGTTCACAGACGAACTCAAGGACTCCAAGAAGACCTGCCGCACCCTCGAGAAAGCCTGGCTCCTCGACCGGACCACTGACAACATGACCGCCCTCAAACACGCTACCCGCAAGCACCACCAGCTTATCCGCACCACCAAGAAGAAATCCCTGAAGGAACGACTGGACAACAATACCCACGACAGCAAGGAACTCTTCAGCATCGTCAAGGAGTTCTCCAACCCTAGCACTGGCACCAACGACATCACTCCGTCACAAGACCTCTGCGACTCCCTCGCCTCGTTCTTCCACCGCAAGATCGCCGACATCCACAACAGCTTCGGCGCACCATCCACGCACCCAACCGTAGAACCAACGCCCCCCACCGCCACCCTCCGCACCTGGACCACGGTGACCACCGAAGACACAGCCCGCATGATGAACACCATCCACTCCGGATCTCCGACCGACCCCTGCCCCCATCACGTCTTCAACAAGGCCGACTCCACCATCGCACCCCAACTCCGGAACATCATCAACACCTCCTTCAACACCGCCACCTTCCCGGAGAGCTGGAAGCACGCCGAGCTCAGCGCCCTCCTGAAGAAACCAACAGCGGACCCCACCGACCTCAAAAACTTCCGCCCCATCTCGCTCCTCCCTTTTCCTGCTAAAGTCATCGAGAAGATCGTCAACAGACAACTGGCCGCCTTCCTCGAGACGAACGGATCCCTCGACCCCTCGCAGTCCGGCTTCAGAGGCAACCACAGCACCGAGACCGCCCTCATCGCAGCCACCGACGACATCCGGACCCTGCTCGACAAGGGGGAAACAGTGGCCCTCATCCTCCTGGACCTCTCCGCTGCGTTCGACACTGTCTGCCACCGCACCCTAGTCCAGCGCCTCAGCAATATCGGTATCCAAGAGAAGGCACTGGAGTGGATCATCTCGTTCCTCGCCGGAAGAACTCAAAGAGTCCGCCTCCCCCCATTTTGCTCCGAGGCCACCGAAGTCATCTGCGGCGTTCCGCAAGGATCTTCACTCAGCCCCACCCTGTTCAACGTCTACATGAGACCTCTTGCAGCCATCGCACGCCAGCACGACCTCAACATCATCTCCTACGCCGACGACACCCAGCTGATCCTCTCCCTCACCAGGGACCCCGACACCGCCAGAACCTGCCTACACGAAGGGATGAAAGACGTCGCCGAGTGGATGAAGGACAGCCGCCTGAAACTGAACTCGGATAAGACGGAAGTCCTCATCCTGGGATCTTTGCCCTCCGCCTGGGACGACTCCTGGTGGCCCCCAGCCCTGGGCACCGCACCCAAGCCAACCGACCACGCACGCAACCTGGGCTTCATCCTGGACTCCTCCCTCTCGATGACCAGACAAGTCAACGCCGTCTCCTCATCGTGCTTTAACACCCTGCGCATGCTTCGCAAGATCTTCCGCTGGATCCCGACCGAGACCAGGAAGACAGTCACCCAGGCACTCGTCACCAGCCGACTGGACTACGGAAACACAGCCAAGCTACAGAAAAGACTCCAGCGCATCCAGAACGCCTCCGCCCGACTCATCCTGGATGTCCCCCGACGCAGCCACATCTCCAGCCACCTGAGGAACCTGCACTGGCTCCCCGTCGACAAGAGGATCACTTTCCGGCTCCTCACCCACGCACACAAGTCTCTCCACGACCTGGGCCCCAAGTACCTCAACGACCGCATGACCTTCTACATGCCCACCCGCCAGCTACGGTCCACCAGCCTCGCCCTCGCAGCCGTACCACGCATCCGAAGATCCACCGCCGGAGGAAGATCCTTCTCTTACCTGGCTGCCAAGACATGGAACTCCCTCCCCATCCACCTCCGGCTGACCCAGGACCATCTCGCCTTCAGGAGACAACTCAAGACCTGGCTGTTCGAGCAGTAGCATACCCCTTCCCCTAAGTGCCTTGAGACCCTCCCGGGTGAGTAGTGCGCTATACAAATGGTTTGATTGATTGATTGATTGATTGATTGCTGAGCTACATCATAGTCAGTTGTCTGTGAGCTGCCAGTAGCGCCGGGATGCCCCTTTGTTGGGGCAGCTGAGCGCTATATAAGTCACAACATAAATGAAGTGTGTGTGTATACATTTACCTTTTTTTCTTAAATCGGGTACCCCCTAAACTACCCCACTTTTTAAATTGCTTTTACCAACCTATACTCTAACCCACCCCTAAACCCTAAAAATACCCTTATCACCCTATACCCCTACCCACCCTTAATCCCTAAAAACACCCTTAGCACAAATTACCCATACCCACCCTAAACCCTACAAACACCACTACCACCCAATTCCCCTACCCGCCCCTAAACCCTTGTCATTCAATACCCTCACCCACCCTAAACACTCAATAAATACCCTTACCATCCACAACCCCTACCAATCTCCAACCCATAACTAAACATAAATGTATTTACATATAGATACACCTAAATTCAAACATGCAGAGTTCCCATAATTTTACATTCACTGAGCGGGTATGTACTAACTGCTGTTGGTTTGTCTATGGTTTCGATATTGGTAGTCTGTATTTTAGAGTGGGTGTATGAAAGGTTTTATTAGTGTGTGAGGAGGTGCATCAGATGATCACGTGGATGATGTCATCAGTGATGTTATCAGTGATGTCACTGAGCATGTCATGAGTGATGTAATATGTGACGTCATCAGCAGTATTGCGGGGGAGGGAGTTAAAGTTAGCTCTACTAACTATAACAGCCGAATTTCTCTTGTTTTGTACGAGTGAAATGTTCAACTAACTATAACGTCCCTGAAACCTGTGGTTTTTTCAGTGAATATATATAAATATATACATATATATATATACATATATATATATATATATATATATATATATATATATATATATATATATATATTCACTGTAAAAACCATAGGGTTCAGGTATGTTATAGTTAGGAATTATCATTTAAAAAACCTTAGAAATTCACTGATGTAATATGTGACATCAGCAGTGGATTGCTGGCGCGCGAGTTACAGTTAGTGCAACTAACTATAACGGAGGAATTTCAATGGTTTTGTATGAGTGAAATGTCCAGCTAACTATAACACCCCTGAAACCTACATTTTTTCAGTGACTTTCTAAGGTTTTTTTTAAATAATTCCTAATTATAATGTTCATTAAGCATATCTGTTTTTTTCTAACTTTTTTAATTATCATCCCATTCTCAACCTAGTAAAAACTGCAAATATTACCACTCTTCAATTGATTCCTTCCTCCAACAAAATCGCCACAAACCAGAAATACAACTAACGTTAATAATATACAAACTAGGCGTTCCGGTAGAAAAAAAAGAAAAAAACACCACTTCCCCATATTTTCAACAACAAGCCAAATCTGCAATGCTACCTAAAAAAATAGGCGATAGCTCCACTTACCACTAACAAATTAACATCAACATTTAACTAGTGTAAGGACGTCGACTATGTACTGCGTGAATTACATCCAACTCACACCCATATTTAAAGACGAATATGTGATCGAGATACTAATTATGCACTTCTGACACCCAACAAAATCACAACACCCAGGGCCACCACCACTACAACCACCCCTCCTGACCCCTCCCCATCTACTAAATCAGAGGCAGCGCAAAACAGGACAATGGACCTTCCCAAAATAATATATCCCGTCAACAGCACACTAGCTGAATGGTAAGAGATGTGGCAACCAACTATGTATAAGGGAGGGAACTCGCACATCAACAATAATTTACACAATGCCAAGACTACCGGTGATATGCTATACACAACTCACTATACAAACCAAAAACTTTTGAGGGTGTAGATATAGTATTGATACGTGTAGTGTACTGCACAATGAACGCAACTATATTATATCAGACACTTGGTCATGTAGCTGTGTTGTTCCCTCCCCCCCCCCCCCCCTTGAAGCAGAAGCGGAGTGGGCTGGTCCAACATACGCAGCATAAGAGTATAAGTAATTAGGCTACGCCTTGGGCGTGGTTCACTTGTGCGAAGACGAAAGACTCTGCCACAGCGAAGGTCCTCACCCTGCCACGTGCCTCCTCGATACAGGCCTATTGCGAACTCAGCCCCACAGCCTTATGCCTGTATCGACTACTGCCTTCGATCTACACTGCAGAAAGCAGGGTTCACAACTTGAATTTAGATTTGGATCTACACTACAGACAACATTGAATTAAGCCTTTCTTTATTTAATGCAGAGACAATTGTACTATATGTCTTCAGATTTTGTTAATGGATGTGACAAAAAGCATTCCTCGATGTCTGTCCTGACTACTGCCTTCGATCTACACAGAGGACAGCAGGGTTCACAACTTGAATTCAGCTGTGGATCTACACTACGGACAGCACTGAATTTAGCCTTGCTTTATTTAAGGCAAAGACAAATGCACTGTATGTCTTAAGATTTTGTTCAAATAAGTGACAAAAAGCATTCCTCGACGTCTGTGTCGACTAATGCCTTCGATCTACACTGCGGACAGCAAGGTTCACAACTTGAATTCATCTTTGGATCTACACTACAGACAGCATGAAATTCAGCCTTGCTTTATTTAAGGCAGAGACAATTGTACTCTATGTCCTCAGATTTTGTTAAAGGATGTGACAAAAACATTCCTCAATGTCTGTACTGACTACTGCCTTCGATCTGCATTGTGAGGGCTCAAGATTCAGGTGAAATGTCGATTGCACATGACGCATTCCAGTAAGCAAGAGACATTGTACCAGTGCGACCTGCCAGAACCACGAATCATTGCATGGTACGCACACGCTGAGTTCTTCAGGTACCATTAACTCACTTCACCACAAGTCATCTTCACGTGGCCTTGTTAAGGCAGAATTCACAAGGCAAAAAACATTGCTACCAATGCGGCCCCCCCGGACCACGCATCATCGCAGGTTACGTACACGCTCAGTACCAAAGGTACTACTAACTCAGTGCCCCATAAGTCATCGCCACGTGGCCGTATTCAGGCAGAATTCAACAGACAAAAGACATTGTCCCGAATGCGCCCCCCCTGGACCACGCATTATCGCAGGGTACGTACAAGCTCAGCGCCAAAGATACTACTAAGTCAGTGCACCATAAATCATCGCTAAGAAGAGTGAACAGTTTTATGTCAGCAATGAGGCATACTATCACTTTTAAATTGAACTGATGCAGAATTCAATAGACAAAAGATATTAGTCCAATTACTGTGCCCCCCCCGACCACACATCATCGCAGGGTACGTACCCGCTAAGCGCCAAAGGTACTACTAACTCAGTGCACCATATATCATCGCCACGTAGCCTTATTAAGGCAGAATTCAGTAGGCAAAAGACATTGCTACCAGTGCGGCTTGGCCGGAGCACGCATCATCGCAGGCTCCACAGAACATTGATGCTTCAGGTGCCACTAACTCAGTGCACCACTTATCGCTGGTTGCAGACACGCTAACTTACCAATACTGTGCAGCTCTACTCAACGCCACCTGGCCGTGGGCTCTTGCTAACTGCTGCCTCCTGCCTACACTGTGGTCATCAGAGCTCACAATTAAATAGATTCTTGATTCATTATTTGCAGAGTGCAGTACCAAACTAAGTATAACGTCCCTCAAACCTACACAATATCCCTTTAGTAGCCTTCCTTCAAGAACTTCTTATATATCAGTTCTAGGTTTAGTTGAATAACAAAATTCACCCTGCAAGTGCAAAGGAACACTGAATGGCAGTCTACACTGCGGTCAGCACAGGTCACAATTTGAACTATAATGTCCCTGAAACCTAAATATTTCGGCAACGTATTCCATATATGTTTCGTTTTTTATTTGAATCATGATTACAGATGATGCAGTCCAGTAGGCAACAGATAATGCTTCCAGTGCAGCCCGTTCGGACCACGCTTCATCACAGGGTGAGAACACGCTGAGCACCAGATGTACCACTAACTTAGTACACCATGAATAATCGCCACGTGGCCTTATTAAGACAAAATTTAGTAGTCAAAAGACATTCTTACCAGTGCGATCTCTGCCTGGACCACGCATCATCGCAGGCTCCACACAAACCGCCCTACCTCAGTGCACCACAACTCATGAACCCTTTACGATAGAATCTTCTGTGTATTATTTCACATGTAGTGCTCCTACCTTTGTACAGCAGAAGTCATAAACCATTTACGATGGAATATCTGTGTATGATATGATTACTATTGTACTTGTTACCAAAAGCAACATAATAAAATGGAGTTGAGCGCATGTGCCCGTACCCACTTCAACTATCTATCTGTCTCTGTGTATTCATTATGTTTGTAAAATGCTTCCCCCTGGGCCCTACCACATTATATTGTGCTGTAAACAGCGTATGCAACCATCTTACCTCTGGCAGTAACAGAAACTTCGGTTATATAACTTTCTCTCGCTCATTCTACAAATACGAACTAAGAAACTGGATCATTACAATACTGAAGGCAAAGTGTATAGTAAATTTATAAGTGTGTGCTATTGCAAGAGTTTTTTGTTAGCATATTTATATAGCGCGAAGTCGACCCAAAACGATGTCAGCGTTTTACATGAGCACCGTATTTACAGTACATTTTCAGGCACGCGTAGATTACGTGATTTGTCTATAATAACAGGATGTGGACGCCACTCCGAGGCTCGAACACTGATTTCCAGCACCAAGTTCGACAGTATACCCGAATGACCACATACGTGTATATATATTAGCTGCCCTTCATGTGCCAAAAACTGCAACCTAAAGCTTTCATAGCCCTATATTACTACACCTACAACACTCCACTGAATGTACAATAAACATTCATAATCACAGAAATGCGTCATGTCCACCATCTTTCATGTGTGGAACTATGGATGAATGTAGGGTCAGTGATTCCCCGTACCTTCCATGTTGGCCATGTTGTGGGACTTCACAGACATAATGACACATTTGCGTTTAAGAACCGGGTGACGGCAGCACTACAACACAAAACACGAATCAGTTGATTTCTGATATAGCTCACGACGAAGCCACGCCAATAGCTCCGGAGTCATTCTTCACAGCCTCGCGCTGCACTGGCATACGTCAGGCCAGCCCACTCAGCTTAGAGTTGCTCCCAATGTAAGCGCTGTGATGGCCCGTCCTGGTGGTTCTGACACCTCATGTAGGCCCAAACTACTGAACAGGGGGGCCCACCACCACGTGCGTGGCCACTTTGGTCACTGAGTTAGTGGTACTAGCGATATCAAGACTCAGCAACAAATGTGAGATTTCTTGGTGGCAGAGCGGGACTGCATGATGTAGAAGGTGCTCTGTCCGCAAAAAGGTGAGCAGTGAGGCCAGGTTGCGCACCGGAAAGAGTAGATGCGATACAGCACTCTGGATACAAAAAAGCGAAGCAGCGATTAGGCGTACGTAGTCCTACATACCCTATCTTACAGCATTTGTATTTTTTTTTCAATAGTAGGAACGTTTTTATAGTCGGTCAAATGTCCGTCGCTCCCACATGCGTAGCGAAGTAGATGAGTATTTATTTTTTATACTATGTATAGTTAAATTTACCATCTTATTTTGACAACTTTTCCTTTCTCAATTCATTTAGCACTTGCGCCTCCATTGCTGTGCGCAGTACAGCACGTGCCTTCGTTGGAGTGCACAGCACTGCTCACACAGCGCAAGACATTTTCTATCTGAAAAAACGAATCGCACACGCTTGTGCGTGTCGGTTTCCTTCCGTGCTAAACCATTGGCCTTTGCGTGCACCTTATTCTATAAGACTGCACGCAATTGGCCAGAGGCGGGCGCATTGCTCCGTCCATGGCTTATTGATATCTATTATGCGCTTGCTGCGCGTAATAGACTCCAATAGCACATGAAGTTTCAATTATCGTGCCAAGACACAGGCGTGATGATTGAAACCACATGTATGACAGCGCACCACTTGTTTTCTATAACCTGATGGAAAACATTACTACTCTACTAATTGTTCATAAATCGAAGCCCATTAAACAAGTTGAAACCGTACAAATGGTTGTATTTTTAATGGGGGAGGGAAGATGTATAAAAGGGCGTTGTTATTCTACTCCACATTAAGATAGTGGCAATTACCAATCATAACATCTTTCTTTTACTATCTTTTAGATGTGGAGCTTCAGGGTGCACTATGTCCCGGCACGTGGTGGAAGACACACCGGTGACAGAAAGGTGAGCTGCGAATATTCTTTTCAGAGTCACTCTCTCACTTCCTCTCTCCTTTGATGAATAAATGACGCACAATCTTATCATCCTTTTTATCTAACAGGTTGTGTTTCACAAATTGGCGTCCCCTCTACCCCCCCCCCTCTACCCCCAACACCTCCAAAGCTCAAAGTTTGAGGAAACTGCGATGATGCATGGCCATCGTAACAACGCGTAAGAAGGTTGCTTCGACACGTGGTGGATCCTCTTTGAAACACGCCAATGGCACAAGGTGTGCAGAGAAGCTTTTTCAGAAGCAACAAGAAGTCACCTGTGGGCGGAGAGACTGGATAGTGTGCAGCAACTTGAGTGTGAAGGAATGTACAATCACCTCCGGGCAGTGGGAGTGGATAGGTTGCAACAGTCTGGGTGCGCAGGAAAGGGCACTCATCTCCGGACACTGGGAGTGGATGGGGTGCAGCAGTATGGGTGCGCAGTAATGAGAACTCACCGCTATGCAGTGGGAATGCATGGGGTATAGCACCCTGGGAGGAAAAGAGCGCACAGACACCTCCTTGCAGTGGGTGTTGATGTAATACAGTAGCCTGGTTGTGCAAAGGCGTAACGCAGAAATATACATGTGCAGTTGTATGTACTCTGCAATTACTAATTGTATACTATCTTTCAGATCACTAAACTTGAGGGTGCACTATAACCCGGCACGCGGTTGGACACACACCAGTGGCAAAAAGGTGAGCTGCGAAGATTTTCTCCAATATCAAAACTACCACTCCTGCTCCAATAATTACTTTCTCTCTCACACTTTCAATGTCTTTTTTCTCTCTTTCTCTCTCTTCCTCTCTCACACTGTTTCTCTTTCGCTTTTCAAGTTATGAACCCTGCTGTCCACACTGCAGATGAATAAATCAAGGCTGAATTTAACACTGTCTGCAGTATAGATCCAAACCAGAATTTAAGTTGTAACCTCTATTAGATGCAGTGTTTGCAAAAGGTAAGCAGAGCGGCCTAGGTACACAAGGACTCCAATTAAACGAGGTGTAAACAAACGATATTGTCCTGCATAATGACATGATCTCTCACCTCATTCTGTCTCATCTCCGAATCATTTTAAAGACCTACTGGACCATACTGCTGAACTGAGCCAGCAGGCACTTCCCTACAGACACCTCTGCAGCGCGGGCCTACGAGAGGGGTGGGATGCATCAGGCACACTGCACACCTGCGAGTAAGCAATATTGCCAAGTGTTATGTTAATTTGTGATCTTTGACCTCATTCAGTCACATGTGTCTCATTTTAAATACCATCTATACCGTAAGATAGGACTAAGCCTACTACCAGCACTGCCCTACAGACTCCTGTTGAGGGTGATTCTGCGGAAGGGGTGGGGTGCACTACCCTGAGTGTGCATGTGAAAAAAACTATATTGCCTTCCGTAATGATGTAATCTCTCACATCGATCTAATTTTAAGGACTTATGTTCCATTTTTGTTTCGCAGGTTACCTACGCTGCTACCACTGGAGTCCATCTCACGTTTAGCTTATTATACCATTATATTAAAGTTACGTTTCTATTTATTTATTTCTGTTTTAATAAAGGATAAATGAAAAAAAATAATAACTGAGTGTATACGTCTTCTTTTTTTGACAACATTTGACTATTATTTAGTGTGATAATCATCTGCTTAGAGAAGATTTGAGAAAACTATTTAACATTACAGGGCACCTACAAAAAATAATGTAAGTAACTCTTAGGCACATAAATCCTGAGTAGTTAGACAACTACAAAAGTTCTATGAGTGTATCACTTTAAAACAGCATAAGTACTGTCCTTCTGATTACAAAACAAATAAGGCACTGCCTAGCACCACCGAGGCTTCAGAGACTTCCAAGGTACACCCTCCATATTAAAATAAAGATCCTGAGTATGACAATTCCCAGACTTAAGTTGCCTCGAACTCCTCGAACAATTTGTAAATAATTCTCTGGAAGGTGACCGTCTCCTAAACTACAAAACGTCTCTGTACCCTTCCACGCCAAATTCACATGCAACATTAACACAGTACTTGGGGGCATATTTACAAGGAATCCTTTAAAATTATACCCCTTAGGGGGGCGTGGCTTGGACGCCGGAGAAGATGGCTACCTGAACCCTCTTCTCCTCTCGTGGCGCTGAAAACTTATTTTAAAATTGTGCGTTCCAACCATCACCTGAGCGTTTAAATGGTGAAGTGAGGCGGCAGAACCACAGACGGAGCAAGCAGCGCTGTTTGGACCCCTGGAGAGCCGGTCCGATCTCTGCCACGAGTGAGTCTGTTCCTGGTCGCGTGATCAATTTGGCGGCCTCTGCTCGGATCTGATCGGCCTGATGCAAGCGGCTGCCTTAACCCACAAAACGGGACCTGCCTGGCACTGATGCACACCTTCCCAGCCAGCAATTGCAGAACGGGCGCCAATAAGGTAACGCTTGCTGTTTAAGCCCTAAGCTAGACTTGAAGTCATCTTCCAATTACAAGGTACGGCGCGCAACGGACAGATAATGGCGGCCGCTCGTCTCCTTTCCGGACAAACCTCACGCTTGCCATCCAAGGCGGCCCAGTAATTATATTTGCAGAAAAGAGCAGTAGACCCCGGCCAATACTTGGTTTTGTACCGTGGATGTCTGCATGGTTGCCTGCTCGCCTGCCATGCGCGTAATTAATTATTTAATTAGTTACCCAATTAATACGTCTGGAAACCCTGCCACTAGCATTTATGAAAGTGTCTTGATCAGGTGCTACGCTAGTATTGTGACCCATACTGCACGTTACAAGTAGATTATTAATGGTTTTATCATCATTACCAGCCTTATCTGTTCTTGCCTGACCTTAAAATGGCCGACGATTGTGACGTCTCCATCTTAAGTATTGGGATGTGCCTGGAAGCCTGGAAGCACATGGGAAACCTAGAATTGCATGGAAGTGCATGAAATAACTGGAACTATATACCTCTGTTGCAGATCCTGACCCTGCACATCACGATCTTTGGTCACAGTAGCGTTTGAATGTACTACCTTCAAACGTGCTGCAATAATCAAGGTTACTCTTGGACCACTAGACCGCAACCTGTTCCAGACCCCCCAAATACCTACGCTACCTACGTTACAACGGTACACAATACGGTTGGCCTTAATCAGTGCCTCCCCACTCCTCCAGGCCTATACCAAACCTACAGGCCATACAACAGGTTACACAAACAGGACAGACCTTAAAATAACGAGTCCAACCTTCCACTCAACTTCCAACATGGGAGAAAAGGAGGCCAAGAACTTGAAACGGCTAAAAGCTGATCCACCGAATCCAGTCTCACCAACCAAGGGTTCAAGGGATATTAATGCGACGCTGGACACGATTCTCCTCAAACTCGCTTAAGTCCATGAATTTACGAAATCCACAAAGGAAGAAATCACAGCGGTAAGACAAGACATTAAAGATACTAATGCCAAGCTTTCGGAAGCTGAATGTAGAATAAGCCAGCTTGAAGATTCGGAGGTGAAGGCAACTAAGTCTCTAAAGGAACTCTCAATCTCAACAACATCCATGTCACGACGCATATCGGAGTTGGAAGACAGAAATCGCAGAGGAAATCTACAAATTTTTGGCATTCCGTAAGGGGCGGAGGATAAAGATGGATCGTTTATAACCTTCCTGGAATCCTGGTTCCCGCAGGCCACCAATCTTTCCTTTGCTACCCCATTGGAGTTCGACAGAGCCCACAGGGTCCCGGCTCGTATCCTGCCTGGTCAGAGGGGCCCGAGACCGATCGTATGCAAACCTCTTCGGTATCAGCACGTGGAGCAAATCTTAGCGTTCATGCGCAAGCACAATCACATATTATGGAAAACCAACAAGGTGTACATTTCACAGGACTATTGCAAAGAAACCGTCACCCTGAGGAAGAACTTCCTAGCCCTCCGCCCGCGTCTTCAGTCATTCGGCCATCACTATGGATTTGTGGGTCCAGCACGTTTCCGGGTGACAATCCAAGGGGTTCCGCAAATATTTACTGACCCATCGCGCTTGAAGAGGTTCCTGGATGGTCCCGACGAGACATCTATGGACACGGCAACACCGACTACTCCTGATGCCAGCAAATGAATCAATGGATCTCGGCTCGAGGTCCTGTTAACAGAATGCGACGCCGGATCATCATCATTGTCTGGATCATTCTCATCGCCTCAGATTACGGAACTGGTTGGCGGTGTGGTAGGACGCTGTTTTTCCTTCTTAAATGTCCAATGATGTTGTGAGGTTACCTACACTGTACGTGCACGAAGGACTTGGTACCTGAACTGTCTCCAATTGAACCTCAATGACCAATTTTGCCTTTCATTTGAGGGTGGCCAGGTACATGTACGGGGTATGCACGTATGTACGGGGTATACAACATGGCTGATCATTATTTCTAGAATCGACCCTTCGGCAGCTGATGTCACTAGCGTGATGCCACTAGTGTGACTCTCACCCTGTTTGGAAGTAGCCGATACCTAGGTTTTAAAGTTAAGAGTTTTGTTTTGTAATGGTCATTTGCGCCACAGTGGCTATAATGTTGTCTTAACGACCAAGGTTGTAATAGGTCAGCTCTGAAACTCCTTTGGTTAGTCAAAAACAAGTCCTATTAGTTAGTTATTTTACATAACACCTACGGTAGTGGAATCCGGCTGGGTAGTTCCGTTGTACTACTATAATGACTACTTCATTGTGTTCTTGTTAGATGACACAAATGTGACAGTTCGCCAAGTATGCACAATTATTTGGCATGGTGTATCCAATCCATGATCTTGATGTTCTTCATGTTTCTTCATGGTTGTTCATATACCATGCTGTGCTCCTGTTTGTTCATATGTTTGTTCTTATGCCATGCTTTACTTCTAAATTAAAGCAATACTATACCATTATTGCCACGGGAGAGAAGACCTGGGGTGGCGGCTTCTCCTTGGTCGTCATGTTCTCAGTCTACTTTTGGGGTGGGGTGGGTGGGTGTGGGTGGGCTGGGGGGTTCTTGGTTTTTCTACTATTTATTATTTTCTCTGTGTTTCTGCTCCTAACGCTTCATCTATCCAGGTACCTATGCAGCAACTCTTCACAACTCAAAGTCCATGACAATGTCCATTATGTACTCATTTTTAGTGGCCAATCCAATATCTGGTATTTTAGCCTTGCCTACGAAACGCGCATGATAGTTCTTACATTCTGCTTTATCAAAAGAGTAATACACTACCCCCTCCCTTTGAATGACCCTGACTAAACAATTCTTAAAGGTAGTGTTGCTCAATGTCAAGGGTATCAATCACCCAGTCAAAAAGAGGAACATCTTAGATTATCTTCACAAACAAAAGGGTGACATTGTGCTACTACAGGAAACTAAAATCGACTTGTCCCAATTCAACGCTATGAAAAACAAATGGTACAGTGAGGCAATTGGGTCGGATGCCTTAGGAAAAAAGAACGGGGTTCTCACTTTAATTGCGAAGAAAGCTAATATTGATGTCCTACATAGCACAGCAGACAAAGGGTAGGTGGGTCTCCACGAAATTATCCAAGGACAATATAGAGTTTTACGTTACTAATATCTATGCTCCTAACAAGGATGATCATGGGTTCTGGAAGGAACTCTGTGCCCATGTTGAGACAATACCAGACACTGCTACACATATCTTTGGGGGTGACCTTAATCTACCCATGAATCCTCTTCTAGATAGGGATTCCTGTTGTTCCTTCCGCCCAAACAACTCACATAAAGCATTACTCAATCTTTGCTCCCGCTTCAATTTAATCGACTCATGGAGGATGTTGAATCCGGGAGGTAGAGACTATACCTTTTACTCTCTGCCTCACGATTCATACTCACGCATAGACTATTTATTCGCTTCTGGTCACTCCACTGCCGATATCGAAGACACTTCCATTGAAGCGCGGGTAATTTCTGACCATTCATGCATCACTATGACTCTGGCACTGCACAATGCGGTTAAGAGGCCCTCTCTCTGGAGTTTCAATGACGCGGTCTTGAAAAAAGAGGCGCACAGACTGATTATTGAATCAGCAATTAATGAGTATCTTTCCCACAATAAAAAGGGTGACACCACAGATCTGACAAGGTGGGAGGCACTTAAAACAACGTTAAGAGGGGTATTGATCAAAATTCGTACAACCATGAATAAGGATGCCAATATCATTTTAGAGCAATTGGAAGAGGACATCTCAGTGCTGGAGAAGAAACATATAGCTCTTATGGATCCCGTGACACTGAATGAATTGATGAACAAAAGGTACGTCTATAATAAAATAGTCAGCGAGAGGGCAGGGGTATGGCTCCAACACCACAAGAACTTCAAGATCTGTCACGCGAATAAGGCGGGTAAGAGTCTTGCATCGTACTTGAAATTCAAACAACAAAGGACAGCCGTCAAAAGCATGGTTGATAAATCAGGAACCCTGCGCTCAGACCCTTCCAAGATAGCAGACATATTTAAGGACTTCTACAGTGAATTATATAGCAAAAACCCAGAGGTCACTAGCTCTAAACTACAGACATACTTAGAAAAATGTAAGCTCCCTTCTCTCTCGACGGAAGACCAAGTCGAGCTTAATATGCCCATATCCTCTGAAGACATAGCTCAAGCCATAAAATCTCTTAAAACCGGGAAAGCGCCGGGCCCTGACGGTTTCAGCGCCTCGTTCTATAAGAACTTCTCCCTTTCACTGACAGAGCCTCTTAAGGACTTATGTGAGCACTTTAACACCAGTGGTCAAGTCCAAGGCACGCCGGCAGAAGCAATAATTGCGGTTCTCCCTAAAGAAGGGAAAGATCCAACGTCCCAGAAGAACTACCGACCGATATAATTAATCAATCTAGATTATAAGATCTACGCCATGATTCTGGCCAAGAGAATTCAAAAGGACTTACCGCAGCTTATACACCCTTCACAGGTAGGGTTTCTCAAAAACAGATTATCCAGTGATAACACTAGAACATTGGCTCACATCCTAGAAAAAGCGAAACTTACTCCTCCCCTACGGTGGCGGTGACACTAGACGCCGAGAAGGCCTTTGACAAGGTCGACTGGGCCTACTGAGAAGCCACTTTGCAGAAATTCAACTTGGGGTCCGACTATATTCGTATGGTGATGGCCTTATACTCTAATACGTCGGCGAAGGTGAGAGCGGGTGGGTGTCTGTCAGACCCGTTCGAATTGAAACAAGAGACGAGACAGGGCTGCCCCCTCTCCCCCTCCCTTTTTCTACTGGCAATTGAACCGTTTCTCTACTCTCTTCGAAATAACGAGCTCATCGAGGGTTTTGGTTTTGGAGACCTCAGGGTGAAGATATCGGCTTATTCAGATGATGTCTTGGTGGTCTCGGAGAACGCAGACTTGGCGATTCCGGCACTGATGTCCTCCAGTACAGAATTTGCTGAAGTATCAGGATACAAATTTAATAAGGACAAGACGGAGGTTAAATTACTTAATAATATAGGAGATAAGAGCGTGGTAGGGGACTCTGGATTATGCTGGCAACCGAAGAGCTTCAAGTATCTAGGTATTGAATCGAGAAGGATTTAATTAGCACTCTCAAACTAAATGAGCTTTCCCTCCACCAAAAAATCTCCTCCCTCCTGGATGGCTGGTCCCCAAAATTTCTGTCTTGGTGGGGCAGAGCGGAAACTCTAAAAATGAGGATCACGCCCCTCATTAACTACTTGAGTATGCTACCTATGCTACTTTCTGATGAGTTCCTCAACAAAACATATAAGCTTTTTAATACCTTTCTGTGGCAGGGGAAGAAGCCGAGAACCTCTCTACGGAAACTCCAGCTTCCAAAAGAGATGGGGGGGATTAGACTTCCAAATTTCAGATGCTATCAAACAGCCTATCTGTGTAAACAAGGAGCGAACTGGTTCCCAACAGTACAGGACTACATTCCTATCTGGACCCAAGTCGAGAAGGCTATCCTTCATAATCTTCCTCTCTCTGCCACTATGTCCATGGACGCCACGGCTTTTCCTCACTCCAAATATATCTTTCTTAATACCAAACGGACACTCCTTAATCTGGAGAGACATTGTAAAGTCAAAACCAAATTTTCAAAATCCACCCTAACCTCGTTCTGGTTCTCGTTCCGGCCTTTAAAGATGAAGGCAAATACCTCTACTGGGAGGAGTGGTTTAAGAAAGGGCTGAACCTGCTGGAGGATATCTACGATGGGCCTTCTCCTCTAACCGTCACCGCCCTTCAGACACGGTTTGATCTCCAACCACTTGACTTCTATAAATTTCTGCGTCTCAAAGCCCTTGTCTCTGCCGGAGCCATCTTACCGCACACTCCTACACTATGCAGCAAACTACACCAACTATCGTCCTTAGGCCACATGGTATCAAAAACCTATAAAATTCTCTCCCCCATGCCTCAGAAAGCCCACAGGAAGTGCGAACTGGAATGGGAGAACGAAACCAACTCTTCTACTATCCAGTTCGATTGGGACAGGATTCACCGCACTCCTTTCTCTAGCAAAATATCCCCGTTACTCTGCGAGACAAAAATTATGCTGATCAACAGGACGTTTTGGACTCCCGAAAAGCTTTTAAAACTGAAGCTTCGGGATAACTCTCCATGCTGGAACTGCAACTCTCACGTTGGCAACCTGGCACACATGTTTTTACATTGCCCAATGCTCCTGTAGTTTTGGGATAGGATTTTTAACTATATACAACGATTATTCCATTATAGGCCACCTAAAGAGTTCGCATATGTCCTACTGGGAGCAATTAACCCGAGGTTACCCTCCGAGCACGATAGACACCTGTTAGATCTCATGCTTACACTTGCATGCAAGGTTGTTTTGAATAAATGGAAAAGTGCCTCCGAGGTATCGTTCAAAATGTGGCAAGAATGGCTGAACTCCTTGAGAGGTGAGGATAATGATGCCCTATACTCGTCACCATGGCGGAAACCCCATACTAAACTCTGGAGCTCGCTTGATTCAAGAGAGACATCCTACGACCCGCCTTACACCAGTGTAGGACATTATCCACTGAATCACACCCTGTTTTGGTCTACTAATTGTATATCAATGGATTGCAGGACTTAGAAATATAGCCACTATTATAAGTAGTTGTTTGATATTCTGCTATGTGAAATACCAAGGCTAACTCTTTACCAGCTCTTTACCAGAGGCTGTAGCTGCGATTAACGGTTCCTATAGAAACATTTTAAAAGTCAAGCACACTTACGGTTTGGATTAGCAACATTGAGTGCTTAACTTGTGACCTGTGTGCTTAATTGAGTGTTCCATGAACGGTTACTATGGTAACAGGCAGTAAGCAGTTTGGGGGTAGGGTTCAAAGGTGCTGGCTGTACAGAAACAGTCATATATATCCAGAGTCCAATACATAACACAGGAGAAAGCAAACAGAGACAACAGAACACTGTGTACATAAGTAGGAAAAGAAGTACACAACACTTCGAATTAACCTCAGGAGAGGACGCAAGCAATAGCCACTGGCGTTACAAAACCCCATGTACAATTTGCCTACTCTGTACTCAACAATGGGCAATTCTTTATCGATCCCAATCAGACACTGCTGCTTCACGTTTCACAGTGTGCATTTCACTAAATACTTTGTGGCTATTTAAAAGGAAGACAGGATTGTCGATATTCCAAAACTTAGGGGCATATTTACAAGGACAGCGATAAAATTATCGCCGCTTTAGCAGCAGCAAACAGCCACTAAAACGGGGATAATGGACTTGAAAATCCTTTGTCTTACCGGAAGATTTTTTCTACATTGCTGTTTGCGATGGCAGGCTGTGAGCCGAAGCTCCTGCCCTGCCATAGCAAACTTGGTTTAGATTTTGAAAGCGAGAACAGGGAAACCTGCTCTCTCTTTCAAAATGCAAAGCAGATTGCTTTTCCCCAGGGGGAGCTGCATATTAGCAGGTCCCTGTTTTGAAAAGTAATGGCAGCTTCAGAAGGACACGGAGAGCTGGCTAGGACAATAGAGACATTGGGGCTCTACCCACGTACCCCAACGTTGTATATATGCCTAAACAGTAAACAAGGCGATATAATTTTCACCACATTTTTGCCTTTAAAAAAAAAAATGCGGCAAAATGGCCCTTGTTAATATGCCTTTAAGTTTGCCATGACAGAGCGGGAACCTCGACTCCCGCCCTGCCATACCAAACAGCAGTGTTCCGGGGGTGGGCACCCCGAGACACAGCAGGAGACGATCCTGGGGAGTGGTGCTCCCCAGGGCCCTCGACTTCTCCAAATTGGGGCCACGCGACCCCCCTCCCACAATTAAAAAAGCCCCGGACCTTAAAGGGAAGCTTGAGCACCCTCCCCCCCCACCCATTTTTTTGAAAGCCCCAAAGATTAGCTGTACCCGGGGCTGGATAGGGCCTTTAAGGCCCCCCTACCCAAGAATCTTACTGGGGGAGTACCTTTGAGCCCCCCACCCGTTTATTTTGTAGCTCTGAGGGATGGGGGTCCTCGGGCTACAGGGCCACCCAGGACCCCCATCAAATTAAATACTTTAGACCCCGGGATTTGGCCCCCCCAGGTAGCTAATTTTTAAACAAGCACAGAAGCCCGAGCTTCATTTTTTTTTTTTTTTACGGAGGATCCATGCACCCTACGCAAATTTCTCTATTTTTTCAAAAAGCAGGCTTCGCCCTCCACACTGTAGCAAGCTCGACGCATTTCGGAGGTTAATCCTTTATCTAGAGCAAATTCACAGGAATGACAGCAACAACGTGGTTTAGAACACCCGCTATTTATTTGAACAGAGTCCCGCCCTTCACAGCAGATTCTCCCACCGACCATCAGGACCGTAGAATGGTCGGATCACCTCTACACCTAATACCTAAAGTGTTCGCTTTATTTGAGATGTTCAATTAAGAGAGCCTGTACTGGTGAAAATGTTATATAACATCCTGAGGGAGGAACATGCAAGAGATCAGATCACCTCAATTAAGCATGCCAAATCATTTTCCCAATGCCGGCTTTACTTTTGTTTCGGGGTCCAGATAATGTTCAATATGTGTTCCATACCCCTGCTTGAAGGGGGAGGAGGTGGGTGGGGGGTGCAACTTATTGGGAGCATATTTGTATAGCTTGCTTCCTTCAGTGTCCACTCCGTTTACAGGAGTTGCTAGAGCGGATTTGATACATTTCAAATAGCGAGCCGCTAGCTGCGATTATTCGCCGCTCAGGCATGCTAGCACAGGAACCTTGGCAGGTCCTGCCATTTAGGGTGCACTATATTGGGCACAATCAGAACTTTAAGGGGAGCCGCTTTTCACAAATGCAGAGGATATATGGCACAAGGATTCCTGCTCCTTTTGCACAGAAGTGGCATCGGCTATTTGAATCCTCAAAGTTCCTCCGGCCATACCAATAGGTTTTCAGGGGGATTATCTTAATCTCATCAGCTGAAATTTCACCTTCTTGCCAAATAGGTAGGTCGGAAGGGCCTCTGGATCATACAGTGTTGCTGCACAGGCACCATCGGCCAGTGTCTTCAAGGCCTGCACATTCTGTTCTCTCGATATTAGTTTTGGTTGCTTGAACAACAGTTTTGAGACTAGGGAGGCTAGGAGGTCGCTTGACCAGATCTCTTGGGCCTTCAAAGCATCCTGTGCAAGGTTTAAGTAACTATGCCAGCTTGTCTGGGGGATGCTTATTCCTTCCCAAATTAAATGTTTTAGTGCATTATTCTTCGCCTACTTGCCTTTAAAACAGTAGGCCAAGAATTTTACCTTCAATATCAGGTGCTGCAAAAACAGGCACAATTCTAGCCGAATTTGGGCATGGGAGGTGCTGTCTAGCAGGGAAATGACTTCTGTAGCAAGTGAACTGCGCCCTGTCCAACCAATTTTTCAGCTTTTCTCTGTATATCGATGCTCCATAGGCAATGGTGGGTAATAGTTTGCAGCCCATCACCTTTAGGAGGGGCCATAGGTCAAGATTCACCATTTACTTATGTCACTTGCGGAAAGCATACACTAGAGAATTTGCTGCCACCTGCAGGGCGTCGATGTGCAGTGTGATGAGCCCTCTACAGCCCAACCATACGCCCAGGTATTCGTACGTGTCAACAATTTCAACCGCTCTCTCCTCACACTACTTAATATGTACTGGAGGCTCCCACGACTACAAGGAAGATTCTAAGCATGTAAATCTATGCAAGGTCTAATGCTGGAGAAAGAAAGGTTTTCCATGTTTTTGTATAAATGAGAGAAGCAGTTATTAAGATAATCTCTGTTCTCAATGACATGGTTCAGAGACCGGAAGCACTGAACACAAGCCCTATTCATGTAGGCAGATAAAGTTCAGGATTTACTAAAGATATTACTAAATACACACTTCAGAATCTATATTTACAATGAGATGATGCCTTTACACATGGTACATAGAAAACAGTTAATTACAGCCTCTCATGTTAGTGGGTATACAATACACTGGGACAGTGGTGAAAGGATTATTTATAAATGTATGCCTCACTGACAAAAGGGTTGATAGAAATGGAAGCTTCTACCACTATGGACATCACAGATCAAGGAAGATAACTGATCATTATGAATACAGCACCACGTTTAAAAGAGTGAGAAGAACATCAAGTATAATTTCACGTTCTCTAGGGTGTCTTAAATGAAAGCAATAAACAATAAAATGGTCTCACCAGTTCCTGAGTCTCCGTGTGAAAGAGAGAGCTTACACCTATGATGAAGGGCGTTGGCGTGCTGAGGACCTCAAGGAGCTGTGCAGGTAGAATGGGCACGTATGTGAAGCTGAGGTAAGAAAATAAGCTGTATTATTTGTTTCCATAACACAAAATCTCTGGAACAACTGTCCTCATGCACATTTTTTTTACCCTGTGGTTGGGGGTTTCACTGGCACAACTTTTCCCAGGCACATTTTTATTTTTAGCCCAGTGTTTGTAGGGGGATACGAAATCTCTGAAATACTCTAACACAACTTTTTAACATCCAGAACACTGCCTCAAACCTGGGTCTCCACAGTGTTCTAGATATATTTTTGCTTTGTACACCACAGACCCTTGTTTCACTAATACTTCAGTGCAGGAAAGGTGCACTGTTATCTCAAATATTTCTGAACTGCTTGCAAAGCACCAGATTTCTACTCTCACTACCTTAACTAAAATCCTAGCTAAAAAGGAATCATGCACTGAGCGGAGTAATGAGTCGTGTGGAACAGGTGTCCTAATGAGAGCCACATGGATGTACAACTAATTACCAGTTTCAATCCTCAAACCCCAATGCAACAAACTGGGGTTCACAAGCAAAACATTTGAAATATCTGGAAAGGTCAATTTGTATAATCTTATATTTTCCTCATAGAATGAAGGACACTTGGTTCTCACTTTCTCTCCTTTGCAGGCTACATTACACACTAAACATAACTTAACTCACCTTACTTACTATATGAGAAGGGCGACAGCATTCTAAGGATCCAAGAGTTAACCCTTCATTGGACTTGCAGCCAACTTTGTTACCCATGAAGGGCACCATTTTCAAATATCACCCGGCTGTCATTTCTGAATGTTCCCCACTCAATACAGCTTTATTTGCCTAGTAGCTTGCCTAATTACTAATACAGCATTTGTGAGTAAGGAACAGAACTAAAAAACCATGCCATACAATTTGCTGGGCTCCAACTAACCCGGGTATATCAATATCTATTCCAGAGTTCTATGTTAAATGGGAGAAGACACACTGCACAACAGATACATTAAAATACCTACATTTCTATTCATCTTAAAATCTAAAATATTTGGTTGTTCTCCCCACATTGTACTCTACAGTTTATATTATTTACTGCCACAGTACTTCTTACATAATGTGGGATTTCACATAAGCCATGCCATTTTGTAGGCAGGCATACTGCATCGCCAGATGGCTACTTCTTGACACAGATATAGGTGATAAAAGCTTACGGCAGACTTGTGGATGGTACAACACACACAATGTTTCTGTTTCTCGTTTTTGAAGCTCCACCTGTAGGTTTACAATTGTAGTACTAGTAAAGCACTGGTTGATTCCAAACATTGAACTGCAGTGCCTTACGCACACAGGAGTAAAACAAACCTTGGACAAGTGTCAAGTATCTGAAAATCAGAACCCATGTCACAAATAAATACATCTGCTCCCCCAAACCCTGAAATACTAACCTGTACTTTAGAGGGAACATGAGCGCCATCAGACCTCGGCAAGCATCAGTCAACCGCTGGTAACTCTTGGAAAGAAATAGGATCTTGTGTTCGGTGAGAGCAGCGCAGAAAAGGGAAAGGACATTATGAATTCCTGAAAAAAATAAAAAATAAATTGATACGGTAGGAAATGTGGAAGGATTGCAAAATAGATTGTCGAACAGAAACATGGTAGAAAGCAAACCCATCTAAAGGATTAGTTACATGAAGTGTCGCAAAGATCAAAGGCATGGTTAGAGGTATAAGGAATGGGAGGAAAGGTTTGGGTGTATGGGGAAGAGACACAACCACTAAAGGATAGCTTCATGATTATCTGTGAACAGCCTGTTAAAAGATGGCTTTCCTTTCATGCTCTGGATTTGTGCAGCTATCCGATATTCTGTAACAACATTCTTTACCAATTCTTCCTCATTCAATTTATTTGCCTGAAAAGCAACTCTATTATAATATTATTTGGGTTCTGGAATTGTACCCCATAAATTCCAATCTCCACATATGATCCATTCTCATGGATGTAATCTTTGAAAAACGTAACCTTACGTATACCCTCTTGTGAGAAAGTGCCATCTTTCTTGCCTTGGTATGCCCCCACTTTTTTCTGAACTGCTGATGTGCTTTGACTGAGTGTGCCCTGGGTCCCTGCCAATCAGGTACCCAGGGCCTGTGTTCCTTCCCTAAAACTGTACAGAAACGAAATACCCAATTGGCATCTCTGGTCACCTGTCAGCCCCTAGTAAACGGTACCCTAGGTACCCAGAGTATGATGACCAGAGAAGACCCCTGAGGACTGCAGCACTGATTGTGCCATCCTCAGGGGCCCTGTACCCTGGCACCCACTCACTGCCTTGGCAAGATGAGTGCTTAAGTACAGAACCAAAACCAGAGTCGACAGGGCACACATCCCTGAGTGCCCTGCCCACAGAACCCACTGCCCTGGCATACCTCAGTCACCCCTCGAGCTGGGTGCCCTATGCCAGAGGTGAGGGCACGGGTGCATGAGCCCTGTGCCCCTACAGTACCCAGGGCCATTCCTGGGCACTGTAAGTTCAGTGATACCATTAAGAGTATATGGTGCTGGGAGTCCTGTGGATGCTGAGGAATGGCTGGAGGTGATGGGCATAGACGGGAGCCAGGGACCCTCACAGGAACCGGAAGTCGAGGCATTGAGTGGGACCCAGGACAGAGGCGGGACGGGGCCCCCCAAACCGCGAAGAGGCGGAATGCGACGCGGACCGTCAAAGAAACAACAGAAAGAGAAGCAGCTGGACGCATTGGTGGTGGCAGGCATATTTAGAGAGGACTCCCAGAAGATATTAACTGACTCGGAGGACAGTACGGTCCACTCAGATTCGGACCACAGTGTACTACTGTTTCCCAATGTCA
The DNA here is from genome assembly GCF_964261635.1 of Lissotriton helveticus. Classification (NCBI taxonomy): domain Eukaryota; kingdom Metazoa; phylum Chordata; class Amphibia; order Caudata; family Salamandridae; genus Lissotriton; species Lissotriton helveticus. The sequence goes on from NC_136057.1 coordinate 1,040,453,861, forward strand.
CCCCCACACTGCAGATGATGTGTTGGACAACTGTGGGGGGGGGGGGGAAGATCTGACCGGAGGCAGCTGATTGGCCTACGAATCGTATTGTATTTCCTATTTGTTTTGACTTTATACTGTACTGTTATCAATGAGGGCTCTGAGGAGGGAGGTACGGGTAACATATGCGAATGCCACTGTTACCTAGGAATGTATCCTGTTATACCTGTTTGGGCAAGGCCACCTCCAAAATGTAAGTAAGGCATGGGCGACTTGAAATTTAGGCTCCTCCCTGATTATTGGTAACATTGCCCCAAGAGAGCTGCCGTAGAGCTGGCGGAGCCCGATGGGCTGAAGGTTAAGACTGCAATGGTGCTCGGCCACCCCCCCCGATTGCGAATGCACTGGATACTCAGTTCTTTTAAGATTTGTTCAAATGTTGGGCACAGCTTGGTTCTTGGGCTGCGCCGTTACGGTTCCTTTTTGTATTTGGGGTGGGGGGTGGGTAGTCTCCTGGTGGCGGTTATATAGGGTTCAAGCCGGTGGACGGACGAAGATACATACCAGGTGCACATATGACTATGGCTGACACAGCAGGGAAGTATACAATCACGACTTGGAATGTGAGAGGACTGGGGGCGGTTCAAAAGCGGCACAGAATACACGCCTTTCTGCTGCGACACCACGCGCAGACTGCTTTTCTCCAAGAATCACACCTTACGGCCTCGGAAGCTATAAAGATGAGGAAGAAATGGAGGGGTACAATTCTAACCACGACATACTCCGCCTTCTCGAGGGGGGGCAGCAATTTGGATTAGACATGGCACACCGTTCTTGGAGGTGGAAAGGAGGGTAGACGACCAAGGAAGGTACATATTAGTGAGGGGTAAACTAGATAATACACCTATAGTACTCGGATGTGTATATGCTCCGAATTTTCATCAGGACAAATTCTTGCAGAAATTGGGTCTGGAATTAGCAGACTTGTCGGACACCCCCTGGATATTAGGGGGAGACTGGAACATGATCATGGATATTGACAAAGACAGATCACACCCCCTCCTGCAAGTGGCAGGGATCTCCAGACTGACGGAATTGTTTTGTACATGGGTGACTGGTTGGGGCTTGAGAGATGCCTGGCGAACCTCACACCCTGAGAGCAGAGAGTACTCCCATTACTCGCACATTCACGCACTTCATACATGGATTGACAGATTTCTATGCTCCGAAGCCCTGATTGCCAATATAGACGACCCAGAATACCTAGCAAAAACCTTTTCCGATCATAGGCTCCTGACGCTTAACATTCTATGGGGCAGAGTCCCTACCCCGGTTCCTACTTGGTGCCTGGACCTGCTCCTGTTGGAGGATGGCCCCTTCAGGGTCTCCTTGTCCGACACACTAGATAAATACTTCATAGAGAACTGGGACAACGCCTCCATGAATTTGGTGGTTTGGGATGCCATGAAGGTATTGATAAGTGGGGCAGCGATTGGTCAATTACTGGGAGCTCGACAGGAAATTCTTCGGAAATTGCGGGACATAGAGGATAGATTGAAGACTCTAGAAAGTGAGGTGGGACTAGACCCTACTAAGAGGGAGGGATTACAGCTAGCGAACATAGAACATGCCGACACTCTTGAAACGCTGCGCGTCATAGACCATAGGGAATACCTACGACGACAGCATGCTGAGGCGGACAGGTCAGGGGCACTACTGGCTCGCCTGGTTCTGGAGCACCCGGACATTCCGCTAATTACCAGGATACGGAGACAGGACGTCCACATAGTGGGTAAGCAAACCAAGATCAACCAAGCATTTCGGGACCACCTGACTACTTTATATGCACGGCCCACGGCAATGGACCCAGATCAAATTGCGGCTTTTCTGACTGATCTCCCATTCCTGGTCCTGACTGCTGATGCCAAAAGGGAACTCGAGGGCCCCATCACACAATAGGAAATACGGGTAGCCATCAAATCTCTGAACCGCAAAAAAACGCCAGGCATGGATGGACTCCCAGTGGAGTTCTACGCGACATACTCGGACATCCTGGTGCTAATCCTAGAGAAGGTGTATCGAGACTAATTAGAAAAGGGCCGCCTGCCCGGTACCACGATGCAGGCGCTGGTTGTCTCGCTGCCGAAGCCCGGGAGGGACAGCCTGGACCCGGCGAATTATAGGCCGTTGTCAATGCTCTCAACGGAATATAAAATACTCAGCAAAGCGATAGCTCTGAGACTACAGTCGCACCTTCCGGCCCTGATCCACAGAGACCAATGTGGGTTTCTCCCGGGTAGAAACACCTCTATGAACACGCGTCGACTGCACGCGCTCATGGCGTCCACTCCACAGAATCTTCCAAGGGCGGGTTGCATAGCCTTAGATCTGCGGCAAGCTTTTGGCTCCCTAACCTGGTCGTTTATGTTCCAGACCTTGGAGAGGTTTGGACTCCCGGCTCCCCTCCTGGCATGGATCAGATTGCTTTATACCGATCCCTCGGCGAGGGCACGCACAGGGCGACACATTTCAGATCAGTACACAATCCACCGAGGCACCAGACAGGGATGCCCATTGTCTCCACTGTTATTCGTACTAGCCCTGGAACCTTTGGCCATAGCCCTGAGGACTGAGCTGGGGCACAGGGGAATACCGAGCGGCGGCACTCAGCACCTACTGTCCATTTACGCGGACGATATTTTATTGTTCCTCCGAGATCTGGAGGCAGATCATGCCCCCATATATGGAATCTTTGAGAGATTCTCCGCAATCTCGGGCCTAACTATAAACCCAGAGAAATCAAATGGTTTCTACTTCCGAAATACTCCGGACCCAGGTGTAATACCATTTGGCGCCCACGTTATCCCGATAGCTCCTGATACATTTCAATATCTAGGAATACAGGTTTATAGGCAGCAGGAAGATCAGATAGAGGGGAATATTAAGAAAGCTATAACAAGTCTTCGAGCCTCTGTGGGATTTTGGACGATGCTACCTCTGTCAGTCATGGGCAGAATTGCAATCTCCAAAATGGTAATGCTCCCCGACTGTTATATTTTTTCGTTAATCTCCCAGTGTTCCTGCCGCAATCTATCTTCGACACTCTCAACTCTCTACTGATCACCCTGATTTGGGGGGCAGGAAGACGACGAATAGGGCTACGTAAGCTACAACTGTGGATTACAACTGACGGGATGGGAGCCCCGGACTTTAGAGGTTATTACTATGCTGGCCAACTTCAGTGGCTCTCCTATTGCACGGCAGGGCAAAACCTTCATGAAATAGACTACACGACTGACAGACTGAGACGGGGAGAACTACATGCCCTGCTACTCCCGAGAAGCGGCATCCCTACGGAGTGCCACCCACTTCTTCGCACAGCTCTGAGGGTATGGCGAAAGGCCTTGGCATACACTGCCTCGATGGAGGCAAATGCGGCCAACATTCTTTTGCTGGGCATCCCGACACCACAGGGCAGACTTACAAATAGGGTGCTACGCCCTTGGCAAGAGTCTGGCGTGGAGGTAGTAGGTGACTTTTCCGGTGACTATCATCTCCTGACTCATGAAGCCTTCTTGCAGGCCACGGGTGCCCCCCCCCCAGAATGTACATGCTGCACGCCACAGTCACGCGCTACATACAGCGCAGATGGGCGCCCCAGCGCCTGCAACCCTCACAGCACCAATTGGTACACTTACTGTATCTCATGGGATCGGGAGGGAATCTGGTACGCTGGCTGTACACGGACGTTCGGGCACACGCTGCAGTTTCACTCACCACTCTTCAACAAACCTGGGCACACGACATAGCACAGGACATATCAGACAAGGACTGGACCACAATATTATAACACCCTAGGCGAGTATCGCGCAATGTCCGGTTCAGGTTCATACAGGGGATGGTCCTCCATAGAGCTTATCAGACTCCCAATCGGCTACACAAGATGTTTCCGAACTCTCCCCATACGTGTCCGCGCTGTGATGAGGAGGAAGCCGGGCTCCTTCATATGATGTAGTCGTGCCCACGGCTTCGAGGGTACTGGGCAGGGGTATGCCAGACATTGAGAGCAGTTACGAACTTCCCGGTGCCGGAAGAGGCACTGTATTGCCTTCTAGGTTTGAGCAGAAGGCCCAAAGCACAGAAGGCTCAGCTGAAACTGCTTGATCTGGCCCTGCTACTGGCAATCAGAACAATAACAATGAGATGGAAGTCACATAGACCGCCTGGAAGGCAGGCGGAGGTGCTGAAATGGGGGAGGGTGGAAGGGATGATACTTCGGAGGGAAGAGTCACGAGGTCTACGGAAATTCCCTATATCCCAGGAATTGGAGACTACGCTCATTACAATGGAGGGTGAGGAACGCACACAAACAGGGGACAATGGGCATGAGGACTAAAAAGGGGAGGGCACGCTCATCATGCTGCATGACAGTACGCTCCGGTCTCACCCACAACACCATTTACCATACGTTAATGCACCGCGTGAGGCAGCACACATTAGCGCCTAAGATACCAGAGGGACCCGACTCTTAATCTTCCTATTAGAAGAATACCTATACTGGACGGCCAGGAGAAGACTAGTTTAAGTACGGGAGAGGGTGAGGGGAGGTGGGTGGGCAGAGGGATGGTTGATAGTTGATATGGTAACTCTTTAAGATGTAGATAATGAGAATTTATGCGACAAGCTCTATGTATCACTTTACTGTAACTTTCAAAAGCTACTGCCGTGCGAAGAAGAGATATGCATGGGGGTGAAAATAGAAAACCCGGCTGTTCCACTGACGGATCATTGTAATGTTTATTTGCAGATATGACAGCTGAGAATAAAGTTCTTTTATAAAAGAGTATATGGTGCTGGGAGGTTGTCGTTACGAACCCCACAGCACCATAATGGCTACACTGGAGACTGACAAGTTTGGTTTCAAACTTCTCAGCACATTAAACCCGCACTGATGCCAGTGTGGGATTTAATGTAGCATGCACGAGAGGGCATCTTAGAGACGCCCTCCAAAACCCGAACCTACAATCCACGTCTGGGCTGAGTGGCTGCAGAGGCTGCCACACAGCAGACATGTTGCTGGACCCCTGGGTGGAGAGCCCCCCGCTCTCCTGGGTCTGCAACAAAGCACATCCTGGGCGAGGTGCTATGTCTCCTCCCCCAGGATGGACAGGGGGAAGCTTCAAAGGCATACCGCCTCAGAGTTTCTCCAGACCATTTGCTGTACCCAGCAACCAGCCCCCCACCAGTCCTACCCCCCACTTTGGCGGGAAGACTGGCGGGAAAAACCACGTCAGGAAGGGGGGTGTGCCAACCTGTGCCAACTCCACCACTCAGGTGGAAGAGGCGAGGTCAAGCACGACCCCGGGCCCCGGCCATCTTGTAGATGGGGAGCCCTACCCAATCCCAGCTAGGCTCCTGCCCCCCTCCCACAGGAGAGGAGCAGGTCAGGGGGTGTACTCACCCCGGGACAGGGACCCATTGTCCCTGCCCTTCCCCTACCTGTAACGCCCCTAAATTCAGTATTTAGGGGCTCCCTGAACCTTCCTTCCTCAGATCCCGATAGAAAAAAAAAGCAAGAAGATAAAGAAGAAGAAGACACGTCGCGCAGCTGACTTGGCCCTAGCCCTACTGGTCTGTTGATCCTGGAACCTGCTCCTGCCTGAACTCGGCGACCTCGACGGACAGTGACCTTAGGACACCCAGAGGACCTGCCTGCCGTGACCCTCTCGATGATTGGGACTCCCCCCAGCAGAGGCTCTGCTGCAACAACCCACCTGGTGCCAGCCAGGAAGCTCCGGACCAGCCCACTCTGCACCAGCTGAGCCCGGGCTGGGCCAACCCGAACCAAGACCACGAGGACGTCCCCCCGGCGACTGGGACCCGAAGTCCAGTGCCCAAAGACCCTCGTCGACTAACCAGCCGACGCCTGCAGACTCAGAACCAGGGGCCACCCCAACCACGACCAGCCGAGGATAAGCTTTTCTGACACCCAGAGACACCCCTGCACCCGGCGCCCTCAAGCCCCCTGTGCCTCCCTTTGGGGTACCTACCTGTGCTCCAAGATCCCAACTTACCCCTCAAAGTGCTGGTCGCCCTGGAGAGTCTTCGCCCCCGAGCCTTTCTCCCTTTTGTAAGATCCTCATTGGTTAACACTGAGCGCCCGATGGCTCAAAAGCACCCTGCACCCAGCCGCCCGAGTGCCGCTGGCTGCGACCTCTCTGTCCTAACTTACTTTCCCCCTTGCCCTGAACAAGTGACCAGGAGCACAGCTCCCACAACCGCATGGCCTGCGAGGCAGCAGCCACCAACCGAAGGCCCCCTTTCTCTCACTGGATATCATTGGGCCTACCTACCTCTGCACCCGGCTGCTCCTGTGCCGCTGAGGGTGAACTAACTGTACCTACCTGACCCTGGGGGACCCCTGAGTCTATGCCCAGAACATTGACTTCATCAACCAAGTACTCACCTGGAAACCGGTAATTCACTTACCTGCCATTGGATAACATTGACCGATCTTTACTCGAAAATTTTCTAAGTGTGAAGTTTTGAAAACTGACAATATTCCTATAAAATCAGCCAAAGTCAGAATCCGAAAGTACTCACCTGTGATCAGGGGAGAAGCCAGTACTGTACCTGTCAGCCCAGTACTGGACCGCAAAAGTAATCCCTAGCGTGTTTACTAGTAAACTGTATTTTCTCCATAGGACCCCATTGTCTGCTTTTCTATGAAATTTCTTCTAAGTGCCTACTTTTGAAAACTGCAAATATTCTTTAAAAATCGTACGACATACTGAAACACAATTACCTACCTGTTTTGAGTTAAGCCCCCAGTGCTGGCCCTAGGAGACTAGTTCTGGGTTACAAAAGTAATGCGGTCGTACTTTACCTGTAACCTGAATTTCCTCTCATTGAATAACATTGTGAGAATCACCTCGAAAAGTGTCTAAGTGTGAACTTTTAAACCAGCTTTATATTCAGGAAAAATCATCACTATAACTAAAACGTTTTTGCTAATCTGGTTTCAGCTTAGACCCCAGGACTGAATCCAAGATCTAGTCCTGGAACTACCAAAGTAATTCATAAAGTAATCAACTGTACTTTCCTAGGAAAACCATTGAGCTCAATGCTAGAGTGTGTTGCAGAACTGTATTGCTATTAGCTAACCTGTGATTATTATGTGTATAAACTTATTGCTCCTCTGCAAAGTATTTACCTGAGAGTACTCGTATCTCGAAAAGTATATTTTTACAACTGTTGGTTCTAAAAATAAAACAACTATATCTAAGGATATAATCACAATTGGCCTGGAGTTCAGTTCTTGAGTGTGTGAAACCTTTTGCTGACTGAGTGTGTGCAACAAATGCTTTACACTGTCCTCTGGTACTGCCTTACTGCTCGACTAAGCTACCACTTTTGAGAGTAAGGTCAGTTCTGACTTTAACCTCTGTTAAACTTTTGGGGTGTGTGGACTCTATACACTCTGTACTGCCTTGTTGTCCAGTATATAAAGAGCCACCTTCTCACACCTCTACAATGCTACTGATAAAGGACTCATAGGTGCAATTGCTATTTAACCTAATTTGTACATAATACGGTATTACTCCCTTCCCTGGTACAGTCACTGTACAAAGTATTGGGTTTCAAGTTTGGAAACAGGACATGAGTAACCCGGAAGAACTCATCCAGCTCATAGAAAATAAGCTGTTAAACTAACAATTGAAAAAGCTCCCCCTTTTTTGGGAGACAAAAATAGTATCAGAAACAGCCAGCCCTGTGGCAGGATATGCACTTACAGGGTGATAACTCTCCGTTTCGGAAGTACAGTTTATTATGATTATGTGCATGTTTTCTTTCACAAGAGTTAATGAAATCAGAAATCATGCGTCATCACACAATGGGCTTTTAGGCTTAAGGTTGGTCCTGAGCACATAACTGGGGTTCCTGCCTAGAGTTGTTTCTGAAGAGCTTGTCTATAAATCAATTCATCTTACTAGTTACTTAATGGAGGAACTGCCTATATAAACTGAGTAGGTCAAGAGGTACTTCACACGTCATAATGACAGGATGAATAAGGAATAAAGTAACTTTTGTCGTGATAGTTCTGGTCATACAGGGACATACAGAATGTAACTTTTATTGTGCCCTACTATCAAAAGGCTAACTTTTGTCTTCCTGGTTGTGCTACAACACATTCTACAAAATAAAGCACATGCTGGAACTCTCTTAAGAAATCTACCCATGCAGAAATTTGCAGAGCCGCTTAAAGGAAGTCACTTCATACCTTTCACAAACATTATTGCTCAAACACAATGGGCCAGTTATCAATCTATAGCAGCGCAAGTACATTTCCCAAACTTATTTAGGTATGAGCTGTGCAGTAGGGTAAAAGAGCAAACACACTAATGTAGGATTTAAAAGCGTCTTCTGTTGAAACATCATGGCAAGTGAAGAGGATTCTGGACTATGTCCCACTTCACTCAGAGGTCTTCAGGTCCTGAGGATAGCAATTGCTATTCGGACTGCTTGTCAGGTGCGGTCTACGCGCCTTAACAGAACAAGCAATATATCAGTGTTGTGGGACAAACAAAAGAAATCTGGTCAAAATGACAACAGTGTTGTTGTGTATAGAAGCTCAAGAGATTCCGAGAACCTCTTAGATGGATAACAAAGTAAACAGTGTTTTATTATCCCCAATAGCACAAGAAAAAGGAGTGTTTGATTTAACAAACACCTTTCCTTTCCCAGATAAGGTGCTTCCTGGATTATATCACTCCTGTGCCTCGAATTCTGGGAGGTTTAGACCGATCCTCTATTTATTGCACAAGATTCCCACTACTTGCCTGGGGCCAATGCCATTTCCCAGGGCTGTAACTATGAGGACTCCACGACTCAAAGTGGTGGTAATTGAATTGTAGGCTCCAATGTAGTGCATTTGACCACGTCTTCATTACTCTTTCTTGATGCCACCTCCTCTGGTATCTACTCTCCTCTATTTTCTTCTCCACCACCTGTGCTCTCTTCTTCTCTTTTCGCTCTCTTCTACTCTGCTCCAATTTCTGTTTTTCTGACTCCGCTTTCCTCCTGTCTCTGCTCTAAAGCTTTTGCTCTATTCTCCTCCAGTCTTTCACCTGCACTCTTCTCGTCTCTCTGCTCTACACTCACAATACTACTCCTCACCAGCCTCTGCCTCAATCTTTCAACAGCTTGATCATCTGACAGAGTATCCTAGTACTGAGCAGGTGAGTGTGCCCAGCCCTGCCTATGGTAGGTTGGTTGATTGAAAAGCCAGGTCTTCGGCTTCTTGCGGAATTCAAGAATGGAGGAGGAGGCTCTAATATAGAGTGGGAGGTCATTCCACGCTTTGAGTGATGTAAAAAAATGTTTGTCCTCCTAATCTGGTTTTATGTATGCGCTGGATATGTGCAAATAGGAGTCCTGGTGAGTGGAGGTGTCTGGATGGTTAGCAACAGGAGATGCACTGTTCAGGTTGGTGGGGCCTGAGTTGTGTAGTGCCTTACATGTGTGTTTGAGGAGTCTAAACTGAGCGTTTTTGAATACAGGGAGCCAGCGTAGTTCCCTGAGGTGTGGTGTGATGTGAGTTGTGTGTCGGAGGTTAAGGATGAGTCTGGCTGCGGAGTTCTGGATGGTTTGTAGGCTTCTAGTGAATTGCTTAATGATCCCGTCACAGAAGATGTTCCTATAGTCCAACTTACTCGTAGCTAGGGTGTGAGTGACGGTTTTGCTTGGGAATCCCTTGAAGATCTTCCTCAGCATCCTCAGGGTGTGAATGCAGGATGCAGGGGCAGTGTTGACTTGTGAGGTCATGTTCAGTTTGCTGTCGAAGAATATTCCGAGGTTCCTGGCATGGGATCTGGGTGTCGGTGTGGGTCAAAGTTAGGCTAGCCACCTGTTGGACTTCCGTGGTGATATCAGTGACGCTTCCTTTTTTTCCATATCAATCCTGGATGTCTGGATGAGACTATGAATGAGAGCAAGACTGGCACTTTAGCATCCTTTATACAGTTCTGAGTTCCTGCAGCACTAGCAAGCTACTAGAATATCGGGTATGTCAATTGAGGACACAGGCAGTGTGACAGAGCACCAGAGATTTTTCTCAGTAATTCTCTTGCGCGGACTGTAGATGCTATTGTACAACTCTGCTTTGGGTCTGTCCTGCCCCAGAAGAGAAGTTGGGCCCAAATATAACTGCCACCTCCATAAGTCAATGTAAGTTTCTTTTGTATACTCGCCTATGCCGTTGGAGGCAGAGCCCCAGTGATCAGATTGTGACAGTGTGCAGATTTGTAATTGAACATTCCACAGAATGGGGAGGGAGGGTCAGGAATGTATCTGCAATTAGACAAAGTATCCACCAGGAAGAGAGATACAGAAAGTAAATAAATTGTTCTTTCGACGTGTGCTTCTCATCGCAGATTCCTCATCAGACACTAAAGCAGTGCCCTCCCAACTGGTGGGAATGAAATGCCTCAAACCAAGAAATCCAGTAGGACTGCCTTGGGAACTCCAATGCACAAAAGTTTGGACAATGTGCGTTCTTGGGGGTGCACAAAGTGTAAGCCAAAATTCTCCCCATTATTGGAGGACGCCCTGTGCCACCTCTGAGTGCAGCCGCTATTCATGATCCACTAGGCATCTGCAGCTGAGTTTGTCGGCCCTAGCATTTTAAGTTCCTGCCAGCTGTTGCACTATTAAGAAGATGCCCTGACACTCCCGTCACTTCCAGTGGCGCAGAGCCTCCTGGCATAGGACCCAAGACCCCACTCCGGTCTGCTTGTGGCAGTACCACATGGAAGTAGTGTTGTTCGTGAGAACCTGCAGTCAATCTCCCTCGATGGACAGGAGAAAGGTTTTCAATGCCAAGCGAATCACACACAACTCAAACAAGTAGATATTGAGGTTTGTTTATGCTGGAGACCAGAGTCCTCTGATCTCCACCTCTCCTAGATGGCCTCCCCAACATAGCATCGATGCACCCATCACAACACTAAACTCTGGGTGGGTTTGGAAGTGGGAGTCTGTAGCTGGTACAATGGTGGTCCAGCAACCGCCACTACAGATTTTTCAGTATTCTCTGATACCTGGATGGAATCCAAAAGATATGCTTGGGACTGAGACCTCTGATCCCACTGCAGAGCCTGCATGTGCCACCTTGAGTGGTCCACAAGCAAGATGTAGGAGGCCAAGTTGCCTCAGAGCTGCTCTCACTGAGACCCAGGTCATGGGCTAACACATCGGGATTATAGATCAGAGTATCCGGGACTTGTTCAGGCGGAGACAAGTCTCAAAACATCATCATGTTTAGGATGGCTCCAATAAAAAGAAGCCTCAGCAAAGGAGTTGGATGTGACTTTGGCACATTGATGGAGAACCCCAGTGATGTTAAGGGATTGGCTGTCGTCTGGAGGCAAGAATGCTCCAGGAACCAATCAAGATATGTAAATACTATATGTAAAAACACCTCAGGAGCATTGGTAATGCCAAAGGGGAACACCAGGAACTGAAAGTGCTTGTGCCCTACTTGGAATCTCAGGTAGCATCTGTGGAACTGCAGGGCGGGAATGAGGAAATAGGTGTCCTACAAATCAAAGGCGACCATCCAGTATCCTGGACACAGGGCATACAGAACTTGGACCAGAAAGTGAGCATCTTGAACTTGTCCTTGAGGAAGAATTTCAGGGGGCAGAGATCTAAAATAGGAGACAGTCCTCCATACTTTTACGTCAGAAAGTAACAAGAGTAATAACCAGTTCAGACTTCAGATGTATGCACCCTCTATATAGCTCACTCCTTCTCCAAGAGAGTTTGAACTTTTTTTTCCAGATAATGGATAAGTGGTTGTGGTGTAGGTGGCATGCTGGGAGGGGTAGTAAGAAAAAGTAGGGTAAAGCAAAGGTTGACAATTTGAAGCACCCACCTGTCAGAGGTAATAATTTATCTGGCTTCCAACTGGGTGACAGAGCACCAGCGGGCAAGCCAAAGGGGTTTTGCAGCAGTGGAAGGTGGCGGGAGATTGGGTAGTTCATTCCCCACGGAGGCCAGGATGCTGCTGGCCAGATCCCTACCAAGGTCTGAAGAGGCACGTGCTGTAAACCACTTCCAAAACCTCAAAAGAGATGATACCCCTGGGAAAACTGCCGTACAGAGCACCAGTTCCAGGTCGAGCGAACATGCTGTTCTCTTGCTCTCTTTGAAGTACTTTAATGCTGTGTCGTCTTCCCCTTGTATCTGAAGTGATGGAAGCTGTAAAAGGGCATGTCCATGAGTGATTGTTGGATGTCTCTCAAGAAGCCTGTGGAGCGTATTCAGGCATGCCCATGAAGCACAACACTGAAACCAAGTGCCCTATCCAGATAGCCAGTGGTATCCAGGCCCGAACTAATTACGCATTTCACAGCGTCCTAGCTATCTAGAATGATGTGTTGAAGTTTGGCCTGAAGATTGTCTGGGACCATTGGCATGATATCGGCCACCATGTCCCATAACACATGCAAATAACACCCTTAGGGGACAACTTGAGTTTACGGACCGTAGGGCAAGACTAGCAGATGAGAACATGTGTTTCACAAAAGTTTCCACGTGTTTCGACTATGTCTATCAGGGTGGTCAGAGACAACTTGGGATTCAGTCAGCTGGTCAACTCGTGAACTACCAGGCTCTCTTGGGCATTGAGTGCTGCAGGAGTAAAGATGGGTACCCCGGAGCTGGTCTAGGTCTCCTGGTTATTTGGTGGTTCATGTGAGGGAAAGATCCTGGCTTCGTCCAGGTGCCCAAAAAAGTGTCTATCAGTGCCTCACTTAACGGTAAAAGGGGTTCTAGACAGTTCTGCCAGTACTGTACATTCCTCTATGAACAAGTTTGTCTTTACTTCCACTGAGGCACGGTCAAGAACATCAACGGCTCGCTCCTGATAACCAGGAGAAATGAGGCAGACACAACTGTAGAGTGAACAGGTGGAGAATTTAGGACAGTGCCTAGTGAAGTGTCAAGGTCACTTTGAGGAAAAGATTTTCTGTGTCCTATATCTGTGAGGTGTCATCACCGTCATAGTCTTGCAGCTCTGGGTCAGAGACTCTGTCAGTCGGGAAGTATATCTGAATCAATTGAGATTGTGGGATGTGTCGAGGTGGATAAGAATTTAGCTGATGTCATACCAGATTCACTTTATAGTCCGAGAGGACTATGGCTCTTTCTCCGGCATCAGTGGCGTAGACGCACAGGGCCCTGGTGCAGGTCTCTGCACATTAGTGGAAGTCAAAGCAGGGTCGGTCCTAAAGTGGGACGTGCCAAGAGGCACAGTTGGTGTCAGGGACAGATCCGCCTGCAGTAACCCAACTGGATGCCTCCTTGGACCCGTTGGGCCCAAACGCACTCCAAAGGGATCCAGTTGGAAACAGAAACATTCTTGAAAGCCTGGATATGCTACGGCGTAGTCGTTGGACCCAGAAATTCAGGCTGGATCGGAATTAGGGCAGGTATTAGTTCCAAGGTAGGAGACCTTGACTTCGAGGTATGCTGACATTCATGTGACGACTCCTGGTGAGAGTGACAGGGGGAAGGGGAACTGTGTTTGGTGTTGTTATGCTTCTTTTTCTTTGACCTACTCAAGGACTTTGAGTACAATGATCACCCCAGGAACTAGAGCGGATCTGACTTCAACCAGGAACAGGCCTTCCAAGACCACCTACCGTCTTTGGAGATGCAGAGCTTGGCCTTGTGGTTCTGGATGGCCTTTGGATTAATTTGAGACCAGCCGAACACACAACTTTGAGTCATGCGAGGAGCTCAAACACCAGACCGACCTCATGAGAGTGCATCATTTACATCCGTTTGTCCTGTCAGGGCTTAAAACCTATTGTTTTAGGAAGAGGGAGATCTATCCCTTGCACACTGGAAAAGACTGAAAAGTGTTTAAAACAGAAGTCTGTCCGATGATAGAGTGTCACACAGCGTCGCTGAAACTCTCCTGGAAACTTATGTGTTCCTGAGTTTCCGCAACAGGGAGCCAGCTCACCTCGGGCCCTTGGGGATAAGTTACTTCAGGACACCGCACAGCAAATTCCTTTCAAGCAGGGGGACACAGCACAAAGCAAAGTCCCTTTAGCCTCTCCTTGGTTAAAACAGCAAACTGCAGGCCAGCCCCAGAACACACAGCAAGGGTCAGTCCTTTCCATCAGTCTCTTCAGTTGTTTCTCCCTTGGCAAAGGTTCCTCTTGACCACGAAGTCGCTTCAGTTCTGTTCAATCTTGATCAATCCATTTCTCCAAAGTTCAGGGGCTTCAGCTCTCATAGTTATACCCCTAAATGTCTTTGAAGTCTTTGTGTTCAGGGGGGGCACTGACCCCTGTTCAAATCAGTTCTGGGAGCCTCCCTGCCAGTGACACCTTCTTCCTTTGATTAGTGGGGGTCTGGATTCTCAATCACTCAGCAGGGGATGGGACAATTGTTTTATGGCAGCAACCCAGGCCTCTTCACCTCTAGGGGCTACTCCTCCCCCTACACTCCAGATGCAGGTCAGCCTGTTGCTGTCTCACCTCCTCCCCTGTGTCAAGACATTCCCCAGATCCTATCACTTTCAAATCCAGACAGCCAATCCACAACCAGGCAGAGAGACACAGGAATGTTAGAGCGCAAAACCCCAGCCACTTCTAAAAGAGAGGCTTTTAAACACCCTTATAAAATATGTGTTCTTACATTGTGAGTTCAGGCATACTAAACTTCACCTCTCCATCTTAAGCCTTTGGGAAGATAGGCTGGAAAACATATTACACAGCCTCCCCATTCTGTCCTATGGGCAAGATTGCCTTTCAACAGTGAACAAGCATTGAAAATGCAATAGGTCTCGCCTTTGATTAAGTTAAAGCCATTTGCTTTGCTAATGGTATTGTCCAGCAAAGCAAATGGCTTTAACTTAATAAAAGGCGAGACCTATTGCATTTCCAATGCATGTTTGCTTACTCAGGATGTCACTCAAACCTGTCCTGTAGTGAGGCAGCTTGGGAACAGACCAAAGGTGTAGCCAATAAAGTAGGGGTTTCAGTCACACCAGAGAAGCTATAGGGTGGATACCAATGTCTTACCTGAAGATCAAGGAAGTGCTCTGCGGTTGTTTAAGGGTCATCCACAAAAATGCATTTTCAGCTGTACCCAGCGTACCTATTTTACTACTACCGCCTCCAAAGTTATGCGCCATAGGAGACAGCTGCTACTTCTTGGGCTTTTAAAGACTTGACTGTCCCAGAAGTTGATGGTAGAAAGCCGGATTCCAAGATAGTCAAATACGAGAACTCTCTGTATGTGCACTTTCATTATTCTTTGCATCCCACTTATGTTCTAAAACCGATCTTCGGTTTCAAGTTTTCTCTGTGTTTCCAATATAGGGCCACTGAGAGCATCACTTTCCATTAAAAAATCTACTGAACAGTACATATTTAGAATGTGCTTCCCTCGTTAAGAGGCGTTGTAATATTCAGCAAACTTTACAAACACATACAAAACGTTTGGGAATCTATGTCTATTTTTCATTGATACTGGCTGAGCAGAGTGCAAGATGGTGAACTCTAGCTAGGCAGCAAGTTTGGCTGTTCATGCTCTGAATTTAAATTGTCCGGCAGGGGCATGCAGTAGTGTGCAATTTACGTATAGAAAGCAGACTGATGATCCTTCATGAAACTAGCTATTCATAGGGAAATCTTACAAGAAGCTAAATAATCTCCAAATAATGCATTTGCTTTATTAAAATAGCAACCTCATCACGAAGAGTCACAAGGATCATTATGCCTCACAACACCACACTAAACAGAACATTAGAACTTCATCTAACACCACACAATACCTTACAACACACCGTACCAGACCATAAATATAGTTCACTCACACAGGACACAGTTCCCACCTCACAGCAGCTGACACACAACTTACAACCTTCACATCGCTCATCCAATTCAGATAAGGACCACTGAACAAACTTACCAACACCAGAAGAAGGATGACTATGTGACTACACATTGCACAGACCATCCGACCACACAAAGGAGATGTATGGATACCGCCACATATTAACATGATCGATACGCAGCCAACTTCGTATCAACAGATGGTTGCCGGATAACATCCAGCAACTAGTCAACCACCTAGGGAACTACTATCAACAAAAAGCATTGCCTTCCTCACACCCATGGACAGCTAAGGATACAGCAAATAAAGGAAAAATACTGCCTTCTCACTGGATAATGAGCAAATGCAACACCAGAAACTATTTAAGGCTGAAAGAATAGCAAAAACAACAATTTTCGAAATTGGCCTTTGGAGCAGGCAAACAGTACTTCTTCCATGCAGAGGACAACAATTGATCAAATGACACCTCTCACCATAGCAAGAATCAAAATAAAAGTACCTCTGTCTTTTAGCCATTGTACATTTGCAAAAAAATCACAATAGGTAATTGGGAGGCATTCTATGCAAGGAGTCAAGAAGTTGGCCCTGGCATTTGCTGTTTGAACTGCCACTGAGAGGGAAGAAAGAGTCAAACGTCACCAATTATTTATCTGCAAGCAGGCACACCAAAGAAGCCACCACATGGTGTCACGTTTTAAACAGTCAACGGCTGACAATCTCCATAAAGGCTCAATAACAAAGGGCTCTATGTAAAAGTGCTGGCTTTATGTGACCAGGGCCTAAAAAGAAGAGTGCACAAACACCTGTCTATGTGGGATTGGTGAACCCTTACTTGTAAATAGCAGGCCCCAGAATGATATATATATATATATACAACACATTCATTCGGTAGGACCGGCCTACGGAAGTACGCTACATTTTCTGGTGTATGTTTGGATTGCTTTATGAGCAAAATGTTGTTGTTTTGGATAAACAAGTACATTTCAATGACATGCTGAGAAATTAAATAAGTGTGAATAGGGATTTTTCATCGCATGCATTTATTTACTTGGTTTCTGTAGATAAAAGCAAAGAAATCCCCTGAGTTTTAACAGTGCCTGTCCCACCGTTCATATGAAGAAAATGTAGGATAAGCAAACAAACCTTGTGGAGCTTTAGCAGTTCAATAACCTCAATTAAGACAGTAACAGACCACCCCAGTTACTGTCACACTGGGTCTGTGCTCGGAGTTACTGCTGCTGACGTGCTAAAATGGTCAAAGCTCAACTGATCTCACCTTTTTACGGCAGTTCCGTTAATCAGATGGCTTCTGACTAGAACTCGCAATACCTTGCTCCAACTCCAAGATCACCGGAAATCTGTGCCCGCTGACAGGGGCGCACCAATCATTAGAGGCAATATGTGCCAGGTGCACAGGGGCCCGCTACACCACAATGACGACTATATTTATCTACACAACAGAGCAGCAACTTATCCTTATTTGCATTAAGACCTTTGACACACTTAATACTACACTGAAAAGCAACCAACAAACATTAGGAACCGGATTCCCTTCCTCTCACGTGACAGATTATTGAGGCCGTTTGATGAGCCAATTCTCTAATTTACCGCACTGACCCTAATTCTCTAAATCTGACTCACCGTGCTTTCCCAGAACGGCACGCCACTCTCTAGCTCGCATAAAGCCCAGAAGTTCTGGAGTTCCAAGTCCGGATCCACGTCCAGTGAGAAGGTGAGTTCCGAGAGGTCCCGGCGCAGGCAGAACACAGTACGCAGCATACCGCAGCGCAGAGTAAATCAAACAGGGGAATCAGATAGCACAGTAGTCTGGTCTGGGAGAAAAGAGGCACTGACGGGAAACCTCAGGGATGGACAGTAATGGTACTGCACTAATGCCTACAGTACTCCTCCCCCGCCGGTTTGTGTTCATCAGTCAGCAGTGTGTCTTGTCTCTGCCAGGCGGGGAAGAGGGGGCAACCAGTGATTTTGACCAGCGCAGGTTACCGACCTATTGAGAAAGCGAAACAGGGCAGGAGATCCGTCCACATAGCCGACATCAGAGATACAGGAAACGATAGGTTGCACAAGCAAGTCCCGGTCAGCGGAAGCCACTGTTTTCGTGTGACTGGGTAGGGCCATCTTATAAGTTCGAATACGACGTAAATCGGTCTTGGGGACGGTTACACAGGCAACTTCACACATAACAGCGACTTAAGTACAATAAAAATATCAGCACGTACAATACAAAACACGGGGAATCAGTAATATATTTAGACTGCCCAAAAATAAAAACATGTTGGAAACAATTACAAACTACATGAGCAATGTATTTTAATCATGAACGGCGGGTATTGCAAAGAATATAAAGTCTTAAGCGGGTGAAGAGGCTTTTGTGATACCTTACATCAATCCATTGAAAGGGCATTGTCATGTTGATCCTTCTATTTTCATGCACAGATAGGCTGCCTGTTTCTGTATATGCACGGTTATTTTACCTGCAGCATTCACAATGTACAAAATGAATCGATCTTCAGCAGCACCTGTCCCAGACCAAATTAATACTTAATCCAAACCAAAATACAATTGACCCTTACCCACCCCAAACATTTATTGCGCTTCCTCAAATGTTGCAACCCATTGTTGCTATTTTGGACAGTTATAGCTTTCATAATATTCTTGAAAGGTCGAATAATGCATTAACATCACAGATCGAAGGCAAACAAAGTTGGAGTATGAACAACTTCATGTAAAATTGTACAGTGCAGGTAGATTGTGATTGTGTAGATTTCAGTTACAGGAGAATGAGTGTGTGCACCAAATTGAAACATAGTGCCTCCCAGCTAATAAAGCAGTGTGTGTGACGCCGCGAGTGAGAGATCCAATCCCTGTGGGCGGGGCTAAAAGGAGACAAGGCGACAACAAGGAGGGACTAATAAGCCTCCTTTTCAATGGTGAGCCTGCGTTTTGCATGCAGGATGACGCCAGCGAATGAGGAAGATGGGCGGGGCTTCAAATCCGCTTCCGAGAGCTTTGGAATCTGTATTGATTCCAAGAAGCTCTCGTATGACGAGAGCAGCGCATGTGTGCTGCTTTCGCCAGCCGAGACCTAAAAACAAAATGGAGATTATTTCACTGTCAGGACATGGTACACACCTCAGTACATGTTCTACCTTTCACATGCACTGCACCCTGCCCAGGGGGTAACCTGGGCCTACCATAGGCGAGCCTGATGTGCATAGAAAGGGAAGGGAAAGGTCTGGCAAGTGGGTGCACTTGTCAGAACAACATGGCAGTTTAACAAACTGCGCGCAGGCCCTGCAGTGGCAGGCCTGCGTTCTCTCCTTTAAGGCTACTTGTGTGGGTGGCACAATTAGTACTGCAGGCCCACTAGTAGCATTTGCATTACCAGCCCTGGCACACATAGTGCACTTTACTAGGGACACAGAGGATTCAGCTGGGGGATAAGGTATCGGAGGTGGGGAACTTGACATGCGGGGTCCCTCAAGGCTCCGCACTGTCCCCACTCCTATTCAACCTGTACCTGCAACCATTGATTAACTCCCTGGCAAAGATGGGTTGTCGTGTATTTAACTATGCTGACGACACCCAGTTGTTATTGAGCATAGATAACACAGTGCGGGCGCAGAACCATGCGCAGGATGTTCTTAGATATATAGTCAGTTGGATGACCATGAACCTTCTGAAGATTAATCCTGAAAAAACAGAGGTTTTAGTGGTATCATCTACATGCTCCCCATGGAGCGACTTGTACTGGCCCCAGGAATTAGGTCCGACCCCTAAACCAGCGGATAAGGTGAAAAGCCTGGGTATCAAGATTGACAGCGAACTGTCAATGGTCAGTCAGATTTCCTCCATAGTGGGGACCTGTACCGGTCTAATCAGACAGCTGCGCAAATTAGTCCCCCTTCTTTCCCAGTCCATGCTTCGCATTGTAGTTTCTGCTACAATAATTTCGAGGCTGGACTACGGAAATGCGCTCTATTTAGGTCTTCCAAAAACCCTGATCAACAGATTGCAGGTGGTCCTAAATGACGCTGCACGACTTATTTTCAGGCTCCCAAGAAGATCCCATGCCTCTCCGTTGCTACAGAGCCTCCATTGGCTGCCTATTAGGCAAAGGTCTGATTTCAAAAGCCTATGTATAGCCCATAAGGCAATCTATGGGCAAGCACCTGCCTATATTAAGGAACGGCTGGAGGTGTACAAACCTGAACGAAGACTTAGGTCTTCAGATGCACAGTTGCTGGTTTGCCCCCGGTTCAGATTGGCCACAAAAGGCGGGAGATCTTTCTCTGTTTTGATACCTATAATCTGGAACAAACTACCCGAGCCCCTCCGTAAAGAAGGTAACCTCTTTCGTTTTACGAAAACCCTAAAAACAATTCTATTTAGGGAGGCATCTAGCTCAGTCTAACTAATCTGGTATTTTCTTCATCCTGCCAAATACGTGGCTGTGCCTTTCGGTCATAAGCGCCTTGAGACCTGCCGGTGAGTTGGCGCTATATAAACCGGAAATAACAATAACAATAACTTTACTAGTAAGGCAAACATACCAATCATGGACAACCAATTATCATTATACTTTACACAGGGAGCACTTGCACTTTGACACTGATCAGCAGTGGCAAAGTGACCAAATCATCTAAGTTTGCAACACCATATCAGAAAAAAAGGTATAGGGGGAAAGCAAAAAGTTTAGGGAACTTTAGCCAAAATGGGCCAAGTCTTACAGGCCTCTATGTC
This sequence comes from Lissotriton helveticus, assembly GCF_964261635.1. Lineage (NCBI taxonomy): Eukaryota > Metazoa > Chordata > Amphibia > Caudata > Salamandridae > Lissotriton > Lissotriton helveticus. Next base: position 1,040,474,519 of record NC_136057.1, read on the forward strand.
ATTTCTAGGGCAGGGTGAACCCGACACATAGCCACACAACACCATCTACAGGCATACGAGGGAACTCCTGAGAAAAATCCTAATAATACAGCAAACGTATAACTCAGACTGCGTTACATTTTACGTTATAAGGCAATATTGGAGGACCACCCCAACAAGACGACAGCACCCCAACTGCCACAATACCCTCAGCAAGACATTAACTCTTTGGGAACACCCAAGAAATAAAGGGAATGTTTCATTCTGCTAGCCTGTTGAGCTGGGTCCCAGAAAAGTGTTGAGGTCATACACAGACCTAAAAGGAACGGGGGCCTCAACACCACAATGATCTTCCATTATGCATAGATCATCAATAATCACATTAATTACTCATCCTCTATCCTACTGTTCGAAATACAGACTTATAATAGGTAGCTCACAACCTGCTCCAAGAACTTGGGGGACATCTGGAGGATTGGAGATCGGCCCACAGTTCAATAATTTAGCTTGGCTCAGTTGGAAATTCTTTTAACAGTGAAGTAACTATTTTGTGTCAAGGTTGTAGGAACTTTCCCTGAAGTCACAGAGGAATTTATCCTAGAAGTCTAAGAATTATCACCAACTGGAAGCAGTAGTATCTACGTAACATTTTTGGCAGGGCTTACTTCTCGTGGAGAGCATGTCAATTTGCATTTGATAAGTGTGTTAATCATTTTGGCAACAGAAACAAGCAAGACTCTCACAAGGGAATAATTGACCTGTAAGTTTCTAAGCCGTAGAATTTCCTTCCTCGGCTCCAGGACGCTCCCTGCTAAGTTCAAGTAAAAGTTTACGTATCTTTTGGCTAAAGAAATCATCCAGGAAGAACATTTCCCATGATGCGATTTGAGTCTAGCCATATGCACCTTCTGAAAATGCTGTAAGGTCCTCCTGACAATGGTGTCATTGTATTCAAGAATTAGTTTTAGGCAGACCTCAACCACCAGAGGACAGTACGAATGGTACATCAGAAGAATCAAAGAGCTTACTTTATGTGAGCATTTCTCAAAAAAGGGCACATGGGTTTAAGTGTCACTCTTTGATAGCACACAGATGTAGCAAACTAAGAACTCGCTCACTACTACCACGGCACAAAACACACAGAATGATTTCACAAATGGCATCTTGAAACTACAGATATCTGTCTGGACTCATGTGATTATGTTTACCAAGGAATGGTATTGCTTAGATTTCATAGTAATGCCAATTACATCTCAAGTCAGACAAAGTAATATTGTTTTCAAGGGTGAGTGGAGGAGAGGGTGAAGCGTGCCGCTTAAACCTCCGGAAGCTCCCTCCTTTGGTCGCCATCTTCGGATTCTTTTTTTTTTTCTTCTCCTCCTATCCTCATCCTTCTTGGCGGAGGAGGGTGGGTTCGCTAGTGAATCAAGAAAATTCTTCAAGCTGCAAAACTACACTGAGAGGTAAGAAACTATTCATTTTGCAGAGTAAATCTTTTCTGGATTCACATGCTGTGCATCGACTTTGTAGCGGTTTGCTAGTCTTGTGACGGCTGGGTGGAAGATGAGCTTTGGTTTGTGAATAGATGTTGTAAGACCTTTTGTCCTACATGTGCTTTTTTATTCATTTGAATGTCCACACAGTAATGTTTTGTGAATGTATGCACTGAAGACCATGTTGCAGCCATGCAGTGGTCTTGAATTGGAGTATTAGCTAGAAAGGCAATAGTTGCTCCTTTCTTTCTTGAGTGTGCCCGCGGGGCACCTTGTAAGGCCGGTCCTGCTTGCTTGTGGCATAATTGTATGGCTTGTGCTATCCATCTTGCAATGGTTTTTTTGGTTACTGGTCTTCCCAGAAAAATATTTGCAAAGGATACAAAGCCCTTCTTGCGTCAAGGGTGTGCAAAGCTCTATCTGCTTTTGTCCTCGGGTTTTGAAAGAAACCTGGTATTTGTATACTCTGATTAATGTGGAATCTTGATACTACCTTTGGTATGAATTGAGGATCCGTCCTCATGACAATCCTGTTACTATGTATTTGGAAGTAAGGTTCCTGTAGTGTTAGTGTCTGAAGTTCACTAACTCTACGTAAGGATGTTATTGCCATTAAAAAGGCCGCCTTTAGTGTGAGCATTTGTGGCGTTGCTTTGTGCAGTGGTTAGAATGGTGATTTCATCATTTGTGCTAGAACTCTGTTCAGGTTCCATGTGGGTGCTGGTACCATTTTTGGAGGTGCAATTCTTTTTGCTCCTTCTAGGAACCTTTTGACCACATGTGAAGTGAGGAAACTGTTCCCTGTTTCTCCTCTGGTATGCGCTACAATTGCTGCTAAGTGCACTTTCAATGATGTAGAGCATAATTTACTTTCCAGTAAGTGTGTCAAGTACTTTAGCACTGTTCTCTCTTTTGTAGTCTTCTTTGAAAGACGTTTTTTAAGGCACCATTGTGTCTCTCTTCCACAAAGGGGCGTGGCTGTGACTGCAATGGAGGCAGACATGTTCGGGTAGAACTCTGCAGGAGGGTGTTCCCATGAACAGGCCGAGAACTCCAGATACAGTCGCAAGTGACACCAACAGAGCGGAGCACACACAGGATGCCAGCCTAGTGTAGAGACATCATTTTGGACTCACCCAGGCCCCGCTGCGCACATCCGCCTGGCGGGGCCGCCCGGTACATGGCCCCGGTGTTGATGGCTTCGGCTACGCAAGCCTGGGGTCTGGCTCCGCCCACAAGGCCGCGAGGAATGGCGCAGCTCCAATGAACGGCCGGCAAAGGACTCTGGACGCGGCTCCTGTCCCGATGCCTGCTGGCATATGATGTGACGTGGATGTGGCCCCCGCCGCGCTGCCCACCCGCCCTTGCGTGTGCGGGCCAGGACTGTTTGCTGATCTCCGTGCCGCGGTAGGGAAGCTATGTGCGGCGGCAGCGTTCGGATTCCTGATGTGGCCGCAGACTTGGCTGTGGAGTTGCTGTGAGCAGCCCTGACCCCCGGTGTGCCATTGTGGGTGCTTGCCCCCCTCCCGCGTGGCTTTACTCTGCTGACGGAGGGCCGGGAGTGACTGAGGCCCCAACGGTGCCGCCTACGCGATTTCAGGCCTTGATCTTGCCCGGCTTGACGGCCGACTGTTGCGTTGGCCGTGGGCACACGGAGTGAACAGACCCTGCTGGGCCCGGTCGGGCTACCGCCACCCACGTGGCACTACCGGGGAGTGTGTCCCCCCCTCCCACCGACAGGCTGGGGACGACAGCTGCCTGGGCCGGTCTCGCTATCGCCGCCATCGAGGAGTGGTTGCGGTGTTTGCGCCCCCCACTGGATCGGGGGCTGCGGCTGGCCGCTTCCTGACATCCCTGTGTATAAATGAGAGTGGGGAATATATTGCGGCCGAGGCCCCTACGACACTGCCAACAGGTTACGGAAGTCTGTGAAGCCTGCGGCCCTCCGGACATCCACTGCGTTGAGGGTGAGGGGACGCCGTGAGGCGGCACCGCTCAGGCTGCCACGGCTGCTACTACATCTGCAGCGTGACCCCTGGCAGAAGGCCCCATCCTCGGGAGTCTGCCCGCTAAACACCTTCAATCTGCACCTGCCCTGGTGGGCATCGCCATATTGACACTGTGGGTGGCACTCCTGTGTTCGCCTCCTAAGGAGCTGTGCTCTACCATCTTGGCATCCTCCTAATTTGCTGCGTCTGCTGCAGGAAAACCACCAAGCTGATATGCCTCCAGGGTCGTCGTCGTGCAGGAGCTGGGACGCAATCTAAAGGCCCGGACTATCATCATCTGGCACAATAGTGAGTTTTATGCCATCATCCTGACGATCATTGCGCGGCTGGTACAGATACGTCGCTGCTCAGCCAAGCCACGCCTGACAGGTCCCCACGCTCTACCTAGGTGACCCCCTCGATGAGTGAGTTTGTTATTGCCCACTGCTGGATGCGCCACCAACTCTGGCCTAGCTTGATTTCCTGCTAAAAGGCGCACTGTTGTACCATTGCCTGCTGAGACCTGGACGACTGAGTGCTACGGCTGAGTGCTACGGCTGAGGACTGAGCTCCAGGGAGGATTTAGGAGAGTGGAGAGCGAGACCCCCCCCCCGCCTTGGCCGAGAGCCGTTGGGTGTCTGCTGGCTGTGGCCTGTCGGTGCTGAAGAGGGGACCATAGTGGCACTCGGATCCTAGTGGTGATACGCTGGGTTCTCCCTGGGCGCGAGACCAGAATAGGCGAACAGACTCTGCACCCGATGTCGGACGGTACCCGAGCGCGGAACAGGTGCAGAGCAAGCCATACCGCCGCCATCCAAACCGAAATTGGACAAAATGGTGAACCAGGGGTCGGCGGATCAGACCGCAAACAAGCTGGATGCAGTACTTGCCGCAGTGGAACGTCTGAAGGAAACCATCAATCAAACTCGCACCTCGCTGGAATATAAAATAGACAAGGTAGCCATCGACCTCACTCATCTACATGCAGATCACCGGAAACTAACGGACCGTACCACTGCTTTGGCATCTATGCTCGCTGACATCAAACCACAAGTGACACAAACGGATAAACATGTACAAGGCTTGCTAAACTGTATGGAGTTCCTGGAGGATAGAGCCGAGGACGCCGAAGGGAGGGCGCGACGCAACAATGTCCGCATAGTGGGTGTGCGGAAAAATGGGAAGGGAAAGAACCTGCCCTATACATGGAGACCTGGCTTAAAAATCTACTGCCGGAGGGGTACCGCTCACCACACTTTGTCATAGAGCGTGCCCACAAGGTCCCGGCGAGACCCTCCCCCCACAGGATTGAATCCGCGGCCACTGCTCCTTCGGATTCTTAATTACCGGGATCGAGATACCATTTTGCAGGAGACCAGGAAGCTCCAGGATATCCACATAGACAACCACAAAGCAATTTTCTTTCCGGACTACACCATCCAGGTACAGTGCCAGCGATTTTCGTTCATAGCAGTGAAGAAGCGTCTTCGTCAAAATTACCTGAAATGTTCTCTGCTGATCCCTGCGCGGCTACGTGTGGTTGCCAGCGATAAAACGCACTTCTTTAATACATCGGAGGAGGCGGAAGACTGGCTGGATACCTTCACCAATGCGGGGCCTCGAGAGAAAACTGCAACCGCAACACTACCTAAGCTGAAAGGCCCTTTTCGCCGTCGGCAGAGAGAGCGCTGATCAACAAGAATGGGGACACCACCTTCGCCACCGTTGGGCCCGCGCTTGGAGCTGATCCTCAGCGGGCAGCGAGATGCCCTACAGGCAGTAGCAGAGATCAGCGGATCACTGAGGACTGAGGAGGCATCTAACTCCAGCCAACGAGACTTGTCTAGTGATGGCAAACAGATATATGGCCTGCAGAATTTACAGGACTCGAATGACCAACCGGATGTCACCCCGCAGACAACAGACCTGATGACATGAACACTGCAAGCTCCTGTATTCGTATAAACTATAAATTGAGGTGTTGGGGCATGCCTTGTCGGACAGATAGACATCTGGAATGCAAGTTGATATGACCCTACACTATTTACTCACAGCTGGGATTGTCGTCGGACTCCATGCGGGAGGTGGTGGGACACAAACATATATATTGTTGCTCTTTTGTGGATTCCTAGGTATGTGACCCGCCTGTTGAGTGCTCCTGAGTCAACATATGCAGTTTGCCCTATTCATATTGTGTTCTGCCTGTGAATGGGGCGCCCCTGGGACGCTAGACACTTAGATTGTACACTAACGTAGAGTGGTTCGCAGTGCACCCCCCCTCGGATTGTTTTGACTGTTATCTCCAATTGGAAGTTTGGACGATTGTTTGCTGGCATTTCCGCCCCTTTGGTATTACATATGCTTATGCTTTTTGGGGGATTTTTTTAATGAGATCATCTGTTACGGGTGGATTTATGCAATGTCGTGCTGCGAGTCAGAGTGCTGGGCAGGATGTATAATGTTAAGTTGTATTCAATGCGCATGTCTGTCGGGCTGCTACAGACACACGTTCGCCTGATGCGCTGTAGGATCTATGTCATCATTTAAGATTGTTACGTGGAATGTGAGGGGCATGCATTCGCCGTCGCGTAGGTATCAGATCTATTTGTACCTTAAACTACATCATATACAAATTGCCTTGCTGCAAGAGACCCACGTGGCCAAATCATAGATACAACGCTTACACCGTCGCTGGCGCGGCCAACTGTTTGCCACAGGGTATTCAGCTTTTGCACGAGGTGCACTATTGTGGGCGAGGACGGGTGTTCCACTCACAATCACACAGTTGCTGGTGGACGCAGAGGGGAGGTATGTAATAGTTGGGGGCGCACTGGATGGCCAACACATAGGACTTGCATCACTATATGCTCCTAATACAGAACAGGCTGCATTCCTCAACAAGGTATTACACATTCTTGCGTCATGGCACGACATCCCCATGATTTTAGAGGGCGACTTTAATTGTGTGCTTGACTTGTCACTAGACCGATCCTTCCCGCCCCTTCCAGGTACAAGCACACACCATGCTATGAAGGCTTTGAATAATTGGGCTACACAATGGCACTTGAGGGATGCCTGGAGGGACCGTCATCCCCGCGACAGGGTATATTCTTATTACTCAGGTGCTCATGACCTGCAAGTCCATCCGAGACCGTTACACGCTCTCGGATGGACTTGTTCCCCCAAATGTCGGCAGTTTATGATTTAGGCTGAACGCACTCTGACCACAACCCGCATGTTTTGGAGGTGTCATGGGAGTGCCCCCGTCCACCAATCCCGACCTGGCGGCTACAAACAGATCTTTTACTGGATGCGCCCTTCCGGGACTTACTGGCTGCCAATGTCACCCGGTATTTCGAGGAGAATGCTGGCACGGCCACACCACCATTGGTGGAGTGGGACACGTTCGAAGTCGTGATTGGGGGAGACTGCCTAGGTGCGCAGGCAGGCATGCGGCGAAGGTTGGAAGCAGACCTCACGCGCCTTAAAACTGACCTGCTTCGAAGGGAGGGAGAAGCGTTGGAGGGTAACCTTGTCCTTTGGAACACCTTAGGGAAGAACATTCTAGATTACTAGACCGACTCTGTAATTTAAACTATGCAGCACACTCAGCACGCACCCATCATGAGAGACAAACCCGGTAGGTTGCTGTCGTGGCTGATACGGCAAGACATGGCTAACGCACCCATGACAGCAATACAGAATACACAAGGAGTCATGGTGCACACCCAAACTGATTTACACCACGCTTTTGAGGAACACTACACCACAATATGCAGATCTTGTTTGATAGCTACGGATATAGACATACAGAATTTCCTGTCCACACTAACGTTGCCGCAGCTCACAGACTGTCAACAGGGAGACGTAGGTGCTCCTCTGTTGCCGGAGGAAATAAGGGATAGTATCTACTCTATCGAATGGCAAAACGCCGGGTACGGATGGGCTACCGACTGAATTTTATAAGGCCCACTCAGATGTACTTGTAACTGAGCTGTTGCGAGTATATGCGGTAGCGCTGGAATACTAAACTTTCACCCCCACACAAAACGAGGCAACGTTGGTTTCTCTTTTGAAGCTGGTTAGGAAACCTGACCTTCTGGGCTATTACTGTCTATTGCCCCTGTTGAACACAGATTATAAAATTCTTGCCTCAGCCCTGGCCAAACGCATTGCCCCGTTTGTGCCAACTCTGGTACATACCGACCAGAACGGATTTGTACCCACCAGGAGCACCTCCCTAAATATTCGAAGACTATTTCGAATTCAAAAATATGCCACAGAAAAGTGGCCCTTCCCAGATCTGGCTGTCTTGTATTGGATCTGGAGAAGGCTTTTGATTCATTGGAGTGGCCTTACCTCGCAGCGGTCTAACGTAAATACGAGCTAGGGGACGATTATCTACAGCTGGTGCAATTGTTGTATCAGCGCCCCACAGTGCGGGCTCGTACGGGCAAGCTCCTATCAGGCGAGATCAGGGTGCCCACTGTCTCCGTTACTCTTTTCCCTAGCTATGGAACTATTGGCGGATCTCCTCCGAGAGGGAGGCGCGGAGTGGGGCATCCCCTTGAGCGATGGACTGCATACAGTGTCCCTATATGCGGACGACCTGTTATTGTATATACGAGATCTTCATGCTGTGCCGCTGGAGATATCCGCACTGTTCTGCAAGTTTGAGGCGGTATTGGGCCTCAGGGTAAACTGGGCCAAGTCAGGCGCTTACTCTTTCCGTGAAGACATAGCTGCAGCCGATATAATCATTAAGGGAACTGCACTAAATTGGTTTCTGACTACGTTCCGGTACCTAAGACTATATATTTACAGGTAGCCCGACCTATATACTGGAGGGTAATCTGATCCGCGCCATCTCCTCAATTAGAGCACAGATGCAATTCTGGAAGTCCTTACCGCTCAATGTGATGAGCTGTGTCACCTTAGCCAAAATGATAGTACTACCTAGGTTATTTGCGAATCTCCCGGTGAAGCTAGAGGGGTTACTCCGTGGCTTGATTTGGAATACAGGGCGGCCCAGGATAGCACTGCAGAAAATATATGCAACCTCGGAATGTGGCGGCTTAGCAGTTCCTCATCTGGAATTATATTACTTAGCTGCACAATTACAGTGGGTCGCAAAGTGGCTAAGCGGCAAGAATCTGCCAGACACGGCAACCGAGAGCACAGCTTGGACACAAGCCCAGATATGCGATTTGTTTCACCCACTAGGAAAAACTTCTTGCCCGACACAAATACATGTTGAGCTAGCTCACAGGTGTTTGAGGAGAAGCCTTCATCTCACAAAAGACACAACCCCATATGCCCCGGTACTGCCACTTCTCGGGACGCCCAGAGACAGAGACCCTATAACGGACATGACATTGGCGCCCTGGGTTGAAGCGGGAGTGGAGACACTTGGAGACTTATATGCAGACGGTGCCTTACTACCTTTTGCGACATTGACAGCAGAAAATGGATTACCAGTAGGCCAGTTCCTTCTACACGCAGCCATAAGGCGCGCATTCACACTGGCATGGGGTGATATGACCAACGAGCCGCCGACACATCAGCTATTGCAGTACCTACACGTAATGGGAGAGGGATCGCATGTGATACACTGGTTGGTGCAAGCCCTACTCATCCATGTATTGAAGCAGCTGCAGAGACTCCGCACATATTAGACTGAGGACAGAGGCCGTCCCTGGACTGATAAAGAGTGGGAGCGCGTTTTAGCTAGTGCCACAAACATACTGCGAAACTTACGATTCAAACTCATACAAACTTATATATTACACAGGGCTTATCTTTCACCGGACAAAATCAAGAAATATTTCAATATCAACACTTCCGAATGTCCAAGGTTCGGTCTCCTAGGTGCTGATCAATTACATATGCTGTGGTCCTGTCCCCTGCTTTTACACTATCGGCACGCGATACTGGAAGCGCTCGCCAAGTGCACGAGCATTGAGGTACCTTCCACATGGGAGGTCTGCATCCTGGGGCTTTACAAGAGAACCAAGGCCAACAAGGTAGGCTACAGGTTTCGTGACCTAGGCCTCATAACAGCAAAAATCCCTTGAGGTCTGGGCACGGGCAGAGGGCACCACCCTACACAGGGAAGAAACGTCAGGGTTACGCAAGTATCCCATTGCCCAGACCTGGGACGAAATGCTCAGAACTCTCACACGCTCTAATGCCACGCTGCAGACACCCCATGCGCAACAAGCACGATCTGACACCTAATGAGCCACCTAGACGCAGATGACACACTGTCTCTACATGCCTTCCCAACTGCAGTAGTTTGGCTGGGCGAGAACCTCACAATCCTTACAAACACCACACGGAAGTAGCTCCTGCCACGCGTTACCTTAACAACCATACAACTGCATAGAAATAGCAGCCTACACACTACACTCGCACGCTAGCTTGGCCGCGTCTGCACCCAGATGACACACTAGAAACTGGATACATACACACTCGGTTATTTGATGTCTCTTTTGAATTGATTTATTATTTGTAGTTACTAGATGTGGTCGAACTGTTATATAAAGTGATATCTAATGAACGGAATTAACATTTACATGTACGTCGATCTATTTGCTTAGAAAACGGTGTGTGATGCAATTCGACAGTTGAATCCAAATGTGAACAGCATTTACTTGTATGCATTGATGTTCTCACGCATTACTAAACACCTTCACTCTGGCCCTCAATTGGAGATAACAGAATGTGAGGGCCGCAAGAGCCCAAGGCGACTTACAAACACATGTGCAAACTTACACCCCCAGACATGGATGACACTGAAGCACTCTGAAAGAAATGCTTTGATTTATATGTATAGTGTTATGGAACAAGTGACATTGTTGCCACAGCGAAGTGTATCGATGCTTGTAAACTAATTTACCAGAAAAGATAAAATGCAATAAAGATATTTAAAAAAAAAACATTTTTAAATTGTGTCTCTCTCTTCCACTTCGCTGTATAACATTTCCTTGTTGTTGGTTTCCTAGCTTCTCTTAGAACAGCCATTGTGCTTTCAGGTAGTTTGAGATGTGCGAAGTCCTGAGGAGCCATGTTGCTAGGCCTAAGCTCTGTGGTTCTGGGTGAAGTACTTTTTCGTTTTGCATTGTTAGCAAATCTTTCTTTCTTGGCAGTTTGTGCATTGTCCCTTGCAATATCTCCATTATTTCTGAGAACCAAGTTTGTCTGGTCCACTGTGGTGCGATGAGAATAATTTTCATTTGGCTGATCTTGCATTTGTTGATCACCTTTTTCAGAAATGGTATTGGGGGGGAAGAGCGTAAGCAAATATCCCTATCTATAGCGTATTCCCTAGGGACTGATTGAAAGGTCGCCTAGATGCGAAGTTTTGGCATTTTGCATTGTGGGGTGTTGCAAATAGATCTATTTGTGGTGTCCCCCATTTCCTGAAAATCTATTGGAGGTCTGCTTGATTTAGTTACCACTTGTGGGATGATTATGTCTGTCTACTCAGTCTGCTTCTACATTGTCCTTCCCTGGTAGGTGTACTGCTATCATGTCAATTCCCTTTGGAATTGCCCATCTCCAAATCTCTTGAGCTAGTTTTGAAAGTGCTACAGACTGAGTTCCTTCTTGTTTGTTTATGTAAAACATTGCGGTTGTGTTGTCTGTTTATATCAACACCCTTTTCCTGTATAGCTCTTTCTGAAAGGCTTTTAAGGCAAAGAATACTGTTTTTTACTTCCAGATATTGATGTGTTTCACTGCATCCTGCTGTGTGCACAATCACCTGACTTTGAGGCTGTTCATGTGTGCTCCCCATCCCATTAGGGGCGCATCTGTTGTTATAGTCACTGTCAGAGTTGGTGTTGTGAAAAGTTTGCCCTGTGCGATGTTTGTTTTGTTCCACCATGCCATCTCTTGATGAACTGTCTGCGTGACAACCACTAGATCCTCCCAACTCCCTGATGCCTGTGACCATTGCTGCTGTAGCCATTCCTCGAACGGTCAAATGTGTAGGCGAATGTTGGGGACTAAATAAATGCATGAAGCCATCATTCCTAGCAGTTTCTTCACTGTCAGAGCTTGCCCCTTGCGGTATAGAGGTGTTTCCTTCACGAGTGCTAATGTTCTCTTCTCACTTGGGAACACTTTTCCTAATATTGTGTTGATTTGTGCACATAAGAACACCTTTTGTTGTTCTGGTTCTGTTTATGATTTGTCCCAGTGTATCAAGAACCCGTACTGCACTAGTATTTCTAATACTTACTGTATATGCGGTTTGCATAGATTGCAGGAACTTGCTCTTACTAACCAATTGTCTAAACATGAATTCTTTGTCTCCTTAGGTGAGCGGCTACTGCAGCTAGGCATTTTGTGAAGACTTCTGGTGCAGATTTTAGTCTAAAAGCTAGCACCTTGAACTGGTAGTGTCTCGTTGACCACAAATCTAGATAGACTTGTGTTTTTTGTTCAAGGGAATGTACAAGTACGTGTCCTTTAAGTCTATGGTTCCATGTAGTCCCATTTGCAGTTGAGGTATTACCCCTTGCAGTGTTATCTTGAATCTTTGAGTCTTTATGAATTTGTTGAGAAACCTTAGGTGTAGTATGGGTCGTAAAGTTCCGTCCACCTTTGGGATAAGGAAGTACGTGGAGTAGATGCCGTTGTTTCTTTCCTTGCGTGGTACCTGCTCTATTACATGTTTGTTCAGAAGTTCTTGTACCACTTGTAGTAACTGAGATAATTCCTTTTTGGAATGTATCTTTTTGCTTGGTCTTTTGTTGGGAGGTTTCTTTACCAGCTCTATGCAGTAACCGTATTGTATTATATTTAGTATCCATTTGTCTGTAATTGAGGAAGTATGTTAACCTGCCTCCTACTGGTGTAATGTGTTGCAGGAACTGTTTGCTTTTCTGTTTTTTGGTTTGCAATGTTTTTCTTTTGTGCAGCACACTCTGTGATGTCTTTGGAGTGTGCACAAGCTTTTGAGTACAGTCACTTGGTAGCTGCTTGTGGTCCCCCTCGTTGTGACTGGCCTCTTCCCCGAGGGCATCCTTGAAAGGATTGCCTACCCTGCTGGTTTTGCCAATTCTGCTGCTGTCCCTGGCTTACTCCTTGGTAAGTCTGTTGAAAGGCTTGGTGCTAGGTTGTAGGTTGGTGGTTACCTCTGTCTATTGGTCTCCGAGAGGGTGTGCCTTTACGCAAGCCTCTGAACTGCAGTGCACCCATAGACCTTACTGTTTCAGTGTTTTTCTTTAATTGGTTTAGTTTTTCATCCACCACACTTCCAAACAGCTGTTCTCCATTGAAAGGTGAGTTTAGAATGTTGTTTAGCACCTCCGGCTTGAAACCAGAGATTCATAGCCATGCATGCCTCCTTTCTGTAATACCAATTGCCATTTGTCTGCTAGCTGCTTCAGCAGCGTCTAGGGCTGATTTTAGATATGCTTTTCCACTCTTCCACTAAGTGGCTCGCCCTCACATTGAACTGCTCTGGCAGGTGTTTTAACAGCTCTCCAACTTCCTCCCAATGTTGATATGCATGCCTGTTGATCAATGCATTAGAATTAGCTATGCGCAACTGAATTGCCGCAATCTCTCAACCTTTCTTCCCATGAGATCCATCCTTTTGCTCTCCTTGTTCGGTAGAGGGCCAATATTTGTCGGTACATTAGCTCTCTTCCGAGCCGTAGAAGCTATAATTGAGCTTGCTGACACTGAACCCTTGATGTAAATAGGATCCTTAGAGGAATGCTTGTATTTTTTCTCTCCTCTTGGCGTGACCGCCTTGCATGTGGCTGGTTCTTTAAAAGCATCCTTACTCAGATCCAAAACACTTGGCAACATAGGAAGGAATTTGCTCCTTGATTGGGTAGACAGTAAGGTTTCTAACAGAAAACATGATTGGGGTTTTTCTTCCTCCAATTGCACTCCATAAGTGTCTGCTGCTTTCTTTGTAACTTGGTTATACATTCCAATGTCATCTGGTGGTAAAGGCCTCGATGGATATGTCTCCATTGCTTCTTCAGGTGATTCGGCGTCAAGATCTTGCCATTGCAGGTCTTGAGCCTCCGAGGTCGCCGAACCCGCGTAGGTTTGCTCATCTCCCTTGTCTTCGAAGAATTCCTCTTCTTCATCTTCGTCTTGTGGTTCAGGAGTTGTTGGCGGTTGTATATCCTCGAGCTGTTTTTCTACGTCAATCGAAAATATCAGCGGAATATTTAATAATTTCATTTTTTCGTCGAAATCTTTCTTGCGTTACAAGATACTTCCCATTTCTGCTTTGAGTCTCTTTTTCTTTTTCTCCATCTCTAATGCGCAGGTTTCTGCATCGAGACTCTCAGCCTTTCTTTTGGAGTTGGACAGGGCAGATGCGGCTGTCGAAGCCTGTTTTGGCCCCTCTTTTTTGGACATCAGAGCTTCCTTTTCGTGACTGTCTTTCGACGTCTTTGAACTTACTAGAGTCTTTTTTGCAGTCTTGGAGTCCTTGTCTAAGAAACCAATGGATTGTTTTCCCTTGGATGTGCTTCCGAATGTCAAGTGTTTTGACGGGGAGGATCCATTTGAGGGCTTAGAGTCTGTTTTTATGGAGTATCTTAACTTTTTCGAGGTCGACGGTTCTCTTACCTCCTTTGGAGTCTTCTTCTCGACCTCTACGACTGTGACTTCTGTGTCCCCTTTGACTTGAGGACCTTTGGTGATGTTGTCCACGTCTTTGCTGGAGAGGCCCAGGTCTCGAAGCAATGGTGGCAGGCGTTGAACCTGATTATTTAAGTTAGCTCTTCTCTGTCTCTCTCTTACTCTCAATGTCTTTGGGGTGAAAGCTGAGCATGCGTTGCAATCGTTGCTTCGGTGATCCAGTCGCAGGCAAATGTTGCAGATTGGATGATCTTTTTGTGCGTATTTGTGATGACAATTGTCACGGAATCTGAATGGTGTTTTGTCCATTCCCGCGCACAGGGAGCCCCCTGCTTGCGCATTCTTCGTGTGTCATCAAAGTTTTAGTGTTTTCCCTCTTCGTCGTGCTCCGGCTCCTAGAATCGAAGTCTGGTACGTCGAAGAAGCTTTTCTCCTGTTCTTTGGATAATTTTCATAATCTTTTAACCACATCGATGCTCGATGAGTTCCAGCCCTGTGCTGGAATATGCAAAAACCCATTATTCATGACGAGCTGGGCTCGTCATGAGCGTGCTGGGAGGCTACTGCATGACGAGCCCAGCTCGTCATGAGTGTGGAAGGGGTTAATCGATTCTTCTCTACAATCTCATGGAGCTCCTTCCGTCTCAATCCAGACGGAACAGCGGAAAAAATAATCTGAAGATGGCGACCATAGATGGGAGCTTCAGGAGGAAGCCCGTCGACGTCACAGGAGGACACCAAATGGTGGTATGTTGACGCCCACCAACAAAACAAAAAAACAAGCATTTGCAATGCAATAGGTCTCGCATTTATAAGAGTCTGAGCTATAGGCATTGTAAATGAAAATGCCTTTTATTTATGTGTTTTGAAATAAAAGGCACTGCCATTTACAATGCCAATAGCTTAAACTCTCGCAAATGTGAGACCATTTGAATTGCTAATTAGTTTAGTAATTTTTGGAATCATACGTAAAATCAGATCCCTGCCCAGAATTTCTGTGCACTAAAGTGATGCGCTGAGCATGATGAGCACAAACTTCAGCTATGAGAGATATGATGTGCACTAACTCAAGCTACAGCACTGTATACACGTATGAGGGATACACAAGGTGTAAGAGAAGGGTGCACATGTGTATGATGTGCATGAGAAACACCAGTAGAAAGTGATGTTAAGTGTTCATTTGAAGGGCGTCTACTAACATAAGTGAAACAGGATATGTATTAACGTGAGGTACGACAAAATAAGAGAAGCTGGTGCTATACAATAGTGTAGTAAAGAAACAATGGGTTGTACTGCTGTGAAATAGCTAATGCTTTCAATAAAAGGGGTGCACTCGTGTGAGATATACTAATCTGAAGTGAAGTGTGGTGTGACTAAGTGACACAGGTGTGAGTGATACACCAGGGTAAAATAAAATAATCAAGGTGTGTACTAGGAAGTGCTATACAAGGAGTCTGGGAAGGGAGATGCAAAATAATTTGAAAGACTCTGGTTTAAGAGGAGCATGGCATAAACACTAGTGTGAGGTAGTTCAAAGATAAAATCTCCATACACTAGTTTGAGGTACAAAAGGCGCAAGAGAGGCAGGGTCTGCACAATTGTTACAAATTTAATGGAACAGGGTATGACCTTGTGTTACCTTTCCTGATGGTAAAAACAGAATGATGTGCACCCAGTGGTATGCGAAATGGGGTTAAGCTGCGTTTCACTAATAGGAGATACTAAATGGTCTGAAATATGGGGTATGTACTCATGTGATTCACGAGGAGTAACAGCAGCACAAGGTGTGCAAGTGTAATATACATCTTAGGTAAAAGGGGCCACAATTTGTAGAGTAGAGTGCGAATTAGAATGTGTACAAGAATCAGGGTTTACATTACTGCGAGCTGCTACAGGGTAAGAGACTCCAGATAAGCACTTGTAAAGGAAATGCTAGGAGTGGCAGCTGCAGTATGTACATTTGTATGTGGTATGCCTTGGCAGCATCAGTGTGCACTACTGTCATATACACCCAAAGCAAGAAACGTAGGATGCACTTTATGTGAAATACAATAGGGGTATGAGAAGCAAGCCGATGCACTAATGTCATATACAGCCGAAGTGGGAAACGCAGGATGTTTATTTCTGTGACATACAGTAGTGTGTATACTAATGTGAAGTACAAAACCAATATGAAAGGGTGCGTGTAAGGAGTCATTCCATCGACGTGGGCTGCATAGTGTGGAACTATGTGAGTGCTAGATTAGGGTTGGCAGAGAATGGAGAGTACTCATGTGAAATATAACAAGGAAAATAAGCACGCGAGTGGTGCGGGTGTGCGCGCGCGCGCCTCGCGCTAAAAGAAAAAGAAAAAAACAAGCATTGGCAGCGCGGCCATGAAAGTGTTTGCGGGCTATAAGGGTGCCCGCGAGCGATGCACTTAATGAGCCATGACGAGAGAGGAAAGCCAGAAGGCGCCTCTGCTCGTAACTGTGCGCGCTCTGGGCCACACAAAAAGCTGTGGTCAGCTTTTTAAAGCCCACTCACTAAATGTCTCGCTGGCTCAGGCGACACCTAAAAAGGAAAGAAATACTACAATTCAGGACCCAACCATTAGATGGCAGAATAATGCACAGCATGTAAACCCAGAAAAGATTCACACTGCAAAAAAATAATCTTTTACCCCCAAGGATAAAAGAAATCTGGTGCCAGACAACGCTTATAGGCAATGCAACCAAAGACGAATGGAAGGGTTATAGAAAACCCCACAATTTCCTAATACCAAGCCAGTTTTGCTCAGATATTTAACTCGCGCTACTCTACCTGGAAATGGACATGATTGAAATGGCAGTGGTAGTTTGTGGTACTAGAGCATAGTGGATGGCGGAACCTTGATAAAGATGCACCTGATACATAAATTGCCAATATTATAAAAATTTCCCTTGTCTAAACCCTTAGGTGGGAATTATGTGCACACCGATATGACAACCGCCAACACAATTCCAGTTCTAACCAGAACTTAAACATGAGTTAAATGAAAGCACAGGTGCACCATAAATTGAACAAGTTCTCAAATTCAATTAAATCAAATTCACAAATATGATTGTCCAAAAGTCCGTTTTGTTTTGATGATTTATTTTTCAACATATTGCTATTGGAGTTCAAAATAATTCTCCTAGAAAGCATTGATAGCCTACTCTAGTATTCTTGCCAAGACCAACTGCATGTACGATACCTCATGATTGAATAGATTTAAGACTATCTACGCGTATACTTACTATTAATTTTGCATTAGAGATTGACAGAGCGGACTGCAACCCAACTGGCCCCTACACATCACCCAGGATGTTTATTTGTTTCTTGCCCTGAAGAAGTCCCGTCTGGGACGAAACGCGTCGGCTGTCCTTTTTCTCTCTGTTGAAAAATAAATCATCAAAACAAAACGGACTTTTGGACAATCATATTTGTGAATTTGATATAATTGAATTTGAGAACTTGTTCAATTTATGGTGCACCTGTGCTTTCATTTAACTCCGGTAGTTTGTGGTGTTAATGCACCAAAGGACAGCCTTTAACAGATGATGGGTCAGTTCTTTTGGAGGACCCCTGTGATATGGAGCCTAACTATATATCTGCATCAGTGAATGATGGATATACGATTTCCTGACTTGGAATGGAAATGTCTTCCTGCACGTCTCTCACTGCCCTGCAGTATTGTAATGACCTGATGGAGATCCAGGGCACAGCACATACCTAGATTAAACTTTTGCAATTCGAATGAGTCTGCAGAACCTTATCCAGGGGGAATACATTTATGCAATGGGACATTCTCTTAACACTGCTAAGTATTGGAATCAATCAATCAGATCTTTAAGGGGCAGTAGTCTGGCACAAGTCAGTCTCCTTTTAAAGGTGAAGTGGCTGCAGCGCTCAGAGGCTATTTGGGTTAGCCCTCTCGATCCTTTCCTCTATATTGCTGGCTCCTTTTTTTCATACTGTGCCCATTCAGTTATATGTTTTAGTAGAGTATAGTATAGGTGAAAAAAACTGTTTAGATCAATACCGAGGTATTTTTTTTAAATTTATTTAAAATTTGTAGGGTGCGCAGCTACCCCGAAGGGTTTTCCGGCGCCGGGCAAAGTAGGCCAGTAAGAGGTTATATAGACAACTAATTTAGGAACAGCCAGGTTTCCAGGTATTCAGATCAACTGCATAAGTGAGAAATTGGTACATCAGCAATAAGGACGACCAAAGCCATGCAGGTCACCCCCAGAATGCCATCACTGATCATTTCTCTTCAAACTGGGATATCACCCCAATTCAAAACAAGTAGTTTCTCAATAGGTGCTCATTCAAGGTTGGCAAGGCAGGATAAATGCAAATGGAATACCAACGGCCCTGTAGTGTTATTTAAAACACCTGTTGAGTATTTTCTGAGGACTTGTCAGAAAGTATAGGGTTTCAAAACAATAATCGGTACCCTGGCTTTCCACCATAGGGATCACAGTAAGGAAATTGGCAATGCCTTTAGAATTTAGACTAACAGTTAATATAGGTGAAGACTAGCCTTGCACTTTAAATTATGATGACATCATCACAAATTGCCTAATGATTCAGAGTACACCATCTACCTGGTACTTCTAAAACTCTTATCGCTATGAGCTGGTGCAAAATTGTGATTTAATTACACAAACAGGTAAAAACTTTGAATACTGTTTTAATATGTTTAGGTTTGATAGCTTTTGCCCCTGAAATAAACCTGAAACTTTAACTGATTTTATCTATGCCTAATCTTAAAAACACCACGTGGCACCCTGTTCTGTTACTTATATTTTCCAGTACAGTGATAATGTATTAATGGTCATACTCCCTGCTACAATACCTGCTGCATTACCTTGTGGCATCATTTAAGTGGTGTAGTCAGCGAGTTAGATGGCATAAATTGTATACCACGTGAAAGCATTATTTTCTAGCGTACAATACAAGTCTGATGGTGTATTTCCTCAGTATAGTCATCAAAACTATTTAGTTACGGACTATATGTATTTTCTTTTTAGAATGCAGTATTTCTACTCAGCATTTTTCTGAGTGAGGCACCATTTGTAAATATTGGTCATTTAATATGCTATCAATTCATCATTGCTTACCGTCGAACTAAACAAGTGAGCTTTTAGAGTCTCTCTTAAAAAAAAAACATTGTGGGAGATTCCTTTTGAATAGTCCCTACACTTGAGTAAGGAAAATTAGATTTTATCAAGCACAATCTGCAATATTTAATTAAATAACTACTACTCATTGGAATTGGGCTCAGTGAATCTGCAAAAAAGCCCATGTGACAATTTAACTGGATAAGAATTAAGTGTCAACACATTATGTGTAGCTACTTCCACTTGTGAAAACGGGAAGGTTTTACATCATGAAAAGTCAATTGACCAAGTGTTGAATTGATGCACTTAGGGTGAGAAACCTTACTAACAAACCATCACATCCTGGGGACAAGAAAAAAGGAAGGTGGTTGATTTGAGGATTGTTTTCTCAAAATAAAAATTCACTCGTCCAGCACTATGCTGCTTTCCTCACACAAAAATGTAATTTAAGTATTTTAACTGCTTCACTTTAAATGTTCTATCTACCAAAATTCTCTGTAGTGGGTAGAACCTCTGGTAGATGATCAAATATTCTTTGTGCTTCTATCCCTAAACAATTGCACAAAATCGCACATTTTCTGAACACATCAATATTTTTTGCATCAATTACAACACAATGACTATCAAATACACGTAGCTTCTGTCTCCAATTCTGTGTAGGATTTCTTGGACTCTGTAAGAAGTATTTAGGTTGTTTCACACACCAATTAGCTGCCATAGAGAAAATTATTATCATGTGGCATTATTAACCAACTGGAAGTCTAACCACAGCTGAAATGTGTCAAAATGCATGCAGCACATTTGAACAAAATACGGACAATGACTAAAATGCAAGCAATGTTTATGAAGGTAGTGGTAAGCATAGACAAAGAAGACGACGAGCAGCAACAAATTTAAAAAAGTAGTAAAACGTTAACTATATATTTTATTTTTAAAGCTCTGATATTCAAATAATATCTTTGCAGACAGAACAGACTAGTGTGATTTGTCTAGTTCTAATTAATGTGGGAGAAGGGGATCTTACTTTGGGAGGGAAATTATGCATAGGATTTAGTTCATATTGTTGGCAACACAATTCAGATATGGTGAGGAAGTATTCTGTCACTGTAGTGTGAGTGAATATCTTATCCCCACACGTTCTGTCATACAGTGCATATGGTGACGTCACAATGGAGGCAAAAAATATTTGTGAAAGACACGCCACAATCCAGACTATTTGGCTTAGCTGAGATAAAACAAAAAGACTCTCACCTAACTGGCGGAAAAGAAGAGCAACACTACAACAGCTCACTGGAAGAGAATCGTTAATTGGCGTCTGAATAACCTGTCGGTCACCTGCTCCGAGGGATATTGTTCTCTGCAAAAAAGTGAAGCATATTTAAGTGGCAATGGAAGCAAGCACGCTTCAGCACAATGTGAATATCAGTTTCATCTCCCAACTCCACAAACACACACTTATGCATACATCAATTTCAACAGACCATTTACTTCAGAAATTACGCTGTATCTTAACTTTATTCTAGCCAAAACATGGGGTACCTCTATAAAGAAGCATATTCTAGTTCATCCACTTAATCACTGGATAAAAAACAGTCAAGGAGGCTGGTGCAAGCTCTCAAAGTATAACTGATGTCACAAATTCAGTACAGTCTTTAATGAGTGTTGTACTTGTATAAATCATGGAAATACTGGAACCAGTCAGGCAGCATGGCAGACCGGAGGGGCCAGGCATACATACAGATCCTGCAGTGAAAATTTTAGGGGCAAAGGAGTGTATGCCAGTGGCAGCTCTTCCGCTAAGGTGGAGGAGCAATGTCCCACTGTTTTAAGAGCAGTGAAGGAAAAATAAAATTATAATAACATGGTTATCATCATTTTAGTTTTCACTACAGGCTGGGTTAGGGCGGGGCTGGGGTTACAGGGGAGGAGTGGTTTGCCCACTCCAAGTACGCATGACTGCTTAGCCGACCCTCTTTGGCCAGCCAAATAGTCATGCGCACTTTGCATCTTCCCAACTAAGCTTGCTTTACATAGCCTAGTGAGTAACATGCAAAGCCTCACGGCGCTCAGACCAATCACAATGCTTTATTGCAGCATTGTGATTGGCTTAGGGGAGGAAGCCTGTGTGCTTCCTCCAAAAGGAGAGCGGAGGAGAAAATGGCGGAAGGGACCAAAGGTGAGAGACGGCCGGCAGAAAAAGGTAAGTAGATTTTTATTTGTCATGGCTTTTGTAGTTCGGACTGGACTGTTCCCATGGGGCACAGGGTCAGCGCTGATTTGCATATCGCCATTGTCTAACCCAGGGTGGTGTGGAGTGGAAAAACGATGGATTTGGGCCCAGATCTTTGGACTGGGGTGAATGTGTGACATTGATCCACATTCTGTCCATCACTGTTGTGTTTGCAATTACCGCTCTAAGTGTACTGGGGATGCTCAGACGTGAGTCCCAGGCACTCCACACCACTGGAATCAAGCTAGCCGGGCTGATGAGAGGTGTTACCTCGAAACCGGGCCGGTCCTCGGATGCTTGTTTCCGTTCTGGGAAGGACATGGCTTTTGTAGTTCGGACTGGACTGTTCCCATGGGGCACAGGGTCAGCACTGATTTGCATATCGCCATTGTCTAACCCAGGGTGGTGTGGAGTGGAAAAACGATGGATTTGGGCCCAGATCTTTGGACTGGGGTGAATGTGTGACATTGATCCACATTCTGTCCATCACTGTTGTGTTTGCAATTACTCCTCCAAAAGGAGAGCAGAGGAGAAAATGGCGGAAGGGACCAAAGGTGAGAGACGGCCGGCAGCAAAAGGTAAGTAGATTTTTATTTGTCTCCCCTCTCCCACTCCCCTCTACCGCCCGCCACCCCGTCCCCTGCCAGCCACCACTGGTGTATGCTTATGGGGGGCATGGGTTGGCGCACAAAATCCCACGGGAGATAGGTGAGCACATACACAGCTACCTGAGGCAAATGAGCATGTAGGCATGTTCCCCCTTGACAGTAAAACACCGCTCCCACTCCACCAAAGGCAGGGATGTGCAAAGCTGCACCCACAATTCCATGGGAGTGTACATATTAACCCAAATAAGGCAGTCACAAAAGTGCATGGCAAAGATATCAAAGTATATACACAGTGACCCATGGTTGCAACACAAATACATCCAAAACCAGGAAGATGTAGCGGTACCCTGAAGCATGGTGCACATAGATAAAGAGCGTGAGCTCTGCACTGAGAAGTATGCACCATTCTTCCAAGGTAAGGGGAAATTTCACATACAACACGAGACAGGAGATCACAAACATACTGACAAGTTTTAGGATCTGGTGAGCTGGTTTTTATGGTTGATTTCCCTGATATTATCACAAACATTGCCAGCAGCAAGCAAAAATACATGTAGTCTCCCACACCTTAAAACACAGCTATACAATGTGTCTTTACATGCTCAAAACTGCCCTGATTTGCAAATATGGACCACGTTTCTAGCTATCTGATATGCTAATGAGGGCCACTTTTTATTTTGGTGCGCTAGTCGAATTTCTGTCCCATACTGCCACTGGTTGGGTGTACTAAATAGAACAGACTCAAAAGAGGCAGTGTAACATGGATGAATACCCAGATACTGAACCCGTTTTATTTCTCAGTTTTAGTGTCCATATATTCTATTTCGGCTATATTTTTTTAAAACATACTTTATTAATTTCGATTTTCAACATTTCAGTTACAACTTAATGTGGTTATACACGAATAATGCATCACACTGAAATCACAGTGCATTGTAAGTGCACTGTATCATTGTCTATCACATTGACGCAATAATCCCATTACTCCCCCCCCCCGCCCCAACTTCGATTCTATTTCTTCTATTTCTCTTTTATACTCCTCCCAGGCGTCAAGACAAGTGTCAACATATGAAAATCCATAGTGGTTGAGATGCAGTTTCATGGGTTGATGTAGGGGTAGTCGGCTCTTCTGTATTAGACAGCTCCCATGTCTACAGTAGGTGTGTGAGTGGTGTTGAGAGAAGGTTCGCAGATGTTAAACACGGTCACCTTTTGTTTGTATTTTGCTAATTATACTTTTCTCATTCTGTTCTATATGTGGTACGTATTCCGTAGTTAATCTATTAAATATATCATTGTGAGTAGAATGTGAAATGTAACTAAGACAGAGTTATTCCTTTTTCTCTGACCAGATTAGTAAATCAACTAACTAATCCTACAACTCCAAATCTGTTCTATATGTGGTACGTATTCCGTGCGTATTCCGTAGTTAATCTATTAAATATATCATTGTGAGTAGAATGTGAAATGTAACCAAAACAGAGTTATTCCTTTTTCTCTGACCAGATTAGTAAATCAACTAACTAATCCTACAATTCCAAATCTGTTCTGATAGAGAATTTCACTCCACCCACAGTATAATGCTCCCAGCATCCACAACGATCCAGAAAATATAATTTGCAAAGTTTAGGAAGAGAGATATGTATACATTATTAAGTATAGAAGCGTTAACTGAATTATCTTTTACAAGACTGCAGTTTAACTCACTCCAAAAGGCACTTTCCTGGACAACCTGATAGTGTGTGCGCAAAGCCTTACCCCCAAAACAATCTTCATAGAACCTAACCTTAGATTACAATTATGTATGCGAAAAATAAGTATTGAAAATAATTTTATAATTGTACATTTGTAACCTTACTATTTACTGGTTCACTACACAGTATAGGCTTGGACACAAGGACACAGCACAAAGGACTGAATGGGACGAGGACACAATGGCGGGGGCAAAAAACACTTACAAATGCTTTTAAGCAGTACTTCTAAGCAAGTAAATCGTTGGAGAGTACGTTGTTATTTTTTCTTTTTTTGTTCATGAACTCCTTATCTGTTGATACACCAATTTTATCTCGGTTTTAGCAATCGCCCTCGAGCAGTTGGAATCTGACTTCCTGTCAATCACCCTTCACCAGCCAGCAACCGCCTCTCCATATGCACTACTCTACTCCTCATCCCAGAACCCTAGGTTTTGTCATAACAAAGATTTGTTTACTTACTTTAGGTTGGCTTTCCTTAAATTAATCTTTACGAGTGACAAGTTAACCTTTTCTCCCCTTTTAGGTATGCCCCACATACTGCTAAATGTACTTTTTGCAGAAAAATCTACTGTGGAAAATACCAATATTTCGAATGGGCTTTGGGTCAGCCCATTGCTCATCACTGGTTCGACTTTCTTGTCAATCTATTTTCCTTACTTCCTATTAAATGGCTTTACTTCAATCAATCAGGGACTTGTAAAGCACAGCTGCTCACCCGTGAGGGTCTCAAGGCGCTGCTTCATATTCTTATGTTTGGCTTTCCACTGGAGCACAGCTGCATTAGAGGCTTTCAGAGTTGCAAAGCTGTATCCTTCCGACTGCTTACAATCATGGAACTACTCTTTTTTTTTTTTTTGCAATCCTTTGGAGTGCATGCGTTTTTACTTTTCTCTCCTTGTGCTTCTTTGGTTTTACATTCTAGCATCTCCTTTCTGTCAAATGATACTTTTTCCAACTTCCTCCATTGCCCTGCCACCACAGATTAGTTTTTGTCCCTCATGTACTCCGATGCTCTGCTACCTCCTCGCTCTTCCATTGCTTTTTGTGCCTCACACCAGTTCCTCCATTGCTCTGCTACCGCTCCAACCTCCTTCTTTGCTTTCGTCTTCACTCTGCCACCTCTCAACGCTCTCCTGTTGGTTTTTTTCCCTTCTCCAGTTCATTCTATTGCTCTGGCACCCCTAACCATGCTTCTGTTCCTTTTCATTCTCCCAACGCTGCTCCTAGCTGTTGCTCCTTCGCCTCTCGCTTATTTTACTTCTTTAAAAATTGCTTTTTTGCACAGGCCCAGCATCTAAACACTGCTACCAGGCCACATGATTATTTTTGTGCTCCAACGTTTACATTTTTGTAATAAAATTTAATGTTTGAAAATGTCTGTCTGCAATCTTGAAATGACGGGCAGTTTAAAATGCTTTTTTCTCTCAGAAAACCCATTTCAAAGCATTCCAGGATGGCTCTACAGCATCTGAATGCGACGAACTGCCTGCCATTCCTAATTCTTTTTTATCGTTTTCACTATACTTCACAAACAAGATTTGACAAACTCAATAGTTTATCCCTCACATTTTAAATGAGACCTACTGGCTTTGTCAAAGCTTATCATAAAGTGAGTGTGAAGTAAAGCTGTAATGTATATTTCATGTGATGCAGAGTCAGTACAAAAATTGAATAGTGGTAAACATGGTACGTCTCCCACCTCTGGTCCTCAGCCATGAAACACCTTTATCAAGTCATTACCAGTTCTCCTGGTTGCTTGGACAAGTCTGCAAATGTTCCTACCCTAAACCACTGTTCAGATCATAACTCTTTCACATACTGCACTACAGTACAGCATATAAGTAGCTACATTTGCTCTGCTCGTTCCTCTATAATCATAGGTTTCTTATCAGCTTATACCACTCGCTCATTGGGTACCAGTCTACAATGCACAACATTTTCTTAACTTGCAAGTCTACACAGTGTGAAGCATCATCATGCACTGCACACCTCTTTCATATGCTTTGTCATTAAATTTCATAACTATGTATCACCTCAACGGGGCTGTGAACAAGCCTCCATGCACAAAATCAGATGTACAAACATGGCAAGTTTCTCACTTGAGGATTATCACTGGTGACATGCCCAGAGTGAATGAGAGTGTGATTGTGTGTGCATCAGCTTTTATAAAAAAGATTACCAGATCCAAGTATCATATATTAGTGGTGCATGATCAAATAAGTGCTTTATAAAAACAACTCTATAAGCTAATGATACAGTGAGGCTTGTTACAGAGTGATATAATGAGGACAAAGGACTAGAAAATAGAGCAGGTGAGGAGAAAAAAATATGACCATACCACTCCATCATCCGCGTCCAGCTGGGTAGAAACAAATAACAGTCAGTAAGAGAAAGTGGGAGGGGAAGAGATGGGAAGAAGAGGAGGAGAGAAAAACAATGAAAATAGAACAAAAACTGAAAAAACAGGTCAACAATACATATTCAAATCCAACTCAACAATTCACAAACACGCATTCTTATGCTCCATCATACGCAGAACTCACTACTGCACCCACACTTATAAGGATGTTTGTATGTAATCGGCAGATATTAAAGGTATAAGACGTTAGCTGTCACAATGTTCATCCTCCCCACCACGAGAGTTTCCTACTTCTAGAAAGGACTCGCGAAAGCTAGATGTGGGGGTAGAGGGAGACACAACATGACAGTCTAAAATATACAGAGTATCAAACAGTTCATGCTTGTGAATGGTCAAAGTAAGTCTGAGTTACCTATAGTACTACTCTTAGGATCCTACATAATCACTAAGTAGCTTGCAAAACCAACAAGATCATACACCACTACAGAGCGTGTTCCGTGGCATAAATAAATCGGAAGGTTTTTGTTCTCTCCACAATGGCTTGCTGTGCCTGGAGATTTTAGCAAACAGTCAAAATTAAAATAGTCTTTCCCAGAGCTATCTCCAGAATAACTAGAATTAATTCATCTTAATATAAACTAGCACTCAACACTGAACACTTCAGGAAAGAGTAACATCATTCCACCACAGAAAATATCCCACTAAGGAAAACTGGTGTACCAAATGCAACAAGGTGGATTACTTTATATCACAACACCCAAAGCAATTGAAAATTAAAATGTAATTTTACTGGCTCAAAATAATTGCCAAAGTACGTGCTGCAATTTCTATTGGTCCGGAGTATCAACTATATCTAAAACTTTTATTACGCACAATAGGCATTCTATTTCTGAATACTCAAATTTTGTTGAAGGTTCAGTTGCTATAATCAATCATTGACATCATGGGGAAGTGATGTCTGTATGTTGGAAATAGACTTCAGATGGTCAAAATGATCAAAACCGGATGGAGAAAAACATCAACATAATGCTGTGGGAGTGCTCTTCAAAGCCTAGGCTATAAACAATATCCTTCAGATTTGAAAATGTGCTTAGTATATTTTAGATGGTAAGTGGTTTCCCTGGGACAACTAAGATGTTGTCAAATGTAAGTACGGCCTTGCAAATCACCTATACCGAAGTCCATTTATCCAATTTATGAGAAAACAAACTCTCCTAATTACGTTTCAATAATGAACACAAAAGCCTACAGCGAAAATAAATGCTCAGGACCTGATCCATTACGGCACAAGGAAGCATCGCCTCAATTATGTGCGGCCACAATTTGTATACAAGTATATGTCTCTGTTAACAAGTTAATTACTTCGGTAAAGCTCTTCTTAGTGGACAGTCTACCTAACTGCAGATTCCCCACCTTCTGACTTTGCACAGACGGGAGCCAGTAACTTTTCAAGCAATTGGCACCACACGCAGCCATTTGGCTCAACCATGACCTTGTCCCGCCTGTGGAAGTGATAGCACAGAGTCTCACATAAGAGCCAACTGTGGGTGCTTATGTCGGGGAAACAATAAAGCATTATGTGACCTCAGACACGGAGCTTCAGTAACAGAATGAAAACCATGACAGTATGCAGAAACTAACATGGGAGTTATTAAAACCTAGAACTTCACTCCACAAAATGGGAAGAGGGGTAGAAAGTGAGAAATCTACAGTTAAACGAAGTATCCACAATAAAAAGCGTTATGAAGGTAAGTAGCTTGTTCTTCTGATGGATACTTATACCCACAGATTCCTTACCATCAAATAGATACCAAAGCAGTACCTCCAAAAAGGTGGAGGGCCTGCGGAGTGGACTGAACACCAGAAAATCCTGCAGGACAGAGCAGGCAAAATGGCCCTCTCTGTGAATCAAGGAAGTAATGTCTGATGAAGGCGTGGATGCCACCTGGCAGATGTGAGGCACTGGAAAACTATTGGCTAAGGCCACTGTGGTCATCTCAGCTCTAGTAGAATGAGCGTAAAGGCACACAGGGGGCTCCTTCTTACCCAAGGTACAGCACATTTTTATGCAGGGGCCAATTTGTCTAGATGAGGTATGTATCTGGACAGCCTACCCTTTCCGTGGACTACAAAACCCCACACAAAAGTTGGGCATCCACTCAGTGCTTGGTAGTTCGATCAAAGAAAAAGCTAAAGGTTCTTTTGGAGTGCAGCCAATGAAGCTACTACTTAGAGGGATATGGTGGAGGAGAATAGACAAGTAGTGTGATAAACTTCCTCACTTGGAAGGGCAACATTATCTATGGTAGAAAGGATGCCCGGGCCCAAAGTACCAACTTGTCTCAAAAGAAGGTCGCAAATGGTGGTTGTACAGACAGTGCCTGCTCTTTACCGACACAGTATGCAGAAGTCATTTTAATGAGGAAGACAGTTTAAGGTGAAAGAACAAAAGTTCACAAGCATAAAAGGTGTGCTCGGTAAGAAAGTTAGAACCAAGTTAAGATCTTTTGAGGTCAAGCCTAGGCAGCGTGCATGCACTGTCTTCGAGACATGCTGTATCTACTCTATGGACTCTCGGAATGCCCATTGCTTTTCATTGGTTCCTTTGTGTGCCTTTCTAAATTCCTTATTTTTAAGTGGTAAATCGTGGCAATTTGTCACTCCTTTTAGTGTGTTGTTCCCTCCTGTGGCAACTGGCTCTGTTACACGTCTTATGTTGCTTCTTGAAATTTAACTTAGTTACGGAGAGCTATTTTTTACAATTGCCTTGACTCGTGTGTTTGGAAAGTTGTGTTTGTTGGCTTCCTGAGGCAAATGTGCACAGCTGATGTGTGCAGCCACACACTTTTTTTCCTGTTTAGAAACACACTGGTTACTTTGATTGCCTGGTCTCAGAAACAAATGCACTCCGCTGAAGGCATTATTTTTTTTTAAACACACACGGCATTGATTTTTTTGTGTGAGGGGGATTAACAGTAAATACACGGGAGAGCCGATGCTGAGGCCCCACCCACGCCCAATTACCACTGCTCAAGTATAGCAACCAGTGCAACTCGAGCCATAGGAGCAGCAGCACCAGCACTACCGAGGACCCTGGCATGATGCAAATCTATTTTTTTGGGTCGGGTTAAAAATAAACATACTGGGAACTTTAGGGCAGGGTTACAAGTGCTGTGCAGTTACAGGAACCCGCCTCATTGTCCTGCAGCGTATTTTTTTTTAATTAACAATAAACACACAGGACGAGCCGATATTCGCAGAGGCCCCGCCCACGTCCCGCTGCCACTGCTCAGGCATAGCAACCAGTGCAGACCAAGCAGCAGCAGCACCAGCACTACCGAGAACAATAGCATGGTGCAAACCTAGTTTTTTTTGTCTACTTAAAAACAGACATCATCCCAAAAACTTTAGGGCAGGGCTACGAGTGCTGTGCACTTGTCTCATTGTCCTGCAGCTTGTGAGCGGAGAAAGGCGAGAGAGGCGTGTGCAATGGGGAAAAATTGTGATACTGGTATCACTGACTGCGTCTGTGGCAGTGGGGTACAGCTGGTTGTGAGGCAAAATTGAGCAGCCCCTTTTGGTGCTTGCCTGACTCCGCAACCATCTCCCACGACACTGCTTAACCGCCTCCACCACTCCTATGTCGCTGCTTGCCCGCCCCAACTCCCCCAGCATCGCTGCTTGCCCCGTCCCTCTCACAGGAGAACAGGGGAGGTAAACAGAAGGGCTATAATTCTCAAACTAATTTCTATTGTGTTTATTTTCACATTAGTTCCCATTGAGGCCTGCGCGGCCCGGCTAGGAAAAATGTCTGTTTACGGAACCATTGAAATATCTTTGGGAAAAGATGGCTTCAATGCATGCGCTGAAAGCTGAAAGTTTGAATAGAATGACCTGTGCACAGAGCGAAAGATGTCAAGGTCAGCGTGGCCTGGCAACAGGATATGTGCCAAAGAATGACTGCTGCTAAAAACCGTATGAGAGAGGAAATGTATTGGAAAATGATAACAAAAAGTGTTACAAAATGAGGATGACAAGCACAAATTTGAGATGAATGCCAAGGGAAAGAAATTCAGAATGACATTGCTAAAATACAAACTGGTATGGACAGGTACATGAGGTGATCATCACCACCCCTCTAATGGACCAATCAGAAAGAACTGTGGACCCTAAAAGTTTCAATTTTAAGTTAGATAGTTATAGAAAAAGGGTATAAAAGGGCTTATGTGGAAGAGAGAATCGGTTCGTTGCTCCACAAATTTTATTTTGCACCACAAAATGCTGTCGGTTTGGACAATTTTATGGTGCTAGAGACTTTGAAATATTTTTGGACTTTAATTGTGATGGAGCAGAGAAGATGATTGATTGCATACTTTTTATCGTGGAAGGGGGGCATTGACAGTTTTGGGAACCTGTGCGATCCTGTCATTTGCTTATGACAGATGGGTTATATACTTTTCTAAATTTCATTTTCTTTAACATGTACTAAATAAAATGCTTAGATTTTGCTTGTCTAAATAAATTGCTAAAATTTCCTTCCTCAAATGAAGTAGATAAAACTATTTTAAATGTCAACTTGTCTGTCTTATTATTATTTAGATAATTGTCATGACAGAATACAAATGTTAAAAGTTTATAGGATTACTGTGATTGAGCTGGTCTTAATCGCCATCAACTGACTCATACTAGCTGGTCCATTGACCAAATAGCGGAGTACCTTGATGTACTTGAGTCCCATTTTCAGGTTAGCATGATGATCAAAATGTTATAAATGTGTATAATGTATAAAGTGTAAATTCTAGGTACCCCGCTAACCAGCAGCCCGCCTTCTGTTTCACTGACTCAGGAGCAGTGTGATGTGTGTATGAGCGACTCGCTGTGTTATGGGCCCCACAGATGAATAAGAAAAATTTGCTCCAGGGTTGAGTGGATAAGTATTGAGGGTTGTTGGAGAGCTCCATTGGATCAGATTTCTTGGTAGCAGAGGTCGGGTTGCTTTGGGTCAGTTTGGAGATTATTGATGTTTTATGTTTAACACTATATGTTGAGTTTGTATTACGTTATATGTAGTTGGAATTTTGAAGCTTCCGCGAAGTAGGAAGTTGATTGCCCTGTATGCAGGCAGGGGGAAATGTGTGGCAAGAGAAGTCGCACAGTACATTGTCTGAATTCAAAGTGGTAACATCGTTGTGTGTTATATTTAGGGACATTTTCAGTGTGAAATTGGTGAATGTATAGCAAATGCAATCTGTGTAATTTCAACCTTAAGAACAGGAGTCAAATATACTCTGACTAAAACTTATCCCTGAGAGAGTAATAGGTTTTCACCTAAGCTTGAAAGAAGGGTAAAGTAGAGGGAAACTAAATTCTGTGGTAGAGAAGAGGAAAGCGCTGTCTACTGGAAATACAGAATTCTTGTAAGATTGGACAAACTATCTCTTTGTTCTAGTGAAAAAGGCAATGGAAATGTTTTTGTGTCGTAACTAACTGATTTAAGTTGTGTAAAATACATAAATATTGTGCCAATAAATTTTGTAAAGGAAGGGTCAGCAGAAGCAGGAGTGGAGCTGACATCAGCAAGAGTCGTGCTGGGATTGGTCTACGTGACTGTGACGTATTGGTTGATTGGTGAGTTAGTGTGAGACACGCTGGGATTGATCAGAATAAAAGTACGGATTGAGGGAAGTTACAATCGTATTGAGAGTGAAAAATCCATGAACATGGATTATTATTATGGAGAAGACAGAGAGAAACCTTCATGATTTAAGAAAATAAAGAAGTTGTTTAAAAAGGATAAGAAAATCGTGACGAGAGAGGAAAAATTGCTTCCTCCACCGAAAACGTCCGCATCATACATGATGACGAAATATGGCTATCATACTTGCATATGGTTCGAAAACTGGCAGAAATACACTAAAGATGATGGAATATTAGCAATTCCAAAAGCAGGTTCATTTAGCACAGCAGTGTTGGGTAATCTAAGAGAGAAAATGATGAAACTGGAGCCGAGACCTTGATCAACTCAATTTGAGGCTCTGATGGAATGGGAGGACGAAATGTACGAAAAAGAGAAAGAAAGGTTTCAAGATGTGAATGAAAGACGAGGCAATATGAGAGGATATGGGGGAAACACACATGAGAGTAGAATGAAAAGATGGAGGTGTGCCGATATGTGGGATGGTATGTATCCAGTAAGAACAGTTGATGAAACCATAGGAAGAAAGTGCACAGAAAAGAGAAGTCATTAGGTTTCAGAAAGGAGTGGATGTGGAATGAGTGATACAGAGGATGAGGTGCTGGAAAGCATTATGAATTGGAGACCTCCACCATATCAGTCAACTTCTGCAGCGGTGACTCCAAACGCACCGCCAATGGAGATTGGAGTAACAGAGACCCCAAAAAGATACTTAGAAGAAAAACATACCTCAGAGAAACAGAAATCAAAACAGATTGAAAAATCAAGTAAAGCAGAATTAGAGAGATCAACGAATGAATTAGCAGAGAAAATCCAAGAATTAACAAGAAATATAGAAGCTGTAACTGTACCAGTAACTATAGGTCCTGTAATATCAGTTTTTGAAAATCAGAGAATAAATGAACCTTCATTAACCATTCCTTTAAATCCAAGTTTGCAAAAAGTAAAAGAAAAAATTTACCCAGATCTGAATGAAACCAAAAATACCATTAGAACAACACCACCAGATTTAACTTTGAATCAGAGTCCAATATATCGAATACCTATGGGTGCAGAGTCAGCAACAGAAACTCCGGAAAAGAGTGTAACTGACATAGATTTGACAAAAACTCCTGTAGGGCCATCATTTGAAGAATTAAATGGTTGAATTAAAACTACAGCAAAAAGATTCAGAACCAAAACTTTTAGACTTAGTCAGACTAAAGATAGATATGGAAGAATTAATAATTGGAACGATTGGAACAGAAAAATTAAAAACCTACCAAGATGAGGAATTAATATTTATGAGTTAAAGTATAACATGGAGAGCTACAAATTTACACTACAGACTATAAGAAACAGCTAATAAACTAGGGATAGATTTTGCGAAAATAAAAATGTTACAGAAACCTTACCGAGTAGATTTCACCGAGAAAGACAGATATTTGAATACAGCAGGAAGATTAACCAAAATAAGAGAATTAATTGTATTACTGAGGAAATGGGGAGATGTAGATCGATGGAGAACTAGATGAACAAAGAAAAAGGAAGGAGCCAATGACAAAATATATTTAGCTTTCCCTGTTAAAGAAAAAGAACCAGTAGTAGCAACAGAATACCCTGTGAGACAAATACCAGGGGGAGGATATGTACATGTGCCCTGGAGTAGACAGGATATATTGTCATTTACAAATGATTTTCTGAGATTACGAGAAAAACCAGTAGAATGGTACAGGCAAGTGGATAGGTTTGTAAAAGTTTCGAAAGTATTGTGGTAAGATTTAGATGGACTATTTGATATAGTTGTACCAGCAGATTTATGGACTGAATGTAAAATTACTGTAGATGGGCCAAAAGAAGAATACCCAAGTGATACATAAACAGGTGCTCCAGGTCCAGAGGTAATGAGAAAACATGACCAAGTCATAACTTTTTTGAAGAACAAAATACCACCAAAGAAAACAGATTGGTTGAAAATCTATAGAACTACACAAGAGTATAAATAATTATGTACATGCTTATTATGAAAGATTGCTTCTAGTTTT
The DNA here is from genome assembly GCF_964261635.1 of Lissotriton helveticus. NCBI lineage: Eukaryota > Metazoa > Chordata > Amphibia > Caudata > Salamandridae > Lissotriton > Lissotriton helveticus. Next base: position 1,040,508,392 of record NC_136057.1, read on the forward strand.
CTAATAATATAGTGGATATGAAAGTTTAAGTGAAAAAGATAGGAGTCATTTCGTATATAGGTTTGTGTTTGGTTTGAGACCTGAAAAAGGAGATATGATAAGACACCACATGATGTGCTGGCAATCCTGCTCAGTAGATGATGTTTTGAGATATGCAAAATATTGTAGTGATGATATTAATGCTAGGCAGTGTAAGTTGAAAGAAAAAGCAATGTGGGCACAAGTAAATGTTGCGGAACAACAAGAGGCACAATTTTCTAATCAGACTAATGTAATTGTAAATGTAGTGTATTTTGTAAAGCGCACAGCTGCCCCAACGGGGTGTCCCGGCGCTGTATAACGCTGTGGAACCCTTCCTAGCTCTCCATGTGAGATGCCCCTCCTGGGCACCCCAAAGGTGAAGCCAGGCATCCCAGTGTTGTAGGGGCCATTGTGGAGATTAAGCAAGCTATTGCCCAGAGTTGCAGCGTGGGACCCATGGTTAGAGTAGGCGCCGAGGCGAGAATTATCGAGTCCGCGGACATTGAGCTCAAAGACAGTGGTGGGACACGAACTGATGTGACTGAGATCAAATTCTTTAGGAGTGTATACTTGGGTAAAGAAATTATGTGCATTGGGGGGCAGGCGGAATGTCAACGGGCTGGGGGACAAACATAAAAGGAGTATAGTGCTACAGTTCATAAAGCAGCACCTCCCCGACGTTGTTCTCTTGCAGGAGACCCACCTGATGGGTAACACGTGTTATGCTCTTAATAGATGGGGATACACCCTGACGGCACATGCAGGCTTTACATCTGGGTCCAGGGATGTGGGTATACTTCTACGACGCAACTTTCCAATCACTATTGAACACACGGAGGTGGATCCCCTGGGGCGCTTTATTGCTATCTCAGGGAAATGGGAGGGTTGTCGACTCAATTTGGTGAAGGTTTACATTCCGCCAGGGCTCCAAACACAGTCGTACCATGATCTGGGGAGACTGCTGCTTTCTCTCCTGGAGGGACAACTCCTGGTTGGGGGAGACTTTAATGCTGTGGTGTCAGGGTTATAGGCAGGCGCCCTGCCAGGCATATTGGTTCAGGACAACGATGGCTCCCCAATCTTATGGAAGAATTTGGTCTAGTGGACCTCTGGCGCCTCAAACACCCAACTCAAGAGCAATACACTTTTTTCTCAGGCCCACACCACACTTTCTCACGAATAGACTACATACTAGCACCAATGTACCAGGATGTAACAATCCGTGAGGTGGCCCATCTGGCGCGTGGTATCACGGATGAATCCCCATTGTGGGCACATGTAACTATGGGTGACCACAAGGTGGGGTGTGTGGCTCCGATTAATGCCTGGTATATCAAGAGCGAGAACACTTACAAGAGATTGTCACAAGTTATCGATAATTACTTTGGGGAAAATGAGGGTTCGGTGGACTGGTCGTTGGTATTGTGGGAGGCCTTCAAAACTGTGCTCAGGGGTGAGGCCCTGTCGGTGATAGCGGGTAACCGTAAGGATCGAGAAGCTCAGATTGCAGCAGTAGAAACAGACCTGCTGGCGCTCAATGGCTCCTTGCAGGATGGTGAGGACCAAGATGCGATACACCACCTTCAACTTAAAACAGCGGAGTAAAAGACCCTGACCACGAACGCGGCCAAGACACTGGCACGAGACAGGGAGGGTAGGTTATATGACCAAGGGGACAAAGCGGGCAAACTCATAGCTTGGCTAGACAAGAAACAACAAGCACAGAAAGTGGTAGCTGAACTCAAGGCAGAATTAGAGGCCGTTATCACAGAGCCGCGAAAGATTGTTAAGGAGTTTGCGGTTCATTACCGAAGGGTCTACACTAGGAAGTCCGAACGGATGGAGAAGTCGATGGCTTTCCTGAGCGACATCACACTCCCCGCTTTATCTGCCGAACAGCGGGAGACTCTTGAGGCACCCATAATAGTGGATGAATTAGTTAAGGCCATTCATGATCTCCATTCTGGGAAAGCCCTCGGGCCAAATGGCATACCAGTGGAGCTTGTGGCTATTCCCAAGGAGGGGAAACCCAAAGAGCTGTGTGCCTCCTATAGGCCCGATCTCATTGCTCAATGCTGAGCCGAAGATCCTAGCCAAAGTATCGGCCAACAGGCTTAAACCCGTCCTCCTTACACTGGTACACCCAGACCAGTCGGGCTTGATGCCCCACCCCAACACGGCACTTAATTTGCGCCGGCTTCACGGAGTGCTGGGTAGCTGCCACCGGCTGCACGAAGACACAGTAGTTGTGTCGTTGTACGCAGCAATGGCGTTCGACACTCTGGAATGGCCGTACATGAAGGCTGTTCTGCGGACACTGGGATTTGGCCCGGAATTTGTGAGCTGGGTGCGTCTTCTATATGCTGAACAGCTAGCGCAGGTGGTAGTTAATAATAAGGTCTCGGACGAATTCCCGCTGGAGAGAGGGACACGACTGGGGTGCCCCCTCTCACTGGAACCGCTTGCGGCCTGGAATCGGCAAGCTTCCTCCCTAAAGGGGATACGATGGGCGGAGGGTTGGGAGGACAGGATCTCGCTCTACGCGACTACATCCTCCTCTATCTTACGAAGCTGGGTGAGTCCATTGTGAGGGCGCTGGAAATTTTCAATAAGTTTGGTGAATACCCCGGCTACAGTATTAACTGGGGCAAATCCCTCCTTTATTTCTTGCATGGCAACCCCCCTCCACTTCCGAGCTACTGCCCGATCCAGATAGCTGAAGAAGGCTTCACATATCTAGGTGTCTTTATCACCAAGGACTGGTCTGTCCAGTATGAAAGGAACCTTTTGCCGCCCCTGCAACTGCTTCAAAGAGACATAGCCACATGGAAAACCCTCCCTGTGTCCCTATTGGGACAGGCAGCACTGTTTAAAATGATGCCGCTGCCAAGGTTCCTTTACGCTCTCCAAAACTATCCAGACCTGGTGCCCCAAAGGTACTTCGCCAGTATCTAAACAACCCAGAGGGATCTGCTCTGGAATGGCCTGCCCCGCATCTCCTTGCAAAAATTGACGTTGGGATGGTTTGACCCTGCCGCGTCGGGTCTTGAACCCTGGTCCCGGGCCTGATCTCTGCTTCAGAGTCTGCCGCTCTAACCAGTGAGCCACACTTCTCCACTCCAATGATGGAAGTCAAACTAAATTTAAGAATAATAAGAGTAAGGGAAAAGGACAAATGAACATAGATGAGGCTAAAAAGAAATGGCCATGTCATAATTGCGGAAAAATAGGGCATTGGAGGAACGAGTGTAAATTACCCCAAAAAGTTAATCCGGAAAATAAATCATAGACTCCACAGGTGCAGAATGAGGTAAATCAACAGTCTCCACCACAGTAGCAGGTAGTCATACAGCAGATTCAGGTGCCACTGCCACCTCTCCCACAGAGTGTTAATCTTCAGAAATACAGTCCAGAGACAGGATTCTACGGAGGAGAGCAGGTAAAAAGATCGCCACGTATGACTGCTGTTCCGCAGTATTGGCTGAGATCATATGGAAATGAGTCTGATGAAAGTTGCTGACGGTGCCTAGGAGAGGAAGTGGAGTGCGTGCTTGGCGCAACTCTGGAGTTAGATCTATCTGGTCCTTTTGTGAATTGAAAAGTGAATGGTGTAAATGTTACTTTCCTAGTGGACACCGGGGGCTGCCCGTTCTACAGTCAGTAATTGCCCTCGAACAACCTGATATTATCTAAATATAATATTAAAAGTAGTGTTCTTACACCCTAATTCTCTATTCCTATCCCACAGAAGCCCCATATTGCCCAGTCCTGACGAGACCCAGTATCTTAAGTGGGTCGAAACGCCGTCGACGCCCCTTGGAAACGAACCTTACATACAGTGCCTATGACTCTTGATAGCCATTGTTACATTGATTGTTACACTATGAATTACGTATAGGTCGTTCCTTTTCTGTATATAATCCCTTTTAGAAACCTTGTAAATCTCTGTGTGTCATTTTCTTATATAATGTTTTGTATTTCTTTGGTTCTTACACTACACATTGGGTCACCTCTGCACTTATCTTTTGAAATACTACTTGTATAAATAAGTATTGATTGATGAAAATAAAATTTCAATGATGGTATGTAAATCTTTGGTGTAGAGTTGCTTCTCCTTCGGACACCCCTTGCTAACCTCTGAACTGTTATTAATGAACTTGTATTGATTATTAATTATACGAATTGGTTGCCACTGGGACCCTTGTTTCTGATATAAACGATATACCCTGGTTCCGTATTGGGTAGGGTTTCCTTGTTCTTTTTGTGACGTTCTACAGTCAGATCAGAAGAAATTCAAAACCTTCCTCTCTCTGGAGAAGTAATCCAAGTTGTAGGTGTAACAAAGACAGATTAAAACCCCACTAACACAACCTGTAGAAGTGGAAATTGGTACTTTCAAAGAAATTCATCGTTTTGTGGTATGTGACAGCAGTCCTGTAAATTTGCTTGGACGTGACATACTCTGCAAAATGAATTGTGCCATTTATTGCTCACCAGATGGCATAGCTTTTCAAACAGCTGATGATGATAGTTTGTATATGACTGTCAATAATTGATTCAGAAAGAAGCAAAACTTTCCCCATGTTTGACAAAGAGAAAATTCTAATCGAATTAAAAGAAACAGTTAGATAAGAAGTGTGGGACACAGGAGAAGAAATAGGACTAATGAAAAGAGTAAGTCCAGTAAAAATCACTGTAAAAGAGGATGCCATATACCCAAATGTCCCACAATATAAATTAACACCCGAAATAATTGAAGGAGTAACACCAGTAATGAACAAAATGATTGAGCAAGGAATTCTGAAAGAAATAATGAGCAGTCCATGTAATTCACCAATTATGGGTCTGAAAAAGTCAAACGGCACTTTTAGAATAGTGCAGGATTTGCAAAAAGTAAACAAAATAGTAGTCCCCTGTTGCCCAATTGTACCAAATCCAGCAGTAATAATATATGAAATTACACATGATGCAGAATGGTATAATGTCATTGATCTGTGTAATGCATTCTTTACAGTTCCATTACACCCTGACAGTCACCCAATTTTCACCTTCCGGTTTGGAGAGCGTATTTTGGCATGGTGCCGAAATCCTCAAAGGTATACTGAGAGTCCTTCAATTTTCAATCAGATACTGAAGAAATCGCTAGAAAATTTGGACATGCCAGAAAAATCAGTATTGGTGCAATATATTGATGACCTGTTAGTGGCATCAAAGACCAAAGAAGGTTTAGATACTATTGCACTATTAAATGATTTGGCAGAAGGAGGACATAAAGTGTCACCACCAAAATTGCAGTTTTGTCAACAGGAAGTACAATATCTAGGTCATAAGTTTGGAAAAGACAGAGTGGAAAAGGGGGGGCCAACTCCATTAACTCCCCATAAGAAGAAGAAAAAGTGGGGGCTAAGAACGGGGGAGCAATAAGCAGTCGCAACAGTTGCAGTTTCACAAGAATACCCCCTCACTTAAGACCTACTTTAAGCCTATCGAGCAACAGAAGGGCTCAATGGGGGGAACGGCAACGGAGGCTGAGTTACAAAGTCAAGATCCGGACCCTTTGATTCCGACGACAGGAAATCGGTATGCCCACTTTGGGTTAATTCAGGAGGTGGAGGGTCTATCGAATATGGAAGCAGGACAGTCTGTTGTTTCTGTCAACATTGCATCTGCACCAGCACCTGTACCAGTACCGGCACCAGTTGCACCAGCTGATCCCAGTGAGGTTGTTGTCTCACTATCCCTAGTACATGGTACTCCAGGTGTAGTACAGTCCACAAATCCCACCTTTACCCCGGTTATGGCTGACCCTAAGAAAATGTTAATACAGTCCCCGGAAGTGGCTCAGGCTCTTATTTTGACACAGACTCAGGCTCAGGTCCAGTCGACTTCTCAAGCGGAGTCTGCCTCTGAGCAGGAAATGGGTGCTGCCAGCCTTCAGTATGAAGGAGACAGGATCGGCTCTCTATTTAAGTCACTACGGGAAGATCTTTTGTGTAAGTTCGAAGTCTCGGAGTCTAATCAAAAAAGTCTCCATGATAGGTTTGACCTCTTGGAGTCTAAATTAGACGATATATCTACCCGAACCAACTCCCTTGAGAGTAAGGTCTCTACACTATCAGAGTGTACGCGGGATAACTCCAAGGACATTGCAACTCTAAAAGCACAAAATCGGTCTCTTATGATGGACATGGAAAGGTTGAAAATTCAATCTCGTAGAAACAACCTTAGAATCCTGAAAATCCCTGAGGGAGAGGAAGTAGAGGAGATTATGGGGTTTGTTTGTAAACTGTTACGAGAAGGGGTATTGAAAGATCGTTTGGATATTGATCTTGAAGCGGAGATACCGAGGGTGCTTAGAGACCCTTTTAAGTTGCACCCCGATCGAAAAGCACCTAGAAAGATTCTCGTCAACTTTCAAACCTACAGCATTAAAGAATTGATTTTGAGTAGGTGCCTCTCACGATCTACCCTCCATCATTGGGCCAAACCTTACCAAATTCGGTCTGACATAGGGGGTCGGACAGCTCAGAGGCAGTGGGAATTGGGTTCCAGGATGCCAGAACTTAGGTCCTTGGGTGCGCAGGTACAGATGAAGTTTACTGCCCTCCTGAAGGTCATGTGGAACAATAAAATGTATAACTGTAATCACCCAGAGGAAGTTGACGACCTTTTGATCTTGATGAGAAAATAATTAAGCAGTCATGTGGGTTTGGAATTATCTTGGGGATAGGTGTAGATGGATCGAGGATAGGAGTAGGGTAATAAAAGGAACAGCACTTGATTGGCACATATAAGTATGTATAAAAACACCATTACGTAAAAAATGCTTCACTTGAGTTCTGGTGGGGGAAAGATATAAGGGGGAAAAAATAAGAAATAATAAAAAAAATATATATATAAAAGAAGGTGGGAATATAAAAATAGTAAATCCACTATGGTTGAATAGATGAAGCCGCAGTGTCGGTGGTACGGGGTTCCCTAAAGGCGAAACCAGCGCCTGGTAAAATTGGGAGGGTTCCCTGGGGGTGGGTTAGGGTGGGGTCAAGGGGGGGGGAGGGGGTGAAAATTAAAAAATTTCCTCATATATGGTAGAATTAGTACGTTGGTTAGAGCTCTGGAAGGGGGGTCCGTTTAGGTTCAGGCCTAGTTATGACTATGGCTGTTAGCAGGGTAACCGGTAATAAAGTTCTCTCCTGGAACCTTAATGGCACAGGTGGCAGGAGAAAACAAGCTAGGGTCTGTGAATACCTAAAGAATTCAGAAGCTTCTGTCTACCTTTTACAGGAAACCCATTCAGAGGCTAGACTTTGTGAACAAGTGTTTAGTAAACTAGGTTGGGTTCAGGAGGTATTGTGTTCCAAGCAGAAGGGAATCTCTAGGGGGGTGGCTATTATTATTAGATCAAGGAAGGGGATCAAGGTCCATAAATGGGACACCGATCAATCTGGTAGATGGCTGGTGGCAATTCGCTCTAAAGGTAGTGCTCAATATACGTGTGCAGTGTATTATGGTCCTAATGAAGATAATTCTAGTTTTCTTCTGAAACTAAGGGGTATTCTATTACAATACACTGCACCGCTAATTTTAGGTGGAGATTTTAATCTGGTCTTTGATACTCAATTAGACCGCACCTCTAGAGCTAAATACTGTGCTCCGAAGAATTCTCTCTTAGCTCTTACAAATATTATGAAAGATTTTAATCTGCAGGATGTTTGGAGAATTAAATATGGTGTGGTTAGGGAATACTCTTTCTACAGTAGAAAATACAAACAATACACAAGAATTGATTACTTTTTAGTAGATCGTATATTAATGCCAGATATAGTGTCCGTCTCCCACATTCCAGCTGGTCTTTCCGATCACTCAGTGCTGGAATTAGTAATAAACGTTACGATCAGGCCCTTAGAACTAAGATGGACACTGGATAGAACACTTCTATTAGATGATCAAATTAAGTTTAAGATCAAAGAAAATATTAATGAGTTTTTCAATTTTAACATAGGTACAGCTTCAGAGCAAGTAGTCTGGGATTCTTTTAAGGCACATGTTAGAGGTATATTGAGCTCACAGATGATTTATAAAAGAAGATCTATTAAGAAAAGAGATATTGAAGATCTCGAAGCTATAAAAAGAAAAGAATCACAACTACAACGAGCTGCCCTTTCAGACAGGGATAATATCCCGAAGTTAGAGAAAGAACTTGAACTTCAATCAGCATTTAAAGTGAGAAACGATAAAGTAATTAAAGATAGGTGGGAGGTCAGCAGATTGAAGAATTTTGAGTATGGGGAGAAGTGCAGTGCCCTTCTGGCCTGGAAATCGAGGACTGAGAGAAGCAGGAATAACATTGATTCTTTGATCCAGCGAGACTCAGCGGCACTGATAACTCAGGAAGAAGAGATCAGGGAGGAAGGAAGGGGGTTTATAAGGGAGCTATATCAGGAAGATAGCTCTCTTGGAATAGAAGATGTTGAGGCTTGGTTCGGCCCGAGAGAGTTGCCACATCTGTGTGAATCAGATAAGATTATGTTAGCTAGTCAGATCACAGAGGGGGAGATAAGGTTACAGGTGAAGAAGATGAGCCAGAGCAAAGCCGCTGGCCCTGACGGTTTGCCGACAGAGGTGTATGCGGATAATTTGGAGGAAACACTCCCTGTGCTTAAGTCACTTTTTAACAGAATTCTTCTACATGGAGGCGACATTCCACTTTCATCGTCGGAGGCTACTATTGCTCTAATAGTAAAACCTAATAAAGATCCCCAAAAGATCGAGTTGTACAGACCGATCTCACTCCTAAACTCAGATCTTAAGATATTCTCTGGAATACTAGCAACCAGACTATCAAAAGTTGTTAAGACAATCATCCACCCAGATCAGAGGGGGTTCATACCTGGCCGACAATTTAATGAACTTACGTTTCAAGTGATAGGGGCAATTGATCTAGCGGAGGAGAGGGGACTGCCAATTACCATAGTAGCCATTGATGCTGCAAAAGCATTTGATCAGGTTAATTGGGTTTTCCTCTGGGAGACCATGAAAAGGTTTGGGGTCCCACATATTTTCACTGAAGGAGTTAAGACCTTATATAAGAGCCCCAGGGCTAAAGTCCTGATTAAGGGGGGATTGACAGACTGGTTTTACATCTCAAGAGGCACGAGGCAGGGCTGTGCTCTCTCCCCTCTTCTGTTTGATATATACATCGAGCCCTTTGTAAGCTCCCTGAGATCAGATCCCAGTATTTTACCTTTTAAAATGGGGGAGTTAGAATTAAAAACTGCACTATATGCCGATGATCTCCTGCTATACACTGTCAACCCCATCGAGGCCATTCCCAGATTATTTAAAATAGCCGAGGACTTTGGTAGAGTTTCTGGGTATAAAATCAACAAGGTCATAATGAGTTGGAATAACGTAGTCCCAGTGCAGCGAGCTAAACAAAAAATAAGATATCTGGGAATACATCTAACGCAGAAATTAGTTGATACGCCTAAAACTAGTTGGTTGACTGTTGTTAAGGAAGTAAGTAAATTATTATCCAGATGAGGGAGCTTAGCTCTGAATATCTATGGAAGAGTGAATTTAGTTAAAATGACCATCCTCCCCAAAATAACTTTCCGTTTAATAACATACCCTTAACATTTAACCCCAAAGATATTGCCAGCCTTCAGGGGAAGATAGGATCATTTATTTGGGCCACAGAATCTCCTAGGATAGCTTGGAGGAAACTTAGAAAGGGGCTGAAGCTGGGAGGCTTGGCAATGCCAGACTTGCTTTTTTATTGTAATGCTTTCCAGTTTAAGAATTATAGAATTCTGTCCAATAAGCTTGACTCCACCTCTCATGGACGTTTTTTTTTCAGGCTATGTTAGCGGACCAGCCACAAGGTTTTGAATTTTTTCTCTATAAATTCGGAGATCAAAAATTCTACAAAAAAGTCCGCTTGAAGACTCTACATGCAGCGCTTAAAGTCTGGCAGTACATCCGGGGGGTGCTGGGGATACCCTATTATAATTTACAAGCCCCAATCTGGGATTCCCCGGGCACTCCGGCATGTCTGTTGGATCGGCTGGCCCAGCCTTTGAAAGAAGCAGGCTTGGAAAAATGGGGAGATCTGTGTGTAAACACTCGGCTTTTAAACTGGGAATCTCTAGTAGATCTAACTGGGTGGTCCCTCACAAGATTCAAATACTACCAATTGTCATCATGGTGGGGAAGACAGAGTTGGGGGAAGGAGGAGGATACCCCGATTCTTGATCTTATTAGTAGAGGGAGAGGCTGGAGGAGGGAGGTTGCCTGGTGGTACAACACATTAGTGGCTGCAAAAGACAGTTTAGATCTGGAACTAACGTCCCTTTGGGGTAACACCCTAAACTTAAGCCCTGAAGAGATAAAGAAGGTCTGGTCTGATGCATTCACCTTGTCCCAAAAGATAATCAAACCTGCCAACCTCAGAAGGAATCATTTATTCACAGAGTACAGGGTGTACTGGACTCCTGCCAAATTAACAAAGATATCAACTGGAAGCTATAATTGTCCGAGATGTAACTTCTTCGCAGCTGATGACTTACACATGTTTGTCGAGTGCCCAGAAATTACCAACTACTGGAGGCAGGTTTTTGGTTTTTTGGAGGAGGTTCTATTAACATCAATTGCCTGTAGTACTAAAATGATTTTTTTCGGTCTACCTCAGGAGTATTCGCTGAATAATTCTGCCACACAGTTTCTCTTTTATGTTATTGTCATCGGTAGGAGAGAAATTTGTAGAGAGTGGAAGTCGAGGGCCCCCCCCCAAGGTTCGCCGACTGTCTAAAAAACATCATGATGATTAGTCATTCTGACAGGTTGTGTGGTGGAGAGAAGGCTGCTATGGTCTGGTCCGCGTTAAAAAGATTGGTCAGAAAAATAACTTAAGTCCAATGATTATGCCAGAGGTTTGTGGCCCTGTCCTCCCAGTCAGCGTGGAGATTGGGAGTTGGACGAGGAGACAGCCTAACCTCTGGGTGAATTCTGAAGGCCGTGCATACTTTCCAGGGACAGATCCGAAGTTGGGTGTGCGAAAGGCTCAGAAAGATCCCATCTAGAGCAAATATCATCTGGTGGCATGTATGAGGACAAAAAAAAAAAAGATAAGAAAAGTTTGGAAAAGGAGTGAGAAAAGTGACCTCAGAAAGAATCACCATTATTAGAGGAATGAATCCACCAAAGACACAAAAGCAAGTGAGAATGTTTTTGGGAATGGTTGGGTATTGTCAACTGTGGATAAGTGGATTTTCACTAATTGCAAAGCCTCTGCAGAGACTGACTAAAGGAGATGTAAAAGACCCTATAGTGCTGAATGAAAAAGAAATGGAAGCATTTCAACAATTGAAAACCAGTTATGTGAAGCGCCAAAGTTAGGCATGCTTGATTATGAGAAAGAATTTGAACTGTATTGCAGTGAAAGAGATGGGTGTGCATTGTCAGTTCTGATTCAGAGACATGGAAAAATGAGAAGACCCATTGCATATTTTTCAGCGGTTCTAGATGAAGTAGCAAAAGCATTGCCTGGTTGTCTGAAAGCTGTAGCTGCTACAAGTGTGAGCTTGGAACAGAGTGAAGGTATTGTGATGGGTTATCCGGTTAAGGTGTATGTGCCACATTCAGTGGAAATACTCCTTACTAGGACCAAAACAGTATATGACAAATAATCGTTTAACCAGGTATGAAAAAGTGATTTTGAGTGCAGACAATGTGATTGTGGCAAGGTGTGTTAATGTAAATCCTTCTACTTTGTTACCTGACACTTTGGATGTGGAAGTGAAATGTTATATTGATCACAAATGTTTGGATGTGCTTGAATACTGTACCAAACCAAGACCTGACATTAAAGATGAACCTCTGGAGGAATCAGATTACGTGCTGTTTGTGGATGGTTCTTGTTTAAGAACAGATGAAGGAGTTTTGAGTGCTGCATATGCTGTATGTACAGTAGCAGATGTCATGGTTGCATCTTATTGGAAAGGAAAACGTTCTGCCCAAGTGGCTGAGCCGATTGCTTTGATTCGAGCACGCAAATTAGGTAAAAATGTCCGCATTACCATAGTGACTGATAGTCAATATAGATTCGGAGTTGTCCACCACTATGGACAACTATGGTCTCAAAGAGGTTATATGACCTCTGCTGGATCTCCAATAAAAACAGCTGCCCAAGGGTATTGCTGCACATAAAAATGGAGATGATTATGTCACTAAAGGTAATAGATTTGGGGACGCAATAGCTCAATATTGTGCAAGAAACTTAGCTTCTATCAATTGGGACAAAGAAAAAGAACATGTTTCAAGTCCTTTAATGCTTATTAACATAGTTGAGACTTTGCAAGAGGTAAAACAGTTGCAAGTGATGAGGAAAAAGTTAGATGGATAAAATCAGGTTGCAGACAAAGAGAGGAAGATGAAATTTGGGTATACAAAGATGAAAGACCAGTTATGCCCGATAGCATGATCTCAAATATGGACAGAATGTATCATGGACAAGCATATGTTGGCAGGGACGCAATGGTTAGACTATTCAGGCAGGCCTGGTATAATCACAAGTTTCGTGTAATTGCCGAGAGTTTGTGCCAGCGATGTTTGGTCTGCCAACAATTGAATCCATGAAGAAAAACTGTTGTAAGTTTGGGAACCATAGGACGGGAGGGAGGTCCTTTCACGCGAATGCAGTTGGACTTTATAGAGATGCCACTATGTAATAGGCTAATATACGTCCTCATGATCATTTGTTTGTTTTCACGATGGATAGAGGCTTTCCCAACAAGGAGAAATGATGGAGTAACTGTAGCAAAGCTTCTGTTGAGAGAAGAGATTCCTCGTTTTGGATTTCCAGTAACAATTGAAACAGACAGAGGAAGTCATTTTCAAAATGAACTGATAGAGTCGATGTGTGAAGTACTGGATATTCGTCAAAAGTTGCATTGTGCTTACAGACCAGAGGCGTCTGGGGTAGCTGAGCAAGTTAATGGAACAATCAAAAACAGACTTGGAAAATTGTGTCTGGCCACTGGACTAAAATGACCCGATGCTCTACCACTTGTTCTAATAACCTTAAGGAGCATTCCAGATTGGAAAACAGGCTTAAGTCCACATGAGATACCGATGGGACGAATAATGAGGCAAGCATTTGTGCCAGTCAACAAACTGTTAGCTATAAATGATGATGTTATATTGGATTACTGTAAAGTCCTGTCTGATACCATCACTTCTGTGTTTCACTAGGTTGGAACTGATGCGTGTACTCAGGAAAAAAATCCAACTCATGACTTGAGTCCTGGAGACTGGTTTAGAGTAAAAATACACAGAAGGAGAAAATGCCTGGTTCCTCGCTGGGACAGACCAAGACAAGTAATTCTGATCAGCACTACTGCTGTAAAATGTGCAGGTGTGAAAAGGTGGGTACACGCCAGCCACACCATCCGAGTACCAGAACCTGAGAATCAACATTTTGAAGAAGTAGATACAAGTTCAGATTCTGATGCAGAAGAGATAACAAACAAAGTTCCAGATACGAAAGATCGACCTGTGAGGCGACATCTGGAGATAGCAGATACAAGTTCAGCATCAGAAACAGAGACTGAAATAATTGAAATTCCAGATCTTGAAGATCGACCTGTAAGTCAACATCTGGAAGCAGCAAAAACCAGTTTGGGCACTGAAAAAGAACAGGATAGAACTGGTAAGAGTGGAAAATCTGACAATCAAGCAGAAAGTTCAGAGAAAAGGAATATTGATCTGGAAACTGGAGAAAAGGAAGTAACTCACAATAAGGATGAGATTCCAAGTACCAGTTAAGAAGAAATTCCTTGTAAAAGAACTGAACTAACAAAAGATAAACAAGACTCAGAAGCTGAACCAGAGATCATAAAGTCCAAAATAAGAGGAAGTGAAAAGAAATCCGAGACTGAGTCTGATGAAAGTGAAGGAGAGACATCTTTGAGAAAGAGTCCTAGAAAGAGGGCTTGGAAAGTTGAACGAGAAATAACAGAGCCAGTGATTAAAAAGGCCAGAAAGCGAGACAATTGGCCTACAGCAATCAAAGGGCTAAAGTTCAAATTGAAAAATGTAAATGGAGATCAAAAAGAACAAGTTATTGAAATAACAAGTCAAGAAGGTCAGAAAGAAAGAAATAAAGGCATTTTACAAAGACCTAAAAGAGTGAGGAGACCAAATCAAAAGTACAAATCACCTGAGTGGATCTACATTTCATTGCCTGATATACAAGAAGTTGAAAGTAGTCAAGAAAACCAAAGTGAGACTGGTGAGTGAAAAAGACAAAGAAAAATAATTTTGCTTAAGATTAAGAAAATAAAGATGATAAATTTAAAGACAACGAAACACAAGAACGAGAGACATAATTGAGTAAAGGATTTAAAAAGGACACCGTTTTGTGTGCAAAGATGTGAAAAGACATTATAAACAAAAAATAAACTGTAAAAGAGTACCTACTGTGATTATTTTTTTTAAATGCCTGCAAATGATACTAATATGTCCAGATGTGGGATGTTACGTAAATGGTGTAAAATGTGGTTAATTTGCACAGGATTATTAATGCTTATATGGATCATTTTAGCAATATTAATTCCATTTCATTCAAGTTTTGAACATTCGTATGGAAAACAAAATGACAAGAGTGAAAAGATACATGATGAAAAAATAATGTATAGTAGATAAAACTGAACTACACAAAGATAGATCTATTAATGATTTTTCAAAGAATGTTTTTTCTAGACTGTTAAGAGTGTATGTAGAAACTATGGATGTCCGGGACTGCTATGTCTGTATGCAGTTACCTGCATCTGTATCGGAGGGGGTAACCTATCACTACCTTCCTTTGACCTATGGAATGACTTGTAGTGTAATACCTAGTTTATTTTACAAAACTAGTCAACTAGAATACTATTATTCCGACGTTGATGACATTTTTGCTAAAATTCCTGTAGTACATAGAATGTACAAAGTGAAACCTGCTAAAGTTTTGGGTGAATTCTTTTTAGAAATAAATGAATTGACTGTAGAATATGCGTTTAAGAATAATTTGACTTGTAAATTAAAGAAAGCAGAGAAAGCATTTTTAGAAATGGCAGAAGACAGGAGACTAATTTATCTAAGAAAAGCTACTGCAAGTAAAATGGAACCAACCTCATTGAGATTCGAAGAAGAGAATTAAGTTAAAGGTGATACTAATGTTGCATTGGGAATAGATCTTCCCCAACAGGGAAAATTATGTATTTGACGAGATAATACAGAGTATGATAATTATTTTGTGGGAGCGAGTGATTGCAAGGACACTTACAGAATTATTGGGGGATGGAGATTTAAAGAGGCAAATGATCCTCTTTTTCCTGGACTTTATTGTATATGCGCTAACAAAGCTTATTATAGATTACCAGATCATTGGTACAGGACATGTTATGTGGGTTTGGTCTTTCCCAAAAATGTTCATGTAGATAGAGGTACTAATGAAATTTATGAAATAGGTAAACCCTTAACAGAAAGGAGAAGAGAAACTTTTCTAGAAATAGTAGTAGATATTTTTGGAGCACTGATACCAGCAGTGGGTATATCATTTAATGCAAACAAAATTCAAAAATTGTCTACGATAGTAGATTGCTGATCAACGAGTACAGCTGGAGGTTTTGTAATGGTAAATACTGAAATGGTTGCCATGAGAGCTATGGTAATGCAAAATAGACTTGCTCTTGATATATTATTGGCAAAAGAGTGAGGAGTCTTTGGAATCTTGAAAGTGCAACACTGTTGTACTTATATTCCTGACAAAAGTCAGAATATTCAAAGGTATATTAAAAACATTACTGAATTGCACAAAGAAATTATCCCACTGGAGGTTGATGGTGTTCTAGAGAAACTTGGTAAGAGTTTTTCTAATGTAAAGAAATGGTTTGCAGAGATAGGTAGTTCATTAGTTGGAAAAATATTGATACCAGTAACAATAGTAATGATGATTAATGTGAGCTTTGCAGAAAGTAGGGTAAAGCAATAGTAAAGCAGGGGAGAAGTGACCGAGTAGTAGTTGTAGAGATAACTTAATATCGTTTCCAAGGGATTAGTTAAAGTTTGTAGGTTGGGGGGAAGGGAGAAAAAGAAAAGTGGATGCAAGGAATCTTGTTGATTGATCACAATTGTATTTATATTGCATAAGGGCTGACATCACTTTCCTGACTCATGCCGCCCGATCTACGGGTTGTGGGCTAAATGGCCGTGTGCTGCAATTTTCAGTGACGTGTGCGTTGCACATGCGGGATGCTGGATTGTTGATCGTACTAGATGTACACTGTACTATTCTGCAATAAAAATATATTTCCCCCAAATTTTTTTTTTTTTTAAATAGTAATGATGATAGCATTAATGTTGAGATTAGGATGTGTCTGTATTAAAAGATGAAAAACTGAAAGAGAAATAAGAATAAATATAGAAAAGAATAAGCAAAGAGAACATGAAATAGGTGTAATTGAGCTATAAGAGTTCAAAGAAAAACTGTATAAAAATGCAAGAGGTCAAATCGAAAAAGATACTAAAGTTTAATTGAAGAACCTGAAACATGTTCTTAGAAAATTTAGATGGGATATTGTGTGGTGATAAAATCACCAAAGGGGGGAGTTGACGAAGCAGGGGAGAGACAAAAAATGTTGTGTACTCCTTGTAAAGTTAAACTCTCATAATCATAACGACTAACAGAGTGAAGCATGTGAAATAATCAACAAAATGCACGTAGACACAACACGTGGGAAAACTAATTGCTGTCTTGCATAAATTAATTAATTAAATGAATGTAAATGAGTCATACTAATATAGAGTCGTAATAAAATAAATAAATATATAATTGTGCTTGACACAGGAGTCTTGTGGCAAAACGAAAAATAAAATTGGTAAGTGAAACGACGCTATGTGTTTGCTTTTGCTAGATAACAACTAATTGGGAAGAATTTGAAACGGTGGGAGGTAAACAGAAGGGCTATAATTCTCAAACTAATTTCTGTTGTGTTTATTTTCGCATTTGTTCCCATTGAGGCCTGCGCGTCCTGGCCAGGGAAAATGGCTGTTTACGGAACCATTGACAAGGAAAAGATGGCTTCCACGCATGCACTGAAAGCTGAACGTTTGAATAGAAAGACCTGTGCAGAGTGAAGGATGTCAGCGTGGCCTGGCACCAGGATATGTGCGAAAGGATGACTACTTCTAAAAACCGTATGAGAGAGGAAACGTATTGGAAAATAATAACAAAAGGTGTTACAAAAGGCGGATGACAAACACAAATTTAAGATGATGCCATGGGAAAGAAATTTAGAATGACATTGCTAAAATACAAACTGGTATGGACGAGTACATGAGGTGATCATCACCACCCCTCTAATGAACCAATCAGAAAGAACTGTGGACCCTAAAAGTTTCAATTTTAAGTTAGATAGTTAGAGACAAAGGGTATACAAGGGCTTATGTGAAAGAGAGAATAGATTTGTTGCACTACGACATGCTGTCGGTTTGGACAATTTTATGGTGCTAGAGACTTTGAAATATTTTTGGACTTTAATTTTGATGGAGCAGAGAAGACGATCGATTGCAGAATTTTTATCTTTGAAGGGAGGTACTGAGGAGAATAGTGAGACAGTTTTGGGAACCTGTGCGATTCTGTCATTTGCTTATGAAAGATGGGTAATACACTTTTCTAAATTTCATTTTCTTTAAAATGTACTAAATAAAATGCTTAGATTTTGCTTGTCTAAATAAATTGCTAACATTTCCTTTCTCAAATAAAGTAGATAAAACTATTTTTAAATTTCAACTCGTCTGTTTTATTATTATTTAGATAAATGTTATGACAAAATAAAAATGTTAAAAGTTTATAGGCTTACTGTGATTGAGCTGGTCTTAATCGCCATCAACTGAATCCTAGTAGCTGGTCCATCGACCAAATAGCGGAGTACCTTGATGTACTTGTGTCCTATTTTCAGGTTAGCTTGATGATTAAATTTTACAAATGTATATAATGTATAAAGTGTAAATTCTAGGTACCCTGCTAACTAGCAGCTCGCCTTCTGTTTCACTGACTCTGGAGCAGTGTGGTGTGTGTATGAGGGACTCTCGGTGTTCTGGGCCCCACCGATGAGTAAGAACAATTTGCTCCAGGGTTGAGTGGATAAGTATTGAGGGTTTGTTGGAGAGCTCTGCTGGATCGTCAGCAGTAAAAACCATAACCAGATACTGAGCCCCAGAGGCCCTTTCAATGCAAAGGGCCCCTCTCCCTATCGGATTGTCTGGAGATCACCAGGGTTAAAGCTGCCCACAAGTGAGGGTTTCAGACAAAATAATTAACTTTTGCAGATTATGAAGTGTTACCAAATCTACAAAATAAAAACTGTGCCAATTCAATCTCTTTGCAAGGTCTATTTAAAGAGAAGTTTACCTCTTGATAGTAATCACCTTGTACAAAAAATGGCCCAAACTGGTTTTCAGTGATTTTTAATTTTTTAAATTTTATTAAATATCTTGCTAATTACAAAGGCCCAGCTTTACGATACTTGATGTAAAACATCCTTTTGTGACCTTGCCCTGTTTAGTGACCCCTTAAAATTTTGTAATGGTGTCCCCCTTAAATCGGGCAACGAGGAGGTGGTTCTTGGAGGTTTTTAAGTACATTTAACTTTATACAGCAATGTATTACTGATCCAAATAAATGGCTGTTTGGGAGTCTACGAGGTGTGATTGGCTAGTTGAGAATCGCCCTCCTTTGGCTGTTACTCACCAGTAAGACAGTGTTCTCAGTTGTCCACTGCAACATCAACCATCCACATAACACTGCTTTACTTAGAGCAAAGAGAAGCTCTTTTGCTTGTGACCGACTTGAGGGAACTTAGTATAATCAGCCTGCATGGCATTTCTGTAACAATATCTGAGGTTTGCTATGAAAGCTGAATTGTTAATGCTGATCTCCGACTCTGCTGGCTGCCTATGCTAGGAACCAAATGTGCAATGGGCAAGTGTAGATTGAGCAGAGACAGGTGGTAACAGTGGTAGAAGGATGGGCTCTGTAATCGTATAACCAGTTAACCCAGCAACAGAACACGGACATAAAAGTATTCTGCTACATCAAAAAGCCAGTTGCCACCATATCCAACACTATAAAAACTACACCAAGCACAAAAAACACATGATTGGGGAGCGAAATAAGTATTGCCTCAGGAATGCAATTGGGCTCTTGCGTGATCATTTCTGATAACACTGAGCTACATGGTTATTACTAGTTCCAGTCAGTGAATGCACACATTCTATGGCAGGACCGGAGGCAAGGATTATGCTCTGCTTTCTTTATTTTCCAACACCAGCAGCTTCAACATTAAAACAAAAAACTATCTGTTGTAACTTTGCACTTGGTTCTGCCCACTCCCCCCTGTTACCCCCTCCCGCTTCTCTCCCACTTGGTATGGCCCGTGCTGTCACTTGAAGGCAGCAGTAGAATGTTCATGTGTAACGATCCTGTCAAGCTGGGAGCACCTTGTGTTAAATTGAACTGAATAAAGGTTCTTGAATTCTACCACGTGTGGACCGCATTTACTACAATTTTGGCGACGGAGGAAACGGAGCTGAGCCAGGGTCAGTGTGGTGTCTCTCCCCTGGAGTGATATGAGCTTGGACAAGGAAAATATGAGGAAATGAATTTATGACGTATCTTGGGCGTTCTAAGGAAACTGAGAAATTAAAGAGAAGTAAGACCCAGGTTGAGGAACATTGAAAGAAGCGCAAGTCAGTGAGGTGAGCAGATTAATATGAGGAAATGTATTTATGACGTATCTTGGGCGTTCTAAGGAAACTGAGAAATTAAAGAGAAGTAAGACCCAGGTTGAGGAACATTGAAAGAAGCGCAAGTCCGTGAGCTGAGTGAAGAGAAATGAGAAGAACAGGGAACGAATTTTAATCTGTTGAGGAATAAGAAAACATGATGAAATGAATTGATGATTTACCTTGGGCAGTCCGTGAGAAAATGAAATGTTGAGAGGAGTAAGACCCAAGTATATGAGCGCTGGAAGAGGCGAAAGTTCGTGAGGTGAGCAGTTTCAGCTTAGTGAGGAGAGCTGAGCGGAGCGGGGAACGTATTTGGAATCGTTGACGCCGTGTTTGAACTTTATAAATTGAGCCTTGGTGACTGAGTTGAAAAGTGAGCGAGGCAGGGGTACCAGGTGTTTTTTGTTCCCGCAAGTGACATTGAGGAGAATCAGCGCGATCAGCGTTCGAATTGTAAATCTCCTCAGTTTTTCGGAGTGCAGCCAAAGCTCCGTCACACTTGATAAAATTCTCCTCAAATCTACAGCACTAACCCGATTCCAATTTGGAGAGGCACTGCCACCGTGTGGCCATTTTAAGCATAGGAGCATGTGAAAATCTCCAGTAAGAACAGTTCAGCGCAGGTCATTTCAACCGGGTTAAGGGGAAGTGAAGCACAATTCAGTGGCGGTTTCCCTTGGGTGTGTAATGCCGGAAGGAAAGATGTGTAACTCTCCTCAGTGCGATGTGTAGGAATTTAACTACACCGTAGCAGCAAAGCAGCGTCTGAGAGTGTCGACTGAAGGGAATGAGAAGACCCAGAGCTCACGCACACGTGTATCTACTAAAGGCGTATTGGTGAGTCATAGTGGCTGGGAGGAGGAGAAGTGAGCTGAGCAGGGAGCTCTGAAACCGCATTTTTGAATTTTTTTTTTTTTTTTGTGAGGCACAGCTGAGCGTGAGGGGGAGCCACCCTAGGGAGAACTTAAAGATTACTGAGGCTGATATGATTGGAAAATAAACAAGAACAGAAGCAGCCATGCGCGTAGGAGAGCGTGTGGTGGTAAAGAGTCTTTGAGTTTTCAACAGTTTAACAAGCAGCGTGAGGTCGATGCTCATGGGAAAATTACATTAAAAGCGGTGCATAATTGGTATCAAAACAGATGTGGGTGTAAAGAGACTTTGAGTATTCAACACTACAACGCGCAGCGCGAGGGCAAGGCTCATGGAATAATTACATTAAAAGCGGCGCATAATTGGTATCATAGCTGACGTTTTCCCCCTGAGATTTTAACTGAACAAGAGCGAGACATTAAAGTGTAATTTTCGAAATTAAGGGAAGGGAAGGTGGAAGGTGACACTTCAAGCATTTCAATTGAGTTTCCCCTCTGATCTCCAGCGTGCAGTCAAGGGCAAACGTCATAAAGTAGTTGAGTTTTACGGCAATTTTGAGTGAGGAAGACACCTATTGGGTGCTGATTAAATGCGCGTGTTATGTCCTTAAGGGAATCTGATCTCAAATTTCACCAGTCGAGTGTATAAAGATTAAAAGGATATACAGGAATTAGTAAAGTGAACTGTAGTTACAAGGTCAAAAAAAAAAAAAAAAGAAAGGTAGAAATTTCTGGAAACTAGTATTTTTTTTCAAATTTCAAAGGAAAGGGGAATAATACAAGGAGTTGGAGCTTGGAGCTACTTAAGGTGAATGATAACTGTGCTCCGGAGCAACCACGTCATCGTGCTGGGTGAAATTAAGTGAATTTAGCTTACCTACACTTTTCATCTGTTGGGTGCATCGCTAGTTACATAGTACCGAGAAATACTTACTGGTTGTGTTATATTAACCTGGTTGTATAGCAAAATTAACATGGAAATAAACAAAAGGTATAACTTATCTCCACCGGAGCCATTGTGTGAAAGGGATGGTATTACTACAAATACTAGGGAAGAGTGGAAGGAACATTTTCGTAATTTGGTAGCTATAATAGAAAATGAGGAACAACCATTACTTCCCAATGATAAGGTGGAAATATTGTTGAATAGATTAAGTGCAGGAGGGGAAGAAGTCTACATTAGCATTGGAAAGATGGTCCAAGAGGGAGCCGGAAGGAATGTCGGTGAAGAAGTTATGGAAGATACAGTGGATCATTATATGCAAGTGATGTCTCGTGATGCACAAAGGTACGAAGTTATCAGGGATGACAAGAATGACAAAATGGGGATGAACATGAGTAAAGTTAACCCTGGGTGTACTATCAACTTAGGAGGAAGTGAAATTGATATTGTCGCAGATTCTGTGGCATATTATTCTACGGTGAGCACGAATTTGAGGAAAAGCAAGTTAGCTGAAGCTTTTGGACTTGAACTCAAAGAGACTAATATATCCCTTAAAATGTACATGGGTGATGACAATAACCTATCAGGGGGGAAAGAGTTGGAATTGAGATACAAGGAAAGATGTACAAGTAAAACGATTTACATCACAGAAAATGAACCCTCCTATCTGAGAGGGGTGGAACAAAAGAAAATAAGATTGATAATGTACCTAGAAAGCAATGAACACAGGAGTGACCTGGTGGGAATCAACAGTACACTCATGGCCTGGTTTGAGTGGTTAAAAGAA
Source organism: Lissotriton helveticus (assembly GCF_964261635.1). Taxonomy (NCBI): domain Eukaryota; kingdom Metazoa; phylum Chordata; class Amphibia; order Caudata; family Salamandridae; genus Lissotriton; species Lissotriton helveticus. The sequence goes on from NC_136057.1 coordinate 1,040,530,845, forward strand.
AGGAAACCACCATATAAGGGTCAGGTGGCATGGAAAGGAACCGTTTGGAGAGAAGAATGGGGAAAAAAGGTGGTTATGGACAAACTCAAAGTAAAACATGGTACATATAAAGGACTTGAAAGGAGAAGGAATATAAGCAAGGAATCTGTGAAGGAAAAAGGTGAAGAAGTTAGAAAAAAAGAAAATGAATTTGTTAGTAAAGGAAAATGTAAGGTAACTCCCACTAAAGGAGTGAAGGAGGAAAAGTGCAATCCTATTCGACACAATTTTTGGAGAGAGTGGCATGAAGCTACAAGGAATGAACCCATGTCCAGAGGTTCAGGTGCTGAGTATGGAAAGAGATTCGAAGTGGGAGGATGGTCTAGACCAGACAACGAGGATGAAAAGGTGTATGAGGTCTGTGGTGTTACAAGGCGCAGACGCAGTTTGGTCTGGTCCAGGAAACTACCCAAGGAAAAGATCTTAAAGTTATTATTACTCACCGGGATGGAGGTGATGATATGAAGGAGAGAAGTCTGGAGCACAAGAGAACTAAACCTAGGAACTGACTTGTGGTTGACTGGCATAGCGGAAAAGCAGGAGTGTTAGGAATCATTTACCCTGCAGCGTCCGCCTGGGCAGTCCGTGTTTCCACGTTGGATTAAGGCCCAGACAATGGGTAGGCCATCACAGAACGAATAACTCTTGTTGACAGTAATACCTCCTATGTAATTCTGAGCTGAGAACTACTAGATGTTTGACTTTGGGTTGGCCATCACAGAACTAATAACCCTTGTTTACAGTTATACCACATGAGACATTTTACTGAGTATAACTAGAAGTCTGAAGTGTTGGCCCCTCGGGCCATGACTATGGATAGTGATTTCTTACCAGTGTCTACATTATTTCTCTGAGCACAGACACTCGTATAAATAGGAGCATGATGTCTCTCAGTCTCTGGTTAAGAATTTAGGGGTTCAGGGTGGACGGGAAGTTGGGGTGTTCAGCCCATGTTTTACCCTCCTTGGTCAGATACAACCGGGTGTTTAAGGGGATTCTCATAGTTTCAGGCCACCACCCTCCTGTTGCTGGATTTCTCCGCCCCGCCCGTACAGAGACTGTTTATCTCGTTTATATTGGTCCTCTGCCAGTTTGGTAGAGGCCTTGGGTTCATCCTTCTTGATGTCCCAGGTTCTCACCGGGGCTCAGGTCTTTTGTGTAGGACCCTCTGCTTTTCCTGCTAGCGCATTTGCAGTTATCTCTTCCCTCCATGCTCTACTGTTTTTCTCTCTCTTATCTTCTCTCTTTATCTCTCTCTTTTCTCCACTCCTTCCTCCTCCCCACTCCACTCCCCTATACAGCTGACCCCTGTCTTTTCCCTTATTGTCTCCCTAGGGAGGATGATGTGTTGTAACTTTGCACTTGGTTCCGCCCACTCCCCCCTGTTACCCCCTCCCGCTTCTCTCCCACTTGGTATGGCCCGTGCTGTCACTTGAAGGCAGCAGTAGAATGTTCATGTGTAACGATCCTGTCAAGCTGGGAGCACCTTGTGTTAAATTGAACTGAATAAAGGTTCTTGAATTCTACCACGTGTGGACCGCATTTACTACACTATCTTTCCCAGGAACCCCAGGGAAAGGGCAGTCCGAGAGGTCAACCAATCAGCATCCACGTATGTCCACAAGGTCCGGGGAATGCTGGGATATCTCCTCTTTCTTTTCCTGCTCACCAGCAGATAAGTACCTCCCATAACTCCTCTATGGTTGTGGCAGTGTTTGTTTATTTATTGTTAAGTGGTATTTTTTCTTTGTCATAGTGCGAACGCAGTGTTTCACTTAAATGTGTCTGCTTGTTGCGCTATGCGATTCTTTATATTGGGTATTGCCTTGTTTGTGTGATTCAGTGCAAGCATTCTGCTTCAGCCTCAAAGTTCATTCACAGTGTCTGTTGTGCCCAGAGTAGCGCGATCGCTGTTTTTTCTTTGGCAGGTTACTGCGGGAGCTCCCTTCGCGTTTTGATCTGTGTGGGGTTGTGGTGTGGCCGCAGCCGCTAGAGGGCACTCGCGCAGCGCACCTCTTTTCTTCTCGTTCGCTCGGCAGGAACGCTCTCTGTCAGGAAGCCCACAAACCTGGAGCAGTGACACCCCAGCTCGAGTCTGATTTCAGTGCAGCCTGACGCCCGCACGAGAGTCGGACTTTAGCCCAGTGAGCCAGAATACATTTAAGGCTTTCGATATCTTCAGGGGCCAGCCCAGGTTTTTTCTAAGTGACTGCTTTGGGGAAAAAAGATCCTTCAGCAGTAAGACCCCTCTTATTTAGTGGGTGGGGGCCCCAGGGTTGATTACCCAGGATTCCTTGTTTACAAGGCCAAATTCTTTAGAAGTTTTTCCTTCTGCCAAAATCTAAGAGCCTCAGGTTCGCCAAATACCCCTAACTTGTTTGTTTTGGCAGTTTCACCATTATCATGGAAGGGGAATTTTATGAGAAGAAAACCTTTGAGGTTCTCCCGGTGGACAATGCTTTTTGCGACGTTGTGGATGCTTCCATCCACCAAGCCGTCGCTGCAGCCATGGGACCTTTTGAAAAGTGCATTATGAAGGTGGCTTGCACCTACGCCTCTGGGGAATGCCAACGTCCCACCACGTAAGCGTAAAGCGGAAGAGACCGTGGATGGGGGGGGGGCTTTTGAGCACCTTAAAGTAGCCTTTTTGGCGCGTCCTCCAGTGCCCAAAGTAGATCCCTTAGATGAGGGAAGACCTGTGTCCCTGGAGGGCGACAATGAGGATGGCGATGAGTCGCCTGAGGAATCCCTTGAGGAACCGGGCCCTTCCAGGCCCTGGCGCCCAACGCAGAATGTCCCTGAAGGTCCTGCTGACATGCTTGTCCCCGAGGATTTGGTCCATCCCCCTTCATCTATGTGGACACCAAGCGAGAAGGTGACGCAATTCGTTCCTAGCAGAATGAGGAAGCCCCTAGAGAAGGAAGTTAGGCTTGCTTGCAGGCAGAATGCTCTCGCCCTGCCCTACTGGGCAAGGTGGCTCTCTCCCCCGAGATAGATGCTAGGAAGGCAACTTTCCTACAGAAATATATTCGTGATCCCAAAAAAGGGATCGATAGGTCCTGGAAAGTTTGTCAGGACAAGCTCATGGAGGTCTGTGGCCCTCTTACAAAAATGTTAGATCTTGCAGAGGAGGCAAAGGCCTCTGGTACCACACTTTCCCCGGAGTCAGTCTCTGGCTGTGCTCAGCGAGCTATTGTCTTCCTGGGGAAAGCGAACTGCGCCCTGGCTGCAGAGAGGCGCCGCTCCTTGTTGCTTAAGGTGGATCCAAAGTAAGTAGACTTGGCCTCCTCGGAGGCGGGAGCAGGAGCGGATGGGGGCTTTTCGGCGAACCCTTTGTGAATGAGCTCACTAAGTTTGTGTCCACCTTCACCACCCTTGACAAGGCGCAGGCCTCTATTAAAAGAGTGTTCAATCCGAAGGTTTTCGTCTGGGTCGGTCGTGGCAGGGGGCGCTCGACCAGCCACTTCTATACTCAAGCTGCTAACAAAGGCTTCAAGAAGGCGGGTGACCAACCCAAGCAAGAATTCTTCCAGTCGCTCAGAAACGAAAGAGGCTGAGGCACCAGAGGAGGAGGCAGGGGCCAGTTCCAAAATCAATCAGGTGAGTTTCTCTCCTTAACCCCATTTGCGGGTGGGGGGCAGGTTGGCTTTATTCGCTCACAATTGGGAAGCCATCACTTCGGATTCGTGGGTGCTTCAGACCATAAAAGGGTTTCACAGAGTTCTACGGGACCCCAAGACAGGATTGCCGTCCACAGCCCCTGGTTTTCACTTCCGTTCAGTCGACTCTGGTTCAAGACCTCCTTCGCAAAGGGGTGATAGTGTGCTCCTCCCTCCACCCAAGTGGTCTTTTGAGCATTATCTTTTTAGTGGACAAAGCGGACGGCGGCCAACGCCCGGTTATCAATCTAAAGGAGTTCAACAGTTGTTTGGTTTACCGCCATTTCAAAATGGAGGGAATCCACCTACTGCGCAACGTCCTGCGCCCAAACGACTGGATGGTTCGCCTCGATCTGAAAGACGCTTACCTTTCCGTCCCAATATTCCCCCCGCATTGCAGGTTCCTTCAATTCCTGAGGAAGGGCCAAGTTCGCAACGCTACCTTTCGGTCTTCCTTCAGTCCATTGGTGCTTCACCAAGGTGCTCAAGCCTGTGGTGGAATACCTCAGGGCTCGGGGCTTCCGTCTCCTGATCTATCTCGACGACATTCTTCTCTTAGCTCAGTCTTCCACATTGCTCGCAGAGCAACTCCGGAAGACAGTTCATCTCTTGCAGAGTTTAGGTTTTGTAATCAACGAGAACTGGCGATATCCCTGTTGATTGTAAAGTTGATATCTGCCAGATTGATATGTGGGCCTTTGATTATACTTGTAGAAAGGTGGATATCTGACTATGGTTGCCCCCAACTTTTTGCCTAGTGTTTTGCTGGTTTTTGACTTAGTTGGCCTGGGATCCTGCTATTCAGGACCCCAGGCTTCCTGCTCTCTCTGTTAAAATGGATTCCATGTACTTTAGGTGCATTTACCAATTGGTACTGGGACACCTTATCAGTCCCTGTACCCAGGGCATAGGTGTACCCAGGGCCTACCAGGGGCTGAAGCATGTATTATGCCACCCCTGGCTGGCCACCTAAAACTGACACAACTGGCTGCATGACAGCTGGGGCAAAGTGGTGTAATCACCCTTTGCTATAGATATAGTATACCTATATCTAACCCTAAAATGGACACATAGATTCCTATCAGTCACTCCTATGGAAGGCCTTGTCAATCCTGAAGGCAGAGTGCTTGGAATTATGTGAGATGGTGCTCTGGCATGAGCTGAGCCCGTTTGCAGCTTGCGGAACAAAGTCCTAATAGCTGTTCCATGATAACGCTATACCATATACTCTTAAGTGCATTATCAACCTCGCGGTTAAATGCTAACTCTGGTATAACATTATCAAAACATGTCGAGTAAGGTGTCATACGATTTGGAATACTACCCCCTCGCCAATTCTGGCGACGGGGGTAGCATTCCACCCTTCTAGAGGGACACGACATGTATGTAACTGTGAACCCCGGTTAAAGTTAACTCGAGCCTTGGCATCACAAAATGAATACTGCCACCTCAGACACAAGTCTGACCTCCTGCTGCTGGGAGTCCTTCCAGCGAGGATGGCTTGGACAAAGGGTTTCCTGCCTTGGGAGGTGCTAGCACCACCCCAGACAGGATTTTGTGTATTGGGGAGGATAGGCCTGAAAGGAATGAGACATGCCTGGGGCACACAAGGTGTCCTGTGCATACACCGGTTCAAACCAGTTGCTGGGCCATCCCTGCCCCAGCTCTGGCGGGAAACCGGACAAAGGATAGGGGTGTAACCACCCCCCTTCCTGGTCCCACCCAGGGGAGGGACCTAGTCAGTAGTGCAGCCCCCTTTAGGAGAATAAAGGTAGGAGCTGGTCCCATTCCAAATTAGATTATCCTGAACTATTCAACAAGAAGAAACTCTGGCCTTCGACGTTCTGCTCCACAGAAGACTAAAGAATCTCCCTTGTGGGTAAGGAGTGTCCACCCTGCAACTGCAGGCACCATCAAGCGTCCAGCGGCTTCACTTTGTCGTCTTCCCTCGAGGATCCGGTCTTCAGAGCCCGATGAGACCCGGATTCCCAGACCTCTCCGACCTCAACTCACATCTGCAGCAAAGCTGAGACCCGTGGGTGCGACGAGACACGTGGGACCGGCCATCTTGGAAGAAACTGCACTTCGCTTCCAGCACGACTCCCGAGGTAAACTCGACCAAGTGCTTTGGGGATTGAGAAGCCCCAGCCCCGAGCAGCCCCTGCACCGAAGATTAGCCCTGCTGCATCCACGAGATCTGCGTGGGGCCCTTCCGCTTGTTTGCTTCTCGACGCGTTGTCTGGTCACTTGCCGGCTGGCTAGTGGCCTCCTAGACGACGAACCTTTGAATCTTTGCTGCTGGTCTGGTTGCTCCAGACGGGCCCTTGCTCCCTTCCAAAAGAGGGGCACCCCGGACTCTCCTAGTCCGCACCAGACGTCTTTTCTCTTCACCGCGTGGGTTGCCTTTGCCAAGTCCTGTTGACTCCAATCCCGGATCCGACATCGCCGACAGCGAGAGCCTGCGTGGGACAGCTCGTGCCTCCATCCTGGTCGTCGAAGACACCTCCTGGTCCACGAGGCTGCAGAGTCAAGCGTCCACTCTTCACCTGATCGCGACGACAGCACCTGGTTCCTTCCTGGTTCCACACCGGTCACTGGCTAGTGACTTTGAACACTGTCCCCTCTGCTTACAGGTCCTCTTCTTCACCGATCCACCCTTGGATCGCACCGGACATCTTCCTCCTGGTCGCCTGCAGCATCTTTTCTTTCAGACTCCATTGACTTCAACGCGAGAACCCGACACACTTTGGCACCTATGCACCCGCAGCACGTGGGTGAGGTAACGAGAGCATTTCGGTGCTCAAGGGTAGTCTAACTGTCCTAGTGTCTAGTTTCACAGTCGTTTTAATCCTAACTAGTCATGATTGGTCGTACTTACCTTGAACTTGAACTGTACTGTCCATAGACGTTGTTACGCATCTCGCGTGTGAGTTCACACTCTGCACACGCGTTCTGTGGGCCTCCTATTACTTACCTGAAGTTAGTGTAGCGTGGTCCCATCGATCCTACAGCCTCTGGACAGCTCCATTCCTTTTATCGACTCTCACATTCCACTTATAGTATATGGTTTGTCGTGCCCCTAGGGCACCATTGTAATTTTGTGCAACTTGTAGTATTTTTCGTAATAGATTGTCATGTGCTTAGCCCTCTGACCTCATAAAGAGTTCAGAGGTGTTGTTATTAATAAATATACTGTTTATTTTCATAACAACCTGTGTGGCGTCCTTTCATCTGGTATTCAAGGGGTTATATTTTGGTAAAACAGCTGGCTTCACATGCCAAAAGACTTTAGCCTAAGACTGCTTTGTCCATGCTACCATTAGGATAGCTGGTCTATAAGGTTGACTTACAACCAATCACCATAAGGGTTGTTTGGACTGATTCAAGGTGATCACTAGAACTAGTGAGCATCATATATCAGGCCAACTTCTCACAATACTGTCCTCTAGATCCTCTGCTTCGAAAGGACTGAAATCTTCCCTGTTGTAGAGAGCCCAATGCCCGCGCCGTATCAGTGTCAACCTTGATGCCTTGAAGGGCCTCATCTATGTCCTTTCCGAACAGTTTTTCTCTGTCGAATGGCATGTCAATTATTTTTGCTTGGACTTCTGGTCTAAATGAAGGGGCTTTAAGCCATCCCTGTCTTCGCAGTGCTATCGCCGCTGCCATTTGTCTGAACGAAAGGGAAGACATATCCATTGTTATATCTATAGATTCAGATGCCGCTCTGGAACCATCCTGGATTAAGGCTGCTGCCTCTTCCTTTTTATCCTCTGGCAAATGTGACAACAATGGAGCTATACCCGACCACATTTGCGGCTCTAATAGCGGCTGCTGCCATCACAGCAAAACGCTTCCCCGCACCATTCATTCGTCTTCCCTCCTTGTCTGGAGGGGCTGCAGTTGTTGAGACGGGATTCTTTGAATTGCGTTGTGCTGCATGCATTACCACAGACTCTGGCCGTGGATGCCCAATTAAACATGCAGGAGAGGATTTTGGTGCCCTATACTTTTTATTCCAAATTAAGTCTATAACTGGGATTGCTTGGATAGATTTTCTAGACTCCTCTTTGAAATCGTAAAGAAAACATTCTGCTTCTTGGACCGGAAGCGGGAGTTCAGATCTTTTCGAGGCCTTTTCCATAAAATCATGGAATCCTCCAATATCTTGAGGAGGGGAATTTGCTGGAGACGGCGTAGTAGGGATAATATATTGATCCCATTCTATCCCAATTGGACTTTCCTGAAGAAGGTCTCCCTTCTTCTGGTTGCTCTCCGTCACTGTCCATTAAATCATCTCTAATTGTAATAATTGGGGGTGATCGAATTTTTTGAATTGAAGGTGTAGGTGGAGGCAGGGGTTGAGGCGTTAGCCTCTGGGAATCTACGATAGTAGACGTTAATCATATGGCGAAGATCCGTTACAAGAGAAATTGGCATGGAAACAGTTTCCTCTCTCACCTCCTGCTGTACTTCTTCCTCCTCCTCATAATCATAAGACTGCTGAAATGACTCATATCTCTTTTCAGTCACTGGACGGCCCTGAAAAAAAAACACTTCCTGGTACTCATCATCGTCAGTGTTCTGACTTTTTATTTGAAGTTGGGAAGGACTATAAGCCACTCCAGATTCCTCATCCTATGACTGCATCTCCAGCAGATTTGATGTGGCAGCGGTGAAATCTTAGTTCAGCTAGTAAAATCTGCAGATTTCTTCGCCGTTGATGAGCCTGTCGAAGGTTGAAAGGACTTTAAAGACATGGATGGCTTCGTCTTCGGAGACTTAAAAGGTGTCGTCAACGGGGCTCCCGTCGACGATGTTCCCAGCGACGAAATTCGAATTATCATTGTCGATGTTGACGTCGTCAATGGAGCCGTCGACGTCATCTTTGAGGCCGCTGATCTTCCCGTCGACAGGATCGTCGATGAACCCTTCTTCGACGATGTCGTCTTCGTAGTTGACATTGATGCGGCTGTCGTCGTCATCGATATCGTCGTCGACGGCATCATCGCCGTTTTCACAGGAGTCAAAGCCGGGTTTGAGGTAAAGAAGATGAAGAAGCTTCTTTTTTTTGGATCTATTTTTTCCTCCGGAGCAGAAGACTTCCTCTTCTTGGAAGATGGAGAATCAACCTCTTCCTCAGAGTCTGAATCTGAAGTGGCCTTCTTCTTTTGAAGCCATAATAATAGACGTGCCTCTCTGTCTCTCAAGGTTTTAGCTGAGAAGATTCTACAGTGCTTGCAGTCCTTAGGGACATGTTTAGGGTGGAGGCAGTACAAACAGTCCTTATGTGGATCCTCAGAATATAGCCTAGGTTTTCCACAGGATCTGCAGGGCCTGAAAACCCTCTTTTTAGAGCTTTCAGCCATTGTAGGTAAAGTAAGTAACATAGTACCTTAATCCGGTAGAAATAAACTTTCAGTTGAAAAGGTGAAAAGTTCACAGGAACAAAACTGAGCAGAGCTCAGGGAGACTACTCCTCACACGAAGGCGGTTGGAAATCTGAGGTATGATGGCTCTGCTGGGGAGTGTGATGTCAGGGCTGGCAGCTGATTGGCTGAGTTTTGGCCAAAATAATGATGAGGTTTGGCTATCAAATATTATGGTTCCTTATGGGACTTTCTATACAGTTTTTACTCTATGATACTGCTATGGTCATTCTGTTACCGTGAGACTCCCACCATGACGACGGGGAAGATGCAAGCATGTGAATCTATGAAAGATTCAATACTGGAGAATTGTACTTCTGGACATTTTTTAAACTCCCATTTCTCTTTCATTTATATCCACAATGAATGCACAACAGCTATTTTCAGTGCTCTTGAAAAACTTCACAGCTGCTTATTTCCCACCCAAATCTGCACAAAAAACTACCTTAAGAATGTCATTTAGCGGGGGGCGTGGCTTGACCGTCAGCGATGGCGGTCGTGTAGAGCGTGAGCTCCGACCAGCCGTCTTCTATCCTGCACCATAATCCTGGCCCTGAGCCTCTTCGTGGTCGCGGAAGACTCCTGTGGTGTCCCCCGGTCTGGGGGCATTGTCCGGTGGCAGTGGCTGTGTGCAGACGGACCGGGTACCGCGAGGAAGCCCGGGTGACGGGAGGCGGCCTGTGGAGACCGGCAGGGCCCGAAGCCGGGACCTAGATTTTCGCGACGCTGTCCGGGGACACACGATTGCCGGCTCCCGCGAGGCAGCGCGGCGGACCTGGACGGGGCGCGGCTTGTCCTGCTGCCCGGGGCCGAGCGCGCCTAGTATCCTGAGTGGCGAGGGGGCAATATTGCTGCTGGAGAGCCGACGACGGCGGTATGGCGCCTGTGAGGACCGAGTGCAGCCCTACTCCGAGGGACGTAGTGGGAGCGGCCGCCATCTTGCGTCACTCGCTAATCCCTCGGTGGGCCTGGTGCGTGGAGGGGGCCCGGGACTCTACAGTTTGGTGACCTGTGATCCTCGACAGACAGCAGTGGCGGCTTGGTGAGCCCCGTGGGGGCCCCGGGTGCTGCGGTGAGTGGAGGGGAGCAAGCAGGGAGAAGTGGGGTGCAAGGGAGAGGCCCCCCCACCCCTCCTTCCTGCATCAGGTCCCATAGACGATAGTCCTTCCCTGTGACTGCTGAGCTCGGGGGCTAGATCGGGCCCCGGTGAGAGGCTGGTGGACCTCTGGGTCCTGTGAAGTGGTGTGTGTGCCGGTGGCTCGTCGGAGCTGTTGCTGGGGCTGGCTGTGCCTGGCCTACCGAACTCTGTGGAGCGCGGGGGGCCTGTGGCCTGTCGCCTGCGACTGCAGACGCGGGGGCTGAGCTACCTGCTGGCCCTCAGCGGGCCCCCTTTTGGACCTGCTGGTGGCGCTGATCTTGGCCGCGCCTGCGGTGGCGGGCATTGGAGAGGGGTGCCATATTGCCCGGAGCGACCTGCGTTGACACGATGACGCGGGGCCATGCTGGAGGTGGCCACACTAAGCAGGGGACCCTTGACAAATTTACAGAGGCGGGCCAGGGGGCTGGCGGCGGAGGTACGCAGGCCGCCGCGCCGGACAATGCGGCTTTGCTGGCGGCCATAACGCAGTCCAGGGATATGCTGGACGCCAAGATTGGGGCTGTCGGGCTGATGTCACGCTGCTCCGCCAGGACCTGAGGAATGCGATGGAGCGGATCACTGGCACGCAGACCAGAATATCTGAGGTGGAAGATGATGTGTCCGTTTTAAAAAAGAAGGTGGCGGCCATGGAGAAGATACAAAAGGGCCTGGCCGTGAGGGTCGAAGATGCGGAAGGACGGGCCCGACGGAATAACCTTCGCTTTGTGGGATTTCCGGAGGGCTGTGAAGGGGACAATGTGGAGCGCTTTCTGGCCCAGTAGCTGGAGGGCTGGCTTCCCCCGGACACGCGATCACGCTGCTTTGTGGTGGAAAGGGCCCATCAGGCTCTTATGCAGAAACCCCCAGTAGGAGCACGCCCGCGACCGATTATCGCCAAGTTTCTGAACTACTCTGATCGAGACGTTACCCTTCGGCAGGCGCGAGTGAAGGCCTCTCTCACGTGTAACAACGCAACTATCCTCATCGTCCCGGACTACGCGCGGTTAGTGCAGCAGCAGCGCCAATCCTTTCTGTGTGCCGAAGCTCGCCTTCGCGGCCTCAAGCTTCAGTATGCCTTGCTCTATCCGGAGGGGCTTCGTGTTATCTACAAATCCCGTACACTGTTCTTCGATACTCCGGAGGAAGTGTTCCACTGGACAGCTGAAACGGTGAAAATCCGAGTCAACGCGGCCCAGGGGGGAGAATCAGACTCCTCTTCGAGTGGGAAGGCCCGCGAGGGTCTCAGGAGTCAGCAGCGTCATCGCAGGCGATCACGGTCTGGGCGCAGCTCGGGTTCTGGCTCGGTGTCTCGCCAAGGGGATCCGGCGTCGACGCAGCAGTCGGACGCGCCATGAAGCTTGGGACTGTGCCATAAAACTGTATGTATGGTATTCATGGATGCTCAGGTGCGCAGCTTATAAGGGCTGGGAATCTGACCCAACAGGTGTGGGTGGGAGGGAGTGAGAGCCCCGTTCTCATGGGCTATCGCTTGGGGATCCATTGGAGGGTGTGGTGCTTGTTCCCCCGTTGGGGACTGTGCTGCGATCTGACCGCGACAGGTGCTTCCATGTTTGGGATGTACGGAGTGGGGGGTGATGGGGAGGGTTGGGGTTTGGTTGCGCTTTTTGTGCTGCTGTGTATCTACCACATTCTTTACATGCCGCGCCTCGGGACACTTGTAGCTTGCATTGCAATGTTGTTATATGTCCACTGCTGAGACGGGAGGGCGGGTAGACCCTGGTGCTTTGCGCATCTTGAGTTGGAATGTGCGTGGGGTGTAAAACGAGGGGCTGTTCTCCAATACGCCAAGAGGGCGGGGGTTGATGTCCTACTGCTTCAAGAGACTCATTTACTAGGTACAAAGGCATTATGTCTCCAACGGTTTGGGTTTGCTCAAGTGTACCACTCGGGATTCACAAGAGGATCTAGGGGGGTTGCTATGAATACACCGGAGAGTGTCTTATGTACATGATAGGCTCTGGACTGGTCCGCAGGGCAGGTATGTCTTTGTGCAGGGCAGGGTGGGGGAGGATAGAATTACCCTGGGATGTGTATACGCCCTGCCGCCGCTACAGTGGCCGCTGGTGGAGAAACTCATGTCCCTCTGGTGTGCCATACCTGATGCCCTCTCTATAGTAGGGGGGGACTGGAACGAAGATATGGATCTGGGTAGCTAAAGGTGGCGGAGGGGAGGTAGGTGAGGGGGGGTCCCACCACCAAACTACATGACCTGGTGACGGGTCTTGACTGGACGGACGCCTGGAGGTATAAAAATGGTTCACGTAGGGAGTACACTTATCTTTCCACAGTTCATGATTCATTCTCCAGGCTGGATTACATCTTTGTCCCACGGGGGCTGGCCCATAGAGTAATGTCAGCTGATATTCTGCCGCGAGCCCTGTCCGATCACTCCCCGGTTGCTCTTACACTTAGTGTCGGCCCGGCCAGGCAGCCGTTTCAGTGGCGGCTGTCGGGGTGGCACATGCTGCAGGATGGTTACAGGGACCATATGGCCAAAGAAATAGATCACTACCTGTCCTCAAACACGGGCTCGGGGGACTCCCAGACTACCCTTTGGGAGGCTCTAAAGCCCACTCTGTGGGGGGCGGACATTTCCTGGTGTGCGGCGGCCCGTAGGGAGCGACGGAGGGCCTTAGTGCAATGCGAGGCAGCTCTAGAGGACTTGGAGCGTAGAAACCGTGAGGTGGGTGGGGGCCCCGCTAGACGCCAGTTAGTCTTGGCCCAACAGCAATATACAGCAGTCGTGATGGAGTAGGCTAGGCAGGCCTGGCTGGCTACTCGTAGCCGTGTGTATCAGTGGGGGGACAAATCATGTAAGATGCAACACCGCCTGTGTCAGGGTACTCTCCACGCCCAGCCGCTGCCTCGGATTTTGGACCCTGAGGGGGCACCCATACTTGAACCCCCGGCAATTGCGGAGAGCTTTGCTGTGTACTATGAGGGGCTGTATGCCTCCCAGGAATGCTTGGCGGCGGGTGTAATCCAGCGCTTTATTGACAATCTCCCCCCGCGGTCGGTCTCGGACGAGGTGCGGGATTGTCTGGACGTACCCCTGACCGACGACGAATTGGGGGCGGCCCTGGGTGAGCTGATCCCTTGTAAGGCACCGGGCCCAAATGGCTTCCCATGTGAATTTTTCTGGCGATTTTATGTGCAGCTGGGTCCGCACCTCCGTCCGGTCATGGAGGAGGAGTGCGAGGGCAGAGTGCTCCCTCCGGATTGGCGCCACGCGGAGGTGGTGGTCTTCCTGAAGCCGGGTAGACCCCCTGAGACTCTCGCGTCATACCGCCCGATCTCGCTGCTTAATACGGAAGCCAAAGTTTTGGCTAAGGCTTTGGCCAATAGACTTAAGCCCCACATCACGGATCTGGTCCACCCGGACCAGGCGGGCTTGATGCCTCAGCGGGCCACTCGTCACAATATTCGGCACGCCCACGTTGCGGTATCTGCCTGGTTGAGTTTGGGGGAGCAGGCAGCCCTTTTCCTGGCGACTCCCTGAGCTGGACATATTTGTTTTCCTTATTGCGACGTCTTAATCTGGGCCCACGCTTCCTAGCGTATATACAGCTGCTCTACAACTGAGCTTACAGCTTCGGTGCGTGTGTGGGGCGCAGCGTCCCGATCTTTTTCGGTGCGGCGGGGGACGCGTCAGGGCTGTCCCCTCTCTCCCTATTTGTTTGCGCTCGCTATGGAGCCCCTGGCAGCGTGGGTGCGCATAGATGCCCAACTTAAAGGCTTTCGATGGGCGGCGGGTCTGACTGATAAAATAGCGTTGTATGCGGACGATGTCCTGTTTTTTCTTACATACTTGGATCGCTCGGGCCGTGGCTGCTGCGCATACTGCAGATTTTCGGCGAAACGTCTGGCCTATATATGAATCTGGGTAAGTCCACGCTTTGGATACTCGGTGGCCAGCAGCAGGTGGGAGGGTGGGTGTCGGGCCTTAGGCTGGCGATGGACGGTGTGAAATATTTGGGGGTCTACTTATCGGAGGATGTGGCTGCCTCCCGAGAGCGCAATCTTGCCCCGGTATGGGATCGCACGCGCGAGGGCATAAAGGTGTGGTCCCGTATGCCACTGACCATCCATGGCAGGTCCGCGATTTTTAAGATGGTGGCGCTTCCTCGTCTGGTCTATCAACTACAAAATCATCCACATCGGATTCCGCCCCGCTGGTTTCAGCAAGTCAATTCGGCGCTGGGGGGGTTTCTGTGAGCCGGGGGACCTGCGCGTGTGGCGCTGCAAACGTGTTTTCTATCCTCATATACCGGGGGGCTGGCCACATCTGAAGTACTTTCATACTACCAAGCGGCGCACCTGCTGGTTCTCAATGATTGGCGGTATATTGATAGGAGCGACCCGGCCTATGCGGTTGAACGATTTTTCATGGGCTCCGCGTCGGTGCATACACTGCTGTACTCGACGCCGCTTAGAGGGTGCCTTCCTGCGGCCACTCAGGTGGTGTTCCACGTTTGGAAGACTGCGCTACGCAGAATGGGATGGTGGAACGTACTCACTCGAGAGACCCCCCTTTGGAGCAATGGTCGCCTGCCCCACCTGAACGCATTACTGGGCTTTAGAGGGTGGGATGCGATTGGTATTTCCACTCTAGGCGACGTGATGTCAGGCCTCTCCCTGAAGTCATTTCAGGATCTCCAGGACGAATTTAGGATGTCCCGCTCTCAGTTTTTTAAATACCTCCAGTTCCGGCATGCTTTGACGCCCTACTTGACTGACCTGGAGAGCCTTCCCGAATTTAGTCCCCTGGAGGCCAAGCTGTTTATGGGGGAACTGCCAGATAAGAAGCTCTCTAGTATTTATCAGACGCTAGTCCATCAGTGCTCCTCCAACTTGCACAGACTTAAGTCCGCGTGGGAGGGGGACGTGGGGGACTTGGAGGATGAGGATTGGGCGGAGGCCCTGGTAAGCCCGAGGGGGGCAGCAATCTCTACATCCCTGCGACTTATACAGTTCAAGTACCTCCATCGCACTTACTTCACCCGACAGCGCTTGTGGAGGGCGGGAATGGTTGGTTCCCCTGACTGTCTACGCTGTGGGTCGGAGGTGGGTACGCTTCTACACACTGTATGGGGGTGCTCAGCGCTATATAGATTCTGGACTGGGGTGTTTAGCTGTTTATCTGAGGTGCTGGCCTGGGAGCTTCCCCGCGACCCCAAACTGGCGTTGCCATGTTATGTAGGGGATTGGGGGCAACACCTACAAGCGTCATTTATTTCTCCTGGGTCTTACCTTAGCCAAACAAGACATTGCCAGGGCTTGGAAGGCGCCCCGCGCCACGTCACTGGCTGCCTGGAGGAATGGCCTCGTAAACATTTTAAAATCTGGAAGGGTGGGCTGATCACTGGACTTGGACCCTCCGCCTGAGAGGGCTGCCCTTCCGACACTTTGACAGCTGGACCATTGGACAATTTGTGAAGTATCTTGCTGAACTTGGCATGTTTATTTACAGATTCTCTATTGTATATGTGCATTAGCTGCGGCGCAATTGGGGGGGGAGGGGTGTTTGTGTTCCTTGTAAAAGTCTGCAGATATTATTGTCGTTTCCCTATTGTTGCTGATGACTCCGGGTTTCGGAGCTCTGCATTATATGTGCGTACAGACAAATAAAATCTGTTTTTTAAAAAAAAGAATGTCATTTAGCAATGCAGTATAGCTCTTCCATCCCTGGTGGCACAGCACACGGCTACACACTTATAAGGGCCAAAAGGTAAGACCTATTGGTTATACCAATGCTTGTACTAAAAAAGGAAACAAAAAGTAAAAAGAAAGAAAAAATTAAAGGCGTCTGGATAGGCATAGTAAGCCTTAAGGCATACAGGTCCAAAAAACTGCACAGGGCCAATTTTTCGTGAAGCCCTTTATTAAATGTATCAACTTGCAATTCAGCTGTATGTCTTCATCAGACATTAGGATCTCAATGGAGGTGAGAGTGTTGTTCATAAATTTATTTAAAGATGGGCCTAATTTTCAGTCTAGCTAAAAAATCAGTTTTTAAAAGAGAGTATTTTCTTGTAAAGTACATGTGTTCCAGAACTCTGCACAGCGCTGGAGATATTCACTTTCATGAACATCAGCATAGCTAGTATCACAGATAGATAAGTGATTATAAATGTGTAATATGCAGGCTGGACTGCTCCTTAATTTGTTAGACTGGAGCTTTGTGTTCTGCCATCACTAGAACATGAGCATGGGTCTAGCACAGCTAATCACTGCCTCATCTAGTGTACTGAATGGGTAAAACAAGGTTTTTTTCCCTTTCAAATGAGAAGACACCAGATGGGGGTGGGGGGAGAAAGAATCGGGAAAGAAGATTAATGTACGAAATTCACTGAGTGTCAGAGAGCAGCTGCTGATCGACAATGTTTCTCAAAACTGGCAAGACCGTGCATACACACACATATATGGGTGTGTTGTGTATAAAGTACACATGTTTACGTGTACCAGCTCACTAATTACATATCAGCTCGCTACAGAAAAAGTTTCCAGTCCCACCACCACCACCACCACCACCCCATAGAAAGGAAAACCACAAGCTGAGAATGACCAAAATCTTAAGAGTATTTGATTTAGCTGTAATCCTTGTTGAAGCTCGTTCTGTTGCAGATTCACAAGCAGTGAATTCTCTCACAATCTAGTGATGGGACAGGAATAGTACACCTTTTATTTATATTTATGTTGCTACTGAAGAAGTGACCATCACCATGATTAAAATTCAACAATGTTGAGTGCCGTTCCATCAAAAAAAGTCATGCCTTGGTGGGAGGTCCTTTTAGGTCTCACCAAAAACAGTGCACATGTTGCCTGTGGCAAGACATTTTGTTAGATTACAGTGGTCCTAGAGGCCGCTCTCTGTTTACCATTGGCTAGCCTCATCATAACTCATTTGCTTGCTTCATATTTGAGGACTTGTTTGGGCTTTACCTCCTCGTCATGAGTTTATCCCTCTCTTGGAGAATGGAGGCATGACTGTTTCCTTATAATGCGCGGGCTTTTTTGGCGCTACTTATTTCTTTTTATGTAAGCACTCTACAAGAGTGCATGTATTTTTCAGCTGTCTACCCTGTGTGCTTCTCTGCCCCCTCATCTCAATGTTGCTTTTTCTCGCTATGTGCTTCTCTACAACCACCTTCGATCTTTATGCTGCTCTGTCTCGCCATGTACTTTTGTATTAGAGCATCAAAGTCAGGCTTAAGGTAGCCAAACTAAACACTGAGTTTCTATCGACGCTCATTCACACAAACACGTTTGAGTACACTAGAATGGCTCCCTCAGTGTGTGCTTTGAGGAAGCAAATTCACATTGGGTCTACATTTCTTAAGAGGCATATCAGTGGTTAATTTGTTTAAGTGTGAATCTATTAAACATTTCATTGGGGTAGAACACCTTGATCACTAGGATTTCTACCAAGAGTGAAACTGTCGCTTTTCCCTGAATACGAAATCAAAGAGGGAAAGAAATCCAGAAACATGTGAGACAAAGTATCTGAGATATATTACCATCTATAGCTTACCTTATACATATTCTCCATAGATATACTGCAAAAATCCAACTGCTGTATACCAAATGTTTCTCCAAAAGTCACCAATGATCTCTTTGCTCAGTTCAGTCTTCTACGCTCTCCTACATGCTATCTATTTGCGCTTTGGCTTTTAATCATATGTTAAGGCATGATACAGTACGTATTCAAACCCCTCACCAATTGGTGTTCCTAATGTTGTCATTTATATTGCGATTTCTTGCTTGATTTTCAAATGCTTTGTTGTAAATCCCCAAAATGTTTGCTTTGAATTGTTGTTGTTCTTTAAACCAAATCTGTAACTTACAGGTAGCAACAATAGGTGTTTGTGAGGCAGGCTCAGCAATCCCTAGTTTTTTTATTTTCCAATCTTTTGATGGTTTATTTAACCAAACATGGAAACTAAAAGGGTTGTATACATGTCTTTCTCAATGCTAGGATTGTTCACACCTATATCAGTAGTGAGTATAAGTAGGATTATTTACTACTTTTGATATTCTTTGTTTGCATTTTCTCATTAACCTTACAAAAGTACTACTCAGATCAATAACCGTGGCAATAAGTTTAACTGTAATGCTGATCACCCTGAAACACCAAGAGATTTCTAGTTAAATCTATTAGTCTAAATCTATGTGTTCTTAAACACGGATAGGATGCTTTGACACTATAAGGTGTAATGCCTCCACGCATTGATGGTTTCTGTGCAGGCATTGTTTTTACACACTTCTGGTTAGTAATACCTGAAAATATCTCTTCATTATGCATTGTTGACCGATTTGCATGTTAATTATCAATCTTTTTCCCCAGTAGAGTTTGAACTTACTACAGCAATCCTGTAAATTTAACAAGGAATTGGTTTGCTTATTTTTATTGAATCTCTAACAGTTTTGATATACATTGGATGTCACTGGTATTCCTCTCCAATATCTTCTTACAGTTTTACAAAGCTGTCAAACGGTGATTGGGAAAACAAATACAAAAGACACAGCAAATATAGCAGCTTTTGACCCCACTTATTACCCAGAGAAGAAGACCACACATGGATGAGAATTCTGAGCCCTCTCACTCAGAAAACTGCCACTATAGCTTGAGTTCTTGAACACAAGAGAGCAGAACTACCAAGCTCCTCTTACTACAGCAAAAACAATTGTATAAGCGCTCTTCTCACTGGACAGGCACTTGCCATGTATCTTCTCCTAGCATCCATTGATAGCAGTGGACTGTTGAAATCAAGATCCACTCTTTTTAAGTGGATACATGTTTTTTCTATGATCTGGGAAATACACAGGGTTAAATGAACATTAAAGTAAGCAACAACTGACATGTCCAATAATAAGATGTTCAAAGAAGTGATAAACTACCTGGGAACCTCCAGTGATGGGAATAGTGCATGTTAAGAGGTTTCCAATCACAGTCTCCAGCGACGCACTCAAACCATCCACATAGATAGTATAAATCAGACCTAGGGAATTCTGGAGAAAAGAGAAGTTATCATTTTATGAGCAGCAAAAAGTGACCAACAAAGTGAGCAATACTGAGCCACAGCCTCCTCCAGATGTGGGTTTACCAACTGCGAATCGGCATCCAGTAAAAATGGGTTACATTTTTCCACCTACAATTTCAGGTCTGGAAACATTAACCCTCTCTTAGAAAGGTGGAGAGGCATTCCCCTAGGGATACCGCTTCGCCTAACTCTTAATGAGGGCAAAAGTGTAATTCTGAAAGTCACAGTATGTCAAGCATCACAACAAGTGTTACTCTGTGTGGCAAGTAATAGCAAGTGTTAAACCAGGTGTATGTAAGTGCAGTCCCATTAGGTGTTCCAATATACAGAATGCCATGCTGAATTTGTAAATTGCAAAATCTCATGCTTCCAGGGAAAGGAAATGAAAAACAGTACATGCGAGCAATACAGTTTTGCCTGCATGCAGAGACTGAACTACAGAGCCTCTCATGCCTTAGATGACGAGATACTCAAGGCAAATGTTAAGCATTGCATGTAAAAAACAATGTATTTACATGGCTGAAACAGAAGAAAATGTAGTGAAAATAAATATAAAGCTATATTACATAGGAAACATATGTATCAAGCTAGGAACAAAGGTACAAGTCAGCACATAGCAAGGAGAATACCTTAAATATCAGAAAGTCAGCTGTGCAAAGACTTTGCTTTTCCTCAAATAGTAATGGTAGGAGGGGAGTGTCCAAGTGTTGAGGAAGAGGGATGGGTGCAAGGGGAGAGTGAATACAGATGTTTAAAAAGAAAGTGTAGATAGATAGATAGATAGATAGATAGATAGATAGATAGATAGATAGATAGATAGATAGATAGATAGATAGATAGATAGATAGATAGATAGATAGATAGATAGATAGATAGATAGATATCCTACTGGCCATAGCTAGGACCAACTTTTCCCAAAGACAAACCGCTTTTTATTTTGATAATAATTTTGGCTCTGTTTGATGAATCTTAATGACATTTTTACAAAAAGTGAAATACTTTGCATACTTCTGCACTGAATGTTTCAGGGTGATTCATCAAGCTGCGGCTGAAAAGAAAGGGGGGGGGGGGGGTTCCGAAAACGATTTTTCCCTATACAATGTGTATGGGTATTTAGAAATTTTTAGACATGACTACAGGCTGAACCGCTGAACGGATTTACACCAAATTTGGCAGAAAGTTAGCTCTTGGCCTAGAAAGAGCACTTTTTGTAATTTGATATAAATCTGCTCTGCAATTTTGTGCCTTGTTTTCGAGGCCTTTGGTAATGGGCGTGTGAGGGTTTTTAGTTGCTTTCTCTGCTTTCTTTTCGGCGTCCTTGATCATGCTTTTCGTGGTACGCCTCTTCTCAGCATCCCCTTCGAGGATCTCGACATCCGATCCTCCGTGTGTTGATCCTGCGGTCGCCGCCTGTTCGTCTTCATTGCTTGAGAGGCCCGAGTCCCTCAGCGATACTTGCTGCTTCAGGCTGACGAGCATAGCTGTGTGCTATCTACGGGGCTTGAGAGGTTTCAACACGAATACAGTGCAGGCCTCACAGTCCTTATCCTGATGATCCCTAGGCTGGCAGAGGTTTACAGACATGTGGAGCGTGTTGCGCAAACTTCTGGTGGCAATTTGGGCAAAACTTGAAAGGGGTATTTTCCATGGCCCCTTCCTTGCCTCATTTCGGTCCATCTGCACCATTGTTGCTCCAACTGGGTCCCTCGATGGGGAAAGGTGGCCGAAGGTCTCGCTCCATCTTTGGTGCCTTCTTGATCGATGTAGAATGTTTTTGTCTCCTAAAATCCTAAATGTTTTCAGGGATTTCATCCAAAAATTCGGAGTCTCTTCCCTTGCTTCCAGACCCAACGGTGCAAAAAGAATCTGAAGATGGCTACCGCGCACAGGAGCTTTCGGGGCACCGGCTGATGTTACACAAGGGATGGACCTAGCACCAAATGGTGGTCGAAGAAGCCCATGCGAGGAAAAAAAATGGGGGGAAATAGAGACAATTCCGGACCCAGCCACTAGATAGTGGAATAATGCACAGAACGTGAATCAGGAAAAGGATTCATGCTGCAAAACTTTATATATCTATGTTTATGTTTGGGAAATTTGTTAAGGGCACGTATACCGAAAGGTCTGTTGGCGCTGAAGGGGAGGGAGGAACTTCCTGAGAGCTACTAGCAATAGGCTAGAGAGAACAGCCATGTTTTCAGATTTTTCCTGGAGTTGGTGTACTCAGGAGTAAGTCTAATGTCTATTGGCAGGGACTTCCATAGATTGGGGCCAAGTACAGAGAAACGGGAGCCACCCGTTCTCGTGCGCTTGAATCTTGGAATCGTCAGCATAGACATCGAGGGCGATCTGAGATTCCGTTTGGGTCGATACCTAGAGATCTTAGCAGCAATGAATTTAGGCCCTTCTCACAGAGGGTGTTGAAGATAATGCAATCTGTCAAAAGCGGATCCACTTGTATATGACTTTACGTAAAAAAAAAAAAACATTCACTGGGGAAAAAAAGGTTACAGGGACGGTATAGATAGGCACGAACACACAAGCATAACAGGTATAGTTATAGTTCTACTTATCTGAAGAAACTGTGACACACGCCGTTAAGTAACTTTAGGCCACACGTTTCAATTTCCTAACTTAAGTATAACTATAACTGCTGAATTTCTCTGGTTTTGTGTGGATAAAATATAAACCTAACGAGAACGCCCCTGCAACCTTTGTTTTTTTTCAGTGTCAGTCAGTCAAATACACTTTATTCGATTTGTTAAAATTATAAAAGGCATAAAATGTACATACATGCATAAAAACAAGCAATTCATAAATTTACAAACTCGGTGTAAGGCCTTGTAAACAGATACACTGCAGTTAGTAAAGATAAAATCAGCATAGAAAATACAGTTGATTAAGATGATACATTAAGTGGCGCATGTTTTGTCTTGATTCTAATTGCCGCCACTAGAAAACTGGCCACGCAATAAATGATGCGGGTGTTACTCAACAACTGGAGGTAAGTTAATGCGGGCCTGACTTGAATAAAGCCGGCCTCTCTCAGAATTGGTAACAGATATTTTTTCCGTATGCCCGCGTAAAACCCGCAAAACATGATGAAATGCATGGTATCTTGTTGGGAAAATTTATCGCAGTTACAAGGTGGGCCCCCTTCTGGTTTAGCCCATGATTGGTAGTTACCCAGGGAAAAATGGATCAGATTGAATCTAAATTTAGTCAATAAAAATCTGTGAAAGGGTTTGGTTACAATTTTAAGATATGGCTCGAGTGAGGGGGAAATTATTAACATGGAGTGCAGTCTCACTGTTGGTTTCACAAATTCCTGCTCCTCACGAGCCAATCTAGCCCTATCTAGAAAATGATTCTTGATCCAGTTAACATCCTCCCTCCTAATGCTAGATGGTGACAGAAAGAGTTCCGGGCGTCCTAACTGTGTGTAGGCATTTCTCAGATATTCCAACCAGGGTATTTTATTTGCGTAATCCAGTGCCATGACATCAGTCAGGATAGCGTGGTTCAGAGTTAATTCTGGATTGAGACATGTTTTTGCCCAGAATGTTAGTGGGGCCAGTTTCAGCCTATCTGTAATGCAGTCCAGGCCCACCTCAGAATGGATCGAAAAGGTGGGGGTGGACTTGGGAACGGACAAAAGGTATCTCAAAAACCAGTTTTCCACTCTTTGGATCTTATCTTGAGATACATAACCCCACAGAAATGAGCCATAAGTGGCGATTGGGATACATTTGGTGTTATAGACTTTTAAGAGAGCCTCCATGGGCCTGGCCCCTAGCCTTTTTGAAAAACCCATAAGGGCTGACGTGGATCGAGCCACAGATATGCTCTTAGCCTTAATTTGGGGGGGCCACGACCCCCTCTCATCAAAAAGGACCCCCAAATAAGGAAAAGCTGCAAACCTGGAAACCACCTCGCCCTTGCAAACAAAGGTTTTAGATTTGGACTTACTTCTATGGTGGCCAACCACCATCGAATGGGATTTTTTAGCATTAATCTTTAAATCTAGCCGATCCATAAAAGCCCCTAATAGGTCCAACAGTCTCTGGAGTCCGATGCCGGTACGCGCTAATAATACTGCGTCGTCCGCGTATAGGAGAGCCGGTATTTTAGCATCTCCTACACGCGGAACGACTCGTACACCTACCCTCCCTGGTGACCCTAACCGTGGCAAACAGCTCCTGGTGAAGGGACACCATGAAATTGACAAGTGACGAGTCAATCCCGATCTCCAATAGGATTGACCACAACTTAGCCCTGTTTACTAAATCGAAAGCCGAGGAGAGGTCCATAAAGGCCAAAAATAACGACCCCTCCTTGGCTACCGTGTATTTAGAAATTAAAAGGTGCAGGTTAGAACATTGGTCCAGGGTGCCTCTTTTCTCTCTAAACCCATATTGTATGTTATGTTATGTTATAAGTGTTTATATAGCGCACGGCTGCCCCAGCCAAGGGGCGTCCCGGCGCTAGCTGTCTGTGTCCAAAGGAGATTGCTGAAAATGCAGACTATAGATGGTATAACATAACTAACAGAAGAGATGGGTTTTAAGAGCTTTTCTGAAGGGTAAAAGATCCTTCATTCCGCGGATCTGAGCTGGAAGTTCATTCCAAAGCTTTGCTGCAAGGTAGCTAAATGAGCGACCGCCCATTCGACTCAATTTGATGTGAGGTATAGTGACCAAATTCTGTCCCTCCGACCGTAGAGAGCGTCTAGGAACGTAGGATGAGAGGAGCGGCGCAGCATGGGGGGGGACCCAAGTTTCAAAATTTTAAAAGCGAGACATAGGGTTTTAAAATGAATCCTCTGTTCTACAGGGAGCCAATGTAGACTCCTGAGATTAGTAGTGACAGATTTGTGGCGGGGAAGACCAGTCAAGGCTCTTGCGGGGCATTTTGAACTAGCTGCAGTCTAGCTTTCTCAGCTACGTTAGCTCCTAGCAGCAAGGAGCCAGCGTAGTCCAACTGCGAGAGAATAGCTGATTGTACCACCAGTTGGCGAGTATGATGGTCAAAATATTTTAAAATGGGTCGTGGGTTTCGTAGGATGCCAAAGCAAGTGGCCACTACTTTTTTAGTATGATGGACAAAATTCAGAGCAGAATCTATCCATACTCCTAGATTTTTTACCACATTTTTTGGCACAGGAGGTTGGTCCAGAGTCTCAGGCCACCAATTAGTCCCCCAGGCTGTTGTGTCTTTACCTAATAGCAGGACTTCCGTTTTACCAGCGTTAAGTTGGAGGTAGTTTGATGACATCCAGCTGGTGATATCTGCGAGAGACTGTTTAAAATTCTGCGCACTCAGGCCTCTCTCGCCTTTTAGTGCTACCACCAGCTGGGTATCGTCGGCATAGGACACAAGTGAAAGCCCGTGCTTCCTAGCTACCTCTGCCAATGGAAGGACATAAACATTGAACAAGGTGGGGCTGACAGCAGACCCCTGGGGTACTCCCTGTTCAATGGGACATTCCTTGGAGAGATACGGTGGAGTAGAGACCCTGAAGGATCTGTCTGACAGGAAGGCCTCGAACCAGCTAAGGGCCTGATCAGATACCCCTACTTCCTCTAGTCTGGACTATGTTTGAAAGACCCCCACTACTCTCTATACTGGCCTTTAGCTTGATTAGCTTGAGCAATAAGACTCTGCCTAGTATCTTAAACGCAGAGTCTAGGAGGGATATGGGCCTATAGCACGCCGGGTCATCACGCTGCCCCTTTTTAAAGATCGGCAAAATGATTGAGGTGGCCCAGGTGGTAGAAAAAGTGTTAACATTTGTTAACACCTTTGCCCAAAGTTTCGGTGAGGATCTGTAAAGGTCTGCCGGTACGCCATCCGGCCCCGGCGCCTTGTTTTTCGAGGTCTCTAGGATTGCTTTCTCCACTTCGTCATAACTGAAGAGTAGAGGAGCAGACATGGGGGCCACCGGTGAACAGCATTGGGTGCCAAAATCTGTGTCACCATAAACTTCTTTAAAGTGAAGAAGCCATTTATCGTCAGGGAAAACGCAGTCCATGACCGTGTTATCTAGGTATGAGAAAAAGGGCAGATTAATTGTGGCCCAGAACTGACTGCTATCGCGCAGTACATCTATTGAAAGTAGTTTTTCCCATGCTTCATTTTTTATGCCGTTTTTCCTGCCGCTGATGGTTAGCTTATAATCCTTCCTCAAATTAGCGATAACAACCTTGTCTCTCGGGGTAGATATCAATGCTTGTTTTAGTGCCCTATGGGCTTTTGAACAATTAGAGTCAAACCATTTATGGGGCTTGTTACCTCTTTGGCTAGAATAGGTTGTCACATCATTTGAGATTTGTGCGCATATTAACTCAAAGGCCCCCATGATTTCTGAGTTGGTGGCTTTTTGATCCTGACAGATCGCTAAGTTACCCTCGATTTTGGGGAGTAATTTTTCAATAAAGCTTTCGGGGACCACCTTAGCCCACTTAAGCCTTCTCCCTTGGTCAGTGGGTACTAGGGCAGACCCCAATTGGGAGAAACAAGACTTATTACCCATGGGGTCGCCCCAAACCAACTCAAGGAACACCGGGTTGTGATCACTATATATCGAGACAATTACTTTGTACGTCACAACCCTATGTAAGATACCAGGGGTCAAAAAGAAATAGTCTAATACTGAGCAATGGTCGGTACCCTTATAAGTACGAAATCTTGCCCCCCCCCTCTGTGTTAATCGGTTCAAATATATTAAAATTGGCCTCTCCTGACTTTGTATGCTCAAAATGGGGGACCATCGCGCCTGATGGTCCCTCATGCTCTCCTGTGTAGCATAAATCGCTACAGGGGTGAATGTTAAAGTCACCCATTAAAATGAGCTCGAAGTTAGTGTGATTATTTAGACTGAGATTAGATTAAAAAAATTCCAGGGAGACAATGTGTTCGTTACCATCGATCCTATCCCAGGAGTTGTAAAAATTAATTAGAATAAGTATGCGGTTAGGGGAAACTGCCCATTCCACAATTAAAGGATTTGGTGAACATGTCTCAATCATGTTTAGTGCCCCCATGAGTTTTAACGAAAAAAGGGACACAAGGCCACCCTTTGCTCTGCCCACAATGCTTGGGGTGGCCGGAACGGCAAAGCTAGTAAAGCCATCCAGCCAGAAACTAGGGGAAGGGTACCACGATTCTTGAATGGCAATAATATCGTAGCTGGCAATGAAATCAACCCAAGCTGTGTCTGACCTTTTTCCTCTGATGCCGGCTACATTCCAGCTAATGATTTTGCAGGCCGCTGTCACATCGGGGTTGGAAACCCCATGCGTGGCAAGCGTCGTTGTGGCTAGCTGTCAGTCAATTTCCTCTATGTCTGAGAGAGGGGAGAATCGGTTGCTCAGAACCGGCTCGAGCCCCACGCCAGATGTGTGAGCTGTCTGGGGGTGGAATGCCGTCAGGACGAGTTGACCCCCCTTTGTGGGATGCGGGCGTGAGTTCCCACCTGAACTTACACCTCCTGGTACTGAGCTCCGGCCCCTCCCTGCCATGCCTGGGCGACGTGCCCCATAATGTATGTCTGGGGGCGGGTAGTGTATGTCTGGGGGCTGGTAGAAAAAACCCAGGGGAACCGGTCTCATTTTGCCTGCTTCTGAGATCTCCGAGCCATCCCAGAACAATCTGTCAGCCAAATCGGAGCTGTCAAAATGTACTATGACGCAGTCCCCCTCTATGGTCTTAGTGCAATTTCCAATCCAGCCCACCCTTCTTGCCATGATAATCCTGTTAGAAATGTTCGTTCCTCCACTGCAAGTCAGCGCACCATTGTCTAGCCTTGTATAGAAGGTCAGACATGGGTTCGGACTCTCCCTTTTCAAGTGGGGTGGCTCTAGTGAATATGGCAACTAAGGGGGCGGCCTCCAGAGGCAAATCTAATTTTAGTTGGCAACCCCTTACCCGTGTACTGATAGCTGGACAATGTGAATGTGCGGGGCTGTCTAGGGGGCCTAGATTGGAATGAAAAGTATCTAAGTTGCTAGGAGCTATGCAAGGGTCCCGGATCCTGAAGTTATCTAAGGCCACCCCATTACTTGTCAGCATTGATTCAGAAGGTCCAGCTACATCGTTTACTCTATTGCCTAAGGAATCCACGACCACCTTGTGGGGTTCCTGGACTAGGGCTTGTTTGTTGACCAATGTATCGATAAGGGCACATTTCTTTAATAGGCCAGCGAGGCAAATGTTCAAAGTCTCTACAATGTCTTTCGCTAAACCCAATAACAGGGGTTCAATGCGGGCAATAAACAAGGCCTCTAACAGGTCACAAAGGTTATCCTTCGACGCGGATGCAATGTTTGAAACACGTTCTGTCTGCCTTTTTTCTCCTTTTTGTGTTCATCTTTGGCTCGTGACCAGTCACCTGAGTCTGCTGTAACAAAGGCAGAACAGGGGAATTACGCGTTTCGGGAATAGCCTTCCCTTTCTCACGAGGTACTCGTGAGAAAGGGAAGGCTATTCCCGAAACGCGTCGAGTGAAGGCTCTGGAATAAATCCGGTTTTGAACACTTATGCTGGCCTGGACTTCGTTCTTTGAAAACGTGAACGTGTGTGTTTGATATATATATATATATATATATATATATATATATGTTGCAAACAAAGGATTCCGGGAGACATGGAATTCAGGCGAGCCCACAGCAGTTGCAGCAAAGGTTGGTTTATTTTTGGCAGAAAAGACGACGCGTTTCGACCATGTATGTATGTATGTATGTATGTATGTATCTATATATATATATATATATATATATATATCTGTGTGTGTGTATATATGTATATATGTGTGTATATATATATTACCTACAGGCGATAGCCAGTAGGTATATATAGTTAGGATTGTTTTCCATAGGGAAATCGCAACATTCTATTGGGAATAACTTTGGCGCCGGTTGAGGAATCTTCCTGAAATTTTCCTTAACTTTGCCTCGCGGCGCTCCGCTCCTTCCCTGAAAGTTTGGAGGGGATTCGTCAAGCGGGGGCCGAGATAAAAGGGGGGTCCCAAAACGTGTTTTCCCCATGTTAATTTCCATAGGGCGGTTGGACTCACTTTTAGCCCGAACAGCTGAATGGTTTTCCACCAAACTTGGCAAAATTGTAGGGACTGGTAGCCCGATGTGCCTTTGCTATGTCTCAAGATATGTGCTCCAGTGGTTTTTACGAAAATTAACTTTGAAAAAATATATATTGGGCTACATTGGGCTATATATATGTTAGAGCCCAAATGTAGCCCAATGTAGCCCAATGTAGCCCAAAGATAGCCACCAGAGACAAAAAAAAACAAATGTAGCCCAAATATCAGCCAGATGTAGCCCAACTATAGCCCAATGACAGAATGTCCCAGAGTGTTCTAAAGAACAACTAGAACGCTAACAGTCTTACTTATGACAAAAGTATGGCACACCTGAAGTCATCTTGATTGGAATAAAGTGTTAACACTTAAAACATTTAATTTGCAAAGGAACAAAATGAGGGGGTTCATTTTGCCATAGAAATTATGATTAGTGCGGAAGAAAGAAAAATTAGGGCACATTTTGAGTGACTTCTCAAATCCTCTTATATTTCATTAGAAAAATTCTGATATGCAGTCTCCCAAGATGGCCAGCAGAGACAGAAGAGCCCAAATGTAACCCAAATATCAGCCAGATATAGCCCAACTATAGCCCAATGACAGAATGTCCCAGAGTGTTTTAAAGAACAACTAGAACGCTAACAGTCTTACTTATGACAAAAGTATGGCACACCTGAAGTCATCTTGATTGGAATAAAGTGGTAACACTTAATACATTTAATTTGAAAAGGAACAAAATGAGGGGTTTCATTTTGCCATAGAAATTTTATATATATATATATATATTCACTGAAAAAACCATAGGTTACAAACAAGTTATAGTTAGGAATTTGCATTTAAAAAACCTTTGAAATTCACTGAAAAAACCATAGGTTTCACACCAGTTATAGTTAGCTGGAAATTTTACTCGCATAAAACCATTGAAATTCCCACGTTATAGTTAGTTGGACTCACTATAACTTGCACGTCTGCAATGCACTGCTGATGACGTCACATATTACATCACTCATGCATATATTTAAATATTTAAACATTACTCGCTAATATATGTATTCACTAAGATACACTTAAGTAACCAGTTAACCAGTCAATTTTATTTTTTTTAAACTGAAAAAACCATAGGTTTCAGGCCTTATATAGTTAGGAATTAGCATTTAAAAAACCTTTGAAATTCACTGAAAAAACCATAGGTTTCAGGCCTTATATAGTTAGGAATTAGCATTTAAAAAACCTTTGAAATTCACTGAAAAAACCATAGGTTTCAGGCCTTGTATAGTTAGGAATCAGCATTTAAAAAACCTTTGAAATTCACTGAAAAAACCATAGGTTTCAGGCCTTATATAGTTAGGAATTAGCATTTAAAAAAACCTTTGAAATTCACTGAAAAAACCATAGGTTTCAGGAGTTATATAGTTAGGAATTCGTTTTTAAAAAACCTTTGAAATTCACTCAAAAAACTATAAGTTTTACTGGTGTTATAGTTAGCTGGACATTTTACTCATACAAAACCAATGAAATTGCTCCTATATAGTTAGTTGTACTGTTGTTATTGTTATTGTTATTGTAGTTTTGTATCGCGCCTAATCACCTACAGGTCTCTAAGCGCTTGGAAAAGATGGTAACAGACAGTAACTTAACAAAATGGACGCATTAGCCGAGACTAGATTATACTGTACTCAGGCTTCTACTGAACAATAGCGTTTTTAGGCTCTTCCTAAATCGTAGCAGATTTTCTTCCCCACGCAGCACCCCAGGCAGGCTGTTCCATAGCTGGGGGACTAACACTGAAAAGGCTCTCCCTCCCTTGGTCACCAACCTGTAACGGGGACAGATCAGTAGCTGGGAGTCTGAGGACCGAAGTGTTCTCATAGGGCAGTACCGTTGCAGGCGATCTTTAATGTAGGTTGGGGCCTTGCCATAAATTGCCTTATGAGCTATACATAGGCTCTTAAATTCCACTCTTTCTTTAATGGGGAGCCAATGCAGGCTTTGTAGTAGGGGAGTAGCTTTAGATCTCCTCGGGAGTCTAAAAATCAGCCGAGCAGCGTCATTCATTATGACCTGAAGCCTACTGGTCAGGGTTTTGGGTAAGCCAAGGTAGAGAACGTTACCATAATCAACTCTGGAGATGATGGTAGCTGCTACTATTGATCGCATCATGGGTTGTGGGAGGACAGGAGCTAGCTTCCGCAATTGCCGAATGATGTTTGTGCAGCTGCCCACAACCGACGAGATCTGAGGGGCCATTGACAGATCACCATCCAGCTTGATCCCCAAGCTTTTAACAGACGGACTTGGTTTCGGAGCAGAGCCTAACTCCGTAGGCCAATAGAGGTCACACCAAGGTGAGGTAGTGGATGAAATCACTAATACCTCAGTCTTGTCAGGGTTGATTTTTAACAGATTATCTGTCATCCATTGTACTGTGAACCTCAAGATGTTCTGAGCCTGGAGTTGTGCGGCCATAGTGTCATCGACACTTAACAGCAGTTGCGTGTCGTCCGCGTAGTTAAAGACTTTACAGCCCATAGTGGCCAGAGAAACAATCAACGGTTGCAGGTAGAGGTTAAATAGAAGCGGGGACAGGGCAGACCCCTGTGGTACCCCGCACTCTAGTATCCCCGTCTCAGATGTTTCATCCCCCAGTTGTATCTTTTGGGTCCTTCCTGTAAGGAAAGATTGCAACCATTGAAAGGCCAGGCCCCTAATCCCAAAGTCCTTCAGTCTTTCCAAGAGCAAGGCATGGCTGACAGTGTCGAACGCCGCTGATAAGTCCAACAGAATCAGGGCGCTCGGTTTCTTACAGTCAGCCATGCCTCTTAGTTCGTCCAGCACCGAGAGCATCACCAACTCGGTGCTGTGATGAGCTCGGAAACCTGCCTGTCGCTCATGGAGTAGATGATAAGATTCCAGATAGAGGGACAGGGATTTCAACACATGCTGCTCAAGAATTTTTGAAAGAAAAGGCAGCTGGGAGATAGGTCTGTAATTCTTTAGCACCGCAGGATCCGACCCAGGTTTTTTCAATAGGGGTCTTACACGCGCCTCCTTGAGTTCAGCCGGTAAATACCCCGTGTCCAAGGATCTGTTAAGGAGGGAGATGATACATCCCTCCAATAAGGGGCACGCAACACGGAAGATCTCAGGTGGGCATAGATCGGCAGGGGAGCCGGATTTGATTTTACCCATCAGCTGTTCCAAAATCAGTGCATCCATCTCTGGGAACACTTCAAAGGAGCAGTCACTCACATTCTTAGATGCTGATACCATAGCAGTGCCCGTTACTACCCCATTCTTTATTTCCTGGATGATGATCTTCACCTTTTCCAAAAAGTAGGCCTGAAAGGTGTTGCCATCAATGGGGGCCTTGGAGTTATCTGTTTTTTTACTCAGCTCTGCCAGTATTTTAAAGGTCTCTTTCTGAATATTAGCTGCCTTACTTAGGCGGGACTCAAGGTATTCCGCTTTGGCTTGGGTCATAAGATTTTTATATTGGTTGAGGGAGGCTTTATAAAATTTCCTGTCCGTGTCCTGCTTAGTTCTTAGTACTAACTATATTTCGCGCACCCGCAATCCACTGCTGATGATGTCACATATTAGATCATTCTTGACATGGTCAGTGACATCACTGATGACATCTCAAATGACATCACTGATGACATCATCCACGTGACAATCACATACACCTTTTCATACACTATTACAATTTTTCATCACTGTTTGTAAAATACAGAGTATCATATTTAAATCCATTGTCACAGCAATACAAGTATCTAAAAATCCACTCAGTGATTCATAGATGTATACACACATCTAATCACTTACCTATGGATTCACTCATACATGCTGTCAATGAACAATAGAACACTATCAAAAATACTTATACATCTATATCGACATTAAACAACAGCACGCATCCTATTCACATATGAAGTCATCCTACTCACTTATGCAAACAATGGATCATACTTACATATTTACTTAGCAAAACACTTATACAAACACCACTTCTTCTATTCATTTAGATAGTAAGTCATACTTAGTGAATTATAAAATCATTATTACAACTATACAGTTATCCATACAGTCACTCACACAATCATTGTGTCTTATGTATACTTATTTATATACAACAACTGACACATACACTGCCTTTTATTTTTCTAGTTTGTTGGACCTGTACCTTTGAGAAATATATTTGCTCATCACCACACCCATAAAGAGATTCCCTCACCCAAACTGTTAGAACATGTAGTTTTAACTTCATATATCTACTGAATCAACTATTCACACATCTTTGGACAGTCACACACCCCCCACCAAACCACACACACTTTCACACTCCCATACAAATACTCAGTTAACTAATCAATAACTAATATAGACTTTCACATAGCTAGTAACCAACTGTAGAATCAGTTTACACAACAACTGACAAAGTGATACAGATATTCACACACTATCCACTATATTTAGTGAGATATTATAAATTGGTCAAGTAAACAGTCAATTACACTGCTACTAAATCCTCCATCCAACTATTTATTTATATATATCCACTCATTCTTCAATGTAAATTGCTATATATATAATGCATATTTAAATAACGAAGCAAACCACATTCACTGGATGATGTCATCAGTGATGTCATCAGTGATGTCATTTGAGATGTCATCAGTGATGTCACTGACCACGTCATGAATGATCTAATATGTGACATCATCAGCAGTGGATTGCGGGTGCGCGAAATATAGTTAGTACAACTAACTATATAGGAGCAATTTCATTGGTTTTGTATGAGTAAAATGTCCAGCTAACTAAAACACCACTAAAATGTATAGTTTTTTGAGTGAATTTCAAAGGTTTTTTAAAAACGAATTCCTAACTATATAACTCCTGAAACCTATGGTTTTTTCAGTGAATTTCAAAGGTTTTTTTAAATGCTAATTCCTAACTATATAAGGCCTGAAACCTATGGTTTTTTCAGTGAATTTCAAAGGTTTTTTAAATGCTGATTCCTAACTATATAAGGCCTGAAACCTATGGTTTTTTCAGTGAATATATATATTTATATATATATATATATATATATATATATATATATATATATATATATATATATATATATATATATATATATATATATATATATACACACACACATATATATATATATATATATACATATACACACACACACATATATGTGTGTGTGTGTGTATGTGTGTGTATATGTGTATATATGTATATATATATGTATATATATATATATATATATATATATATCTGTATGTTTATATTTATATATAGACATAGGTGTGTCTGTGCAACAAAACAAAGGAGGTCTTGGCTTATTTACGAGTCAGCTCCCTCCTATTTGGTATAAACAAATCCTTCTAACCCTTCCCTGAAAAGGTGCAGACACCACTGGCTGCTTAAAATTGCTCTTTCATTTTAAAAGTCCACTGTGACGCCTTTCGGCTGTATCCACACATGCATGAAAATTCAGATATATAAAACATACTATACTCCATAACCGTACTCCAAAGTGCCTTCTATATAAATAAAAGCTTTGGTTAAAAAAAAAAATAGTTTTGCTAATGTTAAAACATTGAATACCGTGTTTCAATTTTATCTAAGGCAAAGCGAACACTTAAATGTGTTACTAAATCATCAATAAATAGTTTCATATTGTGCTCCTATATTGTATTTAGCATACAGTACATGCCCAGGTTCTACCTAATACCAAAGATACACAAAGGTATATTACCAACTCCGGGCAGACCAATCATCTCTGCCATTGGCAGCATGGCAGAACATTTGATTACTTTTTGCAAGAGTTGGTGATGAAGTTACCTACTTTTATCAAAGACACAGGGGATTTTTTGAAAAAAAATCAAGTATATCCCATGGACACCAAATTCTTTACTTACAACATTGGATATAAAAGCTCTTTATGCGAGCATTGAACACCAAACTGCTCTCAAAGCATAAGAATATTTTTGGGGAACGAGACCTCTCCACTGTTATAAACATAACAAAATGATTTTAGATTTTATAACTTGGTGTCTCTATAACAACTACTTTATCTTTGGTAAAGATGTATACTTGCAGAAGAGGGGTGTTGCCATGGGGGCCGGCTTTTCCCCCAGCTATGCGTGCTTGCACGTCGGCTGGTGGGAGAGGTGGGTCCTCATGGGTGAGCACCTCCAAACATTTTTGGAGCATGTTACCTTATGGGTTCGTTATATTGATGATGTGTTTTTAATTTGGAAGGGCGATGAAGAGAGTGCTAGAATGTTTGTTTCATGTCTCAATATCAATTCAGTTAATCTAAAATTCACCTCGAACATCAGCAGAGACCAAGTAGATTTTTTAGACGTCAAAGTATTCTCTAATGATAAACTTTCCACAACCCTTCATAGAAAAGCAACAGCTGGGAACTCTACCTTACATATGAGTAGTGCCCACCCACGTCATGTTATCGATAACATACCTTATGGCGAACTACTTCGCCTTAAACGAATCTGTAGCAGTGAAGCGGAATTCAGCAAATGCTCCTCTGAAGCAGTTGCCAGATTCAAAGCCAGAGGCTACAATGATAAAATACTCAAGAAGGCAATCAATAAAACTAAGCAAAGAACGAGAGAATCACTGTTCTTACCCAAACCAGTTGCAACATCAGGTTCATTACAGCGTTCAGTTGCCAAGAAAGAGAAATTAGAGCAATACTGACCAAAAGTTGGCCCATTCTTATGACAGACAGTGTTCTGTCATCTCAACTCCCCGGTAATCCCATTGTCACATTTCGTAGAGGTCCTTCCATGAGAACTTTGGTGTCCAAACCTTTCCCTGAATTACCTGCTAGCACTTCTTGGTTTAAACCCCGGATGGGGTTTTTCAAGTGTTCATTATGCAGAGCCTGCAAGTTTGGGATAAACACCACCCATTACAGTACTCTATTTAGCACGGTTCCGTTGTCCATTAAAGGCAATTACAACTGTAAAACGAAGTATGCTGTATATGTTCTGGGGTGCACCTGTGGCCTGAGATATGTTGGCAGCACCAGGCTACAGGTGCATGCCAGAATATTGCAGCATATTCGTGCAATTGTTAACGACAGTTCCTACCCTGTTGCGAGACACTTCAAAAAGTACACACAATAACAACTTACAGTGTCTTACGTATTTTGTACTTACCTCTGTACCAAAATCTAGAAGGGGAGGTGACAGGGACAACTTGCTTCGACAACTAGAATCCAAGATGATACTAGAATTGGATAGCAAGGTTCCCAATGGACTTAACACCACGGAGGACCTTTACCATTTTCTATAGGGCTCTATAGAAGATGCGGGGAAGGCGTTATCCGAAGAATAGCTTTGGGCAGATACTCTCTATATATACTATTCCCTGTTTTTTGAGCCTCCCTTACCTACATTATCTGTATTCTGTGACATTATGTATTTTCGTAAATTATCACATTTATCTTATTCTTTAAGAAAAATTATATATCTTTTCTTCTTCACAATGTGGTAATACAGCTTAGGTTTATTAAATCCAGCTGTATAGGTATTTTTTGATTTTCCCATGGTATACCTTGTGCATTTCCCATATTTACTATGATTGCCACTATTTCTATCTAATTACTTAGTTACAGGGTTGTTCAGGCTCTATATAAATTTGGGGCTGCCATCTAATATAGATGTGCCCAGCAGTTATATAATCAATTGACTGTTTATTTCCAATTTATTCAGCACTTGATTACATAAGATCTACACTGTGTGAGTTAACCTGTTTACATTGCCATATTTTGCACATTCCATTCATGGAAGTAATAGTTCTCAGGAATTATTGTATTTAATCTGCTATGCGATAGTTTGCACATTAACTTTATGCTGCTATACATTCATACTGTGTGTTTTTGATTTATCAAGTACTGTTAGTAATAAGTCTTTTATTACCCGTATTCATTTAAGGCATTTATGCAGTTATATACATTATCTGTTGGAAAGTATATAATTAGAAACAACTTTGTTTAAATAGTGGTACCAAGTTATATATTTATTTATATAATTTCTCTATATGTATATGGGATTCCTTTTCTTTCATGGCACCATGTTCACTTCCAAAGTGTGTCATTTATGTTTGTTAGTCACATGGTGTACCTCACAGCATATAAGAATAAGGCATTTGCATTTTATTGTGATCAAGGGCATCCGCCCGAAACGCGTCATACTGTCGTTTTGAAACTGGTGCAATAAATCATCTTGCCTTACTTTTGGATTCGCTGGTCTTTGTTCGCCACTGGCTGGAGGTTCAAGATCGTGTGTTTGGATATGTTTGGATATATATGGATATATATGGATATATATATATATATACATATATATATGTCCAAACAGCACCTTCGTGAGAAAAGCGCAGGAGCCTCAGTTGGGGACATCAAGGGGGTCATTTATTTTCACAGAATTCGGCGAATGCATTTCGGCATAACAATGCCTTCCTCAGCGCCATAAGAATCCAGGAGGTGTTTCATCGAGGCGCTACCAAGTTCCTGCTGCCTATAATGGCCGTGTGACCCAGGCTCCGCCCACAATGTAATCAGCCCACCTGTTGCAGTTCTTGGCGTAGTCCTTGACTGCAACTCCCAGGATGCAACATCGAGATCCCAGGTGGGTGCTGGCGTGGAATATCAACCCAGTGGTCGGGCGGGTGGCAGGAGTAGCCCAAGATGAATTCTGTATCCCCTGCTTAAGGTAAAAACAATGTGCCTCCTCGGGTCCCCAGACCGCTTTAACCCCATATGTACAGGTCCAAATGTCAGCGGGGGAAAAAATGTCAATGCACTCCACCCAAGACGAAGAACAGTGTCTTCGCAACCGCGTTGTCTTTTCCTGCACAGCGAGGCGGGCCCAGACCATACCAGTCCATAGTACACAAAACGCCGAAGCAGCGCCAGAAGGGTCCAGGCCAACTTGAAAAACGGGGGCTTCCCAATGCGTGTCTGGCAACACGCAGCAAAATGTCCAAACAGCACCTTCGTGAGAAAAGCGCAGGAGCCTCAGTTGGGGACATCAAGGGGGTCATTTATTTTCACAGAATTCGGCGAATGCATTTCGGCATAACAATGCCTTCCTCAGCGCCATAAGAATCCAGGAGGTGTTTCATCGAGGCGCTACCAAGTTCCTGCTGCCTATAATGGCCGTGTGACGCAGGCTCCGCCCACAATGTAATCAGCCCACACATATATATATATATACACATATATATATATACACATATATATATACACACATATATATATACACACATATATATATATATATATATATATATACATATATATATATATATATATATATATATATATATATATATATATATATATATATATATATATATATCTTTATGTTTATATTTATATATAGACATAGGTGTGTCTGTGCAACAAAACAAAGGAGGTCTTGGCTTATTTACGAGTCAGCTCCCTCCTATTTGGTATAAACAAATCCTTCTAACCCTTCCCTGAAAAGGTGCAGACACCACTGGCTGCTTAAAATTGCTCTTTCATTTTAAAAGTCCACTGTGACGCCTTTCGGCTGTATCCACACATGCATGAAAATTCAGACATATAAAACATACTACACTCCATAACCGGACTCCAAAGTGCCTTCTATATAAATAAAAACCTTTGGTTAAAAAAAAAAATAGTTTTGCTAATGTTAAAACATTGAATACCGTGTTAAAATTTTGTCTAAGGCAAAGCGAACATTTAAATGTGTTACTAAATCATCAATAAATAGTTTCATATTGTGCTCATATATTGTATTTAGCATACAGTACAACAACCATCAATGCTCATTGACAATTTGATTATTCTATCTCGCTAGCAAGAACTATATCCCAATTGTGTGCTATCATTACTGCATCCCCTTCATTTAGTTATTCTGGAAAAGTCCCCCATAATTTTAATATAAGTATATCTAATACTCACATTCTCATTCATTTGGTTGCTGTGGACAAGTGTCTATATTTCTAATATTACTATAATCACAAAATATCTTAATATTCACTTTAGCAACCGAAACACATTTATTAAAATGCAGCTTATTATCTCTTATTCTCATGTTTTACATGAGCTCAAGCTCCTAATACTAAGGATGTACTGTTTAAATATTTTTACAGAAGGTCTGTAAATCCTTATCTGTGTTGGGGCAATATGTGATTTTGCTGTTAACCTATATTATGTACCGGTATTCACGCTTTCTGAGCAGTTTTGTTTGTCTCCTCCCCTAATATTTTTGGAGAAACAGTCAATCACGCAGTATATCTAAGTTCTTTATCATTACTACAATGTACTTGTTGAAAATTGCGAGCTACAGGTTATGCCTATCCCCTGTTCTTTATTACGTTTATGTGCTACAGTACCCTTTTATGCACTTATAAGGTAGTACTCACTACATAGACCAAACTGC
The DNA here is from genome assembly GCF_964261635.1 of Lissotriton helveticus. Taxonomy (NCBI): domain Eukaryota; kingdom Metazoa; phylum Chordata; class Amphibia; order Caudata; family Salamandridae; genus Lissotriton; species Lissotriton helveticus. Next base: position 1,040,569,741 of record NC_136057.1, read on the forward strand.
AGGAGCATTTCAATACATAAACAACAAAATCACTCTTGCAATGAAAACATCTTTTAATTTTTCTGTGCTTTTTTTCTCCAAATGGTAAGGAAACATCTCTTTTGTTAGTTCCATATTTACACGCTTAGCATTTGTTACATTTCTTGAACCCTGGACAATTTTGTATCCACATTTTCGGACTGCTCTTTACCAACATGTCTTTTATCGCTCTAGCTCACCTAAAACTGATCTCTGGTTTCTTAGGGACAAGGCCTCCTAGTACTGGATCATTGTTTATCACATACTAATACATCTTCATAATCTTAATATTCCTTCCTCTCTAGAAAAACACACACACACACTACTTGAAAGTTGGCAAATAAGGTTAGCATTTTGTCTGTAAGGAATCACAGTAACAAGTGGATAGAAAAATTCCTGTTGAAAACCAAAGACGAAAGGTGGTCAAGAAAGAAAAAGACCAAAACTAACTATGAATGTCAAATCCATTGGAATATTATTTGGGATATCATTTAGACAGGCTTTTTTAATTCTATACCAACTCTTTCAAGCCCAGTGTAGAGATGCCCTCCCTAAAGAAATCTAGAGGAGAACTTTCTTCCATGTAAAACCACCATCCAAAATCACAACTCTCATATTTTAAAAAGACACTCCAACAATGTATTTATTTATCTGGCTTGCTATCCATTGCTCATACTTCAGTATTCTGTGCTCTCTGCAATCTGATTTTCAGAAGCTCTATGGTTACTCCTGTGGCTGAATTCCTTACGTCAGACTACTACAACCCTCTCCTCTATGCTTATTCTTCACAATCTTCAATTTACAATGAGGATGGAATCATTCATTTCACCAACAGCCACAACAGCACCTTTCCAAGCCCTTGATGTTGGGAAAATTCACTAATGCTTCCCGGAGCAAATCACGGATTAACACTTTTGAGGAGTACTACAAAAGTAGGTAGGTAAGACTACCCCAGTGCTACTTTTCTGGATAAAGTAACAGGATTAGCTATAAAAAAATTCTAAACAGTTTTATGTATAGTAGATGTTGCCCTCGTTCGTTTATGGATTGAGTCCCGTTGTTACATACAGCCACATTGGTAGAAAGTGTAAACACAATTCCTCTGTTTTGCACCACAAGTTTCCTTATCACAGAATATCCAACTTGAGACCATAATTACAAATTTACATCCTATTTAAATGGACAGCCAAGGCGTGTTTCATTCTATAGAAAAGAGCGCAAAGGCTTGTCGCAAGGCTGTGAGCACTTAAAACAAAGAAACCCATAAAATGCAAAGCAACTGTAACATACAGAATTGAGATTGCTAATTACTGTCACCCAGTCTTTGAGTAGATTGCAAAGTGTTAAAACTATGTAATACAATAACAATATTGACTGTGAAGCTATATACGTATATAATAGTGGTAATGACTTGCTAAAAAGCTTGTTTGCATCATTAGTGTAGTCTGGATGTTGAATTATGATTTCTTAACTTCAAGAACCATGTGTTTATCATTATCAACATGATCTATGTATGTCTTCGTGACCTGCTGGCTTTGGCAGGGCTTTCTGCAGAGGGACAAAAAAAGTGGACATATCATGTCATTCAGTAGACACTAGCATGCGTGATGGAGTATGCGCTTGCCTGTTGATTGGCAAAGGTGCAATTTTCTTGTCTTTTTTTCGTTACATTTCCTGATCCAAGATGGGAAGCGCCAATTAAAGCTGTGGACAGGCTGGGGGGAGGATGTAGCAACACAGAGCATGTCTTACAGAACAAAAAAGCAGCACACAAGGAAGAGAGCAAGTGGGCTTAGGAGAGAGTAACTTGGAGTGCTCGCGGGAGGGGGGTGCTGGTACATGGGGGAAGAAACAGCACACAGGGGAGAGATCATGAAAACACATGCACTCTTTTGAAGTGCTTAAAGAAAAAAGAATTCCATAACTGTGAGCATTGGAAGGATATAAATCTACCAATCAAAAAGATGGTAAAGAGGCTATGTTCCAGGGGAGCGACTAACACATGAAGAGGAAGGTAATCAATCAATCAAGGATTTGTGAAGCGTGCTACTCACCAGTGAGGGTCTCACGGTGCTGGGCGAGGGAGGTGAGGGGGTGACGTGCAGCTCCGAGTCAAACGAAAAGCCAGGTCTTGGGGCTCTCCCTGAAAGGTGTGCAGAGTGGGGGAACGTCTGATGTTGAGCAGGAGCTCGATCCAGGTCTTTGCCGCGATGTAGGACAAGGCTCTTCCACCAGCTCTAGCTCAGCGGATGCGTGGGGGTTCGGCAAGGTCGGCGGAGCGGAGGTCTCTCTTGAGTACGTGGTAGGAGACTCTTTCGTTGAGGTATTGGGGTCTGGTGTTGTGGAAGGATTTGTACATGTGAGTGAGTAGCTTGAAGGTTACTCTCTTCTAGACAGGGAGCCAGTGGAGGTCTTGAAGGTGCTGGGTGATGTGTGATGATGGGTGATGCCGAGGACGAGTCTAGCTGCAGTGTTTTGGATGGTCTGGAGTATGCGGAGGAGGGATTTGATGATTCCGGCGTAGAGGGCGTTTCTGTAGTCCAGTCTGCTTGTTTTTGAGTGCGTGGGTGACGGTCTTTCTGGATTTCGGAGAGATCCATTTGAAGGTCTTACGGAGGATGCGGTGGGTGTTGAAGCAAGTGGAGGAGACGGCATTGATATGTCAGGTCATGGTAAGGGAGGAGTCTAGTATGATGCAGAGGTTCTGGGAGTGGTCCGAGGGAGTAGGGGGGTTGCCGAGGGCGGTGGGCCACCAGGTGTTTTCCCATGCTGAGGGGGTGGGTCTGAGGATGAGAACTTCTGTCTTCTTCAAGTTGAGCTTCAGACAGCTGCTGCTCATCCAGGATGTGACGTCTTTCATTCCTTCCTGGAAGCTAAGTCTGGTGGTGAAGGGTTCCTGTATGAGGGAGAAGATGAGCTGGGTGATACTATGCTGAGTCCATGCTGTCTGAAGAAGGCGGCGAGGGGGGCTATGTAGATGTTAAAGAGCATGAGGCTGATCCTTGGGGGACTCCACAGCTGATCACTGTGGGTTCAGAGAGGAAAGACGAGAGTCTGAGTCTTTGGGTTTGGCCGGTGGGGAAGGAGCAGATCCAGTCGATGGAGGTTAACTGCATGCCAGCGTCATGGAGTCTGACGGTGAGAGTGCGTGAGAGACGGTGCCGAAGGCTGCAGAGAGAGGACAAGTAGGATGAGAGCAGCGGTGTGGGCCTGGTCGAGGAGAGTATAGATGTCGTCTGTGGTGGCGAGGAGGGCGGAGCTGTTGTTGCTGCGGATTCCAGATTGGGAAGGGTCAAGGATGAGTTGTCTTCGAGGAAAGTAGTTATCTGGATGTTGACGATCTTCTCGGTGACTTTATCCACAGAGGGGAGGAGAGAGACGGGTCTGCAGAGGGCTTCTTGTCTTCTGCACGTTTCCAGTCAGTGAGGAATGTGCTGGATTTGAAGGTGGCATTGATGGTGCGTCGTGGCTCAGGTGCTATGGCGGCGGCTTTATGGAAGATGTTCAGCGGGCAGGGGAATGTGGTGGCTCCTGAGTGGATGCTCTTCATGATTGTGGCAGTGTCTTTGGTGGTGACCGGGGTCCAGGCGGAGAAGGTAAGGTGGCCGACGTTGCTGGAGGAAGGAGTGGTTTCAGTGACTGGTGTCTGTTCATTGAAGTTATCGTAGAGGGACCTGATTTTCAGATGGAAGTAGGAGCCAAGTTTGTTGCAGAGGTCCTGGGAGGGTGTGATGTCCGAGGCTTCACTGGGGCGTTTGGTAAATTCCTGAATGATGCTGAAGAATTCCTTCAAGTTGCTGGAGTTGGTGAGGATTTTGTTCTGGATGAAGGTCCTTTTGGTGGATCTGATGCGTTGGTGGTATTCTGCCATTGTGTTCTTTTAGGTGGTCCGTTCTTCCGAGGTTTTGCTGTTTCGCCATAGTTTCTCGAGACATCTGAAGGTGCATCTGGATTCTCGGAGGTCAGTGGTGAACCAGGTGGCTTTAATGGGGCGCTGTCTGTCGGGGTTGCGGAGGAGGGCGAGCTTGTCTCCGCAGTTGGTGATCCATTAGTGTAGTTCATTGGCTGCAGAGTTGACATCGGTCATAGTGGGAGGGGGATCGTGGTTAAGGGTGGAGTAAAGCTGCTTCTCAATGACCTTGCTCCAGTTCCTATATGGAGGACATGGTGTAGGCTTGTGAGCGCTAGCTTAGTCTAAAGAGCAGTGGTGGTCCGTCCAGGGGGGTTGTGTGGTGTAGATGAAGTTGAAACTGTTCCCTCCAGCGAAGATGGGGTCGAGGGTGTGTCCGCCTTGTGGGTAGGGGGGGGTGACTAGCAGTTTCAGTCCTATGTTGGCAAGGTTGTCCTGGAGGGCAGTGGAGTTGGGGGTCGTTGAGGTTGTAAAGGTGGAAGTAAATGTCTCCAAGCAGTATGTAGTCTATGGAAGCGTGGGGTGCGATGAGGTCGGTGATGGTTGTGGTGAACGCGGTTTGTGGTCCGGGAGGTCTGTAGGTGAGGGTGCAGCTTAGGGTAGTTCTGGGGCTGGTCTAGATCTGGAAATGACAAGACTGAATATGAAGCAAGCAAATGAGAGCAACAATAAAACCAACCAATGGTAAGCAAGGGACAGACTCTAAGCCTACAATATGTTTTTGGTAAGGTCCACAAGAGGTATTTCGAAACCCAAAAGCAGCCTGGAAAGTGAGAGCTAAAAACTGCAGACTGAAATGGACAGATGGGAAAAACTAAATGTTTCACTCAGTCCTAGGTATCTACACACCAAAAGATGACATACTATCGCTCACGAAACGACCACAGAATCCCGCGTCCCGCCGCCGGAAATCACGAGCCCTGTTGATACCTATTGGACAGGGAGTTATTTTAATCTTATTCAACGAACTCTACTGGAACATAAATATAAAGGAAATTACCCTTTACAAGATCCCCACATCAGGAGGACTGTATTTTCGCTACATCATCAAGCAAATAAATATTGTTGTGATTTTCACGCTTTTGTTTCCGGTCGGCGGGTCTAAACGAAATTCTTTTCCAAACTTCAGGACACGTAAAACCTAAAACATTAACACCTGAAACCATCAGATAGAATCAACTTCATTTGGAAATTCATCACGGGACGAAAATTGAAATAGCATATCATCAGATATCAAGAAAGGATATATTTCTCGCTTAGGAACCAGATTCATTCCTTGTGCTAAACGTAGTACACTCCATTTTTAAAAAAATTATCGTGGCTGCTCCAGAAGAAGGCGCTGGTCCGCCGAAACGCGCGTAGAGATATAATTTGCCACATTCCTCTTTTACCTTGTTTCTATTTTATGTACATCCATATATACAAATTGGATTTTTCTTTTTTATTGATGCATTGTGTTTTTTGATTTTATTATGTCATGTTTGCTAACTGTAGATATTGAATGTGTAACTTGAAACTATGTGTCTTGATAAACTTTGAATAAAATTGTACTCTTTTTTAACAAAAAACAAAGGTTGTAGCTCAGTCCCTTCCTATTTGTATTATGTTTGTTGCCTAGATTGATACATATCATTCAATCTTCAGTAATGAAACACAGTATTGGCTCCAATAAGAAGACATATAACTCACTGGCGAGCAACTGAAACATTTATTTGGAACTCCTCCAATGCAGTTGACATTTGGTTTGGCTAGGACCCAGACTACACTTTGGCTATTGAAAAAAACAATGACTTAAAAGAAAAGCCTTCTGGAGGTTAGCAAAAATGAGAATGCTATGTCTGGATTGCCAGTGAATAGCATGAATGCTTATGAATAAACAGCATTTACTGAATAATAGTCTATGTTCTTGAAAAACACTTGTTTGCAGTGTCTTCGGTCGTATTTTGAAAAATAGCAGGATGGTACACTTTCACTACCTGAAATATTAATACAATCTTCCAAGAAAAAAACATAATAAATTGCTAGTTTCTTTCAGAATCTATGGAAAATGTAGTAGTTGTAAACGATTCACTATTATCATCAGTTACAACCTTTGCACTGCCAAATTAAAATAGTGCATCAAAACTGTATGGAAAGATTGTGTGTGAAGACCTGGTAATCCAAGCCATGAACACGCTGTACTGGGAAGAGAAACTAATCACAAATAGGTCAAGAATTATATGGGACAATAGAAAAATAAGTTAAAGTACTCAACAATGAGAATCATAAACCAAAATCTTGTTATTGGACTGTTACCTGTGTACAAAGCTGAAGGATGCCCTAACGTGTTGAAGATGCAAAACAGCAGTCACAAATTAAAAAACACTTGTTTAGGGATTGCAAAGAAATACATGGACGTGGAATAGAATTGAATATATAAGAGGTGCAGCCATAATCTACCAATCATTTTTCAAGCCATTTATATAAATGCAGGAATTACTTGAAGGATATCAGGAAAGATAGAGTTCTAAGGATAATGGTTAAGTTGTTAATGATGATTATTCTTTGATGACTGCAGAAGAAGGAAGTATTGAGAACTGCTTCAAGGACAATACATACATCCTAAGAAACAGAATCACTCAATCTCATTTGAGAAGTGTTTTGGCATGTTCCGATTAACAGCTGCTTATCCAGCTCTTTGATCATTTTAAAATGTGTTATGTGCGGCACATTACTTTATGTGGATCACTCATCTTAGCCTCTTGGGTGCTAAGGGCGTGCTGTAGCTGTCTCCAGCACCAGTGCTCAGGTGCAGAAGATTGCTCCAGCCCATCCAGGCACCAGAGGCAGGAAGTCCCACTGGTGCGAGCACCGGAGACATTTCCTTTTTGCATTTTTAGCCTCAGTTACTAGGGAATACCTTCCCCAGCAACCAAGGCTGTTTTGTTTCCGTACAATGAGCATCGACATGCAAGGCACACTGATGTCATTACAAAGAAAGTGAAAGTAAAGTGAGCCAATCAGCTCATTTACTTTCACTTACGTCAGTGTTCGGGAATTTGGACGGGGAAGTATCATAGGAAAGGGGAGAATATCCCCTTTCCGATAGTATTGTTCCCTAAGAGATCACTACTTGGGGGTCGCTGCAGGAGGATGAACCCAAGCAGGGATCTACTCACTAGACACCAGTGACTATTTTTGAGGGAGGACAACCCCCATGGCAATGGACTAGTGCTCCCCCTCCCTTCAGGCTCTACAAGCTTTCTGTACCTCCCACCCCGCCCGAGGGCAGAACCGCGGTCTTGAGTCCTAATCTGCTCAAAAGTTCACTCGACCCCCAGGGATGCAATTCATTAGCATATATTTAGGGGCGGTGGCGGCCCTCTGACACATCTGGCCAAGCCCCCACCTAAAGAAAAACGCCACAACAGTTGTTCTGCCCCCTTGGGACAAAGTTGGGCAGTTTTACCACCCGAACTGCCAACATGGAGGCAGAAATCCTACTAGAAGCCAGGTATTTTTGTTGTTTTGCAGTGTCGAAAGGTGGTGGGGGGGGGAGGTGCCCTTCCACATATATCACATATAAGGAAAAACAACGGTACCTGTCGACTGATAAGATACCTTTGTAATAAAGGAGGCAAAATTGCAATATTTTAGAGGGTACCTCAATGACAGAGGGCGAAAGAAACATTAACACAGGAGAATTCATGTAACATTTTCATACATTTTTAGACAAAAAGCAATATAAACAATCTGAAAATCAAAAAACATTAGTGCATTGTGTCCCAAGTGAGAACGGGCACCCAAAGTTAAGTGACAGTGTGAATTTCTATATACAAGGTTTCCACAATTTTTTAAGTCGACCATTAACGAGAATAATCTCTAGGTAGACAGCAGCAATATGCAATGGCATGCACTGTGTAATGGTTCGCTTCTTCTGTGCATCTACGGTGTTTTGACCCTATAGTCAGTGTAGGGTGTCTTCAGGACTAGCGATGAAGGGACATCTGAGGGTGTAACTGAGCAGTCTCGTGAATTGTGTGCCACACATGAAAAAATAGAAGAAAAGAAGTTACTCACATGAGAACCCGTCCGGGTACACAATATGAGGAAAAACTGCCAGTAAAATGATTGGAATGGGGCCAGATGGGCTCAGGGCATACTTCGCTACAGCCTTGTGAGGTACAATGACGTAATTGTACCTCACAAGACTGACGGAAGCAGCCTTGCAACTCGAAAAGGCAGAGCGTTGTCCCGCAGGATATTTATCTACATTCTCGTTACAGTGCATTGTCACTGGTTAACATTTACCAAAGGGATTTCCCCCGCTACGGCTCCGTGAGTGTCTCCGGGTCTACTGCCCACACACAGAATATACAAATAAAATCTTCACAAATATATGTTTTTTCCTCCTCATTTTCAACATTTTTTATTTCAACAGTTGGTTTCTTTGGAAAATCTTTGAGGGATCTACACAAATAACCCCTTGCCGAATTCAGAATTTTGTCTACTTTACAGAAATCTATAGCTTTCCTGGGGGCACCCATGTGTTTAAAAGCGGCTTTCACAACAAACTGGAAGTAGGTTGAAAGCACAGAAATTAGGAAAAATGGCCTGCCTGTTTGAAACATTTCAAAACTGGTTAAAAAAAAAAAAGTTTTTATGATTCGATTATGCATGTTCCTTAAAGCTGAGAAGAAAGTGACTTTAGCAAATCAAACTTTTGTCAGATACCATTTTGGGGGGAAGGAGAGGGAATCTGACTTTTTTGCAGAGCACATTTTTCCTATTTCATCCTCCCCCCTTCCTCCCCCCCCCAAAAAACAAAATGTTGCTATATTTTGTCTCTTTTCTCAGTCCCCCACCAAGGAAATACACAAACCCTAGGTACCTTTAGAATATCCAGGATGTTGGTAAAAAAAGAATGCAAAATTGGTGTGAATACTTTGTAGAAAACAAAAACGATGCAGTCCTAAGCGTGAACTATCCAATTAGCCAAAAAAGGGCTTAGCATTCTAGGGGGAAAAAGCCTAGTAACGAAAGGGTAATGAATCCAGCTAAAATAACATGAACAGGGACTGCCAAGTTTAACTTTCGCTATTAAAAGTGAAAAATGGTGATTGAAGTGACACCAAGTAAAATACAACCACTAGATGATTCTACTATTATGAATTGTTAGCCATTCAGTATTCCAAAAATGTGTTAGGTAGAAATTTCTAACGTATCCACCATGAAACAATAAAAGGCTAAAATGATGTCTGATGTAGTCTTATGACTGCCTTTCGTGTTAGATGTCAGTAGCAAGTGCTTAACTTGCTGAGCCATCTGAGATGTACACTGTACACGCTGACACGTCTCATTGATCGAAAACGTGTGATGAGAAATAAATCAATTAAAACTATTGGAGAAGGTCTTGCTCATACCCGGAATACTTCTGCATGATCCAACTGTGACACCAGCACCAAACTCTTTGGAGCGAAGAGTTGTGAGGGCTGTACATGGCCTGGCTCCTCATCTTGGTCCCCATTTGTGGTTTGGCTCTGAGAAAATAAGAATGAACAGGCTTAATTGAAACAGTAAAAGTGAGTGGTTTTCTCAAGTAATTACCCGAGTCTCATGTATGCAAATAAAATAATTTATAATTCATGGTGTGACACTATGTCTACATACTTTATTTTATGTTCCATCTGTTGGCTTATTATAGAGAAACATAAAAGTGTACAAGAAAGGGTGGTTTCCAATCTAACTTTATCAAAAGGCAAATCACCAGTCAGAAACATATAGGCACACACCTATCTTCTTCCACACAAGTGCCTGCAATATCATGAACAGGCACATATACATCTACCTCTGTCACACAAAGGCAACTATGGCAACATCTACCTCATTTATATGTATACAGACATACTTTAATTTACTGTTACCGAGGCCCTCACGCTGCTGTTATTGCACAAATGTATGTGTATATGGAGACACACTAGGAAAATAATAGTTCCAAATATGGGCTCTTTGCATTGACAATGGCCTGTAGTTACACTATGAGTATGGATCTGTGAAAAAATATATTTTTCAGATATTTCATTAAAGCAGAAGCTTTGAGTGTGGGATATGAAATCTCGTAAACCTCAAAACGGAGCAAGAGTGGTGTGACAAAATAAAATAAAAATATCTTCATTCAAACATTATTGCCACTGGGTTCAAAGAGACCAGCTGGCCTTTAATAATGAGACCATTTCAATTCAGTAACGGTAGAGCTGTGTAGATCATCTCCGGAATTAATTTAAGTTTTTGGTTAGCATGTACCTTGCCAAGGATGGCTCACAGAGCAAAATGATGAAAGATACATCACAAGAAAATAAACATCAAAACTGCAAACACGAGTGTTGTAATCTCCTTATTGTTGTCTCTCTGAAACACATTTATGGTCCTTAAGCAAAGATAACAAGCATTGGCATATCCAATAAATCTCGCCTTTGGGACCTTATAAGTATTTAGTTATGCAGCACAATATCCTTGGTGCAGCAACATCAACTGTTGCATGGCTAAACAGTTATAAGGTCCCAAAGGTGGTAGAGAGAAAGAGGTAGTGAGAGAGCAGTGGCGTAACGAAAGTTGCGGGGGCCCCCCTGCAAGGTACACGGAGGGGCCCCGCTCCGGATTTACTCTGGAGCGGTCAAGCCTGAGTACTGTCCTGAGGGGACCCCCTGCAGCTCACCCCCACCCTGCACCGCGGGGGCTTCGGGGGCCTGTGTTACGCCCCTGCTATCTTTTGATCTATACATCTAGCTATTTAACCATAGATCTATATTCATGTATAGAACATATGCAGATTTGCATAGTGCAACATTCTATATATTAACTTTGCTGAGTGTGGGAAGGGGCCATAAGTCACTAGAGGGTAAGCCTATGTGGGTTATGACGACCTTTCCGCCCTTCAACAAAGCAAATAAAAAGCATAATGCACTCAGCACAGTTGGCTATTGTGCCATTGCATTCGTTCATGTGTATTTGTTCTTTTTTTAAGTAGATTTAACCAAGAACAGGATGCAAGGGATTCTTCTGAATGCTCTATCGACATACATGATCTAAACACTACTTGTACACAACCTTCGGTACACATTGATGGTGTAGGTTTACTGCTTTCAGCAACCATGAGGTGTAGGCAAAGGGGTATGGTTGTTATGTCGGATAGTATTGTAAAGTATTCCTGGAAACACAAGTGAAATAAAGAGACATTTGATGTATAACATGGTGGACAAGCATCCTTATATGTAATCAAGGGCAGTGGAATTATGCAACTCTGTGGCATTTTTCACATAGTTATTTTGCCTCAATCGCCACAATTCCCCCATCTGCTGCATATTCTGCAGGTTAACAAAAAACTTTGTTCCTAGCTCAAACGGATCAAAAGTTACTAAAAATGTGGTGATATGTATTCATGTGCAATGAAATACCCTTTGCAAAGGTTATTTGGTCATCTTTCAGTTGCTTGTGTATGTATGTGGTTGTTAAACTGGTACTATATAAGTGAAACCTTTGCCCAGACAGTTATTAAGATCTGTAAAAATACAAAATAATGAGGTAACATTATTAAGAAAATGGCCGGTATTATTCCACATAATTTGCTTTTTCCTACCACATAATTTAGCCAACCCTGCTGCATAATTTGGAGCTCCCTTGCCGCATAATTCCAGTGTCTTTCTCTATAATGTATGTTTGGCTTTACATATTTCTTAGGTTGTCAAGGAGTGTTTTCTGGTCTTCTTTTCTCTTGGCTTGACTAATAGTGCATTCACTGCCGTAGTACACAGCATAACTATAATCCCCCATCGTGCACGCTGTGGTGGAGCTGCTCTAAAGGTGTAAAAGGCTGACAATGACTGGATTCCCGTGTGACCTTTGATAAGTCCCTGATACTAAAGGGGTCTTTGAGATCTGCACTCACTAAGCTGCTCTCCTCCAGCCTGCGGTGTTTCCCTGTAATGTTGAGTCAGCGTCTCCCCAATCATGGCTATGAAGCGCCCCTTTAGCTGAGATTCAAACTGTAGAGGAGATATCAAGGTTTCCTCACTGGAATAAGATCATCCTACTTCTCTTTCCCTTTTGTGATCAATGATTAATTCTATAAGTGCGTTTTTAGCATAGTGTGAGCTTTATTCCCTACTGTAAGGGGATTTGTGGGCGTTAATTGTGAAGCGTTTTCATTTTCCCAGTAGAGGAACATAAAAAAAACCGACTACACTTTAATTCACATAAAAGACCATCGAATTCAGATTAATTAAAAATTCAGCTCCCGGAACATGCAGTGACCTTAGATATGGTGCCACAGAATGCCCCCTGACTATGTAAATAAGTATCATTGAGAAGATGGCCTACCAGCGATTTCATAACGAAAACAAAAGGCTGATCAGAAACACAATGACTTTCAAATTATAACATGCAGCTTACACCAACTTTGCAAGTGTTTACCTAATTTGCAAGCATTTCTGACCTAGTCCAGCGAAAATACCTCATCCTATTTTACGTAAGTGTATTTGTACAACCACAAAACATCAATCAATAGAGTTAAAAAAAAACGCACAACACAAAACCCCTACAAAATATCATACCAAAAACATTATACCACAATAAAACCATAATAAATCAACATAACACGCTACCCCTTCACACCGTGACCACACAAAAAAGATAAAATCAGCATACACAACATAAAACAAAACCAAACACCATTGCATTTGCTGTCTTTTTTTGTGTTTGTATTTTGGTGTACTGTTGTACAGTCTTATGTAGTTTTTTTTTGTTGTGCTGATTTGTTGCGTTGCGTTATTGTCTTGATATATTTTACTGTTTAAAGTGCTAATTGTTTTAAATGTTCAGATGACGTTGTGTGTCAAATTGTAAGAGGATACAATATTTTTCAATGGAGTTGATCAATTGGATGGTGATGATGGCATGGTCAATTAATTGGGTTTATTCTAGCCGCTATTTTAGTCTCTTGAACTATCTGTGAGATAATAAAGTAGAATCAAGTACACATCATTCATAGTGAAAGATTGCAAACCATAAAACAAAAAACAAAGGTTTTTTATTTGCACTGCAGTGAAAAACATATTTTCTCTCATTCCCTTACGATTGTGAATTCATAGGACTTGAACCAAACGAATCTGGGGACTGCTAAAAAAAAATTATCCTGTTTGCAGGGACTATAGGTTTACTAGATGTAAGTTATCTGCCTGTTACCAGGGTTCATGACTGTATTACAGTATTACAGCTTCCATGTCCAGAAATGTGCAGATGTGAGATGAGGCTATGCGGTTTGCTTGCTTCTGTGCTCATATACAGCACTTTGAATTCATTGCATTACATTTTCTTTTATCGCCTCTATTTGGTAGTAGCATTTAGGCTTGAGCATTTTTCATTTTCATTTGGGTTCTTTATTCGATGATTAAAAATCACCATAAAAGTACAAAAATTCAAAATACGTTCAGTTCATTTCTTTTAACAAACAAACCAACAGATTAGCATGTATCCTAATTTTAGTACACTAACAAAACCCCAATAAATTGAATAAAACATTATAAATCATTAAAAACAATCATAGAAGTCTCACAATTCCCCCCCCCCCTCTAGTGGCTCTTAATCGGACGGCTACTTTGATAAAATTGATAATACAGCACAATGTGAGGGGGTCCGACGCCTGTTGTAAAAAAATCAAAGCCTCTTTGGCACATTTTATGTTAGATTTTTTCAGGATGTCAACCAAGAATCTGCGCCTAGGTTCAGAATAAAATGGGCATAACAATACAAAATGAAGGGAATCCTGCGGAGACCTATTGTCGCAGCAGCAGGTTCCCTTCTGCTCAATTGTAAGTGAATACCCTAATGGTGATCCTAATAAATATGGTAAAAGATTGAGCCTAAAACGGTTCATTAAAAACCTTTCTTGTGCATTGTGTAACAGGTATAGGTAAGGTTCCATTCCTTCTGTGGACTTTACAAGGTTATATGCGCACACTGTCGTTTTAGCCATGTCGCGTTCTGTTCTTTGTGTGGTTTTATGTTCCATAAACGCTTTTTTGGCAATTGTTTTATGCTGGGGAGTGATCGCTATCGGATCAATAAAAAGATTCCCTAGGGCCAGGGTTACCAATACAGACTTTACATAGCTGAGCCACGGGATTCGCGACCATTTTTCTCTGCCCAGGCAGTCCTTCAATATTTCCCTGCTTAGGCTCGCCTCTGGATTAATCCAGATTTTGAGCCAGGCTAAGATTAGCCTAACCTTTATCGCGTCTTCAAGGTAGGGTATCCCTAACTCCCTGTGTGCTATTGCGGCTGCCAGGCTGTGTGGGGCTTTCAGGACGGAGCGAAGATGTTTGTTCTCCTCCCGCTGCAGTTGACAGGTATTTGCAAAGCCCCACCCCTCTGCCCCATAGATTACTTTAGAGCAACACATTGAGTTATACAGGATCATCCCCTGTTCGGGACACCACCTCCCCAGCCTTCGACCATAACCAGCTATGGCCCCATTTGTGGCATTCATTTTACGACAGCGATCCTCTATCAGGGCATTACATTTTAATAAACCATCAAATAATACGCCCAGATATCAGAATGATTTAACCTTCTCCATCTTATGACTCCCAATCATAAAGGTGCATTTGTTGAGGGGGTTTTTACCAACAGTTAAAACGTATGATTTACCCAAATTGACCGAAAGGTCCAGTGAACCCATAAAAGAAACAAAACCATCAATTAAAATCTGTAGACTCTTTGGGGTGCGTCCGAGGAGGACCGTGTCATCTGCGTACAATAATACAGGGACGCGACGCAACCCTACTCGGGGGCAGTCGGATCCCAACTGTAGGAGGTGCTGCTCGAGATTATTAATATAAAGTGAGAATAAAAAAGGCGCCAGGATGCAGCCTTGACGTACCCCACTTTTACATTGAAATGGGTCAGTGCATCCACCCTCAGTATTATACCTAACTTGCGCTGAGGTGTTACTGTGCAATTCCCTTAGAATGTTAATGAGGCCAACCTCTATCCCCATGTAGGTCATCATGTTCCAAAGCTTGCCTCTATTGACGTGGTCATAAGCCGCTGCCAGATCCATGAACCCCATGTAAAGGGATTCTTCGCTGGCCATGGTGTATTTAGCGGCTATCATGTAGAGGTTCAAGCATTGGTCACTCGTGGAACGACCCTTCCTGAAACCATACTGTACGTCTGAGATGATGTTGTTAGCTTCTGTCCACTCAGACAGCCGGTTTAATATTCCCCTTCCCAAGATTTTGGTGGATACATCAATTAGGGAAATGGGGCGATAACATTGTGGGTCGTCCCTGTTACCCTTTTTAAAAATAGGGACAATTATAGCAGTGGACCAAGAGGTCGGTAAGACTGTCTATAAAGAGGCTCTAAAGGAATACCACTTACAATGTAAAACTGCGAGAGCTGCCCATACTGTGAGTACAGTGACGCAAGGTCAGAATTGCCCACGTACTCTTTTTTCTGTTGTTAAAAAATTGACAGGAGCGGACACTCACCCGACACCCCCAGCTCTAGAGGGAACTCAATGTAACTCCATTGCTAAATTCTTCATTGCTAAGGTTGAGCGCATATACGACTCCTTGAACGCTCCCCTGACTGCAAATGAACACCAACCGGGACAGGATGTCGGGATCGAACAGCCACTTCCAACGGTGAAGGTTACAAACTGGCAATTGTTCGATGATACACTGTTCTTCTCCTGCCTAAGCAGCGTAAGCTCTGGCTCACCTTGTGACCCTGTACCTGCGAAAATTCTCAAATTATTGGATCTTGAACCTCGGCGGGTTCTCATGAGCCTCCTAAATGCATCACTAATAGAGTCATGTGCCACAGGTTTGGAAGCACGCAATGGTTGTTCCTCTCCAAAAAAAAGCAGGAGCCGATGTGTCTAATCTCGCTAATTTCAGACCCATATCCTTGTTGCCTGCTCTCTCAAAAGTGCTGGAAAGGCATGTTAACACTCAGTTGAACCATCTCGTGGAAAGTTCGGGATTTTTACACCCTTCCCAGTCTGGCTTTCGTGCGCATTATTCCACAGAGACCGCTCTACTCGGGGTGACGGAGAGCTTACGACATGGTATCGACCGCGGGGAAACATCTGCACTCATCCTTCTGGATCTGAGCGCGGCGTTCGATACAGTGTCCCATTCCATCCTTCTGAATTCTCTTCGATCCCTGGGAGTGGACGGTCCGGCATTGGTTGGATTGCCTCCTTCCTAAGTGAGCGCACTTTCCAAGTCTTTTCCACTGAAGCCACATCCGCCACATTTCCATTGGTGCACGGCGTTCCGCAGGGGTCCATACTCAGCCCTTGTTGTTTAACATCTATGTGAGACCCCTGGCTACCATCGCAGAGGACGCTGGGCTGACTATTTTCTCATACGCCGATGACACCCAAATTGTTTTTTCCCTTTCCAGCAGTGAGCGCAACAGTGTATCGATTCTGAAAACTGGATTGTCACGTATAGCTGAGTGGATGCAGAGGCATCTCCTCAAACTAAACGGTGACAAAACCGAGATTCTCATCTTAGGGAAGCATAAAGATCTGTGGGGCCCCCAACATTGGCCCAGTGATATGGGACCCCTTCCCCAGCCAACTTCTGTGGTTCGCAACCTCGGATTTCTTATAGACAAACTCTCTATGAGACAGCAGGCCACTAAGGTGGCCGCCATCTGCTTTGCTACCTTGCGATGGCTCCAGAAAATTCTATGGATGCTGCCTCATACCACCAGAAGAACCGTAGTCCAGGCGTTAGTAACATCTCGCCTGGACTATGGTAATGTCCTCTATCTCGGTGCCGACGCTGCTACCATTAACAAACTCCACGTTGTTCAAAATTCGTCGGCTCGACTTCTCTGTAACATCCCGAGGAGATTATCGGCCTCACAGGCTCTTCGCGATCTACACTGGCTTAGGATCCCCAGTCGTATTAAATTCAAAGCCCTATGTTATCTCTTCAAAATCAAGCAGGGCTCGGCCCCAAAATACTTGCAGAGTCTGGTCCAACCCTACAAGCCTAGTCGCACATTAAGATCTTCTGCCAACTGCGACTTCGTTGTCCCAAGATTCAAGCTCGCAAGGATGGGGGGTCGGGCCTTTTCCCATCTAGGCCCCAAATACTGGAACGCGTTACCCATCACCCTGAAGTCAGAAACTAATTTTCTCTGTTTTAGGAAAAAATTGAAAACCACACTTTCCCAATGATTCGCATACCGCTTTAGTTGATTCATGGTGCTGTTGAGAGGTTGGCTTTTCTTCTTCAGTCTATCCCTTGCGCCGGGAAACCCACTGCGGGTAGCTGTTGCGCATTATAAATTTTAAATAAATAAAAAAAAATAAAAAGCCACAGCAGTTTGCAGTATTAATTACTCTCGTCATTATAGGGGCCCATAATTCCACCGAACTGAGGAACAAATCAGGCGGGATACCGTCCGGGCCAGGAGCTTTATTTTTAGATAGCCCTTCAATCCCGACCTTGATTTCCTTTAGGGAAAAGATTACAGGGTGACCTTGGTCTACATTTCCTTTTTCATACTGTGTATCTATTTCATGATTATATAGACCCCTATAGTGAGTAATCCACATGTCAGGCGTGATGTTTGTTCCTAATTTGGGGACCATATCATCCTGAAAAGTGGGTTTGTTGATGATACTCCAGAATTTAGTCAAGTCCCTCTTTTCCCCTGCTTCTCTAAGGTCCGCTCAACATTCTGCTTGTAATGCCTTTTTTCTCCTACATAGCTCACTTTTGTATTTTTTCCTACAGGACGCAACCCGAGTGACATCCCTGGGCTTTGTTTTAATACTATCTTTCAGCTCCCTTAGGGCTTTAGTGCAATCTCGGTCGAACCATCGCGGTTGGCTTCCAGTCTCTTTAGCCGGGGCGCTAGTTTTTAACATCCCATCTACCAAATGTGCTATATGGTCGAATGCTAGAAGTAGCTGCCACCCTTCAGTTATCTCGTCTAAGCACGCCTCAAAGGCTGTTTTCCCCTTCTCCATTAATGATTTGTAAAACATTTCCCCATCAATCTTAGACCACCTTTTGCGTCTGCCCTGGTCAGTAACCCTCTCAGATACCGCTACATGCTATTCCCGAGTTGAGGCGGACTGGTGTAATATGTCTAACACCAAAGGGTTATGATCACTGAGCGGGTTCCATTCGATGCCAGCCCTTGAGATTCTATTTAAAAAAGCCCTTGAGGCAATAATGTAGTCGATGTACGATGAGCATCCTCTACCCTTAAAGGTGGGTGGCAGGATCTCGTCCTTAGGTATATACACCATATCAAAGGTGGGAACCAGGTCCTGATTCAGCAAAAACTTTGTTAAGGCGTCACCTTCTACTGTGTGCTCAAAGTGTGCTCCATTACCCTCTGGGCATCGCGACCATGTCACGTCAATTGGAAAAAGGGCTGGACAAAGGTGACAGTTGAAGTCCCCCATCACTAGACTATTTTGGGTACGAGTTTTTACTTCACAATTAGAGTTTTGGCATAGTCTATGCTCCAGTTCCCGTATCAGTGCATTGCATCCCCCACCCACCATTTTGTTATACACATTCAGTATTGTCAGGTTAAGTCCCTTACCCTTGACTCGCACTTCTTGGATATCATGGGAATTACAATCTACGGTTGACCATGTGCCAGGGAGGTTCAGGTCCACATATACTGATAGCCCGCCCATAGCCCTGCCTGATCTAGATTTCCTTGCTGGAACAAAGAAGCATTTGTACCCTTGTAAATGTAGCGAGCAGTTATCAACTGCCCATGTTTCCTGTAGACAGATTATGGGGAATTTTAGTATGTACTGGCGCCATTCCTTATTAATAATTTTGGCTGCCAAACTCGCGATGTTCCACAACACAATACTAACTATCTCATTAGTCCCTTTTCCCATCATGCCTCCCCAACCTGGGGCTTGTGCATTAACTGGTTGCCCCTTACCTGTAGTCACACAATCGGTCACTATGTTTTGGGAACAAGTGTGCTTTGGGAGGGGAACGTACACATTATAAGTTGTGGGTGACTTTGCGGGTAACTTTGCGGGTGTGCAGGGACCCTTTTGTGGTCCGAGCACATCATTATCTGCTATATCACCTGAGCACAGTCAATCAACTGCCTCCATGCCCGCTAATGCTGCAAAGCGATTAAAAGTGGGCCACGGTTAATCGCCTTCATGATGCATGAGAGGTCTAAGATGGTCATCCTGCCTCTGAGTGGAGGACCCAAATCTAGGGTTCTGATGAAAGAGTGAAGGGGTTACATAATCATTCTGTTGGTGGTGAAAGAGGGGTCTGAAATAGCCATCCTGCCTCTGCGTAAGGTGCCCAATGCCCAGGTTTTGATGACAATGTGGGGAAGCTGCATAATTGTCCTGCAGATAAACCAGAAGCCTAGGCTTGGGCACCGGGGCAACTAATCCTCTTGGGTAGAAGTAGGTTAGATCACGTACAATAATGGCATTACCTACATGCAGTGGAAACCCATTTACGATGTGTAACAACTCTTTCATCTTGGAAATTTATAATCACAATGTCACCCAATACATCCTTAATTCTTTTCCCCAACCAGGGTAGACGTCTAACATTAAGTATTACCCCATTTATTTGTGGTGGAAGTGGGCAATTCTGCCTCAGCCAATATATGACTTTATTTTTTAGCCCACATTGATCTTCTCCACATCCCTCCGCTAGTGGTGGCACCCCGGTGAGGACCGCAACAAATGGCACCGCTTCTGGAGGTAGCTCTACTCTGGGCCTCTTAACTGGGAATGTCTTGGCAGGTTTTTCTTGGTCAGTGGATTTGGGAACATTTCTGGCAGGATTAGTTAGCTGGGGATTTCCTAATATATCTGATGTTACTCTTTCCTGTGTCTTCTTAGCGTTAGTTTGACTATTCATCGCTGCGGTGTTAGTAGGTAATATTTTACGGGGTTTTGGTTTGGGCGGGTTCGTGATTTTCATGCCATTCTGGGCATTGGTATTTAAAGGCAATGCATGGGGATGTTGCTCTGGTTCAGATTTGGAAAAATCCTTAATAGCCACTTTTATTTCCCCTAAGTCCTTTTCTAGCCTCTCAATTCATTGCATTTTCTTTTATCGCCTCTATTTGGTAGTAGCATTTAGGCTTGAGCATTTATTTGAGGTTAACCAAATGTCATTACAAACACACTGCCAGTCTCAAAGATTGAATCTCGTGCCATATTGGAAAAGCTGTTCAGCTGTAGCAGCTTGCTGAGCACTGTTGGTTCTGTTGGTGGGTTTGAGTGCTGCTCGTATTGCCCCACCACATATTGGTCTGTTTGTTAGTCTACTGCACTCAGAGCAGTACATGCTTTTGAAATAAAAAAAAATCCCAGTCTTTCTACACCAGTAGCCAAGGACGGGACCCAACCCCGATCTAATTTATGATCTCAATTCACCCCACCCACCCACTGAGACTCCTCGCCACCACGGACCACTTCTGCCTCGGCTCAGACAGACTCACCTGGCTCTGAGGCCTGGCTTGCAGCATCAGTGGAAGGCGCAAGCGGGCAGCAATAGAGGGCAAGGCTAGCCAGGCAGGGGCTAGTAATAATTAAATAATGGCCGAGGGCGCCGCAAGTCTTTCTCAGTAGTCGGTGGCGCCGGACCAAGATGGCCGCACTGCAGTGAGGCTCTCGCCCAGTCGAGCCTAAAAACCATCCTTCGCACCATCCTGACCAGCAACACTGCCTTGTGAATAGCGGGATCAGACGTGCCCGGCTGCGAGGCACGCTCCGGTGTCACCATCACCCGCGTCGCACCCCCAGAGCCGGAGAAAACTGGCCCGTTTCCTGTGAGCGGCGCCTCACGCTCTACTGCCGCTCCGCCCTCCCGGGCGCACTGGCTGGGAAAGCCCGGGGCTTCGGGGCCTAGACGGAGGTGCCCCAACCCTCGTGTGGCCTGCTCCGCTGTCCCGCTCCTGGCCGGGAGGGCCCGCTTCAAAGGGGAGATCACCACCCCCTGCCTAAGGTACGAGCTCGCCAGCCGTCCTACCTGCGCTGCTGGATCCCCCGCTCACTGCAGCCCGCCAAGCGCCTTCGACTGCGGCCGGACACAGAGCGCACCCTGGTGAGCGCGCAGGTCTGTGGCGTCTGGCTGCCACCGACAAGACTCACGCCATTGCTGCCCCTGGACACGACATTTGGCACCGCGGGAGGGGCTACTGTGCGGAACCCGTGCGGCGGCGCGGCGCCTGACTCTTTCTGGCCCGGAGGGGAGCTGCAGTGGCGTCGGCTATACATCGCTTTGCCACGATTCCATATTGGAGACAAGGACCTCATTGGGCACCCCTCCCTCCCCCCTGCCTTGGCCGCGATCGGCCTCAACTCCAGCTGCCATCTCAGCCGCCTTCGCGGCCATTTTGAAGTGAGACCCGGTCTGCTGCTGGTCGCCACGGCTGCAATTTAGGCGGCAATTCGCACCTACTCCTTCCTAGCACACTTGGGCCTCCTCGGACACCGCTCCATGACGAACAGTGCGGGCTCCATACCCCTTACTGCATACCCCGCTTAGCTCCTCCAGAGTCATACTGACATTCCTCAAACTGCGAGCGGGAGGCCTCTGCGCGCGGACTTGCCCGCAACCCCGACATTGGCTCCTCTTGAAGCACCTTCGCCCCCTGTCAGGACCCGTTACCTACCCCGCCCTGCCATTCACATCTCGCAGGTGGCGCATCTTCAGCAAGCTATCGTCAGCATCTGGCCCTGTCCCGTCCCCCCCCTCCCCCCCCGCCTGACTGGACCTAGAGAGATCGAAGAACCGGCGACGAGCTCCCCACCGTGCCCCCCCCCCCCCTTACGCCTGTACCCTCCAGAGAACTGGCGTCCACCTCCTCTGCAGCGTCGCGGACACCGGGGCGCGACATGGACCGAAATGATGCTAGGCAATCGAAAATTCCATTCGAATCTAAGAAGACTTCCAAGACGGCGCCGGAGGGGGGAGGCAGCCCTTCGGCCTCGGCCCCCCAGGAGGAAGACTGGAAAACACTTTTGCTAGACATGAAACAAAGCCTGTCAACAAAAGACTCTAAAATTGACACTATAAATGCACGCATGGACAGCGTGGTGGCCAAGCTGGAACATCATGACACTCGTATAAAGGAGGCTGAGGAAAGAATTTCGGGTTTGGAAGATGGAGCTACCTCTTCACATCGACAGCTCACCCAAATGGACAGGCTGCTCAAAATCATAGCGGACAAGAATGAGGATTTGGAGGCGAGATCGCGCCGGAACAACGTCCGAATTTTGGGCCTTGCGGAGACCACCAACACGGGGAAGATGGAGATATTTGTTGAGAACCTTGTAGCGGAACTGTTTGGAAAGGAATCATTCTCCCCACACCTCATTGTTGAGAGAGCTCGCAGGTCCTTGGCCGCTCCCCCTCCCCTCGGAGCCCCGCTGAGGCCCATCATAGCGCGTTTTCTTAACTACAGAGACCGAGATGTGGTGTTGCGACGCGCAAGGGAACTGAAGACAGTGCACTATGAAAACACAACGCTTTCCTTTTTCCCCGACTTCACCCCCTCGGTCCAAGAAGCCAGGCGCAAATTCGCAGGGGTGAAAAAAACTGCAAACCCAGGAGATCCCTTATGCCATGCTGTACCCGGCAAAACTAAAAATCTCCCATCAGGGCAAGCACCACTTATTTCAAAATCGGCAGCAAGTGGAGGACTTCCTCAAGCAGTGTAGGAAGGAACAGCACAGGGAGGAATCAACTCGCCGCCGTTCCAGGTCACATTCACCACTGTCACAACAGGACTAACCTGATGCATTGTTCAGTGGAACCTTTGAGTCAATTGTCCCCTGTACGCTGGCTTTGCGTGAACTGATTCCTGTGTATTCTGGTGAGGTATTCGATCTGTTTTACATCTTGCTGGTCTAAGTGTATAATGAGTGCTCGCTAGACCACCTCCGTCCCGCAGTACCGACTGGGGTAAACCTGGTTGAACGTGGGTGTAAGTAGGGAGGTGGTTGGCAAGTCTGGTGCCCCTAGTTCAGACCCCCAATGGGAGTACCCCTGAAATACTCTCCCCCTCTAAGGGCAGAGGTTTATGCAGTAATTGTTTTGGCTTTTGTTCTCGTTTTGTTTTGGTTTCGGGTGGGAGGGTGAGAAACTAATGCACGGCTAGTTGGGGTTGCCACTGTGAGTGGGTTGATACTCCAATTTCACGCTGTCATGAGTGTTGAGATGCTGATGCGGGGCAGGGGTTGGTCTGCTGGGAGGGATATGTTGTTTGCTTGCATTTGATACTGCTGTGATCCGTTCTGAGGTACTAATATGCTACACATATTTTCACTTGGCTGAATGGGTGACATAGCGTCGCCACAACCAGCGCAGCAGTTTCGCCTGGTGTCATAGAACATTCGAGGGCTGAATGACCCGCGGAAGAAGAGGAACATTTTGGAATATTTGGATAGGAAGGGGGTATCTATCGCGATGCTTCAGGAAACTCACTTAAGAACTGATGGTTCCCCTTTGTTTGCATCTAGATGGGCCTCCTGCAAGGTGTTCTCCTCTTATTCAAATTATGCTAGGGGAGTAACAATATTGGTTCGGAGAGGGGTGCGGTTTACACCAGCGGGAACTGAGACTGACCCGGAAGGGAGGTATTTCATGGTATGGGGGACACTACACTCGCACACGGTCCTCTTTGCTTGCTATTATGGCCCTAATACTGATGACACGTCCGCACTCCTTACGCTGTGGGGTAAGATTCAAACACTGGGCATCAGCCACGTCATATTAGGTGGCGACTTCAACACGGCATTGGAACCGTGCCGAGATAGATCCCACCCTCAAGCGCTCCACTAGACGCATACCCAACGTACATTGTCTACTCTTGTCGAGGAACACCATTACATTGATGCATGGATGCACCTACACCCCTCTCTTAAACAGGGTACCCATCACTCAGCGGTTCATTCTACATGGGCGCGGCTTGACTACGTGTTCCTATCAGCTGGCCTTCTACCTTGGCTGGTGGGCGCTCTTCACCTTGCTAGAACATTCTCAGATCACTCGCCAGTCCTCCTCACATTACGCATACCCATTGACGTCTCCCCGTATCTGAGTTGGCGCCTCAATCCCGCACACCTCACGGACTCGGCGTTCAGGGTGGAACTTGAACATGACATACAGGACTTTTTCGAACGTAACGCAGGTTCCGTACCATCTTTCACGACGGTGTGGGAGGCCTTTAAGGTCACTGTTAGAGGGTGGTGCATTGCGAAGGGGGGAGGCGTCCTCAAGTCGCTTCGTGGCGAGCTGCGCAAACTAGAAACTGAGCTCCGAGATCTTGAACGCGACATGACCCGTGACACAACAGGGACATACATCTAAGGCTCTCCTCAGGGAAAAGCTTAATGACTACGCGGTAGCGGCAGAAAAAGAATGCAGGCTCCTCGGGAAACCATACACGGCGCGCCTGTACGGCGAGGGCGATAGGCCCGGCAGGGCACTTGCTTTCGCGGTTAGGCCCCCGAAGTATCACAACTATGTTGCGACCTTAATGGACGAACATCAGGCCCCGCAGAGAGACCTCACGGAACAACTGCGCATCCTTACTAATCCCTACTCCACTCTTTATACTTCCCACCGGGTGACGCCCATTGATTTGCAGTCTTATCTTGACGACACTGCCGTTGCGTGGATAGGTCCTTCTCAGCAGAAATTTTTGCATCATGAACTCGAGCTTGACGAAATAAAAGACGCCATCATGTCTATGAAGTCCGGCAAATCACCAGGGTCGGACGGGCTGCCAATTGACTTTTACAAGGCCTATATACATCTACTTGCTCCTCTACTGAAACAAGTTTACTATTCTGCCCTTGAGGAGGGAACTTTGCCGACCACTATGCGTGAAGCCCTTATAGCATCCCTGCTGAAACCGGGCAAGCCTCCAGAGCACTGCGACTCTTATAGACCTCTGTCATTGCTCAATACTGACGTGAAAATCCTGGCGAAAGTGCTCGCGACGCGCCTTAATGTACTGATGGAGCGTTTGGTCTTGCCGGACCAAGCTGGGTTTGTCCCCAACAGGGCGACGTCACACAACCTGCGCACCCTTCAGGCTGTCCTGCAGGACATTAACCCTCGCTGTGAAGCAGCAGCCGTTTTCCTGGACGCAACAAAGGCGTTCGACTCCCTAGAGTGGGACTACCTTCTGGAACGGATGGGGATCCCCTTTTCCTTCCTTGATTGGATCAGACTGCTGTACTGCAGGCCTCGGGCCCCATTTGAGATCCACAGGGGTACCCGGCAGGGCTGCCCGCTCTCGCCGGTTCTCTTTGCGACTGCCATTGAACCCCTGGCGGCCAAACTCCGGCAACACCACAACCACCGCTCTTTAATTTACCCGGAACGCCAGCTGCTCATTGCATTGTATGCTGACGACATGACCTTGTATGTAGACAAACCGCAGGAGAACCTTAACCCTCTGCTGCGCGAGATAACCAAATTTGGAGCCATATCTGGGATACAGATCAACTGGTCGAAGTCAGCTTTGTTTCCCCTTACGGACAAGACCGTCTCCTTCCCTCTGGATTACCCTCTGATGTGGGAGGCTGATGAAATAAAGTACCTAGGCATAATAGTGACTAGGAACCGTGAAGCTCTCATTCGAGCTAATTATGGCACGGTCATGGACAGCTGACTGACACCATCACTAAGTGGATCCACCTCCCACTGTCGATGGCGGGGCGTATCTCCCTGATTAAGATGGTGGTCCTCCCCAAGCTCCTATATTTATTTACTAATATACCGTATAATCCAGGCGCCTGCTTCTTCCGCGTCCTTAATTCCCAGCTGTCTAGACTTATCTGGGGTGGCAAGCAGGCTAGGCTCAGCCTCAATACGCTTATGTTGCCTTATCACCAAGGTGGGTTTGATGTCCCGAATTTTCAGCGCTACTATGACTGCGCCCAAGGCCACTTCGCTGTGTACTGGCTACATCCTCCTCCCTTCATGGCTCACCTAGCGGTGGAGGACGGATATATGAGACCCGCCCAACCATCGGGGTATTTGTACGCCCGACCCGTGCTACAGAGCGAGACCCTACCACGGTTGATTGTACGGTGCAAGCCTGGAATCGCATAGCTGCTCAGATGGGGGTCGAGTTCTTATACTCGCCACGTATGCCCTTAGCGCATGATCCCAGGTTAAGTGTCACCTGCGAAGAGATAGGCCGTAAACTGCTTACGAAGTATGCGGTCCACACCTGGGGCGATCTGTATCTCCAGGGGAAGTTTCGCACGTCGGCTCACTTCTTCGGGGACTCCATCCCTTCAGTTATGGATACTTTCCTCTATACCCGGCTGCGCCAGAACACAAGGCGGTCACACCCAATTTTCCTGATGAACCGGATATTGTGACGCCTCTACGCGTTCTCCTCAATCTGATTCCCGAAACACGTGGTATCTATGCTGTACAAACATGCACAGGCCCCCCCCCCCCCCGCTGCTCAGAGCGCGCAGAGACTGGGACAAAGATCTTGACGCGCCACTGTTGGAAGAGCAATGGGAATAATGCTGTTCGCACACCAACGCTGTTACGGGCAACACGCGTCTCAGACTGGCACATTTTAAATTTTTGCACCGACTCTACCATACCCCTGCCAAACTGTTCCGCTTTGGTCTCCGGGATAACGACAGATGCTTGAGATGTAGGAGCGAAGGGGCGGACTTTTTCCACTTGGCCTGGTCGTGCCCGGCTGTAGCAGCATATTGGGAAGAGGTATTTAAGGCGATGTCTGACATGATCGGCGTGGTCATCGCACCTTGTCCTAGAATTGCTCTATTGGGACAGTCGACTCCAGCGCTCAAAGCGCATCGGAATTTTTTTGAGCTGGGCTTCCTATTAGCCAAGCGACATGTCGTGTGCCGCTGGGGTCGAGGCCGCGCGCCCAAATTTAAGATATGGCTGTCTACGATGTCATCATGGCAGGAGCATCTACACACATATGCCGAACTCCAGCCACAAAAGTCGCGCCCTAAAGACCTCTGGGGTCCCCTAACCACATATCTTCGATCCTTGCAGGAGGTAGACGCATCGGAGGCGGGTAGCAGCGGAGACATAGACTAGGCTGGCCTGTTCCCTCTATATGGATCGGGCCCTAGAGCCTCGTCGTTGGGAGACAACAGAGTCCACCCCCCCCCTCCCTCCCCTGGGCACTGTCCTACTTTAAGACCGCATGGGTGATTGCCACATGAGTGGGAGGCTTGGGGCACTGGGCTGTTCATAACACCATAGGAGATTAGATCACGAGCTGCATCTACCACTGCCCCCTTGCCGATGGCTAGGACGACGTCCATCTCCGTCACCGGTCCAACTCTGCCTTACACCCGCATGACACAAGTGGCGCTGCGTTCACCATGTCACGTACTAGTGTTTTCCTCGATCGGATCATAGACTGCCTCTCTTCTCCCCCCTCCCCCCCGCGGGCCAGTAGAGGCATGTAACTTTGCACCTCCAGACACCTCTCACACTCTCCTTGTATGTTGAGTATCATGGGTGGGGAAGATTTCTGTTGATTTATTTTGTTTGTTATAACAGATAAACGAAACCTCATGTTGAAAATGTTTGTTCGTACCCTGCTAACTTGCAGGCTTGATGCGGCAACTATGAACGGTTTACAAAGCCTTTACATCGCGGCCGGCCCAATGGGTTGTAGGCGGCATGCTGTGTTTAAATTGTTGCTTCTCTTCCTGGCATGAAGAACCTACATACATACTTGAACTGTGAACGCTGCCGGCCTGCGGTAACAGGTTGTAGGCAAGTGGCTGTGTACACTTTACTTGTCACCAATAAAGGTTTTTCAAAAAAAAAAAAAAGTATTTCTCAGTAGTCTGGCTGGGTACTGGGATACCTCACTCATCACGCTCACTTTGAATTGCGCTGCTGCGCAATGCACATGACTGTATAGCATTGGTCATCAGCCCCACCCTGAAGACGCGCAGACGCGGAGACATCTGCGTGCCGTGCACCCTAATGAACACAAGCATTGGAAATGCAATAGGGCTCGCATTAGGATAGTTTGAGCTATTGGTCTTATAAATGATTTTTTTTATTTATGTGTTATTTTTTAAAATAGTTAAATTAATAGCTTTGTCATTTACAATGCCAATAGTTAAAACTTTCGCAAATGTGACACCTATAGCATTTGTAATGCAACGTGTTTTGTATTTACGTGACTTAGATGTATTGATATTACAAATAACAATGGCTTTTAATTTTTTTTAATAATTAATACTTAAATAATTTATTTAATTTGTAATGGCAATAGCTTAAACTTTTGTAAATAACTTTTGTGAAGATTATGTTCAGTGTTTTTTATTGTGACGAAAATCCAAGAACAGAAGTGAAATATTAACATCTTTTTGTGATTTGTAATAAAGCATGAAAGCTTGAAAACAGCTTGAAACATTGAAAGAACATATTTGAACCAGTGATGCTGTGGTTGCGCTGAGTGATGCTGTGGTTGCGCTGAGTGATGCTGTGTTGGTGCTGAGTGATGCAGTGGTTGCGCTGAGTGATGCTGTGGTTGCGCTGAGTGATGCTGTGGTTGCGCTGAGTGATGCTGTGGTTGCGCTGAGTGATGCTGTGGTTGCGCTGAGTGATGCTGTGGTTGCGCTGAGTGATGCTGTGGTTGCGCTGAGTGGTGTGTGTATCGGTGGAGCTTAGTGGGTGCATTGGTGGAGCTGTGTGGTGGGTGCATTGGTGGAGCTTAGTTGGAGCACCGGTGGAGCTGTGTGGTGGGTGCCTCGGCGGAGCTGTGTGGTGGGTGCCTCGGCGGAGCTGTGTGGTGGGTGCCTCGGCGGAGCTGTGTGGTGGGTGCATCGGCGGAGCTGTGTGGTGGGTGCTTCGGCGGAGCTGTGTGGTGGGTGCTTCGGTGGAGCTGTGTGGTGGGTGCATCTGTGGAGCTGTGTAATGGGTGCATCTGTGGAGCTGTGTGGTGGGTGCATCTGTGGAGCTGTGTGGTGGGTGCCTCGGTGGAGCTGTGTGGTGGGTGCCTTGGTGGAGCTGTGTGGTGGGTGCCTCGGTGGAGCTGTGTGGTGGGTGCCTCGGTGGAGCTGTATGGTGGGTGCCTCGGTGGAGCTGGGTGGTGGGTGCATCGGTGGAGCTGTGTCGGTGGAGCTGTGTGGTGGCTGCATCGGTGGAGCTGTGTGGTGGGTGCATCGGTGGAGCTGTGTGGTGGGTGCATCGGTGGAGCTGTGTGGTGGGTGCATCGGTGGAGCTGTGTGGTGGGCGCATCGGTGGAGCTGTGTGGTGGGCGCATCGGTGGAGCTGTGTGGTGGGTGCATCAGTGGAGCTGTGTGGTGGGTGCATCAGTGGAGCTGTGTGGTGGGTGCATCGGTGGAGCTGTGTGGTGGGTGCATCGGTGGAGCTGGGTGGTGGGTGCATTGGTGGAGCTGTGTGGTGGGTGCATTGGTGGAGCTGTGTGGTGGGTGCATCGGTGGAGCTGTGTGGTGGGTGCCTCGGTGGAGCTCTGTGGTGGGTGCATCGGTGAAGCTGTGTGGTGGGTGCATCGGTGGAGCTTAGTGGGTGCATTGGTGGAGCTGTGTGGTGGGTGCATTGGTGGAGCTTAGTTGGAGCATCGGTGGAGCTGTGTGGTGGGTGCATCGGTGGAGCTGTGTGGTGGGTGCATCGGTGGAGCTGTGTGGTGGGTGCATCAGTGGAGCTGTGTGGTGGGTGCATCAGTGGAGCTGTGCGGTGGGTGCATCGGTGGAGCTGGGTGGTGGGTGCATCGGTGGAGCTGGGTGGTGGGTGCATCGGTGGAGCTGTGTAGGTGGAGCTGTGTAGGTGGAGCTGTGTGGTGGGTGCATCGGTGGAGCTGGGTGGTGGGTGCATCAGTGGAGCTGTGTGGGTGGAGCTGTGTGGTGGGTGCCTCGGCGGAGCTGTGTGGTGGGTGCATCTGTGGAGCTGTGTAATGGGTGCATCTGTGGAGCTGTGTAATGGGTGCATCGGTGGAGCTGTGTGGTGGGTGCCTCGGTGGAGCTGTGTGGTGGGTGCATCGGTGGAGCTGTGTGGTGGGTGCATCGGTGGAGCTGTGTGGTGGGTGCCTCGGTGGAGCTGTGTGGCGGGTGCCTCGGTGGAGCTGTGTGGTGGGTGCCTCGGTGGAGCTGTGTGGTGGGTGCATCGGTGGAGCTGTGTGGTGGGTGCATCGGTGGAGCTGTGTCGGTGGAGCTGTGTGGTGGGTGCATCGGTGGAGCTGGGTGGTGGGTGCATCGGTGGAGCTGTGTGGTGGGTGCATCGGTGGAGCTGTGTGGTGGGTGCCTCGGCGGAGCTGTGTGGTGGGTGCATCTGTGGAGCTGTGTAATGGGTGCATCTGTGGAGCTGTGTAATGGGTGCATCTGTGGAACTGTGTAATGGGTGCATCTGTGGAACTGTGTGGTGGGTGCATCGGTGGAGCTGTGTGGTGGGTGCATCGGTGGAGCTGTATGGTGGGTGCCTCGGTGGAGCTGTATGGTGGGTGCCTCGGTGGAGCTGTGT
Organism: Lissotriton helveticus; assembly: GCF_964261635.1. Lineage (NCBI taxonomy): Eukaryota > Metazoa > Chordata > Amphibia > Caudata > Salamandridae > Lissotriton > Lissotriton helveticus. The sequence continues at coordinate 1,040,600,212 of NC_136057.1, forward strand.
GGTGGGTGCCTCGGTGGAGCTGTGTGGTGGGTGCATCGGTGGAGCTGTGCGGTGGGTGCATCGGTGGAGCTGTGCGGTGGGTGCATCGGTGGAGCTGTGTCGGTGGAGCTGTGTGGTGGGTGCATCGGTGGAGCTGGGTGGTGGGTGCATCGGTGGAGCTGTGTCGGTGGAGCTGTGTATTGGCTGCATCGGTGGAGCTGTGTGGTGGGTGCATCGGTGGAGCTGTGTGCATCGATGGAGCTGTGTGGTGGGTGCCTCGGTGGAGCTGTGTGGTGGGTGCATCAGTGGAGCTGTGGTGGGTGCATCGGTGGAGCTGTGTAGGTGGAGCTGTGTGGTGGGTGCATCGGTGGAGCAGTGTGGTGGGTGCATTGGTGGAGCTGTGTGGTGGGTGCATCGGTGGAGCTGTGTGGTGGGTGCCTCGGTGGAGCTCTGTGGTGGGTGCATCGGTGAAGCTGTGTGGTGGGTGCATCGGTGGAGCTTAGTGGGTGCATTGGTGGAGCTGTGTGGTGGGTGCATTGGTGGAGCTTAGTTGGAACATCGGTGGAGCTGTGTGGTGGGTGCATCGGTGGAGCTGTGTGGTGGGTGCATCGGTGGAGCTGTGTGGTGGGTGCATCGGTGGAGCTGTGTGGTGGGTGCATCAGTGGAGCTGTGTGGTGGGTGCATCGGTGGAGCTGTGTCGGTGGAGCTGTGTGGTGGGTGCATCGGTGGAGCTGGGTGGTGGGTGCGTAGGTGGAGCTGTGTAGGTGGAGCTGTGTAGGTGGAGCTGTGTGGTGGGTGCATCGATGGTGGGTGCATCAGTGGAGCTGTTGGGTGGAGCTGTGTGGTGGGTGCATCAGTGGAGCTGGGTGGTGGGTGCATCAGTGGAGCTGTGTGGTGAGTGCATCGGTGGAGCTGTGTGGTGGGTGCATCGGTGGAGCTTAGTGGGTGCATTGGTGGAGCTGTGTGGTGGGTGCATCGGTGGAGCGTATTTGGTGCATCGGCGGAGCTGTGTGGTGGGTGCATCGGTAGAGCTGTGTGGTGGGTGCATCGGTTGAGCTGTGTGGTGGGTGCATCGGTTGAGCTGTGTGGTGGGTGCATCGGTTGAGCTGTGTGGTGGGTGCCTCGGCGGAGCTGTGTGGTGGATGCCTCGGTGGAGCTGTGTGGATAACATGCATTGGTTGAAACTTCTTTTTTTTAAATTGAGAGCGCAGTAAATACAAAGGCAGTTTACTCTTTTGTGATGGGGGAAGTGCAGTAGATTAATATAAGCCTGCAAGCTTTATTTTCAGATACAATGAACTTAAATGTTTTCCTATTTGGTTTCAAACACAATTCAAACAAATAACATTTGTGTAACAATCTCGCACTTTTTATAAATCATTAGTAAAAGAGATCAATAAAATTCCACTAAAACCCATATATAGCAGAAGAGGAGAAAGCTCTAGTAACGGGATTCAGGATGAATGTATTCCTTTGAAGCAAATCGCCAGCATGTGAAAGGTGTAAAATAGCAATCAGCATAAAACGAAAATGCCAGCAAAAGACTTTATAAAATTCTGTGTGGCCCTGATAAAATAATTAGAGCGTTTAATTATATCATGACCAACAACGGTTATTGTTTCAAGAGCAGCGTGCGAGATGGTTAGGCTGCAATATAAAAAAAACAAGTATCAGAGAGCATAAAAGGAGACACGAAAGTACGGCCGGCCGGCAGTGAATAATTAGGGGATGAGAAATGTGCTGGGAGGAGAAATGCAGAGCGCACGCTGAGAAGCTTGTGGGAGGGAGGCTGGGCTGCCTTTGATGTGGTAATGCGAGTCAGGCAGGCGGATGGTGGCATTGTGCACGCGCTTTTTAGGGCTTTTTAGAGCACATGCACTGCATGGAATCGCCAGTGGTTAAACTCTGAATAAGCCACTATAGAGCTTCGCCAGCTATGCGCAAGCGCATCAGCAGGCGAGCCCTAAAAAACCTGAGTCTCACCAGGGGCCAGGCGGACCTGCGCACCATTTAATTAAGAGGCCGGGCGTGCGCCGTGCGCACCATTTAATTCATGAAGAGGCTTGCTGGCTCCGCCTCCGCTGCTTGAGGGGCCCCCCTGGAGCACTCATTGCCCCCCACCCCGCAACTCGGCCCAGGCTGCGAGGGCCTGTGTTACGCCCCTGGCCCATGCACGCCCGCGCACCTTTTAATTAATGAGGAGGCCGCAGAGTACTTCCTTTATTTAGGACTCTCCTGTTGCAGGTGCACACGGGCAGGGATAATCAACAAAGAACCTTGCATCATTGCATGGAGGGAGAGTCAACAAAAAACCTTACGTGGCGGGAGAAACATATCTGCACATCAGGTCCATTGTTTTTTCTTTCTGAGAAACGACCCTGCTCTTTGGGGATTTGCTTCTGTGAGAGTCCGACAGAAAAAAATGTAGATCTTTAATTTCTTACAAAGGTGGTGCTGGTGCCACCATGTTGGTTGAAACACATGTAAGAAATTAGATGTCTCCTGCAGCAGAAACCTAGTCAGCTTCATGAGGAGGCAGCTTCAGGGAGAGCGCAGCGTAGTAGAAGGAACTCTGTTGGCAGCTGCAGCCTCAGCATGCCGGCCCCTTTCCAGATCTAGATGACCACCAGACTTGTATAATTAAGTTGGGGTTAGACTTTCTTTATTTCTTTCATTAGTTTTCGAACTGTGTCTGGGACGCCCAAGGCATAATCCTCCGCCAGTAAGTACTGAGCTATTGGAGCCTCTCTGTAGGTTAATTAGTCAGTGCGTGCACACCATTAACTTCATGAAGGTGTTTGCTTGCTCTGCTGAGTGAGGGGGCCCCTGGAGCATGGGGGCTGCGGGGGCCTGTGTTACGCCCCTGAGAGGTAGAGAGAGAGGTAGAGAGAGAGAGGTAGAGAGAAAGAGCTGGAGGTAGAGAGGTAGAGCGGGAGAGAGAGGTAGAGAGAGAAGTAAAGAGAGAGGTAGAAAGAGAGGGTTAGAGAGGGGTAGAGAGAGGGAGAGAGGTAGAGAGAGCGAGAGAGGTAGAGAGGTAGAGAGAGAGAGGGGTAGAGAAAGAGGTAGAGAGAAAGGTAGACATAAAAGCTTGAAATGTGACTTGGGAGATGGCAGTCATGGTCCTGTGCAGCTGCACGCAAAGGTTGCTCATTCAGGGTGCACTAGTGAAGAGAGAGGACAGCTAGATGGGCAGAGAGGCTTTGATGGCCACTGCATAGAGAAGGATGCAGAGGCTGGGATATCTGGTGAGATGCACGTAGCTCAACAATGTGACAAGCTGGTTTTAAGGTGCATTGTGATAAGTGTCGTCTGAAATAGAAGATGGCTGTTTAACCACTGCCCACATTAGGGGTGAGGTGACGTGGAGAATTGTGTAGGCATCCAAGCTTCACATGCGCAAAGCGATAGAGGCAGATTGCAAACCCCTCCAAGAGGAGCTTGCATGGAGAACCTAGGTGAACCAGAGTTTAGGTGTACGTGACGGGCCATGGGAGAAGACGTGAGAATCTCAGCATGTTTATTAAGGAAGCAGAAATATGATAGAAGTATTCAAACACCGAAACAACTAAACATGGTTGAAAAAGCTACCAGTTGTTAGTGAAGAGGACAGTAACAGGAAAGAAACTTCATAAGAACCTGAGAACACATTTTTATACAATGCATACCCCAGCTGGGATGCTCGGGGAGAAGGGTGGATCGGCCTCTAACTTGAAAGAATTGGGCCTGGGGGTTGCATAAGAGACACTTTTCTTTGCTTGGGGGACCGGGTGGAAAGGCAAACCGTGAATTCACAAACAATGTTTGGATACATAGGGGGAGACTGGGTCGTAAAGAACTTGATGACTTGTCTACTGTGTACTTTGGGGAAAGGAATGTTGTAATAATTATGCAAATAAATATGCATATCAAATTGTGTGTATTTTGTTATTATGTTTTCTGAAAGTAAATCTGGCCTGAGATCGCAACCCAGTCCCAAAAACAATAACTTGCGTCTCAGGCTATGATCCAATGATGGTTTTACGGAGGCTATTGACTTGTCCCTCCATAAGCCTTTCTCGCACTTAGAACTGCTTTTGCTGTCTGACCTGCTCTTTTAAGCGCCATTAGGGCTCAGTGGCCGCCATTTTGCTGTAGAAGGCGGCAGTTTCCTCCACTAAATGTCCCCTGAAGTTTACAGGCCTTGGATACATGAACAATTTAATTAGGTTGCATATGCTACATTTGTTCTCCTGATAAGGGAATGAGTCATGACACAAAAAAAAGTAGACAATGATGATGACTGAATGCTGTTTCTGACCTGCGCCTTCACTCCCTGCTGGCTCGAGGCAGCTGGGTAGCGGCGGCAACTGCCGGCAAGAATGTGTACAAAAAATCTGGTAAAGTGGAGAAATGTGGCACCGCGGCAGAACTGGCTGACCTATCTGATGGGTTACCACAGGCTCCGGAGACTGCAAACTGGACTACGCTACCGAGGCACACGTGGGGTCAGTGGCAGTACCAGGCATGGGGTCTGTAAAAAGAGCTCCTGCTCTCTCCTCTGGTGAAGGGCCCCCCTGTTTTCAGGTTGGAGGCTTGCTCTTCCTAAGGCCTTAGTGCAGATTTGAAGGAACCAGCAGAAACGCCATCAGCACACTGCTGTGCCTAAAACAAAAGATTAAAAAAAAGGGGCAGGGAAGTGGGGGTAGGAATGGGGAGATGGAAGCCTTGGCGCCCTAGGAAGTAGAGCCGAGAGGAGTGTGGGCAGTGAGGAGGGGCTGGGGAGAGAAAGGGTACAGTGAGGTGAGAGGAAGGAGGGAGCAAGAGATTGGGAGGAAGGATGCCAAGGGAGGCGCGGCTGGCAGCGTGAAGCCAAAAGGACTGAGAAACAGAGTGGGGGCCAAGACATGCGCAAAAGTTAATTGAGGCGCGCGCGCATGATGGCAAACGGCAATAGCAGGCTGGCGATTAATGTGCGATGTGCGCGCACGATGACGAGAGAGGTAAGCCAGATGGCGCCTCTGCTCGTCATTTTGCGCGTAACCGCACGCTCGAGGTCAGCCAAAAGCGGGTGGTCAGACTTTTAAAAGCCCACACACTAAATGTCTCGCCGAGCAGCGCATGCGCTGGCTCAGGCGAGACCTAAAAAGGAGCAGCATTTCAGAAAGGGCAGCCCTTACATTGACAAGATCTGCACAATGATGGTTTTTGGAAAAACAGTATTTTAAGATGGAAGCACTTCCGATGTTACAGTTCCCCTGAACTATGACAATGTAATCACAATAAACAAATAATCTGGAAGTTCCCAGTCACTGTAGGTTGGGCCACCAAAAGGGAATTGGGACTGAAAATGAAGAGGCAACCAGTGGGAAGATTTGAAGACTTGAGTGATCATTGTCAGGTGCCTGACTAGATCTGACAAAAATACAAAACAGTGCTCCTGCACACCAGTAGGTCACCCCATGGGATGCCACATCTACGCCATTCGACTTCAGGATCGATTAATGGAGCTGCATAGCTGTGTGCTGTCAGTTTCTTTCATGAATTCTTTCGCAACCCCTGAAGCTCAGTCTGCCACCAGATTGAATGAACCGGTATACAGATTCCTAGATTGGGACCTTTTGAGATAATACAGCCCATATCACAGAGGTGGGAGGGTGGTGATGAAGCTGCAGTTAGATAATGTACCCTCCAGAAAGAGCACTAACTATGGTAATTAACTTGTTCTTCTGATGGATACTCCTACCCGCAGATTCCTCACTTTGTGAATAAATACCAAACCAGTACTTCCCAAATTGGTGGGTCTGTTGAATGGCTCAAGCTAACAAGTCCTGCAGAACCAAGCAGTCAAAATGCCCCTGTCTACCTGTTGAGGCGGTAGTGTTGCGTGAACATGTGCTCCGATGCCCACAGAGCAGCCTGACAAATATCCATGACAGGCACTCCATGTGCCAACACAGTAGTAACAGCATTTTATCTGGTGGAATCAGCCCACAGGCCTTCTTGAGGCGGCTTCTTAGCCAATGTGCAGCAGATATTAATGCATTGAACTCCCCATTGATAGATGATTAGCTTCTGGACTGCCTTCCCATTTTTTGACTCAAAGAAGCCCACAAGAAGCTGATTATGTACCTGATGTTCCTTGGTATGATCAATATAAGAGCTGATCGCTCTCTTAGTCTTAGTATCCAGACAAAGGAGTCTTTCTTCCTCTTTCGAGGGACAAGGTGGACTAAAGGTCGGCATGGTAATGGCTTGGGAAATGGTGTCACCACATTCGGTAGCAATACAGTTCAAGTCCTTAGCACCAGTTTGTCCTCGAAAAAAGTTGTATACAGAGACTGGACCGAAAGGTCCTGAAGGTCACTCATCCGGCATGTGGATGTTATAGCCACCAGCAAGATCGTTTTTGGGTGAGCAGGCGCAATGAACAACTGTGCATTCGTTCGAAAAGGGTACACATCAGATAGGTGAGGACAGGAACACAAATGGGTCCCGTGCTCACTGTGGCATAAAATTCAAGCTACATGCTTCTGACAAGCTCAAAGTGGGACGAAACCAGTCTGCGGATGCTTGTGGTCTTTTCTGGAGGGGGTCGCATCTGGCAGTTCACAACAAACTGCTCCCATGAGGAGCAGCGTCGGTACTGATTTGCAAAAAGCAGGCCTTTGTGTAAAGTGACATGATGAGCGAAAAACAATGGACTGGAATGTGGCCAGAGCGACTGGCAGGGGATGAGATACATTCAAGCATTCTGTCCATCATTTTTTGTTTTTACAGCAAACCTTTTATAAAAAGCATCACAACCTGTCATTTAAACAAGGACATTTTGCCTGGCAAACAAATAGGCTGAAAGGGAAAACTACCACAGTTACAGCTCTCCGAATGGTGCCTGTTGTCTTCGTTGTTTTCCAGATTAGCCGGAGGCAATATCCAGGTTTAGTAGCATCCCATATGGCCTTAACATCTTCTCCATCTTTCCCAGACAGGAATCAAATTGCAGCTAAACTGGTGTTCACCATCGAAGGACAGACCGATGAGGTGCAGTTTTATTTCTGGACAGAAGCTAGACACTCGCATGTCGGCAGAGAAGATTAGTCTCATAATATACCCTATTGACAGCATCAAGATTGTACATGATATTGTAGGGTAAAAAATGTTGCACTTTTGGACATTTTCTATGCCGCTTTTTAGGTCTTGCCTAGGCAGCGCATGCGCTGTCTCTTGAGACATGCCAGGGCTCAAAGAATCCACTTGCATTGTCGAGCAAGATTAAATCAGGACAAGCAATTTTTAGGGCATACTCACCCTTTCTGGCAAGCTGGAAATCCTCTAACTTCTGTGGAAGACAAACTGACCTTTGACCTCTGTCTGAAAATGGAGCAAATGTGACAGGATAACAACATTTAAAGGCATCTTTATTGCTCACAAAGTGAAAGAGCAATAAAGATGCCTTTAAATGTTGTTATCCTGTCACATTTGCTGGATTTCAGAGACGGAGGTCAAAGGTCAGTTTGTCTTTCTACATTTATTTTTCTGTGACTGAAGTTGGAGAATTTTGACAAGTGAAATTTATTACAATTGAACTGTGCAAAGCACAATACAACACTGAAATAGCTAAGTGAACTGTTCAAACAGTTCAAATATATTTCACTAATTATGAAGATACTTTTTAATTCTGCTGTGAAAAATATATTTTTAAAGGCTCAAAGCAAATTAGAACACTTTACTTGGTGATGTGCAAATTTTAAACATTTTTGCTGAAACCCAATTTCCAAACATTGTTCATGCGCTATTATCAGTGAAACTGCATGTTAGTGGGAATGTTTTGTGGCCATTTCAATGGAAAATCTGCTCTCTGTAAATGGCAGTGTACTTCCACATTCATCCACTTTCGTAATATATTTATGGAAAATTAGTTTTTAAACATGAACAGGGAATTATTACTGCTCCTGCATAGATGACAGTGTTAGTGAACTAAGGGCCAGATGTACGGCCATTCCATTTTGCAAGTTGCAAACTGCGACGTTTTGCGACTTGCAAAATGTAATGTGCAACAGTGTCTGACACACTGCGATTCTCAAATGGTTCGCAAGGGACCAGCGTCATTAATATTCGTGAGGCAGGTCGCAATTTGCAACCCATGGGGGATGACCTGCAAACAAAGGGATGGTGGCCTGCAGGGGACAGCAGATCCCCATGTTCACGTTTGATTTTTCAGTAAAGCAACTTTTTTTTCTCAAACGCAGCCCGTTCTCCTTTAAGGAAAATGGGAGGAGTTTTTTTTTTGTTTGTTTTTTAAATGAAAATGTTTCTTTGTATTTTTAAGGGCAAGCAGTGGTTCCTGGGACCAATGCCTGCTCATAAAAATATTTTCGCACCCATTCACAAATGGGAAGGGGTCCCTTTGGGAATCCTTCCTGTTTGCAACCAAAACAATGGTACATACCATTCTGACCCGCTATTAGTAAGGGACACCCTTGGCACGTCCCTTCCTAATAGCAACCCGCAAACACTATTTTGCAAGTCACCTACTCACAAAATAGCGTTTGCACATACCACCACCCTTTTTTGCAGTCGCAAACGGGACACCAATTTACCGTTTGTGATTGCAAAAAAAACAGTTGTAGATCTGGCCCAAAGAGGTAAGCCAGGGATCATGTGTACCCTTTATATGGGCTTGATTCTTGTTACACATGGAGCAAACATTTAGTCTAGTTAATAGTGAATAAAACGTTTTTTGTACAGCAGAAATAATGAACTTGCATAGTTGAAGGTGCTCTTTTATATGAAAATAAAGAAAAAGGCGGCTCCATAAGACAAAATATTTGCCTATAGGATCACACAATTTGAAACCAGTTTGCAGGTCAAGTACATTACAGTTAGGTCAAGTAGATTATTCAAGTTACTAAACATGCAGGTCTGGTAACATTCTTACGATTTTTTGAGCCCTGCATGCTGTATCTACTGTATGGGCTTTCAGCACGCCTATCTGTTTTGATTTACTCCTTCATGTGCCTTTCAGAATCCCGTCATTTTTGTTGGTGAACAGTTTACATTTGTCCCTCCTTTTGCCATTTTGGTCATACCCTGGATCTTTACAATATAGTCCATATATGTTAGTTTCAGTGCACTACATTTTCTTTTGCCTCTGCTTGTTTGGCTTTATGAATGCGCTCAGCCGAGGGCTGCAAATCATGTCCTTATCTTGTTTTCCACTGCCTTTGGTTGAACAAGCACTTTTTCAGCTAGAAGCTATGTTGTTTGTCATCCTATAAAATGTTTGGTTTCATTAGCTCCAATGTCCAAATCTTAAATAATATACTTACTTAATGGAAGTGTAGTTTAAGACAGCAGACAGTAGGATCAACCCATTTTACATTGTGCTTTTGACAGTGTGATTATATGGAATACGACTAAAGAGGTAAACATGCGGTTATTGCTCTGTTTTATGAAAATAGAAGCAGCTTTAAGTTGCGTGCTTTCAACTTTTGATGCTTTCTTTTAGGTTTCAATCACTGATGAAATAAAACCAATATCAAGGGATGCCTCCCCATGATCTCCAAACGTGGCATGTAATGTGAGGTTACTTAACAATATATCCTGCAAGCAGACAGTGCAACCCCGCATCAGGGCAGCACCACTTCAGCACCAGACAGTGTCACTCAGCACCATCACAGTACAACCTGAGCAAAACCTGAGCACCACCACAACACCAGCCCAGCACCACCTCAGCATCAGTGCCGCACCACCACCTCAACATAAGCGCAGCACCAGCACAGCATGGCTCAGCACCACCACAGCATCACCACCGAGTCAATGCACCACCACAAACTCAGCACCACTTACGCTATAGCGTAGCACCAACTGAGCACGGGTGCAGCGCCACCTGAGCACCAGTACCTGAGCACCACCAAAGCATCACTCAGCACCCCCTGAACACCACCTCAGTATCACTCAGCACCACCTCAGTACCAGCACAGCACCACCTCCGCATCAGTGCACCACCACCAGCGCAGTCCCTCCTCAGCGGCAAATCAGCACCAACACAGGACCCCTTCAGCATCAGCCCACCATCACAGCAACAACTCCGCATCACTCCGCACACCCTGAGTATCCGGTAAGCACCACCTGAGCACCAGCGCAGCACCATCACCTCAGCATGACTCCGCACCACCACAGAATGAGACTGGATTAGCGCAGCATCGCTAAGCACCACCTGAGCATCAGCACAGCAGTACTTCATCAGTGTACCACCACAAGTGCAGCACCAACTCAGAACCAGTGTAGCCCCACCTCAACATCAGCACAGTATCAGCTCAGCACCAGCACAGACCCATCTCAGCATCAGCACAGCACCACCTTACCATCAGCACAGCACCATATCAGTACAGCACCACCTGCAAATCAGTGCATCACCACAAGTGCAGCACCAACTCAGCATCAGTGCAGCACCACCTCAACACCAGCTCAGCACCACCTCGGCACCAATGCACCACCAGCGCAGTTCCACCTCAGCAGCAAATCAGCACCAACACCGCACCACTTCAGCATCAGTGATGCATCATCTCAGCACAGCACCCCCTGAGCATCAGTTAAGCACCACCTGAGCACCAGCGCAGCAGCACCACCTCAGCATGACTCCGCACCACCACGGAATGACTCAGGATTACCTTAGCATCACTAAGCACCACCTGAGCTTCAGCACAGCACCACCAGAGCACCACCTCAGCATCAGCACAGCACCACCTCATCAGTGCACCACCACAAGTGCAGCACCAACTCAGCACCAGTGTAGCCCCACCTCAACATCACCACAGTACGATCTCAGCATCAGCACAGCACCACATCTGCATCCGTGGACCACCAGGGAAGCCCCACCAGCGCAGCATCTCCTCAGCATCACTCAACACCTCCACAGCACGAACTCAGCACCAGTGCAGCCCCACAATAGCATCAGCATATCACCAGCACAGCACCAATGCAGCACCACTTCAGCGTTACTGCAGCATCAATTTAGCATCACTCAGCACCAAAGCATTGCTCAATACCACCTCAGTATTACTCAGCACCACCTGAGCACCACTGCTGCACAAGCACCACCTCAGCATTACTCAGTATCACCTTAGCACCAGCACAGCACCAACTAAGCATCAGGGCAGCAACACCTCAGCATTAGCACAGCATCACGTGAGCACCACCACCTCAGCATCAGCACAGCCCCACCTCATCAGTGCACCACCACTAGTGCAGCACCTACTCGGCATCAGTGCAGCACCACCTCCACATCAGCCCAGCACCATCCCAGCATCAGCACCACCTCCACATCAGTGCACCAGCGCAGCCCTACCTCAGCACCAGCGCAGCCCTACCTCAGCACCAGTGCAACCCCACCTCGGCGGCAATTCAGCCTCAACGCAGAACGACTTCAGCTTTAGTGCAACACCACCTCAGCATCAGCGCAGCACAACCACCTCAGCATGGCTCAGCACCACCTCAGTATCACTTAGCACGAGCACAACACCACCTCATCAGTGCACTACCACCAGTGCTGCACCAACGTAGCATCACTGTCGCACCTGAGCACCAGCGCACCATCACTTCAGCATGACTTGGAACCACCACTTCAACACTCCGCACCACAACAGCATCACTCAGCACAGCATCAGCACAGCACCAGCTTAGCACCATCTCAACATCAGCACAGCACTACCTTCACATCAGTTCACGACCACCAGTGCAGCACCAACTCATCAGCGCAGCACCATCTCAACATCAGCACGGCACCATCTCAACATCAGCACAGCACCATCTCAACATCAGCACGGCACCATCTCAACAGCAGCACAGCACCACCTTCACATCAGTGCACCAGCACAGCCTCACTTCAGCAGCAACTTAGCACCAACCCATCACCACTTAAACTATTTCCTTAGCACAGCACCAACTCAGCACCAGCTCATCACCTGCGCAGCATCACCACCTTAGCATGACTCAGCACCACCACAGCATGACTCAGCACCACCACAGCATGACTCAGCACCACCACAGCCTCAATCAGCACCACCACAGCATCTCTTCAGCATAACTCACCACAGCACCACCTTAGCAACAACACAGCACCACCTCTGCATCAGTGCACCACCAAAGCACCAGCGCAGCACCACCTCAGCAGCAATGCAGCACCACCTCAACAGCAACCCAGCACCACTTCAGCATTAGCGTAGCACCAGCGCATCACCTCAGCACCATCTGAGCACCAAAGCATCACTCAGCACCACCTCAGTATCACGCAGCACCGCCTTAGCACCACCTCCGCACAAGCACCTTGCAACCTCAGCACCAGTGCAGCATTACCTCAGCACCAGCACAGCATCTGCATGGAATGTACAAATGTATTTGCTAATAATATGATCACGAAACAATGAATCCGTGAATGTGCAATATGTTGTAAAATGTTAAAATGAACAAAAACGTTTATAAACATTTATTTCCATTTACAAACCACAAACATAAAAACACAATCCCACTGACCCACAGCACATCATTATTAGTTTTACTTAGGGCTTTCACTGTTGATAATACACATGCTCTCTTGCTTGCAGAAAAGACACAGATCTCAAAATGTATAATCATATGCTAGGGAGGCTCTGGCAAGTTCGCGGTCTAAAACCAATTCCCGGTCTGTCCTTAAGGGTTCTTCTGTGCATTTTCTAAAAGAAGCTACAGTGGCTGTGGATTTTTCTCCAATTTTATATGGTAAATAAAAGGGTACCTTCACAAAACATTAAAGGCATGGTAGCTCAGGGAAGAAATGGAAAAGCGTGAAAAAAATAGAAATGCAAACTTGGATGCCAAACCCTGCAAGTCAGTCAGAACCGGACTAGCAAAATCAAATTTAAACAAACTGCAGCAGGACAGTTCAGTGTTCAGGTAGCCAGCCTTTTGGAGGTAAAAAAATTAACTGCCTCACAACAGTATTTTATGGGGTAGCAAGTATAAGCAGAAAAGCTTAAAGGACTCATAATTTTTACATACACATACGTTTTGAAACCTATCTTTCTATACTCCTACTTTGTTTCCAAAAAATAAGCAGCCTTGTAAATAAGAATTGCAACAAATTGTTTTTCTTGAAAAATTAATTTTCTATGGTGATCATAAAATAAAGAGTCAGTAAAAAGGATAATGTACCTTTAGACACTGTATACATTAAAACATTTTTTCGTGTTTCTTGAAACATTCATTTAATATAGGGTTCTTAAAATAAAGAGAGCAGGTAAAAAAGATAATGTACCTTCAGACAGATATATATACACATATATATATATATATATATATATACACACACAATCAAAAATATTTTTTCTTGTATTAAGAGCTCTGGGATCTCACTAGTGAGCACAATTTCAATTCTCACGAATATCAGAAAAGACCCCTAAATGGAGAATCTGGCCTTTCTTGTATATCCTGAAGCCCACTCCGAAGGTGGAGCATGGTTTGTGATGATCAGGTAAGAAGTCTCTGCTTGCTGGCTTGTGTACTTTCACAAGAACAGAGACAGTGAGTTAGAGCTGGAACGCTGCAGTACAGCATCCAATTTGGGGGTAAACTCAAGAAGGGTCTGTTGTAATGTTTAAAAAATAGCTGCATGCGCTGATTTAGTTCTATCTCCATGGATGCATTCTATGTTATACAGTTTGTTCCGGTATGACAGCAGGCTGGCAGCAGGAGCTGGTGGCTAGCGCTTTAACTTAATAAAGACTCATAAATCTTACCTGACTGAGTCTTTTCAACAGGGTCCTACACAAAATCTGATGGGGCTATGATCTACTGAGATGCCTCTGCTTAGCATAGTGTTCTGACGGGGCCCACAGGGGAAACAGGGGCAGTGTTGCTGCAAGGATGACTTACTTTACCTGCGCACTATAGACCGTAACAATTTAGGGATTTGAGATGACTGGCTTGCCATTTCCATCAGATAGGTTGTACATAAGGACAAGGTACTACGGTACATAAAAAGATAAGTAGATAAGATGTGTAACATAAATCAGAGTAGGTGTTTGAGGTGTTGTATAATGATGCTGCGTTGTGAGGAATCAGCAGCACAATTACGACAGTCCTATACAGATTAAATATTACATAGTATGGTGCACTATAAGCCTATATACATTTCTGATTGATGCGTACCCTCAGTTAGTCTTTATCTCTGATCTCGAGATATGGTTATTTAGGCTCATTTTAAACTTGCTGGGGCTAAGATCTTAGGCGGTAGGGAGTTCCAGTGATTGTGATCCAGAATACAGAGATCGGAATCTGGAACACTGCATGAGGTGATATGGTTTGAGTATGTAATGGTTGGTGACTGTAAATTCCTGGTGGTAGTCTAGCTGTTCTGTATGCCTGCTAGTTAGGCCAGAGCAATACTGTGAACTGCTTTACTAAGAGCAGCCCGGTTTTGTGGTGGTGGTGGAAGGGAGTCATAGGAAGGAGCCTTGGAAAGTTGACCAGGGCTCTGGTGGAAGAAGCAGTGATACTGCTATATGGAATCTCAAGGGTTGCAAGTGTACTATGTGAAGCCATGGAAGGTGATAAATCTGTCAGTCCTAGTGACATGCATTTCCCAAATGGAAGCTAGTCCCCAAGTGTGCAATCAAGACGATCTTCCCAAGTTACAGCACTCACGGCAACGCTGAAGCATTGAACGCCCCCTCATCCGTGAATTGTAGGATTTTTGCATAAGGCAATACATTGCCAGCGATGTCAATCTTATCTTCATATTGCCTCCTAAACCTGAATTCTGAAAGCAATTTCTTACACAAGATAGGACACTTACTTGCGCACTCTCGATGGCCTCCCAAAAGGTGAAACAGGAGCAGTAATGCCGTTCAGAATTGATGTCAGTTAGGACAGCGATGAAGAAGGTCGGTGGGTTCCTCTCAGTAAACAGCTGCCATCCACTAGGCTGGCAAAACTAGGAGAAAAAAGAGGGCAAGAGATGAGAGCAAATTAAAGGAAACTTTAAGATCAGAGAAAGGGGAATGAATAGCACAAAGGATTGGGGGTCGCATTCCCATTCCCTTGATTTCTGTTTGTTCAACTCATGGGTAACAACTAACCAGTGACCTTCTAAAGACAGCAGAGGAATAGAGTCTCACAAAGAGCAAATAATTACATGCAGGTAAAAAGCACGCGTTTATTTCAAATAAAATTAAATGCAAGTAAAATTAATCTTCAGATCCAAATAAAGATTGTAAAAATGATGAAGTAGTAGTTTTCTATCAGAAATCAGGCATATTGACATTTCCTTAAAATCATATTAATTAATGAGAAAAGGTTGAGAAATTAAGCATAAGCTTTAACCACAAGAAGGGTGTGAGAGGGTTTGGGTACACCTGTCCTTATGGCGATCTGCCCAAGGGACTATACTTGACCCTCCAGAAGTGACTTAGTCCAAAAATCAAAAGAGAGTATGTCCCTACATGCCGAAGTGGGCCGTTGACTTGATAGGCCATAGGCACACCTTTTATGTAAAAGGGCTCTCACTCACCAAACAGTTGTTTGGTGACATGCTTCATCATAGGTCACCCCCCCCTCTCCTCACCCCAGTTGTGTAGTTTACACTGTCCAGTAGGAACTGCGAGTTTGCTAGGCAACATAAACATTGGAATGGTGCCAGACTGATCCCGTGCACCCCTTCAGGATATGTTGTCTTATAGGCCAGCTAGCTCACAGTGCCACCATAAGCACCTCTAAACTTAGATAGGCAGCAAATGGTTTTGGCAACCACTGAACATGACAACCCTGATCCCCCCCAGGAATCGTAACAGATCTAGAACCCTTTCGCTCAGTCACTTGTACTCTTCTCTGAGACATATACAAAGAATATACAGAGGGACGTTTCCAATATTTATTGAACCATCATGAGTCTTGTATAGAATATATGTGCTGCAATGATAAATAGATGTGGTGAGTCTCCTGGACCCTGCTGGTCCCAACATTGAACCTTCTTGACTTCCTGCTTGGGTTGCATTTGCCAAGTCTTGTTGGTACTCCTGCCGGACACCGACCCATCGCCACTTGATATCCTTCGTGGGACAGCTCATATCCGGGTCCTGGTCATCCTCAGCATCGCCTGTTCCTCGCAGCTGCAGAGTCAAGGTCATCTCACCTCAAGCACCCGACATCGGAGGGCATTCGTCTTCCCGGGCTCCTGGCCACTCTCGAGTGACATAGACTCTGTCCCCTCTGCTTTCACGTACTCCTCTTCAAGAATCCGCGTTTGTCTTTCCACAGACACTTTCTCCCCTTCCAGCATCGGCACTTTCTTGAAGTCCTCCACTGGAATCGACTGCAGTTTCCGACACCACTTCACTGCTATTGCACCCGGCGTCCCTGGTGTAGGTAACGTGGGTACTATGGCATCCACAAGTGGGGGTGGCTCTCCATCCTTCTAGCTTCCAAGGGGTTTCTTGAGGGTCCGTACGGAAGGGTCCCTAATCTTTAAAAATCCAACTGCGACTTGTACATAGAGTTGTACAGAACACGCAGTTGTGTACTCACATGGCACACGCTCTCCGTGGGGTCCCTATCTTCTTACCTTGGGTGGTTCTGTGGGTCCCCAGCGATTCTACGCCCTCTCCACATCGTCCGGACTTGAGTCGTGGTTCTCATACCACTTTCTTAATATCTGGTTTGTTCCCCTCCTGGTGGAACAATGTGTACAATGTGCTATTTACTGCATTTCTAACTGAAGTATTGTGTGCATTATGTTTATCTCAGGGTTGGAGATACTTGAACATTCTAGAGAGTATTGTAGAATAAATACATATTTTTATAAATACTTGGTGTGGTCCTTTTTCACTTAATCTATACTATCAGACTGCATTCTGGTAAATCAAGCAGCTTTACACTCCTCCTGGACTAAGCCTGAAGGCTGCTCTCCACAGCTATCACTTAGCGAGCTTTCTAAGGTTGTCTGAGACCTCTTAAATCACCATAAAGGTTGTCTGGACTGGTGCAGGGTGTCCACTTACATAAGAGCACATCATATACCAGGCCATCTTCTCACAGTAAGAAAATGTAGTTTCATGGAAATTAATCCTGCACTGTCAGGCATACAAATATTTGTCAAAAGTCAATGTGTAAAGTAAAAGGCAACTTAGGAAAAAAACTTGTACATGTAAAATAGCAGTATTTCCCACTGGGCCTAACTGAGATATGGCACCCCAAACCTCGGTTATCGGGGACGTGCTGCAACAATTAAATATAAATGGAGAATAATTACATGAGTTAGGAGACAGTTAGGGAGGGGGGATCACCAAGAAAAGATTAGTGATTTTGAAATTGCCTTCACAGTACACCAGAATTCCCTTTATTCTTGGATCTGTTTAGGCAAGGTCAAAAACTGGTGTGAGGATTAACGGGATATGCTGGGTCACTAAGAACCCTCCATACACATATTTTAGCCAGCCCCCCGTGGCTTTCATCAGGACTTGGGATTTGTGTTCTTCCCTAGGTATAGTGGTTACCTGTGAAAAACATATGGACACTCTATTGTGTCATTTAATCGTCTGAGAGAAGTCATACTCACATACTCCGGTAAGCCTGGTAAGGCTTATAGCCTTGAATGCACGTGCCCTCCCTGGGCAAGAGAGGAGGGGTGTGCCTACTAGCCAAACTATCATCAGAGATCCCCATCAGCTTGGGCACCTATTCTCTGCCCTATATTCCAGCCCTGTGCGCACATGGAATAGGTGCCCAAGGGGGTGGGACCTCTGATGATAGTTTGACTAAGAGCCATTATTTTGAGAGTCAATTAGTAGTGACTGTTTAGGTGGGGGTCTCTGGCTTGAGTGTGGGTCCACATAAGTAATACGTTAAGAACCAGTGTTGTACCCTTTACATATTAAAATGCAGCAGACACTTTTATTTATTTATTTATTTAAAGGGTTTTATATAGCGCTGGCTGGACCCAAGAGTATCAGAGTGCTTTACAACATGTTGGACACAACAGAATTACAAACAGAATAAAGATACAATTTGGTAATGGGGCAGGGCACTGTGGAGAAATTTGGGGAAAAGGGTACAATAAAGGTAGACCTGAGGGAAAAAAAAGAAATAGCAGATTATGGTACGGGGAAAATAGATGGGAGAAGCGATTGTAGAGTAAGAGCGGAGAGGGGGGAGCGGGAGAGAGATGAAATAAAGAGGCAACTGGTAAAAATAGGGGGAGAGAGGGGAAGGTGGTAGCTGGGAAGAGAGAAACAAGCGAAGAGCAAGGGAGTAGAAAATGACAATGAGGGAGAAAGAAAAATTAATAGAACAATGAAACTATCTAAGAATAATAAGGGAATGTAGACCAAACAGGGCCTAGTAACTGGATACTAGAGAACAGTCAAAAAGGGACAAAAACAAATTATCTGTGACGTTCAAGGAATAACTTCTTTTAATCATTGTGTGAGGAAAAAGGTACAATGGGAATGCCGGAAAATGAGTTAGAAGGAAGATATCCCACAGATATGTACTGGATCTTAAACCATTCTGTTATTTAGCATTAACAATATAAAAGTGAAAAAGAACCATAGGTAAAGACTTAGACAATGACTACAAGTTGTACGCAATAGGGTGGGATCAGCATATACCATTACCCTAGGGTTAGAAATTTACTGTGGATGGTTAATATCGCCTATTCTGAATTTTGAACTTAGAATTGAAGAATAACATACCAAAACATTTTGAACACCCCGAACTGTGCATGTCTTGCTTTTTTATCCTGGGTCTTTTCCAATCAGGCAGACATGGTCTCTCACAAAAAGAATTGGAGTTTTCAGATATCTTTAAAGTCTGGTCGTCTTATTACTCCTCTAAAGGACAGTATTCACTTCACGTGTACCTGCATTATGTTCCTCGAGAGGCAAGCAGTCCTGTGTATGTCATACTGAGTGTCCCTCTTCGAGTTTTGCCGAACCAAAAGCACACAATGATCTTTTTGAAAAGCTGGCTCTTTTCTTAATGTCTCATTTACCATGTTTCTTCGTGATATGGGAAGAACCCAAACACTCCTCAGATATAATCTTGCATTTTTTAGTATCAAAAGCATTAGTTATACTTTTGACAACAACTTATAGTGGTCCAAGAGGAGCCCTCTTCAAATCAAGTCTGGAAGAAAAGTTTGAGATTCCAGGTCAACATTTGTTTGGGGAGATCAAAATGCACTTTATGGCTGGGGGGGTGGGTGTCTATGTGAGCCTCGGCCCTCAGATACATTTCTTTCAATGCAAAAGTCAGCTAACAGTTGTTAAGCGCATGTGTGCGCTTAACAACAGTGTTTTGTCTAATGTTAAGCAAGCCTTTCAACATGAGCTATACTCTTCAGGACTTTTGACCTTATCCAAGAGATCTAATGCAGTGGTTCTTAATCTGTGGTCCGGGGCAGCAATGTTTACTCGGAGAGTCCACACTGCTTAGAAAATTACATTTTATTAACAGATTAATAACGTGTATATAAATAAAGAAGCTAAATATACAATTGAAATTTTTAAAACTTCCTGTAAACAGGAAGGAATTTGAAATTGGAGACTAAAAATTAACATCATAGCCTCAGACTGATTTGCGGAGGAGTGCAAGTGTATCAAACAGAATATAGTATAGACGATGAGTGGCGGCAATAAAAATGCTTTAAACATTTTGTTAACATTTTTCCCCCCATATTTGTTTGTGAAGTAAATACAATATTGCATAATTTGTGTATTTGTTTGATGAATGATTGCTTCCCTATTTTTGTGTGGTATTTTGCGGTTAAAATCTTTGAAAATATAGACCCGGGCCCCAGTTTCCACTAATGACTCAGTAGGGGGTCCCCAGGCTCCAGTAATGATAAGTGGGGGGTCCATGGAAGTCAAAAGGTTAAGAAAACACTGATCTGGTGAACTGTTTATGCAGGATTACTGTCAGTTTCTAAATATCACTTCTCTCATTGGCCAAAATTATATTAGTATTAGTTTTAGCATACTCAGCTTGTTTGACATGTGTTCTGCTACAGAGATGGTGTACAGATCCCACTCTGGGGTTTTGAAAAACTGGTGCCTACTAGGTACAGAGGTCACTGCACAAAACCTCTATCAGTTTACATTCCTTGATTTCAGTGCCATAGATAAAGAAATGTTATAGCCAAAAACAGATAGTCTTCATGGGCTCTTGAAAGAGGGATGTTACTTGCTGCCTGGACAAAAGACTACCGTTTTGGGAATATGTGCTGACTGCTGATGTATGTTTCTGGAAAGCCCTGTGCAGGGCATGTGTGGAGTGTGTCTAAACATGCATGTATAGGAATGTGGGTGGGTGTAGTTTCACAAGCTTACTTGGACTAGTGCAGCCCCCTAAAAAAGGGGATGGGGAGCTTGTCCATCTGTGTGTCTCCCTCAAGATGGTGGTCTGCTTTCAGTATAGCAGTCCGGTGTTCTTTTTGAAAATCTCCTTCATGTACCCAAATTAATCATTTGTCTAGAGAGGTAGCCCACCAGCCCCTTCAAGGAGCTGCAGTTCCATTGCTGGGATAAAACCAATATTTCACCTTAACTTCCTGCTCCAGCTCATTATGTCCTAAGATTATGACCCCCGAGTGAGGCCACTATCCAGGCCAGGTGAGCCAGTTTATTCCAGTTCAGTTGTAGCAACAGATCATGAAATGAACAAGAGGTGATCAAGCTAATGATATGTCACCCACAATTAGAGGGGCTCTTAGAAATTGACAAGCTGCAGATCTCCTGATTAAGCAGGCCTGGCCATCAGACAGGAGAGGCATCTGGACATTCTATTTAATTCTGCATCCAAAAATGATCTGTACACCAGCGCAGAGAAGGCAATGGGAGAATCAGGAGTAGTCCCTCTGTTTGCTACTCTACTTTCCAGACTATGTTTATGTCTGAGCAAAACCGTGGTGCAGCTACTGATTTAAGCAGAGATAATCACCTGCTTGCTGGTGGGAGACACTGGACGAAGACTGGCACAAATGGCCCACCCCTAGCAAAAAAGCAGAGCCCAGTTGCCCGCAAGAGTACCTGTGTTCAGGCAGCCAAATGGCTGAGTCTGCCCTGGAGACACGAGGCTACCCCCAGCCAACTGGTCGGAAAGAAAGACATGCAGCATAATTAAATTTGGCTCAAAGGGAAATCCTGCAACCTACAATTACTGACAGGGATCAGATATTTTCAAGCCTGACATAACTTGTGACCATGGATAGTCTATGTCTCTCTCTCTCTATTTGACTTGAGCATCTTGATGAACTCTCAACTCTACTCGCTTGCATGCAGACCTATTAAGGCAACCAGAGGAGGGTGACATGAATCCAGAAACACTGGAATTATCATTCTACCCCAAGGGGTTAGAGGGATGTTGACATTCTAACTCCATTTATTAAACCATGGCCTAGGCCATCGTGAGCTTACTCCTGACCCACTTTGATGTCTGTTGTCAGTTTGATGTTAGTCCCTGGATCCCTCCAGGGACTGTGTACCTCGCCCCTGTAAAATCGTAAATAAGATGTGCTTTCGAAGATATAAGCCACCTCACCTCATAACACCTTAAGGACACCAACGGTAAATTTGCCAGTCACTAACCACAATCTCTGAGCCTTTGACTTCTGCACGATCATATACTCAGTATCTGTGCCCAAGCCCCAGGGACATTTTAACACCCATCTGTCTGGAAAGTATAGGTCACCCAAAGGAAATAGTTGGTTGGTGAGGAAAGGGGTGGGTGCTTCATTCTTTCAGTGAATGGTTCGATTGGGTCATGTGTTGTGGCAGATGCATCAAAACCTCCCTAAACATATACTGAAACCTAGACGACACCAAATCACTGTAACTAAAACACAGAAACATTAGTTCAGCATTTGAAGATTATCCTTGTATTCCTTGGAAATGTTTTTGTCTTCCGCTAAAGTAACTCTGGTAATTTTGAACTGAATAGTGTAGGAAGCTGGCTTTCTATTTAGTGCACCAAAATAAGGTACACTGTGTAGAGAGCCCAGGCAAACTCCAGAAGAATTACAGAGGCACAAATGCTCTCTTTTGTGGTAATGTGGGCAAGCAGTTAGGCATATCAGAGGATAGTGCTAAGCATTTATTAAACACCCAAAGGCAGTAAGTGAGAGAGACACACAACAAAGAAATGTGACAATATATAAAAAATAACACATACTTTTATATATATTTAGATACCAAGATCATCGGAATAGGGTAAGTATTTCTCGAGTTATTAATTTTTACAGTTTTCAGAAATGGACAGTGCATTTTCTGGATCACCAATGTTATTCTACAAGGAAAACAAATGTATTGCATTTGGACACTTAACAACAACTTAACGGACTGTTTTTCAGGACTTAAGGTAAGTATGAGGCAAGGGCCAAGGCCTAGAAGCTCTAGGGTATGGTTCCTCCCCCCGCACCCCCCAAGAGATACAGTCCTCCAAGTGTTGGGGGGGACACACAGTTTTTGGACGAGTCAGGTCTTTGCGATTGTCCAGGTACCAGCAGCCAGGCAGGGTTCTGAGACAAGTTTGGTGTAGGGCCTCAGTTCTCGTGGTGACTGCTCTTCTGTGTCCTTCTGTTCCCAGGTGGACAAATCTGTCGCTCTGGTGTCAAGGGACCCCTAAATACTCAAATTAGGTGCGATTAGTGGAGTATATAGTAGTAGCCAAAGGGCTACTTATCACTGGGGTGACTACACCTCATATGACCACTTTCTGTGGGGAATGGAAATAACCCTGCCCCAGAATTCTCTATTTTCACCAAAACCACATGGTGAAACTCTTCTCTGGCTGTCCACTTCAGGTAGCATTAGGGATGCGACTAGCCTGTAAGTGAAACATGCCTTCTAAATATCTAATCTCCCCCCTGCTCAAGTGCCAAATGTGCATAAGGTAAAGCTTGGCGTTCCCCAGATCTGGGATGAAGCCGGGGTCGCATATCAATGGCGGTAGAGGCTTTGAAACCTCTGGTCTTATACTAACTTCACTAGCTAACTTGTTGGAGGAGGAGGAGGAGTGATCACCTTCTGCCGGACAGGCATTGTTCCTGGCCTCTGAGAGCGCGGGCTCTCACATGAAGGGGTCAGAAACTCTCTGAGGTGGCAGGCTGAATTACACCAGTCAGCTAGCACACTAATTGACTAGTAGGGATACAGGGGGCACATCTAACGTGCCTTCTGGGTGCATGTCTTCAAATGTCCGCTACTGGCATCAGTACGGATTTATTAAGACACAATATTTGATACCAAACATCAGTATTTTCAGTGAAGCCATTATGTAGCTGGGTACTCATAATTACCAGTGCCCAGTACACATCTTTAAAATGGCTTCCTGATCACTCACAATGTCTAGCAATGGAACTAGACATCACAGGGGCACATCTGCCCATGCAGATGTGCCTTCACATGTAATATAATGCACCCTGCTTTAGGGCTCTAAGGGCTGCTGTAGGGGTGACTTACATATAGTACATGCTGTGTACTTCGGTGTTGCACACAAGGACTGGGCAATGCTGTGTTTTTGGAATGGCTTGCACCAATTCACACATCCTGCAATGGCAGTTTGCATGTAGTTCTGTGTGGGTCCCTTAGGGCGGCATAAAACATGCTGCAACTCTTAGGCACCATCTTTAGTACCCATGCCCTGGGTACCATTTACTAGGGGACTTACAGCAATACTAAAGTTCTTGCTAATTGGGTTACAATTAAGCATTTGTTTTGATTTCAGGAAAGAGCACTGAGGCCTGGTTAGCAGGGACCAAGTGCACTACCAATCTACATCAGTGCTACTGAACAAAAAGTGGGGGTGATATTGTCAAAAAAGGGCACCTTCTTACACCTCACATCAGCAATAGATTGAGATTGTATGGCTCGGCCTCCTACAAGACCACAGACAGCACCTGCGCAACTGAGTCCCCGAGTGAGTGGGAGTATCGGACCAAAAGGTATGCGGTATTCACCGCCCACAGTGCCAGCCTCGCAGAAGAAAACATTTTTTTTTCACCAATGTATACAGCCTCATGGATTCCCTGTCTGGTGGAGTGGTAGGGAATACTTCATGTTTCAGTTTGGAAGTGGAGGCTTGGACCACCAACCTCTATGGGTGAGTTATTGGTTAAGGAAGTTGAGGTGCCTTGGGACGGGGTGATGGCGGCAGGCAATTGTTCTATTCACACCAGCCTCAGTGCAGGTTTTGGACCAGGCCAGAGTAGAACATCTGTAAGAGCTTAATTAAAAGGAAGAAGCGGTTCAAAAGGGTTAACTCTCAGCTGAAGCACCTCGGTCAAGACATTAGTCTTGACAACCACAGAGTGATGCTGAAGGTCTAGCATCTTGGCCTCCTTCCTCGCCACCATCGTGAATGAGGGTCCTTCCTCCGTAGCATGGTAAGAGGAGAGAACAAGCCAGTATCTGGGGTAGTGTCCAGTCCACTGGTATCCTTCAAATCCTCTCACCAGTTGTCCTCAGTGGGGTCTAGGGGCTGGTATTCATAAGGGTCCAGTGGACCCTCCCAATCGTTCCAAAGTCTCAGCCCATAGGAATAGGGCTCAGGCTCTGGTCTGGATGGAATGCCTCCAGGCGGCCGCTACCAATCCGACTCTATCTGAATCAGGGATAAGAATAGGGTGGCAACGAGGATGTCAGCAGGGGGGCCGGAGCCATGGAAGACTGTGGTGGCTTGACAGACTTCAGTCTTGATCCGTCACTGGCCCTCCCGGTGCATCTCTGAGAGCTTAATTAAAAGGAAGAAGCAGTTCAAAAGGGCTAACTCCCAGCTGAAGCACCTCCGTCAAGACATTAGTCTTGACAACCACAGAGTGATGCTGAAGGTCTAGCATCTTGGCCCCCTTCCTCGCCACCATCTTGGATGACGGTCCTTCCTCCGTAGCATGGCAAGAGGAGAGAACAAGCCAGTATCTGGGTTGGTGTCCAGTCCACTGGTATCCGTCAAATCCTTACACCGGTTGTCCTCAGTGGGGTCTAGGGCCTGGTATTCATAAGGGTCATGGGGACCCTCCCAATCGTTCCAGTCTCAGCCCATAGGAATAGGGCTCTGGCTCCGGTCTGGATGGAATGCATCCAGTCGGCCGATACCAATCCGGCTCAGTGTCTGAATCAGGGATAAGATTAGGGTGGCACCTAGGAGGTCAGCAGTGGGGCCGAAGCCATGGAAGATTATAGTGGCTTGATCGACATCGGTCATAATCAGTCACTGGCCCTCCTGGTGCACCAGTACCATGACTGGTGCTGGGTGTGAACCCGCCGGCTGAAAACTAGTAGGGGCCCCTCCAGAACCAGTGGGGCCAGAAGGTGCACCAGCAGGGAAGGGTTGTCCAAATATGAGGTACATTCCCTCATCTTGTTGGAGGACTTTGACGAGTGGGACTAAGTCAAAGAGCTTGACTTCTTGCTCTACTTTTTGTGAGACTCATACAAACTCCCAGACGTCTTCAACTGTCATGTAGATCGAGGTCTCCGAGACTGACTCCAGGACCTTCCTATCGACCAGGATAGAGACTGTTTTGGTGTTGTACGTACGGCAACAAGGAGCTTGAGGGAACACATTGGGATGCATGGAGCGACAATCAACGCAGGTCTTGGTGTCATGGTTGTGATTGATACGCCAGAGGCAGACAAGGTGTGGATCCGTCACAGACATTTGCCAATGACCGGAGCCACAGGGCTTAAAACCAACCTTCCTCGTAGACATCCCTGCCAAACAAGGAAACAATGTCTCCAAAAAATCTGACAAAAGGTCAAAAAAGATCAGTCAAAAAGTGACTGGGGGTAACTCTTCTCCGGATTTGTGGTGACTGGCATAGAAAGAAAAGCGCTCATGTCAGAACGCTGGGGTGGTGCCTATACAGACACCGTGCACGCCACGTACGGTGCAGACGACGCCACGTGGAGCCGAACAACGCCACCTACTGGCACGCAGGGGCACTAATAAACAAAAACAAAATCCAGACTGACACCTGGGAATAATTCTGAGGTAAGGAATCTGTCACTAGAAGTCTCTATCAGATTCAGATGTATCTAAAGTTGGCTGATGCTGCCCTTACCCGGTATAGCTTTTCAGTATAAAATGACCTGTGACATGTTTATTGTGGTGAATTTAGGTCATATGGATATCCTAAAAAAATTGATTTCCTGAGAAACTGTCATAGGTTTGGAAAGAGTGAAATAATCCTCTAAAATGTACATAGCCTGGAGTCAAATAATTAATCTTAGCATGGCATTATATTAACTCCTATATGAGCTGACCATGGTAGTAAGCACAGCGAAAATTCATGTCCAGTACTAGTGACTGTTGCTGGTAGGCGCTACAGAATTAAGGCTGCAATTCTAATGATTTTAGCGAAGCGCTACAGTAATGAATTGCTTTGAATTCCACTACTAGTTAGTGGTACACCTTTTCACTAATCTAGCCAGATGGGGGAGGCCCACAGTAGCTTGCCCCAAATGTGTGCTTAATCAAATCATCTTATTCTGGCTGTATACATGTAAACTTCACAAACAGTGTGTACCTCAGCTTCACTAAATGATGTGTAGCTATTTCATTACTTCACTGTGTACTCTGGCACATTTCGGAAATTCTACAATACTGCAAATTGTGTAATGTGGACATACTAAAAATTGTGTAATACCAGGCGACACCCACGCCGATGGTACATCTTGAACATCCCTCACATCCCATTTAACCATCAGAAAACACATCACTCCAAAAAAGACCACTCATCTGAATTGACTTGGTACAGACCTTACCTAGCAAACAATGAAGAAAACGAGCCCATTTACAATCAACCAGCTATCTCACCTTAAATATAGCAGACATCCTGGAAATTCAGAAAGCAACAATCACCTGGGCAGCTGAAACTGGATTTAAAAAAACAACCTGGTTCTCAAATGAACGCTACCCTGCCCCAAGGCTACAAGATTACATTAAACATCAGTACCAGAATGGGGATGCAAACCCAACATGGCTCAAGCAGGCCTCTCATCCTAATATAGGCCTACCATTCTGACATCCTGCACAACATTTATCATTACAGTGATTTGCCAGCTATCTGGATAAGCAGCCACCACTTGGGGCTAACCATCACCTATTGCCTGTTCCTCCTTAGAAACTCAACTTTCCCACCTCATAACAGGGAGCTTTGAAAAGCACCCAACCAATGATCTCATAGAAAGCTCACTATTCCACCCATTTACCTTTTATTCTTTACTCAACTAATCAGTAAGCACACTCACTCATCAGACACAAATGTAACTTCACCTAGAATGTTCCAAAGACATAGCTCCTTTAGGATCGACAGGTTGTACAGAATGCTGCATTACTACCTTTTTACTAATCCAGAAACTCTAGTTAAAACCTACAGCCTTAGCATTGTGGGAATGCTTCTATGCCAACAGATATACCCTTTAATAGTAATTCAGAAGTAAATAACCACAGCACTATCCTATCAAAACCATATTTCTCCAAATGCATAAAAGCTAATCATTCCCTCAACCAATTACCCTCCATCTGTACATCCCCTTCCAGCTCCAGCACCCCCTTTGGAAATAAGTTAGTAAGCCAGAATACTTCTTGCCTTAGTCTACAAAATCCTTGCCTGCAACTAATGAATGGACAAAGCAAAGTTGAGATACTCATCTTTCATTTTCTACCCATACTCCGTATCCAAGGCAATGAAACTAATGAAATATACAAAACAACCTCCTGTTTTCTCAACCTGTACCCAGCCTAGCTTCATAATGCCTCAAGATCTATAACATCACTACAGGTCTGTTCCTTACTTAAAAACTGGTTACCTTCAGAAGCCCACATAATTTAAATAAGTCTGCAAAAACCGCTACCCTGAACTCACCCTGAAAGGCACTTGAAAAATAAACCTCACAGCAACTTCAGGGCCACCTCCTGCATCATCAAGGCTGAGAATCCAACTACCAGACCTTCATGTCCTTGAGACAGTGCCACCCTTGCTTCTCAATTAGTTCACTGCCTGTGATTCACAAACTGCTGTCACAATAGCGTGACATCAGCAGTCCTCAGCACTCATTCCCAACCACTGTCTGCTGCCCCAGCAGTATTATAGTCCAATTTCTGTCCTACCACCTTTCTCCTTCAAAGCATGTCTTCCCCTTCAAGAATCTAGTCCAAAGCCTCCCATTCATAAAATATCCTGACAACACTGAAAACTTCTGCAGTTCAAGGGCAAAGAATGTCAAGAGGCAGGTCACCTGTCTTCACCCCATTCAAAGATGGATGCCAGCTTATCCTGGATCATTCTGATCCATTTGGACCATGTGCGTTAATTCCAATCAACTATGGCAAATTGAGGTAATTTCAATTGTATGGCATTTTTCTCATATTGTCCTATTATCTTGATCCTTTGTGACTGTGTCAATGCATCAAAATAATGGTACAGGTTCAGAATGAACTGGAATAAAAAAAACATTGTGATTAAATGCCATCATTTGTGTCCATTCAATTTTTAGATTGACATAGTTGGAACGGATCATAATTTATGTGTAATTATAACTTCAAATAGAAACAGGTATAGTAGAGTGCAAGTCCAAATGTTTACTCCTCCTTAGCCTCTGTCCTGAATCTACTTGCGCCTGATCTCCTGATTCTAACTGCTACATATTTCTAACAAAACCATTCTGTCTCCCTCACACAAACTATGACTTTCACATTTCATTTTTATTACAACCTCTTCCCCCTTTATTTTTGTTGATAGAAAAATAAACAAATTTAACAATGTTTAACAAAAGTCGCTGTTGTTTTTTAGGAGTCCCTGTTGTTCTGCTAACTAACATACTGCACGGGGGGCGTGGCTAGCAGGCCATGTGAGCAAAAGGGCACTGCTTGAGCTCCGGCGCTGACGGGGGCTTACTCCTGATTTAAAGTATCCTGAGGGGCCCCACGGTGCCGAATTCTGCAGGTGGCACGAAGTGGAGGGCTCCTGGCGCCCTCGACACTGGCCGTATTTAAGGGCGGCGTGAATTCAGCCGCGTTCCCTGGAGTGCGGCCAACGGAGGCGGAGTGTGGAGTGGAGCCGGGACCCACAGTGGTGCGAGAAGCCAGAGAGCCCTGCGGCAGGTGCTGCCGGAAGTCGTTGGCGGACCTCGCCGGACCTCGCCGCAGAAACCGGAGAGGAGAGGCGACTGGTACGGCGGTGGCGGGAGACTGATTGTTGCCGTCCCGGTCCTGAGAGGTGTACTGTGGGGGCCAGAGGAACCGCCGAGGACGTCAGCACTATGGGGGCACGACAAGAAAAGGCCCGGTTCGGGAGGTGAGACCGGGAGAGCTGTTCCAGAACTGAGGGCGGGGCGGTCTAAGGCCCCAAGACAATGGGAGAGCGGGGGACTGCGTGCGGGGGACGGAGTGCCTGCTGTCTGCGGATCCCCCCCGCCTCAAAGTGGACGGCGGTGGCGGGGGGATCCCTGTGACCTGCGGAAGAGCAGCCGGGGCGGGGGCTGACGCCCGGCGGCAGCGGGACACCGGGGACCCGGGAGCCACGCGGTAAGGACACGGGGAGTCGCCCTAGAGATCTGGCGTCCCCATCCCCCCACCAATACACACAGGCAGCTGATTTTCCCTCCTCCCCCCACCCACGACCATACCCACGCCGGAGCATCATGTGCAGGAAGTGGGAGGTGGACTGCCCCCCCCCTGTGGGACACACATTGCGCAGGCACAGCGCTACAACCGAAAGGAACTACAACCCCCGCAGGGGCTTAACCGCCCACTCCTACATTGGGCAGGCGGTCTTGTCGACGGGAGTCATCTCTTGCGGTTGGCTCGGGGGTGGGGGGACTGTGACCACTGCGCACCATGGTCCGAAAGGGAGTTAAGACTGCGGACACCTTGGGGGGACCGACCGCGACCCGTACAATACCACTAACCGAAGGGGAGGGGACCTCGTCGACACCTACAGTACAACCCCAAACGGAGGGTCAACCCATGGATAAACTGGATATTATCCTGCAGGAAATAAGAGACTCTAGGGCGATCTTGGAACAGCAGATGGGTACCCTGACGACAAATCTGTCCCTACTCAAGGCGGATCACGGCAAATTAGCGGACAAGGTCAAATACCACGGACTGACGCTAGAAGAGATCAAGCCAACCGTGGCGGGGCACACTGTCTCCATACAATGGCTCCAGCAACAGGTCACCTCCCTCATAGATCGAGTCGAGGATGCGGAAGGCCGGAACCGCCGCAACAACATCCGCGTCATAGGCCTTCCGGAACTGTGTGAGGGGGCTCAGGCGGCAGATTTTATGGAACGATGGTTCCGTGATCATGTTGCTGAAGAAGGACTATCACCGTACTTTTGTGTGGAGAGCGCGCATAGGATCCCGACGGGCAGACCTAAATCTGGCTACCCCGACCTCTCATAGTGCGCATCATTAACTATCGAGACCGGGATGTCCTTTTGCAGAGAGCACGCGAGAAAGGCCTCATCCAATACGAAAATCAAAAGATCTCCCTCTATCCGGATTACACCAACGCAGTCCAAAAACTACGCTCTTCATACCTAGTGGTGAAAAAGATTTTGCGTAAGGCCAACATCAAGTATGCATTGCTCTTCCCGGTCCGCCTGAAGATCATACATGACAGGAAGACACACTTTTTTGAGGGCCCTTCGGACGTCTCGGAGTGGCTGGAGGTGATGGGTATAGACGGAAGCCAGAGGACCACGAAGGAGACAAATGTCGATGGAGCAGGACACTCGCAAGCACGCGGCCCGACGGGATCCCCCAAATCAAGGCGAGGACTTCCGCGATATAGACCCTCAAGAAAGCAACAGAAAGAGACCCAGCAGGATGCAGTGGCAACGACGACTGCTTTCAGGGAAGATTCTCAGAAAATTGCAACGGACTCAGAGGACAGCACGGTTCATTCAGACTCGGACCACAGTGTGCTGCTGTTCCCCACCCGGACACCACGCGCAGCTGACGACGTGATAGACAATCTTTACTCTATTATGCTTTGAGATGCTGTTCCGTGGTGGGCGAGGGGTGGCAGACACTCCACACTAGTATTCTGCTGTTGCACGGGATTGATAGCTCTGGGGTTTCATGCCTTGCCTGTTGCAAATGTACATTGGTAACGATGCCCCTGCAGTCAGCCTGCCGTTGAGCCGGTAGAGCCCACCAGTTAGAAAAGTGGACTGAAATGGTGCTGGGCCAACCCCCCAAAGGCGAATGCACCGGACCTCCAAACTTGTTCAACCTTGGTTTATTGTTGGGCACAGCTCTGTTCCTTTGCTGCGCCGTTGTTGTTAGTTTTTGTGCACAGGTTTGGGGAGGGGACGTCTCCTGGTGGTTAGGGCAAAGGGATCAGGTAACTCGGCCGATACAGCCACTGTACATGTGCTCGGATGACTATGGCTGAAGTAACTGGTACCTACAATATCACAACCTGGAATGTGCGGGGCCTGGGGGCAGTGCAGAAAAGGCATAGAATACACTCGTTCCTGCTCAGACACCACACGCAAATTGCTTTTCTTCAGGAATCCCACCTCACTGACTCTGAAGTTATTAAGATGCGGAAGAAGTGGAGGGGCACTATTTTTTCAACAACTTACTCCGCCTTCTCTAGGGGGGGGCGACAATCTGGGTCAGGCATGGTACGCCGTTTGTAGCACTAGAGAAGCGGATGGATGACCAGGGCAGATACATTTTAATGAAGGGCCCATTAGATGGTACACTGATGGTCCTGGGCTGCGTTTACGCACCGAACTTTGACCAGGATAAATTTCTGGAGAGAGTGGGCCTGGCCTTGGCAGAATGGGTGGACATCCCTTGGGTCATAGGAGGGGACTGGAACATGATTTTAGATGTTGAATTAGACAGATCACATCCCCCTCTACAGGTGGCTGGGGTATCCAGGCTGACGGACCTGTTCCAAACATGGGCGGCGGGTTGGGGTCTGAAGGACATATGGTGCGCACTATATCCAGAGGCCAGGGAATACTCCCATTATTCACATATACACATGCTACACACTAGAATTGATAGGTTCCTATGCTCTGACTCCATAGTCGCGAAGGTGGAGACCCCCGAATAGCTGGCCAAGACTTTCTCCGACCACCGGCCTCTAGCGTTCCGCCTTATGTGGGGAAGGGTTCCGACTCCGGTCCCCACCTGGCGTCTTGACCCGCTTTTACTGGAGGATGGTCCCTTTCGGACTTCCTTGTCTGAAACACTAGTTGGTTATTTCACGGACAACTGGGACTCTGCCTCCTCCAATCTGGTGGTATGGGACGCCATGAAAAGGGTGATCCGTGGCGCAGCGATAGGACAATTAGTCGGTGCCCGACAGGAAATACATCAGAAATTGTGCAGCATAGAGACTAGGTTACAGTTGCTAGAAAGGGAAGAGGGAATTGACCCTACGAAGAAGGCGGAATTACAGAGAGAAAACGTAGAACACGCTGACACACTAGAAACGCTTCGTGTCATAGATCACAAAGAATACCTTCGTCGACAACATACAGAGGCGGACCGTTCGGGGGCATTATTGGCTCGTTTGGTAAGGGATCGCCCGGATACCCCGGTGGTCATCCAAATTCGAACCCGAGACGGT
This sequence comes from Lissotriton helveticus, assembly GCF_964261635.1. NCBI lineage: Eukaryota > Metazoa > Chordata > Amphibia > Caudata > Salamandridae > Lissotriton > Lissotriton helveticus. The sequence goes on from NC_136057.1 coordinate 1,040,632,796, forward strand.
ATCTTGGTTGGCACACAAAGTGATATCAACCAGGCATTCTGTGCTCACCTGAAGGCGCTATATGCGCGACCTGCGCGAGAGGATGCAGGCCAAATGTCTAACTTCCTGGCCGACCTCTCATTCCCAACACTGACCGCACACGCTAGGAAAGACCTTGAAGGCCCCATTACACAACATGAGATACGCGCCGCCATTAAATCACTTAACCGTAACAAAACACCAGGCATGGATGGGCTCCCTGTGGAGTTTTACGCGACCTACTCAGACACCCTGGTACCTGTATTGGAAAAGGTGTACCGGACGGCGTTGGAAGAAGGTCACCTACCTGACTCCACTATGCAAGCATTAGTGGTTTCATTGCCAAAGCCGGGTAGGGATCAACTCGACATGTCCAACTATAAGCCCCTATCGATGCTCTCCACCGAGTATAAAATCCTTAGCAAAGCGATAGCCCAGAGGCTCCAGGCACACCTCTTTGCCTTAATCCATAGAGACCAGTGCGGTTTTCTCCCAGGTAGAAGTACCTCCATGAACACAAGAAGGTTGCATGCTATCATGGCAACCACCCCACAGACCCTCCCTAGAGCGGGCTGTATAGCCTTGGACCTTAGGCAGGCCTTTGATTCCCTGTCCTGGGCCTTTATGTTCCAAACCTTGCAGAGATTTGGGCTCCCGGACTCCATCCTGGCGTGGATCAGACTACTCTACACGGCACCTACGGCTCGTGCACGCACGGGCCGTCACGTATCAGACACGTATGCAGTGCACAGGGGCACCAGACAAGGATGCTATTTGTCCTCACTTTGGAACCCCTGGCCATAGCCCTGCGCACGAAAGAAGGACAAAGAGGTATACCGAGTAACGGCATGTGCGACCTAATATCTATCTACACAGATGATATTCTGTTATACCTACGAGACCTGGAGGCGGATCACACGGCAATCCATGACATTTGAACAATTTGCGAGGGTCTCAAGCCTCGCCATTAACCCGGAAAAATCTAACGGTTTTTACTTTCGGGACATCCCACACCCAGGCCCCATTCCCTTTGGAGCCCATCTCATCCCAGTAGCTCCAGTTATGTTCAAGTACCTAGGGATCCAGGTGTACAGGACACCTGAGGACCAGATAGACGGAAACATCAAAAGGGCCATCACACGGCTTCGCAACTCGGTGGGGTTCTGGACTACGTTGCCATTATCGGTAGTGGGCCGAATCGCAATTTCCAAAATGGTGATGCTTCCCCGAATACTATACTTCTTTGTCAATCTCCCTGTAAGCTTGCCCCAGTCTATTTTTGACACTCTTAGTACGCTACTAGTCACTCTGATATGGGGAAATGGGAAACGCCGGATAGGTCTCCGAAAATTGCAGTTGGGACCTAGGGACGGGGGGCTGGGGGCACCTGATTTCAAAGGTTATTACCTGGCTAGTCAGCTCCAGTGGCTCTCATATTGGCGGCAGGGCGGAACCTGCACGAAATAGGCTACACACCTGACAAGCTGAACCGAGGTGAACTACGCACATTACTACTGCCACGGAGCCGCATCCCTAGGGATTGTCCCCCACTCCTCCGTACGGGTTTGATGTGCTGGCGGAGGGCCCTGGCGTACACGGCCCCAACAGTGGCGTACGCAGATAATATCCCCCTATTGGGAATCCCGACGCCACAGGGTAAACTCACTGGTAGAACAATGCGCCCCTGGCGGGAGGCTGGTGTAATTGAGGTGGGTGATTTTTTGGGAGACGACAATTTGTTGGACCATGACGCCTTCCAGCAGGCTACCGGTGCCCCTCCACAGTTGTATTTGCTTCACGCTACTGTCACACATTACATGCGCACCAAATGGGCACCACAGCGACTCCGACCTCCACAACATGAACTAGTTCACCTATTGTACTACATGGGCGCAGGGAGTCACCTGGTGCATTGGCTGTACACTGGCATCAGGGCACACGCTGCAATTCCAACCACAACACTAAAACATACTTGGGAGCGGGACACGCACAGAATTCTAACAGAGAAGGAGTGGCATGTAGTGCTAGAGCATCCCAGGAGGGTGTCACGAAACGTTAGGTTCAGATTCATACAAGTAATGATCTTGCACAGGGCATACCTCACCCCTAAGAGACTACACCTGATGTTCCCGGACGCCCCTCATAGATGCCCACGCTGTGGAGAGGATGATGCTGGGTTCCTCCATATGATCTGGAGTTGTACGAGACTTCGGGAGTACTGGTCAGAAGTGTGCCGGGTGCTCCATACGGTCACGAACCTACCGGTACCGGTCGAGGCGATGCCTTGTCTTCTGGGACTGTGCAGGCGGCCTAAACCACAGAAAGCCCGGCTAAAATTATTGGACTTTGCCATGCTACTGGCAATACGGGCATTAACAATGAGATGGAAATCTCCAAGGGCACCGGGAACACACACATGGCAATCGGAGGTACTGAAATGGGGCAGAGCAGAAGGAGCAGCCCTCAGGCTGGAGGAAACGCGGGGCCACAGAAAATTTCCCATATCCCAGGATTGGGAGGTCATGCTCATAGCGCTTGAGGATGTAGATTTAGCCCCAACACCGGGGCCCGGCTCTCAGGGTTAGAGGGTGGGAGTTGGAGACTGCAGAAGTGGGACCAGCTTGCATCTGTGAGCCGTACGACATTTCTGGACACACCACATATTACGCTACGTTACGCGACAGCCAGTACAACCTGAGCTTAGATGAAGAGAATTGCATGGATCACCAGGAGACGGGGGAGGGAGGGGAATGTATGGGGGTGGAGGGAGGATGGGGGGGGGGGTGATGGGCTAACCTATTGTTCAGATCCCACGATGATATTGAATACAAATACAGACGAGTGGTTGAGATGTGTAACACACCGTAGTTGGAACACCTGTATTGTTGATGACTCCTCGTTTAGGAACCAACTTGACAAAGTGGGTTGTTGTGGTGGGGGGGGGGGGGGGAATAGAAAATACCAGCTGATGTACTACAGAAAAGATTTTTATTCTTGTCACTGTTTTGATGATACAGCTGTGAATAAAGAGTTTTTAAAAAAAAAAACTAACATACTGCATTCCCTTTGTCACCATGTTCAGAAGATTCTGGATGTGTGACTGACTGTGCAAATCTTGCAGTGTTCCTCGAGTTTCTGTTCTAAATTTCTTGAGACGTGTTTTCTTTCTGGTTAGCATTCTCTTTTAATCTTATGCAGTATTTGCTGATTCTTGTTACTTTCAAGAGATGGGTGAAACCTACATTCCCATTTCCTTCTCTGTGTCTGTTTTATCGCTACTGAATCCTCAACTTGATATTTTCATTTTTTAATTATCTTTTTCCGATCCCCATAATGCTTCAATTTCCCTTTGACCACCTCGTCTCTTATTACAGTTATATTATGCTCCTTTGGTGGATCTCTGTTCAAATGTGCCAGATAAGTTTGCAGAGACTACCCAAACATTAGCACCAACAAAATTTTTTACGTTGGCCCATGAGCTACATTTCAGTAATCTCTTTGAACTTAACATAATGCTTGATTTATGGATATTTAAGGTAGTGTTGGTTTTTGTATAGCTTTTTTAAAGTGATAGCCATTAATCTCTCCACCATCATTTGCCTGCAGTCATAGTGGTGTTATTCTTGTGTGTATTACATGCATGTCATCCATGAATTTGAAAAATTCACTACCAATAAAATGTGGCCCATTATCTGTCTTTAACACATCTGATTTGGCCTAAGTAGGACAAAATGTCATCTAGGTTAGGAAGGAGGAAATCATGCCTTAGAAATTGATGGTACCATTTTTATAACAGAGATACAAGAAAATTCATCAACTAAAACAAATAATGTTCAAAATCTAAAGGGACATAAAATCTGCTGCTAAATTAGACCATATCACATATGGCATTACAGACATTTGCAAATCTTCATTATATTTTTCCCTAGCAGTTCACCAACATAAATGATATGTTTGTATAAATTCCTCAACCTGGTTGTCCACTCTTGAGAACCACACCTTTTCCCGTATAAGGTACTTAGATACAGATAATCCCTTATGACTTTCGTAAACTAAACCAATAACACATTTCTGTAAACTATGTGGAATGATCATCCTGGTGCCTCTTAAGAGAATTCCAGAGAAAGCAGATACCCAATCAGCTCACCAGTGCTTCAGGTCTTCCTTGATTCGGCCAGCACCTCTGCTGCTAGCAACCTGCTCAGTGCTTTGTGCTGCCGGTATTTGTGAAGTGCCCTCAGTAAGTTTTTTGGTTTTTTTTTTTTTGCAGAGTTTTATATAGCGCGAACTAGACCCGAACTGAATCAGGTATCATAGCACCAGTTACGTTACATGAGGACACGCATTAATTTTAGGCACTGGGAGATTAAGTGATTTGCCCAGAATCACAGGAGGTTTTTTGGCGTCGTTACCGAGACTCGAACCCAGATCCCCAGGTCCGAGGTCGAGCGCCCTAGCCGTTAGGCAGGAAAAACTGTTCAGTATGGGTAAAAAGACTAACTTGGGGGTGAGGAGTTTACCTAACTTTTTCTTTCCTGTATCACACACTGTAATTGTGCCTTTAGTTGGTTAGCCAGCATAATATAAGCCTAATTGTGCTGTTTTTAGGTTTTGCCTAGCGAAAGCTGCGCTCTGCGCAGCTTTTCGCGCAGGCGAAATCCTGTTGAGAACTGTAGGGTGCTTTGGGTCGGCCCTCGTCATTGATTGGCTGGCTCCGTAAACGGAGCCTTGCCATTGGACGAGGGGCCTGTCCGTCAATGCCGGACCAGACACGGGGGCGTTCCTGACATTCTTTGCCTTTTGCCGACGTCACGCGACGCCGGGAACGCCCCCGAGTCTGGTCCGGCATTGCCGGCACCTCCCTTGCTCTACTGTCATCACCACAACACTGCGCCCATTTTATCCCAAGCTAAAGAGAGGCGCAGTGACCGGGTCTTTGAAGGCCGCTCTCCCAATGAAAACAAGTTTTCTCTCCGAGTCAGCACGAGCAGGAAGACGAGCAGCGCGCCTCCCAGCTGGCCTCTCGCATCAGCATCCAGAGCTGCCCTGCGCGGTGTGTAGCTTCAGTGGAGCTTCAGAGTGGAGCTTCAGAGTGGAGCTTCAGAGTGGAGCTTCAGAGTGGAGCTTCAGAGTGGAGCTTCAGAGTGGAGCTTCAGAGTGGAGCTTCAGAGTGGAGCTTCAGAGTGGAGCTTCAGAGTGCAGAGTGGAGCTTCAGAGTGCAGAGTGGAGCTTCAGAGTGGAGCTTCAGAGTGGAGCTTCAGAGTGGAGCTTCAGAGTGGAGCTTCAGAGTGGAGCTTCAGAGTGGAGCTTCAGAGTGGAGCTTCAGAGTGGAGCTTCAGAGTGGAGCTTCAGAGTGGAGCTTCAGAGTGGAGCTTCAGAGTGGAGCTGCAGAGTGGAGCTTCAGAGTGGAGCTTCAGAGTGCAGATTCAGAGTGGAGCTTCAGAGTGCAGATTCAGAGTGCAGAGTGGAGCTTCAGAGTGCAGAGTGGAGCTTCAGAGTGCAGAGTGGAGCTTCAGAGTGCAGAGTGGAGCTTCAGAGTGCAGAGTGGAGCTTCAGAGTGGAGCTTCAGAGTGCAGAGTGGAGCTTCAGAGTGGAGCTTCAGAGTGCAGAGTGGAGCTTCAGAGTGGAGCTTCAGAGTGGAGCTTCAGAGTGGAGCTTCAGAGTGGAGCTTCAGAGTGGAGCTTCAGAGTGGAGCTTCAGAGTGGAGCTTCAGAGTGGAGCTTCAGAGTGGAGCTTCAGAGTGGAGCTTCAGAGTGGAGCTTCAGAGTGGAGCTTCAGAGTGGAGCTGCAGAGTGGAGCTGCAGAGTGCAGATTCAGAGTGGAGCTGCAGAGTGGAGCTGCAGAGTGCAGATTCAGAGTGGAGCTGCAGAGTGGAGCTGCAGAGTGCAGATTCAGAGTGGAGCATCAGAGTGCAGAGTGGAGCTTCAGAGTGCAGATTCAGAGTGCAGAGTGGAGCTTCAGAGTGCAGATTCAGAGTGGAGCATCAGAGTGCAGAGTGGAGCTTCAGAGTGGAGCTTCAGAGTGCAGAGTGGAGCTTCAGAGTGCAGAGTGGAGCTTCAGAGTGCAGAGTGGAGCTTCAGAGTGCAGAGTGGAGCTTCAGAGTGCAGAGTGGAGCTTCAGAGTGCAGAGTGGAGCTTCAGAGTGCAGAGTGGAGCTTCAGAGTGCAGAGTGGAGCTTCAGAGTGCAGAGTGGAGCTTCAGAGTGCAGAGTGGAGCTTCAGAGTGCAGCTTCAGAGTGGAGCTTCAGAGTGGAGCTTCAGAGTGGAGCTTCAGAGTGGAGCTTCAGAGTGGAGCTTCAGAGTGGAGCTTCAGAGTGGAGCTTCAGAGTGGAGCTTCAGAGTGGAGCTTCAGAGTGGAGCTTCAGAGTGGAGCTGCAGAGTGGAGCTGCAGAGTGGAGCTGCAGATTCAGAGTGCAGAGTGGAGCTTCAGAGTGCAGAGTGGAGCTTCAGAGTGCAGAGTGGAGCTTCAGAGTGCAGATTCAGAGTGGAGCTTCAGAGTGCAGAGTGGAGCTTCAGAGTGCAGATTCAGAGTGGAGCTTCAGAGTGCAGAGTGGAGCTTCAGAGTGCAGATTCAGAGTGGAGCTTCAGAGTGCAGAGTGGAGCTTCAGAGTGGAGCTTCAGAGTGCAGAGTGGAGCTTCAGAGTGGAGCTTCAGAGTGCAGAGTGGAGCTTCAGAGTGCAGAGTGGAGCTTCAGAGTGCAGAGTGGAGCTTCAGAGTGCAGAGTGGAGCTTCAGAGTGCAGAGTGGAGCTTCAGAGTGCAGAGTGGAGCTTCAGAGTGCAGAGTGGAGCTTCAGAGTGCAGAGTGGAGCTTCAGAGTGCAGCTTCAGAGTGGAGCTTCAGAGTGCAGCTTCAGAGTGGAGCTTCAGAGTGGAGCTTCAGAGTGGAGCTTCAGAGTGGAGCTTCAGAGTGGAGCTTCAGAGTGGAGCTTCAGAGTGGAGCTTCAGAGTGGAGCTTCAGAGTGGAGCTTCAGAGTGCAGCTTCAGAGTGCAGCTTCAGAGTGCAGCTTCAGAGTGCAGCTTCAGAGTGGAGCTTCAGAGTGGAGCTTCAGAGTGCAGCTTCAGAGTGCAGCTTCAGAGTGGAGCTTCAGAGTGGAGCTTCAGAGTGGAGCTTCAGAGTGGAGCTTCAGAGTGGAGCTTCAGAGTGGAGCTTCAGAGTGGAGCTTCAGAGTGGAGCTTCAGAGTGGAGCTTCAGAGTGGAGCTTCAGAGTGGAGCTTCAGAGTGGAGCTTCAGAGTGGAGCTTCAGAGTGGAGCTTCAGAGTGGAGCTTCAGAGTGGAGCTTCAGAGTGGAGCTTCAGAGTGGAGCTTCAGAGTGGAGCTTCAGAGTGGAGCTTCAGAGTGGAGCTTCAGAGTGGAGCTTCAGAGTGGAGCTTCAGAGTGGAGCTTCAGAGTGGAGCTTCAGAGTGGAGCTTCAGAGTGGAGCTTCAGAGTGGAGCTTCAGAGTGGAGCTTCAGAAGAGTGCAGCTTCAGAGTGCAGCTTCAGAGTGCAGAGTGGAGCTTCAGAGTGGAGCTTCAGAGTGGAGCTTCAGAGTGCAGAGTGGAGCTTCAGAGTGGAGCTTCAGAGTGCAGAGTGGAGCTTCAGAGTGGAGCTTCAGAGTGCAGAGTGGAGCTTCAGAGTGGAGCTTCAGAGTGGAGCTTCAGAGTGGAGCTTCAGAGTGGAGCTTCAGAGTGGAGCTTCAGAGTGGAGCTTCAGAGTGGAGCTTCAGAGTGGAGCTTCAGAGTGGAGCTTCAGAGTGGAGCTTCAGAGTGGAGCTTCAGAGTGGAGCTTCAGAGTGGAGCTTCAGAGTGGAGCTCCTCAGAGTGGAGCTCCTCAGAGTGGAGCTTCAGAGTGGAGCTCCTCAGAGTGGAGCTTCAGAGTGGAGCTTCAGAGTGGAGCTTCAGAAGAGTGCAGCTTCAGAGTGCAGCTTCAGAGTGCAGCTTCAGAGTGCAGAGTGGAGCTTCAGAGTGGAGCTCCTCAGAGTGGAGCTTCAGAGTGGAGCTTCAGAGTGGAGCTTCAGAAGAGTGCAGCTTCAGAGTGCAGCTTCAGAGTGCAGAGTGGAGCTTCAGAGTGGAGCTTCAGAGTGCAGAGTGGAGCTTCAGAGTGGAGCTTCAGAGTGCAGAGTGGAGCTTCAGAGTGGAGCTTCAGAGTGGAGCTTCAGAGTGGAGCTTCAGAGTGGAGCTTCAGAGTGGAGCTTCAGAGTGGAGCTTCAGAGTGGAGCTTCAGAGTGGAGCTTCAGAAGAGTGCAGCTTCAGAGTGCAGCTTCAGAGTGCAGAGTGGAGCTTCAGAGTGGAGCTTCAGAGTGCAGAGTGGAGCTTCAGAGTGGAGCTTCAGAGTGCAGAGTGGAGCTTCAGAGTGGAGCTTCAGAGTGCAGAGTGGAGCTTCAGAGTGGAGCTTCAGAGTGGAGCTTCAGAGTGGAGCTTCAGAGTGGAGCTTCAGAGTGGAGCTTCAGAGTGGAGCTTCAGAGTGGAGCTTCAGAGTGGAGCTTCAGAGTGGAGCTTCAGAGTGGAGCTTCAGAGTGGAGCTTCAGAGTGGAGCTTCAGAGTGGAGCTTCAGAGTGGAGCTTCAGAGTGGAGCTTCAGAGTGGAGCTTCAGAGTGGAGCTTCAGAGTGGAGCTTCAGAGTGGAGCTTCAGAGTGGAGCTTCAGAGTGCAGCTTCAGAGTGCAGCTTCAGAGTGCAGCTTCAGAGTGCAGCTTCAGAGTGCAGCTTCAGAGTGCAGCTTCAGAGTGCAGCTTCAGAGTGGAGCTTCAGAGTGGAGCTTCAGAGTGGAGCTTCAGAGTGGAGCTTCAGAGTGGAGCTTCAGAGTGGAGCTTCAGAGTGGAGCTTCAGAGTGCAGAGTGGAGCTTCAGAGTGGAGCTTCAGAGTGCAGAGTGGAGCTTCAGAGTGCAGATTCAGAGTGGAGCTTCAGAGTGCAGAGTGGAGCTTCAGAGTGGAGCTTCAGAGTGCAGAGTGGAGCTTCAGAGTGGAGCTTCAGAGTGCAGAGTGGAGCTTCAGAGTGCAGATTCAGAGTGGAGCTTCAGAGTGCAGAGTGGAGCTTCAGAGTGCAGAGTGGAGCTTCAGAGTGGAGCTTCAGAGTGTCAAGAGCAATGCCAATAGCTCTAACTTTAACAAAGGCAAAACCATTGCATTGTAAATGCTTGTTAACTTTTTCTTTCCTGCGACTGGTTTCTTTACTGCACAGTGGCGCTCATTCCTTTCCTGCCCACTTCGCCGCTCGCCCCACCCCCTCCCAGGACCTACTTAATGGAGGCCGTAACGCAAACCCATTAAGCAGATCCCCAAAGCAGATACCCGATCAGCTCCCCAGGGCAGCACGTCTCCTTGGACACTGCCAGTGCAAGCTTGTGCTGCTTGCAACCGGCTGGGTGCTCAGTGCCGCCAGTATTTCTACTATATCGTACGGCCTGTTCCTGTCCTGCCCGATTAGTAGCTCTTGCCATCCAGGGCCCTGCCCTCCTCCCAGGACATATTTAATGGAGGCCGCAGGGTGAACACGCTGAGGACGTGTGCAGTGGGCGCTGTCGGCGTGCCAAAGGAAAGCCCATCATTGCCTGCCCCTTGCCTAGTGCCAGGAACCCTGGTCCTTATGCCACCCACAGATACTCCAACAAAGAGCTTTAAACCCTGAACCTGCGACATCACCATAACAACTGCTGCCATACCTCTTTCCACTCAACACTGGGACCTTTAGCATGCCGCCACTGCCTCTTCTTCTGCTACAATGGAACACCTATGCATGCTACTGCCACCACCACGCCAACGTGATTGAGCCCGGACAACTTCACTGCCTCCTACTCAGTGCCCCATCAAGCTGAAAACACGCCATTGAGATCTGGGACATCATCGCCTCCCTCACCCTCTAAGTCGTCTTCCTCATGAGAGCGGGTTCTACCCGCATCCCACCAAACATCGCCATCCTCAATGGAACCGCATCAACAAACAGAGGTGGGATCGACCATAATCCACTAAGAATCCATCCACTGCACAACCGCCGCGGACACCACCACCCTGTTGATGGAACACCTCAATTTCCAACTCAGAACAGACGTCAAAACCACCATCAGAGGCACCCTTGCCTACAGACCTCCAGGACCAGGCCCTGGCTTCTGCAACGCCATCCCCAAATTCATCGCTCCCCTAGCACTCCGAACACTACATCTTCCTTGCAGACCTCAACTTTCACCTCGATGACCCCAACAACGCCAACACTGCCAACTTCATTGAAAGCATGAACAACATCAGCCTCACTCAGCTAGTCACCTACCCTACACACATCGCAGAACACATACTGGACCCTATCTTCACAGCCAGAAACAGAGTCCAGTACAGCCATGCAACAAGCTCACCTGGTCAGACCACGCAATCGTCTACTTCATCATCACAGCAGCCCCCAACGGCGCCAGCAGACCGCCCGGTACCTCACACTGCAGGTGAAACAAAGTATCCAAACGCCAATGGACAGACGTCTTCAACATCGCCCACCCCAACACTTCTACCAACCTTGATTAAGCTGTCAACAACTTCACCGCCTGGATCTCCGACTGCAACGACAGTCACCCCCATCAAACCTAACAAACTCAAGAAACCCACCAAACTTGAGAGATCCACTAAACATGCCAGCTAGTACATCCTGGAACTGAGAACCACGTAACACAACTGCAAGCAACTGGAAAGGAAATGGCAGCTAGCAAGAAGACCACTGAACAGACCACCTTCAAAACATTGATTGATTAGTACCACAGATTCCTGAAAGAGACAAAAAGGCACGCCTTAGCCAACTGCATCGAACCCAACGCCAACCACAGCAAAGAACTCTTCAGCACTGTCAAGGAATTCTCCAACTCCTTAGCGATGGAAAACATCACCACCCCCTTGCAACAACTCTTCGACACCCTGGCGGACTTCTTCTAATACACGATCTCCACCACCTACAAAATCTTTGAACCTCAACCCGACACTGCCAAGATCCTAAGTCTTCCTGCTCCCACAGCAGCAACTCCTGACCACAAAATCACTGCCTGGGACCAGCTCACCACGCAGAGCACCACTGACATCATGCACTCCCGTCCACTCAGGAGCACCCACAGACCCCTATCCCCACCACATGTTCAGCCTCAATAGCAAGACCATCAATAACAAGCTCACAGCCATCTGCAACAACGTACAAAATTGAAACAGAAGCTTCAAGATATGCGTGTGGACAGCCCAATGCCCCAAATATACTTACAGTTAGAGAAGAGCAATGAAAACATACGTACTGACAGGAGGATTCAAAAGTGAAAGAAGAAGGTAGCTTATCACAGATTGATTGACAAAAGCATGAAGGGTACAGGGGGAGAAACTTAAGGACTCATAAAAGGAGGAAAGGAGAGGGCGCTAGAGGGCGCACAAGCTGCATGGCGGCACCTTCGTGAGGCTCCAGCAGCCTGGCATGACGATCCGGCATTGATCCTACTTCCACTGCGCCCACCCGCCCGAAAAACCCCACGGAGGGGCAGCAAGTGCCGCTGCACACTCGGTGCAATTCTGAAGGCGCTACCCCCTTGGGCTCCGCAGTTACAGCAGACGGAGCCCCCCGGCTGATGTGAGACCTGCAGTGCCGGTCCCTGTACTCGGCTCCTGGGACTACCTGAGCCCGGGGCTCGCCACGAGGACTGCAGGCCGAGAGAGCTGGACGGGAGGCGCGGCCGGCGCTGGTGGCGGGAGCGGCGGTGGCGCCCCATCGTACACGCAGCTGAGGGATACCACGAGGCAGGTGCGGCATGGTGCGGGGGGCTTGAGGCGATGCGGCGCTACCGCTGATTCTCCCTGTGGCCCGAGCCCCTGCTGTTGTGGTGAGTGTACTCTCCCAGCGCCATATTGGACTGTTGGAGCTTGCCTGCTGTGAGCCCTGTATTGCTAACGGCTCGATCCTGGCCCTACTGGGCACGAACTGCGGACTATCACTTGGCTGACATCCCGGATAGACTGCAAGCACCGCCGGCCTGGTGCAATTGGCTGCGATCCCGAGGCGCTACATTTTGGCTGGTGCTCCTGTGCCCTGCTCCGGGTTACTGCCACACGCCCGCCTGGCGCTTCATCTCCTGGGGAGTCGCCTTGGAGGCTCCTGTCGCGCTTCAGCCTAGCGCCACGTTTGGGGCAGAGACGCCACTGAATACAGCCGCCATTGAGGTACGGCGTTCCCCCTAGGCTAACTCCACCCCGGCTGACGCGGGGATAGCGCCGTGTCGCGGTGATTCCTTCCTTCCCATTGCCGCCATGGGGAAGCCGGACAGTCGCCAGCCCAGGCTGCAATTTGAACCCACGTCGCAGAAGAAGGCGACGAGACACACGGGGGACGCTACGCAGCCCCGGAGCCCGGCCACAGAGGCCGCGACGTCGACTCCTCCACCCCCGGATATGGCCGCCATGATGCAAGAAATGCGCCAGGGCTTTGCAACGGTGGTTGACAAGGTGGATAGACTTTCCTCTAGAATGGACAGTATAGTCCAGAAGATGGATGTGCATGAAGAGCGTATTGTTGAGGTGGAGCGCCGGATATCTGAAAATGATGACGCCACGGCGGCACATGACTCCCGCCTTGCTCGGATGGACAATGTGTTGAGGGTGATCGCCACCAAAAATGAGGAGTTAGAAGCGAGGAGCCGGAGGAACAACATTCGCGTCACGGGTATTCCGGAATCGACCAACACGGGGAAGATGGAGTTGTACATTGAGAGGCTGCTTACTGCGGCGGTGGGGGCAGAGGCCCTTTCGGATCAATTTATTGTGGAGCGCGCTCATCGCTCCCTGGGACCTCAGCCCAAACCTGGAGCCCAGCCGCGACCTATAATTGCACGCTTGCTAAACTATCGTGATCGCGATGCGGCGCTACGTGCAGCCCGGGCGAACCAAAACCTCACGTATGATGGTGTGTCCTTCTCCATCTACCCTGACTTTACCCCGATGGTTCAAGAACAAAGACGGAAGTTTCTAGTGGTCAAAAGGAAACTCCGAGACCTGAACATTGACTATGCCCTTTTATATCCGGCCAAACTACGAGTCACACATCAGGGCGCGCAACACTTTTTTCTCAACCCTCAACAGGTTGATGACTACATTAAAACTTTGCCTAAACGGAATAGACGACCTGCGGACGCTGAGGACCAGCATGCATCGGATCCCGAATAATCGACGGATGGCTTTGTATTCTTATTGATTCCGCACCTCCTTGGAATGTCCTCACGCCTCACTACACTGGGGGTACTATCCTTCTCGGCGGTGGCAGCGGCTGCCCTTGGGGTGCCATGGACGGGTGTTGGACTGCAGGTGGTAATGTATGCCAGGCCCCCACCCCCCTTACTCCCTCTCTACTCCGGGAGACGACACTGAGGGTAGCCTTGTACGGAGTGGGAGGATTGGGGGTGGTAGAATGTGCGCCTCAGCTGACCCCTACTGGGTGTTCCCCAATGACATTGACTCTTGTTTATTTTTATTTGTTGTTGGTTGTTCTTTGGTTTGCTTGGTGTATGGGTGGGGGGTGGGCTTAGGGTACTGGCCGGAACGATTCGTCCTACATGATTGGTTACTGGTGACTGCATTTCTTTCTACGGGTCCTGTCCATTTGTTGGGACGCTCTGGGGGGAGGCGGGTGGAGGGTTGTATTTGGGGAACTGTTGGGGTTCGTTTTCAAACATGTGCATTTGGTGTTTTGAGCAAGCTCTTCTGCCTTTGTGGGGGGCGGTTGGGGTGTGGCCGGGGGATGGATGTGCAGGATGTGCGTGGTGTGCACTGTCTAAAGCTGGGACATGACGCGTGTGGTAGAAGTGCTCCTTCAGGGCTTGGCCTCTTGACCCCTCTAGGTGTCACCGGGCGGGTACGATTTCGTGATGGCCTATTCATCGCTGGTGATGTCAATGCGGCTCGGCGCACAATGATCCTGACTACATGCACATATGACCATACATGGGTGACACACGCTTAAATGTCATTACTTGGAATGTGAGGGGGCTGGGGGATCATAGGAAAAAGAGGCAAGTACTGAGCTACCTTGATCGCCACAAAATTCATATTGCTTTCCTACAGGAAACACATATTGCGCCCCATAGACCTGGCACCTTTGGACGTAGATGGGCTTCACACTCAATCTTTGCTAATTACTCCTCATATGCGCGAGGCACGGCAATTCTGATTAGGAGAACAACGCCTTTTCAGCCTGCCGGCTCCAGGGCTGACCCTCAGGGGAGATATTGCTTGCTATGGGGAAGGCTGGGACGCCTGACGGTGACGCTTGCGTGTTGCTATGGGCCTAACACTGATGACCCACAGTACTTCACTGACTTATGGGCTGCGATAGTGGAGACAGGACCGCAACACCTCATATGGGGAGGGGATTTCAATACTACCTTGCACCCCCCTCTGGATAGGTCACACCCCGCCCCCCACCATTACACGAACGGGCGTGAGGTCCTTAGAGCAACTGTTGACAGCAATAATCTTATAGATGCCTGGCGTTCCCACTGCGGGCCAAGGGAGGAGGGTACACACTTCACGGCGCAGGCTAAGTCATGGGCACGGCTCGATTATTTCCTCCTTACCTCGCAACTTTATGCGACACTGGTTCACGCGTCGCACCTCCCCAGAACATACTCAGACCACTCCCCTGTCGTTATTGCGTTACGAGGCTCTGAACTGGGCCCCCCGGTTACAGCGTGGCGTATGCAACCCTCTATGCTATTGGACTCGGAGTTCCAGGAGGAACTTCGGGTGGAATGTTTGGACTTCTTCAAACGTAATAAGGATTCTGTCCAGGACGTCGAGACTATTTGGGACGCCTTTAAGGCCACGCTCCGGGGTCTCTGCATCTCAAAGGGCTCGGGGGTACTCAAGAGCATAACTGAATAGGTTACGCACGCTGGAGTCTGACCTACGGAGTGCTGAGGAAAGCCTCAGGGCGAACCCGGATAATTCGACCCTCGCTCTCATAAGGGAGAGGCTGTCGGAGTATTCCGAGAAGGCAGCTCGGGAAGTTAAGTTTAGAAACAAGTATTGGGTGGCTAGAAGATATGGGGAGGGTGAGAGACCTGGGAAGGCTCTAGCAGCAACGGTCAGACTCATGCGCTCGCCAACAGTCATACTGGAACTTGAGACCGCTGAAGGGCTGGTACTCAGGGACACCACGCAAATCCTAAATGAGTTTGTGCGACACTATGGTACGTTGTACTCCTCTACCAGGACCAGTGAACTTACTCTGGACGACTATCTAGCAGATGTGTCCTTGGGGTGGCTAAGCGAAGCGCAGAGAGCCTTTTTAAGCGCCCCGTTTGAACTGGATGAGGTCAGAGAGGCTATCATGCATATGAAATCGGGTAAGGCCACCGGGTTGGATGGCATCCCTCTTGAATTTTACAAGACATTTATTGACTTCATGGCGCCAGTGCTGAGGGAAGTATATGAGGACGCGCTGGAGGTGGGCCACCTCCCTGCCTCCTTGAGAACTGCCCTTATCACGTCCCTGCTCAAGCCCGGTAAACCCCCTAACAGCTGCGACTCCTATAGACCTTTATCCTTGTTAAGCTGCGACGTGAAAATCCTTGCCAAATTAATTGCAACGCGCATCAGCCTTCTGTTGCCCGATCTGATACTGCCTGATCAGGCCGGATTTGTCCCTGGAAGGGCAACGTCGCACAACCTCCGTACCTTTTTTTCGGTCTACGACTCAGTCCATGGGGACCTCCCGATGGCAGCCATTTTCTTAGACGCCACCAAGGCGTTTGACTCGCTTGAGTGGGACTATGTGTTCAGGGTGCTCGAGCGCATGGGCTTTCCGCCTATATTTCTCTCCTGGATTCGATTATTGTACACGCATCCACCGGCCAGGGTCCTCATTAATGGGAAACTGTCTCCGGAGTTCCCGATTTCTCGAGGGACTAGACAGGGCTGCCCCCTTTCCCCGCTCCTGTTCGCTATCGCCACGGAACCCCTGGCTGCCAAATTACGTCAGCATCATCGCGATAGTGCATTGCGCTGTTTTCAGAGACAGATTCTTGTCTCTATGTATGCCGATGATATCACTCTTTACGTTAGGCACCCAGGCGACAACCTACATCCAATACTCAGGGAGTTTATACGATTTGGCGCCCTTTCGGGAGTCCAAATTAACTGGAACAAGTCATGTATCTTCCCCCTTACTGCCTCGACACGTCAATTCCCGCTGGAATTCCCTCTTGCTTGGTGTGAGGATGATTTTAAGTACCTGGGCATTCACGTGGAGAGAGATAGAGAGGCGTTGATGCGTGCCAACTATGGCACTGTGATGGATAAGATAGGCGACAACATCTCCAGGTGGATCACACTCCCTCTCTCCATGGCCGGAAGAGCTTCACTAGTTAAAATGGTAATCCTCCCTCAGCTGTTATACCTCTTCCTGAACATACCGTTTCATCCCGGACCCTATTTTTTTCGGCTGCTACGTTCGGAGTTGCTCCGGCTGGTGTGGGGTGAAAAGGCGCCCAGGCTCAAGTGGGAAATTCTGGTTCGACCGTACTCACAGGGCGGCTTCGGTATTCCGGATTTCGAACTTTATTACCGGACTGCTCAGGCCCACTATGCATACTTCTGGGTGCGTCAGCAGCGATACATGCCTCAACTGGCGGCTGAGCACTGGTTGGCCCATCCGACCCCCATTGAAGGTGCGTTTTTTTCCCGGATTGAGGGCAGAGATAAAACTCCTAACACGGTGGCTAGTACTGTGACAGCGTGGAACTCCATCACTTTGAGGCTCGACCTACAATTCCTCTATGCTCCGCAGCTGCCACTGACCTACCACCCACAGCTCCCACTCCTACAAGAAGCTGGCTTTCAGAAATTGCTGAAAAAACTTCATGTAACCACTTGGGGGGACTTGTACCGTAATGGCGCATTTCGGTCCAAAGACCAACTTTATGAGGGTATACAACCGACGCCCCTAGACCTGTTCTACTATATCAGGCTCCGGCACGGACTGCAGGCCATTACACCTGACTTCCCACACGAACCCCCAGTACTTCTTCCCCTACAGACCCTGCTGCTCCAGGACAATCCCATTAAACTGGTTTCCACACTTTATAGATCTGTTCGTGCCAACATGACTTACACTACTCTACCGGCCAGGGACAAATGGGATCAAGATTTGGCCATGACCCTTACGGACAAGCAATGGGAGTTCTGCTTGCAGCAGACCGAGCGCATTTCATCTAACAGCCGTTATAGGATAATACACTACAAATTTCTCCACCGACTGTACCACACACCGGTGCGCCTGCACAGATTTCAGCTTAGACCTACGGACTCATGTGACAGGTGTAAGGCTCCCGGGGCAGACTTTCTTCACCTTGCATGGGGGTGTGCTGAGGTAAACCGCTACTGGACTCAGGTGTTTCAAGCACTGTCCAAAATGATACACATGATAGTGGACCCGTCCCCATTGGTGGCCCTACTGGGGTATGTTGAGCCTCTCCAGGCAGCTCACCGCAAATATGTGGCACTAGCTATGCTCCTGGCTAAGCGCAGGGTGGCCTGTAGATGGGGGAGAGGAAGGGCACCCAAGTTTAAGGATTGGATGAGTGATATGGTGTACTGCCAAGAACAATTGCACACTTATTCCGAGCTGCTGCCACCCGCTTCTAGGCCTACTGACATTTGGGCCCCTTTGCAATGTTACTTAATAACTGACCCCCCAGAGGATGGCGAAGATTGAGGCTACGATGTTGAGACGTTGCAGTGTGGGTCCCTGGTTCCTGAGTTGAGAGCCTGAGGTTGAGAGCCTGAGGTTGAGGGCCTGAGCTGACCTTGTGCGGTCTGGAAAGTTGCCTGTTTTTGTATTCCCCCCCCCCCCCCCATTGGTTTACATTATCTGTGGATTGCCCATGCTCCCGGGAGGCAGCCCTGACGGCTCCCGGCTTGCTACCTTGGATGTTAGGAAGCACTGTCACTGCAACTGTGGACTCAAGACAATACCGACTGCACACCTCGCGCGGACTTATGTGTCTGCTCTAGCACCTGGCCCCCCCCCCCCCCCCTGAGATCACCATGTTACTGCACATGTTACTGTTGACTAAAAATATCAGAAAATTGCGGAACACTTTGATTTGGCTGTGTGAATGCTGCACTTGTCACTTGGATGTTGTTGGTTTGCGAGCTTATGTTCGCATTGATAAAACATATGCTCATGGTTGTCATTTATATATGAATGGATAGCGGCCAGCCTTCGGGTTGTAGGCGTGACGCTGTGTAATCCTGACAGTGCTGAATAAATGTTTTGCAAAAAAAAAAAAAAAAAAATAAAAGGAGGAAAGGAAGAAAAGTACAATAGCAAGAAAGTTTTGCCTGCTTGCATCTTAAATCTACAAAATGTAGACCGGTATAAAACCTAGAATAGACTCTAAAAGATGGTAGGGTTTAGGCAAGATTTTGAAGTTTGCTCCTCAGGTAGCCATAATATGTATTCCATGTCATCAGACGTGTTTCACTGTCACTGAAAGTACAAAATAACAGCATCTACTTAGATGTCGTTGAGCATTTACTGACCTAAGATTTTGAATATCAGCTACACATAATTTTCTATTTTTCCAAATATGACATGGTAAAAGGTGCCGCTAGACATGGTCTGTGGGCTGGAAATCTTTACAAATGAGGACGTAGATTGCTGGAAATGTGTGTTCATGGTCGATTCCTAGTCAAGTCCTGATGTTAAAGATGATACAAAATTATTATTCGTTATACAATCTTCTTATATCATACTCACCAGTTCAATACCCTGTGGAAAAGGATTATCCTCCCAGTCCTTTTCTGGAAAGCGTTGCAAGATCCGGCCCTGGCCTTCACCGCTACCTGATAAAAGAGAGGGACAAATGAGGAATTAAACTGTAGCTTAGTAACCAGCATCAATTTCAGTTAACGAAGCACAGCACTCAACTTCTGTTCCTCAATGGTCAGAGTTCAGCAATAAACACAGCACGAGACAGTATCCTGCTGCTTCCCACTAGTACGGCTGTCGAGTTCAACTTTATAGAGTAAGGTCAGCACTACAAAGATACCTTCAGTACCATCTAGTAACCAGTTGTAGACTTAAGAAACAGTGCTCCATTATTGCCTACAAATACAGTCCCACAGGTCAGCTATAAAAGCACAAGGGTAGCACTCAGCCCATGTCCACCAATGCAGTCAGAGAGCTCAGTTTTGGAGTGCAGCCTTACAATGCATACAAGCCATCAGAACTACCTTACAGCCACGAAAGAGCAAGTGCAGAAGCCAGCCATATGTGCTTGTAGGCATCGATAGCAACACCCAGAATTTAAAAAAATTCTAAATGAGTTAAGTATGTGGTGTAAAGCCTGTTGAGGATGAATCAAATTCCACATAATGGATCATCAAAAGCTTAATTATAGCAAAAGGCATAAGTAGAACTGCAAAATAAAGGACCATCACGAAATACGTGTCTATGATGGTTGCTTTTGACAGAGAATCGGAGCACTATGTTTTTATATATTTATGTTTTTTATATCACAGCTAATGAAGAGGAGAACGTTTGAGCTTTACAAATAAGCAGAACTGAAAAGCCCTATGCCCTCATAATTAAATAATAATTTAAATTAACTCTCCGAAAGACCAACAAGCAGCAGGTTCACAGGTCGGTAAAATTAATTTGCAGCTAATGGTATGGGCTGGCTTTACAAGTACTGCAATAACAACAATAGTAATAATGAGGAGGAGGAGGAGGATAAAGACTAGTTTTTACATAGTGATCAATACTTTAGTTCTTGAAGTATCTTGGTGCACTAAATATTAGGTATTATGATCTAATTTAATGTTACTAAATTTAAATACCTCAGAAGAATAAAAGTCTGGGTTACACTGTCAGGTATCAAACTTGTGACCAGCAGGTCAGAGCAGATGTCAGCAATCTTTCGAAGCCATCTATAAGCTAAATCTGCGAACAAACAAGTGCGGATGATGCCCACGTAACAAGCATTGGCAATGACAATACGTCTAGATTATAACTTAAGTGCCTCTTATGTCACTGATGAGTTTAGGTAGTCTATAACTCATCATACTTGCACACTCACTCATATGGATCTATTCATCTACTCACTGACGCATCTTCCACACTTAATCTTCCACAATAAAATAGGTCCAAACTCCATAAGCACACGCAAGATTAATGAAAATAATTAAAGTTAAGAGTACAGCCTGTTATGACGGTCTTGGGAACTTCAGGAAAAAATTGATAACTAAATGACAGCACCCTCAACCCAAACAATCAATCATTCAATCAGGCAGGATTTGTTGAGCGCAGCTAGTTACCCCTGAGTGTATCAAGACGCTAAGATCTCATTGGTGTCAGTCGAACAGCCTGGTATTGAGTCCCCGCTCTGAATCCCACGGACAGGACAATGTACGCAGCTGGAGGGGTATATTGTTCCAGGACTTGGCGGCAAGGTAGGAGAAGGAACAACCTCCACTGTAGCTTTGAGCATTCGGGCAGTGTGAGCGAGGGAGGCAGAGAACAGGTGCCTGGTTGGTAGGTGGAAGTTCAGGCAGTGGTTGATGTATGCTTGTTCTTCTAGGCGTGTCAGCATCTTGAACTGGCATCTCTTCTGGACGGGTGGAAAGTGGAGGTTCCCGAGGTGGGGAGTGATGTGGGTCCATTTGGTGAGGTTGAGGGAGAGTCTGGCTGCTGAGTTCTGTATAGTCTGGAGTCTCTTGAGGAGTTGGGTGATGATTCCAGCATAGAGCCTGTTTCCGTCATCCAGCCGGGCCGTTTTTCTGGTGTTGACGGGGATCCATCTGAAGATTTTTCGGAGCATGTGGAGGGTGTGGAAGAAGGCGGAGGAGACTGTGTTGATCTGGTACAGCATGGTGAGTTTACAGTCGAATTAGATGCAGAGGTTGCAGGCGTGGTCAGACGGTGTGGGTCTGAGTTCAGGGGGCCACCAGGTGTCACTTCTCACAGGGAGGTGTTTTACCCGAAAATCAGCACTTCCGGTCTTGTCCGTGTTGAGCTTCAGGCAGTTGGTGCTCATCCAGTCGGTGACACTCGTCATGGCATTGTGGAAGTTTGTTTTGGTGGTAGAGGGGTCTTCCGTGAGCAAGAGCTGGGTGTTGTCCATGTAGGATATGATGTTGAGACCTTGGGATCTGACAATGTCAGCCAGGGGTGTCATGTAGGTGTTGAACAGAGTGGGGCTGGGGTAACGTTGCAGATTATGCTCTTGGGTTCGGAGGTGAAACGTGGTAGGTAGATTGTCTGGGTGGATTCTCTTGTGAGGAAGGGTTTGAGGGTGTCTCCCTGTATGCAGACGTGGTGGAGTCACCTGATGAGGGTGTGGTGGGATACAGTATAGAACGCAGCTGAAAAGTCGAGGAGTATAAAGGCTGCTGTTTCACCCGGTTCGAGGAGGGTTCTGATGTAGTCAGTGCGAGCGATCAGGGTGCTGTGGTTGGAGGGGAAGCTGGACTGGGGGCTTTAAGCAGGTTGTATCTTTCTAAGTGTTCGGTGTGCTGGTGGTTGATAGCCCTTCCAGAGACTTTGGTGGGGAACCGAAGCAGCGAGATGGCGCAGTAGTTTTTGAGTTCGGTGGGGTCGGCAGAGGGTTTCTTCAGGAAGGGTTGGACTTCTGACTGTTTCCATCGATTGGGGAAGGCAGCAGTGGTGATGGATGCATTGAGAATAGAGGCGAGTTCACCGCTGATTTCTTTGTTTCAGAGGTCTAAGAAGTGCAGGGGGCAGGGGTCCGTGGGTGCTCCTGAGTAGATGGAGGTCATGATGGCTGTGGTGTTCTCTGGGAGAACAGCCATTACAACGCAGGTTTTACCACGCATTGCTTTTACATCGCATGCGTTACAACGCATGCAATGTTACAACGCGTGGTAAAACCATGCATACCATTACATCACATGTGCTTTTACAAAGCATGCGATGCAATGTGTAATGGTGGGGGCGGCTATTCACGTCCTTGTGAAGAAACTTAGGCTGTTTCCTCACAACGACGTGCAGCAAGCAGGAAGGAGGAAGCAGGATCCGACGGCGACGCTGGATAGGAGAAAGGTAAGGGGGTTTGTGCATGGGGTGGGGGTTACTTTTGTAGGGTTTAGGGTAGTTTAAAAGTAGTGTGGTAATGTTTGTGTTGTGTGTGTGTTTTAAAAAAACGTTTTAGTGTGTGTTGTGGTGTTGTCGTGTTTGTTTAGTGTAGTGTATTGGGGAGGGTAGTGTAGTGTTTATGTAAAGTAGTGATTAAGGTTTAAGGGTAGTGTAGTGTTGTAGTTTTGTTTATTGTAGCGTATTAGTGTTTAGGGTAGTGTAGTGTTGTAGTGTTTGTTTATTGTAGCGTATTAGGGTTTAGGGTAGTGTAAGGGTGGGAGTAGTGTGGGTAGTGTAGTAGTGTTTTAGGGTTTAGGGTAGTAGTGGTTTAGGGTAGTGTAGGGGTGGGAGTAGTGTGGGTAGCGTAGTAGTGTTTTAGGGTAGTGTAAGGGTAGGAGTAGTGTGGGTAGCGTAGTAGTGTTTTAGGGTTTAGGGTAGTGTAAGGGTGGGAGTAGTGTGGGTAGCGTAGTAGTGTTTTAGGGGTTAGGGTAGTGTAGGGGTGGGAGTAGTGTGGGTAGCATAGTAGTGTTTTAGGGTTTAGGGTAGTGTAGGGGTGGGAGTAGTGTGGATAGCGTAGTTGTGTTTTAGGGTTTAGGGTAGTGTAGGGGTGGGATTAGTGTGGGTAGCGTAGGTTTAGGGTAGTGTAGGGGTGGGGGTAGTGTGGGCAGCGTAGTAGTGTTTTAGGGTTTAGGGTAGTGTAGGGGTGGGAGTAGTGTGGGTAGCGTAGTAGTGTTTTAGGGTTTAGGGTAGTGTAGGGGTGGGATGAGTGTGGGTAGCGTAGTAGTGTTTTAGGGTTTAGGGTAGTGTAGGGGTGGGAGTAGTGTGGGTAGCGTAGTAGTGTTTTAGGGTTTAGGGTAGTGTAAGGGTGGGAGTAGTGTGGGTAGTGTAGTTGTGTGGCAGTGTTTTTGGGTTGGGGCCGTGTAGGGGTGGGAGTAGTCTGTTGTGTAGGTATAGGGATGTTACTTACCTTGCATACTTTTACCACAAGTATAGCTTTACCACGCATGCCTTTGCGTTGTAATGGCATGCGTGGTAAAAGCATACTCGTGGTAAAAGTATGCGATGTTATGGCTTGCGATGTCATTGACATTGCGTACTGATACCCGCGTTGTAATGGCATGAGTCGTATTAGTATGCGATGTAATGACATACATTCGTTCTCTGTGGTAAGTAGGTTTCATGTGGGGAGCAGGGGGCTGCGGGTGGTTTCTATTGGTGTTAGGAGGCTGTCAAGGTCGGTGGTTTGGGGTTCGAAGTTGCAGTAGATGATGACAATATTGCTGTGGAAGTAGTTTACCAGTGTGTCGTAGAGTTACTGGGTAAGGCAAATCGTGTTCTCAGTGGCCGACGGGCAGGCATTGACGCACACTCATTCTCAGGCCGATATGTACATGTGATCAGGCAAAATGCAGTCAGTCACAGTTCAACGGAGCAAATGACAGAAATGGGGAAACCCATTGCCCCAGCCTGGATGTTGTGGTGAGGAGATGCAGAATGACAGTGATACTGGAGAAGGAGAGAGAGATAGAGATAGAGCTAGAGCTAGAGATAGTTTTCACTGAAAAAAATAAAGGTTACAGGGACATCATAGTTAGGAAATATATTTTGGAAACCTTAGAAATTCACTTAAAAAACAAAGCTTACAGAGACGTTATAACTGGGTTCAGATTTGTCCTAAGGTAACTATAGTTTTTTTTATCAGTAACTTCACTGCAAATGTTGCAGTGATATTATCAATGATCTCATAGAAGATGTCATGACTGAGTTAATATGTGGGGTAATTAGCAGTGCATGGTGAGGAAGCGAATTATGGTTACCTTGGGGCATGAATTCTAGTTACTTGACATAACTAACTATACCTGCTGAATTTCTATGGTTTGTGCGTGTAAAATCTGAACCCATCTATAACGTCCATGTAACGTTTGGTTTTTTTCAGTGATTGTCGATGGCTTTTTAATGCCATTTCCTAACTAGAACGCCTCTGTAACCCTTGTTTGTTTAGTGAATTACACACTTTCTTTTTAATATAAATTGTACTACAGTTTGATCCATTAGTCCAATTTACCAATATACATTTTCAGAAGGTTAGAAATATATTTTATTCACACGTTCATTCTTATTATATATTTTAAAATTAAGGTAACTAATGTAGTCTTCTACAAATGCAGAGCACCAAGTCATTCTTTTAAAAAAAATCTTTTTCTGGATCTGTAGTGCATTCTCGGACAAATAAGGGGTCTGACGGTTATATTACACACCTTCAATGTAAATGTAGTGCTTATATAGCGCACGTATCACCCCCGAAGGGGTCTCAAGGCGTGTACACATACCGCTGTGGAACCCTTCCTGGCCTTTCCCTGTGAAGTGCCCACTCCTGGGCACCCCCAAGGTGAAGCCAGGCATCCTGGCGCTGTTGGGGCCGTTGTGGAGATTAAGCAAGCTATTGCCCAGAGTTGCAGAGTGGGACCCATGCTTAGAATAGGCACCGAGGCGAGAATTATCAGGTCCGGGGAAATTGAGCCCAAGACCCGCCGAGGCGGGAATTGAACCCTGGTCCGGGCCAGACCTCTGCATCAGGGTCTGCCGTTCTAATCATTGAGCCACACTTCTCCACTAAAACAACACATACTAAAACAACACATTTACTACAAACATATACTATTGCAATTTCTAGAGGTGTATTACTCCCTGTGTGTGGGTGTGTGAGCGACTTTGTGGGTGTGTGAGTGGTTCTCTGGGTGTGTAAGTGGTTGTGTGAGTTGCTGTGTAGGTAAGTGGCTGTGTGGATCTGAGTGGCTGTATGGGGACACACACATACCCAGGCCCTCCTGCATTTTCAAGCCAGTTCTAAAAAGGCGATACGATTCCAAGCCTTTGATGACACAAAACCAAGCTGGCCCATTATTAAGGTATCAACCATGGTGTCCCAAGATCTGGACACTGCATAAAAAACAAGCATTGGCATAGCCAATAGGTCTCGCCTTTGGGACCTTATAAGTGTTTAGTTATCCAGCACAATATCCTTGGTGCAACAACATCAAGTGTTGCATGGCTAAACAATTATAAGATCCCAAAGGCGAGACCCATTGACTATGCCAATGCTTGTTTTGAGTGAGTGGCTCGTGCAGGTATGCCACTGTGAGGTAGAGATACTGCGAGTGCTATTACAGGAGCCCCTGTGACATTGCACCTCTTCAAAATGTATCTTGGGTCTGGTGTAATACTTCTAGCCCCTATTCCCGTCTTCTCTCACCCAATGCATCCTTAAATGTCCCATGTACAGCCAGGGTTGACACTTATATTACCCCTGCCATCCAGTGACACTTTACCAGTCACGGGTGGTGGTGGACGTGGTTGGTGGTGGTGGACATGGTGGTGGAGGACGTGGTGGTAGCGGACGTGGTGGTGGTGGAGGAGGAGGACGTGGTGGTGGTGGAGGACGTGGTGGTGGTGGTGGACGTGGTGGTGGTGGAGGACGTGGTGGTGGTGGAGGACGTGGTGGTGGTGGAGGACGTGGTGGTGGTGGTGGACGTGGTGGTGGTGGAGGACGTGGTGGTGGTGGAGGACGTGGTGGTGGTGGAGGACGTGGTGGTGGTGGTGGACGTGGTGGACATGATTGTGGTGGACGTGGTGGACATGATTGTGGTGGACGTGATCGTGGTGGTGGTCGTGATCGTGGTGGTGGACGTGATGGTGGTGGACGTGATGGTGGTGGACGTGATGGTGGTGGACGTGATGGTGGTGGACGTGATGGTGGTGGACGTGATGGTGGTGGACGTGATGGTGGTGGACGTGATGGTGGTGGACGTGATGGTGGTGGACGTGATGGTGGTGGACGTGATGGTGGTGGACGTGGTGGTGGTGGACGTGGTGGTGGTGGACGTGGTGGTGGTGGACGTGGTGGTGGTGGACGTGGTGGTGGTGGATGTGGTGGTGGTAGATGTGGTAGTGGTGGATGTGGTAGTGGAGGACGTGGTGGTGGTGGAGGACGTGGTGGTGGTGGTGGACGTGGTGGACATGATTGTGGTGGACGTGGTGGACATGATTGTGGTGGACGTGATCGTGGTGGTGGTCGTGATCGTGGTGGTGGTCGTGATCGTGGTGGTGGACGTGGTGTAGTGGTAGAGGTGGACGTGGTGGTGGACGTGATGGTGGTGGACGTGGTGGTGGTGGACGTGGTGGTGGTGGACTTGGTAGTGGTGGTGGATGTGGTGGTGGTGGATGTGGTGGTGGTGGATGTGGTGGTGGTGGATGTGGTGGTGGTGGACGTGGTGGTGGTGGATGTGGTAGTGGTGGACGTAGTTCACTTGGTGGTGGACGTAGTGGACGTGGTGGTGGTGGTAAACGACCTGGTGGTTGTGGATCTGGTGGTGGTGGACGACCTGGTGGTTGTGGATCTGGTGGTGGTGGACGACCTGGTGGTTGTGGATCTGGTGGTGGTGGACGACCTGGTGGTTGTGGATCTGGTGGTGGTGGACGACCTGGTGGTTGTGGATCTGGTGGTGGTGGACGACCTGGTGGTTGTGGATCTGGTGGTGGTGGACGCGGTGGTGGTGTTGGTGGACTTGGTGTTGGTGGACTTGGTGTTGGTGGACTTGGTGTTGGTGGACGTGGTGTTGGTGGACGTGGTGTTGGTGGACGTGGTGTTGGTGGACGTGGTGGTGGACACCGTGGTGGTGGACACCATGGTGGTGGGCGCGGTGGAGGTGGCGGATGTGGAGGTGGCCGATGTGGTGGTGGACGTGGTGGTGGTGGACGTGGTGGTGGTGGACGTGGTGGTGGTGGATGTGGACGGCATGATGGTGGTGGCGAGGTGGTGGTGGTGGGACGTTGTGGACATGGTGGTGGTGGACTTGGTGGACGTGGTGGTGGTGGACGTGGTGGTGGAGGACGTGGTTGACGTGGTGGTGGAGGACGTGGGGGACGTGGTAGTGGAAGACTATTGGGTAGGAGGGTGCTGGCAGAATGCGGAAGGAGAGGAGAATCTCAAAGGGGGTACATGGGAGAGCAGAAAGAGGCCGAATATTAAAAACAAGCCATAGCATCGCCCTAGTTGATGTTTGGTAGGTGGGAGGGGTGTTCTGTGCAGAAAGGCATTACAACGCTCTAGTAATTAAATAAATAAAACAAGCGCGGTACGCGAAAGTGAAAGCGGTTGGAGCTGAAAGTGCCAGCTGTGCTTAATGAGCCATGACGAGGGAGGAAAGCTGCGCTCGCTCCCGCGCACCCTAGGCTAGGGCAGAGAGATGGCTGTGCATGCACCCACCCTTTAGCCAATTGCGTGACGTCTTTCTTAGATAGACGCATGCAAAGGCCAATAGTCGGCGAAGAAAACAAAAGCACAAGCGTGTGTTCCAAGTTTAAAGCCCTTACTAAATGGCTCAGGCAAGACCTAAAAAGTGTACTAGGCATGTACCATAAAGAAACACGGAGTCACGTGCCTCTGAAAGGGCATGTGTCTTAAACCCAGCAACTGACCTTAGTGAGATGATTCACAGGTTTCGAAGTTCATTATTTTTGTGAGTCACTGGGCAGGATATAATCAGCAGCCACTGGAAGGCTGGGATGTCAGTAGAGGACCACAGACCATGGTCTTTCTGTTTACCGTAACAAATACGTGTTAAATACTGCATTTTTGTTCTCATATATTCTCTTCTTGGGACTCTTAGGTTACCACATCATTGTGATGTCACCAAAACTTACATGCATTGACATGCAAACCACTGTTAAATATTTAGTTTACGTTGTAGAGACTCTTCTGTGACTAATCGTCTCCTTAAACAGAAAGCATCATGGACTGAAGTCCAGTTGATAGGTTAGTCCATGTGCTAGCCTATGAGGTGGACAACATTTCGAAATTCTGCATAAACTACGGCGTAATCACAACTCGCTCCACATGCCACGGTGATGTGCCCCTCCTCACTACACCATATCCAAAGGATAATCTTCATCTTTCAAATTACGTTCAAAGATGCACTCCCTGTAAAATATTGGTCACACTGAGCCTCAAATGTACCACTGCAGATAATGAAAGGAAGAGAAAGAAATAGCACAACAGCAGCTCCCTGCTTTAAAAGTCATAACAGTAGAAAGGCAACAGGAAAGGCGCGGAAGTAGCGTAGAGGAATGCTTTCCACCAGGTGGGACCTGGAGTGAAAGCATTTGAAATTATTTTGCATTCGTAAACCTGCAAAACACCGGAAGCGTGTGTAATGCTTCCAATGCCACATCACTTTAGAAGAGTCTGTGATCCCATGGCTCAGTGCCAGCCTAGTCTTTGAGCCAGGAAGACCTGTTATGAAACTGGAGCCTGGCCTGTGCTGAGAGCAGCACAGTTATTTGGGTGCAGTCCAAGAGCAAAGTTCTACTTATCTTGAAAAATGTTACAGCCTCGGAGGAAACAATTAACCAAATAAGCCCATTAGAAATGAAAGTGGGATAGTCTTACTGTTCTCCTGCGGCACGAGGTACTGCTGTAAGGCACTGGTAGAGGTTCGAAGTTACTGATACAGGGAACCAACGGCTCAAGGACCTAAGCTCAAGAAATGCCTCCATGCTACCACATTACTACGAGGGAATCAGGCTGTGCCAAGAAAGACCCAACTCGTCCATAAACCCGGTTCATATTTAGGTCAAAGCCTACCAGACAGCAAAGCGGTCTGGTTTGCTAAAGACATCTAGGTCACATTTCAAAAAGTTTACCGGGGAATGCATTCCACCCGTTGCTTACCATTGGCTTTATAACTCACATTTTCTGGCTTTCAATTTGCTGGCTTTGTTTTAGGCCGTCCAGGATCCGTTCGTCCCTCCCAAGGAGCCAAGCCTTTTACCACTACCTCTCCTTTTTTTCTTCCACAAGACTTCCTTACTGTAAACAGGCCTGTAAATCTTGTTATTCACCTTGTCACATTTTCTGTGCATTCATGTCACATTTTCTGTGCATTCAAAGACAGATCATATGTCAGGCCCCGTCTTCCAAAGGAACTTGGGGTTTACTTTTCTTTCCCTAACTTCAAAGTGAATGGATTTATGTAACTATCTTGCTGAATACTGGGGTAAAGTTTTTTTCTCCTAATATTTAAATGAATTGTAGCATTTCAGAATATATCAGAATTAGCAAAGCACAAATGAAGCACAATGTTTGTTAGTTATGAAGTGTGTTGAAAGCAAATACTTTAAAATGATCAAGACAAGTCAATGCACTGTATAATTTTATTAGTAAAACTGTGTGTCTGTGCAAATGTAACAGCCAATTCAATAGAAAATGTGTTGTCTGTGATGGCAGAGTGTTACGACACCAGGTTTACTCCACTCTACACCACTCCACTCTACACTACGCCACTCCATGCCACTGCACTCCACTTTACACCATGCCACTGCACTACTCTACATCACTCCACTCTATGCCACTGCACTACTCTACATCACTCCACTCTATGCCAGTGCACTCTGCAGCACTAGCCTCTACTATGCACCACTCTACTATGCACCACTCTACTATGCACCACTCTACTATGCACCACTCTACTATGCACCACTCTACTATGCACCACTCTACTATGCACCACTCTACTATGCACCACTCTACTATGCACCACTCTACTATGCACCACTCTACTATGCACCACTCTACTATGCACCACTGCACTCTATGCCAATGCACTCTACACAACTCTTTTCTGCCCCATGCACTCTTTGCCACTGTACTCTACACCACTTCAGTCTAGGCCACTCCACTCTTCACAACTCAACCCTACACCAGTCTGCAACACTGCATTTTATGCCGCTGCACTCTATGCCAATACACTTTACGTCAATGTGCTCTACTCTGAACCACTCCACTGTACGCCCCTGCACCCTATGCCAATACAATGGAGGTCACTTAAATCCACCCTGCACCACTGCACTCTACAACACTTTATGCTATTACTCTATGCCATTCTACTTTACTACACTGTACCCTGCACCACTCTACGTCATTGCACTCTAACCTGCACCACTCAACTCTATGCCACTTCACTCTACTCTGAAACAATTTACTCTACGCCACTGCAATCTACTCTGCACCACTGTAGTCTATGCCACTGCTCTCTATGCCACTCTATGCCACTGCACTCTACGCCACTGTACACCACTGCACTCGATGACACTCTACTCTGCAACACTGCACTCTACGCCACTGAACTGTAGGCCACTCTACCCTGCACCACTCAATGCCACTGCACTCTGCAGCACTCTACGCCACTGCATCTATGCAACTATACTCTCCTCTGCACCACTGCACTCTATGCCACTGTTTTTGTGCCACGACCCTCTATGCCACTATACTGCACCACTCTCTACTATACACCACTCTAATTAATGCCACTGCATTGTACACCGCTGGATGCAATGCCTCTGCCTCTACACCACTATGCTTTGCAACACTCTATGGCAATGCACTCTAATCCAGTCCATTCTACTCTACACCACTCTATGCTACAGTACTCTACACCACTGCACACTACTCTGCTGAACTTTAATCCGCTCCACTGAACACTACTCTACACCACTTTTGTCTATGCCACTGCACTCTACAGCACTATACTCTACACCACACTACACCACTACACTCTAAGCCACTCTACACCACTGCACTCTAAGCCACTCCACTGTATGCCTCGCTACAGAACTTCACTGCATGCCTCTCTACATGACTTCACTCTTTGTCCCTGAACTCTTCTATGCAACACGGTACTCTACAAGGCTGCGTTACACTCCGCGGCACTCTACACCACTATACTCTGCAACACTCTACGCTAATGCACTCTAAGCTAGTTCACTCCACTGTATGCTGCTCTAAGTGACTCCACTCTATGCCACTCCAGTACACAACACTCTATGCCACTCCACTCTATGACATTCTATACCACTAACTTTTAGTCAAGCTGACTAGCAGCGAAACTGGTGTACAACATGGCTAAAACACATTGGCAAAACCAACAGCTCTTGCATAGGTGAGACCTATTGGCTTTACCAATGCTTGCTACTTTCTTCAGAAAAATATGTTAACAAACATTGGCAATGCTAGTAGGTCTGATATATAAATGAAAGTGGTTCTTCAGCCAATGTTGAATTTAGGTGCTTAATACCTCATCAGACAATCATCCTTGCTCGCATGCATCGATTCATCTTCCAACTGATTCATTAGTGCATTCACTCACTAAGCCATTCACAATAAAACACACAGAACTCTGCAAGTATATGTAAGATAAAATAAAAAGTGTCAAGCATGGGACTGTAACAGAAATTACATATACCTGTGGGTGGCCATCTTAAAATGGTGCTGTGCATACTTAGTCTATCATTGGTGTAGTGACCAAAGACGGCTGGCTGAGAGTCGACCATATTGGAACGGTAAAATAATGATACACTATAAATAGTGCCATTCCAAGATGGTCATCTGGTTTTACAAGCAATGGCAAAGTGGAATGCCATGCACTACAAAGGAATTGAGCGGAAACAAGAGGTCCAATAGCCCTTTGTGAGGAGTTTGCGGGAGGTCTAAAAAAAGCTCTAAAATAAAAAGGATCAATAAATTGGGGCCTATAAAAGGAGAAAATGTTTAACTAACGGAGTGGTACATAAGCCCCAAGAGTGAAGCACACTTTAATTCAGGGCAGATTTACACGTGATCACAGGAAATGCTGTCACTCAAAGGTTAAGAGATTCAATGGCTGCAAAGAGCTGATCCAAAGCCACCCTCTTATGTATATGCAGGTTTCTACTTGTTAAGATATTTTTCTAATAAATACGTCAATATACACACACAGCTAAATAGTATGTATAAAATTACAAATACGTATGTAATTATAGTTATCAACACAATATATAGCCCCTTTTAAGTGTGTGAAACAAAGATTCTCACAGAGAGAACATTGTACCTGCGGGTTTTGTCAGAGGAGGTACCACAAACCAAAACCTTTGCCTTATATAGTAATAAGTGAAATCCTACGTAACAAAATCCCTGTGGCTAGGATGTAGCAGTGCACTAACAATCTAACCATAAAGACCAACAGGCCTCAACATATACTTTTCAGAATAAGTCAGACCTGTTGTATCTATTATACACTCCATAACAAACAAATCTTACCTGGCATCAATGGCTTGTCACTAGGACAAATGTAAGCCTTGGGTATTGAGCAAAGGCTTTCCAATTAGGTATAAAGAGCAACACAAGCATTCTTTTTAGCAGATGCACACGTTCTGCCCAATCAACTGCTGTAGTTAAGAGAATCAACATGTAGATTGAGCTAATGGTCCTGCCTCAATAGTACTGCTTAGCTCTTTTTAGGTTGATCGTGTAATGTTAAGCGACAGCTGCGCTCTAAAGCCAGAACTAAAACATTTTTTATATATATATTTTAAGATTGGACATTTCAATAATTTTGGTTATTTTTTAAGCTACTGTGCAAAATAGACTAAGGGTTTCCTGCACTCTCTTGGGCAGTGATTTTTAACCTTTTCACTTCTGTGGGCTCCTACTTAATCATTACTGGAATCTGGGGACCCTCACTGAGTCATTACTGGAAGCCCAACTTAAGCAATTTCATTGATTGATTTGAACAATAAACAAAATTACAAAAAGATGCATTCAAACATTATTTATTTAATTCACAGAGGTAAAAAAATCTAATTTTTCATTTTGATTGGGAGGTTGTAGCTTTCCTAAATTAACTGAGCCCCTCCCCTCCCACCCTCCCCCCATCGTCCATTCTATATTCTGTTTGATGCATCTGCACTGCTCCCTAAAAGCAATCTGAGGACACCAACTTAATTTTTACCTCCAATTCAAATTAACTTACCGCATTAAAATGTTCAAGTTTACATTTTGCTTGTATAATTACATACACTTTATTAATCTTTCAATATTATGCAATTGTCTAAGCAGTCGTTGCCCACCTGTATGGGCAGGCATCACGGACACCCAGCGGTCCCTATAGGTTAAGAAGCACTGCTCTAAAGAACAACATGGAGAGGTTCTTGTGCAGAGAAAAAGACGTGGAGTTCCTGCAACCCAATAACAGCATTAAGTCCTTCTTGTACACCACAGACGAAAGCATGATTAGGTCCCTGTACACTCCAAAGGGCAGCATGCTGTACGTACCCCACAGCATGAAATACATTCCTGCACACCCAATGGGTAATCACGCAGAGCTGCCTGCACACTTAAAAGGAAAGCAATCAACAAGCATCTTGCACACCCAAAGGGGCAGAAAGCGTAGTGTGCAACTAAGTTTCAGTGGACAGTATACAGTGCTCACTCCGTGTTGCACTGCATAGCACCTTATACAGTGAGCAGTAGAGCACACAGAGCTACTTGCACAAATTACCCAACAAGGTGCAGAGTTCCAAGCACAGTGGGTTGTATGTTCTTACAACGCATTCCGTTGCAACGCATGCCTTTACCACGCATGCGTTACAACGGAATAGTTTTTCCACGCATAACCTTTTCCTCTAATTCTTGAGTGGTGACGTCGTATGTCGTTAAGAAGAAACGTAAGTTTCTTTCCGTTTCCTCTTAAACGACGACGATTGCCTGCACATTCTGACGTGATTTCAGGTGAGGTTTTTGTTGGGGGGGGAGACCCCCAAGCCCCCCTTGTTTATTTTGAACCTTTACCACATATGCCTTTACTACATACCTCGTAGTAAAGGTATACGTGGTAAAGGCTTTCGTGTTAACCACGCATGGGTTGTAATGCATGCGTGGTTAATGTATTCGTGGAAACGGCCGCGTTGTAGTGGCCGTTTCCCAGCACAGTGCAACGGACCGCGTTCAAACTCCATCAAACAGCACAGATGCTCCCTGAACACTTCAAATGAGAGAACTGCTTCTTCCCAAGGAAGCTTCCAGCACACTCCAAAGGAGGGTCGAGAAGAACTCCATCCTTATCACAACAGACAAGAAGCTGAAATATCTTCGTACTCCACTCTGTAGCAAGCAAAAGCTTCAAACATGCATCATAAGAAACCATATAGACATTCCTGCAGAACAGTATAGAATGCAGCAGTTTCATTCACGTTCCAAAAGACAAGCAAAGGCCACAGCACAGTCTATTGCTCAGCATGCAACAGCTTTTTGCATACCACGAAGGACTTTATTTAGGGATTCCAGCTGATCCTAAACGACTACCTGTTGAGTCTTCTATGCATTAAAAATGAAAGCATACAGAGGTTCCTGCAATGCAATTTTAAAATACGCACCAACCATTGGTCATACTTCATGTAAAAGAAGAGCCCAGAAAATCAATCGTTATTGCCTACAGTTAATGATGGAAGTGACGCACTATCTATATATGTCTTTCTCCTACGCCTTCTATGTTAAGCGCTCTGATACCCACGGGTCTTGTTCGCGCTATACAAAACTTTTTAATAAAATAAAATAAAATCTATACCAAAGTACCAGTTTGCTACCGGGACGTGCTGGCACTGTCTCACTGATAGTAATACACCCCTGCTGAGAACTGCAGGTACTCTCCCATGCAAATTAAGAAACTGCAGGGAATCAGTACCTGCCCGTCAAAGCACTGCATGCGGTGCATAAAATACTAAGGGATACAAACAATTGTTCTGAAAAAACCTTCCATTATACACCTGTTGCTGAGTAAAAATGACCTCGATTACCCCACGTGGAGAATAAAAAAATAGAACTAATTACCAATCAAACACAAGGAGATGATGGACGGAGCTCTGAAACTTTTCAGACACTCACACCCCCAGTCACAGATCTGGGTTGAATCCATCATCGTTCTTTAGCTCACTTACCACCCCAGTTCAGACCCGGACATATGCAAATCAGTCTGGACCCTGCTCCTCATGGGAACAGTCCAGCCCGAACTAACCAAGCCAGGTCTTCCCTGGACCAGTAACAAGCATCCTGGGACCGGTTTTGGGGAACATCCCTAATCAGCCTGGCTAAACCGTTCCCAAGATGCTTGTTTCGGGTCTAGAGAGGACCTGGCTTGACAATTCGGGCTAGACTGTTCCCATGAGGAACAGGGTCAAGACTGATTTGCATATGGCATGGTCCAAGCTGGGGTGGCGTGATGAGCAAAAGAATGATGGATTAAACCCAGATACTTTTGACAGGGGTGAATGTTTGTATTGTTCAGCATTCCGTCCAATATTTGTTCGTTTTGCTTTTATCTCCCTATGTGGGAACGGTACGCCCAGACGTGGGTCCCGTGCTCACCGGGCCTCTAGATTCAAGCTAGCCTTGCTGATGAGGGCTCATGCCCCAAAACCGGTCCCAGGATGCTTGTTTCTGGTCCAAGGAGGAACTGGCTTAGCAATTCGGGTTGGACTGTTCCCATGAGGAACAGGGTCAAGACTGCTTTGCATATGGCTGGGTCCAAACTGGGGTGGGGTGGTGGGCAAAAGAACAATGGATTAAACCTGGATCCTTGTGATTGGGGTGAATGTTCGCATTGATCAGCATTCTCCATCATTTGTTACTTTTGCTAATTACCCAATCAACAGATGAAACAAGCATTTACAATGCAATGGTCTCGGCATTGTTAAAGTTAGAGCTATTGGCATTGCTCATAACATTATTTTTATTTATGTTTTTGTTTTTAAAACATAAATAAATGGCATTGTCATTTACAATGCCAATAGCTTAATCGCTCGCAAATGCGAGACCTATTGCATTTGCACCCACACACAGAGCCACCCACACAAAGCCACCCACACACACATACAGAGCCACCCACAGTCATTCACATAGAGCCACCCACACAGAGCCACCTACACACACACAGAGCCACCCACACAGAGCCACCTACAAGAAAAGCTACCTGTTAGAAAGGCGATCCCGGGGGAGGCAGAAGATGTCTGACTGACCACCCCTAGGTCCACCTCTCCGTCAAGAAGTAGCCGAGCGTTATCGAGAGGCCTCCTGGGGGAGGGTCCTCTCCGAGGATCGTACAGCAGAGTAACCACAACACTACAAACGGACACCACACAAGAGGTTAAGTTCTTAAGCTTTATCAGGGATAAAGGTTGCTGATTCTCCGCGGTATGTACAGGCAGATCGAGGGATCTGTAGAGTCTCGTAAAAGGGGTAGGGTAGCGGGACAGTCTCAATATGGGTGCAGGAAGGGATACCCTGCGCACAGCTCTCAATCCTCGAGCCGGTGGTTCCGAGAGGTCGAGCCGCGGTAGCGCCAGCAGGACTCGACAAGGGGTCGTTAACGGTGAGAAGGCCGCGGCAGCGCCAGCAGGCCTCGAGGTGGTTTCGGCGAAGATGGGCCGCGGCAGCGCCAGCAGGCTCTCAAGATGGTTTCAGCAAAGGTCGGCCGCGGCAGCGCCAGCAGGCTCTCAGGGTAGCTTCAGGTTACAAGAAAATGAGTTCTTCTGGTGTCGGCCGTGACAGCGGCTTTCCAGTCCAGGATACAACTACTGTCCTACTCCGGGGCCGGCCCAGATATAGGACTGGGGTCCTTTGATGTCCGGACCCTCGCGCCTGTGGGCCAGAGCGCCGGGATGATGGTGTCCAGACACCCAGCAGGGGGGTGGAGCCAGCGCCCAGGGAGGCCGATCGATACCAGGCGTCCGGGGACGGCTGGAGGGCCATCGAAACTCCTCTTCCTCCGGGATCTGTCGAGTGGCCACTCGACCACCTGGGTGGATCCTGGTGCCTTGATGTCGGGGCTTCGCTGGGGCCTGGGCCGAGGCCACGTGTTCGTGACGTGGTGGGCCCAAGATGGAGTCGGGTGAGGCCTCGTGCTCAGGACGTGATGGGCCCAAGATGGGGCCAGGCCGGTAGTGGTGGTCCGGGATGGTAACCGGACCGGCAGTGTTGGGGCATGCAGGGTCGGGCAAAAGGGGCCGCCCCAAGGCTCGGTGGAGGGCCGATGTCGTTCTGGGCCTGCCATGCGGGAGGGGTAGGACCACGCCATGAGGCCAGGTCCAACACTACCCACAGAGCCACACACACACACATACAGAGCCACACACACAGACAGAGCCACACACACAGACAGAGCCACACACACAGAGAGACAGAGCCACACACACAGACAGACAGTGCCACACACACAGACAGACAGAGCCACACACACAGACAGACAGAGCCACACACACAGACAGACAGAGCCACACACACAGACAGACAGAGCCACACACACAGACAGACAGAGCCACACAGACAGAGCCACACACACACACAGACAGACAGAGCCACACACACACACAGACAGAGCCACACACGCAGACAAACAGAGCCAAACACACACAGAGCCAAACACACACAGAGCCACACACACAGACAGAGCCACACACACACAGACAGACAGAGCCACACACACACAGACAGACAGAGCCCCACACACAGACAGACAGAGCCCCACACACAGACAGACATAGCCACACACACAGACAGACAGAGCCACACACACAGACAGACAGACAGAGCCACACACACAGACAGAGCCACACACACAGACAGACAGAGCCACACACGCAGACAGACCGAGCCACACACGCAGACAGACAGAGCCACACACACAGACAGACAGAGCCCCACACACAGACAGACAGAGCCCCACACACAGACAGACAGAGCCCCACACACAGACAGACAGAGCCCCACACACAGACAGACAGAGCCCCACACACAGACAGACAGAGCCCCACACACAGACAGACAGAGCCCCACACACACAGACAAACAGAGCCACACACAGACAGAGCCACACACAGACAGAGCCACACACGCAGACAAACAGAGCCACACACGCAGACAAACAGAGCCACACACGCAGACAAACAGAGCCACACACGCAGACAAACAGAGCCACACAGAGAGCCACACACAGACAGAGCCACACACACAGACAGAGCCACACACACAGACAGAGCCACACACACAGACAGAGCCACACACACAGACAGAGCCACACACACAGACAGAGCCACACACAGACAGAGCCACACACACACAGACAGACAGAGCCACACACACACAGACAGAGCCACACACACACACAGACAGACAGAGCCACACACACACACAGACAGAGCCACACACAGACAGACAGAGCCACACACACACAGACAGACAGAGCCACACACACACAGACAGACAGAGCCACACAGCCCAACACACACAGAGCCCAACACACACACACACAGAGCCCAACACACACACACACAGAGCCCAACACACACACACACAGAGCCCAACACACACACACACAGAGCCCAACACACACACACACAGAGCCCAACACACACACACAGAGCCCAACACATACACACACAGAGCCCAACACATACACACACAGAACCCAACACACACACACACAGAGCCCAACACACACACACACAGAGCCCAACACACACACACACAGAGCCCAACACACACACACACAGAGCCCAACACACACACACACACAGAGCCCAACACATACACACACAGAGCCCAACACACAGACAGACAGAGCCACATACACACACAGAACCCAACACACACACACAGAGCCCAACACATACACACACAGAGCCCAACACACACACACACAGAGCCCAACACACACACACACAGAGCCCAACACACACACACACACACAGCCCAACACACACAGACAGACAGAGCCACACACACACAGAGCC
Organism: Lissotriton helveticus; assembly: GCF_964261635.1. Taxonomy (NCBI): domain Eukaryota; kingdom Metazoa; phylum Chordata; class Amphibia; order Caudata; family Salamandridae; genus Lissotriton; species Lissotriton helveticus. Next base: position 1,040,671,541 of record NC_136057.1, read on the forward strand.
ACACACACACAGAGCCACACACACACACAGAGCCACACACACACAGAGCCACACACACACAGAGCCACACACACACAGAGCCACACACACACAGAGCCACACACACACAGAGCCACACACACACAGAGCCCAACACACACAGAGCCCAACACACACAGAGCCCAACACACACAGAGCCCAACACACACAGAGCCCAACACACACAGAGCCCAACACACACAGAGCCCAACACACACAGAGCCCAACACACACAGAGCCCAACACACACAGAGCCCAACACACACAGAGCCCAACACACACAGAGCCCAACACACACAGAGCCCAACACACACAGAGCCCAACACACACAGAGCCCAACACACACAGAGCCCAACACACACAGAGCCCAACACACACAGAGCCCAACACACACAGAGCCCAACACACACAGAGCCCAACACACACAGAGCCCAACACACACACACAGAGCCCAACACACACACACAGAGCCCAACACACACACACACAGAGCCCAACACACACACACACAGAGCCCAACACACACACACACAGAGCCCAACACACACAGACAGACAGAGCCACACACACACAGAGCCACACACACACAGAGCCACACACACAGAGCCACCTACAAGAAAAGCTACCTGTTAGAAAGGCGATCCCGGGGGAGGCAGAAGATGTCTGACTGACCACCCCTAGGTCCACCTCTCCGTCGAGAAGTAGCCGAGCGTTATCGAGAGGCCTCCTGGGGGAGGGTCCTCTCCGAGGATCGTACAGCAGAGTAACCACAACACTACAAACGGACACCACACAAGAGGTTAAGTTCTTAAGCTTTATCAGGGATAAAGGTTGCTGATTCTCCGCGGTATGTACAGGCAGATCGAGGGATCTGTAGAGTCTCGTAAAAGGGGTAGGGTAGCGGGACAGTCTCAATATGGGTGCAGGAAGGGATACCCTGCGCACAGCTCTCAATCCTCGAGCCGGTGGTTCCGAGAGGTCGAGCCGCGGTAGCGCCAGCAGGACTCGACAAGGGGTCGTTAACGGTGAGAAGGCCGCGGCAGCGCCAGCAGGCCTCGAGGTGGTTTCGGCGAAGATGGGCCGCGGCAGCGCCAGCAGGCTCTCAAGATGGTTTCAGCAAAGGTCGGCCGCGGCTGCGCCAGCAGGCTCTCAGGGTAGCTTCAGGTTACAAGAAAATGAGTTCTTCTGGTGTCGGCCGTGACAGCGGCTTTCCAGTCCAGGATACAACTACTGTCCTACTCCGGGGCCGGCCCAGATATAGGACTGGGGTCCTTTGATGTCCGGACCCTCGCGCCTGTGGGCCAGAGCGCCGAGATGATGGTGTCCAGACACCCAGCAGGGGGGTGGAGCCAGCGCCCAGGGAGGCCGATCGATACCAGGCGTCCGGGGACGGCTGGAGGGCCATCGAAACTCCTCTTCCTCCGGGATCTGTCGAGTGGCCACTCGACCACCTGGGTGGATCCTGGTGCCTTGATGTCGGGGCTTCGCTGGGGCCTGGGCCGAGGCCACGTGTTCGTGACGTGGTGGGCCCAAGATGGAGTCGGGTGAGGCCTCGTGCTCAGGACGTGATGGGCCCAAGATGGGGCCAGGCCGGTAGTGGTGGTCCGGGATGGTAACCGGACCGGCAGTGTTGGGGCATGCAGGGTCGGGCAAAAGGGGCCGCCCGAGGCTCGGTGGAGGGCCGATGTCGTTCTGGGCCCGCCATGCGGGAGGGGTAGGACCACGCCATGAGGCCGGGTCCAACACTACCCACAGAGCCACACACACACATACAGAGCCACACACACAGACAGAGCCACACACACAGAGACAGACAGAGCCACACACACAGAGACAGACAGAGCCACACACACACAGACAGACAGAGCCACACACACACAGACAGACAGAGCCACACACACACAGACAGACAGAGCCACACACACACAGACAGACAGAGCCACACACACACAGACAGACAGAGCCACACACACACAGACAGACAGAGCCACACACACACAGACAGACAGAGCCACACACACACAGACAGACAGAGCCACACACACACACAGACAGACAGAGCCACACAGACAGACAGAGCCACACACACACACAGACAGACAGAGCCACACAGCCCAACACACACAGAGCCCAACACACACACACACAGAGCCCAACACACACACACACAGAGCCCAACACATACACACACAGAGCCCAACACATACACACACAGAACCCAACACACACACACACACAGAGCCCAACACACACACACACAGAGCCCAACACACACACACACAGAGCCCAACACATACACACACAGAGCCCAACACACAGACAGACAGAGCCACACACACACACAGAGCCCAACACATACACACACAGAGCCCAACACACACACACAGAACCCAACACACACACACAGAACCCAACACACACACACAGAACCCAACACACACACACAGAGCCCAACACACACACACACAGAGCCCAACACACACAGACACACAGAGCCCAACACACACAGACACACAGAGCCCAACACACACAGACACACAGAGCCCAACACACACACACACACAGAGCCACACACACACAGAGCCACACACACACAGAGCCACACACACACAGAGCCACACACACACAGAGCCACACACACACAGAGCCCCACACACACACAGAGCCACACACACACACAGAGCCACACACACACACAGAGCCACACACACACAGAGCCACACACACACAGAGCCACACACACACAGAGCCACACACACACAGAGCCACACACACACAGAGCCACACACACACAGAGCCACACACACACAGAGCCACACACACACAGAGCCCCACACACACAGAGCCCCACACACACAGAGCCCCACACACACAGAGCCCCACACACACAGAGCCCCACACACACAGAGCCCCACACACACACAGAGCCCCACACACACAGAGCCCCACACACACAGAGCCCCACACACACAGAGCCCAACACACACAGAGCCCAACACACACAGAGCCCAACACACACAGAGCCCAACACACACAGAGCCCAACACACACAGAGCCCAACACACACAGAGCCCAACACACACAGAGCCCAACACACACAGAGCCCAACACACACACACAGAGCCCAACACACACACACAGAGCCCAACACACACACACAGAGCCCAACACACACACAGAAAGCCCAACACACACACACAGAGAGCCCAACACACACACACAGAGAGCCCAACACACACACACAGAGAGCCCAACACACACACACAGAGCCCAACACACACACACAGAGCCCAACACACACACACAGAGCCCAACACACACACACAGAGCCCAACACACACACACAGAGCCCAACACACACACACAGAGCCCAACACACACACACAGAGCCCAACACACACACACAGAGCCCAACACACACACACAGAGCCCAACACACACACACAGAGCCCAACACACACACACACAGAGCCCAACACACACACACAGAGCCCAACACACACACACAGAGCCCAACACACACACACAGAGCCCAACACACACACACAGAGCCCAACACACACACACAGAGCCCAACACACACACACAGAGCCCAACACACACACACAGAGCCCAACACATACACACACAGAGCCCAACACATACACACACAGAACCCAACACACACACACACACAGAGCCCAACACACACACACACAGAGCCCAACACACACACAGAGCCCAACACACACACAGAGCCCAACACACACACAGAGCCCAACACACACACAGAGCCCAACACACACACAGAGCCCAACACACACACAGAGCCCAACACACACACAGAGCCCAACACACACACAGAGCCCAACACACACACAGAGCCCAACACACACACAGAGCCCAACACACACACAGAGCCCAACACACACACAGAGCCCAACACACACACAGAGCCCAACACACACACAGAGCCCAACACACACACAGAGCCCAACACACACACACAGAGCCCAACACACACACACAGAGCCCAACACACACACAGAGCCCAACACACACACAGAGCCCAACACACACACAGAGCCCAACACACACACAGAGCCCAACACACACACACAGAGCCCAACACACACACACAGAGCCCAACACACACACATAGCCCAACACACACACACAGAGCCCAACACACACACACAGAGCCCAACACACACACACAGAGCCCAACACACACACACAGAGCCCAACACACACACACAGAGCCCAACACAAACACACAGAGCCCAACACAAACACACAGAGCCCAACACAAACACACAGAGCCCAACACACACACACAGAGCCCAACACACACACACAGAGCCCAACACACACACACAGAGCCCAACACACACACACACAGAGCCCAACACACACACACACAGAGCCCAACACACACACACAGAGCCCAACACACACACACAGAGCCCAACACACACACACAGAGCCCAACACACACACAGAGCCCAACACACACACAGAGCCAAACACACACACAGAGCCCAACACACACACAGAGCCCAACACACACACAGAGCCCAACACACACACAGAGCCCAACACACACACAGAGCCCAACACACACACACAGAGCCCAACACACACACACAGAGCCCAACACACACACACACAGATCCCAACACACACACACAGATCCCAACACACACACACACAGATCCCAACACACACACACACAGAGCCCAACACACACACAGAGCCCAACACACACACAGAGCCCAACACACACACACACAGAGCCCAACACACACACACACAGAGCCGCACACACAGAGAGCCGCACACACAGAGAGCCGCACACACAGAGAGCCACACACACAGGGAACAGAGGGCAGAAAAACAATCACAACGAGGGAACAGAGGGCAGAAAAACAATCACAACGAGGAAACAGAGGGCAGAATCACAACGAGGGAACAGAGAGCAGAAAAACAATCACAACGAGGGAACAGAGGGCAGAATCACAACGAGGGAACAGAAGGCAGAATCACAACGAGGGAACAGAGGGCAGAATCACAATCACAACGAGGGAACAGAGGGCAGAAAAACAATCACAACGAGGGAACAGAGGGCAGAATCACAATGAGGGAACAGAGGGCAGAATCACAATGAGGGAGCAGAGGGCAGAAAAACAATCACAAAGAGAGAACAGAGGGCAGAAAAACAATCACAACGAGGGAACAGAGGGCAGAAAAACAATCACAACGAGGGAACAGAGGGCAGAATCACAACGAGGGAACAGAGGGCAGAATCACAAAGAGGGAACAGAGGGAAGAAAAACAATCACAACGAGGAAACGGAGGGCAGAAAAACAATCACAACGAGTAAACAGAGGGCAGAAAAACAATCACAACGAGGGAACAGAGGCAAGAAAAGCGAGCTCTCAACAAGGGGGCACGAGGTGGAGGGAGAGCTTACCTGCGTTAACCCAGCCCGGTCAGTGTTAGTATGACCTGCTGGATGTGTAGTTTGCATTGATGGTACGAACTTGCCTTTACGAGCCAGTCGTCGAGATTGGGGAACACATGTATCCCTTGCCTTCGTAGGTGTGCTGCGAGACAGCATTTTGTAAACACCCTTGGTGCGGATTTCAGGCCGAATGCCAGTACTGTGAACTGGTAGTGGCTTTGGTTGATCACAAACCTTAGTAGTCGCTTGTGTTTGTGGTTGATGGGGATGTGTAAGTATGGGTCCTTTAAATCTATGGTAGCCATGAAGTCTCCTTGCTGTATTTGTAGTATTACCTCTTGTAGGGAGGTCATCTTGAATCTTTAAGTTCTTACAAATTTGTTCAGGAACCTTAGATCTAGGATAGGTCTTAGTGTTTTGTCCACCTTTGGCACCAGGAAGTAGGTTGAGTAAAACCCCTTGTACTTTTGGTTTTGCGGTACCACTTCTATTGCCTTCTTGCTGAGCAATTCTTGCGCCTCTAGCTGCAAGAGCGAGAGCTCCTTTGCTGAGTGTGCCTTCCTTCTTGGTCTTCTGTTTGGAGGTTGTCTTTCCAACTCTATACAGTATCCGTATTGTATGATGTTTAGTATCCATTTGTCCGATGTGACCTTCCTCCCATTCCTGGATGAAGTCTCTTATTCTTCCTCCTGCCGGTGTTGAGTGTCCGAGGTACTGTTTATCGTTTAACATTTAGTTGCCTTTTCCCGCCCACCCAGAGGTGTTGCTAGGGTGGGGGCCTGATGCATGGTGGAATCACTTGGATGAGGGCTGTTGTCCTCCCCTTCGTGTTTGTCCTCGTCTGTTTCCGCGCCCTCGAAAGGACTGTTTCCAGGGTTGGTACTGTCAGTTTTGCTGCTGCTGCTGGCCTTGGTTGTTCCCTTGGTAACCTTGCTGGAAGTTTGGTGCGATGTGGTCGGCACGTTGCCTCCACTTCTACCACCTGGCCTCCTTGTGGGTGTGCCACTTATCATCCCCCCTAAACTGCAGCGCTCCCATGGACCTTGCTGTTTCGTTGTCCTTCTTGTGCTGCGATAACTTGTTGTCCACTGGTGTGCCGAATAGTTGCTCTCCATTAAAGGGTGCATTTAAGATGTTACTTTGTACCTCTGGCTTGAATCCCGAAATTCAAAGCCATGCATGTCTTCTCTCGTCACTCCTAACATCATAAGCCTGCTAGATGTTTCTGTTTTTAGGCATGTGTTCGCTAAGTTCTTTCCTTCCTCTACCAGGTGAGCAGCTCTTTGTTGGTACTCATCTGGTAGATGCTTCAGGAGCTGCCCCGCTTCCTCCCAGTGTTGGTATGCATGCCTGTTGAGCAGGGCGTTGGAATTCGCAATGCGCCACTGTATAGCTGCATTTCTCTCCACCGTTCTCCCTGTGAGGTCCACCCTCCTACTCTCCTTGTCTGGAGTTAGTCCCGCATTTGTGTGGACATTAGCCCTTTTCCTAGTCGTTGCTGCAATTATGGAGTCGGCTGGCACTGACCCCTGGGTGTATGCAGGGTCCTTTGAAGAATGTTTGTACTTCTTCTCGGTTCTAGGTGTCACAGTTTTGCATACTGCTGGCTCCTTAAAGGCCTCTCTTCCCTGGTCCAGCACACTAGGGAGCATGGGCAGGAATTGGCTCCTGGTTTGTTGAGGCAGTAGAGTTGCCAGGAGGAAACATGCCTTGGCCTTCTCCTCCTCCATTTTCACCCCATAAGTCTGTGCAGCCTTCTGCATGACCATGTTGTAGATCCCTATGTCGTCTGGCGGCGACGGCCTCAAAGGGTAAGTGTCTGCGCCCTCTTCCAGTGATTCGGCATTGAGATCTTGCCATTCCACGTCTTGTGCCTCCGAGGACAGAGTCCTGGTAGGATTGCAGATCTTTGTCGCCTTCTCCCTCAAAATACTAGTCCTCTTCTCCCAGTTCCTCGACTGGTTTGGGAGTTTGTCAGTTCCGCGTCTTCGTCGTCCCTTTCGACCTAGACCGTGGGTTTCGGCGGGATGGTGTATCGACTCATTTTCTCGTCGAAGTCCTTCTACCGCTGCAGGATGCTCGCCATTTTGGCCTCGAGCCTCGTCTTCTTCCTCTCCATCTCGGCGGCATGTTTGGCGTCAAGGGTTGGAGCGCTTCTCTTCGAGGATGTCGATGTTGATGTCAGTCCTTCTTTCCTCGGCACCGAGGTGTCCTTCTCGAGTGCAACCTTTGATGTCTTTGAGGCTCTTCGCTGTTTGGGAGTCCTTTTCAAAGGATCAGCTCGGCTGACTGTCCCTGGAGGCTGTTGCTTTCGTCTAATGTTTCGGCGGCAGAGCTACCTTCGAGGACTTAGCTTAACTTCTAAGAGTGTCGCTCGGGGATTTTGCTTCACTCTTCCGAGTGTAGCTTGGATGTTTAGGGGTCGACAAATTCCTTACCTCCTTCGACGTCTTCTTATGGACCTCTAGGACCATACAGTCCTCCGGTCCTTTGGCGATGTTGTCCTCTTCTCCACTGTAGAGGCCCAAGTCTCCTAGCGATAGAGGTGGCCCCTGCCCCTGCATGTTGTGGTACGCCCTTCTCTGCCTCTCCCTTACTCTGAGGGTCTTGGGTGTAAACGCCAAGCAGGCATTGCAGATTCCGCTTCTGTGGTGGAGCCGCAGGCAGAGGTTACAGACTGGATGCTGTCCTTCTGGGCGTACTTGTGGTGGCAATTGGTGCAAAACTTGAACAGTGTTTTGTCCATCACCGCGCTCAGGGCACCCCCTGCGAGCGCATTCTCCGTCAAACGTTGAGGTTTTGTTCGTTAAACTTCTCCCCATCGCTCCGGGTACCTGACCTGTAGTCCGGTGTAGTTGAAAACTTGGTTCCTCGTCGAATATCTTCGATTTTGCTTGAATTCCTCTTCCAAACTCTGGAACTCCTCGGCAACGATCCAGATCCAACGCCGGAAAAAATAATCTGAGGATGGCGACCAAAGGTGGGAGCTTCAGCCGGAAGCGCGTCGACGTCACAAAAGACACTAAATGGTGGGATGTCGACGCCCACCTGGGCCACAGGGGGAAAAAAAAGAGAGAGAAAAAAAGACTACAATTCCGGTCGCAACCATGAGATGGCGGAATAATGCACAGAATAGTGAATCCAGAAAGAGTCACGATGCAAAACTATGTATCAGTCTTGGTAAATCCGTCCCGAAAGGAAAAATCGAGCTTAAACCATTAGACATTTCTCTCTGAACAATAACATACCCCAAACATATGCAGAATTTATACAGAATTCAGGATGGGTGTTTTGGCTGTGGCATTTTGGGTTGCATGCTGGCCGGGTAAAAGACAGACCTGATAAGTGTACATTGTCAAATGTTGCCCCGGAGTGCTTCATCCACTTCTTCTGTCTTTGCTCATAAAGTCTTTGGATAAGGTACTAATGAACAAGTTGCTTACCTTTAGTAACGCATTATCAGGTAGAGACAGAATCTAGCCACACACTCCCGAATCCTCCCCAGGCACGTGATTGGATCCGGAAACTTCCTCCACAACACATCTGTGCGTCGGAAGAGCGCGCCATGGGACTCCACATTGACGCCACCCACCGGATGCAGCTTTGACGGAGTCCATACACACCTGCTACTGTGTGCTGCAGGTGTATGGAGTGAATTGTGCATTGCAAAGCCTCTCCTGGCTGATAGGTTGTGAGGTCATGGAAGGATTATGGGAATCAAAGCAGCAGTGGCATAGTTTGGCCTGCGGAAGCAGCACTGTTTTCAATATATAACGCATGAGAGCAGCCAGAATGCGCTTCATTGGGCAGGCAGGCTTTGGTCTCTAGTCTACCTGCTGTGCAGTTGGTATCACTGCCACAAACAAGGCTCCCTCTTCCACGGTAGAAGGGGGGGGAGGGGGGGGAATGCCTTCAAACACAGTGGCACCAACTGTAGGTGGAGGAGTAACTTCACAATTCGCTTGTAATAAACTAGCGAGTAGTGACACAATCGACTTAATACTGGTGCACTGCGAGGTCAGAATGCACCTATAAATGGAAAATAAATAACTATGGCTTATAGGGAAATTATAAGCTGCCACATATTATAATGTGAATATCTGCAGTTGGTCTGTAAGGGGCTGGGGAAGACTATGGCAGATATGACACCAAGAGCTTGAAGGTTAAGATGAATTTTGCTGAAACTGCTGTTGATTCTGTCAAATAAGTTGGACAGTTCATTGCCGACCAGGTACTTGTGATTTGTTTGAACAATGATCTACTGTGGGTAGGATTCATAGCCTGGGAGATTATTTTAGTCAGTTCACAGTGATGATGTAAAATGATGCGTCTTAGTTGTGAAGATTGCCTTGCAGTATTTTGTGCTTTACTTTTGCAGTGTATTTTCTCCAAGTAGCCTAAGCCCTTCTGTGAGGTGAAGAGTGACAACCGGTCAAAATGTATTGTAGAAAGGTGCTCTGCAAAATGAATGATGGTATAGTTAATTGTACGGTGTCTATAGTCTATGTGCATGTCCACAAGAGCCATTGTTTACCAATGGGATTTTACCGAGTGTGTGTGCAGTGTAATGTGTTTCCAGTTTGATTCAATATGTGGTTCCTATGTTGTAGGTTTAGGTAGAGGATAGGTTAAAGACTTTAAAGGGGTAGGTTTGCTCAAGAGTTCTGGTTAGTCTTGTGTGACCAAGCATGATAATCCGCAGGTTGTTTTGCAGATGGCCTTGGGGTGTGGCCGGAAGGGTGGAATGAGTTTAGGACTAGGACTTCTAGTTTGCTGAAGCCAAATAAAGCAAAGTGGGCAAAAAAGAGAGCACAAGAGAAAAGGGGAAGATTCAGAGCTCAAAATGTGAAAACCGCCAGAGGAGTTAGTTGGTGTGTGGTTAGAGTGTAGATATTCAAATTAGAAAGGGGATGAGGGCTTGTTAGCCAGGGCCAGAATAGTATTTTGTGGCAGTTGTCCTCTAAAATGGTTGGAAATGAAGGGTATAATTTCAGAGCTTTTACAGGTTGGTGAGAATGAGATGCTACTTGTACGTTATTCCTAGGCCCGTTCTTTGACAGTGCTGTTTGGTCAGAATTCAGCAATTTACTGGCACTAGTTCTTTTAGTATTATGGTGGAGTTGGGTGTAGGCCAGCTTTCTATGATGAAGAGGGTTTCAGTTTTGAGATGAACAAAAAAGTCTCACATTTCACATATGTGCCAGAATGCTGAAATGACAAGGTGCACAGGAAGTGGCGTGACTAGTGGCGGGTGAGCAGGCACGAGGGGTGGGGGTGTATCTATGCAGCAAGGTAGCTTATATCACGATTACAACTGTTCTTCTGGTAGAATTTCTTTGGCTGATGAAGACCGTGCTCAATATGCATGCTGAAGGCTGAATGTGAATCAAGGTAATTATCGGAGGTTGAACATTTTAACAATCACACACACTGTGGTGCTAGATCAGATTAGATAAATGGGGTGAATTGTATGCATGTGTGCGGTGACGCAAGGCTATTTATGGGAGTCTTAGTATCAATGGATATGCGGGGTTACTAGTTTTGTTGATGTGAGAGTGGTTAGTTGTTGGTGAGTGGTGTAAGTAAATGGAGCGGGCGAATGGTGATTAAAGTTGGTCATGGTGGATGTTGAATGCAGGTGGTGGTGTTGCTGGAGAAGAAAGGCAAGTGGTGGTGCTGACAGTGAGTAGTGGCTGAGCTCTTTCTGCACGTCATACCAGAATTTCAACTACAGAACTGCAATCCTCAGAATTATGGAAACAGGAAAGAACTGTTGAGCACTTTCAGGGGCGGGAGGCAGGGAAGTAAGTAGGTAGGTGGATGGATGACGCTGGAATTAGTGAAACAACAATTGCTAGTCATGGCAGCCCTTGAGACAGACAAGCACTACAACGGTTTGCCTTAAACTCGGACAATAAATCTCAACGGCCACACAAGTAATTTCTATAATTCTGTTGCAGTACTAGGATGCAAGCACAGGCACAACCAAAATACCATACCTTTCAGTTTTAAGACAGAAAAAACTACCAAATATCACATTCACAGGCCATGATATATCTCTTCCTTACGTGAGGTCCCTTCCCGAGAGCTGACCTGCTGTTTGTAAACAGAATGCAGCAAGCACACGCTGCATTACAATCTGTCACCTGGTTAAGAGGGATAACAACTAAATCCACAGCCCAGATTGCAACACCAATAATCCTACTGTAATTAAGCACATGGACCCTGTACTTCAAACATCCATGGATAAACGAGTAGAGGGGGTGGCGGCCAAACATGCATTGTATGATGTAAGACAGATACAATTATACGGGAGGATGCTACAGAAAGACAGAAAATGAGATTATCCATCATATTTAATTACGGCGGATCCCTTATCTCAATTGTTATCAGAGTAGGACTCCTAAAGCAAACACCTCTCTCAGTATAACGAGGGACAGACATATCACTAGAAGACCCAACAACATCAATCGGGAACACATCCTACATCCTGTGAAATTAAGTACAGCGTCGTCGCTCACGTCTGTGTTAACAAGAGGCAGAACCCACACCTCTCAGTGTAATTAAGGAAAGACCCCCCTCATCCACCTCTGCGTAACAAGTTAGAGAGCTCTCACTGCAATCAAGAAAGGATTCCCCGCCACCAGCTCACCTGTACATAACAAGGGCCACAGCTCTAACCTCTTATATCCCTGCTCACCTCTACATAACAAGGGGTAGAACTCTCTACTCCAAGTGAACTCAAGAACAGACCCCTCGCTGACCTCCATATAACAAGGGATAGAGCTAAGAGCTTTCACTGCTCAGTGTCAAAGACAGTCTCCTCGCTAACTTCTACTTAACAAGGGACAAATCCCTCTCTTCTCCGCACAATCAAGGACAGGCACCTCGCTCGCCTTTGCAAAATAAGGGACAGAGTTGTCACATTTTAGTGCAATCAAGGACAGACTCTGCGTAACAATGGTAAGCACTCTCATCTCTCAGTCTGGCCCTTGGCACACCTCAGCCTTGTAAGAGACACAGCTCTCAACTCTCAGAGGAATCAATACCAGGTGTAACACTCATTCTGCACAATAAGGGACAGTGGCACTACAGTTTAGTGTGTTCGTGGGCAAGCCATTTGCTTACATCAGTGTAACAGGGTACACAGACTGCAGCATAATCAAGAATAGTGCAGACTGACAGGACGTTGGGGTCTGTGTGGGCGCCAGACACAGAGATTTGGCTTTTGATAAAAAAATAAATGAAAAAGAAATGCTGGACGTATGTGAAATAAAAACTGCAGTGGGCCCACAAAGACAGTGCTGGGTAAAATAGTATATGTATGAATTAAAGAACCTGTTTGTGGGTGTGTAAAAGGAGGGAAACCTACGGTCTTGAGAAACAGGACTATGCCTGAGGGGTGAAGTAAGTAGGGAGGCCAACAGGTAATTCAACATGTGGTGAGTGTGTGAAGTCGAGCAGATAAGGTAAGATCTATGATAGTAAGGGCAGACTATCCATCTATTTTGGCTTCATTTTTACTCTGGGGTTCATTCTAATATCGTCCACTTTCAGTTACTGAAAATTGAGGAAAGAGGAACTGCAAAACAGTAGAGAAAATAGGAAGGGTGGAGAATAAAAAATGAGTGGACAAGACAAGCATGAGAGTAAGCGATGAAAGAGCCAGTGGATTACGAGACGTTAAGCACTGTGAAAGGAGGTGTATAAGAAATTACAATCAGTAAATGAGACAATCTAAGAATACATAAATTGCAAAGGGAAGCACAGATGGATGGGTGCATGTAAAACACGGATCGTATAAACATATTTTTCAAAAACATTTAACCCAAAATATAGACTGCCTCATCTGGACCTTGTATAAAATATCTCCCTACAAAAAATGTCAACGCGTCTAACTCCTAAATACAACCAAACTCACTTGCCATATAAGTTAGGACTGGGTCAATTTTCGATATGTTTTTAATTCGAGATGCAGCTTATTTAGTTGGCAAATGTTTATCCAAGTCAGAGATCCTAGTACTGTATGGTTTAGAATCTATGTTTTGGCAAAATATGCTTTTGCTGTATACATTCTAACATGCTGTGGGAGTTAGGTGTGATAGCAAATGAGGTGCTATTACTAAGATTGTAAGGAGGAGTGAATAAAATATTCAATGAGTATATAACCTCAATCAGTAACATAAGAACGGAAGGAGGGGTAAGTGAGAGAGGAGGGGGTAAGTGAGAGAGGAGGGGGTAAGTGAGAGAGGAGGGGGTAAGTGAGAGAGGAGGGGGTAAGTGAGTGAGGAGGGGGTAAGTGAGTGAGGGAGGAGGGGGTAAGTGAGAGACAAGGAGGAGACTGGTAACAGAAGATGACAGAGGGAGAACAGATGAGAAAGAGAATTCGAAGAAAAAATAATAATAAGTGCCAGGGCCTTCAAGAGGTTACTGCGGTTTGCACTGCCCCTGCCAGAGCTGCCAATGACAGTGCTAACACAACTACTGCCATCACACACCTACAACTGTGACAAATGAGAATATGCCAGACCCCCAAAGCTATAAGAATGACTTGGGCAGCGGGTTACAATCCTTTTTAATGCGTAACGAATTAATAAACAGCTCCTGTGTGCTAATCTCTAAATTAGACAAACAGCGCTGGTGTCATAAGTGCAGATGTTGGCAATTAAGTGCCTGTGCCGAGCACCGGAAACCACCCACTCAAATTAAGCACTGGGCAGGAGGAATGGCAGAGAGAAATGAACAAAGGTGACATTCAGCGGGTCAATACATTCTAACAGTGAGTGTGAGTGTGAAGATTGAATGTATGAGTGTGAAGATTGAATGTATGAGTGTGAAGATGGAATGGATGAGTGTGAAGATGGAATGAATGAGTGTGAATGAGGAATGGAGGAGAGTGAATACCGAGTAGATAAGAGAACTGTAAATTGAACTAGAGGATTGAGACCTGCTTTAGCCCAATAGTGAAATTAAGGGCAGATGAGAAATGTAGTCTAAGAAGCAGCAAAAGGGACAGGCAGCAACGAGCGATGGATGAGACCAATGTGTGTGAGCAATCTGCATTGAAGAATGAGTGGATGTATAAGTGTCTAGAAAGACGATTTAGTAGCAGTGTGATTGACTATTTACTTGACTAATTTATAGTGTCTCACTAAATATATTGGCTAGTGAATATCTGTATTACTTTCTCAGTTGTTGTGTAAACTGCTGCACCAGTTAGTTACTAGCTATGTGAAAGTCTCTATTAGTTATTGGTTAGTTAACTGATTATTTGTATGGGAGAGTGAATCTGTGTGTAGTTCAGTGGGGTGTTTGTGACTGCCCAAAGACGTCAATAGTTGATTCAGTAGATATATGATGTTAAGACTACATGTTATAATACTTGTTTGGGTGAGTGAATAGGTATATGGATGTGCTGATGAGCAAATATATCTCTCAATGGTACATGTCCAAAAAACTAGAAAAATAAAAGACAGTGTATATGACATATGTTGTATATAAATAAGTACACATAAGACTCAGTGATTGCATGAGTGACTGTATAGATAACTGTATACTTGTAATAGTAATTTTAGAACACACTAAGTATGACTTACTATCTATATCATTAGATGAAGTGGTGTTTGTATAAGTGTGTGGTACAGTTAATATAAGTATGATCCATTGTTTGCATAAGTGAGCAGGATGACTGCATAAGTAAATAGGATGTGTGCTGGTGGGTAACGTCAATATATGTGTATAAGTATATTTCAGTGTTCTATTGATCATTGACAGTATGTATGAGTGAATCTATAGATAATTGATTACATGTTTGTGTAGATCTAAGAATGACTGAGTGGAGTTTTAGATACTTGTATTAGTGTGTCAATGGATTCAAATATGGTACTTATATTTTACAGTGAGGGATGAAAGATTATAGTAGTGTATGATGAGGTGTATCTGATTGTCACGTGGATGTCATCGGTGATGTCATCAGTGATGTCATTGACCAGGTCATGAATGATGTAATATGTGACATCATCACCAGTGGATTGCGGGCACGAGAGTTACAGTTAGTACTACTAACTAGAACAGAGGAATTTCAATGGTTTTGTATGAGTGAAATGTCCAGCTAACTATAACATTCCTAAAACCTATGGTCTTTTCAGTGAATTTCTAAGGTTTTTTAAATGCCAATTCCTAACTATAACCTGCCTGAAACCTAGGGTTGTTTCAGTGAATTTCAAAGGCTTTTTAATTGACACCTAACAAAATCACAATACTCAGCGCCACTACCACTAACAACCACCCCCACGGACCTCTCCTTCCTACTACCTCAGAGGCAGCACAAAACAGTACTACGGACCTTTCCAAAATAATAGATCTCCTCAACAGTACACTAGCTCAATCTACAGAGATGTGGCAACCAAGTATGTATAAGGGAAAGAACTCAAACATCAACAATAATGTACACAACGCTAAGACTAACGGTGAAATACTATACACAATTCACTATAGAAATCAAAAACTTTTCAGTGTGTACATATACCATTGATACGTGTAGTGTACTGAATAGTGGACGCAACCATATTATCTCAGACACTAGGGAATATTTCGGTCATATAGCTGTGTTCATCCCCCTCCTTTGAAACAGAAGCGAAGTGGGCTAGTCCAACGTAAACAATGTCAATGTAAGACTATAAATAATTAGTCTACATCTTGGGCGTGGTTCACTTCTGCAAAGAGAACAGAATGCGCCGCAGCGAAGGTCCGCACCCAGCCACGTGGCTGACGCCATGACCGCGTGCTTCCTTGATACAGGCCGATTGCGAACTCAGCGCCACAGCACCGCAGACCTTTGTCTGTATCGACTAGTGGTTTCCATCGACACTGCGGCCAGCAGGGTTCACAACTTGAATTCAACTTTGAATCTAAATTTGTCTTCAGTATCTGTGCTGAGAAGTGCCTACAATCTATTCTGCGGTCAGTAGAGTTGACAACTTGATACCAGTTGAATTCAGCTTTGCATTAACACTACGGACAGGATTGAATCCAGCCTTGCTTTATTTAAGGCAGAGAAATTGTACTGTGTCCTCAGATTCTGTCAACTGTGACAAAATAGCATTCATCGATCTTGGGCCATATTGCTGTAGTACGGGATATTTAGTGTGATTCTGATTTGACTCCAGAGCTTTGCAGCGTTATGTAGGATCTTTAGCTTTATTTTTTTTTAAATATTTTGGGTGGCTGAATTTGTATAGGAAATGGTCTACTCCATCTGTCATATTTTGAAGGAAGTTTGGGTATGATTGATGTTTCCTTAGGAGAGGTCTGAAGTTTTTGAATTGAAACGATTAATAATACTCGTATATATCAGGGCTTGCTATTCCGCCTTGTACTTTCCTTCTCCTGAGTTTATTCCATGCTATTCTAGTACTTTTCGATGCCCAGATAAAACTAGATATTTCTCCTTGTATCTTTTTCAAAGATTCTTTTCTAAATTCCAACGGAATGGTGTTAAATAAGTAAGTAAATTTAGGAATGATGGTCATTTTTACTGCATTAGATCTACCTAAAAAACTTAGTGGAAGTCCTGACCAGACTTTAAGAAGCCTTCTCATTTCTTTAGCTACTATATTTCAATTCAGTTGTGGAATATTTTCAAGATCTTTTACCAGCGTGATTCCCAGATATTTTATTCTATCCCTTGCGAATGGGGTGTTAGGGTTCGTGTTCCAGCTCATCGCCTCTGTTTTATCTTTGTTTGTTAAATACCCTGATACTTTACCAAAGTTGTTCATCGTGTCTTCTATTGCTTTG
The DNA here is from genome assembly GCF_964261635.1 of Lissotriton helveticus. Classification (NCBI taxonomy): domain Eukaryota; kingdom Metazoa; phylum Chordata; class Amphibia; order Caudata; family Salamandridae; genus Lissotriton; species Lissotriton helveticus. Next base: position 1,040,688,801 of record NC_136057.1, read on the forward strand.
TAAGAATCCTCATAGTTATCTGTAAATACCATTAGGTCGTCCGCATATAGTGCCACTTTTTTGTCCAGTTTTGATGTTTGAAGGGTGTTATTAAAGGATGGATTCTGATTGAACAAGCCAGTGGCTCTATATAAAGGTTGAAAAGTAGCGGCGACAATGGGCAGCCTTGCCTAGTGCCTCTTTGTATCTCTATGTTACTAGTCAGATTCCCATTAACTATTATTTTTGCCTTTGGGTTCTTGTATACTTCCCTTACCATCTGACCAAAGTTTTCCCCTAATTTATTTTTCTCGACGATTTCATTTAGAAAGGCCCAGTTGACTCGATCAAATGCTTTAGCCGCGTCATATGTAATTATCGTTAAGGGTAGTTTTTCGCAAGTGGCAATGTCAGCTGCTGCAAAAAGTTTGTGAGTGATCTCGTGTATTTGTCGTCCTTTTATGAAACCCTTCTGGTCTAGATTAATCAACCTTGGCATGACCTTTGCTAATCTTTTGGCAATGATTTGCATAAATAACTTGTAATCACAGTTAAGTAATGATATGGGTCGATAGGACTCACATAATTTTGGGTTTTTACCCAGTTTTAAAATAATGCTGATCGTCGCATCATTCCAGGAGTCAGGTATTTTTTCATGCTTCAAGTATACATTGTTCATGATTTCTGTTAATCGGTTGACTAGGGATTCTTTTAATGTTGTATAAAGTTCATTTGGAAGGGAGTCAGGCCCTGCAGCTTTTCCTTTTTTGAGGCCTCTTATTGCCTCTCTGACTTCCTCGGGTTTAATTTCGCTGTTTAGTTCTGATACTTTTCTTCTGTTAAAGTTGGAAGTGGTACGGCATCGAGGTATTTTCTGATCTCTTCTTTTGTTGGGTTTATATCTTCCTTATATAAGCTGGAGAAGAACTTTGTGAACTCCTGCCTTATTGTGGCATCTTCCGAACTTTGTGATGTTTGGTCTTGAGACTGGATACACGGAATATTATTCCTTGACTGATCAGTTTTAATTTTCCACGCCAACATTTTTCCGCATCCTTCTCAGTATTCATAGTTTGATAGTTTACTATTTTCCCATTTTTCTTGTACAATGCTCTCCAGAAATTCAGCCAGCGTCTCTTTGAGTTTACGACTCTTTTCCAATAAATCTCGTTTTTGTTCTGAGTAATTTCCGCGAACTAATTGTACCTCTATCGCTTTAATCTCGGTTTCCATCTTTTTGATCTCTTGTTTTTTAGTCTTTGTTTTATGTGCGCCTAGACTGAGTAATTTCCCTCTGATTACAGCTTTGTAAGCGTCCCAGGTAGTTTGCTTCGATGTGCCTGTTTCATTATCCGCAAAATAGTGTGTAGAGGCAGTTTCAAGCTGGTTCTGACTTTGTGCATCCTGGAATATAGATCGTTCTACTGTCCATCTAGAGATGGTTTTATTTTTTGGTAGGGCAAGAATGAATTTCACCGCGGAGTGGTCCGATAGATGAGCTGGGAGATGTTTGATGCTTTTAACACTATCTTGGAGATTTCTGTTTATTAAGAAGAAGTCTATTCTTGACCTATGACCTAGTTTTTTATTGTGGAATGTGTAAGGATACGTTTTTTCTCCTTTTTGTTTCCACATGTCCTCCAAGTCTAGGTCTTTTTTATAAATTCCTAACCACTCTCATTTTAGGTAAGTTCATTTGTTTGTTTGTTTGTTTGGTGGTGATCTATCCAGTTTTGGGTCGGGTATAATATTGTAGTCCCCCCTATTATTATAGGTGCGGTTGTTGTTATAAGTTCCGTATAGAATTTTTGAAGGGGGGCCGAATCATCCAGGTTCGGACCATAGTATCCAGCTATGGTTAGAAATTTGTCTTCTATCCTGATTTTGGTTAGTACCCATCTTCCATTATTATCTACTGTTTTGGTTTCTATTTTTGCTTTTAAAGATTTTTTTATGATAATTGCGACCCCCTTTATATTGCAATCTTGTGTAGAGTATATACAGGCGTCTACCCATTTTAGCTTTTTTATTATTTGGTCCCATTCTGTGCTTACAAGATGTGTCTCTTGGAGAATAATAATTTTGCTTTCAGATTCTTTTAAGTATTCTAGGATTCTTCTTCTTCTATTAGGGGTTCTGAGCCCATTAACATTCCATGAGAGGACTTTCACTAGTTTTACATTTGTCATTTTATGACTTCTCGTATTGAATTGGGGTAGATATTGTATGATCTAATTGACTCCCGTATTACTCCTTTTTTTTGTTTCATGAGGATATTTTTTCTAATTTTTTTCCCTAGTTTGCTCCCCACCCGTGTCTTGTCGTGTCTAGCATTGTTAAGTGCATGTGTGTCTTTGTGTACCCACCCTGAGGAAGCCTCCCTCCTTCTTTTGGGTAGTATCTCTACCCAATTCGTGCTCCGAATTCACAGATTTATTTAGTTTTATATAATTATGTGATCACTTTCCTTCGTTCGGTTCATTTTATATAACCCTTTTAGGACTTCTTAACGTTCTATTGTTTCATATGGCTTTACTTTGACTTGAATACTTTGCAAGAGCTTGTTATAGTGTTTATACCTTTATTGCCAGTAATTTTAGTATTCTCATCTACTGTACTTTAATATCTTTCTTTAGTCAGATCACTCGGTTTGAGTCTGTTCCTTTATCAGTTGTATAAGGTTCTCTACCTCGTGCGGTTCCCTAATGTTGTGCATTTTATTGCGCCACATGATTCTCAGTGCTGCTGGGAATTTCATTTGTACCGTTGCTCCTAGGCTTTTTAACTCTTGCATGTGCTGCCTCAATTCCCATTGTCTGTCTTGCGTGGCCTTACATATATCTGACCGGATTCTAAAGGACCCGTTATCCTAGTTTTGTGTTCCGCTTTTTAGACCCTTGCTTAAGATTTTCTCTTTCAGGGTATAGGTCTTGAAGTTAATTAGTATTTTTCTTGGGGCTTTTCTGTCTTTACCTTTCCTAAAGGGGTCTCTGTGAACGCGTTGTATGTCCTCTATCAAGTTACTGTCTTTCGTCCATGAGAAGAATTCTTCAAAGAGGGAGATGATGAAAGCTTTTATATCCGTTCCTTCCAAATTTTCGGGTACATTTAGTACCCTGAGGTTGTTTTTTCTTCCTTGATTCTCCAAAGACTCGAGTTTCTCCTTTATAGATCTCTCACTTTCTCTCAAGTATCTTATTTCTTTTTGATTTATGTCAACCTTTTTACTAATGGCACCTACCGCCATTTCTACTGCGGTAACTCTCTCACCCAGGTCATTTAATTTTTGGTCCAAGTTTTCACATACCTCACGTATCTTACATTGGTTTCCCTCAGAAATAGAAAATTTTTCTCTCATTTCTCCCATCATTTTATCCATAAATGTCTCCATCATTTTTCCCATTTGATTCTCTATCGAGGGGTCATTATTTGCTTGTTCCGGTGAATGATCGCAGTTTTCTATTTGGGATAGCGTAGAGGTACCTCCATTTATGTCCGCAAGTGCTGTTGTATTTAGTGAGGCGGTCGGAGGTATCGTCGCCATTTCGCCTTCGTGGTTTTTTACTGAAGCTTTTAATGGTGTGAGTTCTGAATCTAACTCCCCCTCCGATGTGATAGCGTGGGTCTTAATCTGCGAAGAGTTTTGACCTCCACACACTTGTACCGATTGCTGGACTTTAAAGTAAGACCTTAAAGAAGGAGTTACTCTGATTTTTTGTTTTAATCCGTTTGATCCCTGTGCCTTTGGTTTTGTGGATCTTGATTTTATATTTTCTGATAGTTCTACTATGCTGGGGAGCACCCTTTGCTTTCTTTTGGTACTTCTCGGAGTTACACTCTTTTTCTGGAAAGGTATGAGGTTGTGCTTTACTAACTGACGGTTTCTAAGGCAGTATGAGGACCTGCCTCCACTTCCCTGCGAGTTTTCTGGTTCTGATTGGGTGACCTTGTCCCCCTCAATGTTTCTGGGTTCTGTGTTAACAGGGTGGTTTTTTTGTTGCGAGAGGGGGCTTCCTTCTCCTTCACTACTATTTATTGGTATAGTCGTGGGGTGTTGGTATTGGCCTCCGTCTTTATTTAAAACTGGGGCTTTTTCCACGATATTGGTATCACAATCAAAATCAATGTCAAGTTCTAAATCAGCCCCCCTGCCTCGTACCTGTTGCTCTTTAACTCCTTTGGTCTGCTGCTCGGGTTGTGTCAAAGACTCTTCTGTCTCCGATTCAATTCCCGAGTTGTCTTCAGTTTCTGGAGACGAGTGGGTTCTTTTCCCGCTACTCATCCGGTGCGAGGATTCCAAGCAGCTCAGAGTCTGTGCGTTCCTTTCGTTTTCCTCAGCTAGCGTCTTCCTAGGCTCTGCGATCATCAACGACCTCCGTGTCAGCTTCTCTCCTGGGGGCAAAATCAACCTCTTTGGTTTCTGCGACCTGTCTCCCTTGCTGCGGGTCACTCCGCTACCTCCGCTGCCTCTGTCACTCTTACCCCGGAACAGGAAGGAGATCCTGCGGTACGCCCCACGCCAGCTCCGTGTAGCGCTCAGTGCTTTCTCCCAGATACCAGCGTATGGCGTCAGCTGCTTCGGGCTTTCAGGTACGGTTACATCCCTTCTCCACAAGATTCCGACATTCATGATATCAGGGGAAGTTTGTATTTTTTTTTATTGTATTCTGGTCAGGCTGTCTCTGCCGCTATTGCCTCTTGTGGTCAGTGTTCTATTTCCCGCTGTTCCTCGCTGTTTCTTACTATTAGCGGTCTGATTGATACGGTCGACAGAGGTTGAAAAATGTTTTATAGGATTGAACTCCCAATTAACTTTCTTTGGTGCGGCGCGAAGTTTATATTCCGTGCATTGTTTAGTCCTGGGTTCAAGGCATCAAAATGCCAGGAAAGTGGTCAGCATGCCTTGCTGTGTGGAGGTGTATCGGAGCCCGCGACCGAGCGTCTCAGCCGGCCGCCATATTCCTCTCCGAGCTGCACCTTCAGGGTTCACAACTTGCATTCAGCTTTCCATCTACACTACAGACAGCATTCAAGATATCCTTGATTTATGTAAGGCAAAGATTATTTTCTTAAAGGATGCCACAAAAAACATTCCTCAATGATCGTAGTAAGTTTTGTTTTCAAATCTACACTGCAGTCAAAAGAGTTCACCGTTTGATACCAGTGGCGCATACAACATAAAATTGAGTCTCGATTTATTTAAGGCAGAAAAATAGTACTGTGTCGTCAGATTTTGTTAAAGTATGTAACAAAAAAAATTCCTCGATGTGTGTGTCAACTACAGCCTTCGATGTACTCTGCGGACAGCAGGGTTCACAACTTGAAGTCACTTTTGCATGTATACTACGGACAATAAGGAATTCATCCTGATTAATTAATTGATTAATTTAATGCAGAGACAATTGTATTGTATGTGTTCAGATTTTTTCAGATAGAATGACGATTGTACATCAAGCATTCCAGTAGACAAGAGATATTATACCACTGCGACCCCCACCCCCCCAAACCACGAATCATCACAGGGTACACACACGCTGACTTCTTTCGGTACCACTAAATCACTGCACCACAAGTCATTTTCCCCTAGCCTTATCAAAGCAGAATTCACTAGGCAAAAAAACATTGCTCCTAGTACAGCCCCCCTGCATTACGCATTATCGGAGGGAACGTACAAGCTCAGCGCCAAAGATACTACTAACTCAGTGCACCATAAATCATCGGAAAGAAGAGTGAACAGTTTTATGTCAGCAATGAGGCATATTATCAATTTTAAGTGGAATTCATGCAGAATCCAATCGACAAAAGACATTACTCCAATTACTGTGCCCCCCAGACCACGCATCATCGCAGAATATGTACACGCTAAGCACCAAAGATACTAGTAACTCAGTGCCCCAAAATGATTATCTTGTGGCCTTACTAAGGCACCATTCAGAACACAAAAAACATTACTATCAGTACAGCCTGCCCGGACCACGCATCATCGCAGGCTCCACAGAACCTTCTTGTTTTAGATACCACTAACTCAGTAGAAACCAAACTAAGTATAACACCTATCAAACACTACACAATATCCCTTTATTATGCTTCCTTAAAAAACGTATTTTAAATCACTTTCACATTTAGTTGAATCATAAAATGCATGCTGCATACATGTTCGATCTTCCACTTCAACTATGATTGCTGATGATGCACTCCACCCTAAGATCTACACTGCAGACAGCAGGGTATACAACTTGAATTCACCTTTGCATCTACACTATAGACAGTAGGAAATTCAACCTTGATTTATTTAATGCAGAGACAATTATACTGTATGTATTCAGATTTTGTTAAAATAAGTGAAAAAAAACATTGTTCTATAACTGTACCGACTACTAGCTTCTATGTACACTGTGCACAGTAGGGTTCTCAACTTGAATTTACTTTTTCATCTACACTACAGACAGCATTAAATTAAGCCTCAATTTATTTAAAGCAGAGAAAAAATAGCACCTTCAATAGCTGCATCACGTGAACTATGATAACAAACAATGTACAAGTGTGCTCCAAAATGTACCTCCACCACCAGCAATAACAAGTACCTCTGGGGTATCACCCTCAACATCGCCACTAGACATAGGTCCCCAATTTGTGAAAGTTACGATGCACTGCGTGAAGTGGAATTGTGTAATTTGTTATCAGGAGCAATCAGTACACCTAGTTTTCACAGCAATTGATGACCATCGATGCTAGTTTTCTTTTCCCCTCTCAAAGTTCATATACTCCAGTATGCAACAGAGAATGATTTCAGTGCAGCCCGTTCAGACCACGCATCATCGCAGGGTGAGCACACAATAAACACCAGACGTACCACTAACTCAGCACACAGTAAGTAATAGCCACGTGTCCTTGTTAAGGCAAAATTCAATAGGCAAATCACATTTCTACCAGTGCGGGCTGCCTGGACCACGCATCATCGCAGGCTCCACACAAACTGGCCCTACCTCAGTCCACCACAACTCATGAACTCTTTACGATAGAATATTCTGTGTATTATTTGATATACAATGCTCCTACCTTTGTACAAACCGTTTATGATTAAATATCTGCATATGATATCATGATTACTATTCTACTTCTTATTAACAACAACGTAATAAGATGGAGTCGAGCACACGTGCCGTACCCACTTCAACTATCTATCTGTGTCTGTGTATTTATTGTGTTTGTAAAATGCTGCTCCTAAGCCCTATCACATTACATTGTGCTATAAATAGCGTATGCAACCATCTTACCTGTGACAGTAAGTGTGGGCTATTCCTTTTTTTTAATTGTTTTTTTTAGCATATTTATATAGCGCAAAATCAACTCAAAACGAACTCATTTTCAGGCATGCGTACATTACGTCATTAATCTACAATAACAGGATGTGGACGCAACTCTGAGGCTCGAACACTGATTTCCAGCACCAAGTTCCACAGTGTACCTGAATAACGACATACGTATATATATATATATATATATATTAGCTGCCCTTCATGTGCCAAAAACTAAAACTTAAACCTTTCACAACCCTGTATTACTACAGCTACAACACTCTACTGAATGTATAACAAAGATTCATAATCGCAGAAATGTGTCATGTCCACCATCTTTTATGTATGCAACTATGAATGAATATAGTCAGTGATACCCCGAACTTACATGTTGGCCAAGTTGCGGGATTTTACAGATATAAGGACACATTTCTTTTTAAGACCCGGGTGAGGTCAGCACTACAAAACGGACACCCGAATCACTTGATTTCTCATACAGCTCACGACTGGACCACGCCCATAGCTCCGGAATCATGGTTCAGAGCCTCACGCAGCACTAGCATACATCAGGCCACCCCACTTATGCTTCCAGGAAAACATAACAACGAAACATTGCCCAGATTTAATTGTAGTGATTTCTTACTTGCAGGTCTAGTTGTCAGAACGGTACACACACACACTCCCTCATGGCTGGTATACACCCACACCACACCCATCCAGCACCTGCGTCACAACACACGTGACCCTACCAATAAAAAAGACGGAGCGCACGTGCTCTACGCCATTTTAGAGTTGCTCCCATCCCAAGCGCTGTGATGGCCTGTCGTAGTGATTCAAACGCCTCATGTAGGCCCGAACCACTGAGTAGGGGGGCCCACCACTACGTGTGTGACCTCTTTGGTCACTGAGTTAGTGGTATCAGAAGCACTGAGCGGGTGAGGAACCTGCGATGATAATGGGAGCACGAGTATGTCGTTAGCCATACCGATATCAAGACTCGGCACCATATATGAGACTTCTTGGTGGCAGAGCGGGACTACATGATGCAGGTGTCCTGTCCACGAAAAGGTGAGTAGTGAGGCCTGGGTGCGCATCGGAGGGAGTCGATAGGCTGCACCAGACTGAATACAAGAAAACGACGCAGCGATTTTGAAAAACGCCATCCTATATAGTGTATCAAATTACATGTACATTTTTTTTCCACTAGCAGGAACGTTTTTATGATCGCTCAAACGTCCGGAATATAAACTATACAAATAGTTCTTTTAAATGTGAGAGGGAACGTGTGTGAAAGACCGATGTTATTCAACTCCACATTAAGATAGTAACAATTACCAAACATAACATCTTTCTTTTACTATCTTTTAGATGTAGATCTTCAGGGTGCATTATGTCCCAGCACGTGGTGAAAAACACACTGGTGACGGAAAGTTGAGCTGCGAATATTCTTTGCAGTCACTCTGTCACTTCCTCTCTCCTTTCATAAAAAAATTACACACAATGTTAACTTCCTTTTTATATTACAGGTTGTGTTTCACAAATTGGCTTCCCCCACCCCCCGCAACACTTCTAAAGCTCAACGTTCAAGGATTCTGCGAAGATGTGTGGCCATCGTAACAACATTTGAGAAGGCTGCTACGACACGTGGTGCACCCTCTTTGAATCACGCCAATGGCACAAGGTGAGCAAAAAAGCTTCTTTCCAAAACAATGGCAAGTCATCTGTTAAAGGAAAGAGTGGGTAGTGTGCAGCAGCTTTACGGCGTAGGAATGTACAATTACCTTCGAGCAGTGACAATAGATAGATTACGACAGTCTGAGAGACAAATCTACAAGCCCCTAACTCCACTTTTGTACGTACTATACTATGACTAACTCTATGTACTATATTTCAGATCACTAAACTGGAGGGTGCTCTATGAACCAGCACATACTTGGACACACAACCAAGGCAAAAGGTGAGCTACGAGTATTTTCTCCACTATCAACTGCTCCATCTATAACTTTCACTCTCTCACAGTTTTAATGTAGTTTTCTCTCTCTTTCTCTCTCTTCCTCTCACATCATTTCTCTTTTAAAGTTATGGTCGCTGTTGTCCACTGTGACGTGACCAACCAAAGCGGAGTTCAAGTAGTGAACTCTGTTGGCCACAGTGTTTACACAAGGTAAGCAGAGCGACCTAGATATACAATGCCTCCGATTAAATGCATTAGAAATGAAAGACCTTATTTACAAGCCCCTTGCTTAACTTTTGCGTCACTTTCAACATGAGAAAAGTAACACAAAACTGGCGCAAGTGTCTTGTAAATAAGCCCTAAAGAATATTGTCCTGCATAATGTCTTGATCTCTCACCTAATTCGGTCTTATCTCTGAATCATTTTAAAGACCTGTTGATCTGTAATGTAAATCTGACGCAGTAAGCTCTCCATACAGACACCGTTTGAACGCAAGCCTATAAGACAAGTGAAATGTATCAGGCACACTACTACACGTTAAAAGAAGGAAATATCTTCAACTGTTAATTTGACTCTTAATGTTTGATCTCATTTAGTCACATCGATCTAATTTAAAAACACTAATTATCTTTTTTGTTCTGCAGATTACCTACCGTACGTCTATTGGACTCCATATCACATTTTGTTTATTATAATGTTTTGTTAAAGTTATGTTTCTAGTTATTTATTAAATTGTTATCTTTAAGTTTCATTTCCAGTTATTTATTGTTTTAATAAAAGTTAATTTAAAAAAAGTATATACGTCTTTTTTTGGGGAGGGTAAGCGGTCCCCAATAGAAATGATATTTATAACTTGAAGTATAATTCTGAGGCTAACTCTTTACCAGAGTCTATACCTACAACTAACGGTCCCTATGGAAAAGTTTAAAAACTCCAGCACAGTAACTTTTTTCCATTACCAACATAGTGTAGTGAACTTCTAACCTCTGTGCTCATTTAAGTGTTCCATGAACTGTTACTATGGTAACAGGCAGAAAGCCGTTTGGGGTAGGTTTGAAAGGTACTGGCTGTACAAAAACCGTTATATTAACCCTGGATCCTCTACAAGACCAAAAAGGAAAGCAAACTAAAACAAAACGCTGGGTACCAGATTTACAACCCCCTTCCACCACTTTCGCGTCCAAGGCGCCCCCCTCTACAAAATTAGCATTTTGTGGGCCTCAACTACCCTCCTCAAGCCCCGGGAACCATCATCCCCGGATATTTGTGTATTGTGAGAGACAGACTGCGTGACCCTATGTCTACAGCCCTCGAGAGCCCTGGAGCCCACAACGCCCAACTAATGCAGTGTCCCGGGGTGCCTACCCCCGGGACACTGCTGTTTGCTTTGAGAGGGCGAGAATCTCACGGCTCCCGCCCTCCCATAGCAGACTTAATTTGCATTTTCAAAGACAGAGCAGAGAAATCTGTTCTCACTTTCTAAATAAAAAGCAGATTGCATTTCCACATACAAGTTAGCATCTCCCCTTGCAGAAAAGCAATGCCGACTCCCGAAGCACGTGGGAAGCCAGCGGGACCGTGGGGCATTGTAGCTCCCCTCACGGTCCCCAACATTTGTTATAAGACCCGGGGGATAGGGTCCCCGGAGATATTAGAAATGATTAATAGGGGCTATTTTTTTCCGGGAAAATTACAAGTCGGGCGCTCAGTGCCGCCCCCTGGTGTGCACCCGCTGGATGCACAACTCATAATCTGTAGGGTGTGCGACTCCAGCGCCTTTGATGCACAGCTTCTACGCGTTTGGGACTCTGCATTACTTTTCCATATCACAAGCTACTAACATACAACTCCCCATGTGGAAAAGCAATCTGATTTTGAAAGAGAGAACAGATTTCCTTGCTTTGGTAGGGCGGGATGGACACCCCAGAACACTACAGGAACCGGCCCTCCCACAATACATAAAGCCCCGGGGAGTGGTGGTCCCCTGGGCTTTGGAGACCTCCCTAGCCATACTTTTTTTTGTAGCCCCAGTGGGTAACGGGGCCCTCGAGTGCTCCAGTACGGGAGCCACGTAGTCCCCCTCCCACAATACATAACGCCCCGACGGGTGATGGTCCCCGCGGCTTTCAGGACCTTCAAACCCCCCCCCCCCCATTTTTTTCCGTTTTAGCCCCGGGCACTGACGATCCTCCGAGGCTGGGGGTCCCCTCTGGGCCCCACATAAAATGTAATTCCCCTGAAACTAATTATTTTTTTTAAAAACCTCCTTTTTATTTAATTTATTTTAAGGCACAGTCCACGCACCCTACACACATCCCGGTTTAAAAAAAAAAAAAATGTGGGCCCTGGGGGGGGTCTACAGGGTAAAATTATTTCTACCCTACCCCTTTTCTCGGTTTTGAACACATATTCCACTGACTTCCTCAGACTCGCTTCTACCAAGGAACAAAATGGCTGGTTTCGAAGGTTTACAACCACTTGACAGCCAATTAGCATTGAGCGCGTGATCGGGACGGTGAGCTTATAATACGATGACAATCCTCGCACAATCCGCGGATCCCCCACGCACATAGATATATAAATTACTTTAACCGTAATTTTCTCAGGAACTACTGAACAGATTAACACCATATAAGCAAAAGGTACAAGTCGGAACTGAGGACTACCTCTCTGCCAAATTTGGTGTAATACCTTTCAGCCGTTAGGGCTGTAGCCGTGGCTAAAGGTCCTATGGGAAATTGCATGGGGAAAACACGTTTTGGGACCCCCCTTTTTTCTCGGCCCCCGCTTGACCAATCACCCCCAGCCTTTCAGGGAAGAAGCGGAACTGAGCCGGCCAAAAGATTGGAAAATTTCAAGAAGATTCATCAATCGACCCCAAAGTTACTGCCAACAGAAGATATACTCAAAAGGAGTGGCGGCTATCCTTAGGAGGGAGTCCAGTTTTCAATGAAGGCACGACAGAGAACGTCTGATTGCGCAATCAGACGTTCTCTGTCATTGACGAACAGGTCGTCCATGGTGGCAGGCTCGGCTTCCTTTCGAAAGCCGGCGTGCTGATCTATTCTTCGACGCTGCCTCTGCCACCCCCAGCCCGGATTTACGGAACTGCCCAAGGGCGTGAACGATTGACATCACCCGGGGCACCACAGTGGATCGTGCGTAGTCATTGAAAACTGGACTCCCTCCTAAGGATAGCCGCCACTCCTTTTGAGTATATCTTCTGTAGGAGCTACTACAACCTTTCAAAAATTTTACGTGTGCTCATCTGATAGAGCGTCCCATGGTCCTGATGAGAATCCTGTGACTAATAAGGATTCGAAACGCGTAGACCGACCGTGTAGGGTCAACTTGTGCCTTCCTCGTGCTTAATTATATGGCACTTGGTTGTGTGTTCATACACCCATAGATTGTGATACATTCTTTTGAGAACTGAAAACCAGAAACGAAAAAATAGTGGTGTATATATTGTGTTTGTTATTTCCAATAACTGCTTTAGAATTTTATAGTTGACCCCCACTTTTCCCTCCCCTTTCACTTTTATTTCATGGTTGAATGCAAGTGGTGTGAATGCGATATGCCTGAAAAGTGTTGACATGATTGTGTATATATATATATATATATATATATATATATATATATATATATATATATATATATATATATTCTTATCGCTGTTGTGTCCAAATTTGTACTGTTTGTGAATAATATAGCCTGTCAAGGCGCACAAAAGCTAAAACGGTGTTCCATTTTTTGATTATCTTTGAATAAACAGCTATTATATAGCGACCCCAAGTATTGAACTGTCGTCTATACTTTGGTGTAATTATTTGCCCTTAAATAACATATTAGTATCATTATAACATAACAGCACATTTACCTTTATGACACATTTGTTATGGATTTAAGGCCATTGACCAAACAAGAAAAGACAAGTTAAGTCCTAATACCACAAACAATGCGGTTGTGTATATTAAAAAACGTGGAGCATTGAGACACATCATTTTGAAAAATCACTTTGGACTGTTTGGTTATTTCTAAATGAAACGATTGAATCATTATATGGTGCACCCTTGTATTTGAATCCAATTTGTATAGTCCTGTAGTTGGACAGCACCTTGGCAGCAGGGGCCAAATTGAGGGCACAAGTCAGACACACAAGTTTCTTGTAACAGATTGGGGATAATAGGTCAGGTGAGGCACCCATCTGAGGTCCGGCTGTCGTGTCTTTTGTACACATCGGTTTAGTATTAATTTTTAGGTCGAGCCTGGGCAGCGCATGAGCTGCTCTGCGAGGCATGTTATATTGGAGGATATTGGAGGATGTATATTGAAGGATGTACGGGCTGGACTGTTCCCATGAGGCACAGGGTCAAGACTGATTTGCATATGGCCAGGTTTAAACTGGGGTGGCATGGTGAGCAAAAGAATGGTGGATTTAACCCAGATCTCTTGACTGGGGGTGAATGTTTTGATTTTTTCTGTATTCCGTCCATCAATTGTGTGTCTTTTGCAGTCCTGTAGTGACATTTAACTTACTAGCCCTGGGTACCTCTAGTACCAAATGGTTGGGACTTACAGTTAAGCTAAAGCTAAATAAGCCAGTGAGTCAGGTATTAGCCAATTACACATGAACTTTGAGGGTCAGAACACATGCATTGAGGCCTGGACAGCATGGCCCAGTGCACTTCAGAGTCGAAAACCAAAATCATCAGCCCAAAACTTGGGGAAAGGGGTTGTGGGGGAGGGGAGTGGTCATTCAAAAATAGGCACTTTTCTACAGGTCCTTACCTAGCACAGGAAGAACAATGGTCATTGTCATGATAAAGAACTGAATGTTGGAGTTATGCCTCTCGACATATGGGTTTATCAGCTTTTATTCAGTATCGCATGCTGCATTATATAGACACTGCATCTCCTGTTGCACACACAGATGCGTACGATGCATCTATTTTTTTTATTGGTTCCCATGATTTTCTATTGCACTGGGGTACTCCAAAAGAGCCTTAACTACTGTACCAGTAGTTCTTAACCTATGGTTGGGGGACCCATGGGGGTCCACAAAGCCTACTCTGGGGGTCCACGGCTGCTTAGAAAATGAAATATTAACAGATTTATAAAGGGTATATAAATAAAGAAGAAAAATGTACCCTGAGAATCTTAAAACATTCTCTAATAGTGAATGAATTTGAAATTGGAGGTTAGAAATTAATTTAATAAGATTGATTGGTGTGAGCACTGCATGTACATCAAACAGAATATAGTATGGACGATGGGCGGTCTTAATTAAATTTAGAAAAGCTCCAATCTTCCACTTAAAATTGCATTGCTCGTTTGTTTTTTTGCATATTGTTTTGTAGCAGGGATGTGGAATTCCTATAGCCCGACGCCCGGGGCATATTGTTTGAGGTCAAGGGCTACAAATTTTCATGTATATTTTGTCCTTGGGACAAGTAGGCCCAACCCCCTACAGCACAAACCCTTTGACTGCCAGTTTACAGCACCACATTATGGATCAGGGAAAGGCATTGCCTGCAGTTAATGTAATATTTGTGTCCATGTGTTAACGCTGTTCAAACTCGTATTTATGGTTCATTAATGCAAAACTTTTATTGTTGGGGTGACCAATCTAAGTACATGTTGTAAGCTCAGAATGCACTACTGACAGTGGTTCCAGTATAAAAACATGTACACACATTTTCAATGTTTAGCAATATGAGGCTATGTATAATGCTCCCAGAACGCTCTCTGATTAGACACAAATATTTGCGGAAGATTGAAATAAAGACTGATGATTATTTGCTTTCAAAATAAAATGCTCACAAAAAAATGCAAAAACCTTTCGCTAAACGACTGTAAAATTTTAGATACCATTTCTTTGCAGCATCATTTAGTAAAATGTGGTGTTGTTTGCTAGTATTTCCAAAAATATTCACAATGGAAAATGTGTAACGAGTTTTAATAAGATTATGAGAAACATAAAAATAAACAAGCATTGGTAAAGCCAGTACATCTGAAATTGTTGGTCATCCTTTTGGTTTTGCCAATGCATGACTTGTTTTGACATGGTAGTTACTGGCACTGAGCAAAACGACTGTTTCGATATGCTTCTAGTAAAAGAACTGAATGCTGTCACTCACAGATAAACTAGCCGATAGACAGGGAGAGACAGAATTTTAATAAACACAAATGGTCACATCAACGCCAGACCTAATTAAGGGCCCAATTATTAAATAAAGTCTCAAATGTGCGTCCAGTTCCTTGCATTAAGTGCAGATATACAGCTTTCATGAATTCACAAGACTTTACAGAAGTAGGCTTAAACATAGTACTCCTAGAAAATATTTGTGAACTGCATAGTATCATGAGTAAATATGCAGGTGTAGATTTGGTCATGCAAAAATCTGAGTATTTGCAAGTTCCCTTTCCCTTCAACCACTTTTTTCCCAACCCTTGAAGAAGTTTTATTTCTGCCATTGCCAGGAATAAACTTCCTTTCAAGGTATGGGAAAAGATTAGAGAAGAACTGGTGAAAACCATTAAAACATAAGTTAGTAGGTTTGCACAGACTCTAAAGGGCATTTCAACCCTGAAACTATTGCTTACCGTTACCTTCAGCCCCAGTATGTAGATCTGCGGAAACATGGCAACATAAGGGAATTGCTAGTATTCAACACCTACTATGGAAGGAGCCCTGGCATAATCCGAGAGGCTGTTTCAGCGCCCTTATATAATAAGATAGCTGCCATAACTTGTCGCTTCATTACATGGCACAAAAGAGACAAGTGGATTTTGTTACAGGACAAGTAGATTTATGAAGCAACCTGCCCTATGGACAAGTAGGTATTTTATTAAATTCCACACCCCTGTTTGTAGTTCAAATCATCGAAAATGCTTAGGATGGGATCCTCGGCTTACAGTAATGACTCAGTGGCGGTCCCTAGACCTCAGTAATGATTCAATGGGGGTTTCCAGGGTGAAGAAATTATTAAGTGGGGTCGAAAGAAGTCAAAAGGTTAAGAACCACTGTTCTGGACTATTTTTTTTGTTTTTAACTGTTTTTAAATCCTGGGTCTTTTTAGGCAATATATTTCTGAGAAATATAGTGAAGAATGCCCTATACTGGACATTTTTTTTTTAAATCAACAATGGTTGAGGTGAGAAATGATCGAACAATGCAACTAACATATTTCCTGATATGAATAATTTTGCAGAGAATAATTCTGACTCCTAATCTGTTCAAAATATGGTCATCAACTCCTACAAGGGAGAGAACAGTAGCAGGTACTTCAAGAAAATGGGTGCTAGGGTGCATAAATGAGCTGAGAAAGGGTGGTTATAATATTTTATCTGTCCAGTGTTAACATTCACCCCACGTCATGTTGGTGCTATGATGGGAATACATTACATAGCCTGTCACTTAAAAACATAACGTGGAGAAAGAACAACCAGAGTTTCAATTTATGCGAGTTCAAAAAAGAAGCAGCCACGGCAACAGGTGGCCTTAGCACTAAATTCATCTTGAAATCCAGGATTGACTATTGCAATACACTCTATTTGGATGCTAGCAATACAACTCTAGCCAAACTGCAACTGGTGCAAAAATGCAGCGGTAGGGCTGACATTAGACTGGCTTCCTGTACAGAAGCGTGTCACCTTTAAAGCCATGTGTATTGTTCATAAAGCACTGTATAGTGTTAGTCCAGGGGGAATCAAAACCATGTTCCAACAGTACTAACCTTGTACACTTCTTCAGTCGGCAGCCCATCAATTTAGTTCTCATTCCCAAAGTTCGGAGGTAGAGATGGGGAGGCAGAGTTTTTTCGGTCACAGCTGCCAAGATCTGGAATTCCCTCCCCCTTCAACTAGATGGTATTAATCTGCATACTCCTTTTAGGAAGGCCTTAAAACCTAGCTTTTCTTTTGTAACTTGGCCATGGCAATGGGGAGGTGTACTCTCAGGAATAGCTTTCAGCACCTTGACGCCTTTAAGCACAGTTGTACTATACACATTTATATAATTTCATCAAGACGCATTCACATTTGTATTGCGGCTTGTGAAAAGGTAATTAATGTTTGAAGGTGCAAGACTCCTCAGTGACTAGTCGCCGAAAGAAATATGCTTCATGCTCGAATGAAGAAGTTACAACACCCCATGATTTACACCAAACCGACTGAACCCTGCGTTCACACAAGCAGATCAAAGTCTGCTAAACACACCTGCTCAGAAACTGGAGTTACTCTCATTCAGCAGAAGAACGAGACCTAGATGCTACTTCAACCAGCATTGGCAATGCCAATTGGTGCCGCCTATGTGAGATCTATTGGTGCAGCCAATGCTTTTTTAGACATATTACACAGCAGCGCTATCCAGCGTTCACTGCATCATAGCGCTTCTATTTTTTTAAGGGAGGGGCGAGGCAACACAAGGGATGCACGGAAGAGAGCACAAGGCAGGGCAAGCAACAAAGACAAGGGACGAAAGAAGAAATAGTACTCAATCACAGCGTGACTAACAAATGGGCACTGGTTATGCGTCAAATCCATAATTATGTAAAAAAGTCCACAGATAAGGCTACAGATAAGGGGGTGACTTAAAAAAAAGATAGGCCATAAGACTATGGTTCACCAATCGATTCGAATGATTACTCAACCTAGTAAATACAAGACATTTGGAGGTAAATTCCTTCAGGTACAGGGCGTATCCCTGTGGAGTTCTCTACCATTACAACTTGGACTGGAAAATACATTTTCAAATTTAGGAGATCTCTAGAAACTGGCCTGTTCATGGGTTTCTTTGCTCTTATGTTTAGCGCAAATTGGCAACTAAATAGATTCCCTTCTGGTGAGCCAGCCCGATACCCAAGTGAAGCCATGTCTTATACATCCTTTGACTTTATCGGTGTCTAATAAATGTTTTCTTTTGGGGAGGAAATAAATGGGTGAGGGTGCACCAGCAGATTTACCCCTTTCCACTGGCAGAATATCAAATTCGTCTGCTTTCACATTTATTCACTCTGTATTCTACCACCTTTATGCATCCGTACCCCAAAGTGTTACACAAATACTTCAAGTTGTTAAGTACACCATGCAAAAAAGCCACAAAATAAATATGTGGGTATTGTAATCTGAATATAAAGAAGGTGAAGGGAGCACGTAAAAGCCTCACAGCGAAAATTGTGGCAACAAAAACAGTAAATGAATGCAAAACGATCCAAGTACATAAACTTAAGAGCAGCAAAACAAGCCCTTATTCGGTTGATTAATAAGAACCCAGGTAGATACTGGGCAGACACTCTAACTCTCTAACTCACAAATAGCATGCACACGGTCACACACACAAAGGATAATGGCAAGCATCGTACAGACACACCTTAACGTACAATGACTGAAACACACAGGCGCGACTGCGCAGTCAAAGTCTGACTAAGCCAAAGTACACATTATGCAAGTGTCACCAACCACTCCTGTCTGGGTGGAGACCGATGCAGTCTATATAAGGAAACAATGTGATTAAAAGTACTTGCCGTTAACCCTCAGCTTATGGCTCTCTGCGGGAAACTACACTGGGGTAAACAACATCAGGTGGATTCATAGCCATGATAACACCTGGAACTAATCTACACAAAACTGCATTTGATCAGTAGTTGCATGGCATGGGCACCGGTAATGGCTTGGGGATTTGAGATGCATTACATGGAGGCTGAGCTATCCTTGGGTTTGGATACCCATGAGAACTGGTCATATTCTCAATATCTTAGATGATGGCATTAGGCTGGCTTTGCCTAAGGAATCGGAGAGGCTTGGTTCTGGGCAAGCACTGCCTCAGTGTTCCGAGATGGGAGGGCAGCAGTACACTCATTAATAAGTACTATCACCCTGCGTTAAATGGGAGCTCTGTGTCAGTACACATGAGGGCTTACTTGTGCAACTAGGCAGCCTTGTTCTGTAGGGGGTATGGGGTAGGGTCAGTAAATCCTTAGTAATACTGTCGCACGATGGGGCCTCTACAGCAGAGTATACATGGGGCTCAGTGTAATCAACGAAAGATGGAGCTCTATTGACAGTCGAGGAAATAGTGGCGAGGTCTGCCCATGGGATGTTGTGATTACACAAGGCTTGGGGCTGGCATTGTTCAGTAATATCACTGTGGGTGGTTTGATAACTAAAATTCAGAAAGGCGCGTTAGAGTGGCAAAAGTTTAGCGATGGGTACTGTCAAATTGTGGAACTCTCTTCCCTTGGATCTTAAAAATTCACAAAAATGTTTTTCAATTCAGAAAAGTTTGAAAAAATAGCGCCAAGACACTTTTGGGTAATCAAGCGCTATACAAAACCTATAACATAATAACCTACTGTATTGGCTGCCAGAGCAGTGGGAGCCTCGTGCAAACACCTTCTGATGGAGCTCTATGGCAGAGGGCACGGTGGCTTGAACTGTTCTGTACCATCACTGTGGTTTGATGGAGCTCTTTGATGTCGGTGTGCTTGCTGGCTGTATACAAGCTAGGAGCTCTATAGTAGGGCATATGACGGCCGATACATAGTTGACAGTGCTGGTGGCCTTAGTGTGATGGAGTGCCATGACACTGGACAAGTGATATGCTAGACTTTGTATTTGATGGAAAATATAAGCAAGAGGCAGATGGCAGGGCTCAGTAGAAATATGAAATCGCACAGCAAATATAGCTCCATCAAGCACACCATACTTAATAGTGGCATAGAGGCACTACAGGGTCTCCAGCTTTACCACTACTTGTCCTACGTCTTTTAGGATTAGGCTAAGGTACATAGTCAAACAGATTTGAGAGAGCGGAGCATCTAAGATAAAGCTTTGTGTAATAAACATATTCAAAATGGTGTTGCATTACACCATATATAGAGCATTAGGATAGTGTGACCAGACGGCCCAGTTTTCCCGGACAGGCCCGGTTTTCGATGGACTGTCCCGGTGTCCCAACACATTTCTTCATTTTGCATAAATGTCCCGGCTTTTGGGGCAAATGTCAGGTAAAAGCAATTTTAAGGAGAATTGGACCACATGCTTTCCTTAGACGGGGTTTTCAGAAAAATGAAATAATTAAGATATGTATTCAGTTTCCGTCAGGCAGCACGGGAGGAGTTTGGTGTGTGAAGAAGGGCGGGCATAGGGTAGAGGTCCTGCCGTAGATAATGTTAAGTAAAGGTGGCACCACAAATGTATGCACGTGTGTGTGTATGAGCGCGTGTATGTGTGTGTTTAAAAGTCTATACATATACAGAATTACAAGACTACGTTAAAACCGGGACGGACCAAAAATAAATGTAGGACTACTTTTATTTCCGGCGTGTCCCTGTTTTTGTTTTTCAAAATCTGGTCACCCTAAGGAAAAGTCAAGTACTCCTCGGTGAAAACGTGCCCACGCACTGAGTCTAGAATTGAGGCAAAAAAAATTGGGATAGTAAATCACTGGGATTATTTTTCTATTGTACCCACAATTGTACAAGTCCCAGATGAGCGCCGTTCAGTGTGGTGGATAGTCTCCAGATGGATTCTAAATATAGCCTACGGAGATGAGCAGTGCCCACAGGAAGCCGTGATTAATTACAAATACTGGGCACAAAGCTTAAGATGTAAAGCAGGCAGCTGCCTCAATTTCGGTGTAGGACTCCGTGCAGTACATACACGGCCGAGGATCTTGCTCAGTGTACCGGATGGAGGAGGCGTTGCGCTGCTTGTGCGCCACTTGAGGCCTGCGGGTTTCGACAAACGTACAGCTCCTTGTTATGGAAGCCCCCCACGGGGTTCAAGGCTAAAACCAACCGGCATGGTAGCCGTTTATTCTGAAAGAGCTCCTGCTTCTGTTACGATATATCGTTCCTCCATCCACAACAGAAAATGTACTGAGGAAAAAAACTGCCCTTAGTAGCGGAGGATGAAAGAAAGGGGCGCAGGAATTACACTGCAGAGGAAATCTTCAGAGAAAACGCACAAGTGTTGAAGGACACTCTGGTCAACGCTATGCAAGTCCACGGATGGCGGTTTGGGGTGTATGGGCGACCCATGGCAAAACCCATGCCATACAATGGACTCTCGGCTGACTGAGAGGAATGCAGTAAGGCATTCGCATACTCCATGGCTGCGCTGCATGGCCGTGGCACGCCCTTCTGGGCACACAAACATGCAAACAACCAGTTCTTTCAAATGCGAGCAGGGCACAAGTTGGAGGTGGACGTGCACTGTAAGAATGTCAGATGTGTTGGTCTTTCCCAGTATTTACACAAAATAAATAGCATTTATATATTGCTTACTACC
Organism: Lissotriton helveticus; assembly: GCF_964261635.1. Taxonomy (NCBI): domain Eukaryota; kingdom Metazoa; phylum Chordata; class Amphibia; order Caudata; family Salamandridae; genus Lissotriton; species Lissotriton helveticus. The sequence continues at coordinate 1,040,710,327 of NC_136057.1, forward strand.
CAGGAGATGTTGTAATACTGTAAATATTACTTTTTTGTGTAAAACACTATGGGTAGAGGAAGTTTACGCTGACAAAAGGCAACATTTTTATGTGTAGCCTTTTAAGTGTGAATCTTCTTCCTAAATCAGGAGGGCTTACCTCTATACTCGAAATGTGCTCCAATGTACTCATGATGAACATGGTAAACGTATATGTGAGGTGTCACTTCTTATAATGCCACGTCCTGTGATGTCACGTCCCGTGATGTCACGCGCCGTGATGTCACGCGCCGTGATGTCACGCGCCGTGATGTCACGCGCCGTGATGTCACGCGCCGTGATGTCACGCGCCGTGATGTCACGCGCCGTGATGTCACGCGCCGTGATGTCACGCGCCGTGATGTCACGCGCCGTGATGTCACGCGCCGTGATGTCACTTGCATACTAATTAACTAGGTTAGTCCCCCCACCTTCTTGTTTTTGTTAGGACTTGTGCCCTGGATGGGTGGGAGAATAACAAGCACTGGCGTTGACAATAGATCTCGCAGTAGGAAAGTTGGAGCTATTGGTTTTGTAAATGACATTTTATATTTATATATCGTTATTGGCATTGTCAATAACAATATATAAATATAAAATGTCATTTACAAAACCAATATCTCCAACTTTCCAAATGCGAAACCTATTGGCAACGCCAGTGCTTGTTGTGGTTATGGCCCAGTTTTTCATTCTGTGCGCAACATATGGCTGAGCAACAAAGTATTCAAAATAATAAAAATGCAGCAAAGTAAGTGGGGCTGACACAGAAGCAGACTGCAATTATGCTCCTATTTAGGCTTACACTCCCTTGCCCTTCTTTATGTATTGATGGACATGCTTCTAAAACTGGAACAAAAGAAACAAGTATATGCAATAACCCCCAAGCATCCAACCCAGAATATTTATTCAACATACAGCGCAGCACTAACTTTGTCTCTTGTGGTCGGAACGTAAAGCCGTCATACATATTGTTCTTCTGGCAACCAGTCACTCTATCCTTAAAAATGTGTCCTGTTTGTTTCCTTTCTCTCTGCAGATTTGTGCTCACGCCTCTGAATGGGTATTTGTAAATCATTTGTAAGGCTACAAAAACGATCAAATTAAAAAATACGAATACACAAAGGACCTCTTTTTAACAGAAAGTAATTAGTACATGAAAATGCAGTCGTTGGCACAAGTGAAGAACCGAGCAGCATTCCCAACGCCCGGAGGAGGACAAAACGATGATTAGTGGATGCTGAATGGGGGGGGATTTATCATGGGATAGCATCCGATATTGTTGTGAATTTTTACCGCGTGCCTCTGTGAGCTAAAGAGTGTGAAGAGGAATGCAAATAACTTTGGCAAACAAGTCAGCTGCGCGCGCACAGTGGTTGGAAGGGGCAAATTCGCGACATTCCCGAAGGCTGCGGGGCGGGTGTATTTATATCAGGGGCAAGAGAGAAACGAGGCCGAGCGGTACCCTAGAGGTGTGAGTAAAGAAAGAGCGGGGGGCACAGGTATCAGACGGGGTTCGTGGAGGGGCAGACACGAGAGGGTATGTGACAAACGGGCAGGTAACAAAGAGCATGAGACGGAAGGGGCAGATTTTAAAAGGGGAGCCGGAGAATGAACGACCTGAGGCACGAGAGTCACACTGGAGTGTAAGTCGTTGGAAGGGGCAAATACAAAGGGTGAAAGGCTGGAAGAGACGGTGGTCAAAGGGCAGATGTCAGGACGTCGAAGAGGTTTGGAGTGGGACCCAAAGTCCGAGCAGACACTGCGGGGCACGGGATCGAAGCAGGGAGTGTTCCTTCTTTAAAGTTCTGGAAATGCCCTCAGTGATAAAACTAGTTGGGTTGGACTAGAAGAAACGTACAAAGCAAAACAAATGCAACAATACTTGTTAAACAAATTATAGACACCAAGTAACAGCAAGAAAGATACAGAAATTACAACAAGAGGGGAGGGAAGAGGTAGACACAGAGAGATTGTACGGAGACAAAGTGAAAAACAACACAAGTGAAAAACAACACGTACCTGATAATGCAGAGCGGCCGGGAAACTGAAAGTACGGCCGGCCTGCGGCCGGCCATGAATAATTAGGGGAGGAGAAGCCCTTTGATGTGCTGTGCGGCCGGGAATGCGCGTGCTTGTTTGTTCACGTGAACTCTAAGAAAACCGCAGCGCAAGAAGCCCTTGGTTTGACGAGGATTTCGAGCACTTGAATTCTCGCTCCCTCAATGCACTTGCGCGCATTGTAGGTCACGAGACCTAAAAAGGCACACATTTACTAATTCCATTTTATGTTGCTTTTGATGCTGTGGTCAACAGGCTCCAAGTCAGCCTATCTTTTCACCCAGCATCCTCTCACACTCTGGGGCTTGCATTTTGGATTTTAACACTGCCACCATGGTCTCAAAAATCTGATATGCAGAGTGATACTGGCTAAAAAAGTCATTTCTGGCTGAAAGTGTCACACATTGCATGGACCTCGTCAAAATATTTGACAAAATGCTCAATTCCATTTTAAAAGCTGCTATTTCTTGTTGGCTAAGCAAAACCAAAAGCAAACTTTGTTCACATTTTGTGAACATTCGGTCTTTGCATTATATAGTAAACTAAAGTTTAAAATGTCAATCAAGCTGCCCTCATTTAATGGAAAGGTTTACATCAAGCCTAAATAAAACACAATATATAAAGTGTGTGTGTACTTTTCTGTTTTTTAGGTTTTAAGGAGTTTTCAGAATGCAGCCAGAGCCTTATGGGGGCAGTGTTATTTGAAGCAGCCCAGGAGCCTTCGGAGTAATTATCCTCAAGTCAGGTAAATACCTGCCAAACCCTTAAAAAAAGTTTTGAAAGGACGGAACTCACACAATAACAACCTTATTGTTGCACCTTCTCAAATTGATGAGTGTTACCACTGAGATTGAAGGCTTTGCCTTGATAAAACTTGGGTCACTGCCAAAAAAAATAGCAAGAAGATAAGGAAAAAGTAGCACATTCCCTTTAAAAAGAAGGCTCTCTCAGGGTATTAATATCACTTCCTGGGATGAGATGTGGCCCCACTGTGCATTGCTTATGCTAATTAGTTCCCCAACATGAAAAGCAGCATAAACAAGCAGGTCTTAATCCACTAATTAACAAAGTTGTAAGAAAAATTAAGAAGTTTTATGCTTTAATGTATTCTTGTGTAAGTGAATGTAAATTGATTTTTCAAGCCTACCCTTATGTATTATACCTCTGTATAGCAGTAGTACTAATTTCTTGAAAACATTTTTTTTTTTTAAATGGACAATAGGACATTGCCATTAACAAGCGCTGGCAAAACCCACAGAACGTCGTTGGTTGACAGTGTGTATTAGTGCCCTAGAAAGAAAATCCTACTTTCATCAATCATTTCTTGATTCACAGATTAACAGGGAAATACATTTTGGCCTCTCAGATACACAGAATTTCCTTATGCGAAGTCCTCCCTGAGACCCTCCACCTTTTTAGAGATATCGTTTTGGTCTCTATTCAGAAGTTGAAGAATTTGTGGTTAAAAGTATACATCAGAACTACAAGTTACTTATCTTTGGTAAAGCTCTTTCTGGTGGACACTCATCTAACCAGATTCGCCGCCACCAGTCTTCCCTGTTCTGTGGAGCAGATTTTTAAAATTGAATAAGGTCCTTTGGTAGATACTACTCACTGTTGCAGTCTGTTACGGATGCTCTCCTTCTAAGGTCACAAAATCTTTATTGTACCCTGAGATCTGCGCTCAAGGAAGGTGCCTATATACGTCTACGGCTCTACGCCATCCCTTATGGAGGGGGAGCGAGGTCTGCATGGAGTCTGCTGGTGCCACTTATCGGTGCACAGGAGCAGTTGTGAGAAAAGTTTCCTTATATCAGTCTGGCGCCTGGGGGAAATTGAAAGGGTGAAGAATCTGTAGTTAGAGTGTACACCTGAAAGAGCATTACTAGAGGTAAGTAACATGTTCTTCACTTTAACCATCTTTTTTTCAGAGATTTTTTCCCCACTGTATATATTACATGAACAGTTCCCAGCACCTGACCAACCATGGGTTTTTATTTTTGTGGCACATATTACAATAAAAAATAACCATCACATCACCTTGCCAAGGCCAGATCTGCTGGCAATGCCATTTCTTCTGCTAAATGCCATATTGTTTCAGTTGCAAACTAAATCCAAAAGCAGTTCTCTCCAATCCATCAGAAGCTACATTATGGCACAGATAACACCATCTTGGCAAAGACGTTCATCTCTTCATTCTCAGCAAAGCAAACGATTCAAAGGTGTATTGTATTGCAATTAAATTTATATAGTGCTCACTACCCCTGACGAGGAGTCAAAGCGCCTTTTCGGCAAGCAGCACGCTACTCCGTAACCCATAAAGGATTAGTGTGAATTAGTATAGTGAAAATATGAAGTAATTTGAGCGGTGAATATGTTTGCACTTATACACTTGCTGTTGAAGCACTTTTACGGCGAATAGCACACTACTTCGGAACCCATAAAGAATTAGTGTGCAGGAACCATCTGCAAAGCATCAGAAGCAGCGATGAATGTGACATGCAGCTTATTCGAAAAATGTTGGTCTGTTGATTATAGAATTGATGAATTATGTGGCACAGGCATCAAATCTATCATTATATACAAATTACTGCAACTCCTGTGACGTTGGTTACAGTTCAGGAAGAAAGGTTTTCTGCAGCGCTTATATTAACCAAACTGTTTTAAATGTACGCGTTTCTGCAAGTACAGTATGCTTTCTTGAAAATGTAAGTAACTGTATTCACTTATATTTTTTGCAAGGAAGCAGCATACGCAGTTGTGAATGTTTGTAGTTTAATCAACCAGTATTTTGTGAAGTTTAGGTAAAAGGTTATGGCACATCTAGTCCTACACGAACCAGAGCGGCAACACCCTAGAATGCCCCATACTAGGAATGAACTGGGTAACGTACCTGGCAGAGATGTAATTCACCTTGGAGGGATTCAACTGAAACTGAACCCAAACAAGCATTTGCAATGCAATAGGTCTCGCATTTACGAGAGTTTAAGCTATTGTCATTTACAATTGCAATAGCTCAAACTCTGGCTGCTTGAAAGTGAAAGCGTGCATGGTGAGGAAAGCACGTCGTGCCTCCAGTATGAGAAACTCATTAAAGAAAAGAGTGCTTACAGACTAAATAAGACATACTGTGTCGCAACAGAAGTAAAAGGGCCAGTCGCCATGGAAGGTTACAAATGCAGACAAGGCGCTACCAAGGAGGGACTAACCAGACTAATAATGACTCCGAAGCCAGCATTTACGAAGGACAAGGACACACGCCAATTAAAAATATAGGCAGTGAGTGGGCGGGGCTTCAAAGCCATACTCCAGGTTCGACTTAAAAAGTTGTGTAAAGCATGATTCTGGGGGAATCTATGGCCCCAGGGTCAAAACGTCCATGAGACGCTCCTTTAGGAGGATATGAATCAATATAGACATTCTTCAATATAGTATTGATCCATTAAGTTTGCATTTGTCCACCTCTGGACTTGTGCCTGGTGGCTCAGATCGGTAATCTATATTGAAATCATGACTTAGTTGCACGAGGTGGCCATAAGCAGAACATAATGTCATCTAAAGATGAGGTATAGTGCAAGAGCCAGATGCTGCTACAAATAAAGGCACACAACCACATTCTCTCCTGCACACCATAAAGAGGCAGATATCTCTGTAGAGAATCAGGGGACACCTTCGCCACGCTAGCAAGCAGTAAAAGGATGGCCGTATTCAGAATGTGGAGGGAGGCACCACGTGCAGAGGACGCTTGTAAAGACCGATTGAGCTGCTGCCTTCGGCGCATCATCCCAACGGGCTCAAGTGCAGCCATTGTGTGCCCCCCCCTGAGGTTTGATCCCAGATGGGGGTGGGTGGGTCGCACAGATGACTGCAGCACTCCACATATCTGTGGAACTGACTCACTCAGTGTCTTGGAAAAATCTTTGCCAGAAACGGAAAGTTTGGCAGTGGACCAAATAGTGTGATGCAAACTCAACTGTTTACAAGGGTGGAAAGATAATCGCCTCCTTTACAAAATGAGGGATGACTCACTTAATGCAGGGAGAGCTAATAATGGATGTAAAATTATATCTAGCGACGGCAGTAAAGGAACTTGATCCACATGCAAAACAATGGGTAACTTAAGTTATTTAGTAATTAAAACGAATTAAAGAATGGACTATAAGGCACTGAAATTTACAGTTAAGAAAGAAGCCAGTTTTAGCAGAAGACCAATCACTGTTGCTAATTTAAATCACTAGCACCAAGGTGCCATCCAATTTAGAACGGAAACACCAGGACCATTCTTAATTTAGTTGAGGAGCAGCAAGAGCCAAATACCCCTACTTTGGAACTGGTGTCAGCAAACCCACATAATGCTGACTACATAATAAACAATGGAGCATACCGATTTGGATCGAGTCCATAGTGCATGAAGGTGTTTGTATCATGATAAAAATATATGAAAGCATATTGAAACCATGCAGAAGTGACTCTCGTAGATACATCTCTCTCTTACACCTAATTGTATATACTTAACAGAGATTTTTCCAAAACCTTCCAATGAATAACCTTTGTTTTAAAAATAAAATGGTTCCAAATGATTTTGCACCATTCCTTGTTTACTCGGTAAGAAACTGAATGAACTGAATTGCCTCTTTCTTGGTCCCATTTCATGAATATACATGAATGCATTAGCTCTATTTCTTATTAAACAGAGAAAACACTGGCATTGGTTCATTGTTTGAGGTGTATCTGTGTATCTTGTTTGCTTTTTCACCAGTACATAACCAGCAGGGGTGGTACATGAGGGTTTCTGCCATATCTTTTGCACAACAGTACAACACGTTATTATCTTTATGTTGGCGATTTGAAAAGTGCTTAATGCATCCGTGAACCATCTGAAAACACTAAGGTGCTACATGGAGAATGAAAAAGAGGGACCAGGGTAAAGATAACGAGCTTTCAGATTCCAAGACCATCCTTATTAGTATTGAAGGGAGATAATACTGCAAATTCAGCTTTCCATCTAGCCACTGTGGTCCATTCTCCTGCTTTAAAGCCATGTAAATTCAGGATGGACAAGCTGCAGAAGAACTGGGAACCCTTTTCTGGTCTCTTTCTTATGTTCGACCATTAAAAAAATTAAAAGTCATCGAGATATTGAACTAGGGCAATAAGAGAGTAGTTCGTAGTCATTGGACATTTTTTTAAATCTTTAGTGAGGGTGGTAAGAAATTCAGAAAAGTTATTTGACCACCTAGTTGAAGAGGTAAAAGCTAAAATGCGTCTAAAATAGCCTTTTTTACACAAACTAAGCAAAACAAAATTTGAGAGTATTAGTGCTGATGAACAGGGTTTTCGTATTTAGGAAGAAGTGGCGCTCAGCCTATTAACGTTGGTGTCTTAGGACTGGAACAATTAAGTATGGTGCTGACTGGGAAGGGGAGAAATCTGATGCCATTTGTTGTCTGGAGGTGCATGTTGCAGCATATCTATGTGATTGTCACCATATTTGTGCCTGTGATCTGGTTGTTCGACCAGTAACTCGTCCACTCCTAACCATCTCCGACAGAATTTTTCTCTTTTTCTTCAGAGACATTAACTGAACTTATAGCGCCAAGACGCCCACGGGCAATCGCTGCGCTTTATAAACGGCAATAATAAATAAATAAATAAATAACCCCTTAATCTGTGCAGGGAGACCCTACCACATGTCCATATATCTACAATCTTTCTTTAATTGGTAATTCTAAAAAGCAGCCAGCCGACACGTGTTTCGTTCGAGAAACCGTGGTCTCCGACTCTTCAGGGCTGTATGAGTGATTCCAAGCTCAGTCTAGTCCCTGAACCGGTGTTAATTCCAACCTGGTAGGGCACAAGTGTCATACACAAAAGGTCCTAATAAGATACCACGTGGTTAAGTCTGCGCCAATCGAGGTCAGACACGTGTATGTGCCTGCCTGTTCCACTTTGGTAGTGCGAAATGATAGCGTCCTGGCGGCTCCAATTCAGTATGGGAGGATTGTGTCCCATTGTGCGACCGTACTGGCGTTCTTTTGCTTATCTGCATATCCTTTGAAGATCACTTCAGTATTCCAGCTACGCAAGTTGACAGAGCAGCGTGGGTGCCGGTTTGGAATTATCACAGACATCACGATTACACCATCTGTGGCCTCACCTTTCAGCTACCTGTATTCCACTCAAACAGAACTCTCTAGTTAGACTGACACTTGTGCCCTACCGGGTTGGAATTAACACCTGTTCAGGGACTACACTGAGCTTGGAATCACTTTTACAGCCCCGAGGAGTCGGAGACCACTGTTTCTCTGACGAAACACGTGTCGGCTGGCTGCTTTTTAGAATTACTAATTAAAGAAACCAAGACATCTACATTGGATATTGAACCATTTGCTTTCTAATTACATTTGCATTGCTTGTTCTAACACTGTATGTGTGCATGGGATTGTAGAAAAATGTGTGAGTACGCAACATATTTTTTTTCTTTAAAAAGGGCACAGACTGAAAACACCAAAAGCAGAATGGCTTAGTCTTAGGTCCTTTTCAGCTCCTACATTTGATTCAGTCAAAAATAATAACAATAAAAAAATGAATCACAGCTAGTGACTTAAACTAGTAGGGCTAATCAGATAAACGTAGAAATGTCGATTCTGCTGATAAATATTCTTTAACAATGCTCATGGCAAGGACAGGACAAATAAACGTGAACCAGAAGATCTTCACAATGTGCTACAATCTTTGCCCAATGCAGATCGATTTCAGGGAAGTATTGTGTGCACCAAGATGACATTGACTGTATAGTTTGCTCAATCTTTACGAATGGAGATGTAGATTGTAGAGATTCGGGTGAAAATTCTACCATATACTGGGACAGCAAATACTCCTGCACAGGTAGATGGAGGAGAGGGCAAATGCTCATAGTCAACAGCTCAGAGTAGTACACTTTCCAAGAACAGGATGGAGCTATGAGGAAAGTCTGAGCCCAGGCTCTCCTGGTCTTCTTTAGAACTCGTGGAACAAGCAGCAGAGGTGGGCACACAGTCAGAAGGTGAAACATGTCATGCAGAGAGCCTGGATTCTGAAAATCTTGAGAGTGAGTGTGCAAGCCACACACCCTTTGGCGATAACACCTTGAACTACTTCTGAGTGCAGACAGCAGTGTTGATCAGTTAAGTAAAGTCTGCTGAGCTCGTCTGCACTGGAGTTCAGGGATCCTGCTACATGGCTGACAGAGAGCAAGTGTCCAAGAAGGTCCAACCAGTGTCATCGTTTCAGCACTTCCTGGCACAGCACCCTGAACTGCACACCACCCTGATTGCTGCAATACCACATGGCAATCATGTTATTTGTCAACGTTTGCACAGGGCTGCTCCTGATGGAAGGTAGAAAGACCTTGAGAGTCAGTCGAATGGCACACAGCTACAGAAGGTTGATGTGGTGCCTCTGCTACATCGGAGGCCATAGGCCTCTCACGTTCCCCTTGTCCGGGTCTTCTTTAGTTAGAGAGCCAATCCATCCCTCACTACTGTTAGCTCAGGTTGCAGAAGGGAGAATAGTCTGATGCAGGTCAGGCTGGTGCCTTTAATTCACCATGGAAGGTCCATGGACGCATCACCTACAATGCTGATGCTGTCAGAAAGAAACCTCCAGTATTGAGCCCACTGAAAGCAGAGGTTCCACTGAAGAGCCCGCATGACGCACGAGAAGGACACACGAGGCCAGGAGAACAAATAAGCCTCAGAACCATTCAGGGCAGGACCAAGGACAGAGCACGAAGCATTGGTAATAATATCTTGAATGTCCCGAACTTCGGATAGAGCGAGGACATCACCTATCGGTGCATGGGAAACAATTATTTGCGAAGTTTCCAGGCCGATTCTGGTGCCTTGAGGAAATTTAAAAAAGTATGGAATCTGCAGTTAGAAGCATCCAACAAAACTTATTGTTAGCTTTGATTATAGCACATTCACACGTTTCAAAACAAACCTAAGAAATTCAGTGAAAAAAACAGCTGAAGTGGAGTAATGGTTGTGAATTAAAACCAAAATCCAGAAATTCGTAAGTTATAGCTAGGACCAATATCCATAATTTGCACAACAGATATGCAAACTATAACTTACATCAAATACAGTGTTCAAGACTCACAATAGTTATCTTAATAAGTAAAACAAAGGAATTAAATATCAATATATATTCAACACACTAAATAATACTACATTCATAGTTGTCTTTCAAAGTGTTACAGGTAATATGTTATGTCATCTAATCCCATCTGTAAGATTATTTACGAAATTAGTAAATTCGTCAGGATGCTTCTGCTGTGCGAGTTACAGTTTTGATGTCTCTTGTGCACGTTATGAGTTGCTGTCCTAACCATACATTGATAATTTGATTGTTTTTTCAGTTTTAAGTTGCAACCATAACTCCACTTTAACTGTGTTGTTTTCAGTTCGTTTTTAAGTGTTTTCAAACGTGTGTTAAAGGGTGTGCTCTACTTTAACTTTAGCATTGCCTTTTACACTCTGGTCAGGTAGAGGAGTACCAGGGTTACTAGATGTTTAACGTACAATGAACCCCTAAGAACGAAAAACAACGAGTTTCACCTCCACGAACAACCAGAAAAACAAAACAAACAAATCTATAAAACAATGCTGTAAACACAAAACAGGTTTAATGAAAATAAAGCTTTTCTCCAGCTTCTGCTTCGTTACTTCAGTGTCAGCAAAGGGCAGCCCCTCAGTGACAGAACAAGCCGAGGAGGGCCCAACCAGGAAAAGCAGAGACTGGGGCCGCTGGGGAGACAAAATTGTACAGAGCGTCTTGGGCATGGGAACATTCCTTTCAGAAATTCCCAGGATTCCAGGGGTGGAATAGGAGGGGAAGAGGTTCCCCCTTTGGGGCCGTTGGGATGCAATAGATGCAAACCAGAAGTACAGACCAAGCCTGAGATGCAACCCGTTTGGGCAGAGAGTACGTGTTTGCCGACGTCGTTGCTCTTTTAGCGCTAGGGCGTTGTCTAGCCGCTGCTTCAGAAATCCAGCGAGACCAACGGGAGAATTGTGCATCAAGGGGTTTGTTTATTTATTTATTTATTTATTATTTATTTATGCGCTTTTATATAGCGCAGACTTTACCCGAAGGTGTCAGAGCGCTTCACAATAGGAACAGTAATGATACATGAGAACATTACAAGTGAACAAATTACAAAAGAAAAACGTAAAGTTACATGAGGCAAAAGTGACAAATGTGAGCAATCAAAATACAAGAGGTAGCAAACGATACAATTATAGGAGGAAAAAGTGACATCTGTGCAGGTTACAAAGGTATACAAAGTACAAGTAGTGGTATAACGCTACAATAAATGGTAGACACTCAAACACAAGAACAATCGGTATAATACTGCAATAAATGGTAGACACTCAAACACAAGAACAATCGTTACGTAGGCAACGGTGGCACTTGTGCAGGTATCTAAAGCAAACAGAATATAGAGGTAGCAAACAGTGTTACAAGAGAAAAGTGACGTGTGCATGTTACAAAAGAGTACCAAACACAGGTAGAAGGATAATGCTGCAATATTTGGCAGACACTCAAACCACAAGAACACACTGGGAAGGCACTGCCATAGTCATGGAGAATAGAATATTCTATAATTGAAGGTCTTCCTTCAGGTAATAGAGAGGACGTGAATTAAATTTGGAAGTGTCTTTGAAGGAGGAGAAACTTGAGGTCAGTTTTGAAGGCCTGGGAGGAGGTGGTGGTCCGGAGCTGAGGCGGTAGTGAGTTCCAGATTCTCACTGCGTTGCCTGAAAAGGATTGGGCCATCGATCTTTCCTTCTTGAAAGTGGGAGGTTCGAGCAGTACATTTTCCGCATTACGTGATGGTCTAGAGCCTCCAGAGAGTTTCAGTTTATTCGCCAGGTAGCGAGGAGAGGAGGAATGCTAGGCTTTGTGGGTGATACAGGCAGTCTTGTAGATAGATCTTGCCTCGATTGGAAGCCAACGGAGGGTGGATAACATGGGTGTGATGTGGTCACTTCTTTTGGCCCCAAAAATGAAACGAGCTGCTGATTTGAGAACAGATTTAAGGGGGGACAGATGGGATTTGGGGAGGCCAGTAAGAAGAGAATTGCAGTAGTCAAGTCTGGAGAGGACCAGCGATTGGACCAGTGTTTTAAGGTCTTGCTCCGGGAAGAAGCGAGTGGGGAGCGGGTTCTCTGTCCCTCGTAGGCCACAAGCCCTCCTGGTAGGCTCCAACGCCAGATTTATACAGGTAACGTGCACGGAGTACAGACAGAATCCACTCCAGTCGTAGGTACTGAAATGCCCTGCACTAGAGTCTAGCGCGGTAGTACCACAGGCCGACACTGAGGACGCCCATGGTAAACTTTGGTGCAGGGCTAATCTTCGGCAGGAGTTTTTCTCCTATAGGGTGTATGAGAGATAGCCAATCACCCTCACTCGGCTCCTCTGTGCTGCATCTGCTTCTAAATCCCTGCGACGTCTTGACAAGTCTAGACTGTAAGCATTCTGAGTGAGGGTGCGGGCAATTACTACATGTTGGACACGGAAAAATGCAGAAATAATGGACCCCTTTGTGAATGAGACAACCTGAATCAAGGAAGAGTAAAGTATGTACTCTACTTGCATTTCAGCACAGTCCTTTACACACTAGTCACGGGGGAGAGTCCAGGCCTATACCTTCCCCTTTTTAAAACGAAATGCGACTAGAGGTACGTGCATTTACAAATGCCAAGACAACGCGGGACTGATTCTACCCCATAGGGAGTAGAAACAATAAAATGAATCGTCCTGGCGATTCTCACTTTCTCTCTTTTCAACTTGTTAGCTGCCAAAACTATACAGCAAGTAAGCATCTGTATAATATTGTTCCAAGGGGCCAGAGGACACCTTCCTGGAAGCCCCCAAGCATCACAAGGCAGGAAAGCTGGGAGCAGTTTCAAGAGGCACAGGGGCTAGGAGCACTTCTATGGAAACCCTGGTCTTCACAGTGCACGACAGCCAGAGGGGAGCTAGCTTTGTATATGTGCGTGTGTATATTAGGGATACTTCGTGTTTCTATGCACCCTGTATACCTCGATCTGGTAACTCCTTACCGTACCGTTTACACATTGGGGCTTTCTCTGTCCTGTGCTCCCTGTCTATCTGGTCCTAGGGCTGTTTTGTCTATTTTCTATCTTCACGTATGGGTTTGTCAGCTCTGGTACTGTTTACATTTACAGCTTGTTCCATCTATTTTAACTTACTCTCTCTCACTACCGTCGACTGTGGCGTTGCTGTGTTATTTCACATTTTAAAGGCGTCACTTGGTTTTGTGGTTCCCAGATTCCTGTGTTCCGCTGATGGCTCTGTGATTCCTTCTTCCACATTCTGATTAATATTTTATCATAGGAGGACACTTGTGCCTTGAATGTCGCCCTTCGAGCCTAGAGCTCCATCTTCTATAGCAGTACTGGAGATTTGTATTCCACATATCTTTAGTTCCTAGGTAACTTGGTCTTTTCGTTGAATACATTGCATAGCTTCTGGTACCACTCCGTCAACTTTTCCTATCTTTCATACTACTAACTATCTCCTTTTTAGTCTACCTTCTCCCCTGTTGGATACTGTTTCTCGTAGCAGCTTCTATTGCCAGGAGTTGTTAGACGATCTATCTTAATGACTACAGGTACCAGCCATTCAGTTTAGATCTATCTTGAGACTTCTTTTAACTTACCTGCATCACGCTTGTAGCCCTTGGCCTTGCTGATCTTAAATCTTTATCTATCACACTAAATCTAGGGTAATGTTTTGACACTCTCACGCTATCGGGTGTGGGTATTCCACCTCATGTTGTATCGTGGCACGCAGCATGGTTTCTGTCAGCAGTGGGTTATAAGATTCACTATAAGGTAAAGTGGCATGACTGACGTTTTTTAATTAGTTTTGAGTAGACTTTATTCCCCACTTTTTCGAGTTTCAGTGTGTATGGTTCTTACTATGGGCATGTTTGATATATATTTATTTGTTTTGCAGAGTTTTATATAGCGCAAACTTGACCTGAAGGTATCGGGTATCAAAGAGCTTTACATAGCACCAGTTGCGTTACATGAGGACACACATTCATTGTTGTTAGGCACGGGGAGATTAGGTGATTTGCCCAGAATCACAGGATGTTCAGCGTCATTGCCGAGACTCGAACCCGATTCTCCAGATTCGAGGTCAACCGCCCTAGCTGTTAGGTCAACTCCTCTCCCCAATATTCTCAGGATTTGTCTATCATTTTTAGACTCTCCAGGTTTAGGATGCCCCTCTCACTACCAGTATAGCGCCCTGATGAAGGTGTGACCAGTGCATCTGCGTCCCCCACACCGAAGCGCGCGTCAGTGCATTTTCTTTACATGATTCTTGCTACTCCTCTATGAAATTTGGATACCTTTTGGAACGTAAAGTTTAAAAAAAAAAAAAAGTGAATATAATAACTATGAAATTAGGATATCACGTGTACTGACATTTTCATTGCTCTGTACAAGGATAATATTTTTCAATTTTTCTGATTGTTTATGTGTTATTGTCTTGTGGTTTACATTGAGTTGACCGGTCCTGTTATGTGTTTTGACCATGTGTTTGTATGAATGAGTTATGAGTGTGGTCACTATTTTAGATTTTGTATTTGTGGGGTTTTCATAAATATTACTTTGATTTACATATTGGTCTGGGAGTTGTTTCAGTAGCAATATATGGTTGTTTATATCTTTTTTATTGAATGTTTATTATCTATGTGTAAATCTTGTTATAATTGTTGCATTCAAAATGTACATTATAAAATATTATTGAACATTGCTGGCTCAAAAGCGAGGAGGTTATTTCTTTCCCCTTTTGTAACTTGAGAAGTTTTCGCGTTCTATGATAAATAGGTTGCAGGCAGTAGGTTTGTTTGTTTTATTATTCATGGTTTTCCCTGTACCCCAGCCTAGGTATCAGTTCAGTGGCCCCCTTCTGTGTGACAGATACATTATATACATGACAAATAAATAATCCATGAGATAACCACAAATTCTTCAGCCACCTGCCTCATTCAATAAGAGTCATGCAATTTAATTTCCAGTTGACTGGAATCCATCAACCTCTTTATGGCAAAGACAATCGGATGCATGCTGGAACCTTCAGCTTCAAACTCTGTGCTCAAGACATTTCTTTGCTTTGCAAAAACTTAATCGTCACTTTACTCACATGGCTTGACTATTTACTCATCTTTCTCCAAATGGGCTGAGAAGGAATCAGTCCTCCTTTCAACAAACTTTGTGAATGAGGAAGTTACGTACACTGCACTGTTGACCTGTGATTGTGCGGGTTTGCATTGCAGTAGTTGAGCGAGGAGGGTGGATCTGATAACCAGTTTAGCTGGCCCCAGGTCAATCAAGGGTTACTGGGATCCATTGTAACAATACAAGGCACTTATCATTGGTGGCCTAGGCGGCGTATTATGGACCCCAAAATGGATTACCAATCACTCCCTTCGGCACTCAACTCTCAATGCTAAAGCAGCAGGGTAGTCCCAGGCGTAGTCGAGGAGGTTGTGAGGGTTAGATACTCAGAATGGAGGAGAACACAAGAAATAATATTGAATAATGCTAACGCATGATTCCGTGCTATACTTTGGGAAATGAAAAAATACTTTAATAACCCCAGATAAAATATCTGCAGAGAAAATAAATATATGTAAACAAAAACAAGAATCCTCTAGCTCCTTCTAAGCCAAAAATCTGACACCAATGTTATTAGTGTACAAGGCTATTCAACTTTCTCATTGCTGGTGTTGCTCGGGCTTTCTTAGAGGTGCCAAAAGATCCTGGGGCACAGACCTCAACAGGCAAGACACAACATGGAGATTAAGAAACCAGGGTTAGCTCCCGATCTGTTAAGACCTCATTGTCTACTCAGTAAATATACTCAGTAAATTTGGAAAAGAAGCAGTCTCCTCAAGTTCCTCTACAACTCCCTCAGGCCAGAGGATGCAACCAAGTTGGCCCTCTAGGCTCCAAGAGATAACTTAGGGTTGATACAGGTTTCTTTGCACAGCGGGCAGGGTCATTGACAAAGCATTCTCAACAGATAACGTTGAAGACAAATGTTGTTAGCTTATCTTCCTGCAAAGCTGCTGGGCAACCTTGTGTCGTCATGATTGTTCCCAAAAGTTCTCGGACAGCTGGACTGACTAATTCATTCTACCCTGCAGATATGCCTTTGAAGGGCAGTGCAGCAGCCCTCTCACATCACGCAGGGATCTCTTCCTCGCAAAGCAGTTCCAACAACACTTTGAGAAGAATTGTGCCCCACACCTGCCCTTGTCTGGCTGTAGGGCAGCCGTCAAGCAGACTCTGACCTTGGAAAGTAGTGTCCTCAACTGTGCTGGCACACAGTTTCTTTTTTGGTCACAAATAATTCTGGCGCAATGTACTGGTCAAACAAGCCAGGATTTATAATCAGAGCTATCCAAGCAGGTCTTCTGCATGGTTCAAATTATTGGCGGTTCCAACAACCAAACACTGCATGGAAACTGCAAGTACAGCTCATGCCAGAGCCATGGCGCCACCAGGATTCTCTCCAGGGTTAGTTGAAACTAGCCCAGTTACAGTTTTTTATTCAGTCCTGTTAGCAGGCAAGGAAAAAACCCACAGACTATACATGACAAGCATTTGCAATGCAATAGGTCTCGCATTAGGAAAGTTTGAGCTATTGGTATTGTAAATGGCAAAGTTTTTATTTATGTTTTTTTTTTAAATAGCTAAATTAATAGCTTTGCCATTTACAATGCCAATAGTTATAACTTTCGCAAATGTGATACCTATAGCATTTGTAATGCAATATGTTTTGTATTTACATGACTTCGATGTATTGATATTACAAATAACAATGGCGTTTAATTTTTTTAAATAACTAATACTTAAATAAAAGTTATTGTAATTTATAATGGAAATAGCTTAAACTTTTCTAAAGAACTTTTGTGAAATTATGTTCAGTGTATTTTATTGTGACGAAAATCCAAGAACAGAAGTGAAATATTAACATCTTTTTGTGACATTTGCAATAAAGCTTGAAACATTGATAGCGTATATTTGAACCAGTTGTTGTTGAATGGTTGCACAGATTGATTCTGTGAGGAAAGACAACGTCCTTCCAGACAATGTATTTCACAAAAACAGAACAGTGCTTAGAAGCATTAGGGAGCCAAGTGAAGCATTTGTTGCAGTTTTCTCTTACCTTACAACAACTGCGAGGGCAGGGAAATCTTCGCGAGAGCGCGTGCTGCAGTCTGTCCAGAGCTCGCGCCGCCGGCCTGCGACCAGGAAGTCAGGCAGGCCAGGCGGGACAACCGGAAACAGGAAGTAGGAGGGCGGGAGCCTACCCCGCCTCCCACGGAAGAGCCGCGATTGTTTGGAGCACCGGAGCAGGCAGGAGCCTACCCTGCGCCCCGGTGCCGAAGAAGGGAGGAAGAGTCCTGCTGCCGGTGAGAGCCGCTGCACCAAGGAAGCCGGTGAGTGGGGCTTCGCCTTCTTGCTGGGCTGCGAGGGCGGGGGGCATGTGTGTGTGTGTGCGCGCGCGTGCGGCGGCGGGCTGTGTGTGTGTGTGAGCGTGCGTGCGTGTGTGTATGTGTCTTGGAGTCTGTGTGTATGTGTGTGTGTGTGTGTGTGACTGTGGGGGGGGAGGGGGTTGCCTGTCTGGGTGCCTGCGTGTCTGTGTAAGTGTAAGTGCGTGTGCGCGCGTGTGTGTGTGTGTGTCTGTGTGCATGCATGCGCGTTAGGCTGACTTGCTGGGAGTATGGGAGGGAAGTGCACGGCGCGGCGCAGGATGGAACGTGCGCGTTCGCGCACACAAATCCAGGAAAAAAGCTCGTACCACCCTCTTGTCTCTCCTTCCCCCCAGACCGATAACTATACGTCTCCAGCTGGACACATGCATCCTTCGGATGCATTACCAGCGAGACCCAAAAAGGAACTTTGGTCATGTATCATTTAAAACAAAAGAATTTTTTTTTTTTTTTTGCACTTCTTGGATCACAGAAAGCGGTACAAAGCATTGATATTTTGGTAGTGGCATGATGCATTGGAGCACGATCCATAATTCAAAAACACTATTAGCAGAATATCACCTTTTTCCACCCACTTTCTCTATCCGACCCAAAATTCAGCTATAAGTAAACCCTCTCCAATCACCCTCATCCAAGAGTGAGAAACTTAAAAACTTCTCCGGTTACCACTTTGATGGCTCAACAGCTTCAACCTTCCTATTAGTACCGTCCAGAGAGGTGTCTTAAGTCAAATAGCCCTAGCGGTGTCTAATGGGACATGTCACTTCAATATCTTGTCTCTCCTTGTAAGTTACAGGGGGCTGCCTTACAGCCAAGAAACTGTCTGTGCCATCAACAGGCCATTTCTATATTGTCTCAGATGCCACATATCACCTTTGTTGCCTATACCTTCTTCCAATTTCATGTAATAACTAACTCGCCTCCCACTACAGAGGGAGACCAGTTATCTCCTGGAGTCCATCCCTTTCCACGGCATTGACTTAAATACCAAAATGTTTAGAGCTGGATATGTTTGACCATTATCTGTTTGACAGCAACTGCAGCCTCCTCACTAATATACTTTGAAACAGGGCAATCATTCTATATACGCAAGACATAGTAGTCCAGTTCCTCACGACCTTTCCACCACTCGTCTGTGGTATTTGGTTACACTTCCTCAGTCTCTCTGAATAGAGTACTACACATCATAAGATGGACTACTACGTTATTATGATTAGATTTCTGCAAAGTTACGACCATTAATTCAGTTTTATGCCCCCTTCCTCCTCAGTTAAATTAGTGCAAAGAATTTACCAGCCTGGTGTTGCGCCTTCCTGGTTAGGGCAGAGTCCTAGCAAAATGCTCAGGGCTTTAAAGAAGCAGGCAAGCCTTTCTGAATGGCCGTGGCAGGCGGGCAGAAAAGACAGGATCAAACCATGCCCACAGCACACTGTGCAGTACGGCGCACACCGTGCAGTACGGCTATATTGCCTTATCACATTATCCGCAATGGCAGTTAGAGAGCGGACTGCACGTTATAAGACTTGTTTCATGGCGGGCGTTGAGCCGTACAACTTTACGTTGAGGATTTCTAAGCCTGGTCTTAGAGCCTTTAAGTTAGTGAGCTGCTGCTTGGATGCTTCTTGGGCATCGGACAGTATATATGCAATTAAGGGACAAATAAAAGCCCTGAATTAGATCATTAGATGCCAATGCCATCGACGGAGCAGAGAAAACAAAACGTAGCCATCTTGCTGGCTTGCAAATCACACATGCCCAGCAATACTTTATTTAAAAAAGTAAAAAGAATCAACGGTCCCCTGCGTCAGAGACTGCTTGCCAGTCACAGCTCGCTCTCCCTCTACTTAGAAGCAACTGTCAGGCCTTCACAACTTGCACATTACCAAAGAGTCCGGTTCTACCCAAGTCGCAAACAGCACCACACACACGCATGCATTGATCTCTTATAGATGTATTCATTACTGAAATTAGAGCGGTTCCTTTCCCAGGGACTGATATTTAAAGAGAGTCTCATGAGTGCTGCACAGGAAAACCAGCTGTAACCAGAGTACGCTCCTCGTCACTTAGCCGGCCTGCGACCAGGAAGTCAGGCAGGCCGGCGCGACAACCGGAAACAGGAAGTAGGAGGGCGGGAGCCTACCCCGCCTCCCACGGAAGAGCCGCGATTGTTTGGAGCACCGGAGCAGGCAGGAGCCTACCCTGCGCCCCGGTGCCAAAGGAGGGAAGAAGAGTCCTGCTGCCGGGCCCTGCAGCTGAGGAGAGCCGCCGCACCAAGGAAGCCGGTGAGTGGGTTGCTGAGCTGCGAGGGCGGGGGGGGGCATGTGTGTGCGCGCGTGCGGGGGGGCTGTGTATGTGCGTGCGTGTGTGTTTGTGTCTTGGAGTGCGTGTTTGTGACTGTGGGGGAGGGGGGTGTGTGTGAGCGAGTGTCTGTTTGTATGCGCGCGCATGTGTACGGCGCGGGACGCGACGTGCGCGTTCGCGCACACAAATCCAGGCAAAAGCTCGTACCACCCTCTTGTCCGTCCTTCCCCCGTAACAGATAACTATACGTCTCCAGCTGGACAAATGCATCCGGATGCATTACCAGCGAGACCCAAAAAACGATAGAGCAGGGGAGCCACACTCCCAGGAGACATGCAGGAGATATCCCATCTCAACAGCAAACTTTTCTAAAATTCTGTCGGGGCAAACCCACCTCTGCTTTGTTCTTGCTCAGAGTGGGAACTAATCAGCATACGTTTCTAACCTTGGGGCTCAGAACACCAGCAGTACAAAAAGTCCTTAACACGAGCATTCAAAAAGCACAGACGGGAACATGCATAAAATAGAGAGAGGCTAGCAATCAATCAATCATATTATTTGTAAAGCTCACTACTCACCCGTGAGGGTCTCAAGGCGCTGGGGTGGGGAATGCTGCTACTGCTCAAAAAGAAAGGTCTTGAGGAGTTTTCTGAAGGTCAGCAGGTCTTGGGTCTGCCGTAGGTGGATGGGGAGGATGTTCCAGGTCTAGGCGGCAAGTTGGGAGAACGATCTGCCACCGGAGGTCGCTCTTCGGAAGCGGGGGACTATGGTGAGGATGAGGTCGGCGGTGCGGAGCTGGAGGGTAGGGGTGTAGAAGCGGAGTCGTCTGTTGAGGTACGTTGATCCGGTGTTGTGGAGTGCCTTGTGTGCGTGGGTGAGGAGCTTCAAGGTTATCGGGAGCAAGTGCAGGTCTCTCAGGTGGGGTGTGATGTGGCTGCGGTGAGGGATGTCGAGGATCAGGCGTGCAGAGGCGTTCTGGATGCGTTGGAGCCGTCTCAGGAGTTTTGCCGAGGCTCCTGCGTAGAGGGCGTTTCCGTAGTCCAACCTGCTGCTGACAAGGGCCTGGGTGACCGTTCTTCTTGTTTCAGTGGGGATCCGCTTGTAGATCCTGCGGAGCAAGCGGAGGGTGTTGAAGCAGGAGGAGGAGATGGCGTTGACCTGTTTAGTCATGGAGAGGGTGGAGTTGAGGATGACCCCTAGGTTGGGTGTGTGGTGAATGGGTGTCGGAGCGGTTCCCAGTGCGGTCGGCCACCAGGAGTCATTCCCAGGCCGAAGGCGTGGATCCGAGGATAATAATAATAATAATAATAATAAATTGATACTTGTATAGCGCACTACTCACCCGTAAGGGTCTCAAGGCGCTTGTACGAATTACGCTGTGGAACCCATCCTGGCTTTCCCTGTGAGGTGTCCACTCCTGGGCACCCCCAAGGTGGAGGCCAGGCATCCTTAGCGTTGTGGGGGCTGTTGTGGAGATTAAGCAAGCTATTGCCCAGAGTTGCAGAGTGGGACTCCATGATTGGAATAGGCACCGAGGCGAGAATTATGAGGTCGGTGGAATTTTGAGCCCAAGACCCGCCGAGGCGGGGAATTGAACCCTGGTCCCGGGCTAGACCTCTGCATCAGGGTCTGCCGCTTTAACCATTGAGCCACACTTCTCCACGATGAGGACCTCCGTCTTGTCCGAGTTCAGCTTCAGTCGGCTGTTCCTCATCCATTCAGCGACGGCCTTCATTCCTTCGTGAAGGTTGGTTTTGGCAGTGTGGGGGTCCTTGGTGAGGGAGAGGATCAGCTGGGTGTCATCGGCGTAGGAGATGATGTTGCGGTCGTGCTGATGGGCGACGTGGGCAAGCGGTGCCATGTAGATGTTAAACAGAGTTGGGATGAGCCCTGGGGTACGCCACAGATCTCGGTGGCTTCAGAGCAGAAAAGGGGAAGGCGGACGCTCTGTGTTCTGCCAGAGAGGAAGGAGGTGGTCTAGTCCAGGGCCTTCTCTTGGATCCCGGCGTTCTGGAGGCGTGTTCGTAGTGTGTGGTGGCAGACCGTGTCGAAGGCGGCTGACAGGTCCAGGAGGATGAGGGCTGCCGTTTCTCCGTTGTCCAGCAAGGACTTGATGTCATCGGTGGTGGCGATGAGGGCAGTCTCGGTGCTGTGGTTGCTGCGGAACCCGGACTGGGAAGGGTCCAGGATGTTGTTCTCCTACTTCAACAGGTGCCACTATGGAAATAGAAGTGCACAAACGATTTCGGGGAATAGGTTAAAGTAAGCAAGATGCAATTAATTGGGATGCAAGCAGGAGAGGAAAGAGTTGATGATATAGAAGAGGTGCACAGTGGGTGATGGATGTTTTACTATAAAAACAAATATGTTATTAAGAACATTGTCACGAAAACGTAGCATCTCTATTGAGGAGAGGGTTAGGAGAGGAGGAGCAATAATTGTCTGGTTGCAACTGTTAAATATATATACTGTGCTAGTCCTCACTGGTCAGCCAAACAACTAGTATCCAAAATAGCAGCTCTCAAGAGGTCAAAACGAAATGTCTAAAGGGAATGACAACAAAATAATCTAGATTTCGCATGTTCTCGAATGCAGGTAATCAGATATAGTCACCAGGGTTTGAACACAATGTGCTGCTATTTCGAAAATTGATTTAGAGAAAGGTCATACAAGGGTATGAAGCTATGGTTTACAGTTTTTTACCCAATTCGCAGTGCAGGTGGCAAGGGAGTCTGAGACTGTGCAATACTAAGGGTTAAAATATATGTACATTGCTCTTAACAACAGGGGCATCATGCTGACTCTAGCTTAAAGGGATAAAGATTAAATTTAGCTTTCTTCAGGTGATGCCCTGTACTGGGGAAGAGCTATTGCATCTCCAGGAATAAATGCCTTTGTCAGTGAGTTGGACATTTCCCATAATATAGGGATAGTATAATAGTGTTCTTACCTAACACTGGCACACAGACAAATATCAATAAGTAAGAGCCTTCTTCAGTTCTCAGATCTTGGGGAGAAAACAGGACCTTTGTTTTTAATAGAGGCAATACATTTTCTGGCATATTGCTTTAACGGTTGTAGGGTTTGATATATTTTTGGTGTTTTTGTTATTTTGTTTAAATATTGGTTATAGATTACGAATATGATGAAAATAAAATTGTTGCTTTCGAAAAATATTTTTGTAAAAAAGTGATGTGATTTAACAAATAAGTAGATATTCAGAGGCAAATTAGAAAGAATAGAGAATATATATTGTGAGTTTAATCTTATATAAAAAAACATCCCCCTAGTTTTTTGTTTTATTCAAAGTGAAGGCTCTGTTTCCTATTTTTCCTGACACCCAGTTATTTTTCCGAGGTAAGTAAAACGCTTAATAGAAACTATAATATTATGTAGCACGACTAAAGATGTACCAAGGCATACCTCATTCTTGTGTTAACAGGAGCAGAAAGAGGAATGTGGATGGTTCTATAGCTGGTGAATGAGCTCACAGGAAAGAGGGAGAAAGGTTGTAGGAATGGACTGAAAAACAGCAGGTTGGACTATGATTGGCAACATGAGTACTACTATTTTTTTCCCCTAGGGACTATTGAAAAATTTAGTTTTGTTTGGATGTTGAAAGTTATCAAACCAAAGACAAGCACTGGCAAAGCCAATAGGTCTCGCCTATGCAAGAGCTATTGGCTTTGCCAATGTGTTTTTGCCATGTTGTACACCAGCGTGGCTGCTGTTTAGCATGGCTAAAACTTAGTGGCGCAGCGTGGAGTGGTGCAGAGTGTAGTTGAGAAGAAGTATGTATGGTGTGGTAGCACACCGCCATTACAGACAACACATTTTCAATAAATGACTATCATATTTCCATATACAGTTTTACTGTTAAAACTGTACAACGCACAAACAATACAGTCTTGAAATAGCATTACTGTACATCAGTGTTCTGATCTGTTTTGTTCATATTAAAATATTTGTTTCCACCACACACCAAATTACAAAAAAAGAGCTTCATTTGTACTTTCTTAATTGATATATTCTGAAACATGTGCACAGTTCATTTACAGACATTTCGATTTTTTTGTGAGCTAGAAAAAACTAAATTTCTTTCGCACTACCCGACAAGATTGTCACTTTAGAAAAGTAAACACCAAGCAACCTCGGAAGACAGAGCCTAACATTTGACCTCTGACTTTGAACGCAAAACAAATATGACAAGATAAGAACAAAAAGTAAATTTTACAGAAAGCAAGGGCTCGTGAAAGAATACAAGGAGCGATGATGAACAAGGTTTGCTCCACGAGATAGACGAATACCTGCTGGACAACCTAAAACAAAGCCAGCAAATAGAAAGCCAGAAAATGTGAGTTACACACAGCAAAGCCAATGGTATGCAATGTGTGAAATGTATCCCCAGGGAAGCTTTCAGAATGGCCACAAGAAGTATTTTCGCAACCAGACACCCGCGCTGTTTGGTAGGCTTCGACATATAAAAAATTGCAAAATCCTCACCCCCGGTCCTTAATAGAATTAAAAACTTTCCATCACATTAGCTAGGAAATTATATTTTCTTCATGATTAGCCCTATGAACAAGGAAAAACCACAACATGAACTGGGGCGTGAACTTTTACTGTTTTTTTTAATTACAATATATTTGATGGATTTGAACTGGCATAAAAGTATCATCACGAAGAATACTTGAGAAGTTGTTGTCTGGTTGAAACTTAGAAGGACTGATAAGCCTTTGAACATAGTATGGTGTGCGGTGAGTGACAGATCCAGGTTGGGTCAAGTACAGCAAAGACGCCTTGTCAAAGTGGGGTCTACGGTAAGAAAGAGTCAAAGAGAAAATGACTGGAAAGGGAAGAGGGTGAATGATTATCAACAGAGATATACAGCAGAGCCAGTTGTACAGCTGGCAACATTTTTTATATTTTATCGCACCAATTCACAGAGACACACCCAAGGAACTTGGCAATGCTATAAAAGAATATGCATCTGAAATGGGGCTCTGAGTAGCACGTCATGAGTTATTAAAAAAAAAAAACAGGCACAAAAGAATACATTGTTGCATACCGCAGCCTTCACTGAGAAGGCTCAACGCAAATGCAAAGACTCTGAAATTAGAACTGTGAATCAAATGTGTGAAGCTGTTAAATATTCCACTACATAACTTTCAGGATGAGAGAAGGGAACACATTTTTTTCGAAGTTAACACTGAAATCTCTCACGTACCAAGCTTTAAATACAATCTCAGAAGGTGCACAACATATCATCCTATCTTTTCACTGCCATGGGTATGGCATAGGGCATGTGCAGGATTCCCAGAGCGGATGAAGCACCTTCAACAGCTGACAGACTGACCTTTTTAGGTCTCGGCTTAGAGACGCGCGAAGCGCGTTCTCGCCAGAGAACTATAGCAATCGTTTCAGCCGCCAAAGGGAGACAAGAGCTGGCCACGCGCCCAGCATTGTGAATGGGAGAGGGAGCGACAAGAGCTGACCACGCGCGCATGGGATTTGGTCGCGCGCGTGAGTCAGTACCGTGTATACCGTGTATACCGGGGAGGATAGGCTCTCTCGCCGGACCGCGGTCTCCCGACTGCATGATGCAGCAGGACCCTCACCCTCACTCAGGAACCCAGTGCCCTCAAGTTCGCCGGCCCGCTCTGAAATAAAATCGCCGGCGGGCGGCATTGGCATATTAGTTCCTAGTTTTTCCGTCCGGCTGTGATGTATAAGAGACGTAAACTACACCCCAGTGATCATGGGCCAGTTATTGTCAAGGCTGCACCTCTGCTGAGCCCAAAATCCGGACTCCGAGCCTCATTCTCGCCACAGTGACACGCTGCTTCGCAGCGCTCTTCTTTTTTCATGTATCCACTCCACAAGATGAAACCCGGAGTTTGCATTCAGGCCTCGGGGTACCACTGTAGGGACATAACCCACTGTGTTACCTTATCAGCTGCATCTGTGGAGTAAATGTTTCCGCTGGCAAGACGAATCTACGGGTTAATGCACCTGCTGTAGCGGTCAATGAATATCCAATCAGCGATCAGGATATGATAATGTAGCTCAGGTGGTTACTGCACCTGCAACAGGCGTCGGTGCATCAGCGGCTCATAGGTTTGAATCATCATAACGTAAGTTAGATCGTCAGTGCCTGTGTTGAAGATCACTGCACTCGGGGTCGCAACAGCCACTGGGTAAAAGGGCTTTCACTTTCACCCCCCTCGCAACAACCCCGTCTCCCCCCGACTCCCTCCCGCCTCCCCGTCAGCTTCCGTGCGCTGTGCTGCCAGGCTGGCGACCAGCCTTCTTTGCTTCAATTGTTCTGACCTCTGGTCCGCTCGAGTCAATCCAAGCGGGGTGAGACTGCGTTTATTTGTCTCTGCTTTCTGTGCCCCTTGAAGCTGCTTCCTTGGTTTGATCCCTCTCCTTGCTTGGTAAGCATATGCAAGAAACAGCAGGAGAGATGAAAGACAGGGAAACACACCGTGGTGAGACCGGAACAAGTGGAGAACAAGTTTCCTTTTCTAAGTTACATTTTGTTTTGCAAAAATGTTAAAAGTTTATTTTATGTACATAGCACTTTGAAAACATTCATAAGGCAAGGCATGAAATGGCGAATTCTGGCAACAAATTCTATTCTAATTAGAGCATGTTACGTGTCTGTGCGTATACACTTGGCTTTGTATGGGAGTTTTGTGCAAACTGCTGCAATCTGTGTGTTACCTTGCGGAGTGGGTCAGAATCCCAGGATAGACATCTCACCCTTTGCTCCTAATTTTTTTTTTTTTTTTTTAAGTATATTGGAGTTCATGGAAATTTGTTATTTTAGCATTAAAAAGTGATAACATTTGCCCCAGCAAGTGGTCCATAAAATTCGTCATAATATTTTTGCTACATACAGATGAAGATTACAGCATCGAGACCACAACACCCAGATACGGTAGCCCAGAGGGTAAAGGTATCTACTCAAGTGATCTGTATTTAATGTCACATTCACAGGTTCGAATCCCGTTGAACCACTCAGCCTTTCATCCTTCTGAGGATGACAAAATTAGTACTATTGACTTTGAAAACAACTTCAGTTGTTTCTCAGACGACCTCAGGGTGATGGGTACCCCGCAAATATGCCTGCCATGTCTGTTAACTCATAAAAAATGGGTCTCCAGAACTTAAACAGGAGCTTCTGCCAGAAATAGGCGCTACACCCTCTGCAAAGAATTCACTCGGTGTTCTAACTTGGGCGAACCCTGAATTCCTCTCCATGTGATTTTTTTTCTGCATTAAAGTTGATAATTAACTACATGTGCAATGGTCTCCTTTCTCACCCTCTCCGCTGCACCCAATGCACACTTGCGCTTACCACACATTGCTTTCATCATCTCCTTCAAACCTCACACCCCTCACTCAACCTATCCAAATAGTGCAAGCTTCGAAAAAATATCTTTCTGGCACTTGCATAACTTAAAATGTGGTGCAAAAGCAAAATGTACGAAGCGCAAGGGAAATGGTAGCACCGCAGTGACTTAAAAAGGAAGGACTTGGTGGATTGAATTTGATTCCAACTGACAGATGACTGGCCATCCCTCACCTGCAGGCTTTACACATCCTGGGAACCTGCAGTGCAGAATGATGAGAGGATCCCAGGATCTTTGTGTATACCATTGCTTTATATTAGTCTGAAGGGGTGTTTTTGTGGTAGATTTTAAGAGTAAGGCAGTCTTAACGCGATCAAATGCTCCAAGGGCTTTCAGTGAAGGCTATGCCTTAACGCTGTCATATGATTATATGATTTTAGTTTACAGACCCGTCTTAATCATTAATATGATATGATTATTATTATCCTCTGCTCTCTCTAAATGTGTAAAGTGCTCTGACACCCGCAAGGATCATGTTCGCACCAAGTGTCTGCACACACATGAAGTGACCTAAAAGTGATGGGGACAGGTGGCCACCATAGGTGTACAAAGTCCCAGAGACATAAAATAAACCATAGCCCTAGCCCGGGTTGTTTGGACCGGTGACCCAAGGCTGGGTGCCCAGGGCTGGCTTATACGAGGGCAGGGGGCCAAGTGCAAGAGAGGTAGCGGGCCCCTCAACCACCCTTTCCTCTCACACACACTGTTCTGTGTCCCTCTTCCTCACAGCATGTCCCTTCCTCAAACCACGGGCCCCCATTCCTCACAGCACATGTATTTACTTTATTCCCTTTTTACAGGAGTTGCGTCGCAGAGCTTTTCACAGAACGGCGCCCCTTCCTCACACTAAATGCACGTCACCTCTCCCCTTTACACTATGCGCCTCTCCTTCACACATCCCACTCTCACACCACATGTGCGTCTTTCCCTCTCACTCACCTTGCCTCCATCCTAGAAACAAGAAACAATGAGAAAGAAACAAGGGAAAGAAGCATTTGCAATGCAATAGGTCTCGCATTTACGCAAGTTTAAGCTATTGGCATTGTAAATGACAATGCCTTTTCTTTATGTTTTAAAAACAAAAATAAAAGGCATTGTCATTTGTAATGTCAATAGCTCAAACTCGTGTAAATGCGAGACCTATTGCATTGCAAATGCTTGTTTTTGTTGCATAAACAGGAGGTATGGCAGATGGACGACTCCAATGTGGGGTCCTCCCCCTGCCATGTTTCAATACTGGCTTCCCAGCCATGGACTGATTCACCAAAACGCATACTCTGATGATAACATGAGGTTCACCCATTGCCTCATCTATATATAGCCCCTCAAAATTCTCTTATTTACTTCAGAAGGTCTAGGGGAAGGACAAGGAGCAGAACCTACAGAAAATAAACGGGATTAATGACTGTTTAGTTTCTTTTCCGGCCACAGACTTTATGACCCAAAGTTAAGGGTAGTAGCAAGGACAGTACACCAGGGGTATCAAATGGCAAGTCCTGGTAATCCCTAATTGATGTCCAGGTCCCAGCAAACCTGATATTGGGAAGCAAGTTCCACTTCTTGTTCACCAGAGAGACTGAACAGTAGTCTGATAGTATGCAAATCTGGTGATCTCCTCAGCTGAGGCACAGGAGCTGAAGTGATCATTCTCCTTATAGCTCTTTTATGGGCCGCCTTCAGGAGGAGAAGATAACATTATTGTGATATCTTGCTAACATAACAATATTGACACAATGTAATTTTAAGTTGGAACGTTACTCTTCAACTGCAAATGTATGTTCTCTGGTGACAGCTGCAGCTGAAACGTTGGTAGATGGGCTGGGTTAACAAAGCTTGTCACTTATGCTTTCACCTGGATGTTGTGACTTATTTACACTGCCTATGAGCGTGCAGCTGACAAGTCAAACGAGAAAGCTACGAGCAGAGGTAAGTACTTCTGTCCTGGAGCAGGGAATCAGTTGTTAACAGGACAAGGCGCACCAACAGCAGGGAGAACGGTGAAAGTGCAAAATTAGCTTAAAGTGAGTAGGATGTATTGAGTTTGGCGAGCAAAGGAAATTGTGGAGATTGTTTTGGAGGGAGAATGGTATTTTAAAGCATCACCATTAAGAGACTGTTTGGCAGGAGGGAGGTACATGCATCCACTAGAATGTCAGACAATTGAAGTGAGTCTGCATACAAAAGGCCAGGAAACACGCCAGAACACAGTGAAAGCATCACAAACCAGGCAATCAGGTCTGGGGACTGTGAGCCAGGCAAAGAAGGGTGACATGAGTCTTGAATAGTAGCTAGAAGCACATAAAGCAGCCATTTTTATTGTGGGCCGTTTGTGGAAAACAACTGTGGAACAAAACACAAGTATGAAGTGCCTACATTCTGTTGTCAGTGCAGATTACAAGAGGTTAAAGTACTATAAAACAAGAAAAAGAACAAAAGGCAAAATCTCATCTTGATCCATATAAAGGGAGAGTCGTGTTTTTATTTTTTATTTCGACATGATGAAACACTGACCAAATTAAAAAACAAAGGCCACAGTCGGTGACAGGAACACTTCAGCAGTGAGTTGTTTTACGTGAGCTGGATTATTTGGAAACAGGAACACTTTTAGCTAGTGTTTGTCAAAAGATAATTCTTCTTCAACACTGTTAAAGTGCCGAAGAACAAGATATTTTATATATTCTCACAGCACTGAGCAAGGAAGAGTCAAGAGGCTTGAATGAATTAAATGTTTGCTTGAAAAAGCTGGACATCCACTACACCTATTTAAGGTTAGCACAATGTTAAAGCATTACCATTTTGTGAAAAGGGTTCTCAGTGAGGGCAAGACAGTGGGGAAATGCATGACACCCTTAAGTAAGTTGGCCTCATCATGTATGTTTAGTCCTCTCACTGACAAAAGTATAAGGGATCAGTCGCTGCTACACAAGACAGACAGGATGTGAGAAAAACTCTGGATGTAAGATGAGCCACCACTAACTTAAAGACACATTGTGGAAAAATACTGGTTTCACAAGATGAGATACACAGAAAATAAACACAAAACAAGCATTGGCATAGCCAATAGGTCTCGCTTTTGGGACCTTATAAGTGTTTGGCCATTGGACCAAGAATATTGTGCTGAATAACTAAATACTTATAAGGTCCCAAACGCGAGACCTATTTGCTATGCCAATACCCTTGCATATAACCCCAGCAATTAATGTTGATTCAAGGTTAGAAACAACTCGTGCAGCAGCATCAACACAGTCCGGGCAAAACAGAGTAGTTTTAGAGCAGAATCGGCAGTCGAAAACCCTAGCAAGGCACTAAGACGGGAGGGGTTGGTGGACGGGTAAGAAAAGAAGAGACAGGAAAAAATGAAATGGGGGGAGGGAATAGGGAGGGGCCAGGAACGACTGGAAAGATCGCAGAGGAAGAGATACAACAGGCTGCAAATGCACTAATATCGAGTGCTAGATAGCAACAAAAAAACTTTGCTCCGGGTACTTTAGCAAGAAAGGAAATATTAATCGAAAAAAGTTTGATTACAAAGTTTCCTGTCCAACTTAATGAGTGTCTGTTGCAAGCCGGTAAGTAATGCCGTAGAAAAGGTTCTAAATGTTCCACCTCTTCCAGATAAGGACGTGGATGGTTGCTCACTCTATGCACTGGGAAAGAGTGGGTTGAGGGAAACCTTGCATTCATGCTTGGAGGGTGGGGGAGGGCTCAACACCAATCGAGAAGGTGAGAGCACTCACTTTGAAGCTCTGTGGTGACCTAATAAACAAGTAAAACAAGTTTTAAAAAAAAACACTGGGAGGGGGGAGGAGAAACACGAGAGACGGCCTGCGGCCGTCAAAGTGAAAGTACGGACGGCGGAGGGCATTGCTGTGGGGAGGGGGGGGGGGGAGGAGAAATGCGACAGTGTGAAGCAGCAGGGGCCTTTGAAGTGAAGCTTCACTTCAAAGGTGTGGGAGGAGTGCGGCTGAGCCAGAGCGCACGCTGGGGGAAGCTTGTGGGGCGGAGCGGGAAGAGCTGCAGGGGAACAGATGGCTGGCGATTTGATGCTGTGCACGCGCATTTTAGGTCAATGCGCTTGCGCGTTGACCTAAAAGAGCACGGGCACAGCATCAAATCGCCAGTTAGTTAAAGTCTGTTTAAGCCCCTATAGTCTCGCTCCCCGCTCAATGCGCATGCGCATTGACAGGTCGCGAGACCTAAAAAGGACCTCAGTGGTGATTAATATGGTAAATGCAGTAAAGTTAAGTAACAGCCAAAGGGAAAACATAAGCGAGCATTTAAGGGGTGTTGTTACCAGTATGGAGGTGATGGCTATATGGCCAATAGTAAAACCTGTGCAGTGGTGAAAACAGTTTGCAGCAAGTGTTGCAGGAAAGGACATGAGAATTGAAAATGGTGCAGGAATGGAGGAAAAAAAGAATGAAGTGAGTGACAGGCAAGGAAATTGTTTTTGCAATTAGGGTCAGAGTGAAAAAGAGACTAAGTCGAAATGGATGTTGCTTGAGGGTCCCAGAGTAGAAATTATATTGGACTTGTGTTTAAAGTTGACCATCATTTTAGAAAATTTCCATCTATGCACTCTTGAAAAGATTTGCAGGTTGAACTAGACTGATATTAGATCCGGAAATATGGGACCAAGAAATAAAAAAATAATAAAGTTAGGTTACCTATAGAAGCACATGATGCGGTTAAGAAAACATTGTATCCGCTATGTCAATGTGGTATAAGTGTACCTGTGGAAGCCATGAAGTGGTTGGCACCAACTGTTCTGGATAAAAAGGCCAGTGGTGAAATCAAGTTGTGTGTTGACCTGAGCAATTAAAATGTATGTAGCGGTTGATAAATTCACCATCCCAAACATTACAGATATTTCAGTATTATGAGGGGCTAAGTACGTCACAACTCTTAACCCCTTGGCTGCGGCGGTAATTCCGCCGCAGCGCTAGAGGGGAGGGTGGTCGCGCGGCGTCGCCATGCTCGTGACGGAATCACTCCGTCACGAGCCTCGGGTGCGCTGTGCTTGTGACGGAGTGGTTCCGTCTCGGCCCCGCCCGCTCAATAGAACGCGCCACGCAGGCGGGCAATCAGCACCACGCAGGCGCGGCGGCCGGGCCATGGCGGAACCACTCCGTCACCAGCACAGCGCGTCCATGGCTGGTGACGGAGTGGTTCCGTCACCAGCATCGATGAGGTTAATATGACCATGGCTTACTGCCAGAACCAGCAGCATAATAAGTGTAAAGAAATTACTACTTTCATTACACCAATGGGTATTACACGTTTGTGAGGATGCAATTTCGTCTGGTCTCAGTGGTATTAGTGTTTTAGAGGGTCATATTCCACGTTAGGAGATCTACATGGAGTAAAGTTTTTCTGAGATGATGACTCGATACATGACGAAACTTGGGTGGAACATAATGAACTTGTCAAGATGGTCCTGGCGTGATTTAAGAGGCATGGGTTTAAACTGAGGGCAGAAAAATGCCATTTCAGCAGAAAGAAGAGTGAGAATTTACCAGCACCTAAGAACAAGGTGTTGCCTTTAATGAGTTGCTGGAGTTTTATAGTAGATCCATTGAGGATTTGTCAGGAAAGACTGTGACTATGAAGAGCACCAGCTTTGAATGCGATGACAACCATGAAGTGTTTTTTAATCAGGCGCTTAATTTGAGCCGATGTTTTCTGGTGCTCAGCAATGGCAGTAATGACACTTTTCCATATCGTGGCAGTGTTCATCTAATTTGTGATGAGCTAAACAACAGTGGTTTAATAACTCAATGTACATTAAAACTGACTAATGCCCGTCTCCCAAACAACTCATAGCTTTGGGTGGCCTGTAACAGTCTGAAGGAGCGTAATGGTTAGTCGTCGTGTTTGTATGGTCATTGGCAGCGCTGGCAGAGACAATGGATAGTGCATGCTGCAGTAGCCTCCTGTTATGGACCCTGGCACATTTATTTTTTAACACACTAAAAACTGCTTCCTACGAACAAATCAGTAATTTGAGCTAGTGGTTGCAGGTGTGGCACAAGAGCACTCACTTTCCAGGATTAGCAATTATTTTCCCTCTCAAAACCAAAGGAGAGGTAGCCTCCTAGGTTGGGGAGGATCTGTTTTTTAATGGACTCTCACTCACACATTTATATGTGGCATGCTTCATCCTCGGGTACTCACTCAGTAAACTAAAGAGTATGCCACTTTTGGGAGGGAGCACTTTGACATTATAAAAGAATACATTTCTACGACACAGAAAAAATGAGTCTTAAAGTTCCTCTGGGTGTCTCCTATATAAGACTGTTTTACTGTATTGGCACACAGGGGCAAGTTAAAAGGACAGAAGGATGGATGTACAAGGAGAATCAATGTCTCCTATATCCATAGGTCAACATAGTTATATATGGACCTTCCAGGTCCCCAATGATATACTTGGGTTCTCAGCATGAACTTCACCACATTCATGTCATGCACAAATACATAAATCTACAGTACTCTATTCTCATTTGGAGGGTACTTCACGGATTTTAAGTTTCTGAAAACCAAAAGTACCTTTATCAGAATACCCAAGATTATGATGAATTTAGAGAGACATATTTTTAAGGGCTTCTAGTCAGCCCCATGAGAGGCTATGTCACACACTGGAAAACAATTAGATAAACAAATAGGCAGAAGCTGTCACAATAGTACCTGCAACCCATGTGTTGCAAGTCAATCATCGAGTGGATACATGTGGCCAAACAGACTCCGGACATGTGTCCTCCTAAGGTCACCAAGGATCCAACCCAGTAGCAAACCTATTTATAATAATAATAATCCTGTATTTGTAAAGTGCACAGCTACCTCTTCTTATTTGGTTCCCACAACTCTTGCATGTTGTAGTACGCAGGCCAGGGTGCCATCTTTTGTT
This sequence comes from Lissotriton helveticus, assembly GCF_964261635.1. Taxonomy (NCBI): domain Eukaryota; kingdom Metazoa; phylum Chordata; class Amphibia; order Caudata; family Salamandridae; genus Lissotriton; species Lissotriton helveticus. The sequence goes on from NC_136057.1 coordinate 1,040,744,615, forward strand.
TTTGCTAGCTTCTGATATGCATGCTGACGACCGAATAGGTCTGCAGCCAATCTTGACTTGCTAGCTTCTGACATGTGTGCTAAAGACCGCATAGGTCTGCAGCCAATCTGGACCATCCACAATGGTCACGATACGTTAGCCAATCAGAGAATGGCAACGTTATTTAGTTACCGATCCACACAATTGTTTGGATCCTTATCATCCTGGATAGCAGACTCAGTGTGCCATACACCATGTTGTCATAGCTCATTAGCTCATAGAGGGTGAAGTCAAAATGCAGATTCCATCTGTTAGACCCGTCAGCCTTAGGGTTGTCTTCCCCAAACATTTTGCCTTAATTCTCCATATTTTTCTGATCTCGTTTTTTTGGCCCTAGGACTCTGTGTACTTACTCCTTGAAACAAAGTAACATTGGTTTGTCCCTAGTAAAGTAGAAGTACATGTACCCAGGGCCTGTACATTAAATTATACCTTTGCTTGGCTCAAACCTGCCTTTTTTATACACATAAGTCACCCCCAGGGTATGCCCTAATCCGCCCACAGGGCAGAGTGTAATGTATTTAAAAAGACGGACATGTACTTTTAAGTTTTACATATCCTGGTAGTGAAACTCTTTCAAATGTGTTTCTCACTATTGCAAGGACTGCTTCCTTCATAGGATAACACTGGAGTTACCATATTACATTCAAAAAGCTGTAACTTCCAAATGGGAACAGGTAAACAGTTCATGTTTGGTGTGTATGCAATTGTAATAGAAAATACTATTTTTTGTGAAGTCAGATTTTTGATACAATTGTGAAAATACCACTTTTAGAATTCAGTGCCTGCAGCCTGTCTAGGTCACATGACTGGGGGTTGTTGGCAGTTGGACTTTGCGTATTCCCCCTAGACACCCACACACAATAGAGAGATTAGGTGTGCATGCATGAGCAATCACTGGCAGGATGGGAGGGCAGAGCTGGGCATGGTCCTACATACACCTGAATAGGTTGTGTTGTGCCTTCACACAAAGGACTGCATACACCCATAGTCAGTATGGAGCCAGGGGAGGAAGGAAACCCAAGCACTGAAATCCTCCAGACGTTTCTCTCACCACCTCAGTAAACTACTGGACCTGTGGATGCTACAGAATAATGACTGCTGGGCTGCTTTGCTGCCAGAAGTACTGCCAACCTGCTTCTCTGCTTGCTGAGAATGAAGATTGATCTGCACTCTTCAGCCCAAGCTGAAGTGATTCCTAGGGTCAGCCAGCTGACCTCCAGTCCTGAGCCTCCAGAGGCTCCCTCCAACTGACTGGCTACCTTGACATGTAACTGGACGAGCCTGAGCCCTGCTGGAGAGAGTGCCTGACCCCCAAGAGATGCCCCTCAGGTCCTGGCTCCTAGCTGTGGCCTCCGTTGAGCTCCCCTGACATTTTTGTGCTTTTTGTAAAGGAGCCTTTTGTCACCAAGACCTTGCAACTCAGGGTTCTGAAGTGATTAGATGGGGGAGGACTTGCAGTAACAAACCAACTGTTGATTTTCCTTCTTTTCCCATGTATGTTCTAGAAGAGCATCCCAATTGTTGTTGCTGGCCATTTTAGACATTCTCTTAGTAATGTTTCCCTCTTCATCTCAGACAAAACAGCTGCACTTGTCTCTCAAAGTCCTCTTTCTGACTACAAGTAAGTTGGAGCCTCAAAAATTGACGGACAGGTACATTTTCCTCCTGCAGAGGTCGCGGTTGAAAACTGTCAAAGCGGTGAAGACCGTTCTTGTCAATCTGGTTTTGGAGGGTGTCTGTTCTCAGGATATTCTCCCGGTGGAAGATTTTCACTTTAAGGAAAGTAAGTGTCTCTTTACTGATATTGCATGTAAATCTCTTATTTTTCCTCAATTAACTTTTGTTTCAGAGCAAGAGGAAGAAAAACACAAAGGAAGAAAGAAGGATTTACAGTGACAAAGACAGCAGGGAGGAGAAAGAACCTGCAAGGGTGAAAAAAAGAGGCAGGGAGTGTCTGTTCGTGGATTAAAGCAGCATTAAGAATACGCAGCCTTGGCATTCGGCACCAGACTTTCAGTAATGCCACAGATACATTTTATGGCATGGGCATAGTGGGCAACTGCCCAGGGCCACCACTTTCCAAGAAGTCCCCTGGGAAAGTGAACTTTCCCTCTATTTGACTTCTGTCTATTTTATTCTCTTTCAAAACTTCACTCCCTCTCGGTCTACCTGTGACTTGATGTCTCTACCAGGTGTCATCTTAAGGATTTTTGGGGTTCCGACAAGCTAAATTTAAACAATTTTTGTGTGAACCTCTTAAATGTAAGATATAATTTAGTACTGTTCAGCGCAATGAGGCCTTAAATTAGCAGGAAAGGGTACTACAATTAAAATTTGTTCCATACAGGAGCCCTAAAATTATGTCTTGCCCTGAGCCTCCAAAATCCTTAAGATGGCACCATAGCGTCGACTGAGGTCTTCTGAAAAAACCTTGGACCCGGCACTTGATCTTTTACACAACCTTTGTTCTGGGTAGTTATGATACCAGATCCAAAGCGATAGGTGCTGATCTGTTGCAGGCTGATGAGAGGAGAAGATGATAGCATTTGGGGTCCAGGTCATTGTTGTGGGCAGAACACAAATATTCTGTAACTGGGAAAAAGATTTTGTCCTTTAACTGGACAGTAAATACATTGAGGAATTTTGTGTGGGTCAAAAAGTATGTGGTTAGGAAAGACCACAAGCCTTTAAAGGATTTTTTTCCCCTAGCAAAAGTTTGACACGATTTCGGGAAAATAAAAAAATTGATTACAGCTTTACAGAAATTTACCATTTAGGTGGAGTATTTATCCGGCAAACGTATGGTGAAACAGACATTAAAGTGTACGCATTATAACAGATGGTATGGTCTCCGAAGGAAAATTAAGGGATAAGCTGGATAATGATAGTGTTTGTGAAGCTACTAGGATTTTTAGGTGCCGGCTGGCCCAGTAAAACCAGCAGTAGGATGGAAATCAAGCCGTACCTACTAGCAAAGGATAAACTAGCTGTTAACGATATGGTTATTAAACCCAGGGTGTCACAGATACAAAATCCGGTCCTCTTCCGTCCAACTATGAGTGGAGTTTACGCTTGGCATTGAATGGCCATTAGGAGGTGGAATAGGAGTCACATGTGTGTGTTTGGAAGATGTAAGGGTGGGGAAGTCTGTCAAGATGAGGCTCAAGGAGGGATAGAAGGTGATGAGCAGATACCAGCTAACAACGTGAGGAAACTAGTTATTTTTTTTTTTAATAAAAGCTTGGCACGAATGTCCTCACCTGGACTTTGGTCCTATATTTACTGACATCATATGCGGATGTCTGCACGCAGTCCTGCAGTGCATCGGTCTGGGCGCCAAGCGGAGGCTTGGAGCTTCTTCGGGTCTTCCAAGCTATAAGCAGCAACCTGAGGCACTGGCATTTAGTAAGCAGTGTCTGACTTTGGCTGCTCCGTTTTGTGGCTTGGCAATATTTGGACTATTTTTGATTAGCCTCATTCTAGAGTACCTTTTTGTAAGTCCACTCACTTATGTTTTCATGTTTTTCTGAGGATTACTGGCTCCTAACGAGAGGGATGTAAGAAAGGGGCGCCCCGCTCGTAACTTTTAACCGAGGTGCAGTGTTGAAGAATTCTATTTTTACAAAAGCTGCTACAGTGATAGCCAGAAAAAGAGCCACAGCACTTATCTACAATGTCTGCCAAGCAGGCCGAAGGGGTAGCACTGTGACTGACGATGGGAGAAGTCATAAAGCAAATAGGAGGATCCAAGATAAGAAACCACTGCAGTCAGGTGGAAGGGTGCCAAGAGCTTGTATGAGCGGTCACAGAAGGAATGTAGAAGTGGAAGAAAGGATGAAACGTAGACTGTGGACAGTGACCACAGAGATCATGGCACTCAGAAATGACATGAGCACAGCGTAGATGCTGAAATAAAATACACAAAAATAGTGAAAGGCATACAGCGGAAGTAAAAAAAAAAAAGAAAGCTTATTGCACGCGGACATTTAAAGAAATTTGAACAGTATATTCGAGTACGCTAAGCAGAAGATGGATTAATTTAGAAGTTATTAACAGTTCTTCTCAGATTTTAACTTCATAACATTCTACATTTCTGAGAGAAGTTACCACACAGCAAAAAACAAAAAAGAAGTCTTGTATTCACACCAGTTGGCAATGAGCATCTCCTGCTTGCAGACCCCACATTCATTGCGTGCATCGTGCCTCATCCCCGCAAGTTGACAGACGTCTTTCCACAAGTCTTACGCCAGTGGTTAGTAAAAATTCAATAATCAATTCTCACCATGACACCTAAAACAGCAGAGCTGCTCTGAAAGAAGGAAAGCCATGTCTATTATAAGTGTCTGCTCCACTCAGAATTAAAAATGTATCTACAATGTTTAGTGTTCGTAATAAACGTCTGCAAATTTTAGCACATAACCAAATGAACTACAAACATCTTGAAATTATATTAAAAATATGATATATTGAAGGGGGCGTGGTCAGGCGCTGACAACGATGGCCGCCTAAGACTCGAGCTCCGCCGGGACCGAAGCCGTCCCCACGAATATCCGATAGTTATCCTGGCCAGGGCGCTCTTCCAGCTACACCCTGGCTCCCTGTTGTGTGGCGCTCTCGACCTGGGTGAGGAGCGTAGTCCCAAGACCCGGTGCGGCCGAGTCGAGACCATTTACCCTGCCGCGGCGGACTTGGAGATAATTGCCTGGAGCCCTGGGGCCGGGAGCCGTCGCACGCGAGGCCCCGGCTTGGGGCCTACCTCCGGTGCTTGGGCCCAAGGGGAGCTGACTGACCAGTGTGCCCGCGGCGGACACGGCGCCCGGACTGCGCCTCTACTGACCACTCGGTGGGCCCTGGTGTCGGGAGGAAAGAGGGGGGCGCATAGCCCCTCGGGGACGCAGAGGAAGATCCGGGAGGCACCATTTCGCGCCTGGAGACAAGAGGCGGCAGACAGCGCCCAGTGGACACCAGAGGCCCACACAGATGCCCCGAACATAGAAGGGGGCTCACAGCATTCCCAAAGGCAGCAGGGACCCTGTGGCAGTGGAGAGGACACGCCGACAACCCTGGGTGGCATCGGCCGGGTCCCGCTGGAGTGCCCCAGGGGGACAGGGCCCCTGCAAAGTGAGAAAAGGCGTGATTGGCCCCAGACCCAGGAGATTCGGCGCTGGAGAATGTGAGGGGGGCCCAGGATGAGCGTGAGGCCCTTGTAAAAGCGCCGCATACACCCGAGCGCGACAGTGTGGACTCTTACTCAGGGCAACACACCCCTTGGAGCACTGACGATCTGGGCCCACAGACGATTCGCGCGGGCCACGCCAGGTGGAGTCCAAGTGCAGACGGCCTTCATTGAGAGTGGCGAGTTGGGGCCCGGAGGTGGTGAGCATACCGCCACAGGCCTGTATACAGGTGGTGAGTGAGATCCTCCCTGCTGAGAGAAGTTACAAGCCAGGCGGAGGGGTGTCCTACGCGCCGGAGGTCTAGACAGCCGTCCCACGACCTGTCGGCCCGGTGGTTAGGCTACGGGAGCACCGTCTGTTCACTATGAGGCCCAAGGGAGGAGCGCCCACCCAGACGAACAAACTGGACAAGTATGCGGTGCCACTGGGTCAAGGACAGTCGGGAGCGACGGCCGGGGACCAGGCGAGCCAAACGGAGCCTTCCCTGACAAAAATGGACAAGATCTCCATTGAAGTAAATCTACTTCGCACAGGCCTGGGCAAAACCACGGAGAGATCTAAATCAAATGCGACGGACATTAAAGCACTACAAGCCTCGGAAAAGCGGCTTGAAGGTCCGATCAATGAGCTTGTGCATCAGCACCGCCAAATGGCTCTTCGGCTTGAGGATCAGGAAGGGAGGGCCCGGAGGAGTAACATTCGCGTGGTAGGTGTGCCAGAGGGAATGGAAGGGCAAAGCGTGGAACTGTTTCTTGAAGACTTGATCCTCCACCACTTGAAGCCTAAAAGACTATCCAAGATCTTCACAATTGAACGGGCTCACCGCGCAACAGTCCCTAAACCCAGACCGGGGGCTCCGCCCCGGACGATAATCGCCAAGATATTAAATTACAGGGACCGCGACGCTATCCTCCAGGTGGCGCGGCAACAGGGCGACCTACATCACGAGGGAGCCACCATCCGTTTCTTTCCCGACTTCACCCTGCCGGTCCAACAGGAACGGCGCTCCTTCTTTGGAGTAAAAGCGGCGCTGCGTGAACGGGGCATAAAATACATGATGTTCTTCCCAGCCAAATTGAAGATTATTGCGGGAGGCAAGTCTCTATTCTTCACCACACCAGCAGCGGTCCAGGAGTGGCTTGACACGGCGGCACCGGCCTACCAGGCGCAGCAAGAGCAAGGCACATGGAGGGAGAGTCGGGTCTGCTGCGGATTAATCAGAGGGGGACGAACAGAGTCAGCGGTCGTGGCGCTCCAGATCGGCCAGTCCCCGGTGGGACTCTATCCGGGACCCGGCCGCACGCTGAGGTATTTTACGGCGGGACCAGCCCTGCTGAACTGTAACGTATACTGTATTTGCGATGTTTACTATCTTTGATTCCAGTATAGGGATGGCACTTACAATCGCCCAGTGACTCCAAGACTCCGTTGCTGGTCTGAGGGCGCTCCATAGCCAGAGGGGCTTCCTAGTCAGGGGACGGCACCGGTGCAGGGGCTGGAGTTGGGGCCGGCGCACGTTCTCCCTAAAAGAGTTTTCTTGGGAGGGGGGCGGTTCCCTCACTCCTGGGCTGGGGTTGGGCGAAAGGCTCTGCTAATTGGGGTAGTGGGTAGTTTGAAACCTAGGGAGCAGGGTGGGGGCTTTGTTTCTGGGTGGGGATATGAGTTCGGTTGAGGTAGGAAGGTATGGAATTGTGGGGTGGTTGGAGGACGGGGGGAGGGATGGAGAGGGAGGGCAGGGGAGTTGGCGGGGAAGAATGAAGGGATGGGGTTGGGAGGTGGGATTGGGGACTGTTTGGTGTTGTCACGCCTAAATCTTGCCGTCATCAGGGTGAGCTGTATCAGGATCCTCGGGACATTCGTTGCAGTCAATAGTGTGTGTTACTATGAGGTGGGATAAAAGCCTCAAGGTTAGGAGCTGGAACGTCAACGGGCTGGGGGACAAACTCAAGAGTACCATAGGGCTACAATTTATCTAACGTCACATGCCTGATGTGGTTCTCTTCCAGGAGGCCCACCTACTGGGTAACTCATGCCATGCACTGAATAGTTGGGGGTACTTGCTGATGCTCCATGCCGGATTTACCTCGGGGTCCCGGGGGGTGGGCATAATGACACGTCGCAACCTCCCACTGGTCACAGACGGTACAGACACTGACCCCCTTGGTCGCTATGCTGCTATAACGGGTAGATGGGAAGGCCTCAGAATCAATCTGGTTTCTAGCTACATCCCACCTGGGCTCCAAACTCGATCATACCTGGACTTGGGGAAACTGCTCTTATCCCTTCCGGAGGGGCAGCTTATAGTGGGAGGATACTTTAATGCAGTAATCTCAGGACACCTAGACAGGCACCCCCCCAGAGACATACCACGGGGCCACACGTGGCTAGATGACTTCACTGAGACATTTGGCCTCACTGACATTTGGAGGTTCAAACTCCCGACGGAGAACCAATACACTTTCTTTTCGGGCCCTCATGGTACCCTCTCCCGCATAGATTATATATTGGCACCGATACATCAGGGCACCACCGTGCAGACAGCCACTCATCTGGCACGAGGCATCTCGGACCACTCCCCATTAATGGTGCATCTCACACTAGGAGACAGGAGGGAGGGGATCGTAGCGCTGATTAACGCTTGGTATCTCCGCAATGAGGATACGAGAAAGAAACTAACTCGGGCGATCACTCATTACTTTGAGGACAACGACGGCACGCTCGACTCCTCGGTGGTGCTGTGGGAGGCCTTCAAGTCAGTGCTTAGCGGGGAGGCCCTCTCGGTGATTGCCGGCCACCGCAGAGAAAGGGTGGAGCAAATGATCACCCTAGAGCAGGATCTCCAGGAGCTGGAGGCTGCGACGCTCACGGAGGGCGCTCCAGAAGCACCACATCAGCTGCAACTTAAGAGGGCGGAATATAGGGCACTGGCCACAGACGCTGCTAAGCATGTACACAGAGACAGGGAGGGGAGACTCTACGATCAGGGAGACAAGGCAGGAAAGCTTATAGCGTGGCTGGACAAAAAGCAGCAGTTGCAGAAAGTGGTGACGGAGATTAAGACAGAATCGGGGACTGTTATTACAGAGCCCCGTGAGGTGGTCAGGGAATTTGAGCGGCACTACCGGAAAGTCTATAGTAGAGGAACTGACCTACCTGAGGAAGACTCCTTTGACCTGCTCACTGACATCCGTCTTCCCACCCTTTCGGAGGCAGAACGTGATGCCCTCGAAGCGCCCCTCACGGTTGAGGAATTGGCTCAGGCTATTCACGACCTTCATTCGGCGAAAGCCATGGGACCCAATGGGTTACCTATCGAGCTTTATTTATTTATTTTTTGACATTTATAGAGCGCGAACGAATACCCGTAGGCGTCTCGGCGCTAGACTGCAATAATGTCCCTCCCTAAAGGTGAAGTTCATGTTGACTGGTGTGCAATGTTATTGGTTGAATAACCACGTCTTCAGCTTTTTCCGAAACTGTAAGAGAGAGGGACTGGTTTTTATGTGATGTGGCAAGGTGTTCCAGATTTTGGGAGCCGCAACTAGAAAGCGGCGATCGCCCCAGGAGACTGTTTTGCTACGTGGAACCACCAGTTGGTTAAGTGATGTGGATCGGAGCTTTCTAACCGGTTTGTAGGGTGTTAATTGGTTTTTAAGAAAGCGAGGCCCTTGACCCTGCATCACTTTGTAGACTGTGCACAGTGATTTAAATTTTATCCTGTTTAGGATGGTCAGCCAGTGGTAGGTCCTCAAGGTATCTGAAATGGGCGCAAATTTAGGCTTTTTAGACAGCAGGCATGCAGCCACATTTTGTACTGTCTGCAGCTTTTTGGTGACTCTTGTTTGTGCATTCAGGAAGAGTCCATTGCAGTAGTCTAAAGAAGTTAAGACTAATGAGGTGACCAGGGTCTTTGCGGCAGTGTCCAGCAGAAAAGGAATGATTTTTCTTATCATCCTGAGTTTAAAACGGGCCGTGGACGCCACTTTATTAGCATGTGCCATGAAGTTAAGCTTGTCATCAAAGATAACTCCCAAGTTTCTGACCTTGGTGGTAGGGCACGGTGGTGTGCCAAAGGCTGATGGCCACCACGTTGCAGACCAGGCTGGCGAGAGAGTGCCAAAGACGACCACCTCTGTTTTATCAGAGTTGAGCTTCAGGCAGTTTCCTGCCATCCACTCACCAATAGCAGTCATTCCCTTTTGGAACCGTTCTGCCACCTTCAGCCCATCATCCCTTATAGCCAGTACCAATTGCGTGTCGTCTGCGTATGAGGTTAGGCTCATCCCGTGTGCTTTGATGACACTAGCAAGGTCCGACACATATATGTTAAACAGTGTCGGACTTAGGGATGAGCCTTGTGGAACCCCACACAGTAACGACAAATTGGCTGATCGAAATGGTCCTAAAGTAACCGCCTGAGTTCTATAAGCTCCAACCAGACGGCCTCAGCCCCTTTTTGAAACGGATGTTCGAGGAGAGCACGGAAGTGGGCATATTGCCACGAGACCAGCGCATAGCCATCATAGTGGCCATCCCCAAAGACGGTAAGCCGAGAGACTCATGTGCCTCTTACCGGCCTATATCCCTACTGAACGCCAAACCCAAAATCCTGGCAAAGGTATTGGCCAACAGGCTCAAGCCGGTCCTGACGACGCTGGTCCACCCGGACCAGTCAGGCTTTATGCCACATCGCAATACAGCGCTCAATCTCCGCCGTCTTCATGGGGTGCTGGGGCGTAGTCACACTCTTGGGGAAGATGCAGTGGTGGTGTCGCTTGACCAGTCAGGCTTTATGCCACATCGCAATACAGTGCTCAATCTCCGCCGTCTTCATGGGGTGCTGGGGCGTAGTCACACTCTTGGGGAAGATGCAGTGGTGGTGTCGCTTGACGCCACTATGGCGTTCGACACGCTGGAGTGGCCATATATGATGGCTGTCCTCTATAAATTAGGATTTGGCCCTGAATTCATCAGCTGGGTGTGTCTCCTCTACTCAGGGCCCCTGGCACAGGTGACGGTCAACAACAAGGTTTCCGAGGTCTTCACCCTAGAGAGAGGAACGACAGGGGTGCCCCCTTTCGCCCCTACTATTTGCACTGTCTCTGGAACCGCTCGCGGCCTGGATCAGACAGGATCTCTCTTTGAAAGGGATCAGGTGGGCCGACGGATGGGAGGACAGGATATCGCTATATGCGGATGACATCCTCCTCTACCTCCCCAAACCTCGTAAGTCCCTAATTGTGGCCATGGATATCTTCAACAGTTTCGGCAGGAACTCTGGCTACAGTATTACCTGGAGCAAGTCAGTGATGTATGTCCTTCATGGTGACCCCCCGGTGATGCCCCGGAATTGCCCCCTTACGGTGGCCACAGACGGGTTTAAATACCTGGGTATCTTTGTTTCCAAAGACGGAGCAACGAGGTATGACAGGAACCTCCTGCCCCCACTACAGCGGTTCAGGAGGGACTCAGTCACCTGGAGGAAGCTCCCACTGTCTCTGCTAGGAAGGGCGTCGCTCTTTAAGATGATGGCATTGCCGAGATTCTTATACGCCCTGCAAAACCATCCGGATTTGGTCCCGCAATCGTACTTCAAGGCTATTGACACCGCGCTGAGGGAACTTCTCTGGTCTGGCGCGCCTCGCATCTCCCGGCATAAACTCACACTGGGCTGGTTCGACGGAGGCATAGCGCTCCCGGACATTCGTAAATACTACTGGGCCGCACACCTTTCGGCTATTAATCAGGCTACATATTGTGATGGCAATGACCCAGGGTATGGAATGGACAGGTGGCTCTTGCCGGGCGGGAACTTTGAAGCAGCCCTATACTCTAAACCGGGCAGGTACCAGTTAACTGGCCCAACCAAACATTCAGTCCAAATCTGGCACGCAAATCTGGCGGAGTGAGCTAAAGAACGGTGATGGATTAAACCCAGATCAGTTGACTTGGGGTGAGTGTTTGTATTGTCAACGCTCCGTCCATCACCACCTTTGGTTCTTCTTTGTTCGCCCTAAGTTGGCAGGGTATGCTCAGACGTGAGTCCCTTGCTCACTTTCCCACTGGAGTCAAGCAAGCCCGGCTGAAGACGGCTGTAATGCCAGAAACCGGTCCTGGGAAGCTTGATTCCGGTCCAGGGAAGACATGGCTTGGCAGTTCGGGCTGGACTGTTCCCATGAGGCACAGGGTCAGACTGATTTGCATATGGCCATGTCTAAACTGGGGTGGCGGAGTGAGCTAAAGAACGGTGATGGATTAAACCCAGATCAGTTGACCCGGGGGTGAGTGTTTGTATTGTCAACGCTCTGTCCATCACCACCTTTGGTTTTTCTTTGTTCGCCCTAAGTTGGCAGGGTATGCTCAGACGTGAGTCCCTTGCTCACTTTGCCACTGGCGTCCCCCATGGAGGACAGACTGCTTGATGGCCACCTGCCCGAGCACGCCATTTCACTCACATATAAAAAGATTGTCAATCACTCCCCTGACACACTGCAACCCCTTAAAGGGAAGTGGGAGGCGGAAGGATTAGAAATAGATGAGGAGGAGTGGAGGACTGCTCTAGCATCCCCTAGGGAGGTGGCCATTTCGGCTAGACTTAGGCTCATTCAGCTTAAAATTCTCCACCGAGTGTACATCTCGGAGACTAGACTGCAACTGATGGGTCGTAGTAAGAACGGCCTTTGTAGGAGGGGATGTGGAGGGAGGGGGACGTTCTTCCATATATTGTGGGATTGCCCGGTGCTCCAGCCCTATTGGCACAGACTTCATAGGTGAATGCAGGTAGTGTGGGAGGCGGAGCTAGGAGTGGAGGCGAAGAGATGCATCCTGAACATTTGGGAGCCCACGGATCTACCGCCCCGTGGGAGGATCTGGGCCACACTGGGTTTCGCAGTCGCAAAGAGAAATATAGCCAGGCTATGGAGGGCTAGGGAACCGCCGAAACTAGGAGCGTGGAAAAAAGACATGGACTGGTGCATGCTCCAGGAGAAGACAGTATACGTAGCCAGGGGGTGTCCCCGTAAATGGTCTGGAATATGGTCTGCATGGAATGAGTACAGGGGCTATATATGTGAGCCCCCCCAAAGTGCCCCAATTGACGAACCGCTCGCATTATAAAATTTATTAATACTGCAATGCGATTATTACTGTGAAATGTACATTGCCGAAACGCCCTGAAAGCTGAAGATATGATATGTGTTGAAATGCCTAAATGTGACAATCACCACTGTTTTCTGTTTTTCTAAAATAAAAAAATATTTTTTTTTTTTAAATATATGATATATAACAATGAAGTCTCTCAGTAATCCAAACTCTGGAGAGCAAATGAATGCCCTTGTTGTTCAGTTGCAGGAGGGGGACCTGGCCTTTTCTTGCGCCATCTTGGATGAAAGGGCAAAGTAGACAGAATGAAAGGGTGTGATATTTGTGGATTGAATACCACTTTAAAACATCAATAGGTATGGAAGTCCTCAAAATAAAAACACTGCCCACTATTTGGATTCAAAAGGTGATATTAGAGTTAACCAAGGAGGTAGAGGTAAAAATAATGTTTTCAGATTTCAGACAAGGAGTCGTAAGTTAGGCTCTAACCATGTACCTGCCAATTCAAAGCACTCCATAAGAACTGCAAAATGTTGGCCTCCAAAACCGACCTAGTTACATAATGGCATATCTAGTAGTCAACTGGAGGTCAGTATGATGTATCCTTGTCCTGGCCAAACAGTGGAAGGCCATTTATATTTATGTAGAATTCCTCTTAAATACTGTCCTTTATGAATTAGTACCTCAAATGAAACCCTGGCCTGAACAGAAAGCCAGTGAAAATTGTGTACTACCCTACCTGTGGGGGTGCATATGAATACTCTCTTCACCACTCTGTGGTATATACTAGATCCACCACAGTATTATGATCAGTCCCTACTGAAATTAGAGAGGTTCCAGATAAAAGAGCATTGAATTAAGCAAATGCAGCCAATAGGCTACCCTTACCATTAACAAATGTACAAGGATATCCAGATGGAGAAAAATAACTAAATAGCAGGTATGGCTTACTTGGTTTAATTCTGGTTCAATTTTCAGGGCCTTGACAGATGCAACACTCTGCCTTTTTAGGTTTCACCTAGCGAAGGCTGCACTTGCGCAGCTCTCGCTGGGAGAAAATTGACGTTTCAGAGAGTGGGGCTTGAACCCGCCCCTCTTCTCCATTGGCTGGCTTCCTAAACGGAGGCCAGACATTGGAGGAGAGGGGCATCACTCCGTTCAAGCCCCGTCTTTTTGGGATTGAGGGGTGTGTTTCTAACGTTCTTTCTCTTTTCTTTCTCTCCTCTTTCCATTGGCTGGAATTTTACATTCCAGCCAATGGGAAGAGGAGAGAACGAAAAACACACCCCTCAATCCCAAAAATGACGCTGGTTTCTCCGAGGCATTTCTGCTTCGCCTCGGAGAAACATGATGGTTCTGCTTGGTTTCCCGCCCGCCTCTGAGCCACAGGATTTCACACCGGCAGCCACCCACAGATCCTGGTTATGAAAACCGATAGTGCTTTCCACGCATGAAGGCATCTGATAAACCAGCACCATGTGTGTAGTTTGGACTGCACCCTACCCACATCTGCCACCCATGGCCAATTTTTCTGTGTTAGATCTAGGTTTACACTGGGCATCAGCAGAACCAGGACAACGGCGACAGCAGTGGTGTAAAGAACATGTCCCCTGTGATATCACAAGTTACGCCAACAAGCTGAGGATTGTTCTCAGGGGGTCATGCAAACCACCATGCTATTGTAACGTCAGAGAAGTAAGTAAACATTAGGGCATTGTCACGTCAGAGAAGTACACCCCTGTGCCTTATGACGTGGGAGGGTTATGTAACCAACCAGGACATTGTGACGTCAGAAAAGTAAGTAAACCAGCATGACATTGGGAAGTCTGGGGGTTATGTAAACAAAGTGGGCACTGTGACGTCAGAAGAGTAAATAAGCCATCAGGGCATTGAGGCGTAAAGAACAAGGGCACTGTGACGTCAGAAAAGAAGATAAGCCATTAGGGCATTGAGGCGTAAATAACAAGGGCACTAAGACGTCAGAAGAGCTTGTAAAACACAATGGCTTTATGACGCCAAAGGGATATGCACACAGCCACGGCATTGTGACGTTGCAGAAGCGTAAAACCCAACAGAGCAGGCTTTGGGACTTTATGTGAATAATCGGGGCACTGTGACATCAGAGGAGCGTGTAAACCATAAGGGTGCTGTGACGCCAACGGGCTATTAAACAACCAGGGCATTGTGACGTCAGAGAAGCGTGTAACCCACAAGTGCATTGTGCCGCCAAAAAGGTATGTAGGCAGCTTGGGCATTGTGACGTCAGAGGAGCGTTTAACCCACACGGGCATTGTGCCGCCAAAGATATGTAAACAGCCAGGGCATTGTGACGTCAGAGAAGCGTGTAACCCACAAGGGCACTTTGACGCAAAAGAGATATGTTAACAGCTGGGGTATTGTGACGTCAGAGGAGCGTTTAACCCACAAGGGCATTGTGCCGCCAAAGAGGTTTGTAAACAGCCAGGGCAATGTGACGTCAGAGGAGCGTGTGAATAATCAGAGCAAAACGTCAGAGATGGGATTTAAGGCGCCTTCGCTCTAACATCAGAAAGGTACTGATGTCGGTGTAATTCGGTTGTAAAAATAACACAAAACATGGGCGTGTCCGATACAAGAGAACGAAAGCGCGTTTTCACGCAAGGAAGGATGCAGGGGCGACATGAGACATGGTGGGATGGCGGGGTTAAGTGAGGCGTAAATAACAAGGGCACTGAGACGTCAGAAGAGCTTGTAAAACACAATGGCTTTATGACGCCAAAGGGTTATGTACACAGCCACGGCATTGTGACGTTCCAGGAGCGTAAAACCCAACAGAGCAGGCTTTGGGACTTTATGTGAAGAATCGGGGCACTGTGACATCAGAGGAGCGTGTAAACCATAAGGGTTCTGTGACACCAACGGGCTATTAAACAACCAGGGCATTGTGACGTCAGAGAAGCGTGTAACCCACAAGTGTATTGTGCCGCCAAAGAGGTATGTAAGCAGCTGGGGCATTGTGACATCAGAGGAGCGTTTAATCCACAAGGGCATTGCGCCGCCAAAGAGGTATGTAAACAGCCAGGGCATTGTGACGTCAGAGAAGCGTGTAACCCACAAGAGCACTGTGACGCAAAAGAGGTATGTAAACAGCCAGGGAATTGTGACGTCAGAGGAGCGTGTGAATAATCAGAGCAAAACTTCAGAGATGGGATTTAAGGCGCCTTCGCTCTAACATCAGAAAGGTACTGATGTCGGTGTAATTCGGTTGTAAAAATATCACAAAACATGGGCGTGTCCGACACAAGAGAACAAAAGCGCATTTTCACACAAGGAAGGATGCAGGGGGCGACATGAGACATGGTGGGATGACGGGGCGGGGTTAAGGCATATTAGGAGTACTCCCTGTGGTTCCGAATTTAAACATCTACACATTTTCTGCCAATGCCTTAAATCCGAGCTGAAGCCCTCAATTTTAAAGGCGACAGCTCGACAGAGGGGCATTCCCCACCCCCCACAGCAGCCCCCCGTGTTTTCTCCTCTTCCGAGGACCGAGGCTGCTCCCTCCTCTCTTCAAGGGTTGTTTTGTCGACAAGCTCTCATTTGATTTGTCGCCAGATGTGTTTCCCCCTCACCGCAGGGACGGCGATGCAACATGTTAATGCGATTTGCATTGTTTTATCAGTGGGTTTGAATCCGGCAGCAAACAGAGGCCTCGGCGAGGCCCCTGCGACGGATTGATGGATGATCTGAGGGAAGCCGTGTCGTGTGATCCGCTGTCACCAGCCATTTCTCGCCCTCGTTAACAACGCACTTATTGACAGAGCATCCGCCGCTGGCGTGGCTCTGGCAGGGCCCGGAGCCGAATATATACCGCATCGCCCCCAACGAAGCCACCTTGGTACTTAAATGGGCAGTTCTCGTTCCCGGGTCTGCATTTCCAACAAGTGTGTGGTGCTGTGTGTGTGTGTGTGTGTGTGTGTGGTGTGGTGTGGTGTGTGTGGTGTGGTGCGTGTGTGTGTGGTGTGCGTGTGTGGTGTGTGTGTGTGCCTGTGTGGTGCTGTGTGGTGCTGTGTGGTGCTGTGTGGTGCTGTGTGGTGCTGTGTGGTGCTGTGTGGTGCTGTGTGGTGCTGTGTGGTGCTGTGTGGTGCTGTGTGGTGCTGTGTGGTGCTGTGTGGTGCTCTGCGTGTGTGTGTGGTGCTCTGCGTGTGTGTGTGGTGCTCTGCGTGTGTGTGTGGTGCTCTGCGTGTGTGTGTGGTGCTCTGCGTGTGTGTGTGGTGCTCTGCGTGTGTGTGTGGTGCTCTGCGTGTGTGTGTGGTGCTCTGCGTGTGTGTGTGGTGCTCTGCGTGTGTGTGTGGTGCTCTGCGTGTGTGTGTGGTGCTCTGCGTGTGTGTGTGGTGCTCTGCGTGTGTGTGTGGTGCTCTGCGTGTGTGTGTGGTGCTCTGCGTGTGTGTGTGTGGTGCTCTGCGTGTGTGTGTGGTGCTCTGCGTGTGTGTGTGGTGCTCTGCGTGTGTGTGTGTGGTGCTCAGCGTGTGTGTGTGTGGTGCTCTGCGTGTGTGTGTGTGGTGCTCTGTGTGTGTGGTGCTCGCGTGTGTGTGTGGTGCTCTGCGTGTGTGTGTGTGGTGCTCTGTGTGTGTGGTGCTCGCGTGTGTGTGTGGTGCTCTGCGTGTGTGTGTGGTGCTCTGCGTGTGTGTGTGGTGCTCTGCGTGTGTGTGTGGTGCTCTGCGTGTGTGTGTGGTGCTCTGCGTGTGTGTGTGTGTGTGGTGCTCTGTGTGTGTGTGTGGTGCTCTGCGTGTGTGTGTGTGTGTGGTGCTCTGCGTGTGTGTGTGTGGTGCTCTGCGTGTGTGTGTGGTGCTCTGCGTGTGTGTGTGGTGCTCTGCGTGTGTGTGTGGTGCTCTGCGTGTGTGTGTGGTGCTCTGCGTGTGTGTGTGGTGCTCTGCGTGTGTGTGTGTGGTGCTCTGCGTGTGTGTGTGGTGCTCTGCGTGTGTGTGTGGTGCTCTGCGTGTGTGTGTGGTGCTCTGCGCGTGTGTGTGTGGTGCTCTGCGCGTGTGTGTGTGGTGCTCTGCGCGTGTGTGTGTGGTGCTCTGCGCGTGTGTGTGGTGCTCTGCGCGTGTGTGTGTGGTGCTCTGCGCGTGTGTGTGTGGTGCTCTGCGTGTGTGTGTGGTGCTCTGCGTGTGTGTGTGGTGCTCTGCGTGTGTGTGTGGTGCTCTGCGTGTGTGTGGTGCTCTGCGTGTGTGTGGTGCACTGCGTGTGTGTGGTGCTCTGCGTGTGTGTGGTGCTCTGCGTGTGTGTGGTGCTCTGCGTGTGTGTGGTGCTCTGCGTGTGTGTGTGTGGTGCTCTGCGTGTGTGTGTGTGGTGCTCTGCGTGTGTGTGTGTGGTGCTCTGCGTGTGTGTGGTGCTCTGCGTGTGTGTGGTGCTCTGCGTGTGTGTGTGGTGCTCTGCGTGTGTGTGTGGTGCTCTGCGTGTGTGTGTGGTGCTCTGCTATTATGGC